>NC_060252.1:70252622-71499493 GCF_921293095.1 Ischnura elegans
ATCAGGCATTTCAAAAGGTACATATCCCTCTCTATTCCTTAAATTTCTTCTACGATATCATCATCCATTATTTGCTACAGAGGTTCATGAAGGGTGGTTATAAATGTTTAATCAACTTTGAATGTATCATCATTACTTTCAGCCTTCTCATAAGTTTGCAATAGATAGGAGCATGAAAGAATTATCAATATGCATGCCATGCAAGAACACTTATCATTTAGAACAAAAACTTATTATTCATAATTGAGTATCAATTTATCATCTAAGCATTCAAAAGTAAATAAAACCATCACTTATATTACATGATGTCACCCAATCAATATTCTTACTTGCCTATTGATGCATCCTGTAACCTATCCCTCTTACAATTACATTGTGCTTCAATATCTTTGTTTTTCTCATGCTAAATCTAAGTTCTGATTCTAATGATAAGTCAGATCATATACCATTCAAAATAAAGCTCATATTTATAAGTTACATGCATCGAGTGCATTGATTACATTCTTATCAAATAAAATATTCATCTTTCATCGTTAAAAACCTGTGCTAACGTTTATACTGTGATAACGTTTATTATGATTTCTGTTTCATCATTCAAAAGAGAGGTACTTACTCTCAAATCTTGCGAATCTTAATCTTTATTAAAAACCTCTTAGTATGTAAGGGTATTCTTATCAATAACACTCCAGCGAATTTTATATAAAGCCTTAGCAATACCTACGGGTGACGCAAAAACATCTCACAATTATCGTCCCTTAATAGCTTAGGAAAGTGTTAGTGAAACGTAAACACTATAGGATTTATGATAAGGTACTCGGTCATAAAAAATGCAACGTCAGGAAATTGATACACAATGAAAACAATAATTCATAGTCCACACGAAATCACAAGATAGTACCAATGAAATGAAAGGCTATGCACAATATCATGAACGAATATTATGAACACAATTTTTAAAATTGTAATATCATACTACCCATATATACGTATAACCTACTTGGTACTCTATAAATGATGAAGTTCGAAGAGAATAACCACGCACTGTTAAATACAAACACATTCACAAACGTCATTTACATCTATAAGTTGCTCCGATGTTGGCGAGCAAGCGTATAGGTAAAAAAATAAGCCTCAATTAAGTAGTTCATTTTCTCAATTATACAACAGAGATTTTCCAGTATAGCTACAGCGATCACCGACAGCAGAAAACAGAGCTAACATACAACTGAATGAAGAGCACGACCCCTAATAATAATCACAAAATCAACACGAGCGAACACAACCCAAAATCAGTTACCGGGAATTCATGAGTATTGCCTATCCCCAAAAATTTAGGGGCTGTGAAATCCGCTATAAATATATAGTTCTATTGTGACTCGTGGTGGCGAATATTTAGTCACGATTCTTCACAGAAAATAACTGAAAGGCTAGTTCACAGGTGATAGCTCACGAAACAACCGTATGAAACTTCGGTTTTTGAAATAATCATATTATAAAATTATACAACTATACGTATCATTATACCTATTTTGCCTTCTTAAATATATGAAATAAGACCGTGATCACCGTCGTACGTACGTCAACTTTTGAACTATGAACTTCTAAATATGCCAGCTGCAGTTGCACTCCTTGTAAATCGAGGATCAACAAGACTCGAAATAATTGTCGAGGCCTACGTCGCCTCGATATTTTTTCCGTCTGGCGCGGCCTCGAAACGGCGACAATAAGCTTCGTGAATTGCAACTTACGGAAACGTCGAGGCTTGAACGTCGCCGTCTCGACATTGTCGAGGATTCGACAAAATCGAGGCCTTCGTGAATAAGGCCCCAGGATTGGAATGTGGAGCCAAATTCTTGTTCGTATTCTAAGTATTTTTTTAAAATACTCGGTGGGAAACCGGAGAATTATTCCTTCAAACTATACGCCGGGCTTCAAATTATACATGAGTGCAGGTAGTTTCGGGATGATCCTAATGACGTTTTGTACTCCGACGAAGCCCTCATTTTCACCGCCAAATATCTTCGATCCGCATTCCCTCTCCTTTTTATATAAAAAAAGAGGGAGAGAAATTTCCTCCGTCTGAGTGCGCGCGTTTTCAAGTGTTTGATCCCGGCTTTTATTCCCTCTGAGATACCGTCCCCCAGGATCCTGGAAAGAAAGGTGGGCGCCCTTGAAAAAACCCCTCCTGGTTCAAGAGTACACAAATCAGAGAGAGAGAGAGACGAAGGGGGGGGGGATATTACGTGGGTGGTGGATATATTGCTCCCGGATATTTTTTTCTGGGTAGCGAGGTTAATAAAAAAAAGTAATGCCGGTGGACTCATGTTTTTTCACCCTCCCTGTGAGTGCATGAAATTTTAATTAAATCTGCCTCCGTTATTCCCTTCCGAACAGTCAAACGTGAGCAAGATCTTTGAATTAGTCGTCGAAAATAAGACGCCGCTCCCGTGCGCGATTTTGTCCGCGTTTCGATTTCTGTTCGAGATTTCACTTCAAAGAGAATTTGCTTCACGGGTTGAGACTCTTCAAAGACATTTAATGAGGACGATATTAGGAGAGCCCGTGGGTATGAAGCGAGTTGCCACTATGGGGATTGTACTTTATTTTACTTCATTTTTTGTTTGAAATTTCTGCTAATAGCCGTATTTTGTACCTGGGAAGTCTGAAATACTTCTTTATTCACATCTAATACCCAGGTGATTCGGTATGCTTTTTAATGGATCAGTTTTTTTAATGATGTATGATCTTTTCAGCCGTTTGTAAGCTTGCTATTTTGCGAAATTAATAACAACATTTTTTGTCTGAACATTGCCCTCTACGGATTTTTAGGAGATATTTTTATATGTTCTTGTTTAATAAAACATAATTATTTGTCTGTAAACGATTTCTACTTCTTGTTTTAGTTCAATGTACATTGCAAAACGACGATAAAAATTATGGCTCAGGAACACTGCAGTCATTGTGGTATCGATATCTTTTCTTCTCTTTATTATTTAAATTCTCTGGGAATCGATTCTAAACCCGTTTTGATCATTATATTTATTAATCCTTTTTTTTGAATCTTTAAATCGGAGAATAAAAACGGAAACATTCAATGATAATCAATGTACCATGGATAATACAATATATTTTATTACCCGTTGTTAGTAACACGCATTTATTAACTTCCTCTCTGTCATTCAATTTATTCCTTTCCCATGACAACATCGTTTTTCCAAGGTTTTGTTTGGGGTCTCCGGAGGCTTCATCGGGATTTGAATCCGGGACATCTCGATCAGCAGCCAAGTGCTCTACCGACTAAGTTACCACGCTCCATATCCAGGTCGTGTAGAAACGATAAGATACGATATATTTTGCCGAACGGATAGCTATAGTAATTCGTTTTCTCCTGAAAATTTAAGAATATCAAATTCTTGATCGATCTCAGGCAATCAAATGCATCATTCCGCGCACCCAAATGTATTACTATTTTCAAAATTAGATTTGCCTTTTCCTTGTTTTGACCTCTATATTTTAATTAACATGAGTATATTGGAGTTTAGGTCAAAAGATTGCAAAACAGTGTACAATATTAATACGTACATAAAATTAAAGGTTACGAACAATAAGTTTTTCCTGGATGTACACAATTACTTATGCCACTTAAAAAAACAATAATAATATTTTTTACAATAATATAATCAAAAATATTTACTTTGGTGTGTCAAAATTCTTGTATCTACCTTTTTTTGATTATATTATTGTAAAAAATATTATTTGTAACCTTTAATTTTTTTATGTATTAAATTTGTACACTCGTTTTTCATCTAAAGCCCTGAAGATGGTTGATAAATAAACCGAAATGTCGGCATAACGTTTTGAAATCTTTTAAACACAACTCCAAGATACTCATGATAATTACTATTTTCATACAGGTTTAACTTCGGGTATTCTTAGCACCTTCCACCACACGCCTATAGAGGTAGCTTGTGGATTAGTATGTAGATTTTGGTGAAGTCATGAGTAAGGCTTTCACAAAGAGTGCTCACCATAAGGAAATATTTTTCTCGAAGTCTAGCTGATCTCTCTGCACAAACCTGACATTGGACAATCCTTGCGTGCGGATATACTCGGAAAAAAATTCCCAGACCATTGGCGATCGCTGCTGCCGTGTCACCACGGCACGCAACTGAGGCGCGCGCGACAGTGACGTAAGTGGTAAAATTAGCGGACTGGAGGAATTTTTTTCCCTTCGTCGTCGGAGAATATCAGTCCATTGCAGGAGACGCGAAACAATGGAATCAATTATTCTTGTGAGCTGTTCCTTCGGCTCTCCAGACTATCAGGAGTGTCACAAATGAGCCCGTTGACTCATTGTTTTTCTTACTAACTCTTCTATGCAACGAAAAACACATATATAGAGCTGAAATTATATAAGAGTAAAAACACAAAGTGAAATCGTTGATATGGTGGTAGTTAAGGGCAACGGGATGCAGTTTATTGAGTAGCGTAGAATTATATTGGGTGGTTTCCATTCATCGACACAAGCAGGGGCGCCGTCTTATAAAAAATATTGGGGGGGCCCATGTCGGGGGTCTTACCCCGGGAAGAGGTTAAATTCAAAGTGTGTCCCAGCACCATAACACTATCATAATTCACACCACTTGTTTTCAGTTAACCTGCTTACTACCTTCAATTTATTTGTTTTAACACATTATTGAATATATTTTAAAAGGTATCTATCGTCAAACATGGGAAAATACCAATATATTTTTGTAATTTCACAAAGCATAATACGACTTCATTATTTTCTTGAATTATTGAGGGGGCTCCGCCCCCCTAACAAATCTTTGAGGGGGCTCGGGCCCCCTCAGGCCCCATGGAGTCGGCGCCACTGGACACAAGTCGACGTGCGTCGCGGTTTTCGTGTTCCATTCTTGATTCTTGCCTCGGAAAGAGATAAGCGGGATAACCCATTCAAGGAATTTACCGCTGCCGGCCACTTTGCGATGCCACATCATATTTATGTGTTGTTATTTTTAAGACATTTTATATCTCTAATCGCAATAATTCCTTGCTGTCACTTCCGTTCTTTCTTGGAATTTTGGCTATTGTCCAAGGCACTTTAAAATTACCCTTATTCATAGTTTAAAAGAATCTCCAAATGTTTATCCGCAATCGATGGGGGTCGTTTGAAAGTGCTTATGCCTACTCGTACCTTTTTCTGAATTGCCCATAATCGGTGGAGCTAATGATGTAACTTATTTATTTCTTTCCGTAGACTATGCGATCACGTGTTATTTCCCCACCATCCCGGGAAATGTGTTTGTGTAATAGTTTTCATGCTGGAAAAGGTGTTCTTGAATCTTATCTCGTCCAGCTGACTGTTCGTTGTTAGCTCTCTTTTCTTTCTGAAGTTCACCCTGTATACATGTGATTTCGAAATGGATGCCATTGTCTAATGGGAAAAGGGTTGCGGTTGTGTTCCTTTGTCCATTCGTCTCGCACGGCAGCCACCAGGCGTGTGGGCTGATAAGCAAATCCGAAGAGAAACGACGAAGAAGTTCCCTACTTAACGCATATGGGGAGAAAGTCACACTGCGACCGGTGTCGAAGTTTCAGCGTGTCCTCGGTCGGTATCCTTTGGTAGGGGCGAAAACTTTTTCTCCCTTAGAATCCTAGACCTAAGAGATGAGGCAGTGAAACGTGTTATCAAGGGTCTTTTTGGTAGTACATTTAGATTTTATTAAAGTGTAATTTTGATTCGGCAAGAAGAAGGAACACATTTATAATACCCGGGATTAGATGCAGTAGCATCATTATCAGGTGCTTGTGAGTTATAATGTTGGCATTTATTTTTATTTTGATCAATAAGATAATCATTGCAGATAAACCGAAATGGAATGCTTTCTTTTGAATTTTCAGCGAGATCAAGAAGTTTCAAAATATCATGGAATCTGAAATGGATCTCTGGTTTTAGGGTTTTTACTCATAAATGAAATACTCATTTGCAAATGCAAACATTAAATGCCATTTGCAATGCATTTGCTGTCGATTATTATGATCTTAGTTCTTTCGATTATTATGATCTTATTACCTTTCTATTGTTTCTTTCTCCTAAAGTGAATTGCATCCATCACATCACGCTTGAGACATCTATGGAACGTGTTATCGGTCGTGATAGATCCTCAAGTTAATCTCTTAAGTAGTAGGTAGGTATTTAGCGGGAAAATGTTCCCAAAATGAATCATCATATCGTATTACAGCTCATTATATCTATCTTAAGGGCGTTAAATGCCTCTAGAAGTTCGAACAGTGGATTCAGAGGAGAGAGTATTGAGAAGGACGGTAGAGGAAGTTATGTTTATGGTGAGTTTTGAAATAGGAGGAGGAGCTAGCCGAGAGTGGAAGGAGTATACGCCGGCTGGTGAGGAGGAAGAGGATGCTCATTCTGTTAAGATACAGTGAATTGATTTTTAGTTGAATGAGAATGCAAAGCGAGCACGGAATGCAACAGTACTTTTGGATATAACTTAGGATATAATGGTATATTATCTTCGGTAAGCAATAGAAAATCCGAAACTTTTTTCCATCCATGTGAAACATGTTTCCATCCATATATTACCGCTATGCCAGTATTTTTCTTTCCTGAGTGTGTACTAATTTCAATCGAGGCCAATAGCGGATCGATTATTATTTCTTAGTCTGTCTGTGCTGTGCTCTGCGAAAGTTATGTGCTAACCAAAATCCCGTGACGGAGCCTCTATTAACCCATCTCCTGTTCCCGATTTTTGCGGAACGGCCTCTAAGAATTGATTCCATCTTCCCATCCGCGGATGGACAACGAGACGGTCGTAATCCAATCCCCTCGGTTGTTTACATTTTTCCTAGTCTCTTGCGAGGATCTCGAATCGGAATCGAGTGGGTGGGTAATTGATTCGAGTGGCGTAATTTATTTAATAAAAACCGAACTCGCGCCCACGCTCCTTATGCGGATGTCGAAACAGAGCCAATTTTCTTGGGTCCGGCCTGTCGTGGGAAAGAGCATTTCTCCTTGCCTGGCAGGCGAATTGCTGGGCGACTCGCCCTTTGCGAGGGCTCTGCAATATATCCCCTGCTGTAAGATATCCCCCACTCGCTGCGAACTCACTGTGGGTTTTCTTTTCTCGTTTTTTTTCGAGTTAGGAAAAAAACAAGTACAGTAGGAAAAATAGTGATGGTTCGAATTCAAAATATTGATTGAAGCCGAACCCTATCTTGGCTGTTTAATGCTACTTTCTTGTAAATACTTCATTTACATTCAATGTAAACCGTCATTTTATTCAGAGATTTTTATAATAATGCTTTATATCTTATTCTCTTTTTGATTTCAATTCATGGTGAATATTAAACCTAACTAAATATGAATTCTCTTCCAAAACCTTTGAAAATTCTCGTGAATAATATTTAAACTTCTACTCCCGCATTCTTATGTGTTGAATCTTGAAGATATTTATTCAATAGAATTCGATGAAGTCTTCCATTGCCTGCTCCATTTACAAAAAATAAGTTTAAAGAAAATTCCTCTCATCTATTGAAATACATACGTAGATTTACATTAAAAGTTACCCTTCGCTTATTCATTTACCATTTCGATATCCTGAAAATCATAAAATCTTTTCACTAAATATTCACCTTTACATTGTTCATTCACATTTTTGTGTCCATAAAATTATCTGATGATATGAAAGGAAGACCGGGAGATTAGAATGCAAAAGAGTCAGTGGATGTTGACAATTTAGAGGTTTGTCAAACCGTTCAGCTAAGAGTAAAGGTAACGAACGTAGTAGCGTCGAGAAAGAACTTGAGAAAGAAATGTATACGAAAGAGTGTCACTTGTGCGATCATAAAATTATTATTTAGTGGGTAATTTAACTGGCGAGAAAATAGGTCACGGAACGTATAAGGTCACGGAAAGCGTTAGAAATCATGTTGAAGTCAATGATACCGTGGAAGGCGTTTAGTCAGTGCAAAACAATTATTGTCTTAAAGGCCACGGCGAACAGCAATGAACGAAGGAACTGGATTTTTATAACTAGTTATGATTAGGCGATTTATTTCTAGTGATTCCGTAGGTTCTATTTAATCCATAGCATGCCCTTTTGATTAGTTCACAGGTGTCAGTAGCAAATAGGCCGTCATTATGCATGATGCACTTCTCCATTACGATGGTCGTTGCAAAATAAGCAAAGTGCTGTTCTGAGGGAAGTACGATGAATGGCAAAAGGTGTGTCATCAAAGTGCATATAAGGTGCGGTGGAATAGGAGAAAATAAGCTCGTGAAGTCCGCGCGTTTGGGAATTGTTGTAGGAATCGCGGGGAATGGAGATTTCGAAGTCGTCCGTTTATTTTCTCGGATCGCCATTGCGATATCAAGACTTCTTCTATCTTTCGGAGCTTCGCACTGAATGAACGCTATTTTTATGAATACACTGTGGGAAAACTTTTTTTCTGCCCTAAACATTCCACAAAGTTATTTTATTCTCAGGAAGTAAACCTATCGCATCCTTACCGCACACAAAATACAATCCTCAATTTGCAACAAATATCTGTCTGTCGATCTTTATAACGTTTAGTCATATATATTGTAATAATGCAGTGAAAAAAAGGCTGAAAGGAGTGGATCAAGCGTATTAGCCGGTTTGTCAAACCTCCTCAGATGTATAAACTCAGAGGATGTAGAAGGTTGAGGACTACGTGTCACATCGCAAAACTTATCTTCTTTAGATCGGAAAAGTGAAAGAGGCAATTAATAATCATTTAGCTGGCTTCAAGATTCGTTTTTTTTGCCATCGCTGTGCCCTTGTGCGTTTTTCTATTTTACTTGGAAAAAAGTCGGAACGCTTTCTATTTTATCCTATCTACGCGGATATTACAAAAGAGCATCCTCAAGTCGGACTCTTAAATGTGTTGTCACCCACCGCGCAATTATATGAGTCTACAAAAGTCGCCTATCGTGTCGCTGACTGACAAATTGTTCCGAGTTTGTCAGGGAAATAAGAAAAGTGTTAGGGTTGTTAACCGAAATGTATATGCATGATGATATGCATGATCTATTAAATTCATAACTTTCCAATGCTATTCCTCGCAATTACAAACACTTCACTAAATAATTGGAAAAATGTGGATCGCATTGCACCCATCACCGCGCCGCGGACATTTTTGAAAACAGATTCAAATGCGACTGAATTGGCTTGAGTAATAAGCCTTTTAAGGGATGGAATTGTGCCTCCTCTATGCAGTCTCTCTTGCTATCTATCAATCTATCTATCCCTATGTAATATCTTCGCTGCGCAGCAGACAGAAAATCGTGGATCGATTCAACTCCCACCCACCTCACGTCGTCCATCAATTCAGGGTCAATCAAACGCCTCGCTTTGTGTGCACGTATTTCACTCCGGCTAACAATCCGACGGTGGTCGGCTCTCGTACACTTACACAAAAAAATAACTTGTTCCCGCTGATTCGATCGTGTTGATCGGCCGCCTTGCATCACTTAAGTAATCGACGGCGCCTGTCCTCCTATGCGGCATATACAGCAGCGGTATTTCTCACGAGTGCACTTGGCCAATATGAATCCACCGTAGGCTTCTTTCTAATGGTCACTGGTCCTTCCATCTGTCACGCTTATGGAAGCGTTTCTGATTGAATTTTGTAGAAGTCTTTCTAGTCCCTTAAAAAATATTACTGTGGTATCGCACCGGTTGAGTAAGGTATACATTTTATGGCATTTGTGCCTTTGAGTAGTCCTCGGCTGATGAGTAGCTGAGGAATTTTAATTAAACTTTCGTTTCAATTCAACTAGCGTTTCAAATTATTTCCGTGTAAAATGGAAAAACGCCGATACATCGATGACCAAAAGAATGAATAAATTTTTACGATTATTAAATGATGATCATTTGCCTCTTCCGCGCTTCTAACCTCCGGCCTGAGTAGCGGTGGGGTGAAGTCTTCGCCTGCCAAACCGCAGGTTAGAGTCCCGCCAGGGTAGATAATCCCTATCCGGGGTGTGGGTGTTTTTGTTCGTCCCACGTTATTATTCGTGAAAATAAACCCGCTGTAAAGGCCTTAAATTAGCTGTTGTTGGAGTGATGAAGATGAATAACCCTTAGTTTTTGGGTTCGCGTCCCGCTGGTGAGTTTTTCACCATCCAGGGCTAGCTTGCCATTCCCAGGAAGTAATGTAAGAGTCAAATTTTATTCAAGTTTAGTCAAAGAGAAAAGAGAAGAATTCTTAGTCCTAATTTCGTTTGTTAAATAAATGCATGTTAATTATTACATGGAACATTTTGTTAAATACCCCTGCCTGTCCCTCCTCCCCAATTGGAGTTATTTTTTAATAAGTCATATTTCCTTGCATTGTATCTAGTTCTATTATCTTTCTTCCTATTGCTCGCTTATCTAATATTCTATCGATGCAAATTTCCGTGCAAAAATATTTCATTAACTTTAAAACCGACCATAGTTTCCGAGTATAGTGCCTAATAAAGGTCTATGTAAGGGTAATATCGAATATATGTGCCATTGATTATGGCTTTTAATGCTTATGCCATGGTGGGTTTATAATTTAGTTGAATGTTTTCCTGGGGAAAATTACTGTTTTTTATTATGAAAGGGGCTTTTCTTTCTCACACTGCATCGGTTTCTTTCGCCGTGAAGAAGAGTTCTGGCACTTTGAAAAAGAAGTCGGTTTGCATAAAACGAATGTTTCACACATCAATCTGGCACTGATTTCTTGCAGTTTTTTTGTTGCAAGTTGAGGATTGTGTTGTGTATGTCAAAAACAATGTTACAGGTTTACAATTTTAGAATCAAGTGTTGAAAATATTACGGAAACTATGGCTGAGTTTATTATCACGTTACATTCGATAGATTTTTTCGGAAAGGAAGAGAATATGATTAATTGTTGAAAGGAAATTGGCATGTACTGAGAATTGAGGAAGAAGATCTGATACTTTCTTGTCGAATATATTAATATTTTGGCCGGCCGGTAAAATGTAGAGAGACCACCCGGCTGGAAGCCCGAATAGCCTCTTTCGAATTGAGGAGGAAGTTCGAATTCAGGATGGGAGAAAGTCTTGGTCATTCGAAAAATTCTCCTCGCAAACCTACCTCAACCATTAGAATGGATCGGTGTGCTTTAACATATATAAGCTATATCGATAACCTAACATGTTAATCTACCATTATCAGCTCATAATTTGATCTGTGCTCTGCGACGACTGGTTATTTGATCTTGTACCTTTGGTTGTCAAATTTACATACATTAATCTATGTAGTCGTTTATTAAAATTTATATGTTCTTTACTAAAACTATTCTTGTTCTTTGTTCGCAGGTAAGTCACTGCACGATAACCGGTTTCATGGTGGTGGGTCTCATCTGGGAATGGTCGTTATGTAAGTATTATTTATGATACTTAATTATCACTATCTCAGTAGTCTGGTTTCTGAATGACTCGCTTGATTATATTCTTTTCGCTTTTGGGCTGAAATTCATGCCGCACAATCTTCCGTTATAAATGTTGATCCATTTTGATTCCTGCCCGTTTTTTCCTGGAACATAGTCAATGTTGTCGTATTTAATCCGTTCCTTTCATAAGTACAAGTGAGATATGAGGAGGTGGAGTTCGAAATGCAGTTTATCCAAAAATTAAAAATTTGATCTGTTTTTAGCGTTGCGATGCTCATTTCAGCTACAGTTTGAATGGAAACGCAGTACATCACCGCTATTTAAAGAATTAAGAAAGTAATCGGTATTGCCGGTAGTATATATTTAGCCGTATTAATTTTGACTTCGTTTAAGTTTCTTGTTTATGTACTCATTCCGATTTTTTCTAATTTCCAAATCTGTTTTCATTGTTCGGAGTACTTGTTTCACTGCATTGTGTCATATTTAGGTGCATTGCAATTGTTTTATTTTTTTCAGGTCTTTAAAGACGAAAAAAGTTCTTTTTTGCCTAATGTCCTTATGCATGTCAAAAAAATCCTCGAATTTGCTTTATCGCCTGTAGTTTTTATAACGAATTCACCTTTCAAGATCGTTATATTATACTTCTGTTTCATAAAATTTGAATCCGAATATGCGGGAAAACTTCTCATCATTCACCTACTACGGTTTTAATTTTACTGAGGGCGTGTTTCGGCTTTTATGGGTCAATTCGCCTCGGTGGCCCCGTCGTGTATTTGTTTATCTTTTCTCGGTGTAGCGATGTATGCTAACCCCTGGCCGTGGTGGTTTTTCGTGTTGTGCTGGTTGCTTCCCCGTGTCCAACCTGTGGAGCACGGAAGCTTAACGACTTCCTGAAGGATCGCTTGCGAATTTCAAACCCCGAGTGAGTGGGACCGGTGCTAGCGGGGAAGCTATTAGTCTCAGTCCCCACTCTGGATTTTTTGTCTGGTCGCTGTGCGGTTGTTTTATGGTCGTCTGAGCGCACTCTTTCCAGGGTTCTTTAATTCATTGCTGACTCTAATTCAGACCTCTCTGAATTTGATTTAGAATTGAGATGTGTTTTTTCGTGGTTGATGATAAACATAACATTGTTTAAGTACATAATTTTTGGCGTAGTCTTATTGAAACTAAGATGAATTAGCATTTTTTTTGCATCAATGAACAGTCAGTATCACCTGACGCAGGTTTCGACGGTAACGTATCTTTGTCAGATCAAGACATTCGTTTCGTTTGATGAACTGATTCAAGAATGTGATGTTGGGAATGACTATAATTTTCTTGAGGGGACAGTAAGTGATGAAGGTAAAACTAACGAAATAAAGTAAATATCAACGAGAGATAAATGTGTGGAAAGAATTAATGTCGTCGGATTTTTTTAAAGGAGTTATTATGTGGCAAATTGAGGTGGAGAATGTGTGAAATACTATACTGATGGAGAATTCATCAAAGAGGCTGAGTGATTGTAAGGTCGGCTTGTGAGCTACGATAGGATGTTGAAGGCTAATTACTACGTGAAGTGAGATGAGGTGAGAAGTTCATAAGGCTGATTTGCGTTGATTTGTTTGCGTATTGAATTGGAGGATCAGTCAGTATTTTCAGGTTATTTGTAGCTGCTACGGAAGGCCGTATGGAAATTTAATCAACAGATATTTACCTAATCCATGGTTTCGCTATCATGTGACCGACCTTAGCGGTGATTGACGGTGAATTGTGTGGTATTCAGGCTGGCAGTTCATAAGACTGCTCATTCTCTCTATACTTATGCTGTGTGAACATTTCTGTTCGATTTACAATAATTTCAGTAATACAGTCGCAGAGTCTAGGGTAAGATAATGAATCTCTTTGTGCCACCGAACATTTAGAGGCCAGAAATTCAGGAACCTTGACATAATTTCCGTGGAGAGTAATTTCTTTATTTTCCTTAGGTGGAATAGTACGGACTGCGATGAATGTTTCATCTGGAAGTCACTTCCTCGAATTCGCTACCGCCGGCTGAACGTAATAAGTTGCGCAGCGTAATGAAAATAAAAAAAGAAGAGGATATATCGTTTCCGTTTTGCTTGAAAACATAGGGTTCAGCTGCACAGGGAATGTGTGGCGGGCCACTGGTCAGTTGGGCATTGGAGGAAGTTACGACTGTGATAAACCTGTTTATGTCCATGGAATGAGGTTGGGCGCGGAGATGACAACAGTTGACGCTCTATACGCGCGGACAGCTGCTACATCGCGTCTCCAGCTGAAAATGGCACCCTTTATGTGGTCCCAGAAAGAGAGTAAGGGAATATTTTTTCTTTTCATTTTCTTTATAGATATGGAAAAATATGTCACCCTCTCCGCAACAAGAAGAAAAATATGTTTATTTTCGAATACATATTTTATCAAGTATGCAGCATCAGATTGCCGACTGTTAGTGTATAGTGAAATGTAAATTAAGTGTAGCTAAGTAACTGGGCTGTGGTACAATGACTTTTATGTATTTCTTTCTTTTAAATCTTGATTTTATTGTACTATTTAATTAGAATATTAATTTTGTGCCCCTTTTTTGCATCGCTTAAGTTCACTTTTAGTTTTCTGTTGATTAATTTTGAGAATCTTGCATTTCATCACTTTGATCTGACTGCCACTTCACTATTTCTTTTCCTTGAGTGTACAGCATCCTATAGGTAATGTATTTCCAGGCACTGCAAAGATTACCTTTCCGTGATTGTCTTTCCTTCAACTTTTCCATCGAACTCGATTGTCTACAATTATTTTAAACTGGGCGTAACTTGACTATGATCCATACCGTAATTACGAGAGCTATTTTCATTATATGCCCAGCACTACAAGGTAACGAAGTTATTGCTGGTAAATAATGTCATCTTATTACACCTCACTCGATGCTACCTACGTAATTAATTCATTGTTAGGAATACTTGTTTACTATTGGGTAAAAATCTCGAACTCCCCGTGAAATCTCCTTCAGGCGCAAGTAAATTGTTCTTCGACGTCCAAAACAAGTTTCGTGCCTTCGTAAAGGCTTACTTCAAAAGCATTTGTCTTATAGAAATAATTAAATTTAAAAAACCTCAAAATTTGATGCTTCTTCAACTACGATGCAAATGTACCAGATGATGACGTGCCACGTCGAAACCTCGAAAGGAGGGCCCCCGAAACGTCGAAACAATATCAAATGTCGTATAAGGCACAATATCCAAAAGGAATAGCAATAAGGAACAAGTTCCAAAGCAATATCAAAATATCAAAAAAAAGTCAACGAAGTTTTCTTTTCATCTGTGAATATCAACTTTCACATAGTTGAGCCTGATATCATTGAAGTTTTTTTACGTTTCATTACGCTATGTCGATTCCATGAAGTCAAGCTCGAGACAACTAATTATTATATTAGAATTTAAATAGAATATTTCACAGGAATGGACCATGTGCCGTGGAGAATTGGTACACTTTTTTGGCATGCCTTTTTACATGTTGAATGGATTTAAAATAAATGTTTGTTCGAACATTAGTAGATATCCCTCTGGAGGAGGAGCTGTTGGTCCACGTTTCGGTGCGGGGAATAAAAAACCCAGCCCATCCCGGTCAGGTGGCTTTCGATGGAGTGATCACCTGACAGCCAGCGCGCCAGCTGCGATGACGCGACGAGACTCCCGAATATACATTTTGAGGTTCATGTCGCCGTCGTCCGAATGGTGTTTGGGTCGTGAGAGCATATCACGTTCTCGTTCACGTCTTTGTCTTTCATCGCTGATAATAATCGATTATATTACTCGCACTTTGTCATTTATTTTCTTAGCGAGCCCCCACGAAGTCTGAAGTTTTTTATTCGTGCATGTTGACTTGAATAATTTTACCGCTACTCAATTTGAGATTCATATTTGAGGGAATAATTTTGGCCTGAAGGATCTGCCCCGCAGTATCAAACATGTAGGTAAGATCTCAAATTCGGTCTCGAAAAATGAATAATTCGACAAGTTTTTTTCACTTTTGGAGTAAATGTATTCATCGGTATCCTGAAATGGATAATTTAAAGACTTTTAAAATCTTATTTTGAGAACACGACCCCTCCCTACAAGGTTTCCACTAATTTGTTTTGAATTCTCCTGTCAGAAGTTAGGACCCCTAGGCACGGAACCACTTTATTTTCAACTACCGTTATAATTGAGTTCGGAAAATGGCGTTTAAAGTGATCTTTTCTTTAATTAGTTTGATCAACTTCTATTTGTGGTAATAGTAATGCTTTAGAGATTAGCCGCAGTTTCTTGAAGCTTCAGTTACATCATTCTGTACTCTTTTATGCGATGATGAATTCTTTGAAATACTGAATTGCAATTATAGGAAATATTAGAATTTTTACCGAAGTTATTTTAGCATTAGTATCTCGCAAGTAGATTTAGTTCACTTTTGTCTTTAAATTTTTTGTTATATTACCATATATTGTGCTCATATTAACACATGATGCTTTTATAGCACCTATAGCAATGATTCAAGTTTACGTAGCGTAGGTAGAAGATCTCACCCCCTGCAAACACGCTGGAGGTGGACGTAGGTATAGATTGATCCCGGGAGATCCTCTTCATCGGCATATGAGCATGCATGCATTTCCGCAGAGGCTCCAAGCCCCGCCGGCGGCGTACCGCGTGGGCTCTCCCGTCGAAAACGAGTCCTTGAAGCGGACAAGAGGTCGGTACTTGGCGGAAGAGTGGGTGTGGATTCACATTGTGAAGGGAGGGGGTGCAATGATATGAGAAGGGGGAGTTGTCGTTTCGTGCTCTCAACCCGGGAGGGGCCGCTCTATGTGGCTTGGGGTGCTCGCGTCTCCTTCCTACAAAATCTTTGCACTCTGGAAGTTCTAGCTCTCCGTCATATTTAGCGATTGTATTTTAAATTGTGGCCTAGGGAAAAGCGCATATGTTCAAGGGAAAACGCTCCTGGAAAAAAACTCAGTTCTTTATTGGAGGTTGGTCACCAAAATTTGGTTTTGATACGGATTGCATTGCCATTTATTTATTTATTTGGGAATGCGGGACGGGAGTAGGTTGGCCTCATTATGAGGCATGATGGCCTGATGAAGACAATCGTAGAAGGACAGGTGGAAGGGAAGAAGGGCAAGGGACGTCCACGAGTGAGTTACGTAAGACAGGTTATAAAGGATATACGAGAGAAGAAATACGTCGCGTCGCTATGAAAAGGCTAGCGGATAAGGGAGAGGAATGGTGAGCTGCGTCAAACCAATCTTAGGATTGTTGACTAATGATGATGAAGATGACAGTCACCAGGCAATATGGCCTTTACATTGATTATAAAACTTATAAAATGCAGCTTTAAAAAATATAAACTACAAAAAAAAGAATTAAACATAGCTATTCAGGAGAAGATGGATTTTCGAAGCTGCGGCTTGATTGTTCCGAAGGGCGTTCAGAGATCCAGGCAAGAATAGGTAGACGTAATGGTGTTGAACAAGATAGGAGGTGTGTAAAAGAAGTAATCTCTGGGAGAGGTATTTAGGTTGGTGTAGTAGGTGATTATTATGAAAGACGCGGGTGGGAATGTGATTTGAAAAGAATGGGAGTATTTCATAGGATCGGAACTTACCATTGAAGGTATTATAAATGAAAGAAAGATCTTATATACCCTACCGGTTGGATAGTGGGACCAATGATAGGGCAGACATTATTTCAGAGCGAGTAGAATTCCGGAGGCGAGGAGCGCGGTGTCGGACATCTGAAACGAAGAAATCATCTAGGCGTTCAATAATTTTGAGGTTGAAGGTACAGGCAGTAGAGTGGATACCGGAGCAGTAGTCAAAGATTGGGAGAGCGCAGCCAGTGAATATAGCTTTCAAGGCAATAGAGCCAGTGACAGTAATGAACTTGTAGAGAACTTTCACGTCTGACATGGCCTTTGATTTCATTTTATCGAGGTGCGGAGCAAAAGAGAATTTGGGGTCGAAAGTAACGCCTATACCATTAATTGTGGAGCTAATCGGTACAATTCATTTAAAAATAGTTTATTTATTAGGAATGACGGTGTGTTTGAAGGAAAAAGGCATTTATTTTGGTTTTCTCGTATTAGTTTTAAATTGCCACTGCAGGTACCAGGCCTCGTGGGAATGAAATTATTATTTTACTAAAAGGAGACTCCCATTTAAGTTGGGATTACATGGAGCATTATACGAATCGCTCCCTGATGTCCCCTCTCACGTAGACCTTTCCTCTTAAACTTGCAGTGAAGCATATTCCTTCACTCTGTGTGCAAATCATATTCTCTTCCTCCCCCTTCCCCGCTTACCCAACATCCTCCCTGCCGTCACCTCCTACCCGCTTAGTGTTCGCTCCTGCCAAAACCCGTCTATCTTCCTTATATCGTCTTGTATTACTTGCTATATTATTTTTTGCTATGCCCTGTGTGCGACATTTATCAGCGGAACCAGATTTATAATGTACGATTAAATATTTTTTTTTAGTTCGGCGTGTTTTCACCTTCAATTTCTCCTGCCGTCATCAACAAATAATTATAAATGCTTTTTAGAAAGGATATTGGAGCGATAAATCTGGTGCTTTCCCAGATAAGCCAATGGATGAAATCTTTTCGTGCTTCCTGTCAGGTGAAACATTCCATTGTTTCCGAAGGACCGATGTAGCCATCTTAATCAGGCACGGATAAGGATGTGTGGACCATCTCACTCTGAAACCTTAGAAGTCTTATTCCTACACCATTTTTGGAAATGAGTGAACTATCATGCTCAAATATAGACAACTATTGGTAATGTATACAATTAAATATATAGCTCCAACACTGACCATGGTTTCGACACTCTTTGTCATTTCGACCTAGAGAGATGAAATTATATGTTGTTGAAGTATTATATATTGGTCGGTGGTGGAGTTATATATTAAAGTGTGGTAATTACCAATTGTTGTTTGCATTTTATCATGGGTATATCGCATTTTCACCGCGTCAAGCCTGAAACGATGTCATATGAGTTAACATTTTTATGTTGTTTAACGAAGTCCTGTCTGAACATGAATTTTAGAGTGCACTCTATTCAATTTACAAGAACGTTCCTATCAAATCGGAATGCCTTGAATAGAAGACTCTCTACACTACATCCGCCAGCATCTTTTCTTTCTGCCAATATTCTGCGAATTATACTCCAATTTCAACTTCCTCGGGGGGATTCAAGGGAGAATGCCGAGATGTCCCGCAGAGGGACGTGAGGGGAATATTTTGTGGCGCCTCTACTAAGATGACTTCCCCAAACGCCGCCGGGCCGATGAAATGATTTCGGGTTGAAGGGACGCCCAGCACTCGATTTAACGCGCGTGCCCTACGGCATTATTATTAAAGATATTTGCTGAATTATTGTCACCGCATTCAATAGCCCAAATTCGGTGTTCTCGAGATAAATCTCCAGCGTCGCACATGCCTCTTTCGCCGTCTCGTAATCGGTAATATCATTTATCAGTTCCTCACTCACTGTCCACACAATTAGGGCTAATGGCGACAAGTTACTCTTTGCTCGAAGTTGAAATTCTGAATTCATGAGGTCGGTGCCTTTATCATCATCGTAGCCGATAAACAGCTTCCCTACAGTCTCTCGCTAATAATTCCGACTCAACTCTGGCTTTCCTTCAGTTGTAATCCTTTTTTTAAGCCTCGAAATACTGAAATACACAGCGTCATCTTGGCCAGTATTTTATGCCGCCATCGTGAGTCATTTCCTCGCTTTGCTTCAAGGATTAATTTCGATCACTATACCTTCTTATTTAATAGTTATTCGTTACGTGCATAAGCCCATTGCCTGTTAAATTGTTGTCACCCCATGAAAAAAAAACAAACTCCGCCATGAGTGCATTCCGGAGATAGCGAACTAACTGTATGAATTATCTCGCTATATGCCACCTCATGCCGCAAGGTCATGCTACACAAAACATCAATATAGCGACTTTTGCCTTTCGCCAATTATTATACCACCAATAATATTCTACCTTTAAGAAAGTTTCGCATGGGACGTTCTGCCAGTCATGGCGGCCTGTCCCAATTGGTCTCAGTTCCTATGTTAAACTTCCCTCTTCAATGGGGTATATTCGCTTTCATTTTTTTTCTGTGAATTCTACTATTTCCCTTTCCCGCTTACCCAGTGTTTTTCCCTCTAACACGGTTTTTAGCATCCCCTCTCGGCTTAGTACTCGCTCAATTCAGACCCTCTGCCTCCTGCGTATATCCTACAGAAATTTTATTTCCTCTTTGTAGACATTTTATTTCCCTTTCTCCATTCTCCTAAAAACTCCAGCGGGGGCGCCTTTATGCCCGTTTTAATAATATAGCAACTCAAGTCCGAAAGCTCATACCTCAGCTAGTAATGATTTCACGAAGACAAACAATTCTTCAACAGAGAGGTTGTTTTATTGTACGATTTATAGTTTAACACAAAATGTTGTTGAAACCTTAACCAATGATCCACGTTTCACATTGGAATAAGAGAAAAAAGGATTGTTTTCTTATTTATAGAATGGTAAGAGTTCATAATAAAGGATTCAATTCTTTTTTTATAACAAGCAATTGACCGAAAAGTTATCTCCGAAACAATTATATTTCCCTCAGAACTCGTAGAGTGATCAATACTGGCTTTTGAAAATTTGAAAAACTGCGATTTCGCCCGCTGAAGATGGTTTGCTATTGGAAAGTCGTTTTTTGTGCGCCGAAATTTTTTTCGTAGTTTTACTCCCGTTACTAAGGATCCCGTCGGCGATTCTTTCCTTTTCATACTATTAGAGGATAGAATGTTGGGCAAACGAGGTAGAGGAAGAGAAAAAGCGAAACGGCGCGGAAACGTGGGCACTAAGGAGGGAGGACGAGAGCAGACGGGAAGCGTTCGAGATGTAGGTGTGGAGATGAATGGTGCTAGTGAACTGGACGGAGAAAACGAGGAGCGACGAAGTGCTGGACATGGTGGATGAAGCGGGGAGGGGATGTTGAAAATAGTGTTAGAGGGTAGAATGTTGGGTGACCGAAGGAGAGGAAGAAAGATAGTTGGATTTTTTGATAGGATGTAAGGTAGTAGGCCTTATTGTGAATTGAAGAGGGAAGTCGGTGAAGGAAGAGGAGGCTGCCAGAACGCCTCTTAAGTAATCCATGAAAATCTACCTTTATCGGTAGGGTGCTTAAATGAATGCTTAATAAATAAATAAATTCTTAAATTGATTGCCCGATTCTCATCCCTAGCGACCATGTAGATGACACCAAATGTCGTAGATATATACACCTTCTTTGATTATCCCTTTCTTTCTTGGGACTACGCGATCTCTCTTTTTAGCGCAAGTTCTCCTTTTAAATGCCCTGCTCCATGGTCCACGCCCACACCACTCCTTCTGTCCCTCCCCCCTTCCCCTCTTCCCCTCTTCTTGTTTCACCGATGTCTCATGGTCACGAATGCCTTTTGGGGGAGGGAAGGCGTAAAGATAGGGAAGTGGTGGTAAGGTAAGCGGGGGGGAGGGAGGTATCGCCTGCAGATGAAGGAAAGACAAGTCAGGGAGATGGATCGTCGCACACTTGCCGACCAAGGGGCCCGGCTGTCCCCATCGGGCCTTGTATGCTAATTTTCGCCTTGTGAATCATATTCCGATCGGTCGGTTGGTTGCTTGGGAAGCTAAACCAATGGCTGAGGTCATACGCGGGTTGTGACGGAAAGATATCGAAGTCGAAATTTTGAAGAGTTAGGGTTTGATATGGATACACTGGCACTCTCTTAGTGATGCTCGTGTATCTCATTTAAACCTCAAGCCTAACCTCAAACCTAAGGGTTTTTGATCTTCATGGCTATCATGATCACGCTTATTCTGTGTATGATGTATTTTGCGAAAAAAATATCGTCAAATCACCATTGTGAGCGAGTCATCACCATGACAACTGCTTTAATAGTGACAGAATTTGGTTTCTCATCAAATATTTGTTTTGCAGACTGATTTTTTGAAAAGGTATCATCTATCAGTTCTTTGGCCTCGGTACGCGGTACGTGCGCGTAGGTACCTTAGGCCTTCTTCAAAGGATAAATCGATGATGTTAACCTCGTAGGAAAACTCGATCACGAATGCCTAACCAATTTCGCATTCCAAGTTCAGTCGTTCGCACGTGATGGGAATCGAGGAATCAAGTCGATATTTTCCGCGTTTGCTCTTGCTGTGTAATTTTGCTAAGAATCCGTTTCTTTCTATTGGCGTGATACTCTGTTTTCATTATTCGTAATGCCATCAATTAAATTATGAAATTTTTTTCACAATAGCGCTTATTAATATCGGTAGCCTTTTCTAGAAAAAAAGCGATATATTACTCCTGTATGAGCGGTAAAGCAAGGTACATTTAGTCAGTCATCTTTTCATGTTCATTCAGTCAACATGGAAAAACTAATCTCGTCCTTAAACTTTTGGTATATTTTGATGTGAGATTGAGAATGAAGGGGATCGGGTAGGTGTGGTGGCTAGAGTGTTGGCTTCCTACCCCGTGGACTCGGGTTCAATTCGCGGCAGTGGCAGAGTTTTCAGAGACTGCCCGATCCCTGCTTGAATGTCGTGTGGAGGACATTTCAAGCCCAATGCTCCGTCCGTCGGACGGGACGTTAAGCCGTGGTCCTCTTGGCACCTTTTGTTAAGTTCAGGCTGATGCTGACACCGCGTTTCTCTCCATCCTTCCTTCCGCACCCTACCCTCATGGCTTAAATGATCTCATCTGTCAGTCGCATATTATAAATATCACACCATACTTGAGAATGAATAGCATTAGATATGCTTTATCGGTTATTGGCCTAATTTTTGGTAGCAGTATGCAGTGATTGGAATAGCGGTGCATTTTACATTTTCTTTCAAGTAAAATTATTCTATATCGAGGAGTAAATGCTCTTTTTACTCATTATTTCTCAACTTCTATTCACATATTTTGATTCCTGCCTTAATTTGGAACAAGATATCTTCCTTCTAACCATGGAGTCTGTTCCATTTAAATGCTTTAGTTGTTTTTATCTTGTAAAATCTTATATGTATTAAGCCCGCTGTGGGTACTAACTCCTGTGAACGTTTACGTGTTTCCCATACCTTATCTTGAATGATATACTTTGGCATTCCATGTCCTCGTACATACTTAATAAACCCGGAATCTTTTCAAAATTGAATTGTGTTTGCTGATAAATTAACCGTTAATGTTTACGTGTGAACGGTTGATGCGGGGAAATGTCATCCAGATAAATTTCCCAGCTGTTTAAGTACTTACATTTATCTCGCTAAAAATGATCAGATAGTAACCTACAATTTATCGAGATCATTCTTATAAGATTAATTCTTTGTTATGTGGGTAATATTTGGGAGTCATCTGGTTTTGTTATTCATTTATTTTCAATCAATTCTTATGCGTGAGATTTAATTCTTATGCACCGGTTTGGAGATATCGCAAGGAATTACTATCAGATACCTTCTTTTCTCTCCTTCTTATCCATTGACACATTCCACAGCGAATTTCAACATAAGTTTGCATCTCCTTAATTTCGGACTGACGTAATTTTTTTTGTCTTTTTTTTCTTCTCACTAGATCATCGTATCGTAAAATGCCTTGATCTTGATTTCGTCGGTTTGTTTCTGGCTACGTCTCAGGTCCTCCTTCGTGCTAAGCCTTCAGGTAACTTATCCGTGTTGCGATCTTCACGTAAGGTTGATCATCGTAAAAAATATTCGAGTTGTCGAATCACTTAAGGTCACTTCGAACTCGGAGCAAGCTTTTATAAGGCCGAGCTGGTCCATGTTCAGAGTCAGTGTTCGATGGATTTTATCACGAGTGGTGCAAAAAGCGATTGTTATCCGATTCGTGATCTTTTCAATCCGAGTCAAGAGATCTTGTTTGGCGCTTTCTTTATATTTACTTCTTAATGACAGGGTATTGTCTATACTTCGGTTATGCATTTGGCCTTTGTGAATGTATGCAAATCTATTTTAGTTTTTCGCTTACCTACCCCGATCGGCTTGTTCAAGCTTTACAATTCTTAGCATAATTGTATTCATTGATGAATGTGGTAAGATTGTAGTTTTCATTTTGTTCCGATATGAGTCAAGGATGAAAATGCTTGGCAGTATTCGGCTCCACCGGAAGCCGTCCGCGAAAACCTTCGGATATCTCCATTCATTCAAGGAGCGGGAAAGCTTCCCTTCCCACCCCTTCGCCTATGTATTCTCCCCCTCCCACCTCCCCCCTCCCCGCAGCCCCGAAATCTGCGCACTCCCCAGGATTCAAGTGTCGCCATCTCTCGTACAACGTCGAAACCAACTTCGCGATTTCCTGATGCGGCGCCGAGCGCCTTTTTCCCGCGCCCGATACGATGTTGTTGGAGGAGAACGCAGGACTCCCCTATTTTGCATGCTTCTACACGTTCCATTCTCATCCAGTTAATACAGGTTTACGATTTTCGATGTATTCAAGGAAAAGTATACAGATAGAACCCTAATTTTTTATTTTTTTCCAAATTTTATATCTTATGTAAGAGGCAGCTTTTAGATGAGATCCTGAGGAGACGGAAGGTACGGATGGACAGAGTACTTAGCGGGAAGGGGATGCTGAAAACAGTGTTAGAGGGTAGAATGTTAGGTACCTAAACGAGGGAGAGGAAGGAAGAGAGTAGCATTTTTGGATAAAATAAGGTGAGTATTGTGAATTGAAGAGGGAATTGCTTGATCGAAGGGGATGCTCCCATAATGCTTACTAAGTACTCCATAGACACCTACCATATTCGGTAGAATACTGTAATAATAACATCCTGTGTAAGGCTCTATTACGAATGACGGGTGTTTTCGGGAAGCGTTGCGGAATATTGAATCGGTGAAATCTGGACACGGTCATGTATAGATTGTCGTATGCAAGCATTGGGTGTGTGGTGCTCCTATGGGTTCTGATAGAAGGAACTTGGTTTAATTCCGGTGTTAAGCCTTTCGGACACCCTAGAAAAATTTCTTTACGTCCGAGGTGGCACAGGGAAGAAACTCTCACCATAGCTGTGCGATGTCACACGCCTGTGGCTTAGTCTGGCGTGAGTTCTATCCTCACCAATCTCATCATACCGTTAGTTTGTGATGCAAAGGTTAGGATTAGTAGCGTATCTTGGCTCCGTAATGTTACTTATTTCTTTAGAGTTTCCCGCTCTCGGTAAAACGGGAAATAAGCGATGTATCGCTCCCCGCATATTATTCTTTCTGTTATTTTGGCTTCGCCACCACCACGGGATTTTAATTAGTGTTGGTTTGAGATAACATAGTAGCTTTTCTGCAATCTAATATGTAAACATAAATCTAAAAGCTTTTCTAAATCATTCCGGGAAACAGAATATATGCTGACTTCCCGAAAACCTAAAGCACCAAGTCTCCAAAACTGCCCTCATCAATTCCCACGCCTCAATTAAGGCCTGAAAATTATGCCGTGGTAAAAATGGGGGTAGTAAATTGTTATAAACTAAAAAAAATGGAGAGGCAATCAGTAGAAAGTCTTCCGACTGGGAATTTGAGGATACAAAACGACAATTCAATTACTGAATGTGTGCGCGTAAACATTTGCTTTTCTGTTTCCATCAACCATATCTGTTAGTTTCCTCTTCAGTGAACATTTTAGATATTTTCATCTCCCATGGTTTAGTTGTCTAGAGGAAAATATTCGCATTATATGCTTTTAACTCATTGCCGACGAGTCACGAGTTAAAGCGTGTTCTCTACATTCTGCCTTTATATGCCACTCGTAATGATGCATAGTAACTGCGTCTAAGCAATGAGCGTATCAGTAGACAATGAATAAAACTCGATTGCCCATGTACTTTCGTTAATTATTGAGTTTTTGAGTAATTAAATTAACTATAGCTGCAATAAACCTGCAAATTTATTATACGGCAATAAACCAAGCGTAATTGGATGCATACCCCGTCAGGGGTAAGTTCGGGAATAAACATCTGGTTTTTAATGTACTAAGATATTATTCACTTTTTGACGCGCTTCATGTGTTCCTATCATTTTTCTAAACCCATTTTTATCCATTCATATTGCTGCATTCGTAGGATTGGTGTACTGCAGCCCTCTATTTTCTTCCAATTCAGAGACTACCTCTCGTGGTAGTTCCTTTAGCTCCTAGATATTCTTCTTCCTTGCGTCCTTCTTTACCCGCCGTAGGTTCTTTATCTCTTGGTTTTCCTCGTGGGATGTTTCATTCAATGTATTCCATCATATTGCACACGTAATCATTGTTTATTATGACATGGCTTATCCACCGGGTCCTTGTCTCGCATATGAATGGCATCACCTTCTTTCCCTTCACTGTCGGGCATTTGTTTCACGATTTAAAACTAAATACTCGGGTGAAATAAAATTCAATGTTTGTGCGAATGAGTTATTCTTTGCCGACTCAAACCCGGTTTCGCTTTATAAATCCTTATGGTTGTGCTAGCTTTCATTTTTTTTCCGTCAGCACGGTAGACCATAGTGTATCTCTCGCCCATGTTATGGCTAAATTCCGAAACTAATGGGTTTTTTTGCCTCCGACATGCAGCGCTGGACTAAAAGAAAAAAAATAATAATTTTCCTCCCCAGCCAGGTGTGAAGCTCCTTTCAGCGCTGTTTTTGTTTGCAAACAACGTTCGTTCTGTCTATGTATTAATCCTTATGGTAGTGGTACAATCTAATATGGTGTGTAAGGCGACATGATTGCGTATGAATTCTTCTTTTACCGACTCCTCTCTCCTGCTGTATGTACTAATTCGTAGCCTCAACACCCTTGAAGTAAGTGCCATAACATTTTTTATTGCCTTATAGCGAGGTTGCGAGATTTCAATCACCCTCATATACCTAGCCTACACCTTTCACCCCTTTTTAATTTCCCTCTCCTCTTTCAAAGCAGTCCCTCGCAACATTTTGTTTATTATGATCCTCCGAATTCCCCTCCCCATACTTCCCGAGCTATATAACATTCTATTCCTTTGGTAAGGGGCGTGAACCTTCATGCTGGCTTCACACGTCGAAACAATTGTCCAGGGATTAGAGGAGGCATTTATTATAGTTTGTGTATGTTCATTATGTTTGGTTGTATGTTCGGTTTGCTTGAAGTTCGGCATGACTATCCTTTGTAAATGATAAAAAAGGATATAATGCTGCCCACTTACTTTTATTTCAAAGCTCTATTACACCTATTTCAATTGGCTTGCAGTCATTATCAGTCACTCATTTATGATTGCAAGCATATCGAAACACGTGCATTAGAGCTGTGAAATAAATTAAGTGTGCATCACGATATCTTTATATATATAATTTGATATGCTAGTCCACGATATCTCTCCAGAAAGAGTTGACTATTACTATTCTTGTTTTCACATCTGAAGGTCTCCAATCTCAGTTTTCATTTTTCCTTTTATATCAACATATAGCTTAACTCCATCATATAAAAAAATATCCCGTGTATTTTTTCTGGAATTCTTATGGTAAAAATGTTTCTCTATTTGAATATTCTCGTCACCGTCCACTCTCCATCATTCAATGCTTTATCTCGTTATCATCTTTTTTAAGACTTCCTTTTCCAGCGAATTATGTTCTTTTGATCGACATTCCATTCTGTCATAGAACGTTCTATATTTGTTCCCCCAAATCTAGGCGACAGCTATATTTTGTCGAACGGATAAGTATGGGAATTTGTTTTTCCTCCGCACAATAGAGGACTTTAATAAATGCTAGGCGTAATTTTGCCAGAGCATTTCCTTTTTATGTGTAACGGCTGGTGTTCTAACATCCCTTGCACCACGCATATTGAGACGGCTTGCGGGGTAGTATGTAGACGTTGATGTAGTTAAAAATCTTAATCTCGTTATCATCTTAAAAAATATGATAACGAGATAAAGCATTGAATGATGGAGAGTGGACGGTGACGAGAATATTCAACGTCATGTAGATATTCATGGTAATGCAACTATTGAATAAATTTTCTTATTTTGAAATAGCCATTTTTCCCTATTGCAGTTTTCACCTTAAAATCCTTATCCACGGCCTCTATTTTCATCCATGATCCTCCCCAGTGACATTATCGCTGCTCCGATCACAAAGCAATACCATCTCCTCTTTCATAAATTGACCCTAGATACCTTTCGGAAACGGGTCTAGTGTCTCATGATTTCATTCTGCTGTTTGCGAGTGTCTATTGTATTCCAGTCGTGGTAGTTTGGTGTGCCTCATTTGATTAATCGACCTTTCTGCTAATCCGTCGGTTTTGTGCCTCAAAAGCCTGCTCCAGGAATTGGTGTGATGGATTTTATGACCTCGCTCTCGTGGCACGGGCGGGATAACGCATCAGCCATCGCCGACGATTCGAGGAAATGCAAACTTCAGCCTCCGTGCGGAGGAGAGCGGACAACGGGGAAAATAACGGTGCAAACAATGGAGGTTTCCATTAATTCACACAGGGTGCGAAAATCGGTGAATGCTCTTCATGGCGACTGCAATGGAATGCCTTGGCTCTTCAATTCCCAGGTCGGGGTGTAATGGTTTGCATTTACCGTCACGTCGCTAGTTTACTGTCATCGCATTGAACAACTAGATTTTGCGGTCTAGTAGAATCTGTTGAGCGCAAATTTTACTCGTTAATATTTCATTAACCACCCAAGGAAAACGTGTCATGGAACCTTAACGTAACCTATAGAATGATTTGATAATCTACATAGCGGAAATTTAGGCTTTGTGATGGATTTATTTTTAAATAATATTACCCCAATCTGAAAGTACCGCTACCGTGCAATAACAGTAGAGCTATGGTGAGCACATTTTTTAAAATAATAATAGTTTCGTGTATATTCATCAACTGAATATAGGACATGATTAAAACACAAATGGTAATTTCCACAATATTAATTTTACACTTAACGACCGACCATGGTTTCGACACTTTGTGTCATTTTCAAGTTAATCCAACAAAAACTCTCTCGGTGTATATACCCAGGCCAAGGTAGGAGGTGGGGGCATATGGAATTGGAGTGAGGGGAGTGGGATTGGATTACCTTGAAAATGACACAAATTTTCGAAACCATGGTCGGTCGTTAGGTGTTAAATTAAATAGTGTGGAAATTACCATTTGTGTTTTAACCATGGATATAGCATTATTCCACAAAATTAAGCCTGAAACGATTGAATATTGGACTATACAGTCTGTTCTTTCAATTCATTTGATGGACACGCACATGCATCCATACCCTGGATGTGAGGAAATCCACCCTGGTGGGAATAGAACCCGCGATTCCGGCTTTATAATATTTTATTTCTTTGATAAGGAGCGTGAACCTTCATGATGGCTTATGGGTCAATAGGCGAGGATTTCACCCCGCTGCCACCGAGGCCAGTAATATTTTCGGTGACTGTAAACTAATATAGCAATTTTTAACATCGTTCCTAAGGATATAAAACTATTTTTAAATGGGCTTAAAATTTAAAAGGGCATCTTCAAGGGTTTATTTTCTTTAATCCTTTGTTTATTAACAGTAATACCCTCTAATTCCCTGCTTCGTAATTGTGGTTCGCCTAGCCGTAGAAACTGGGATGATAGTGTCAGGGGTTCCGTGAGCTGAAGTTATTTGCTAGAGGTTCATCACAGTTATCGGCATCTCTCTTCCCTTTGTATACTCTCCATCTACATCCCTGCCTCTGCTCCTGGTTAGCTCCTCTGGTAGTTTCCACGTTACTTTTCCGCTTACCTTCGATATCCTCCTTCATAAATGCTTCTCACACGCCTCCACAATATTATGACCCTCATTCGTCGGTGTTCATGTTTCAATTTCGTACGGCGCTACGCTCCAAATCAGACTTTCCCCTAGCCTTTAATGTGCATCCTCAGTTACTATCTCGGTAGGCAAAGGCAGATATTTTCAACAGGAGAGATTTTACGAGAGGATCCTATTTCGAGAGTTAAAGAAGAGGCTGGCGAAGAGTCCGATAAGGAGCGTGACTTTAAATGGTAAGAAACGTAAACGCTTATAAGATCATAAGTGAAAGGGAGTATTAGGCACCTCGTCTTGGAATACAGTTCAAAATTTCAGCTATAAATAAAACAGTAAAAAAAATATCATTGATTATTACTCACCGTAAGAGTTGGGACCGCTGACGATTAGTTTTACAGTATAGTGAATGGTCTCGGGCACTGAAGTTCAGAAAAACCTGTTGAAGTATGCCACTCCGTAGCTCGTAAAGCACCGCATTTTTACTTACCAATTACTTAGTTGCTTATGATTATTCTCTCTTTCCTCTTAAGGACTTACGTTAAGACTTATTTATGATAAAATCATGTACCATTCACGTTGTGGAAATGAGTACAATTGTACGTACAAAGTGGTGGCAATAAAAAATTTTCAATCGTTGTCTATGTAAATCTGCCTCTACAAGTAGTTTACCTGTATTAGTGATCTGTTATCTATCGGCGGTTGTTTGTATTGGGATGAGTGAAAATAATCTCCACTCTTTGACTCACCTGTAGAGCATGTGAAATTTTCGCCTGAAAAGTGATGGGAAGTTTCCTCCCCTCTATTGTCTGTAGTTTTTTCATTGGACTTTCGACGCTTTTGAAAAGTGATGAGTGTTTATTGAAAACTTGAGGGGATTAATTTTTTTGTGCTCGCTAAGCCTACTTTTTTGTTCGCAGATATGGTGTTCGATGCCATGAGCAGTGAATGCAATGCATGCAGAGCATGAATCCTTAGAGTGCTCATTGAGCACTCTAAGGATTAATCTTGTTGCTTTTTTAAGTATTCAGTTACACGGTATCCAATATCTTCTACCACGGAAATGAAAAGTCTGTTGTTGCGAGATCGTAGTGGTAGGAGTCCAGTACAAGTTTAATGTACAAAGGTCGAGTTTTTTATTTTTGTCTTTTTAAGTGGTTGTTTTAACATTCGTGCTGAAAATTTAGTGGGTGTTCTTTCTAATAGGTAGGTATATATCTGAAAGTGCGTGGGTGCTACAAACAATTTTCACTCATGATTGTTATTACGCTTCTACTTTACTAATCACGAAATAGCTCCGAGGTGAGTCCGTTCATCGATCACCGTCATTATTTGATGTTCTGATTGTCATGGCATTTTTAAGTTTCAAGTAATGATTTAAATAGTCTAATCTTTTTGTGTTGACACGAGTTCTTATAGTTGAAGAAATCATCTCCAGCAGTATCTTATCATCTTCTGTGTGCTCGATTCTGGGACTTCCTATATGGTGCTTTCTAGGATTTAACGTTTATGAGAAAATAAGTCTTGCGTTTAAAAGTGTTCAATGGAGGGGTGAGAGCTAGTTTAAATAGAAAGATCGTCATTTGCCTGTATAGTGTAGCGTAAATCACTGTTTCGAGGTGTGAGTTTGCCCATCCATGAAAATATCGCGAAGTATTATACCCATAATTTGCTTTAGGACTCATAATTCTTTTAAATATGTTTTAGCATAAGGTTTGGATGGAGCGAGAATTTTACGGGAAGGGGATCCTACTGTTAGAGTGAAGAATGTGGCGGGCAAGGAGTAGGAGGAAGAATAGGATTTTTAGATAGAATGTAAGCGTATTGGCCGTATTGGGAATTGTGGAGCTAGGCTCTATGTTGCATAGGGAGGTGGTCCAGGGTGATTCGTTTATAATAGCCCATGTTATCCTGCCTTCAGCTGGTGGAGTACCTATAATCATAGCAATCCCTGGAAATAAAACTTGAGCGCTTCTGCTCTGCGATTTCCGACCCTCCGCTTGCACGGCTTTCTTCTCGGAATTGTCTCTGCTGTTCGACTTTGGCGCCTATTCCGAGTAGGCGTCGCTTGAGTGAAGTGGGTGGGAGGGAGGAAGGAGGGGGAGTCTTCAAACCCGCAGCGCATGGAGCGCATCAAGATTTGCTTGAGGACGACTGAGCTTTCGCAAACGGTCACTGGAGGCCAGCACTGCACGTCGCCTTCCTTTATTCGTCTTCCCCAACTCGTATGCCGTGTTATCTCCTCTCGTTTCTGCCTCCATTCGGATCAGCTCCTTACCGCACATTGGTGCATTTTTACATATCTGACTAGGCTATGGCAGATGGCTAGGTTCTAACAACACGTATCTCAAATTTGGCCGGTTTGAGACAGGTATCTTAAACAAAGTGTAATAACATTTAAAATAACAAAATACAAGCAAATAACAACTCTTTGTTTGTCAATGAATGCTTCTTGATCAGTTTTATGAACTTTTGGTTTTTAATTTCAGTGTACAATCAAAAATATTAATCGTTTTTTTGCTCTACCTAAAAGTTGCTATTTTTTAGATACGTGTTGTTAGAAATTAGCCATCGATATTTCTTTTTCAAAGAACTATTTAGGATCCTAAGTTTTCCGGGATTCTGGTTTACTTCAGCTTTCGGAGTCGATATCTCAAAAGAATAAAACTATTTGTGCCCTTCATTAAATATATTTTTTCGGTAACAATGGAAGCGATTGATTTAAAAGGTTGTAAATATGAATAAACTATGGAAACAACTGCGGAAGGAAAAAAAGTTACTGATTCATTCAACCATTAATTATGTGAATCGAGCTCTCAAACGTAACGGAAATGTTACCAACATTACATTGGTTGGGTTGATTACAACAAGGTCTGTAGAGTGTAAAAGTCAAGTGAAAATGCATCTCTTTTCGCTCTCCAAATAGCCATTCGGTGAATAGATGAATATTGTGTTCCCTTAAAGGCACTTGGCATGAAGTTTCTGGAATACTTCGTACAGAAGGACCCGCAAAACTATATTCCCTGCTCATCAGTTGCTCATGTGGACAAGTCTTTATTATCGTATTTGTCTTCGATCTTGTAGGATATCCCAGGACTCTGTGTACAATTTTGATGGTTACTTAATTTGTTTCCTTTGCAATGAATTTCATAAGTCATCTGGCATGACTTAAATTTATTCGTTGTCCTCGATGTAAAATTCTTCTCGTATAAGCTAACATTTTATTTTCCAGATCCTTTCCGAAGTGACATAATAGAAAAATATGGATTGAGATCGAAAATATTGTGCTTTTTAAATTAGAGTTAAAAATGTAATAGTATCGTTTGCCTTTTTTCCATGATATAGGATTAATCAGAGGAGCTTCAAGTTAAGCAGCCGCGAAAGGAATCGATCCTCATTTTAAAGTAATTACTGCCTTTGGTTAAAAAACTAATTCTTACTGCTAAGAAAATCGAGTAACAATCTTCTATTTGTAGTGAAAGACGTATTTTCTATCTCTTGACTTTCCGATAGGAGCGTGTCGCCAGTTTGTGTGAACAATACTCAGGCATCGTTCCTGTTGGTAATTTTCCACATTGAAAGGTCTTTTAAAGGAGTATGGGTGGAGTGATCCTCTTCCATTATCCTCTCCACTTTGTACGTGGCTAGGCAGGCGTGTAAAGCAGGTAGTAGCGGGGTGTGTTAATTAACCACCGGTATAGACCAGTGTCTCGCCGCGTAAACTTTACGGGGCGTGTTAACACGTCCCGGGGCTGAGGGTCTAACACCGACTAAGAACTATATTTGCATTTGGTATGTACAATCTTACAACAAACACCATGGGGCGGCAAACATACGCGGGAGAGAGGTTTAAGTGAGTTTTTGGTCTTTTCCCCTTCCCTTTCTCTTGACTATACCTACCCCACCATTTCTCTATCGCTTCCTGAAGCGTATTTCTCCCGCAACGCAGATCTCATCCCCGTTGTTCAACTTCGGAAGTAACCTGGCATAGTGTTTGATGTAGGTCGAACGACTGCCCTCGGGATTCATTGATTGAATATTCCTGCGGTGTTATCAACTTTACGGAAATTAATTATTGGTGTCATAGAGCTTCCTTAACTACAGCAATAGATGATTTTTCGTCTTAAATTGTGTATTAATTGAAGCTCGTTGACTTTCCGAGGTCCTATTTTAACAATTTTCTGTGCGGAGTAAAAAAGGAAGCATATGGCATGATGGGTGAGTGGAGTTGGCTGCTGGATAAGAGATAATGAGGTGGTATGGAAGAGCGAGTACTGAGTTGCAAAGGAAAGCTACAAAGCGTTGTAAAAGGAATAGTGTAAGCGGAAAGAAGAGAACAGGGTCTTAGAATGAAGAGTAACAGGCAGAATCATGTTATATAATATGTGAACAGAAGAAAGTTATACAATATGGGTATGGACACAGGTGGGGTGTTTTGAATAACTGGAATTTGATTCCGATGTGATCTTTCACCCTAGTTTTTGCATGTACACCTTTGACTCTCTTAGCAATGGTTTGAAGGTTCAAGCCGTTTTCAATTTGCATTGATATTTAGCCGCATATTCCATTTGAGAAAGTCCCACGAACGTTGGTGTTCGTACCCGCTAGCATTTATTCTCTAGTTGTATTTCTTTCGTCACCAGATGGCATCTGATAGCATAATTGATTCATGATTTCTTTTCATTTGTATTCGTGTGTGTCTCCAAGTAATGGGCCAATTTATGGCCAATAGCTGGAATTCTATAATTGCGCTGGGCCAAATATTATAAAAGTTTTTTTTTTAGAATATAGCTCATGTTTTTCTAACCTTTGCCATGCACCACTCATGCATGCTGAAGAATTATTGAAGGAGATTAGGTCTGCAGTTCTTAGAAGAAAGAGAGATTATTTTTGGTTTTCCCTCTGGAATGTATTGAATCTGGTTTACCACCACTAATACCTGAGGCATTCCCCTAATAGTCTTTCCACCGACCACAAAAATATTGTTCCCCACAGTCAAGTATGAATAGAGATGACTGCTTTTTAATTTTTTGGCGCAGAAAATTTCATGTTCAAATTCAAAAACGAGTGTGGTTTCACTGAGTTCAGAGTGAAATATTAAGTGCAAGGAATTGTCGCTTTTAAGGCCCTTCATCATTCGGTAATCGTTTGGTATAACTTCTTGTCATATCACCAGTGCGTTTGTTCCTCAATCGAGTTTCTCATTACTTGCATTTAGCGGGATAAATGGATTAATGATTGAGTACATTACTGGGTAGGTACTTATTTTTTTATTATAAAAGCATACCTTTGAATATGATGAAAAGTACAATGCTAAGCATTTTAAAATCTCCATCAACCATCGATAATATGATTTTATTTATAAACCTTCTCTCCTTTCTTTTTCTGATTGCTGTATCATTCGTCCCGGTATTGCCATTTGAACATGCGTTGTTCTCTGCCCGATCCATCCCCGTCTTGATATTCTTCACATACTGTTTCTATTTCATTAGTCTTACATTTTTTGAGATTATATTTAGAGCTAATAGAATTATATGCTGGGGAGTTCTAACATGGTATTCTCGGTGTCGATCTATAATATATCTATTCTCGATTGCTCAAGTTATCTAAGCCTAGCGTGCAGCCTCCGAGTCTCTAGTAGTTCACAGCCTAATTCGTTTAACATCTGTGTAACCCCCTTTGGCGGCTATTGAGGCGGCTTGCTGTGTGTTAGGTTGACATTGTGAATCAGATTCGATCGCTTGTCCAATGTTATGGTTATTGCTTCCGTTGAGGTTTTTTTACTCTAGCTTTTAACTTCACCCTTTTCCGATAGTCCGAATCTGATATGGAGGCATTGTGTTTCTAGTCTCTAGTATTGTCTCCTTAACGACGATGGCTTCTCAACACCCTTTCTCTCATTTTCTCTTCTTAACTTCGAAATGGATTCTCACCTACTCACTCTCTTTTCGTAAAGCTAAGCCCTTGCATTTTAATAAGCGGAACCTTATCACTATGGGGAACGTCGGAGTGCAGGGCATGGTGGGTGGGGAGAGAGAGCTTCTACTAGTAGATGAGACACGGAGGAAACAGAGAGTTTGGATGGGGCTTGACAAGTACTTAGCGTGGAGGGGATGTTGCAAACAGTGTTAGAGGGTAGAATGTTGGGTAAACGAGGCTTAGGAAAGAAGCGAATATGATTTTAGATAGAATGAAAGGGAGTAGATCTTATTGTGAATTGAAGAAGGGATCTTGAAAGAAGGGGAGGATCCCAAAATGCTTCTTTAGTACTTCGTGGAAAACTACCTTAATCGGTGGAATGCTTAGCTTACTATCGCGTTGGATATCTCCTCTCCGACTCTGCTATACACGGTCTAGAAGGCTGCAATTCTGAACCTCTCCTCAGTAAAGTGACCTCCGTACACCTGCCTGCGAGCGTTTTTTGTCCATTTTTCTTCGTGAGGAGCGAAGCCACGTGCAAAGAGGTGTTGACCGCGGTCGCGGCACACGCTGTGAGCCAAAGATAGAAGAAACGTGTTACAGACATTGAAACGCATGAACATGAGGAACTTTAGAGTTATATTCCTGCAGTTTGTACGGACGAAGGGTGCTCTCGCGAGCTTATAACTCTTTTAAGTTTATTTTAACGCACCTTAAGTACATTTTTTTATAGTATGTATTGGCCTAAACAATTAGCCTTAATTTTGAGTGAACAAGTTGGACGGTCCAGTCATCCAAGTTTAGCAGTATTTATTTCATGGCTTTTTTCGTAAAATTTCGCTGATCTACTCAGTTTCTCCAAAAACTTGCGTCATGTATCTGCCGAAATGTATTTTATTTTTACGCTGATGCTTAGCTATATACTTGTTTCCACAACCTTCTTTTGTTGTGTTTTGTTAGGTTGCAATATCTCCAGTGATAGTATTGAAGTGTTCAGGCGTAATAAAGGGGATGGTACCCACAATAGAAAGACTTCAGCACCTTTCCACTTTTTTATTTTTATAACAGGCCACTAGTTGCAGCTCACAGAGCCACCTTCAAGTGCAAGACACTTGAACATGAGCACTGATATATAATCACAGATAGTAGGTGCGGGGAATAGCCGGGAGAAGCAGTAAAAGTGAGTGGTGTATTGGCTTAATTAATGTCCCTGGGAAGGAGGACTACACTAGGAAGGAGGAGAAAGGGCGGGAGAATGAATATTTTCGGAACTCTGTTGAAAAATGTTCTTAAGAAAGGGTAAACGGATTTTTTTACAAGGTTTAGCTCTGGGAGAAGGAATAGGGCATAAGTGTGCGGAATTATCGATGAGCTAAGGAGGAGACAGAAGGTATGGATGGAGCGAGTACTTGGCGGGGAGGAGAGATATAAGAGGGAAGTCCATGAAGGGAGGGGGGACTCCGGGAATGCATCTCAAGTACTCCATGGAGACATATCGGTAGAAAAGGAATTGCTAAAGAAATAGTACTTTCCACGGCCTGAATTTTCGAGCTAGAGGTAGTCTGGAGCGATGAAGAAAGTGTGGATTATGAGAGGGAAAAACCGAGGGGCTAAGAGGAGACAAAAGAGGCGAAAGGACGCAGTGAACGTAGGGCGAGAGATCGGGGCTGTTTACGCGAGGGGTGAGCGGCTTGTAGTGAGATAAAGAGCAAAGATATGGGATGGGCCTGGGGAAGGAGGGGTCTTTTTTTGAGAGCGGAATATTAAATAATATGTAGTTGTCATTTCCGTGAAAAGTAGTGTAATTGTCTTCTGAGGTGTCACTTTTAGCATCGTCTCGGGTATGCTGCTCCATCTTTCGGGAAATTTACCTTGGCAGTCCGTTTTTATCAATTATTTGTTGTATCGCATTTTCTTTTTTAAAATCACTTTTTAATGTTAATTTTAAGTCCTGTAGGAATCTCGTCATCTTCTTTAAATCCTCCTCACCTCATATTATGTTGCCTCCTGCCAGGATGTATTATTATTCTATTGTCATGCGTAGTAAAGTTTTCGGGTTGACCTCCGCGTCGATTCATCTTCATGACGACAGCTTCGGTGGCGTTGCAGCTGGCGTCTTCAGGTTCGAAGTGTTTGGTGCAGTTTTTTGCCCGTCTACATATTCTGTTGTCATTTTCGCGCAATAATGAACTAGGACTACAGCAGAAAAATATCCCAGAACTTCTGCGCCCCCTGCGCCATTAACCTCTTGGATATTATTTGTAATTTGGAGTGAATAACTCGTCAATTGCCTCACGCGAAGAATTAATCATTTTGCTATCGATTGCGGCTCTGGTTTGGGCGTGATCAGAGAGGAGATCCTCGGCGTGATGTAGCTAATCAGACCCTCCGATGCCTTTCGAATAATTTAGCAACCCCTTGAAATCTAGCATTCCCCGAATGTAATAAATTCCTCGTTATGCATTGGACGTTGTAATTCTTGGTGCATTAAATTGACAGTATGCATTCTATTTTTACCCATTCTTCGAATCGCATCGCAAATCTATGTAGGATGTTTTCATCGCCATCTTGGGCCTTACTTTTAACTGAATTTCGAAGTTGAAGTGGATCTTTTGCCATAGATGCGATTCGAAATGCTGAATGAATAGCAAAGAGGGTGAAAGAAAAAGTTGTTTATTCCGAATTACTGTCACACTATCCCCGTAATATATTTGTCATAGTCACTCAAATAACATTCACTGCCTAATCTAGCTCTGTCTTCCCTGTGCCCCAAGTTCAAACCGTCTTGAAATGTTAGCCGCATACAAATTCTATTCAATGTCTCAAAAACCATCTATTATAGTCTTAGTCACTAGAAGGTGAGTCATTGACAAATTGCGGTAGTAATATCATTTCAACGCATACTGCGAAACATTGGGTTATGAGTCAATTTTGTTGTTGACTTTCATGTGTGTTATCGACTTTTATTCTAATAGAAAGGAAAATTTTCGCTAACATTATCTCGATTGGATTTTTACCGGAATTACCTACCGAATAATTTCTAAATTACAGATAGTTTAATTTTTTTAAATTAAGGTTCTTTATACATCACGTTTAAACTTTATTATTCATGGGGTATTCGCTTACATTGGTGAATCAATCTTTGAATACATGTTACAAGTCAGTTCAGTGAAATGCGGGAATGGGTTTTTCTTGCCCCATTTTTCATACTCTCCTCTTCTGACGGCACACCTGTGTAGTTAGCTCCGTTTTGTTGCGTGAGTGAGCGCCGCACACCTCGCCCGAGGCGCCACTGCATCTGCCGCCAAACGATTCGCATCCCAGGTGGCGATTTCTCTCTAAAGTTCCCACACTCTCCGCGCTTGTAGCTGGTGGCGCCAGAGCAGCGCTGAATGCCGCGCGTCGGGGGGGGGGGGGGTGTCTCCAGGGCGGCCTGGAAGGATAGGAACGCTTGATAGACAAAAATTAAGCTGTTTTCCTGTTTAATATTTAATTTAATGGAATATTATCGCCTCAATATAGCTTCATCATATTGCATATGCTGCTGCAAAAAAACAATAACCTGGTAATTTTGTATATATACCAAATATGCGGTCTATAGTAAGTTAATCCTTAACAATTGTGGTTTCTCTTAGTATTTTGTGTTGAAATGTGCTTGCTGGTTTAGTTATTTCGTGTTTAAATTCCCACAATATTTTCCAAATATTTACTAAACAGCAATAGCACGTTGTCAGAGGTTACACACCTAGAAACTAATAATCATTGTATGGAACTATTTCATCAATAGATGATAAATAAATAATAATAATATTAAAGGCAACAAATAACAAATGATAAATTACAAACTATTAATAACATTTAATAATTTTAGCAATTGCTTTTCCAACCTTTTTGCGCGTAATACATAATGACGTTTTGCAAATCAGCTAGTTCGGTCAAATTGGTGAATTGTTCTGTAGCAGCAGTATGTGGTTTATGTTTAACGTGATGGATTTTGTGGGTGCTCCTTCACGGCGGATGGAGTATTTCCCTCGATTTTGGTCTGTCTAGTTAGTTCCAGATGTTCGAATCTGAAAAATTAGTGGTGAGTGTTATTACCTCGACCATGCTTTGGGCTTTGGGTAAATATCGTGGGCTCACGGAGATAACTATATTTGCGAGGAATCCTATCATAAACTCCTGACAACATTTTTAGCGAGTGTTTTAGTTATTACAAGATTTAGAATCCTATATTGTTTTCCTCTATTTCATTGCATTGACTTTTTTATTGCTAGATCATTTAGCATTATTTGAGGTTATGCTAAGTTAGCTCCTACGAATTAGAGATCTGGAGTGCGGCGATAAATTTTCCTGGCTGTACGTGGAAATAGAAGAATTATTTATAATACAATACTCAGAACTGGTTTTTCTCGTGAATATACATTAAAAAATAGATTTGTCCTTGGAGATTGAGTTGGACCTGGAATTGCAATTTAAAGAAAGATATTTGGTATTATTGAGCGCTATTTTTATTGTAAAGAATTAATAATGACATTATTCTTTACGATGAATATTTACCGTTTCATGCCATGCAATTTAATGGAGATATGGTGAATCATAATTGTCAGTCATTAATGTTCAGTGGTAAAATTGACCTCGTGGAGAACTGCTATGGTGGGTGAGATTAAACCAGAACCCAAGTGGATCGATCAAGGCAAATGTTTGTCTTCTCAGAGTAACTTTAGCCGAGGAAGATTTGCTCTCACGAGTTGGAAATGTTGGAAGTTGATTCATTATGGAGATAGCATTAATTATGTACTTGCAGTGCCCATTCTGGGGGAGAAATTGGGCATGTAGACGTGAAAGGCTTGCTTATGAAGTAGTATGGAGGGTATTTTTCCGCTAATTTCCCCGTTGGTGGGCCTTCTGCATAGCCAATTTTGTACGTCCTCTCCGTGATTAGAACGAGTGACCCCAGTCACTTTCGTAGAAATATTTTCCAGGAGTCTTTATTCCCAGATAAATTAGTTTTGCGAGTTTAATCGCTAGGTATCATGTGGAAATTGTGCTAGCACCGTCAAATATCTTCATTCTCTATATTTTGAATTTTGAGATGCATTACCATCGATCCCATTATCCGCTGAAATTTTAAGTTAAACATTTGTTCGGTTTTAAATGAAAACGACCGTCTTCCGATACTGTCTATCTTTTTGATAATGACTGTTGTGTCGTTTGCGTGTATAACGGAAAGGGATATAGCGGTATAATGCCTAGTAGAATGGCTAATGGTGATGTATAATCGTGTGTGTAATTTTATCAGTGTTGTCGCCTCATCGCCGTTCGTAAAGGAGGAGCATCGGTGGTTCAGTGGTAGAATGCTCGCCTGCCACGCGGGCGGCCCGGGTTCGATTCCCGGCCGATGCAACTTTTTTTACCGGTTTCGATGGCGGATGGGTCGACTCCTAGCCTGCTAATTTACGGGTCGCGGTTTCGAATCCCACCTGGTTGGATATCCTTTCAATCAGGATATGGATGAATGTGCGTGTCCGTCAACTTAATTGTAAGAAAAGACGTCCTACAATTCTTTCGATAAATGAAGACGAAATTATAATTGTTTTTAATTTTGGTATAACTATAGGCCACATCTTGAGACATGATGGCCTGATGAAGACAATCGTCGAAGGACAGGTGGAAGGCAAGAATGGAAAAGGAAGACCTCGAACAAAATATATGGAACAAGTAAAGAGAGATGTGAAAGAGAAGAAATACGTAGGAGTGAAAAGATTAGCTGATAGGAGAACTGAGTGGAGAGCTGCGTCAAACCAATCCTAGGATTGTTGACCAGTGATGATGATGAATCGCGTTATTGGTATTTCTTATTTATTTTCATTTAATTTTAAGTCATCGGCGATCTTGAAATTTTCACGACTAGAGTGTGAATAATTGATATCATGCATCGAATGATCTTTGGGAAATCCTTTTAAATACGCGTGAAGACAACGCATTGCTTTTTGGTGTTCGTAGTATGGATAATAATTTTCCATCCATCACAGTTGATTTGTATAATTAGTTGTTTCAGGCGTGACTTTATGGAATCTACTTATTACAATGATAAGTAATGAAAACTTTGTAATTCCACGTAAATCTTTAATGTACGACCTAGGTTTCGACGTGGCACGTCATCGTCTGGTGCACGCCGCGTGGCAGACGAGCATTCTACCACTGGACCACTGATGCTTCATACTAAGACGCGGCGATGAGGCGAGACCACTGATAAAATTACACACACGTCTGATATGTTGATTTGTATTGGCTCGTGACGGCCGATGCTGACTTCGTTTGGTTGATAATTCTTTGCATAAGTTTGTTATTGTAGTCTCAGACAGTGGTGCGACTATGGGGGGGATGAGGGGATAGATTCTCCCCCCCCCCTCCAAAGCCTCAGAGAAATAATTTTTTTAAACTATTGTGTAGTTTTGATATATAATAACTGCATCTGCTTAAAGTTAAATTTTAAGCGCCAAAATTGTATAAATTATATTCCAGGCATGCCATTTTTCAAATATTTTTTCAGACCTCCCCGTGCCAGGGGGGGTCGCCCCCTGAGGCTACCCCGACCCCCCAAATCATATTCCTAGTTCCACTGATCTCAGAAACGCCAAAAGGCATTTTGTTGTCATGGAGGCTGGCTCTCCAAAACGTTACTAACACTCGTGGCTCAAGTGATATTCGACCCGGTAACATGTAGATTTACAATAGATTCGTACCCTCGTGGCGTTATCGTCCACCCTTAATCTGATTCGATTCGCCCTTGTAAATACTGAAAACGGTGTGATTATACAATGAATATTCCCTCTGTCGGAGGGGCCGTTAAGTCGTGTATCCTCATGGCACCCTCAGTGAATATCAGGTCGTCGCCGGGTTTCTCTCCCTTCACTTATGGTACAAATGACCTTAAATATCTGCTGCTTCCCACAAATACCAATAGGAACTATTTCATGTCCTTTTCCTCTCAACTGCCTTAAGGTCGTTGTTAAACTGGGAAATGTCTGCGAATCCGAATATAGCCATGGAAACCCTTGCAAAGGTGGAACCGGTTTAATACTTTTTAATACATTTGCCACAAATTCACTTCTTTCTTAGCACTTATTTACACGTGTACTCTTTACAAAAATTTTAAATTTTTCTCCCCGTATAATTCTTTATATAAGGAACGTAATATAGATAACGGTGCTGGCCAATGAAATGGAAGGGCTCGTAACCGCGTGACGTATAGCAGAGTATACTTCGCTGTTAACCTACAGGGATTAGGATCCATTTTGCTGCCCAGGAACGCAATGATGCGTTTTTAATTTTGGAATTCTATGTAGAAATGTCGGGTGTCCGCAACAGTTACGGAAACTAGGAATCCGGTGTTTGTTACAGCTCTTACGCAGTCTCTTTCTATTCCCCCTTCATCCAATTTCTTTCTAGTTTTATTCGTTGGTGCTGTATTCATTCTTGTAGCAACGCCTACTTTTTCTACCAATTAACATGTGTGCGTTTGGAGGAGGGAGGACTCCGTACGTATCAGGTGCAATTGAGACGATGCAGAGATTTTTTATTTTGGAGAAAGAAGGAGTTGTGTTAGTGGGAAATGTAAGAATCCTGGATGTTTGCCGGCTTCATCTTTACCTCCAGTTTCATTTGTGGGTGTGTCCCTCTGTGTCTCATGAATTATTCACCCCCGAGGCAAATTGGATGGGAAAGCTGTGTGTGGTTCGCATATAGACCACCCTCAGGATCCACTCTAAGCCCTAGAAGCTGGAGATACCCAATGCATTCCCCAAAAACAGTAACGCCGTTGCCACGGAGTAGCCAGAGCTTAACGCCCACCTCAGATCCAGGAAGAGTAGTTTGGATTTTACTGGAATATTGAAATAAATAAAATGTGGAAGTGGAGTCAGACGATGATGATGAGTAGAATTGGTAATTCATCTTTTGCGTTAACTATACCAAACCGATAGACTATCTCAAGTAACCAATGTCGCAAGTCGAAGAGGACTCGATTTCATATTTCTCGCTCGTAAATAGGGTTTTCGGATAGAATGAAAAGGCGTAACTGTGAAAAATGAGGAATTTCAATGAGGGAGTGGGGACAAGGCGTAATGCGCAGCAAAATGTTCCAACTACATGTAGCTTGACGGATAGAATACCTTTTAATAATGATAGATTTACCTGAAAACATTTGCTTCAACCAGGGGTTATTGCTCGTGAAAAATGTTTGTGTTAGTGGCCAAGTCGACTTGATTTTCCTATGAAAATTTTGTTACTGATCTATTTCAATGCTTTTTTGTCTTTAAAAATTATTCTGCCATCAAAAATAGGATGACTTATGAGTTAATTTAGTATTCAGAATGAGTTTGAGGTGTCAGGGTATTATGACCTTTCTTCCTGAAAAGTGCGCTTCACACATTACGGACTGAAAATCGGGAACTAAACGCTTCATAGGCATGTCTTTCGTAGCCCATTTTGTAAGTGGGGCTTATATGTAGGCTGGTTTCTCGGTGGGGCCTTAGAGGCTCATTAATTAATCCGTAAGAGTTTAACAAACTGTATGGAGCCGAAAGTTTGGAAGCGAGAACTTATCTCGCTTTGAGCCCAATGGAGCGTGGTATTCTGCATCACCGTGCTGTTGAGGTTTCGACCATCGGATCTCTTCTCCATATTATCCTGCCACCCGTGCCAGGGTTCGCAAGTTGCCTATGCAATCAATCAACGGCTGCGACAGTCGGCCGCCACCGGTATCCTCGCTAATCACGATCTGCCGTTGACAGGAACCTCGCACTCTGATTGGCCCCAGTGAGTGGCGGGCGTGCACTAATTCCGGCTCAGGCGTGAATTTAGTCGCTGCAGCTTCCATCTGATCGCTAAGCGTTGTACCTCCCACGTCGTGGTGCCTCGAAAATTTAATTGAAAGGTTTTATAAGAGTCGAAAGTACTTATGGAGATAGAATAAATACTCATTAGAATGGGAAAGTACTCTTTATTTTACCGGTTAAGGTAGAATCACATTATGCATTTGAAGAATCACTTCGCCCTATCCCACATCGAACTTCCCTCTTTCATTCTCTGCAGACCTATTAACTTTCATTGTATCCATAAACCCTATTGTAATCCCTATTGTAGTGTAAGTGGGCCCTTTCCGCTCCTATAGCGGTAAGGAGTTTTACCCCGTCCCTTCCCTTCCAACCCTTTCCCTACCCCAGAGGCGTCGTCGGGCTCCTTATCGCGGCGGCGCCTCTTTCCTTGTTCCTTACCATCCAACCCCCTCCCCGGGTGATCGGGCGAATCAGCGCGATTGCTGGGTCCCGGCCGCGGTGCGTTGTATCCTCGCACGGCTCCCCTGAGCCCTCATTCTCTCATTCTCTGTAATCCTTTCCAGCTTAACTGACATTTTTCTCTCTAACACAGATTTTAGCGTCCCCTCAAGGCTTGGTATGTACTCTCATCGTCCACACACCTCCTCCAAAAGATTCCTCTTCTACCCCACCATGCTTGGTAATTCACTGTGATATTTATTGCTTCCATCTTTCATTTTATCTTCATGTACTAACAGAATTCCACCCTTTGAAAATGTCTTGAAATGCTAACAAAACTTACGTGGTGACAGTGCACACTCCAGTCTTAAAGTTCAGTGCGTAAGTCGCTAGATATGAATTTTTCTGTTTTCGGCTATGCTCAACCCGAATCCGTTCACAAATGTATTTTGCAGTCACTTCATTTACCTATCTATCGTAATGTTTGGCCTATTCCGTGTGAATAGGGGTACAGATATGGACCCAGAAAATTGGCGAAACTGGTCAGAACGCTTGATGGAGGCTCATTGAGTTCAATGATATTATTTACTTTATATTATTAAGTACATGTCACACTAATACTATATAGTAATTGTGTTTTTTTCGTATTCTTTTGGGCCGCTTTTGTACTGTTAAATGTACTTTTTTCCCAAACAATTGTAAGTTGTGCTTTCATGGGATTTTCCTTTAAATTAATGCATAAACTCGACTAATTCTATCCCCATCCCGAAGACAGTGCATCTCACGCACCCATTAGCGGTGTAAGTCTTCTTTTTTATGAAGATGAGAGTCATATGGAATGAATAGAGTCCCTATCTCTTAAACATTCCAGCTAGATTTGGATTTTTGCAGTCAAACAGGTTTTTCTTCATACGTACTAAGTCTACTTATTATTTAGAAATGTTTTTAAATGCTTATATCATGACTAACCGTGACGTGTGAAAATGTAATTAATTTGGAAAAGTTCTTCATTTATTGGATATTTTTTAATTGTTGTTTTGACGGACAGAATATTCTTGGTGCATTCCATCAAATAAATAAAATATTGCTACAAAAATTGATAGTTATTTTTAGCTGTTCAGTTTATAGATATCGAGTTTATTTTCTTGCGAAGTTTAACGCCGAAGAACTTGAGAGGGGAAAGTTAATCTCCTGAAATAATTATGATCTTCAGACGTTAACTATTGCGGCCAAAAGCTCGTAAAGTAAGATCAAAGGAAGCAAATGGAGCTTTCACAGGCAAGATTTCTTTTAAGCGGGAACGAACCCGATCGCTTTCTTGGAAATCAATCCTCACTTAAAAATTCGAAGTAGCGCTATTTCTGAATCAAAGTCTATTTCGCACCCAAAGCCATAGTGAATTACAATCAATAAGCAAAGGGTGCTGCAAAACATTTAATATTCCCCTTTTACCTCATGTCTTGTATTAAAAATACCGGTATACAATTCTCTCGGTTTTCCGGTCATAGGCTCCGAAATTTAAGTGTTTTTACGGCTATAAATTTAATGGAATCCAAGTATTTATTTTTAATTTAAATATTTATACAGGAGAGTGAGGTCTTACGCTAAATGAGCGTTTTAAGTTGACCTCTTTCATGCCTCCAAAGAAAATTAACGGATATCGACAAGAGGTTAACTTACACTTAGGCTCCAAATACGTTAATAATTCGGTAGATGGAAAGGGAATATGACAAACGCAAAAATCTTCCGCATTTCGCCATTTTCTCTTTGTAGTGTAAATTGAGGAAACGCGAATGTTGACGCCCACTTTGCATTAGTAGGTGACGTCATTACGGTTCCGGTTCAATATCTCTTTCGCGGATAATTTCTCTCTCATTTAGGGAAGTAATCGGTTACAAGAGTGTAAAGCCCCTACGCGATACATTAACACGTATGATTAAACTCTGATTGTACGAACGATTTTGGTGAACCGGAACGAAACGTTTACGAATTCATGTATCAAATTAGAACAGGTTCTATTTTCTGTCCATGTATTCGTACACGTTATGTGGTTGCACGGCGCATTTCGGCGTTCATTCTCGCGTTTCTACCTATGAACATTAACTTGTACGAGCTAATGTACCGTTAAACAGGCCATAAGGAACAGCGAATCACACGAGGTCCATGCTAATGGCAAAGGAGCTGCTGGGAAGCGGTGAATCGCTCGCAATGAGCTTGTGACGTCATCAAATTACTTAAGATGGTAAAGGTTCGAGGAACGGAAAAATACGGGTATCTCTTTATTTTTTGAACTGTCAAAATCGGCAGGAATAATAAAATTGGTTAACCAACCCATTAGCCATGTTTCCTTCTTTATTAAATGTTGGCATTCATATTGATTGGTGAATGTTGGCTACACTTCCAAAGTTTTGCATGGTGACTTGAAGTGAGGCTTCGAAATCGTTTCCTTTTTGCTAACTAGCTTTGGCTCTAAAACTCTTTTCCAGTATCTTAGTTATCTCTAATTGCTTTTCTAATATTCACAGTTTATAATACAGTAAAATATGGTCTCAAATTATCTTGGTAGTGTATTTTAACTCCCCAGATCTCCGGATTAAACCGGATTTAAATCTCCGGATTTGACCCTTTCACTCAAAAAGTGTAATCGAGTTAAACAAATTTCTTTCAATTTATCTTTGCAAATTATGTGTGAGTACTTCTTAGCTTTTTGCAGGAAAATGTTTACCTTATTCGATTTTTTTATATACCGATCACTAAACATATTCATACCCTTTTATCTTTGTCACTCAAATAAAATGCATTTTTATATTTGTTTTCGTCATTTTCAACTCATTAGCAGTGCACAAGAGTAATATTTATTTATTTTAATTAATTGTATCTTAGTACTTCGCTACCAACAATTATGAGCGATCGAATCCAAAAATACCCCTGTGTCCATGTCACATTTTTTAACTTTTAATTTTTTACATCGTCCCCATCTCTGGACCTCTCTTTTCTGTAAGTTTTCTGAGGAATTCGTCTCTACCATTTCGTTTATGCATTTTGTAGGCTTTTCCTTCTCCTTGGTCCCGTTTTCCACCGTCTCAGAAACTCTTCTCTCTTTCCCTAGTCGTGAAAATTCTTCTTTCTCATTTGATGTTGTATCTATTTTGTCATATCGTGGCATGATTTTCTCAGCAATGTGCATTTGTACTGTAAAGGTATTTCATTTTTTGCTAGCCTTCTGTCAGCCAATTTTCTATCCCAGTTATCCTTGGTTATTAACGTGAATATTCTTTTGGCTTAAATATAATTTTTCTTAGCGTAGAAAAGTGTAGCCTGAATAATACGTCGACTTGCTGAAAAAATATTGCCTTATTCAGAATTAGACGTGCCTGAGCTCAGGTAAAAATTAGTCAAGGAGGGTTATATTCGTCATATCACATCAGGGAACCCTCTTACTAAGTGATGTCCGGATATATGCCTCGTGATATTTGAATTGAACTTGAAGTTATGATCGAGAGGGTTCGTTTGGAAGGGAATTACCAATCGCTCAGTATTTATACAGGAAAACAATGTTCTCAAACTCCTCGTCTTCTTTTTTTTTTGTTCTCCCGCTGTCGGAGATGTCGCGGCCAACGTGACGAAGACGCGAAGTGCGTCACCAGGCGCTGCTCTCTCACTCTCCCTCGCATCCGTTTCGCAACTGTTTCAAAGCGGTGAATCGATCCGGTGGTGCCCCGCTCCCCAATGAACCTGACGGAGGCGGCTTTGGCGCTTATATTTGCTCGGAAAACGCACACACACACACATTTGTCCCTCCTACCCCTCCACTGCCTTCGTTTCACTTTCTCACCCCTCCTTTCTCCATATTATTCATTCTTTCTGCCCCGGTGTTTATAAATGAAAACATTCTCTGTTTCTAGCCTTAAGTCCTGTGCTAACATGCGATGAAAGCGATTATCTTCCACCAAAGATTTTTTTCCGATAAATATTTTTATTTGATTGTTTTTCCCCCTTCTTTTTTTCCTTCCCCTTCGCGCAAGTGCGGTGAGTTTTTTCTCCCTTCATATTATCTGAAATAATAATCTCGCCGACCGTTCAAAAAAATCCTTGAATCCCTGAGCGGCCTCCCGAAGATTATGCGTTTTTCTCCGCGAAAATTTTGTTCTGTCTTCCGAAGTTCGTTGGGTTCGCTGGAGTTCCGTTTAGTGCATCATTGTTGATGGCTCAGTTCAACATAACCATCGATATAATGTTAGCTAACCAATCGGCTATCTTCGGTTTGCTAATTTCCTTTTTGCGCATATTCTTTTTATCGATTGAGCATGAAAATTATTCCATTTTTCTTGCATACAAAAGTAATTCATTTTTGGAATGGTTGCAGGCTGGGGTTATGTGTGGAGTGGTTAATCATTTTGAACCTACCTTACTAACTGGTGAATTATTCGTTACTTTTCTCGTTACTTCTTCTCTTGAAATGGACTTTGAGAGGCTTTCCAAAAATTTAGCGCTGTATCTATGATGCTTATCTTTTTGACACTTAGGTACTTCCTTAATTTCTCTTTTTTCTAAAAAATATATTCGTAGTGACGTCGATACGATGGAAGCCCTTGATTTAATTTTTTTATGCCTTAATCAATCTAGTTTTTCTCGGTAGTTGGAACACATTTATCCAAGCTATTTACATTGCTTGATAAATAAAATTACTGGGGTCATTATTTATACCTCAAAATTTTGGTGGAACCCGTCTCAAAATAATTAAAGCGACCTTGGCCCTGAAATTAGCTGTGTGTTATACGATGATTGCCGTAAATCAAAGTAATTTATCCTCGTCTATTCTGGCTACTTATGTTGCGATGTGAGTTTTTATTCTTTCTCTTTTTTTCGGTGGGTAGTTGTCTTTTGAGAAACGAAAGCCACCTTATGCCAACCTTTTAGCTTATAATCATTTAATTTGGCGACAGAGTGCTTCTCTCACTCATCGCGCTCTTTTAGAGGAACGATGAAACGCGTCCACATTATTTTATTTCATTTTATTCGCGTAGCCCAGGAGAAGCACTCACCAGATGACTCGATTTCCCTCCGCTATTCGAAACATGTTGTACGATATAGTCCCACCGCCCGCCCTCGGGATTGTGATTTTTTTATTTTTCTGCTTTTAAGGAAGGTAATAGTCACGGGAATGGTCTATGGAAGAAGGCAGTAGTGGGATAAGCATGGAAAGGAAGATTTTTATCAAGTCGGGTGTGGTGAAGGGCATATTCTGTGTGTGCAGTCAGATGAAGTCTATGCCTATGGAAGGCGATGTCCTTCTTGTGCTCACTGAAACTTACCTGAAATCGTGAGTCCTCATTTAAGAGACGAATTGAAGATTCAGTTGTAGGTTATCGCGTTTAGATTGGCAATACTAATAGAAATAAGCGATTGAAGTAGGGTCACGTGGAAGTTAGCAAGTCACCAAGTCCAAACGTCCTTCCTCTCCGATTCTGATTTACTCTCCATTTCGGTTCACTCATTACCTCTTTGTCTTCCATTTTTAAGATAATGTATCACTCCCGTTCGGCTGATCTTTTTCATAACGTATCATTAGTCTGTTCATAGCGTATTATTAGGAGTAGAAGGAGAGGCTACCAAAATGCTTCATAAGTACTTAATGGAAACATACCTTAATCGGTAGAATACTTATATAATAATTTTTATTGCTAATGTAAAACTTATGATACCATCTTGGAATTTTTATAGTATTTATAGGACACTCTTTCCAATATTTTATTGCATTGTAAACATGAAATATGTGCCTCAGGATTTTCCCGGAGGTAAATTTTTATATTTGAGGTTGTGTAGGTCAATGCTAACTCGAGTTTTGTCTGTGAACCTCGGAAATTTAGAGTTGATAGCGAGTAATGTGCCGCGAAAAAGGAAGTATGCAACCAGTCCATCGCGAGTGATGTGTCTTCCTAAATTAAATGGTCTTTCGGCTCATTTTCCATCCTACAATCGAAATTCTTACCTTGTTCTTCATCATGCCTTCGTCGTTTGGTGCGCAAGCCAATCACCTCTTGATCTCATCCAGGAACTTCCTTTTCTCGCCCACAATGCTGAAAACATCCCCATTCATTTTCTTCTCCGTCCATCTTACCTACTTTAACATCCCTCCAACCCACATATTGAACGTCGAGGATGCAACTTTTATCGTCCTTCAATATCAATATTTCCCCCCACGCATTGTAACATACTGGACCCATGATGAACGCTGATCATTCTTCTGCCAATAATTTGAAAATGCACATCCGGCCGTTTCGATCGGTGCCTTATCTTGCTGTACCTTTCAATTTTTTAAAAATGTAGTGACTTTCATTGTAAGACATCGGTGTTTGACTCGGTGAAATAGCATGGATTCAATCTGTGTAACCATAATAACAAAGTGTGTCTACGACCTTTTTTTGCCATCATCATTAGCTATCATTCTTGTTGTTTATAGCGTCTTTGGTCAATCTCATCCCTGACATTTCCGCATGTTGAGCCAATTTTCTAGCTTCTGTATGGATTTTTCTGGCGCTTTGCACGTCTTCATCGCTAGATTTTATTCTTTTTGTTCCGTCCTGCTACTGTTGACAGGATTATGAGAAGCTAAAATACGATGCACGAAAATATTTCCTTCGTGGTATGTTAGCTCGTTGTAGAAGTGTAAATGGCCTGTACAATTATGTGTAGCATGGAGGGATGAATGCTTAGCTGTAGCTCATTCCGCCCGTATGCACGTGTTATAGAATGCTTTTTTTCATGGCCATGTGGTACGCACGTTGCGCATTGCCTTTTGGTGAAATCTCACGTCCTGCCAAATAGACTTGAAGTGGCTCGCTGAATATTGTGTAGTTGTAGATCCCACTAAGCGTATGCAAAATCACCCTATATCACGTATTTTCTTGGGAAACTTCGACAGCATTAAGTCCCAATATTCTGAGCAATTATAATTTTCTTGCTGGAGCAATAGTTTTTTCCGTTAGTCGCTATTTTCAATTTGAAATAAGCAGCCCTGCAGTACCCAGTTTCCCCCATCGTCAATTAATTGACCAAGTTTGATAAATCCGACGGAATGCGTTGACCGAACAAATCGTGTTATGATCTCTCGTCAAGAAAGATTCAGTCTGCCTTTTTTCCAGGACACTGTGCGGTCGTATCGTTTAAAATGATTTCCTTATTTTCCTCCGTCTACTGTTTTCGGGAAAGGGATAATAGCCACTGGGATGGGGGAATTGCTGGAATAGATAGCCTCCCTTCCCCGAATCCCGTCCCTATCCCCCAGCGTTTCATGCTCTCTGCCGCCGAGATAATGTGACGATTCCCTAAGAGATGGCGTGGACGTTGCGGGCGTCTCGCGAACATATTTCGGTAAGTCTCGTGCCTTCAGGACATCTGCGGATGGCTTACTGTGTTCCGGGAAGGTGCGTGTGTATCCTGTGGCTATCGACGATCCCACATGACAGAGATGACACTTCTGGTGAAATACCCTATTTAATCTGCACTCATCAATTAGGGCCCTTGCACACTAGGCTACCATGGTGGCCAAGCTTGCGGGTTTGCTTTTATGTTTTTTAATTGCGGAACAAAAGAAAAAAACGAGGAGAAAATACGGGATACCCCGTTTTTACGCTTTATATCTCTGTCCGAGTACACTTCACTTCTCATGTCCCAGAACTCTGGCATGGTTTGCACTTCTAAGATAAAACGTTCCACGTCAAACCTCGCCATGATCACAAGTTACACTGAAGAAAAACAAAACAAACCTGCTGGTGTCGCCACAGAGTATCGCTGGTGTGCTGCAGTGCTCCATATTTTTCAATGCTTTTCGGCTAGTGGGGCGTCCTTGGTGACGAGCAAAGTCGGGGGCTCTGGCCACCGCAATTTTGGCCGCGCTTCCAGGAGCGCGTTCAAGCCACCAAAGTGGCCCAGTGTGCTGTTGTACATATAGCTCAATGACTTTCGTGGTGGAGCTTCCATGGTGGCGCCACCATGATGGCTTAGTGTGCAAAGGCCCTTAAAGGGAGCTCACGTTTGGAGAATATCTTACGAAATTTAACCTTCAGGCTACTAGGAAACTCGAAAAGAGACCTGGATTGAATTTAAGGTACTTAGGCTTGTGTGAAAATTCCTAAATTTGCACTTTCAAGAAGCGGCAGTAGTAAGGATCACCAAGAAGGGAATTGCGTCAAAGGAGGCGTTCATAAACAGAGGAGATTTAATAAGAGGACCATTTTGTAAGAGGCGTTAAGAAAAGGTTTCAGAAGAGTCTGATTTTGAGTGAAGCGCTTTACGGTTCAGAAACGTGGACGCTCAGCAAAGTCATTCGAAATGTGAGGGTGATGGAAGTAAAGTGGATCGAGAGGTTGAGAAGCTACTAAGTGCTGGACATGGTTGGTCAGGAGAGGAAACTTCTTTCGTATCGGAGAAAGCAGAGGTATTGAATGGAAGGAATACGTAATGAGTGGTAAGGGTTCACAGGAACGCGAAAGCCTTGCCACCGCAGCAAGATTGTTATATAGAATACATTAATATTGATAGAAGGGAATTGGTGGGATACTTAAAATAGTGGTACTATGCTAACAGTTTAAATATGGTATTTGTTTTAAAATGTGCCATTACGGTAGACCCTTTGTGTGTAAGAGAATAGGTTTGTTATATTTTGGATGGGTCGTGGTTCTTCTGTTCACTTATTGGCATCTGTTGAAAACAGATATAGTTCTCTTTTCTCCCGCCGCATTCATTGGCGTTGTCGTTTCTCGTTCGGCTCTTCTGTTAACTTTCGCGGAATCAGTTTTTCCAAGTAATGTGGAGGATGCTAGGTGTGTCGAAATCCAGATATCGCACGCGAAATACGAAGTAAATAGACCTTTTCGCTGAGTTGGGAATTACTTGGAATTTGAGCGTGCTAACTGAATTGTCGCCCTCCAAAAATCTACACCGGGTTAATAATAGGTATCTCTCGATATTTAATGATAAATGTATCACAGTGAGTGAAACAAATAATTAATAAACCGGTTCATCGTCCATTTTTTTCTTGTCGGCCACGGTGGAAGGCAATCAGTAAGGCATTATGGAATAAAATTGCAGTAAGAGGGTAGATATAGCTTTGTTAAAGCTGTTAGAAATCCTATTTGCATATTTACTGCAGTTATAATTAAAGTATAGTTGGTAGTAACTGATAGCATCCGATTGTGGAATTTACAATGTTTCCTTTTTATTAAAGGTCAAAATATTTTATGGGTAGGATGTATTCTTTCGCGACTTTGTTGATAAAAAAATAGACGTATCCTAGTGTGAGAAAAATGAACGGTAGGAGAAAATGAGCCCCTAAGATGTTGTAATGGTGAAGTAGCTGCCGCAAAATACTTTGAAAGATAGATCGAAGATCAGTTTGGGTGCGTTTGAGAGGAACATTTCACGTATTGATGAAAAAATTGTTTATTTGAATTCCTTTTCCCTAAAATACCCCAAGTTAAAAACCGAAAGTAGTCTTTTTTTAATATTCTTGGCTGTCACTGCCGTTTTAGAAGATGATACATATATCACTCCCGAGAAATCTTTTTTCGTTAAGTTGATATTACTTGTTTCAAACCCACTCTGTTGTCTTGAAATAGTCATGGTGATGGAGTATACCGTTGCTACATTTCATTGTACTTTAAATATTAAAATTGAACCTCCTATCCTTGTCGACTAGAGTGTACTCTACATATCCTTTAAGTTTCAAGATGATAATATTTTTACGAGTTATAACGCTACGAAAAAAGGTAAAATACGCCTTGTTGAGCGGCAGTAATGTGTCATCTTTAAGAGGAGACTGTGGTTCACTTTTTCATTGTAGAATTCGAGTAGTGGTCCCCTACCCTTATTTAAAGTGGCGCCGACTCCATGAGGACTGAGGGGGCCCGAGCCCCCTCAAAAATTCGTTATGGGTGTGAGGAAAAAATATGTCAGGCTTGTCGATTTTCCGCGAAGGGTCCAGATATCGAGATTCGAATTATCAGGGTTCTAATGTTGATCGTATGACTCTTCTAAAATGCTTAAAAAACTTAAAACTCATTACTTATAAAATTTCTCGGGGCAAGATTCCCGTTTTGGGCCCCCCAATATTTTTGTAATTCGGCATCCCTGCTTATTTATTAATGCTAACTAACAAGCTAATATGCTTGTAAGCAATGACATTGTGCATGTAGAATGCCAGCAATGAAGACCATATTTTCTCTCTTTAGAGCTATGTAGTGTTTTTTTTTAGATTTTTCTGTTTCGATCTCGTGACTTTTATATTTTATTGCAATTGGAAAAAAAATATTGCCTAATTGTGTCGTTGTTTCTTTTTTTCTTACAGGTAAGCCCTGCGTTTGGAATGACGAAAAAAATTGACTGTGGCCCGCAGAATGATTTCACCCCACATCACCCCATTTTTCCCCCTGTGAGTAGATATTCAAAGATAATTTATAACAATTAGAGAAATGATTGATTGTGTATCATAATAAATCACAATCCATTTTTCATTTGTCGTAGCCTGTACATTTAATTCAGGCTTAATACAGGCTGCTTCCGATTTCCTTGTTGCTTCGTTGTTACTCTGTTGAAAATAGCGGAAACGTTTAAGGTATTTCTGAGGTAAATGTGTGGTATTATTCCTTTGAAATAATTTAACACAATTTTCATCCCCAAGTGTTATTTCCGTCAGTTAATTGATTCCATTTCGAAAAACATCAATTTGTTCAGAATTGTTAAGTGAAAAGACTATTAGCGACTCAGTAATTCTTCTGCACTAGTGCAAAATTGAGTGGATTGCTTATGCTTTTAATTAATTTTTATTTTTCTCTGGTAAAAAACTAGTTTAAATAGATATAGGAACTTTACGAATCAAACTTAAGTTATTTACTGTTCTAAGTATCTTATTTAACATTCTTACATTGGATCAGAATAAGGATCAGATATCTATAAGGATTCAAATTATCTCAGGTGATCTGAACATAATGCGATAAAGAAAATAGTTCTGACGTCATTGCCGTGTAGAAAGTGGTGCACATGTTTTGAAAAGCCGAGAAAAGGAACCATTGAGTGTGTGAAACCCGTAAGGGATGTATTCTCATCTTTCGTCTCAATCTATCAGTTGTCTTGCTTTTGTTTGAGTGACTCCTTAATGCTGCGAGATTCCCTGTTTAGTTTGAAGGACATATCATTTTTTACCCATTATTTAAGCTATTTAATCCTCTTATTTCATGTATCTCACGTGTGTACCTACGTGTATATTTCATCGTCATTTGATTACTATCCACTGCGTTTGCCAACTCACAGGAAAGAAGTACAGCCCACGCCTCGCGGCGCCATCGGCTCTTCTTTTGGTAAAAATCGGCCGATGGTATGTCGAAGTCGATTATAAATTATGTTCCTCTCCATCGTATTGGTCGGAGAGAGAGAAATCGTGAAATTTCTCCGCTTCAGTCCGGCCATTCTTCACCTGTCAATATTGACCTCACAACGGGCCGAATTAAGCGGCGCTGATGATCGGGTTGAACCTGAAGTATGCGTGGAGATGGTTCTCTCCGCCCACGAAATCGTAAAGAACGCGTCCGAGAGCTTCGAGGCCTGTTAGCCGGGATCCGTGAAAAAATGGATTGGACAGTCACTCAGACAGTGAGATAATAGAGTGAAACTCTGAAAAAAAAAAAATTCTGAAGGATTACGTATCTGGTTAAAGTAAAAAGGATTGTTTCTTTCGTGTTGAATGCAGATAAGTTTAGTTAAATTGTCTTAAGGTGCTCGTAAATAATGGTTGATTTGTCTCCATGCCTTGCTGTATGGGATGTTTTGCCATAAGGATGATACGTTGAAAAACGGTTTCCAATGTATTGTAATGCCACCAACTTATTTTTAGCGGGAAAGGAGGACTATCTGAATACAAGATTCCCAAATCGATCGGTTCGGCTTACACTTGGTGAAATTTCATACTGATAATGAGTAAAGATGTACAATCTTTGCAGATTTTAACAGAATTTTTATTTGGTGCGACGCTTTTCGACTCTAAGGCTTCATTTTGCAGTACTAAAATATGACGCATTTACGTCGAAGCGTGTCGTACCAAATAAAAAAATCTGAGAACGTTTACAAAGGTTTTATATTTTCATTCAACAAGAATGCCATATGGATGGTGCAATAAGTTTAGTTGCCATTTATTTCTGTGATTAGTTGATTTACTTGTGCCGAAAGTTGATAACTTCACTATGCGATTTGGATCTCCCTTGTTCCAAAAAAGTCATTGAAATACCCTTGATCAGACATTATTTTTTACAAAAAAGTTGGCTGTTGTAAGGGAGGATTACGTTGATTTTATTAGACTTTAGTCAACATTAGATTGCTATCACTTACTTAACTCTTTGTCAGCTTTCTCAGGTAGTCAAAAATGCCACAATGCCAATTATATTACTACCCCTCACGCACCTCTCAGGACCAAATTATGCTATTTCTTTGGCGACTGATCACATACCGCCTGTAGTTTTGTGTCTGTCTGTTTGAGTTCCGCCTCTGTTATTAAGATTGTCGCGAAGGCTAACCACTATTATTACTATGTAATACTCGGTTCCTTGATATATGCCCTGTAGTTCATCTCATAAAAATTTGGATATCACGGAGAAATGTATATCCTGATGAGTGCTTTATCTCATGACTTTCAATCGATATCTTTCCTATTGGTAAATGTTGGCGCGAACCGATGTGGTCTGTAGACTGGCTGCCATGTGGACCTGTACAGATAAGACGCTGGGCGAAAGCGCTGGAGGCAAATCGTTTTTCCTCATCAACTCATGTAGTCATGAAGTTGTACGATTGATTTTTTTCTCTCTCACAATGGGTCTTCGGTTTAATTTACTGCCTGCCTTAAGTGAGGGATTCCTTGTGTTTTCACTTTTCATAAAAAAGCACAAGTGAAAACTCCTCACGTAATTTTATGCTGACCGACCCGGTATTCGGCAGCGGAGTGGTATTTTCTAGGTGGAGTTTTCAATTCCGTTTATTTCAAAGATACACAGCTCCAACGAAGCATTGCGTAGGAGATTTCTTATAATTGTTTGTGTTCTCGAGAATATCAGTTTCATCGTGTACTTTGCTTCTGTGACAACCTTTAGATGATGACGTCTATCTCTCAATTATCATAGAGGAACTATAAGTAAATATATTAAATATAATTATTAATAATGGCTATATCTTATCATATTACCAAGGTATGCAAGCAGACGACGCTGAAATGCAACACCTTCAATTTGATTAATACTCATGTTTGAGAACGTCTTCGAGCTACATGTAACGCATGTTAAATGTTAGGTGCATGTGAACTTGTTAACTAGTAACTACTTTCGCTGTGATTAGATCATTTTTGCCGTATATTAGTTCATACATACTGAAGTTACGTATACTAATACACGGGGAACTTGCCCTCCATATTAGGTGGCGCCTCTACCGACCTCCACGGGAAACGACTTCATTAAGTGACCAAGTCTGGGCGAAAAGTTTCCAGACCTTCTCTTTATCTAACGCCGTGATCGTGTGCCTAGCTAAATCAACGAAAACGTTTGTCGGATAAGGAAATTATTTTCGTTAGCTAGTACCTAAAATTCACGCACAGGTTTCTTCAGCAGCACACCTTCTTGTTCTGGCCATTGTATTTTATTTCAGTCATGATAGAAGTTGAAAAATTTGCGACTTTTAGACATTTAAGGTAGCACTAAAATTATGTGGTTTCAATTGAAAACTCGAACGCACGGGAACTATTTTATAAGTTCTCGTAAACTTGAGTTGGCGGGAAATCGGGGGAAGATTTGGACAAGAAAATATAATGTTTGTTATGCATGGAATGTTAAGTTACGAGACGAGGAGAAGAAAATAAATCTTTTGGAATCTCTAAAAATAGGGATAGTAACTATCCAAACGTGTTCTCGAGGTATAACCGTATGTAATTAATTAATGGATTTCCTCAAAATATTTGTGGATATTATTTACTTTTCCGCGCTTACGTGGTTAATCGTCATTACTTAGTTTATATTTTACCCTCAGCGACGACAGCAATGCTGTGAAACGCAATTGTATCAAATAAAATTACAGATGAAGGCATATTTTCATTTATTAATGCAATAAATAAATTTGTAAGACACTTTATACCACTGTAAAATCAGTCAACGGAAGTAGAATTCATGGCAAACTGGAATTTTAAAATCATTTAAATAAATTGATTTTAAAATCACTACAAATTTGTTTCATAAATATTTACTCTCGTAGGATAGAGATGCTGAGGGCATGACCCTTGTCCTTGGATTTATCACACGCGAATTTAACGAGTTTCAGCAGGGTCTGTTTCGTGTGGCTCGCTCTTCTATCAGCTATGAAATGGTATTTATTTTACGCTAAGGATGATAAACATTTTTGTAGAGAGAGATAATTTTTCAAATCAGTCCATTCATTTTCCTTAAAAAATCTTCCGTGGATATGCAGGTATTTACTTCATACGCATCGATGCCAACTCGACTATCTGGCTTGCCGGTGAAATACTTGCCGTTCCATGGCGTTAATGAATGATGCATAACCAGTCTTGGAGCCGCTGCTGTATTCAAATGAAGAGCACTTCTTTGTCGCTGCCTCCGCGCCCACCACAGTATTGCTCCCCGTGTCCCGTCCCGTGCTGCCATCTGTGCCCATACTCGCGCACCTCCCGTAGTCCTTCATTCCTCCCCATCCTTCTCGGCGTCCCCCTTGCCCAACGCCGCCATACAGTATCGCTTCCTGGAGCCATGTGGTTCCGCGTTGCCCCGCGCGTTGACTCTATGGCGCTGCCGGGCGTCACCGGTGGAACAACAGGTTGCAAAAGGGAAGAAGCGTTTTTCGCCGTGAAAACAGGAATCGCCGGGCGGCCGGCGCGCGCACGGCGACGCGGAGGTATTGGCGCGTAACCTTGCCATCATCATCGCCATCATCCGCGCCGGCCTTTAGGGGGGAAGGGGAGGAGGCGACGCCTAAGAAATGAGAAACGGGATTGAAATAGCGGAACTCAGCGCTCGGGCTGCAGTGACCGTAGTGCTATGGCGGTTGCCGCACTCTCTCCTAAGTGGCGGATGGATTACGGCGGGCTTACGCATTGCAGTTCGCACTGAAGCCTGAACGACATAATCATTTCTTTCGTCCCTCTTGACAGATAGATCCAGCGGTAGGTTTTCATGGACCGCAATGATCGCTCGACCTATCATTGTCTGAATCTCTTTTCTCTCACTTTCTTTTCACAATTCTCTTTTTCAGTCACTTTCCGTATCTACAACTGTCGTTCAATTCAAAGCCAGGCGTGGCGTTACTATCGCTGTTAGCGCTTGTGCGTTTCCACTGGCTGAAACACAGTGCTAGTCTTAGCTACGGAAAAAAGGATGTGCCGAGTTATGGAAAAAAGTGATGGGATTTCCATCCCTCGCGTCATCGCGAAAAATGATTGCGTGAAATGGTCATTTTACTCACCATCATTTTAGCGATCTCTGAAACTGTCCCTCGAAAGGAATGGAAAAATGATGATCGTGTGATTCAGGCTTATCTGGGGAATGAGGTGGACAGCCATTTTTAATACCATTTCCCTCAGGCCCGCGGTAATTCATCTGTTGCTTTGTATAATGAACTCGATGAATCTAATATTAAGAGGGTAGGGGATACCGAAAATCATGTGTGATGGAAGGAAGTTTGGCAATCGGATAAGGGGGAGGAATAGAAAAGGATTAATGGCTGTAATGACAAGAAATGGGCTTTATTGTGATTTTAAGCGGGTGATTCAATGAGGGAGGGTGAATAATCCGAAGTGGTTACTTTGAGAGGTAATCTACCAACTAAGGCAAAAACCTGGCCGCTTTTAATGATCAGGGTCATGTTTAAAATGGGTGTATGTCGTGCTATCAAAGCGTTTGTAATGTCAAGTAATATTCTAATTTTTTTCTGTGTTTAATGTGTGTAAACCCTGATTTTTGTGAGTTACCGATTGCGCTGTATTTATTTCAGCAATTACCATCATCGAGAAATAATTTCCACGTAATTTACCAACCTAAAGGTATGGTTTTTCAAGTGATATAAATTTACGATAGTGATATGGAAGTCTCTTGTCCTTTGCAAGGGAAATGATGAAAGTATCTTTAATTATCGGTCACCGTTATTTACCCTAATGCTGTGAGCGTCCAACTCGATATACGCCATTCCAGGACTATGTTTACAAGGAAGTTTTATTTTCGAATTATCTGCATGGATGTCGAAACTGCTAATCTCGCTTTTCTTTATCAAAAAGCACGGTCTCACGTCATTGGATTAGAATGTTCTCGGCTGTGATGGGTGGAGCTTGTGTTTGCGTCCTCTTCCAACGATCGCTTATTTTGCAGTTTTCGTCGTATGGATTTCTCTTTATTTTGCGTTCTTTTCTTTTCCTCCCCGCGCACTTCGTTTTTGGCGGATGGGCTTTCGTACCTTGACAGTATGCGATTGCAATTGTCTGAAACAATTAGTCTTAAAATTCGTTAGATTGCGCACTCGTATTGATGATACTCGCTTAGAGCCCTCGTTTAATTGAGCTCAGAGATTAATTGTTTTAGACAATGATAATCGCGCATTCTCTTCCAACCTTAATTATGTAATATCCTTAAAAATCCAGAATATTAAATAAAATGTCTTTAAAGGCTGGATACCCAAGAAAAACTGTTTTCATGGTGACTGCAAAGTGGATGCAAAAAAATGGTTGAATTGGCGTATTTCTGTTATTCACTCCCACTTTGGTCCTTGATTTGATGTGGAATTGATATCATTATGTGGAAGATAGTATGGAAACAGAAAGTATCGTTATTTTTCTTCATTATGTTATTTTAAATGCATAACTCCACCTGTAAAAAAGCTCTTACGCTTATGTTTACCATCTGACCTGCAATCTTTCGCCTCGGCTTGACGGGACTCTCCCGGGGACATACTTCAGGGTTCATCACATTTTATAAAACAATTTAAACAATACATATTTGACGCTTAAGCTACCATATCTGTCCGCAATACTTTTTTTCTTTCTTTTATAGCCATTCCCTCCTCAGTATTTTCACCTGTTTACGATTTAGTTTTCATAATTTTGCGTATATTATCCATCGGTCCAATTGGACCGGGTTTAATGTATTTATTAATGTTTTTCACTATCATTAGACTGTGTATAATCGTGAATATTTTTCAGATAGTAATTTTGGGTTACTTTAAAACCCCTGCAAAAAACTCGGGGGAAATATTGGATCGTCCCTTCCTTATTAGAGGTGAACGTGACAACACTTAGCCTGTTGACTTGGCTAGAAGCCGTGTCGCCACCGTGGTTGGCCGCTGCCCGCGTTATCACTTGCCCAAGCCAATCCCTTAAGACTTCATCCGCCTGACCTTTTGGGTTGGTTAATTAGGGTGGCGACCGGTAATGGAGGTCATTGGCTCCGCCTAGGGTGGGTGGGCCGGCCGATAAGGGTGGGATTAGCTGGGAGCGGAGAAGGGTAAGGCGACGTTGTTACACGGACTGTAGGGTTTCACACTTTGAATTGCTATCCACGGAGGAGTGAACTTGAGATGATATCCTCTGAGCACCTAAGTGGGGATCTAGATTTTAGAACCACTGAGGACTGGATCTACTACAGATCTACATCTACGATATATCCAGCGAGCTAACCTCACATTGTTTGTCAAAGGGTGTTTTTGCTCAACATAGTTAACCGAGCTACATAGTTTTTGTTGCTCCAAAAATGATATGTAAGCAAGTTTGTGAGGAGTTCAGCAAGCATGCACCATCCACCCTGCTACAGAAAATAGTTCTATCCAGAGCTACATGGTGCATTCCGCATCTGGGAACGTCAGGAGATACACAATATACTTGCTACTTTGGTATTTCAGAAATGGCCTGTTTCAGCATTCTCCGGAGAACATCACTTTGTTATCGTGACGTATCACGAAGTCCGACCAAAGCGACCGAACACAGTGACGCATTGGCGAACGGATAGATCCTGGAATTAAGATCCTTCCGTATTCATTTGGTGGCCGTAATATCGTATTTGGAGCAATCTTAGATAGTGCTTTTTTCTTTGCAGGTGTCTCGCAAAATTTTTGTTCGTCTTAGCGTCGAGGTCAGCATTGGATTTCTTGATGTATATTTTTCGCATGTGAATCGTGAATACTGCTCATTTTGTTATTATCCTACCAACCGTCGCACGTAAATTAACGGTTTTATGCATTCTAATATTTATATATGTCATTGATATTTTAATCCCAAGTTTCTTCTTTCCGTAGAGTGATCATAACAAAAGGTTTTTTCTAGAATGACAATTATTGTATCGTAAATTCTTGCAAATTGCTCCTACCTCCTTTACGTGTATCTTAAGGCCCTCATCAAATCCTTGCACTTTCTGCCCGTCTTTAGCCTCTATCGACGAAACGGTGCGAGAAAATTCAAAGAGGGGGAAAAATTTCAAGATTTTCCACTCCCGTCTAGTAGGCGGCGTATTTTTCTTGCTACGCATGCCTTTAAAAGCTATTTCTGGAAATATAATCTCTCTGTCTCACTCGCTTACTCTTGTCTCTCCTTCCCGTTCTCCTCTCCGCTTATCGTTTCGCAATTCCTCTCCTCAAAGGATCCCTTCTCAGCACAATATGTGAATGAGGCCGATCTCCTTCCTCCCTCCTTTCTTTCCCTATTACAGCTCGCTGTTGCAAGGATCTCTCTCTCGCTGGCGTTATGCATGCATGTGGGTGGTACGCTTATGTTTGTTAGTGTTTCTGGGGGATCGCCAGATAGGGTTGTTCTGGGAAATGAAGCACTTGTCATTTTTCATGAAACTTACGAAATACGCTCTCTTGATTGTGCTCCATCGTCTAATGTTAAAGTATTCTATCGATTAAGGTAGGTTTCCATAGTGAACTTAAGAAGTATTCTGATAGCCTCACCTACCTTCTTGTACTTCCCTTTTCAATTCACAATAAGGCCCACTCCCTTTCATTCTATCTCAAAATCCTATCCTCTTCCTTCCTCTCTGTCGTTTATCCAGCGTTCTACACTCCAACACTATTTCATTCATCTACTGACCTTTAAAAAACACCTTTTCTAAAACTCGCATTCGAAAATCGGCATTTTTAAGCATTACCGTTTGGCGACACTTGTCTAAACATATGTATTATCACTTTTAATGATAGAATATACACGGCGCTTCGGCAAATACTTATAAAATATTCTTTACGCCATGAGAATCAAGATGAAAATATAATTTAGTCTTGTCGAACTATTGTCTCTAATCTAAAAAGCAAATGAACGCAGTCGTAAATGTCCGATCGCTGTATGGAAATAAAGCAATGGTTGCTCAGGTAGCTAGTAGTCGAGGAAAGATACGCGAAAAAAGGCCATAATAAAGAAATTTTTGCGTCCTGGACGGATCGGAATGCGGTTTTTTGCATTCGCTTGCAAAAATTATTTGTAAAAAAGTTACCATATTTTCATTTGGGAGAAACCCTTAGTTGCATTGTTGCAGGCCAAAATGCACTCGGAAAATGCAATTTCTGAGACGCCCTTTGGAAAACGTAATAACTTTGTAGAAAAGAGTCAGAACTGGCCCGGAACGGGTACTCGGGGGTTTTTGAGGTCGCTGATCACGATTATGATGTTCAAATTGACACCCGGACCACCTGGGGCTCAGGAACACCGTCGAACGTCATCTCCGTGGAACTGTCCCAGAGTTCATGCGGGAAAGGAAAAACAAGCGGCATCCGGGGGTTTTTTGGGTCGCTGAATTCAAATATGGCATCGGCGAACCTCCCCCGGACACCTGGTGCACCAGAACCTGGACCTGGACGTCATCCCCAAGAACTTTCTTGACAATATCGTCAAAAACAACCCGAAAATTATCGAAGGCGTGTTTTTTTGAGGCGCTAAATCCACCTGGTGCGATGACAGAGTTGATAGCGATGACTGTGGTGTAAGCGATGACGGCAGTGAAAGTGATGACGGTGGTGATGGCAATGACGGCGGTTAAAGCTATGACGAAGGTGATAGCGATAACGTCTGTGATTGATATGACGAATGTGATAGCGATGACGAAGGTGATAGCTATGACTAAGGTGATAGCTATGACTTAGGTGATAGCGATAACGGAGTTGATAGCGATGACTGTGGTTTAAGCGATGACGGCGGTGAAAGCTATGACGAAGGTGATAGCGATAACGTCTATGATAGCTATAACGAATGTGATATTGATGACGGTGGTGATAGTGATGACGGTGGCCGATGCCATATTTGAATGCAGCCACCCGAAAAACCCCCGGGCGCCGAGTCTCTTTCCTTGCCCGCTAGAATTTTGGGAGAGCCCCACGGAGAAGACGTTCGAGGCCAGGGTACGGCGCACTAGGTGGATTTAGCGCCTCAAAAAACACGCCTCCGATAATTTTCGGGTTGTTTTTGTCGATATTGTCAAGAAAGTTCTTGGGGATGACGTCCAGGTCCAGGTTCTGGTGCACCAGGTGTCCGGGGGAGGTTCGCCGATGCCATATTTAAATTCAGCGACCCAAAAAACCCCCGGATGCCGCTTGTTTTTCCTTTCCCGCATGGACTCTGGGACAGTTCCACGGAGATGACGTTCGACGGTGTTCCTGAGCCCCAGGTGGTCCGGGTGTCAATTTGAACATCATAATCGTGATCAGCGACCTCAAAAACCCCCGAGTACCTGTTCCGGGCCAGTTCTGACTCTTTTCTACAAAGTTATTACGTTTTCCAAAGGGCGTCTCAGAAATTGCATTTTCCGAGTGCATTTTGGCCTGCAACAATGCAACTAAGGGTTTCTACCAAATAAAAATATGGTAACTTTTTTACAAATAATTTTTGCAAGCGAATGCAAAAAACCGCATTCCGATCCGTCCAGGACGCAAAAATTTCTTTATTTTTGCGTATCTTTCCTCGACTATAGAGAAAGTGTTGACTTGTTGACACCTTCCATTGATGGTGGTTTTTCAGCTCTCGGCTTAGCAAGAGGCTGACTTCACTTGTATATCGCTCACCTCATCGCGAAGCATTGGCTCAGCTAGCATTTTTCACTTCAACGTTGCGTTTATCACCGAGTGCTTTCACGGAGGGGGATCTACCAATTAAGACGTAATTCTTGTCAATAAGTGCCCTAAATTTGGACAGCGTACACTTCGCGTATTGGCCCATTTTAGGGTATAGTGGCGGCCAAGTCATTTGAGAATTTCCTTCTAGACTGATGGGTTCATGCTTCAAATCCCAGGTGAAACATTCGGGATAAATATCTATAAACTACAATAAAAATCCTCGCGGTGTGAGTTAGCCCTGAGAATGAAAGTTACCCTCCTACCCTGAATTCGTGGTATTACTACGTCTTAGGCTTTGTATAGGCTTAGTTTATCCTCACCAATCGGTTCCAAACGTCTTTTTTGTATAATTTTAACTGGTTATACGCTGAATGATTGAAAGTGACCATGTTAGAGTGTAATGGTATTTTGAAGTAGATCCTGAGAACGCGATAATGACGGTAAGGGTATTGTCGAGGTGTTGGTAGTAATGAAGATGCAGAACGTCAGGGGTCGACAACATTTTGAAAAGGAAGAGTCATATGCTATGCAACCAGCTGCGCAGCTATATTTCAAGTGTTTTAAAGTCACTAATGGCAATGCATTTATTATAGGGAAGCTATATCCTATCTCCTTCCTACATTCACGCTTTTAATCCCTTTTGCAATATTTTTTTGAGTTTTGAAAATAATATAATGATTATTTTTTTGTGTATGTAACTGGAAGGCCAAAATATTACATCGAAATTGCCCCAACTTGACATCAAAAGAGTCGCATGTGTCTCACGAGCCGTTGGTTTCCTGGTAACCCTGGGTTAGGTGGCTGATCTCTATTTACATACTACCCCGCAAGCTCAGTATGTGTGTGGCGGGGAATGTTAGGACAACAGGCGTCAATAAGTAAAATGGGGAATGCTCTAACGAAATTATACGTAGCATTTATTTAAGTCCTTTAATGTTCGGGTAAAAACGAATTCCCATATCTATCCGTTCGGCAAAATACCTCTATTAATTTATCGTTTCTGTTGGACCTGGAAATATAACAGTCTCCGTCTCGATTGCGCAAGAATATGATTGATGAGTGAATGGAACTAGAAAACCTCCGTCAAGAAAGGTTATGGGTAGAGGAGATAAAGGGGATGCAAATGGTATGGATAATGCCTAATAACGAGAATCTGCTGGAAACCGTGATATGCTAGGTAAGGGTTTTCAGGGCATGCGTTGTGGAAGTGCAGAAACCTCTAGGAAGAAATATGGATATCGGTAATGAAGAATTTGCTGTGGAAGGAGAGAGAAAGGAATTAAGAAGTGTCCGAAATAGTGGTCGAGGGAAAGAGTTGCTGAATGTGATGAAGACGATGGAGAGTGTTTTCATAGGTCGTTTGCGAAGAGGCGCGGGTATTGTGAAGACCAATGTAGGTTCGAAGATTTTCGCGGCGTTGATTAGATGATCTATGATTATAAACACATGTTTCACTGAGCTCTGTGCGTCATGCATGCATTGGTAACCTCAGACGATGTAAAACTCCTATCTACTCGTATAGAAACTAGGTCCCTGAGACCTCACTTGGAGTGGAATCGCATGGGCGCCAATCTGGTCTTTTTCAAATGAGGATAAAATTGACCCTTGCCATTCGTCTAAACCGGTATTTCTAAAACCAAATAATTTGTATATTATGAATACACTAATGGTGGGTAACGAATCGCAATCAATGCCTTTCGTTTTCTTTGATGAAGGAAACTACCCTATTGCTGCAAAATGAGATCCCTTAAGTTCTATTGCTATCTATTCTATGATTATTCGGGTTTTCACCGAAGAGAAATTTTTTTTTCCGGGTTTCGTCGCCAAAACACAACGGACGCGGTGAAAACCCGAAGAGAATGCAGAGATAATTGTGAAGACCATTTAAAAGGGTCTGGGAATGGAGGTGAAGATTACTCGGTTAGTGTCGATTCAGGATTGGCAGTACGTCGCGCTACAGAGAAAGATAAAAATTAAGAAAGTAGGCTCGCGGAAATGGAAAACAGATTGGATATGCTGGAGGCTTTGCGAACTTTTGTAATAGTCAGATTTTCCGATTATGAATGTAGTTCGTATCCTCTGAAACGACCTTGGGAAATATTAATGCTGCCTGATAGGTAAATGGGAGATTCAGGTTCGGCTCCCTCCGATATCCATCCTTTACATCTTGTTGCGTGACTACATATGAAGCCGGTTGTTATCGGTGGATTATTGATAATCTTAATTCTGCCTTTATTGTGCATTTCTTTTTTCGAACGTTTAGTTTACTTGCTAAAGGCGACCCTGATAAACCTGGCGAGGTCGCTCATCGTCAAATACAAATATACAATTTTGAGACTTTTTTATACGCACATTTGTTGATGAGACCTCAGTCAATCGCACGCATTTAAAACGCAGGTTATCTCTGTGTGACGAAGATTTTGTCCCAATTCTTTATCTGCTGTTGGTATCAGTTGCCTTTATGTCTATGGTTTCCTTTTACGTTTTTTTAAAAATAATACGCATCACTGCTACCTAGCTATTTTCTACCTTATATCGAAATGCAACTTACTAGTCGCGCCGATTTTTTTTAGAGACTCGAAAAATAAGGGATTTCTGTTGGAGGATATGATTATTATTATTATTATCAAAGTATTTTAACAGTTAAGGTAGGTTTTCATGGAGTATTTAAGAAGTATTTGGCTGTCTCCCCTCCCTCAAATTCACAATAAGGCCTAATTGTCCTTCATTCTATCTAAAAATCCTATTCTCGTCCTTGCTCTCCCTCGTTTACCCAACATTCTACCCTCCAACAATGTTTTCAACATCCCTCCTCCGCTAATCACTCGCTCTATCCATACCTTCTATCTCCTCCGTATCTCACCTTAGAGCTGCCTCTCTTCTCCCACCATATCCAGCACTTCATCGTTCCTCCTTTCCGTCCACTTAACCTTCTCTATTCTTAGCCACACCCACATCTCGAATGCCTCCAGTCTTCTCTCGTCCTCCAACCTGTCTCCTCCATCCAATCCTCCATTTCCCGTCTCAGATCTTTTTTATTTCCTACTGTACATTTATTTACTTATTTATACTCGTCTCTGTGAACATCAATGTGCTTAGTCCGTGATGCCAACTCAAAGGAGGCTTCGGAAGCTACATCGGTGGACGAAGGGAGTCTATCCTCACCGGCAGCCTCCTGACTTGACTATATATCTTGGCACCAGGCATCAACAATGATGAACATACCGGCATACGTGCCAATACCATGCTTATTAAATCACTATACCATGTCCATATATCATACATAAAAGCCCTGGTCCAGAGGAAGAGGGGGCCAAATTGTGGCCTCATCTGGGCCAGGTAAAATAAATAAATCAAATCCATCTTGTGTCCACGTTTCCGCACCGTAAAGCACTACACTCCAGATCAGACTCTTTCTTCTCTGACCTTTTCTTTGAACTCTTACGTAACGATCCTCTCATCATCTCCGTCCTGTTAATAAACGCAACGCATTTAGTATCATTAGATAAATTATAAATTCAAATGGTTCTTTTATATGAACAAAGATAATAATTGCGGTCATCAAAACGCGTACAAGGAATAAGAAATGGAAGACTCCCTAGAAGCAGAAATGGGAATCGTTTGGTTACTGAATGGGAAGAAAGGATTACTGAAGGAAATGAGAGAAATAAGTATGAAATCGTCGGCAATTGCCGGTAAGCATGGTAATTGTCCATCAAAGTACGTCGAACGTCGTAAACCGAATGTAGCCATTCACCATAATATTATTTTCTTTAAGGCATAGTGGCACTTTAAATTGCACACCAAGTAAGCTGATAGCCATATACAATATCCGAAAATCTCTCCGCTCGTCAGAACTAATTGATGACTACATCTGAAAGTCATTGGTGGAGAAGAATTTCTGCTTCGATTATGTATGCCCGCTAGCTCATTCTTCCATCGTAGGCGCCCGCGGCGTGGTTCTCAACCGAAAAAAGTGAAGTTAATCAATTGTATGGATCCACAATCCTGATATCAATTTGACGCAGCTCTGAATTCTGAATATTTGCAATCAACTCAGTGCTATTGTTTATTGAAAATGGAGTTTCAACTTGGGAATGGGAGAGATTCGGATGAATCGCAAAATGTTCCCTATGATATTGAAGTAAACACTTTCAAGTTACTTGAAGATAATGTAGTAACATCAATACTTAGGTCGAAATAAATTCTATAATCGTGGGAAATAGTATTTATTCCAAAATGGAAAAATTCCACTCCATCACGCCAGAATCTTTGGATTTTATTCATTCTAACCTTAATCTGCTTAGTATAATGTGTATTGAAAATGAGGGTACAATTAGGGGGTGAGAGAAATTCGGGACGAATAAAAAAATATTCCTTATAAACCAACCTTAACCGTTAAAATGCCCCTAAGTAATATGTAAATAACACGGTAGAATTTTTAGTGGTAGGCGGAAATTTACGCTTCTGCGACGCCTCTCTCCCCTCAAATCGGTCCCTCCTGCAGCGACGTCACCTCCCCGCCATTTTTGAATCGCGGGCCAACCGAGACCAACGGGCGGCTTCGGAGCGGCTTCCTGACTCCCTTATAGCGGGCGCATTTGACTCTCTCGCGTGCCGCCTGCCCGCCCGCCTCCGCGCCGACGAGATCCGAAGCAACGGAGAGGGAGCGTGCCAATTCCGAGCGATGACTCGCCCCGCCACCGCCGGTCCTTGGCCCACTTTCGCCCCCCACTCGGACAACACTCGCGGGATCGCGGGCAAAGGGGAGGGAGGGGGTGCGCGAGATAAGCAGCCGCCGCTATTTCTACCCCTCCATGCCAGCCAGCCACCAAAACACCGCCCCCTCCCCCTCGCTCTATAGCAGCTCCCCCCCACCTCAAGCCTTTCTTAAGTTGTCGACGAGTCAGTGACGATGGTATTTAATCCGCGGATCCCTAACGTGCTGAGGTAAGGGTTGGTACGTTCACCCCTGTCCGAAATCGGAATTTTTAGTTCCCAGTTCCCTTCCTATACTTTCAGGGCCGGTTATAGACTTTCTTCTTATGTAAGCGAACAACATTCCCCTTCTCCACCTCCTCCAAAGTAACCTGTGAGGTAATTGGGATTCTCTCTGGATATATTTTAAAATAAATACAAATACTTTAGAAATAAGGGTCGAGACTTAAAATATTAGCGTGAACTTAAAACGTGCTTGCTCTTATATATATTGAATGTGATATTTTTAGAAATTAAAAACCAATTATGTATGTATCGGACTGAGCGCTTAGGCGACCCTTTTGCTTGACGCCCTACGCGGCCGCGGTACAAAGAACTATCATCTGGTTGTACTTGGAAAGGAAAATTGCAACGACCTTTCATTTCAATGTTCTATAAAGTGCTACAGTGTTCGACCGCTCGGTCAAAAATTACATTTGCATAGTTTACCACCTGGTCGGCTGCCTCTTGACAATATCATGTTGGCCACTTCAATGGCTAAAAAGGGATAGAGCGAAAATTAAAAATCATGCTCAAATTATAAACTTTTTCTCATTATTCTTTACGAATTCTTAGCTTATTGACAATCTGGAAGTAAATACTAAACACCTCTTAAGTCCTTTGTTCATAATTTCTCATTGAGAAACCTATGGAAAATCATTAATTTATTGTTAATGGGATAAAAATCTTACAGATTAGCATAGAAACCATACCTGCCCTTACAGCTCCAGAATATTTGTAGATCTATAATCTGAGACTTACTGGAACTTGACAATGTTGGCGACATGAGGGAATGGCTGTTCTTATTTAGTGAAATAATTTCAAATATTTCTTTAACGATTTATCCCTTCTATGTTCCTTTGTTTACCATGCATACTATTCCTTTCACAAGCAGTCCTATTTTTCGCAAAATTATTTTGTGTCATGGCTCTTTTTACTCCTTTTGACTGTCTGGTTTCTTTTGATGGACATGAATCTGACTTTCTCAGAGTAATTCTCTTTGAACAGAACATCCTTATGTCATCTATAATGATTTTCCATGGAACTTATTTTTCACTTGTATATTTCAAGGTTCTTTGAAGTTTCAGGCATGATATCCTTAATTTCGGCTGCTTTGCGTAGTGTAGTATGTACTAATTTATCAATGAAGTGTTGTGATTGGCATTCCCGAGTTATTTAATGTCGTAGGTATGTTGGTTATCGGCTGTAATGAAACAAAAATGACCATATGAATGAAACTCAGTCGATATCCTCACTCTCTTTCTTCGTTTTCAGTGAAATTCAACATCATATTTTCACAATTAATGCCCAAAAAATCATTTAGTAAGGCCCTATATCCTAGTTTTTAACTCGACACAATACGTGACCAATGTGAAACAAATAATGGTGGAGTTAGTAGAGAAAGAAGGCCTTTACGGTTGCATCTAGCCATAGCGACAACCTCCCAAGGTCGATTGCGCTATGTAGAAATCTCTTGTTTCGCTTCTGCTTCACTGCGTACTTGACCTGCTCTCCTCCTTAAGAGCTGCATGGAACGCGTGCGCTTCGATTTGAAGAGTGTAGAGTTGTTGGGCGTAGAAACATCACCAATTATTCGAGAAAGCCTCTCAGAGCTATGGGTCGCGGTATCGTTCATTACTGGCAGCCAGGCCACTAATAACAGCGTTTTGATCGTACGTATTTTTTTCTGGATTTGTTTTCTTCACACTACCAAAATTAGGTGCTCCCTTGTTGTATTTGCGTTCGGGCAGTTATATTCGATTTTTTTTTAATTTTGAATGGATAACTACTAGATTATTATACATGTAAGTATATTCGTAGTCTAAAATCTTTGACGAGTTACTTACGCAGGTACTTTTGGATATATAACCATCGTATAACATTTATTTAAAATATTTATCATGCAATCTATGTTAGAACACCAACTAATTATATGATTGATGATGATTGTCTCTTTTCATATAGCAATAGACATTTTTAGAAGAATATCAGCTTAAATCTTTATTTGACAACCGTGGTGATTGGAAAGCGTTGAAATCACCCGTCCCAATACATCCAAAGATCCTGTGAAATAAAAAGAAACAAAGCCTGAATTGCGATAATATTCTGCTTCTTTCCTTATCTATTCTTGGATTCGGCGTAAAAAAAAGCTACGCGGACGTCAGACAATTGGCGTCACGCGCCTCGTTTACGGAGGACATAATCATAGTCCGATTCAACGGAAAGATAATGACGCTATGTCACATTCTGACGAAGTCGCGATGGAATTTACCATTGCTCCCTACCGATATTAACTTTTCACCTTTGTCACAAAGGTGAAAAGGCTGTGTGGCTTTCGAAAAAAAAATCATATAGATGATGTGATGATACTCAGATGGTGTGAAAAAGTCGTGAATGCGTAGCTGAGCCCCATTAAAACGTAGCTTGTAATGCCCATTTCATTAGGGTTCGCGCTTAGCCACCAAAGTCCAATTACCTTCTATGAAGGTAAATATGATTGCAGTATTGAAGCATTCTACTGGTTTTCATGGATCACCCCGACTACGAATCACCCCGACCTTTCCCACTCCCGCTTTTAACTTCTATCTTCATTTTTCAGGAGGATTTTATGCTCCCTTTCACTCCATCTAGAAATGCGATAAATCAGGGTTTTCTGTGTCTGTTCTCGTCTCAGTTCCACATGAATTATCCGCGCCCTCGCGCTTCCACATTTTATTGTCTCCAACAGACATCAAGTTGATTTCTCTTATTCTCGCTTGCCATGTCCCCTTTCCTGTTCCTTTTCTTCTCCGTCCATCTTACTTCCCCATTTCCCTTCACACCTAAGCATCGAATCGTAATATGAAAATACCTATGCCATTAAATTTTTACGACTTGACAGAAATACATCAGAAATTAACTTATATAAAATAGGTGAAAATTTTCTGAGGATTGAGGGATTGAATCAGATTAGTGAGTTAAATTGGCTTCAAAAGTTACGTTTTTGATAAAGCGCATCCTAAGCAGGTATTCTTTTTGAGAGTCCCCTCGCTCTGGTGCATGCGTATACGTAAGATTGTACCTACTCGAGTGCTTATACGCAGATACGTTGATGTTTGGAAGGAGCGTGGATACACCACCGGCCTAAAGGAAAGATGAAACGTTGGAACGCAAATTCATAGCATTGAACGACACCACTCTTCGACGCTGAGTCGAAAAAAGAGGCGCAAAATGTCGAAATGCTCACGTAGAGAAAATTGAGAGGAGACGACCCCTGGGTGACGCAAGAGGCAGGCGAAGATGTCTCGTGGTATGAGGTCTCGCCTCGCCTGCGACGAAAGCGGGGATTTCTTTGGAGGAAGGGACCCGATTGCACGATCGTGACTCATGACACGCGTCGTCACTGTCTTCCCTGGTAGTGGGTGTAAAGTATACTTGCACAAATGAATATGATGAAAAAAACGAAAGAAAGGACTGCTTCTTGAGAAGAGCTTCCGATATCAGGGATGGAACGACGAACGGTTTCCTCGGAAAGGGCTCCCACGTTGTTTTAATCCCAAAATTGATTTTTGTGAATAGTCATTGGTATATGGAAGAGGTGGTTGTTGGCTTAGATCATTTGCGCCATGGAGAAGGGTAGGACGGGAAGGGCGGCGAGAAACCCGTCGTTTGCGTTAGTCTGCTATTTAAAAAAACCTGTGGGACCGCGGCTGAAAGGCCCATCTGACGGACATAATACTTGAGTAGTCATTGCAGATGAGGAGAAGACAGGTGACGTAATTTGAGCAGGAGGATGCAACTAAGCAACGAGGATCCTGAAAAAGCCATATGTTGGTGAAAAATCACTTCATTCTTAATACCCTCGAGTTGTCTTTCATGAGGTACCCATAAGTAGAATGATTTTTATCTTTTTTGTTAGCTGATGCTTAGATTTCTGCGGGTGCGGGTGTTTTAGAAATTACCTTAGGATATTTTTCTGTAATTTTATTTTTTATTTCACATAGATGCCGCTTCATGTATTCATATTCCTCTTTTTGGATTTTGGATGCATATTTCATTTTTTTAAAGTACGAAAGTTGAATGGCATTAAATTTGTTTGTAGAGGTAATCTGCGGGGTCGAATATGGTGAGTGCCGCAATTACTCATCGAGCAAATGTAAACTGGGAACCGCGTACAATTCCATAAACCTGTTAGTCGAGATCCTGCTCTGAACTGTGTTTCATTCGTGGCCCTAGAAAACTGCGAATGGATCATACGATTTTTTTCATGTTAATTCGTGGCACTGCTATCTTGAGATTGGTATTTCACCAGGTATCCATTAGTCTTCCTCCTTTTGCAAAATTTTAGTTCCCTGATGTCCTTCTCTCTTCTGCACTTCTCTACCTTCTCCAAGCACTGATATTTTGTCCTTACCCAGGGGACTTATTCTCGTATATGATTTATTACGAATAAAATAAAATACCAAATAAGACACAAATATATTGTGCATCGTAAATGGAATAAAACTGTCCCTTGCGTTGGTCGCCGCTGGGAGAAGAGGCGACGGGGAAGCGAGAAGTTGGAAATATGTATGTGAGTATGGAAAGGAACGTGAGGAGAGGGTGCTTGGAAGGTGCTCCGTAATGGCTCGCGAGATAGATGGTGCTGCTCCTCTTCTTTCCTGATGACTCTATTGTGCGCGCTTTCAAGAGGTCCTGGGCACGGGTCAGGTGGAACGGATGTGAATGCGCCGTATAATGATGGTTATGGCGGTCTTGGGACGGTGACCACCAACCCGAAAATTCCTTCCGAATTCATTGGATATCTCCGCCCCGGAAACGCTGAATGTGAACGCGTATGAGCATTCGCTTGAATGGCTCTTTCCATTCTCCCTTTTATTATTCTCGCACGTACTTTTGGACGACCAGTACCTATTCTCCTCTCCAGTGGTGTAACTAGGAATATGTTTTGGGGGAGATGGCCTGAGGTGGCCGCCCCCAAGGCAACTCCGGGAAAATGTTTGAAAAACGACCTTCCTAGAAATACAATTTTTACATCATTTTGCCACTTAAAATTTAACTTAAAGTAGATGCATTTATTATACGTCAAAACTAGAAAATATCTTTAAATATTGTGTTTGTTTCTCTGAGGTTTTCTCCCCCCATTGTTACGCCACTGCTCCTCTCTGCTGCAGACTACCTAAAGAAAACATGACGGGTTGCTGATGCATCAATTTGAATTGTTTAAAAATATATGGGTTCTAAACGTGATGAATTACCGCTCCATGCCGCTCCATACCGCGCATACCGCTCATGCTTTGATTTTGCTAGTATCGCTAGAATAGCTAAGGTGATAAATTAATAATGATAATGTCTACGATGAATTTCTTGAAGTTTTTCATTGGTTAAAGGTGTTATTTTCGACAGTTCCAACGGCTAATATTATTTGTATTGGTTTGTGGAATTCTTCTAAGAAGATTTTGTACCTATATTAATTTATTTGCGTGGCATGCAATCAGTTTTTTCTTATTAAACTATTGTAAGTTTACTTGAACGCCTTTGAGGTGCCTTTGATACATCCATTAATTTGGTTAAATGTTGCATGATTCGTCATTTTATCTCTAATATGGTGGAGTGTAATTGGTCCACTATTTTGATCAAGTCCCACGTGCTTTTTGCCACCGAATTCGGATTCAGCCGTTGAGTCTAAGAATCTTCCAAGTTTATACAGTTCTTCGCCCGTTCTTGTTCATGCTGAAATGGCAAATTCAGGGTTTTCGACGTAACGAGGCACTTCTGCCGTCTTCTCTTCGTGGGAAAGGCGGCGAGTGTGAAGGCCGAAGGAGACGACGGGTGAAATCCTCGCGGCAGGCTTTAATTTGTGCCCGCCTTCACAAACAAATCCCATTGAGTTGACCAGCACCCGCTGTCTTCCCTGTGAAAACCTCTCCTCACTTGTCAGAAAATAGTCACGGCGCGGAGACCCTGCCATGACCATAAAACCTGGTGGCCGAGCAAGCGTTGAGGGTTGTTTTGCTTCTTACTAAGTTTGGGAGGGGTGGCCAACATTTTGTTGACTATATACCTTTAAGCTACTGACTTACCGCCCTCTAATACGTATACTTTGAGAGAACTGGCAACATCAGTATGGGTACTGGAAATGTCATAGTAATCGGTGACACCACAGAAATTGGGGAAAAACAGAAAATTGAGCTCTGGCATCGCGAATGTTTTCGTTAAAGGTAACGTTATTTATAAACTATGATCTTTTGTGAAGAACTTTTAACCCAATTTTCTTTGTTCAATAAATAAGTTAGGCAGAGCAACCTGACCTGATGAACAAATCGAACGGGTAAAATTCGTTGGTTATGATGATAGTATTTAAACATGATTTTTCGACTTTCGTGAAAACCTACTTCGATAAGTAAATTATTTCGATTTAATCATGCGGCTTAAAAGTTGCTTGTGTTTGCGTGACGATCAGGTTGCTAGGGTATGATTAAAATAAAATTGGAGTTAATCATAAACCTTCGTTGAATAATTCTTTCACTTTTGACTGTTAAAAAATGGAGAAAACGTGTCCAAGGGAATGCGATTAAGAGTGCATGTAGAGATGAAAAGAGAGATTAAGTTTAGTGAGGAATGGGACGATTTAGCGTGGGTTGGCGGAGTTAGAACTACTCACCTGAAAGCCCGTGAAAAATGCCATTAATTACGGTGATAATAATCAGGGCGAATGTGTGTTACAAATCATCACAGGTTTGCCTGGGGTGCTTGTTCATCCTCACCGGGACTGTTCTAGATGCTCCTTTCCGTCCCTCATTCCTGCCCAGTTCACCAGCCCTTCTGGAAGCAGCGTTCTTGGGTCCCCAAGGGTAAAAAAAATTCCCAGTAAAGCAGGGTGGCCACTCAGTCACAAGAATAAAATAACCTATTTTTTCATTTTCCCGAGTACATTTTAATATTTTCCCGTTTTCACAGTGAGTTTTTCCGTGCTAAGTAACGTGTATAGTGTAAAAATGAAAAAAATATTATATGAAAGGTTATCTATCTGTGAAGGAAGGTTTGCATAGAATATCTACATAATAACCTGCGAGCCAAAGCTAGGGTGTTTGGCAGAGGGTGTTAAATCACCAGCATCCGACATGCAAGAAGATTCCCACATGCACACCACGCACGCAAATGTCACGCATGCTAACAAATTATGCTTCCACATTCATGCAAAGGCAAAACTTGCCAACTACTCATGAAGGCAATCTGCCAATTAAGCTGAAGAATACTGAAAATGCTGTTAGAAATGCTAAGAAAATTCATATACAAGCATTAAGGAATATATAAGTTAGTAGGCTATACTACAACTCAACTAACCTATTAGTAAGCCCTACCGCTACCGTTATAGTCTCTAATCGATCGTGGAAAAAATCGAAAATATTTTGCGAATCACCCTGCCCAAACCCATATCCCTAATCATTGTCCGTCTTCCAGTTACTACAAGCCCTATTCGCTTTTATTCTATCCATTAATCCTATTCTTTTTCTCCCCTTTCCCTGCATTATCAAACATTCATCCCTTTTCTCATCCTGCAGTTTTCTCTGCTCTTCCACCACGTCTACAACTTCCTCTGTTCTCATTCCCGTCGTCCATTCCACTTTTCCATTCTCCTCCATACCACTCAATATGAAATGAGTAGTTAAAAGTTTATAATACCTTGGGATAAAATGCGATGCAAGTTAACCTAAAAGTTGGTGTTGATAGGTTACATGTGATATTAAAAGACCAGCCATGAAGTTATTTTAAAATGTTTAGTCGTGCATGCTAAAATTACTCGGTGTTCCAACAGAATGTATAGAGGAAGTAATATAATTTCATGGTGCACATAACTGTGTTTAGAATAGGCATGGGCGATGACAGTAAAAAATCGACGCCGGTGTGTCCAGACCCATCTTTAGCGTCATCCCGCTCGCGCTGGCGTCCTCGCCGATGCCTTCTGTATGTTGGTCAAAATTGAGTATAAATTGAGCTTCAAGGATTAACAATTTCAAAGCAAAGATGAAATATTGAGTATTTATTGTAGTACTAAGTATATTCTGGGGTATAAATAATTTTATCCTCAGCCTAATAGGGGGCGCCACCGAGGCGTGAACTCATTTTCGGTTTCGGCATTACCCACAGATATCATAGATGTAATTACTAATAAGTGTTAGAATATGGCGAGATTGAACTTATAAAAAATCATTTATATTCAGGGGAAGTATAATTTTAGTTTACCCACTAGTATTTGCGACAGAAAGTTTATTTTGAGGGTGTTTATTAACAAATAACAATAGTAATAAAATTCATTTATTGTTCTAGGAGTGAACTCCTTTGGAAAATAATATCGATTTACAATAGTGTGCAAAACAATCCGAGAATGAGCCAATCAGACAATCAGGAAACAATGAAGGGAAATTATCATAGGAATTTTTATCAATACACTTGGAGGTCGCAGCGTTGTCATTCAGCTATGTGAAAAAAGAACTGAATTTCATCTTTATCCCAAAAATGAGAATTAAACATATCAGTAAACAAATAAATTAAGTAACTCAGCTACAACGTTGTCAATCAACAATGTGAAAAAAAAGATCTAAATTGCTTCTTCTAACACACAGTAAGCATTAATAATATCTATAAAATTCATCACATCCGAATTCAATATTACCACCATTATTATTAATTAACAAAATCGGGATTTTTCCAGGCAATTCGGGTGAACTCTTGTTTTTTTCCTCGGGAGCTTCTGATTCCTGGATTTTCCCCGTTTTCCCGAATTCCCCGTGTTGGTGGCCACCCTGGGAAAGGGCCCTGGCCGTAGCTGGAATGGGGTGGGCCCAGGGGGCGGGGCGGGGAGCTTAAGGGAGGAAGGGTGAGACCTGCGCAACTCAAAACTACCCTCCCCACCTCCCCTCAAGTTCCTCTCGAATCCCCGCCATTCACTCTCTCCCAGGGCACGGTTTCACCTTTTTCCAGCCACTTCCAACACCTTTTTCTCTCCTCATTGGGACGCTCATGTGGAGTTTGTAGACACTTCGCCTTAGATGATGAGCCGAAGTCTATATTAATATTACAGTATTCTGCCGCACTACTATTACAGTATTAAGGTATGTTTCCATGGTATATAGCTTTGGGAATCCGTTTTACCCCCTGAGCAGTAAAAGGCTAACAAATTCTAGGTGTAATTTCGTTAGAACATATCGTTTTTATTTGTGAAATGCTGGTGTCCTAACACCCTCGCCGCAAGCCTATTGAGGCATCTTTGTTGGCGGGCGCGGGGTAGTATGTAGGTCAACCACCTAACCCTCTGCATCTTTCTCGGCATGCGAACCTCGAGACCCCTCTTACCGTCATTATCACGTTTTTAGGCTCTAATCGCCACTCCACTGAGTATCCGTTAATCCTTAAACTCCAACCGGGGCCACTTTCACTCAGTGTATTTATTTAAGTATTCTACCGATTAAGTTAGGTTTCCATTGAGTACTTGAGAAGCGTTCTGGCAGCCTCCCCTCCCTTCATGGACTTTCTTTATCAAATTAGGCCTACTCCCTTTCATTCTATCTAAAAATCCTACCCTCTTCCTTCCCCTCCCGGGTTTACCCAATGTTCTGCTCTCTAGCACTATTTCAACACCCCACTAATTACTCGCTCCATTCATAATTTCTGTATCCTCTGTATTTTATCTAGGGAAATCCATGTCGCGGGTGGAAAACTTATCATCAGTATTTTAGTTGAGTTGCAGGGTTAAATAGTTTCATAAATTATGGAGGATATAACACTTGCAACGGTAGATTGGACGATACAGTGGCAAAGAAGAGGCCTAGATCAGCGCTAAACAAGGAAAAATATAATGTATATTTCTACTTGCAATAGTTCTATCACTGCTACATACTTGAGTAGATGAAAGATTTTTAGAAGAATAGATTTGAGTTCCGAATTATTTTCTCGCAAAATATGTACGACCGCAATATACTCGTAATTAAACGCGGTGCCTCGTTTTTCCTTAAGTAGTTTTTTCTTATTTTATATCCACCCCAATTTATTCCTTCATAATGAATGAGCCTAGCGGCACTACCAAGTAGTTACGATCGCAGCTGTTCACGGCCTTCGGGGCGAAATTAATGTTGCCCAGTGGTATAAAATATTTTCTAATAGAATGTTGATCGGTGCATATTTGTTTTGAAATAACCTCTGCCACGTTGAAACATGCAGTGGTAATTACTAATGAGGAACATGATGGTAATTACTAATGAGGAACATGATGGTAATTACTAATGAGGAACACAGTGGAGGCTTGTAAGTTGAACGAATTGCTTATCCTCCTGGGGGGGGGTTGGGGGGTCATTTGAACCCTCAAACCTCCTTCCCCCATCCATCATGTAGGTTTATTGGAATTCGTTGAGTATCTTGAGAGTACTCTGATATTCGAGTAGCAATGACGGATTACAGTACTCTACCCTATTCGTCTACTCGTTCTGTAAATTGGCAGCTGTCTTTGAACTGTCGTAACTTCGAGCCTCGTGCGAGGCGAATGTTTTCAATGTAGGAGCTGCTTCATCGTCAATTCCTTCCAATTCTTTTTTCCTATCCGTTCCAGAAGTCCACTGAGGAGTCGGAAGGATCCTTCTCTTCAGGATCGCCCATCCCTCGTCCGCGCCCTCTCTTTCAGGCCACCCATTCCCTAGACCCTTGTACTAGGGCAGGGGGGAAGCGTATCTTTCTCCCCTCTCAACGCCCCCACCCTGTCCTCCCGTCTTCACCGCTCGGAGTCCCTCCCCTCCCCTACTCTTCCTCGGTTCCAACACCCTCTCCGCCCCGGCGGACGCTCACAGAAATTCTCAGGTGCATGCCAGCCAGCAGGCGACGCGAGCGACGAGCATGTGGCACTACGTTTTCCGGACTACGTTTCTCCCGTCTCTACTGTTGTGCGTGGTATATTTCATTCCAGCATACGTCGTTTTTAAACTTACTCTAGCCGTTCTCAATTCATCTGCATACCGCCTCTAGAGGTGTGTGGCGGTCGGCAAAAGGATACAACCAGTTAGAGACTACAAAAAAATAGGTGCGTGGTTAGAGATCTGCCAGATTGACTTGGACCTGGTATGTAGTTGAGTATATGCTCGAGGTAAAATATGATTCTTATATCTCTCTGTCCGGCAAGATCTCTCCCTTATTTGATCGTTATAGTCGGACTTATACACAGTCAGGTTCTAAAATTATGTTTTCCGTGTCGCTCTGAAATTATTGTTATTTAAGTATTCTACAGATTAAGGTGAGTTTTCAAGGACTAATCAAGAAGTATTCCGGCATTGCCTCCTCTCTTCCTAGACTTCCCATTTCAATTCTCAATAAGACCTACTCCCTTTTATTCCGTCTAAAAATCCTATTCACTACCTCATCGTTTATCCAAATTTCTTCCCTTTAACACCGTTTTCAACATCCCCTACCCGATCACTACTCGCTCCATCCGTAACTACTGCCTCTTCTGTATCTCATCTAGAAGATGCCTCTCCTCATCCACCACATCCAGCACTTCGTCGTTCCTCCTCCTCTCCGTCCATTCTTCTTCACCATTCTTCTCTACACCCACATCTCGAACGCCTCTGGTCTCTCGTCCTCCTTCCTAAGTGCCCTCATTTCAACAGCGTAAATCGCTACTCTCCAGATTCTCCATTCATTCTCTCTGAAATGTCTGTTCTTCTTAATTGCTGAAGCAATATAAGCCTATCACATAACATCCGAGTCCTTTGCGGCCCCCAGCCTACTGCATAACAACTGTATATCGGCGTGTGTTCGCTCGTAAATGTGAATCCGTGGCTATTAAGAATCTATTTAGTGGAATGGTCGTAGGATGAAAAAAACTACAGAGCGCACTCTTCAGGCTGCACCTTGCATACGCGGTAAACATATGATCCGGCTCAGAAAGATGTAAATCCGCGAACTAAATAAATTACGCAGGAAAGCGTCGAGATCCGTCAGAAATTGCGGCGAGCGATGAGAGATGCGTGAAAGCGGGCCCATTGTCTATTACTATTTAAGTATTCTACCGATTAATGTAGTTTTCCATGGAGTACCTAAGAAGCATTCTGGCAGTCTCCACTTCCTTCCTAAACCTCACTCTTCAATTCACAATTAGGCCTACTCAACTTATTTATTCTAAAAATAATATTCTCTTTCTCCCTCTCCTCGTGTAACCCCTCTCTCCTCACCCGCCATGGCCAGCATCTCTTTGATCCTTCTCCACTCCGTCCATTTCACCTTCTTCATTCTTCTCCACAGCAACATCTCGAACGCCTCCAGTCTTCTCTCGTCTTCCTTCCCAAGTGTCCATTTTTCCGCCCCTTAAAGCGCCATATTCCAGAACAGACTCTTCTCTAACCTTTTCCTTCAAGTATTGAGTAACGAATTAATTGAGAAGGGCCAAGCCTGATGGAGTGGAACTTTTCCATATGAAATAAACTCCTGCAATTTTCCACGATTCGTTACAAGACACGTGATGCAAACGATTTTGTAACTTGAAGATGATGTAGTAACATCGCAATCTAAGTCGGGAGTAAAATTTTATAATCGTGGAATCTTACAAGTGTTTATTTCAATATCTTACACCTACATCTTACTATCCTCTAACATGCTCCTTCGGCGTGAATTTCGGCGTTAATTTTTTTGGAACGCGCAGTGTCATAGTCATTTATTCCGTGTGCGTTACTTCCTTTATTTACTAAAACCGTGATTCGCATATTGAAAAGCAGTTATCGGGATTAAGGAAATAATAGATGAAATATGGAATGGATAATTGAACTTGGAAAAATACATCGAGGCTGCTTAGAATCGATTCAACATAATTTCAAGACGGTGTCTGCAGGAGCTTGCTGTTAGTTCTTCATAAGAATTATAGATGGATTGTAGAACGGCCTCAACCGTGTAGAAAGTGAGTTTTACGTTATCGTTGACACTTGATGTTAAAGAAAATAAATACGTCGTTATGAAAAGGCTAGTGGATAGAAGAGCGAAATGGAGAGCCGCGTCAAAACATATGTTAGGATTGTTCACTTAAGACGAAATGCATCAGTGTTTGGGAAAAAAGAACTAGTTGTCTTTAAGAACTAGGGTGTCTTTAGCGATTTTTTGAAGCAAAGAGAATAAATATGTCACTATGAAAAGGCTTGCGGATAGGAGAGCGGATTAAAGAGTTGCATTAAACCAATCTTTGAATTATTGACTTATGATGATGATTACTCCAAAAGTTTTCTTGATTGAAGCTTTCGCGGCTCATGGTGATTAAAGATAGACAGACGGGTGTACAGGAAATGCCTGTATGCCGCGTGACGTATCAGGAAAACCCGACTCATTCGCGAAACCATAGGGATAAAGAAAAACAAATAATTATTACAGAGAAACCGGATTGAGAATTAATACATGGAACCCTGTATTCCACAACATTTCTTCATCTTCCCCCTCCAGTCCTCACTCCTCACCCCCTCCGCCCACCTGAAATAAAAAGACAGCAGAACCAAACTCCAAAACCATTCTCTTGAAGAAGTGACCGGCAGTCGGTCACGAAACGTCGGGGCAATTCCTGATACATCACGCGGCATACACCCGTTAGTCTCACTTTAATCACTCCAAAAGCCGTTTCCGGGGAAATTAAGGATTGAAGAAATTCAGATCCCATCCTATTGGGTCATCAGCTCGGTGTCCTCGAGACTGGGTCTTAAAACGAGAGCGATTGGTTGCAGTGGAATCAGGAAACTTATTATGGATTGATGGGAGGGACAAGGAGACGGCAAGTAAGCATGCTGAGGTATCCGGAGCCGATTGGTTCTCTCGTCTTCCCCATCCCTCCCCTTCCCTCCGCCCCCTCCCCTGTTCCCGATCCCTTCGCGAAATGTAGTTAAATCTATCTTGACCGAGCGACCCACGCCCCGCGCTGCATGCAGGGAGGCGGCTCTTGAGAAATCGTTCTCGGGAGAGATACGAGGGGGGTTTGGGATCTCCGCGTCGTGTGATGCCTCCCTCCCACCCCTTAGCCCCTTCTTTCCCCATCGAGGCGGCCGGATAAATATTTTTGGACTTGGCAAGTGCGAAAATTGTTGGAAAAAGGAGGAAGGAGCTGGCGTCGGGAGAGGCAGGGGGTGGAGACGGGATGGTGTGCACACTTGGGCATTTGGTGTGCACCTATATGCTGGGGAGGTTGCTCCAATCCTGGCGAGGATGTCGCGGAGTGGATTGGGTGGGTGCGGAATGGGCATTATTATTCAGGGAAGTTGTATGAAATCATGTGTTTTTCGCTCAAGAACAATTAGATATACAGGGTGTTCCGAGAGGAATCTGCAATACTTAAGGAGGTGACAGAGGAGATAGTTTTTTAATATGTAACAGATGATGACTCTGTGTGCCGAAACGCCTCGTGCGCATTAAATTACAATGGAAAAGTGTAACTACCTTTCATTTAGTTTATAGGACTTCCACTATATTGATTGCACGATTTTAAGCATTTTTTCCATAAATATGGGGGACTCCATGTTTATGGAAAAAATGCTTAAATTTTTCCAATTTCTCTCGCAATTATTTAGTTATTGATTTATGGCAATGCAAACATATTTTGGATGCATATTTAAGTTACCATGAAAACTGTTTTTCTTAGATATACTCTGAATTTTTTCGAGATTTTCTTTGTTACTCTGGATTTTCTGAAAATTATATATTTGAGGTTGAACGAAAATATGCGATTAAAATTGTCTGAAGCCATTAATCTTTGAGATTAATTTAGCGAGAGCTTTGAGCGATTATCAACAATAGCATTGCGCAATCCCACCAATTATTATTGGGAATGAGAAAATAATATGGAGGTAAAGTGGAATTGAGAAATAAGTTCCGAAAAAGAAGTCGATGCGGCTAGGAAACTCAATTTCAGTACGTTTCGTGTGGCATTTTGATGCCATAGTTATGCAGCGGAATGATAGATCACGTCCAGCCTGCACCGTTTTATTTTCTATGAAGGCCCGGAAGTCGTAAAGCTAATTTTTTCGTTCATCAGGGTGTGGAGAAGAATGGAGAATATGAAGTGGACGGAGAGGAGGAGGGACGACGAAGTAATGTACATGGTGGGTGAAGAGACGGGGCTTCGAGATGAGATGCGTAGGAGACTGAAGGTATGGATGGAGGGAATACTTAGCGGGAAGGGGATATTGAAAACTGTGTCAGAGGGTAGAATGTTTGATAAACGAGGGAGAGGAAGAAATAGAATAGTATTTTAGTTAAAATGAAAGGGAGTATGCCTATTTGTGAATTGAAGAGGGAAATACATGAAGGATGGAAAGGCTGCCAGAATGCTGCTTAAGTACTCCATGGAATCCTACCTTAATCGGTATAATCCTTTAATAAAACTAAACCCTAATTTGTATTTATAACTAATTTTTCTATCAATCGGTCTTCAGTCAAGTGAAGTCGCTGTGAACGTGGCGGAAAGTAGAGCTCCTTTGGGTGCACACAGTGCTGTGTGCACTCTTATGCCAATTCTTCACATCATGGCCCCAAACTAGTCTTCGAGTTCCCTAACATGATTTTGAAGAGAGGAAGAAAACAGAACTTGTGGAAGTCAAGGGAAGGAAGACGCCTCGTCGGACAACCGCCTCGGGAGCCTTTTATGTTTTCAAAATATGCGGCGTGGAATTGGAAGGACGCTTTCGGCATTGAGAGGCGTACCGCAAGGTGGTAGCTTGGGCCCGCCTGTTTTGAGAGAATTAGAACCGGGACACCAGGCCTCGGAGGGTTGTTCTTCTCTTTCCCTTTTCCCATTCCTAGTCCCTGTTTTTGACTCCCTTGCGTTTGTCGCTTTTCTAGGCAATAAATTCTAGTTAAGGTCAAAATCTCAGGCCATCGGCACGTCTAACTCCCATTCACGTTCGGAGTGACCAGGCAGTACTAACGTGTACGATTATGTCACTCTTGGCGTTGGCATATCTCAGGGGAGTGTGCAGTAAGGCAAGATTTAAGAGAATTCAATTGTATGGTGGTCGACGTAGTACATACGCTAGTGAGCCATCCACGTTTGCGGTGGCTTTATACTCTGTTGGACAGGATCTCCGATTATTTGCATAATCAGACACGCTTTTACTCATACTTCACCTTACTGCCATTCGGTCCCTATATCGAAGTCATCGATGTTTTATTCTAATCAATTAAATAAAATCCTGCCGTGTTATTTTTTTAACTTGGTGTTCTTTTTAAAATTACAATTTTTCATTATTACAGTTTCAAGTTGGGTGAACTGTTCCAATAGTTTGAGTTAGATGCGTTCGTTGTTAAAAAGTGTTAAGATATTTATGTGTATACTTAGATTGATCGTTTTTATTTGTTTTTGAAATAATTATTTGTAACTTTCACAAATAATTGACTTCAAGTTGAGAAAATGAATGTTCGATACAAGCCAAAGGGTTAGTTCTTTTTACTGTCGATCCAATTCCGTAATAACCACATAGATATGCTCTTATTTTTGCACGGCATTCAAAGAGTTAAGAGTTAGCTTCTCTTTCGGTGCCGGAGATTAAAATAAATCATTTTTCTTAAAATTCAATTTTCAATTAAGGTACCTTAAGAGTAATATTTTTTTGCTCTTCGTTAAAACTTTCGCGGGTGCTCGTCATTATGATTAAAAACTTTTGGGCTATGTCGCCGCGTCAATTCTTGGGGGCCACCCAAGAATTGACGCGGTGACATAGCCCAAAAGGTTTTAATCATAATATTTTTTTTCTGTTTGGAAACCATGATCTCACGTTAAATATTGACTTGATTAATAAATTAATTTCCTTCAGATCACGCAGTGCATTTGTAAGAGAAAGTGTTTGCTTATGTGGTAATAGGTGAAGCTTTGCTTGCAATATTTCTTGTAGTATTTATTTATACATTAGTAATGTATGCTATCGTATCCTGAAGTTTCCAAAAGACTGTAAGTCATGAAAAGGGATATTGTGTCGTCTTTTCATCAATCTGCGTATATTTTAATATAGCTATACTAATTTACTTCCCATGATTCCTTTGCTTTATGCTTAAAATTGATTGGTGATATTTGGTATCTGTTAGATCTGATTAAACCAACCACTAAAATTTTTCTTTTTTATCTTGCAGGTAAGGAACTATGTTAATAAGGCAGACTCCTGTAACTTAACACTGTCGATGCCATGCCATGCCATCTCTGTCAATGTAAGTACTTGCCTACGTTTATTTTTTTGGATGTTGCGCTGTGTTGTAACTTTTGGTAATGCACCAAGCATATTAGCTCGCTTATATGACATACTAAAACAGTAGAATTGGATAAAACAGTCGTACTGAAAACTATCATATCTCTTTCATAAATATTTTTCTCTCGTGGTTAATTAGATTGTTTTATTTCGAGCCTTGTTTCATCGAAAAACTACCCCCTGAAAAATATTTCCTGTAGCAATAATGATGCACGTTGATATAATATCGTTATCAAAGGGTTATTTCGATTAAATTTGCATTACAGTTAATTGGCTAGTTGTTTAAATATTAATTTGTTGGAGATGATTTAGAATGTTTTAGCTTGAGAGCCAGTAGTAGCTATATTAAAATAGATTACTTTTCTAACGTTGCTAGCTGTTAAGGAAAATTGATATTATGAATTATGTAGAATCAAAATGTTTATTCTGAATATATGCCATAATTATTCATTCCTATGTTTCATTTCATTTTGACGTGTTATCGACTTTTCCATCATTTTTATGTCATAAAATTGGAGCAATGACTGGAGCCCATTTTCTTCACATCTCTTCCTTTAATCCAGTAAATTATCGTTAATGAATTTTGAAAGATAGTCGTAAATGATAAATTCATACCTGTGAGTTATAGTTTTTACCTCTCGTGTGACTAAACTTGCCGCAAAAATCGTTCTGTTTCATAATTTCTAATTCGAGGTTAATTATTAAACGTATCGATACCTCTACTGCATAAACGCTCAACGATCGCCCACCGAATTAAATCCGCTTATCTAGATAGTCCTTACAGTACTAAGTGAGCGGATTTGATTCAGTGGGCGATAGTTGAGCGTTTATGCAATGGAGGTATCGGTATATCCTTATTATTTATTCGCACGTAGCAATGAATTTTTATTTCCCTAGATTCTGCAAGTGATGAGAGTAACTAGTTAGCACAATCAAATGAGTGGGTGAGAGGCCTAGGGGTGCAAGTGATTTATTTTTTCTATGCAGTGTTAGGTACATACATTAGGTAAAGAAAACAAAAAAGATCAATTATATATTTAGTAGTGCATTTCATTTTCCACTAAATGTCAGCTCAGAACAGAGACTCACTCGTATCCCATGGCAACCAAGAAATTTTTGACAGTGCTTACGCACGCACTTGATGATGCTATTTTAACGAGGTGGAACGTCATACTAAATTATTATTAACTATCTGGAATAGCCAATAATTTTCTTTTAGAATCTTTATGATATTATTATTATTAAATCATTCCACCGATTGAGGTGGGTTTCCATGGAGTACTTGAGAAGAATACTGGCAGCCTCCCTTTTCTTCAAACTTCTCTCTAAAAATCCAATTTACCTATCTTAATTCTCAGATTAAAAAATTACTATAATGTGAGGGCGAAAATGGTTATTGAGATATAAATTCATAGAAGTGAAAAGCGCGTGCTTTGGACCTGCGTGAACAGCTTGCTACAGATTAAGGTAGGGAGACAGAGAGAGAGATGAGGGTGGTGAGGTAGGATTAAACCTGAGGGAGAGGGGTGGTTGGGATGGACGTCATTGGGGGAGGGAGGGATGGATAATGTCCCCTTGCTCGCACCTTGATCAGCGCGAAATCGCACACTCGAACGCAAACACTCACACACATAACAAAGCGAATACAAAGCGTGGATGACATTGATCGCGCGAAAACTCCAGCCTCCGCGTGAACCAGTCGCCCCTCGCGGCTCATAGATCGCGGGATGTGCGCTGGGAACGGAGGTGGAGGGGAGGGTTGCCCCTTGGTTTGGTGGCGGGGGCGGAGTGACATGGAATGGTCCTCTCGCGCGCTAATTTGTAAATCGAGGGACGCTGCCGGCCGCTGATAGAGGGAGTAGGGCGGGCGCGCAAAGGAGGGGTCACACCGATCCGTGCCACCCCTTGAATCCATGCAGCTAATCTACGCCTGGGCGATATCTCAAATTGGATATCGCGATATGGTAACAGTGACTTTTTTGTGGCGGAAGTACCTGTAGCATATTAATAAATCAGCTATTTTCAGCAAAATGTTTACTCAAATTATCGCTTTCAATAAGTTCCGAATAACTTTCAATCACTCGCTCTGTGATTCAACCCGAAGGTCGTGATGGATAGGTGAGGGTAGAGCTCACTCTATACTAAGCCACAGGCGTGTGAATTACACACATTCACGGGTCAGTTCCTTTCCCAGGGCTACCATAATATCGAGATTTTGTTTGTGTGTCCGTGGGCTTCACCGAGGATTTGATTAGTAGTTAAGCGCTCTACCCGCTAGGTTACCACGCTCCCGACGATGATAGGAAATGTACTGAAAAATGCTTGCGTGTGATGAAGGGATTTTTGGAAATTCCTCCGTCAATTCATTAGTGCAATATGACAAGTTTAGAGTATCGTAATATCTACATACAGATAAAACCCTACGAGCAGCATCTAGGATGTTTGGAAGGGGGTGACCAATAACCAGCATGCAGAATGAAAGACTATCCGCACATGGGTTAGATTAAAAATGACAGATATTATGCCGAAAATAAATACACTGAGGGGTAGGCATTGGTAGGAGAGTTTAGAAAAATTAGTATCACCTTCCATGTAATTCTAGTCTACGTGAAAATTTAATAATTCCGTGATGATAAAAGATGTTATTTATGAAAGATGTTATTTATGAAAGATGTTATTTATTTGTTAAGCTATTTGAAATAGAGTGATATTATTACTAAAAAGTAGTTTTCATCTTTCTTGTCAAGTTACATGTGCACAAATCATCCTTAATGTGTAAATCACTGTCTGATTTTTCTGCACTTCCATTTTTTTCATAAATCTATCTTGTCATGAGACAAGAGTCTCGTGCAAACCTTTTTATTTTGGTGAAGATACTTTGACTGATAAGGTAGTATATTTGGTTACTTATCGGGCTACATTATTATTCATTTATTGCAAATTAATGTAGTTCATTGACATATGTCGCATAAATACAGCGCAAACACTCAGCCAGCACAAACACTCAGCCAACGCAAACACGACGTCACTTCCTGCCCCTCCTAACGTCTGTCACACGATGCCGCGTTTGGTCGTATGTCCAAACACTCGTCAACGTCTTCGGGTTGTAACGTTATGTGAATAAGTCGAAAAAATGGGAGGCACTGGTCACAAAATGACTATGTATATCTCAAAGAAGGGGGAGGAGGCCACCTTCTAAAACAAATTGATCGACAATGATCGATCTTTATGCATCAGAACGTGGAACTATTCGATGTGGATGGTAGTCTTTAGGCATTGACTCTTGCATACTTATGCAAATGTTCACGCAATCTTCGCTCGGATTGCTCCAATTGTCGATTATCAAAATTGAGAGAAACGGCAGAGTTCAATATCGGTGGCAGATGTCGTTTGGGTACCATGGTCACAAGAAGTTAATAATAATAATAATATATAATTTATTCCATTTACAATCAAATATTACATTTTAGAACATACTTAAATAATTTTGGAATATATAGGTACCCCTTTGAGTAGTTTTGGGGCTACCATCTTAAACTTTTTACATAGGTCTGGTGCTAGCACACATGAGAAGTAAAATTTCTTTGTATTCAGTTATTTGTTCTATTGCCGATTGCATTCATTATTACAAAACGTATTTCAAATATTTGGACAAGGATGACTATTTTTCTTATATAAACGCATAATTACATACATAGAATATACAATATACCTTTTATTGTAAACTTTTTAACCCACCTTTCTTAGTAGAAACTCTACTTCCTCACACCTCATAAGCCATTTTTTTACAGCGGATGCAAATCCCCATCTTTTTTCAGAGTTTTCTACATTGCTTGGCAACATGCTAAACAATTTAGGCCCTAAGTAATTGTATGACTGTCGATAAATTTCAATCGTCGGCCTAGGTATATGGAAGTTTCTCCAAGCTCTAATGTCATAGTTTTGTGGTCGAGCCTTTTCACCACTACGGTTATAGAATATTCTAAGGACTTTATAAATGAATAAATGCCTTAGTGGGAGGACATCTAATTTTTTGAATAGAGGAAATGAGTGGCTTTTCCTATACGATCGTGTTATAACCCTGATAACCCTTTTTTGCGCCACTATCAATGGTTTAATGTTGATAAAATATGCTCCACCCCAGCAGGCTATTCCGTATTGCAATCTTGAATTAACGAGAGCATAATATACCATTTTTAACACTGATTCAGGGCATATGTATCTGAGGAAGTAGAATTTTCTTACAATAGAAATCATCATCAATTTGTATGTTCCGCTGATTTTTACTGTCAAATCCAGATTGAATCGTGCTATTATCATCACCCTCGAATAATTATGTGGAATATACAAGTGTCTTTTTTGCTACTCATGTCTGCAAAATATTGCCATGTACACTTGAGTTCTGTATCGATATTTTATTTCGATGGCCTGGTAACAGCCTCATTGACGGATCAATTTGCACCTCAGCTTCCATGCTTCTCATATGGAACATGGAAAGCGTGGAATAAGTTGTCGATAGACGAAGAAACGCGTTTGAACACATGCGGTCTTTAGCTGGTTGATGAAGATGAGGATCGTAGTTGCAGTGACGCAGCAAGGTTAGAGTGAGAAATCGACACGAGGATAGCGACAGGAAGGAGAATTAAAACTAGATTGGACTGACACTAATTAGCGAGGCGGCATGTCATTGGAGGACAATGATTATTTTAATTAATCCTCACGCTTGGACGCTGGCAGTTACAGCAAATAGCACCTTGATTGCGCGAATTATTATGGATTCTTGGGAAATGCATTCCGAGTGATCGAATTTATATCCTTTTGTCAATCCCCATTTTGCATCATCATCATTCATTTTATTTATTTATTTTTTGTAATCCAGCTCTTGCCCGGTTGATTCAAATGGAAATCACGAACCGATTCGGGTAGGTATTATACGACTCGTGGGAATGCACAATCGAACCCCTTTTATTGTTGACTCGATCAAAGAGATACTGCATGAATGGAGCGCGGTGAATGCAGAATAATCGCGTCCTCTCAAATCAGTCCTGATATAGGTACTCCGTTGAAATGAGGCCTTTTGAAGTGCAGTTAACAGATAAATAAAATAAAGAGTTGTATATCCGTTTCATGTAGCTTCGTAATTGGTGCGTTTATGCAATTCATTTCAAATTTTGCCTCTACATCAGCCGAGCTTTAATTTATGGGGATAAAAACCCCACTTGCCATATTTCGATATTGCTGGTGAATTAAAATCTCAATATGCGTCTGAAATTTCCATACGATTACTGACAATGAGACACTTTGTAATTTCACACCGAATCAATGACGTTCTTTACAGCTACCTGTATGTTAGTGAAGGAAAAATCAAGATATCACATTGGCGACGAAGAATCCCTTTCTCTGCTTTCTCATCGGTGAAAGTTAAATCGGAAGAAATCTTTGGAAATTATTTTCGTGGACATGATCCACAGTTGTTGAAAATTTTACATAACAGTAGATTCAGTTTCATCTTATATCGCTGTAGTTTAATTTTACAATATGTCGAAGATGCGCCGATTAAGCTATATATTTCGTTAAGATAGTGATTCAAATTGAAGAGAAATTCAATAGCCAATTCTTTAAACTACGAGAGGAAAAGCGTTAGGAAGTGCGCTTTATGTGTTTCTGAAGGCAGAATTTTTTTTCGGATTCAACATCAATAACTAAACGAATAAAAAAAATGGAAGGTGATGTAGCAATATTTTATAATAAGGAGTGCGTATTTCCTTGCGACTTGCTTGGTACAGATTGGGGAAACTAACGCGTAATTAAGCGTAGGTGCTGCAATATGTACAAATAGTTCATAGATTACCGATCTAATGTCATCCAGGTTCATTTTTGTTCAACCTGTTACTCTTTTACTCCAGAAGCGTGTTATTTTTCTTAAAAAGCATTAGAAGTACTAGCTAGCAATGTAACGTGCGTACAATATTTAATTCAAAGTTCAACACGACGCCATACATGTATTAGGCTTTTCTGCAAGGTTTATTTATATTCCAGTCCACTCCAAAAATATACTTTCACTCCTAGAAAAAAAAATATTTTTCTTAATTCGAATGCGCCACTAGCGGAGGTTGAAGAAGAGTCAGCACTAGCAGAGGATGAAAACATTTTTCTCGACTTATAATTCCATATGACTACGTTCGTTGCACATATACACATGGCTAAATTTCGTCCGCATGATTCCAAAAACTGCGGCAAATTACTTCGGAGCGCAACTTGTTGCGCTAGTTCCACGTCTCCCTTCGCTTAGAGTCCACTTCCCTCCACTATGACCACTCTTTTACGAGATAGCGCGAGCATGACCACATTGGGAGAGAACAAGAGCAATAATGAGGACAATCTGGAATAAAAACGGCGAGCTGAGTGTGAGGCTGCAAATATTAAAGAAAAATAAAATGAAAATAAAATAATAATCATATACGGACACTCGCAGTTGTTGCTTGTTGGCATCAAGCCCCTAATAGGCTCAAAGTGGATGGAAGGAATGTTTGCCACAATGTGACTGGATGACAGAACAACGTTAAACTGTTGCTCATTGCTGGGTTAAGTGGTCTTTCTTGGATTATTCCTACTAAAGTAAATCGTTAAACGCATATGCATCCTTGAAAGCATAAATTTGACAAACTCTAGCTATAGATGCCGTGACGCGGCGAACATTACATTAATTATCGGATGTATTGAATCACTACAAAAGGTGTACCACTAATTTTAATATGGTGAATGTTTCACAAAATTACTATTGGTGCAAATTTTTCGGAATGTGTTCTACTTTCAGGCAATGTAATGTCAAAAGTTATAACCCACGAAAAACCATGATCATGAGAACATCTAATGTATTGACTACAAATGTGCAAATTTTCAACTGTTGTACTGTAAAACACCATGTTTTAGGTTTTGGTCAGCTTTTATTTTCGATTTCAATTTTCCGTTAACCTATGACATCCACTGTAGCCTGCTGCGTACTGCCCTTTCGCCGCTTGGCAAATCAACGCCTGATCATCCACGAATCTCGCTGATTTAAAAATCATTCCCTTCACTTCACCTTCTCAACACCCGCCTCAAACTCTTCTTACTCCCCTTACATTCTCCTCTGCATACATGTTGAACAACATTGCTTTAGTGAGCCTTTTCTCACATATCGGCAAAACCTTGCCCACCCCGATTATTTGAACCGGTCGAAGAATAATTATTATTAATCTACCGACTATTTTAACGTTGCATGGAGTATTCTGTCAGTCTCCCTTCCCTTCTTGGACTTCCCTTTTCATTTACAATAATGCCTACTCCGTTCCATTCTTCCTGAAAATCCTTCCTTCCTCTCCCTCTTTTATCCAACATTCTACCCTCTAACACTGCTTTCAACATCACCTGCCCGCTCCATCCATACCTTCTGTCTCTTCCGTATCTCACCTAGAACCTGCCTCTCTTCACCCACCATCTCCAGCACTTCGTCGTTCCTCCTCCTCTACGTCTAATTCTCCTTCTCCATTCTTCTCCACACCCACATCTCGATCACCTCCAGTCTTCTCTCGTCCTCCTTCCCAAGTTACCATAGTTCCGCAGCGTAATTCGCTGCACTCCAGATCAGACTCTTTTCTGTTAACTTTCACGTAACGACCCGCTCATTAGCTCCTTCCTGTTCATGAACGCCTCTCCATCGAACTGGTCGAATACTTAAACAAAAATGACGTGGATGCTGATAGACCAAGTCTCGCTGAAACACCCTTAAATACTTCGCTTCGTTGTCGCTACAGGCCGTATGATGATATAAAATCGTATCACCGCATCATTCGCTGGGAATCGATTTCCTCGCACGGCATCGCTACCGACGCGACGCCGATCTGACGGCGGCGGCGTGTCGGAGGAGCGGAGGAGGGGGGTCGAGATTGAGGGGCTTGGGGGTGGAGGGGAGGGCATGGATCTCTTCATCGCCTCTCGACGCTCTGTGGGTGAGATCGGCGCGTACGCAGGTTGGCGGTCACGTGACGCCCATTCATCTTTCTCCCCTGTACCTCACTCCCATAAGGAAGGTGGTCTAGGGGATTGAGGGGAAGGGATGAACCCCCTCCGCCCCCAACATATATATATGTATATACACAAACTCATATATATATATGTATATTCCTACTCCGCTCGGGGTTTCTCACGCGATCAATGCTCTGCGGAGTGAGGCGACGCACGGGGTAGTTGGGTGAAGAGGAAATCGGAATCTCTCTGGCTCGCCCGAAAAACTCGGCACGCGCGGAAAAATTGCGGCACGGGCGACGCGAAGGCGGCGACGCGTCGTCAGGGTCTACTGCCCCTCTAATACCCTTGTTGTAATCCGCCATCATGTTCTGAACCCAGTTCTCTTCCTCCCTCCCCTCGCCCCGTTTGCTTAACCAATGGCGTCGCTAGAAATTCAAGTCAATTCCTTCATTATGGTGGGCTATTCTAGACCATGAGATATTTTACAATATCTACACAGTACAGGGAAACTAATGAATAGAGATATAAAAATTATTACAATAAGGTTAAATAAATTTAAATACAAAAAAAACAAAGAAAAAATTATAACTATATAAATACATCTATACATTTGTTTGGATACGTGGGAATTTAGATGTCCGAAATGTCCACACATTTGAGAAATGTGAGAACATTTTGGACAGCTAAATTGGATTTGGAATTGTTCATCTCCCATCAGCACTGTAGTCCTTAGAAATCTTATTTAAGAAAAGTAAAATATTTCAAAATATCTAATCGATAAATTTACTGTTTTTCTCAGCGATGGTTTTCTCGACATAACTTGAAAACCCTATTTTGGCCTTTTTTATGAACCCTTTCTCATGAAACCCCTCGTGGACAAAATATGTTGTTCATTGCACTCGCGAGATCCAGAAAAGTCCTTCAGAGAGACTCTACACATCAGTAGTCACCCACTTCATCGGCAGAGGAAGATTCAGGCGGGATTGGAACTCGTTACTTCGTGAATTGATTCAGAGGCTTTTAATCCCGTTGCAGCCGATGAAATCAAAAACGTTAACGCACCCGACAACTCCCCTTGTGCGCGTAGTCAGGTCAGCATCCTTCCGTCTACCGCTTCTTTCAGAATGCCTTTGTTGGACCATTCTAGCCTCTGCTTCCTTGCTTCCTCTTTATCTCGTCTTAGGGCTTTGAGTCTTCATCCATTTTTCACTCACCTCGTCGTTGCTTCTTTACCACAATGCCCTCGCGATGGACTTGTAAAGTTTATGGAAGAGGAGGAGATAGCTTGGCGGTAAACCGAACGGAAGAAAATAATCTACATCTACATTTTACCCTGAAAGCGACGTACAGAGGTATTTGTGGTGGGATGAATCATTACCGACGTGCACTAGAGGGTTAATATTTACTTTCTCTGACATGCTATACACAACAGGCACACGCTACGTATGAAACATATGCCATTGGAAAAACCTCTATCCTATTTACGAGGGCAATCTGCCCATATAAAACATACTGTTAAAAATGCCAGGGAAATTCAAAAACATGCATTAAGGAATTTTTAAGTTAGTTAGCTACTCTACCAGTCAACTAATCTATTTCTAAGGGCTAACTCTGCCGTTAAAGTCTCTTTTCAATCGCGGTATAAATCTTATGAGATATAAGAAAGTACCAAGCTTATGATCAATGCTATTTGGCATTCAGGTTTCAACCGGTAGGAATGATTTCAATTTATTAATTCTCACAAACTGTCTATCTTTATGGTTTCTACTGTCATTCAGTTCCTGAAACTTGAAAATGGTTATATGGTAGGGGAATCCTTATAAATATAGCATTAAAAACAATTGAAATTAGCTTAAAATTACTATGCTTCCTTCTTTACTCGTAGGAGCGTAATGGATATGCGCAAAATGCTATCGCATTTTAACTGGGGTTATGTTATGGTATTTTTTGGAACTCTTTTTCCAATATTCTCGTATTTTTTCTGACAAACTATGTATTTCCTTTGGTAGCTATGATTTCTTCTGCATTGCTAATCGTGAAGTATTTTCAATGTTCCAAATTTCTGCTCGGCGCGTGTCGAACTTCTTCTCATTTCGATCACTAACTTGGTTCTTTCCCCTCTTTTATAAAAATCCCAAATGATTACCTCGTAAACGAATTGATATTAAAAAATATAGATACAAATCCGCGCGATTCAAAGCGGTGGCGATATTCTGACGCCCTCAGCCGGGTTGTTTTTGAGCTCCGCCCGTTATTATGGGTTCGACTGCCAGGGTTCGAATCAACAGCTCGCCGCTCAACTCGTTTGATTTCATCTCCCTGCAATATTTCCCCATGTATCCTGGCGGCGCTGCCAGGTACACACGGCCCCTCCGAAAAAATCCATAGCGGACGCAAATTGCGGTGTCGAACCGTGAAATGCCGCCCTCCCCTCCCCTCTCCCCCACCCCCCTTGAGCCAGCAATTGCTCTCTCCCCCCTCCTCCTCCTAGTGTCCCCTACTCTCCCATATGCATTCCATTCCTCCCTCGACCACCGTCAGTTTTTTTTTATCATTCCCGCCGGACTTTTTCGTCATTACCAACCTTAAGCCTCATAATAATGAGCACCTCCACTGCGATAATGGGTGCTCCTCACACCTCGACGTTGCATTTCCGATTCCCTGTTACATCCCTCTCGCAATGGTCAATATGGAATTCGCTGCCTGTATGGAGAACAAAAAACGATGAATGAAACTGTGCGAAAATGAGAAGTATTATTGCAATTAACAATTTGAACATTACGTTTGAGAAAACGGGACTATCATTGAGGATGAAAGTCCACCGAGAAAAAATTCTCCCTTAACCGGGATAATACACAAATTTCCGCAAAAGTGTAGCTTAGCTGAAGCTTTCGGCCGGTAATCGAGGTATCCGTGTTCGAATCCTTGTTAAGGCGAATGAATTTTCCTCTATGGAATTTCCCACATTTGTTCATAGCGGGTGACTCAATAACATTATCACCGTGGCTAGTCCCGGTATACTAGAGTTATTAAGGTTACCGGGAAGACAATAGCATTGAGGCGTTAATTAGATAGTAGGAAATAGTTCATGATAGATAGGGAGATGGAATGCTGAAACCGTGATACTAGTCAGAATTTTGGGTTAGCGAAGAACGAAGGAAAGAGGTTTAGAGGATTCATATATGGAATCGAGGGTAATTGCACTTCTCATTCCAAAATGCAGAAATAAATAGAACCCGGAAAGGGACAGGTGTCGTTGGAGGTTAAAATTGATGTATCCGTCGTAACTACTAATTTTAACGGTTAAAAATCATCAAGCTATAATAAATATGCTCATTAGCAGCCAATTGTACTCTTATTTGCCTGGCCAATTTTCTCACGAGGCTCCCGAGTCGATCTTTTCTGATCCCTTTATATATCCTTGTGGTTATACTATACCTTTTAGCTATATCAACACCCTTTTAGCTATATTTTATATCTCCAATTTTGTGCTGATGATGGCCAAATATTTTTCGTCCTTCAAAAATCCTGCTTTACATTATTAAGTTTATTATCATATAGATATTCAGTGAATGTGATTTAGATGCAAAATGCAACCCTGTCTCTACCTTATTTTCCTCCTTGAGGAAAAGCTCAGTACATGGTTATTTTATATTTTTTCTGGTAGCCTTAACGCGCATTCCCATATCTCTATGAAACCTTAGTTCTTATTTTCCCGCTGTGTATCTCTCATTGGAAAAATTGGATATGGCTGCATGCAGCAAACCCTAAATGCGTGTTCAATCCGTTTAAGCTGTCGACTTTCTCGCCAGCCTCCATATGACTGTTCATAGAGTGTATTTTTTTAACTTAATGCTCCGTGTATTAATTCCCTTTATCTTTACCTGTGGTTGTGTCTGATATTGGCTTCTAAAATATTCGGATAGAATTAAATGTATGATTTTCATATTTCCCATGTTTTCATAATTCCGCAGTAAGTATTTACTCTATCCTTGAATTGGTATACTCCGAATTCGATGTTCACGATTATGGTGCATACGTATTTGCTTATAGGATAATCTTCGCCTGTAGGAAGATAGATCCAATTTAATTATTACTTGCTGAAATTTGTCGCCTGTGTTACGTCAAATCAGACTCATATCATAATAGCCATTCGCCCTCCAATTTTCGGCCTAGTGCCAGATGGTCAATTTTGTCATGTTTACTCTTGGGGATTGACGATTGAGCAGCCGCGATATGAGATTTATTTTGTTAGAGGACGCGACTTGTTTATCGTTAAATATTCGGACGGGGGGTGTCACAAAAAAATCTCCCTTCGTGTAATTCATCACCCTCACCGCCCACCGTCACTTTTTGCTGGTCCTTTTTCCTGCATGAATTTCGAAGTGAACATGACTGACCATTTATTGGCGAAAAATGTGACTGGGTTGAAGGAAGGAAGCTTTGATGCCAGCCTTTCTCTACGAACAAAAAAGTGCTTTACCGGAGTGCTTTACGTCGTTGGTGTGGCACCGTCGTTGGGTATCGCTTGGTATCACTGTTTGTATTCTGTACTCTGATTTGGATAGTATGCATCGCAAGAATTCTGTAAAACGCGGGAAGGAGGCGATGATGCATCTAGGAAGAACATCAAATCCAGGTTACGGTTTAATGACGTCACGGATAACCCTAAACTTAATATTGTTGTTGAAATATTGTACCGATTAAGGTAGGTTTCCATGGAGTACTTTACTTTCTGGAAGCATCCCCTTCCCTCTTGGACTTCCCTCCTAAATTTACATTAAAGACTACTACTTTTCATTGTATCTTTAACTCATAATCTCTTCCTTCTTCTTCCTCGTTTGCCTAGCATTTTACACTCTGACATCGTTTCCAACATCCCCTCCCCGTTCAGAATTCGCTCTATTCAAACCATCTGTCTCCTCCGTATCTCATCTAGAAGCTGCTACTCCTCACCTACCATGTCCAGCACTTCGTCGTTCCTCCTCCTCTCCGTCCATTTAACTTTCTCCATTCTCCTTCCGACCCACATCTCGAAAGCCTCCAGTCTTCTTTCGTCCTCCTTTCTCAGTATCCATGTTTCCAACTTTTAAAATACATTTTATAACGTAGCGGATAACCCTCAATTTGTGTGTGAAAAAATGATAGTGTGGTTTATTGTTTTATGGAGTTCCGAGTGCCGATTCGATGCGGGATAGTGCAGAGGGGCTGGAAAACATCGCCGTTCCTCGCAGCTCGGCGGCGGGGTTCTGCGGCGGTGAGAGCGGATAGGCGCGTGTCGGAGTTGGTGGTTTTATTCGGCGCATGTGTGCGCAATATTCAACCCCCTCTCGAGGCTCCCGTGGGAGTGGCTGCTGGGAAGCCGCCGGAAAAGGGTTGTTTCCCGGAGAGAGAGCCCCGATGGGTGTGGGGTGGAGTATTGAAGTGGGTTGAAGGGGAGGGTGCCGCTCCGAGGTGAGAGGGTGGGGGTAAGGTTGGCGAGTGAGGGGAGGTAGAGAAGCGACGCCACTTGCTTAATGCCTCGTTTTCCCTACGCAAGAGCTCGATAAGGGTTGGAGGATGATGGTTAACCCACTACCGTTCCAAATGATACAAATTTACCCGCGTAAAAGGACCATATTCTCGGTTAATATTGCTGGAAACAAAATAAATAAATCAACATTTACGTACCGCCCCACAAGCCGCCTAAAAAGGCGTGTGGCAGGGGGTGTCAGGACACCAGCCGTTTACGTACAAAAAGCAAATGCTCAAACAAAATTACGACTAGCATTTATTGAAGTCCTTAAATTATTATCAAAGTATTCTCCCGATTTAGATAGGTTTCCTAGGAGTTCACAATAAGAATTTTGGCAGCCTCCCCTTCCTTATCTCCTCAATTCAGAGTAAGGCTTCCTTCCCTTCATTTTATTTAAAAGCCCTTTTCCGCCTCTTGAGTTTAAACCACATTCTACACTCTAACAGTGCTAATAAAATAAATATTGCCGAAACTTACATGATTCTTTGGTCAATGTGATGTTCGATGAGAGAAAAAAATAAGCGGTCACATGAGCTGCTGCACTCGCACAACTAGCATCCAGATACGATTATTTACCTGTGGTATCGGCGAACCCGCATCACCTAATCTGGGTTACGTTTCAAACCGCGATTGGCCGCTGCTTGCCGTTTCAACTACGAAATGTGACGATTGTCTCGCTAAGTAAGCAGCGTAGGATGAGCGTAGTGGAAACGGGGCATAACCTCCATGCCGAGCGAAGGAGGGGAAGTTAGGCAGGAGTGGGGAGGGTGGGGAAGCCTTCGCAGCGACAACCCCTTCTCCCCCCCACAGGGCAACTGGACGCCAGAAGGTCGATTGTCCAGGGTCCCCCTCCCTCCTCCAAGGTGGCCTTCTCTGTTCCGAATTCATTGCATCGAGACATAATCGGTCGCGCCACGTTGCTCTCGGCTGCTCTGTAGATATGGAATTAATAGCTCGGTTATTAGCAGCCGCGTTTCGTTATAGGTGGAAATCGATGACGAGTACCTTTTCTAAAATAGTTTTAGATTTTTTCCCCTGGACTTAGTTTGAATTACCCTCCGCCAGTGACCTACGACTACGATAGCAGTGATTTTACATGCTCTCGGTTAGATGCTTTTAGAGGCGTATTGATGCTAATAAAAAAACTACTAAATACCATTCCATTTTATTAATTATTTCAAAACTGTTCCTCTGAGTGCTCTTGCATATTTGACCTTCACATAAAATAGCATGCTAAATCCAGGTTTTGGAAAATTTGGCGCATTAATTTCAATGGAGAATGGCGTTGTATGGTGCGGAAATATGGACTAGGAAAATGGGAAGAGGATATAGGCGTTAGGGAAGTGAGGAAAGAAATTACCTTCCATTTGGTCAGAAATAAATTTATTTGCATTCGACGCGGTATATTTTACAGCGAATTTAAACTCGAGTCAGAAGATTTTACACTAAGAAGTGGGCCGTACAAAATATATCTTTCTTCTGGTATAGATGCGTTCCTCTTGGTAAAGCCCTAAATTATTAGTGAATCACTCATGAGAATCGTAAAGATTAGAAGAGGAATGAGGAAGAATACCTGAAGAAAGAAGCGGAAAGAATATAATTTTGTAGGAAGAAGAGGAAATATTCCACTGCCGGTGGAGACTAAATCTGAATAATAAGCTAATGCGGATGCCAGTTAAAACAGGAAGGTTGGGCATCTTGCTACCTTGAAGGGTTTTCTTGACACCCAATATGCAGAATGGAATAGGCTTATTGGAAAAAATAAGTCACAAGATTTTTTTAATAACTGCCAGAAAGAAGGAAAATTATTCGAGGAATAAATCCTGGTAACCTGTAGATTCCATTTTTGGAAACAATGGATTGAATATTTCCTTCCGAGTGCATGTGTGGGAGAGGAAAGGGGCTCCTTCCTGCGTCGGTAGTTCTCAACAAGCTTTCGAGAAGTTGATGGCGTTTGGAGCGTATTCGTATGAGTAAACTTTGTTGATATAGTCTTCCCCCCTTGGTACGCACTCGAAACTAATCGTTTGGCCGTAGGAATATTTCAAAATATCCTCAAGACGAAGGATTTTGAAGGGGAGGTATTGTCTTCCATTTGGTCTCTATTAAATTTATATGCATTCGACCCGGGTAGATTTTACTTAAATTTTTTTCTTATTCTTTTTTCTATTTTCTTATTTTCCTCCCTTCCTTATTTTTTCTTACGTCAGTTCTGCATTGCGCCTAGTACTCTTTATTTTATTCTCTCTGTCTTAATTCCTTTAATTTAAATATACAAAGTTCAAGCCTATAGCGTCCAATCTATCGTGAAAATGTTACGTCAAGAAACAAATCCACATCTTGAAAAGTATTGCTATCTAGGGAAGTTTAAGTTTGTATCATTGCGTTTTTTATTGCTTATATTTCAAGACTCCTCATAAAAAATTATCCATCTCGAATGTTCAGCGTTTAATATGTTTTTGAATTCCCTTTTTTATTTTATTAACTGGCTGAGCCAAGCTTCATTTGCCCAAATATTTTAATTGATCTTGATCCCCCCTTTCATCATATCGGCAAGGACCATCAATAACGTTCGTGGAGAATGAAAGTGGGTACTTTGTGGGGGTACCCTACGTATCAAGCCGCGCTGTCTTTATGAAAGGCTGTGGAATGCGGAGCATTAAGGACGATAGATAGATATTTGAAGTGGAGCTAAAGATATGACGCGACCGTTCCCGAGTATCACTTCCAGCTGAAACAGATGACCCTGAAGTATCCGTTACCATGGTTCCGCTCCCCGATTTCCTGCATTTGTGATGCCTGTTGTATATATAGTTTTTATGCCACTTACAGATTAATGTATCTCATCTGCTCTTTACTTCATTTGCATCGTCCTATCTTCCTGTTTTCTTTGGTAAAGTGAATTGAGTGAGCTCAGCCTTGAGGATCCGGCACTGTAACCCTTTTCAAATATCTTTGCGACTGGCCAAGTCGGGCTAGCTCGGAACGTTTCGGGCGGTGTCGCGGAAGGAGGCGGGACTTACGACGTTATGGATATGGGATGGAGAGAGAGAGAGACGCTGGCCTTGCCATGCTTTCCCAAAAGATACAAGTGATTCAGTGATAGAACTCCGATATAAAAGGCCAATATAGCGCTCACATCGGTGGTTATCCAAATAAATAAAATTAAGGCACCCTCATGCCCTGAGGACGATGCCAGAGGCGTCTAAACTTCGGCCTGCAATCAACTCACCCGGTGGAAAACCCGAGAAGATTTCACCCTTACCTTACGATGGGAAAGAACAGCATTGTATATTTTAATAAAACTGAATACCTCAATCACTGATAAATTTTCTAAGTGGTCCCCTTCTCTTATTGCGTTGATATTTTCCGGTACGAGCAACGATTGGGTGTCTGGAACGTCGACGACAATGGAAAATCTACTAAGATTTCAATCCTACGCCGTTGATGTTGAGATAGCGCTTTGCACTCGAGCCGCTTTGATTTTGGCGCATCGCAACGCGGCAGTCTCTTCCGACTCCTCTGTTAAGGGAGCGGCGGTTATAAGTGTGGAAGGAGGAGGAGTGGAGGTGCCTCCGTAGAGATGGGTTTACAGCGGTGTAGAAGAAGGCGGGGAGAGTGGGTGCCACCGGAGGCGGGGATTGGCGTGAAGGGACGGTGGGGAAGGGTGCAAGGTTTGCTTGGGGGCAAGTGGATCAATGATCCCGCCTGATAAAAGCACGCCCTTATGGGGGAGTGGGGGTGGGAAGAGGAGGGAGAGGGCCAGGACGGGAAATTTCGGGGGGGAGGGGGGCAGAGAGGGGTGCTGGAGGTGAGAGGGATTGCCTCGCTTGCTGTATGTCTCTGTCTCCTCCGCAGGGGAAGTGTTCGGTCGGAGTTACCAGGGCCGGTTGGTGGAGTTCGCGCTGCGTCTCTCCGGGAGGGGCTGCTGCTGCTGGCGGGTTGGTTCATTTTTTTTTTGGGGCGAGAGGGGTATAGGACCCGTTCGTTGTTGGGGACGCTTCATTTTTTTCCTCACAGTAGCGTCTCCGTTTTTCGGTAGCGTTGCTGTTTTGCGGTAACGCCGTTATTTTACAGTATCGCCAATACTTTTCGGTAGCGCCGATACTTTCAAGTTATGTGGCTCTTCCTTAGTAAAGCCTATATTTTCTGAAATAGTTGCTATTTTTCTGGTAGCGTTTCTATTTATGGGTAGCGCCAATAGGTATCAGTATCGTCGCCGATTCTCGGTAGTGCCTTTTTTTCATTATCGCCGCTAGTTGTTGGCGGTGTCTTTCTCTGTCCGTAAGTAACTGTACATTGAACTGTCATTCTATTCTTCATGCCGATCAACGTTTCATGAACCAAGAATAAATTTAATTAGGATATATAAATTTAAATAGCATATATTGTAATTCTATTCGATTTTCTATTGAAAGGAACCCTATTGTTCACCTGTTTCCTATTCCATTCTGATTTTATGCTCATGCGCGGGGCGCATCAAAGAACTAAAGAGGAAAAAAGAACGTGTTTTAGGTAGCGTCGCTATCCTTTGGTAATGTCCGCATCCCACGGTTTCCTTATTTTCGATAGCTCACGCAAGTTCTTCTAATTCTTCAACTCTCGTTTTCCAGTCGGAAACATGATTCTTCGCGTTAGGGTGACTGCGCATAGAAGAGTTCACGGAATCATCCACATGTCATATTTCCCGCCACAAAGATTACGCTGAGCTTCCTTACTCTCTTTTCTGTCATTCTATCTCATTGTTTTCTAATTTTCTCGCAAGCCACATCTCGAGTGCAACTGCATACCTCTCATTGGCCAACAATTCTTCACCTTACCTCGCTAAATTTCGTCGCATTGTTTGATATCTGATGACGACAGTTTCGCCGGAAATCCCGCCAGAATCTTCAGATCAGAAGTGAAGTCTGATGCAGAATTGGCCTGCATTTATATGTCGTGTCTCAGTGGTGGTAGTTGTGATCGTTTTTAGTTACTTTGGCTCTTAATAGTTGAAGTCATAATTGGGGCTGATAGAATTTCATTATTTACTGTTAGAAAGAGATGAATTCTCCCTCAGATGGACAACAATAAAATATTGTGTTTTTCCACCATCGATTTATGAGCTCCAATAGATAGAATTAGTTTCTGAGTCATGCTTCGTCTAAGTCGTGCAGATATATTGTACTAGAAAAAGGAAAATAAAAGAGAAAAAAATCTCACATTGTTGAAGGAGCAAGAAGAGAGCGGAACATTCGAAAGTGTTATTATAATGGGGAAGGTAATTGATTAGGAGTACTGTAGGTGGAAGTGCGGATAATATTACTATGTAAACAAATTTTTTTCATAGAACCACATCTTATTTTATAGAAGAAAATAACGACCTAACGTCTCGAAGAGATTTCATTGCGCATGTAATCCTTGTCCATTGGATTTTGTTGCCCAGTTTTTTAAATAATCTCCAAATTTCATTTTTATTTCTGACAATATGGTGGTTCCCTATTTTTTTAAGTTGCCTAAATGGAAAGATTATTGCTCCCGGAGTACGTATTTCACTCTTATAGATTTTTAAATGACGATATCTATTTTTCGCGATTAAATGAAAAGTGAAAATTTTCAAGCGCGCGAAAACGTGACGGCTAAGTGTGAATACTGGGAAAAGCCCGTGTGACGTCCGGCTGTTGCTGTGTGAGGCCACCTTGGTGCGAGGCTATGAGTGGCGCTACGATGCAGGCTGCTAGCAGGTAGCAGAGTACCCTGCTAGCAGGTGGCGCTTGACCTAAATAAGAGGATTATTAAAACCCTATCAAAAAATTAATACCCTATCAAAACGAAAGATACTCTCTGACCATTGGCAATTTTAAGAGGTGATTATTAAAAGGTGTGTCTCAGAACTCTGTACCTAATGCATGAATTGGAAATCTCAGACGATGTAAAACTCCTGACTACTCGTATAACATCTGGGCCCCTTTGACGTCACGTGGAGTGGCATCGCATGGACGCCAATCTTGCCTTTTTCAAATGAGGTTAAAATTGATCATTAAAATTCGTCTAAACTGGGATTTCTAAAGCCAAATAATTTGTATATTATGAATACACTAAGGTGGGTAACAAATCGCAATCAATGCCTTTCGTTTTCTTTGATGAAGGAAACTACCCTATTGGGTTGCATTTAAATGTGGTGTCTCAGTGGTGGTAGTTTTGTTCGTTTTTTAGTTGAGTTAGCTCTGATTGGTTGAAGTCATAATTGGGGCTGATAGAATTTCATTATTTGCTGTTAGAAAAAATTAATTTTTCATCACAAGGACAGCAATAAAATATTGTGTTTTTCCACTATAGTTTTATGAGCTCCAATAGATAGAATTAGTTTCTGAATCATGCTTCGTCTAAGTCGTGCAGATATATATTGTGCTAGGAAAATGAAAACAAAAGAGAAAAAAATCTCACATTGTGGAAGGAGCAAGAAGAAAGCGGGACAATCGAAAGTGTTATTTTAAAGGGGGAAGGAATTGATAAGGATTGCCGTAGGTGGAAGTACGGATAATAACATTACAATGTAAAAAATATGTTTTTATTCATCCGCACCTTATTAAATAGACGAAAATAACGACATACAGTCCCGAAGATACTTCCTTACGCATGTAACGATTGTTCATTGGATTTCGGTGACCTGTTTTTAAACAAATCGTCAAATTACATTTTTATATCTGACAATTCTGTTATTTGGGAAGCAGGATCACTGGCGACGGGAGAAGAAAGAAAGAAATTATCAGCAGAATAGGCCAAGCGACGAGTGCATTCCAGCAAAAGAGAGACCTACTAACAGCGGGAAACTTAAATATGGAAGGAGGGAGACAATTTATAAGAACCTACGTATGGAGTATGCTCCTATATGGAAGTGAGGCATGGACGATGGCAGCAGCGTAGAAAGCAATGATAGAGGCTTTCGAAATGTGGTGCTACAGAAGAATGAATAATATCAAATGGATCGACCGAGTTAGTAATGAGGAAGTCCTAAGAAGAGTAGGAGAGAAGAGAAGCCTCAAGAAAACCTTAACAAGAAGACGGAACAACCTTAGGCCACATCTTAAAACATGGTGGCCTGATGAAGACAATCGTTGAGGGACAAGTGGATGGTAAGCACGGAAAAGGAATATTCGAACAAAATGCATGGAACAAGTAAAGAAGGATGTAAAAGAGGAGAAATACGTAGGTGTGAAAAGATTATCTGATGGGAGAATTGAGTGGAGTGCTGCGTCAAACCAATCTTAGGATTGTTGACCAGTGATGATGATGATGATGAATGATTTCGTGTTACTGGATACACTGTTCCGATCATGGTATAAGTGTATGTTCTCAAATTTCGAATACTCCCTGATTGGCTGGAGCACAGAAATTTAGCGAGTACTTACAGGGGAGATAACGTTGAAAACGGTGTTAGAGGTATAACGCTAGTAAACGAGGGACAGGTAGGAAGAAAATAGGATTTTTAGATAGATTGTAGTAGGCCTTGTAGTGAATTGAGGAGGGAAGTCCATGAAAAGTGGGTAGACTTTTTAAGTAGTCCATGCAAACCTGTCTGAATCGGTAGAACGCTAAAATAAAAAAAAAATATTGTGGAACTAAAATGATCGCTACGACCACAATCGATTATACCGAGATGTAGTAGTATGGCTACATTGCGTCCGCATTCGGTTACGAGAGGGGATGAGAAGGCCGAATCTTACTCAAACAGAGGTAGCGTGTCAAGCGCTACTCTCTATTTTGCCGAAGGGGAAGGAATTAGTTGTTGCGCTTTGTAGCTTGGCGCAGAATCTCTGACGAGAAGGGGAATTCGGAGGGGGGAATGGCCTGTTTAGAGGGTTAGGTGGAGAAGGGATAGGACGACATACGGGATAGAGAGGTGCTAGCGTGACTGTAACGTCAGTTGACAGGTGACCTTTGGTCACATATCCTCCAGGCAAACATACCTTAGAAGTTTTTGGAACTTCTCAACCTTCAGCTCTTGGTCTTGGAATAGATACGTTTTGATATTTGGAGTTACCGCTTCATTTAAATTGAGTAAATATCATTCATTTAATCCGCAATAAACGGTATAATTCAAACTTAAATATAATTATAAAATATAAATAAAAATAAAATTATTAAATATAATTGACCCAAATCTCGTGATTTAAAAAATATATATAATAAACGGTATGCTAAAATGTATCCTCTTTATTTCACATACTTGATGTTTCTATCCATTTCGTGAAGCTCTTCTTTGTTAATTGTTTAACTAAATTAATTAACCCTTTTCCTCTTTAATACCCTCTTCGTTCATGAACAATATGTGATAAACGGCTGACAAAACGGTATATACTTGGTGAAATATTGCTCTGGTGTGTTCCTCTTCAAAATCTCCAAAGAAAAGCGTTCTCATAAATGATAATGATTACTTGTGTTTACTTTTTGCGATTTGTTTTGGAGCCTTTTTCGTTCTAGCCATTCCTCTTTTGATTTCTTCTCAGGTTAGTTTGGTGAGATTGAAATTGCGTCACCTTGTACTATTTCTGCGCCCTTTTTTAATTCGGCTTGCTTTATGCACAAACAAAAGGAGATGAAGCTTCGAGGAGAATTTCAAATAGCTGGAGATTACTTTTCCTATTTCCCATTATATTCTACTGTTTGTGTTAGTGACCTAATAATTTTGAAAATAAATCCATTTTTATTGTACAAAAATTCCAAAGAATTAGCTAAAACAGCTCGTCAGGGGTTTATTTAAACCATATTTTTCTTTATATTCTAAAATATATTTTCCTTCTTGCCATAGGGTGAGTACACATACATGTAGATAGTAAAACATAAACATAAAATATGAAGATGGAACTTACGGGGGAGAGTTTACTTTAATTTTCGGTCCAACGTCAAGTATAGGTACGTTTCAATTTTTGTCGGATATTATCAACGAAAGATGTAAAATTTCGTTGAAGCCCCTTACCCCTCCAGTCCTATCACCCTGGGCGCTGCGGAGCGCACTTCTCCCTTCGCTTTCCATTGAGCGAATCGGGGGCAATCATGGCGTTACAAACTTTTCTAATCGGCAGCAAATCGAGCCTGTCAGTTAAATGTTAAAATGAACTTTATTGCTGGATACGAAAACCTCATCTTTAACCACAATTCGCATCTCAAAGACCGTACAAGTATTGCGAATCTCTATAGCTATATCCTAATCGCCGGCAGCGGGTGCATATCCCATTATTGCCCAACACATCCACAATTCTGACGAAGTCGATGGTATTTCGCTAACTATAACCCCTTTCGCAGCAGCAGTTGAACTAATTTTTGAGTGAACCTATCTTTACATCGGCGTTGACTTAACTGTTGGCCGCTTCAATCAGTAATCAGCCGAGATCAACTCAGGTCGTCGTCACTCCCGCTTATTGCTTCCCGAAACACATACGGGTCCCTTCCTTTTCCACCCATTCCCCTCCTCTTGCCGCGAGTGACATCAGTGTCGAAGCGAATCAAATCCACTGATATTTAAAAGGTGAGAAATTCAAGCGCGGCGGATGAGGGGAAGTGAGCCGCTTGCTTTGCTTTGCTTGCTTATGCTTCAGATTTCTCATCCGGCCGCACTGAAACGCCGCGCGCCGTGTGTATTGCCGCACTCACACACAGCTTTCTCCTCCCAGTTTCCCCTCACTTCCCCTACCCGAGCGGTAAGTCCCTCCCCTCCATTGCTTTGCCCACTCCCGGAGTCAATGACGCCAGCGACCGAACGGCAACACTGGCCCTCCTTCCCCTTCCCCCTCCCGTCTCCTTAGCCCCTGCCTTTCTCACGTACGCCTCACGGAGGGGAGGGGGAACGTATGGCCTCCCCACCTTCCCCTCCCGAATGCACCTCATCCCCTCCCCTCTCTCTCTTTGCCGGAACGTCCGTATGTGTCTGTGTGGTTAGTTCCCTTTCCCCCCTCCTTAACCCCTTATCCTCCCTCCTCCTAACCCTCACCCCCCTCTTAAAATGATACGTACTCCCTTCTTCGCCCCGTGTCAGTAGCTGTGTGCCGCCGCTCCGAGCTTTTCCGTGAGGATTATGCCACATCGGCGAAAATGCGTCGAGTGGTTGATTTTTCGATGTTTATAAAATTCGTGGCAGCTTGTTTTCGCGAAGCACCTTCACGTCACTCTTTTAGTGACAATGAAAGAAAACATCGATGCGCCAAATAATTTATGCCGTGGCTGCACGTAGCGGAATTTTGTTATTCTGTAAATAAATTTTCAGGTATATGATGGTTATTAAAGTATATAACATGTGGGGTGTTATTGCGGCTCCCACGACTGAATCAATCGGTAAGTCGATTTTAATACCCCAGCACACGATTGTAGAAGTGGAGGACTTTTCACCTCCCTTAATTTTCCAACAGAAGAACAATAGATTACATTGGTGAGAACGTATGATTTTATTCTGGAGGTGCTATGGATGACCGGAATTAACGGGTATAATAAAAAAAATCGCTCCCTAATTCTCTTTCAAAACATCAGAACGATGTTGAGTGTGTACCATAATAATATCGAATCGATGCTGCATCGATTTTTTGCTCTCGATGTTTTCCATGCGTCACAAAAACATCGAGTTGTCAGATGCATCGATGTCGAGGCGTTCTCTCTCCTTCGTGCCTCTCTTAGGGGAGCAGAGTAGGCATCGCTCACGTTTGGAAGACGGCTGTCCCTCTCCTTCCTCTGCGGAGGTGAGGGAGGGACCCTTGGGCATATACCACTACCGTCTCACATCCCCTCACTGCTAAGGCTCGTCTTCTTGGTTCCTAAGATTTCTTCTCTCTTAGCTCTGAATCGTCTTGAATGAGAATAATAATAGGTTATCATCGTCCATCTTCCGGGTATACGTCGCGTCGACTGATTCGATGATAAAAGTTTCGTCCCCTGTTCTGGAGGAGTCCTTAGGTCGAGTCGATCGTCGTTGTATTCGACATAACGACGATCGACTCGACCTAAGGACGTCTACAGTACAGGGGACGAAACTGTGGTCATCAAAAGTCAACCGACGGGAAGTATTCCCGGAAGATGGACGCTGATACTAGACGTCGCGGAAGACTGCGGTATAGCTGTTCAATTATATTCGTCCTAATAAAGGCCAGTTAAGGCCTGAATCTCTCGATCATTATTCCATCTTTTCCGAGGGCCTGCTAACATCGATTGGAACGTCTCGCTTGGCTTTAGTAAATACGGAAAGTGACGGAAAAAGCGATGGAGAAAGGGATTGCAGGATTGGCCGTGCGATTCAGAAAATTTTGGGTGGTGCGACCACTCTTTTGGCTCTGAAAATCTATCGCTTCGCTATCATTCTGAGGGAAGCAAAAAATTATCGTGCGATTCAGGCTTAGGAGCCTGATATAGAGGGTACCGCTTAACATTGCGAAAACGCGTATGCTGAGTTTGGAGCACAAGAAATAACTGCCTTTACCGGTTGAAAGTAATGATAATTGTTTGTCATACCCACATCTCGAAGCCTATTTTCATCCTCCTTTTACAGCTTACTCATTTCTTCATTGTCATGCTTCATATTTTCACACTCCCTTCCACGCAGTCGGGCAAAATACAAAAATCCTTTTATCAAAACTTCCTTATTTGTGTTTGATTTTGGTATTTCCTGTTTATAAAAATATTTTTTCAACGGGGAAATCTGGCTAAAAACATTTTATCGAAGGCGCCTCTCTTAATTTCTCTGTCCCTTTCCATTTATGAATTGTTCCTTGATTGTCTACGGATTCTTCTGGCTTCTCCCCGTCTATAATCATCGTATAGGCTTAGACATCTCCCTTTTTTCTAATTATTTTGACGAGAGCCAGATTTTAGACGATGTAAGGAGGAGACAGAAGGTGTGGATGAAGGGGGTACTCAGCGGGGAGGGAATGTTTAAAACAGTGTTAGAGGGTAGAATGTTGGACAGACGAGGGAGAGGAAGGAAAAGAATAGGATTTTTAGATAGAATGAAAGGGAGCAGGTGTTATTGTGCATTGAAGAGGGAAGTGCTTGATGGAAGGGGAGGCTCCCAGAATACTTTTAAAGTACTTCATGGAAACCTATCTTAATCGAAATGAGACTTTAATGATAATAGGGCCTATAATATGCGGATTAAGGCATATATTATGAAATCGGGAATACAGCTCTGCATCATCCCACAACTGTCGTCTTGTACGATTTTATTCTTCATATTCCGTTTTATTGGGTTAAAACGGTTGAAGAAATTTCAAGGTACAGATCACTGCTATTCTTCTATGCAAAAGGTCAAATATTAACTTAGGAAAAAAATAATGGGCAATCCTTTTATGTGGGAGGTATTCCCTCATTGTTTTCTTGGTAGATTTTCTAGACAGGACGGTTTCTTTAAACCCTTGGAAATTTTACCAGTTAATCTCTATAGTCTCCAGCTCAACTTTGTGGAAGTTCATTCAAACAAATAAAAGGAAAGCTATGTATTAATCCACCATTTTATTCTCGCGGTAGAACTAGTTTCGACGCAGCGGCGTCATCGTCGGATGCAAGGGTTACCAGCATAAAATCTTTAAAAGATTTTATTTTGTAACCCTTGTACTTGATAATGACGCCGCGGTGTGGAAACTAGTTGTGCCGCGAGATTAAATTTGTAGATAAATGCATAGTTTTCCTTTCATTTGTTATTGTACCAGAATACCAGTTAATGCATATGATGACATAGCTACATACGTTATTAGTAGACGGTACTAGATAGCTTGGCATAAAAAGGAATAGAAGATAGTAATCTACATTTACGAATCGTGCAAGCCACCAACAGAGGTGTTTGGCAGCGGGTGAAGTATCACCAACATGAAGCAGAGGATAAAAATGTACTTCCATGAATACGTACTGCAGAATATGCACGGTACATATGACTCATAAGCTATGCAATGTATTCATAACCTACTGATGAAGGCAATCTGCCTATGAAGCTAGAGTATGCAAAACATGATGTTAGAAATTCTAGGAAATCTGATTAACTCGGCGTTATAAAAGGCTGGTGTAAATCACATCTCAGTCGCGTCTTACTTTTGGCTTATGCGAGGCCATTCTGATTCAAACAGTAATCTTACGCTCTTATCCCACTTATTAAGCCCAAGCTTTACACGCTGTGGGTTCTATAGTTCTACTCCTCTCTGGTTCTATTCACACCTAAGATGACCATGTGTGAGGTCTGATGATTTAGAGTTAGAGCACGTTTGCTTTCTTTCACCGTTCCTTAATTTCCCAAGCACGTACTCGCAATGCACGCAAAATTCGAGTTTGCGTCGTTACTTGCATACCGCCTTGGCGGAGTAGACCTTCGATCTGTTGGTCTTTTCTCTTTATACATCTCAAAGCTTCTAACGTTGAGTGAGAATCGTTTAAACTAAGCCACGTAATTATTAATTATTTAAAAGCCACTTAAAAACTTTATTATTTGCAAATCATGACAAGTATGGATTTTATTCGAGAGAGTGAGAATTATTCTCGCAGTCCTTTATTCTGTGTTTTCAAATTTATTTATTTATTTAATGCAGTACTAAAACAGAAGAAGGCCAATTACAGATGACTCACAATAATAAAGAATACAATTACAAATTATAAGCAAAACGTAAACAACAACAAAAAAGTATTCAACAGTATTATCAAATACTTTGTAATGGAATTAATATATCGAAACAACGTCTTTATTTGGGCGGGTTGCGATCTCCAAAGAAACCCTGGGATCCTAAATGGAGGGAAAATTTTAAACTTGTTCTGCATTGTCCTAAGCGACAGGCGTTACTCGGAATATTTTCAGTGTGGGAGGAATTGAGACATAATTCCTCCTTTGACGAGCCTGTCGTGTAGGAGAAAGTGTGGTATGGAATTCTTGGCATGAAATTCGAGCGTTCAAGCTCATTTAATGAGGCAATCCTGTCGGCTACGAATCCTACTGCTATCAAGTTTAAGATGCAGTCGTCGCCTGTTGATTTGTTCGGCACGATTCAAAAGACCGCCCTTTAGCGCCGCGACTTGTGGCGCGTGAAATCACACACGTTCGGTGTAAAGAGGCCAATATCTTCAACCGATGCTGACTCCGGTTTCGCTGGCGGATCCTCTCGGAGGTTCTCGCCTGGGATGTTCGCGGGTGTTACCGGCTCAATGATCCATCGATCACTAACCTTTCAACTTTAATCTTGTAAGCTCTGGTGCACTCCACGAAGCGAAGAGAGAGAAAGTAAATTCAACCCTTGACGTGACTGTTGACTCAGAATCTTGGTAACTTCTTGAAATTTCCTGCACTCTTAACGCCGATGTAATGCAATGGCATTCAACCTCGCTATCGTAGCCTTTTCTTAAACTTGTGAAACTATTCTCTGGGCAAATTAGAGAATTGGAACGACTTCACGCAACATTTTATTGCACCGTAAAATGAATTGCTACGACAAAGTGGCCATTGAAGACTTTTAACTGGAGAAATCAGTACCGCTCAGCCAGTCTTATTTTCTTAATTTGCCATTTTTTTCTGGCGTATTTCTCGTTTAAAACTAAATCTTTCATGTTGAAACTTTCAGGTGACACAGCTTGAAGAAAAATTGTGTCCCGAAATTTAGCACTGGATAGCTTATTCCAGTGTGAACCAAAGTCCTGATTATGTTCAGGTCGAAAACGCACCATTTTTAAACCACGAAAAGTTTTAGCCAAGCGCTCCGTCTGGACGCGAGTTTTCCCTTTTGTCGGATTCTCTGGACTAATCACGACTTCGAATCATTTGCCTGCCGGAGATCGCGATGTATCCAAGGAGATCTCGGCTTAAAGGTTCTGTGGTCTGTTTTGAAACCACAAATCATCAGTAATATTGGTTCCTACTGGTATCGGCTATCCAGGGTTAAAATTTTGTGACAGTCTTTCTCCACCCTATATATATATAAGGGTTTGAGAAGTCAAGGGGTACAAGTGATTTTTTCTCTAGTCAGAATACACCACAGAAAGTACGTAATGAAAAGAAACAAGATCACCTAGATTTCAGTGGTGCATGTGATTCGATTTCAGCACAGAACAGAGACTCACTCATATCCCTTGGCCACCAAGTTTTTGTGTATCTATTATATCACTTTACCTAACTCTGTTTTGAAAAAAATCACTTATTCTACCCCTTGTCTTATCAGCTACTTATGGGATGGGGATGGGATACTACTATGAAATGGATGTGTTTTGGCATATCTTAAAAAAAGACAATTCCAAAACAATAAATATACTTTCGACCGGTTTCGCTGCAGTTCCTCGGGTAAAGGGCTTGGAAAAAATGTTTTTAAAGGGGGGGGGAGGAGGAAATGGGATTCGAGTGCACTATAGAGAGATTCAAGATGAGAGGGAATATATTTCGGGGAAGGGTGGGTTAATTGAAGGGGGTGCACCTTAGACTGTCTCCGAAAAATATAGTTTTTTTGTAGAAGCTCCTCAACCGCCATACATGTTCATTTCATTTTTATTTTATTCCCCAACGACCGAATACATCTCATATTGGTCATTTTATATCGGAGTGTTTCACATATTTGACTATTAAACATACACGAATAACCATGCCCTAAAGAGAGGAAACCTACCTGGCGGGACTCGAACCCGCGACCTATTGTTTGTCAGGTGAGGACTTCACCCCGCCGCCACCGAGGCCGTCCACAAGCACTTTGTCTTTTCTGTCCACTGTGAAAGTTGAATGAAAGATGGTGTTCGGTAAAAATATTTACTATACTCATTGAATGGTTGATTTCAATCGAGGTGCGCGGTTGAAGAAGACGTTCCGTCGGGTGTTATAATATGGGCAGTTCGGTAGGAGGGGAGGCCGGGGCGTCACGGTGAGGAAGTAGGGGGTCACGCTTCCCCTCATCACGGACACCACCAACCAACCCCTTCCCCTCCTTCGGGTCGGCGGCGGCGAGAGGAGTGGGTGGGGCAGTAGGGGGTGGGTAGAGTTAAGTGTGGAAGTGGGAGCCGGCCATCCGTAGGAGCAGAGAGTTTGCGTGTGAGGAGCAATCCCCTCCTCTCAATATTTCCCCTACTTCGCTCCTTTTCCACTCATCCCCCTACTCGCTCTTTCTTCCTCTCTCTCTTCCACGTTCGGGAATTCCTCGGCTGGGAAAGGATGAGGAGCACGGAGGCTTGGGGCGGCTGGAGTGTTGGTGAGTGTGTGTGGGTGGGTGGGAGGGAGAGAGAGTGAGGGAGGGCGCTCTTCGCCGAAAGAAAGGGAGAGAAACATATGAGGCGGTTCATCATCCTCGATACACGCTCTTGTTGACCGAATCTGACGGTGCACCTTGTCGTTCTGGTCGGAATGCGAGTCTTCTCACTCAGTGGTGTGGAGGAATTATTTCTTGATCTACATCAGGGATCTTCGACCTTTTTTAATGCATGGGTCAAAAATCGGTTTTGCAGCGTCGGATGGGCCACGATCACCCAAGTCACTTTACCACAACATGAATAAAAATTTTAAAAACATAATTTCAAAGTAAAAAAATATTTATTGTTTAAAAAGTTTAATCAATCAATATAAGTTCAATGAATCAATTTTGGGCGAGTGTGTCGATATTTCATTCGCGGTATAGTATTTTCTATAGCCTCAAGGGGCCGCTAGAAGATAGCCGGCGGACCGCGGATTGAAGACCCTTGACGACTGGTGTTCTATCACCCCCTGCAACTCGCCTTTTTAGGCGGCCTAGGGGGTATCATATAGGTGTAGATGAACAGACGTGTGGTGAGGGGTGTTAGGACACTGACCGTTTCCACTTAAGAAGGAATGTTCTAACGAAATAACGCCTAGCATTTATTAAATTCTTTTATATTGAAGGGGAAAATTCGAATTCCCATGCATATTCATTCGGCAAAATATCTCTCTTAATTTATTGTTTAGGTCCGACCTGGAAATCTAGAGGGGCTCTAAGATGATGTTCTCCGTGTTGCTCTTTAACATATAAATTACATTTGTATAGGTAATCAACCGAGCAAGGTAGATCAACGTATAATATGAGGCGTGTTTCACTTCACCCAATGTCTCGGTGATCGGGTTGGTGTGGTGACTAGTGTGCTGGCTACCCACCATATTCATCCGGGTTCAAATCCCGGCGGTGGCAGGGAATTGTGAGAGAGTAGGTACCCAATTTCTGCTTGAATTTTGATTAAAGGACAATTCAAGCTCAATACTCCGTCCGTCGGATGCGACGTTAAGCCGTTGTCCCTTTGGCGCCTTTCGTGAGGAGCAGCCCAATATAGACGCCGGGTTTCTCTCCATCTCTGTCTTCACTGCCCTATTCTAGTGATGCAAAGGACTTAAGCTGCCGGTCGCCTCCTCAAATACCATACCGCGTTTCACTTACTATCCCGATTACCCGATCTCCAGGAGGATTATAGTCGGAATGTGTGATTATAATGATAACAATTGTGGAGTGAGGAGGAAATATTTTTGAAGGATGAGGTACAGGCGGGGTGATATGCAGAATTTCCAAGTCTTCTTTCGCTAATAGAATATCTTTCATAATTTTTCTCTTCAGCTTCTTACCCGATTACCCAAAACTCTTCTCTCCATCGCCTTTTTCAGATCCCCCTCTTAAATTTAAAAAATTGTTTCCCACGCGCGATTCTGGAACCACACTCTGTGTGTTTACATACTGCTTTTACCATAGAGGAATACCTTTCCTCGCCTTTAGGTACTGCCCTGCAAAGCACCTTAAAAGTGGTGTGGCGGCAGGTTTTATGGTGTGGTCCGTAAGCCTATGTGAGATTGCAAATAAAATTGTTGTTCCCTGTTGGAAATTTGACCGACTGAGTTCGACCTACCATTTATTCAATTACTTTATCATCCGTGGCTCTGCCTTGTTTAATCGATGTTCGTCCACCTGGGAATATAGCGTGATTCTAAGAAAGTTTTCTTTCTCGCTCAGAAAGGTATCTGTTCGTAATTTTTTAAGCATTTTTTGCCTAGCTAGTTGATGGTCCAAGTCTATTGCCCTAGCTTCTGTTTACTTTTTTTAATAATTCGTGTCGCGTTTGCAGTTTGCCAGAATGAAGGTACCTTTCATTCAAATAGTAAATTCTTGAATATTTTGTCTTTTAGTAATGCAGTCTGTGGCGCTACCTCCTTAAAAACGCACGCTAGCATTCCCATAGGATCCGGAGATTTGTTACTTTTACCCAACCGTAGTTTTTTATCATTACAATACGCTTAGTAAGGATTTCATTAACCAGATCATCGATGCGCGGAATATATATTTTATGCCCATAATCGTGTGGAGTGTATACCTACATTTTCGAAGTGTAAATTTAACGTGCTTGCTTTTCAATTTTTGGGTGTCTAATTTTTCATCCCCATCCATTAGTGAATCTACGTTTACAGTTATTTGGATTCTATTAGTTTTTCTTCAGATTACCCTAATATTTAAAGAATCAGCAGTTTACCGAAGTACGGTTTTAGATATTTTTTCATTCAAGTCGTGCAATGTCTTTCATATTATTACGGCTGCTCCCGAATGCATGATAAGTATTTAAAAATTATTTTATGTAACCCATAAAATCTAATTTCACGCTATAATGTTATCCCTTATGTGTTATCGGTAGGTATATGGAATACTAATCTTATTGCAAAAGTAATTATCTTCCTATTTATTTCATCACACCTACCGCGGTGGAAGGTCAATGACAGTCAATGCCTGAATAGCGGAAGATCAAGGGTAAGAACGGACGTCCGAGATGAGTGGCCTTTAGCTGATAAGCTTTAGATTTGTTTATTCGCTCTACAAGTCAGTTGAGACAGAATTTTCCAACAAGTCGCTAATAGTTATTGACATTTACGAGACCAAACTCAGGTGCGAGAGTCCGAGCTGAGCCGCTACATACTCGGGAGTCGTTCGCAGTCGCCATCCGGTTCATTGGGGAACTTTTGTCGTGAGCCGCCAAAATTTAGTTACTTGTAGATTTACATGACATCAAACCTGGGGATCGCCTTCGTAGTAGAGCCGTTCTCAGCGGATATTCTTGGGATTCGTTCGCTGTCGCCATCCGGTTCGTTCGAGAACTATTTTCGTGTGCAGCGAAAATTTTGTAATTTGTAGATTTACACTACATCAAACGCATGGAACGGCGTCCGGTTAATGCCGCTCTCAGTGGTAGTCGTTCTTGGACTTATTTGTCGTGAGTCGCGAAAATTTAGTTGTTTGTGGATTTTCATGACATTCAACGCAGGGATCGGCGTTCAAGCTGAGCCGCTCTCGGCGTATGCTCTTGGGAGTCGTTCGTTGTTCCGCCATCCGGTTCGTTGAAGAACGACTTTCTCGTGAGCCGCGAATGCTTTTAGGGAATGGACATAGTAGCGTGCGGAAGGGGGGAGGTGGGTAAGGGTGTGTTGCCCCTCGCACTGCACCAGCCCCTCTTTTCACTGCCCTCCGCCCACGCCCCCTACACCCCCTCCCCTTCCGTCTCCCCTCCATCACCTATCCGCCCCTCATTTTCTCTCTCTATCTCTCGCACCCTCCCCTACGGGCGTTCGCTCCTGCTCTCCCCTCACGCCCGTGTGGGCCCGTGTGTGTTCCGACGCCCTTGTGTTTGTGTGTGTAGATGTATGTGAGCGGCGTTCACCTCTTTCCCTTCCTCCATCTCTTTCTCTCTCCGTACGCTTGGCAACGCCGCGCGGTATTCCGAACCCCACGGCGCGACGTTTGCACTTGTGATCGGTGCGACATTGGGTGAAGATGAATGCCAGCGCCGAGGGATAGAGCCAGATCGCACTCGAGTCCTGAGGGAGAAGAGGGCGGTGGTTTTATTATCCTTCCGATGCACTCCTTAGGACAGGTCGTGTGTGTTTTGCCACCCGTGGCTGGTTCTACGTGATTTGTCGACAGGTCTTCCCGTCGGCATGTTTGGTCTTACTATTCATTGACTTTCAGTCGACAGTTAAAAAAAATAATAGATACACGACTTTTTAAGACTTTTCCGGTGATCTTTGGTATTGTGGTCCTCCCTTCCCGTTCCTCTTGATTTCACAATGTCCATGCATTTTCATCCCTTTCCTGTCCTGATCCCAATCTAATCTACAACCCCTATCGGTGTTTTTGTTCTGTCTGTACGTCTACCTATTTTTGTATAATTTTCTGGGGCATAATATTGTGGTAATATTTGCGGGCCGCCAGTGATGAGTGCATTCTCTAGGAAAGATACGTTCTCTTTCCGAGTACTTCGCTTCCATGATTTTTCCTTTTTCTCCTATCACTCTAGATACTAATTGCCTCACATTTCACTTGATTGCCTCAACGCATAGACCACCAGATCTTAGCAATCCATTGCCTTGCCGGCTTAGTCTCGCGATGGATTGTATTCCGATAGGCGGAGGAAGGAACTAGTGACAACAAAAAGAGTTGGAGGAGCGCATTGCTAACAAGCCTTTATTTTCTCCTCTCGTCTCCTTACACTTTGGTTGCCTTCAGCATACACACTATCTGCCACCCCACCCTGTGTGTTTGTGCCTTTTCACCCTCGTTGTTTCCTCCCGGACTGACTGCAGACAGTTGGGTCGGCCTCTATCGCTACAGGGCCCCCGCGCGCGAGAGCGACTTTCGGGCCGAGCGAAGGGGAGAAGGGACTCGGGGGGAGGAGGGAGAGAGGCTCAGGGAGCGAGCGAGCGAGCCAACTCGAGTCAGTTCGGATGTTGGCCGTTGAGATGACGGGTGGACTCCGTTGTCATCGCGACGACGGCTGCTCGAAGAAAGTTCGGAGCGCGGCAGCAGCTGTGGTGGAGGAGGCCGGCGGCTCGCTAGCTTGGCGGCCTGCGCTGGAGGAGTTGCCGGCGGTGGAGGAGGACGTCGCCCTTCTTCTTGCCTCTGCTTCCTTCTGGAGGAATCTTTCTTTTCGTGTCGACGATACTTGTGTCACTCATAGCGCGTGTCTTCCTCCCCGCCGGCGCTGGGTTTTAAACGTCTGTCCCTCCGCCCATGCCGGCCTGTTGTGCTGAGCTACTGCCGGTCGACGGCCCGCTGTTGTGCCATCATAGATAGATAGGGAGGGTGTCGTCTTCTTCAGCTCTTTTAGCTAGTGACGTCCCCTTTTTCCGGTCGTGTTCTCTGATTTACTGCTCTCTTGTCGCCGGAAAGACGTGCACGGAAGAAGTTTGGGAACAGTTTGTTGTGCCCCACCCCCTTCCTTTCATCACCTACTTCGCGCAACAATTGACAACTTCATAGGGTACTTTTATCCATTGATTCTCATCACACTGTACCCTTAAAAGAAAGTGCCGGTGCAATTTCCATACCACAAAAAGGAAGTGATGTGTGTCAATGTCGGTAGAATCTCAGCACTTAAATTCGCGGCACTGTCGTACTTAGGGGATCAGCGCTTTGTTTTGAGAGTCACCCGTCATAACATTTAAATTGGTGCAAGTAGATCATAAAAGGTGGTGATTGAGTGCCTCATATGGATAGTTTCTGACAATACTCTTGGCTTGTTTTCACTTCACTCGTGTCGAAGGCAAAGAAAGCGTACTTATGCCCTCCTTTACAATGGGTTTATTAAGTCTTTACCTCAGCGAGCAAACCAAGCAATAAACAAAGGATTTTGGTCGAGCGAGCGCGATCATGTGTTCCACATCCCAACCCTTCCAAGTGAAAATAATTGACTCATCCGTCGTGTGAAAATCCTCATCCCCTTGTACTATACTGTTCTACAATCACTATAGTGTTCATAAGTAGTGCTGGATGGGACGAATCGTTTCATTGTGACTGGAGAAGGTGGAGGAGAATAGGAAGGACGCTTTCCGCCTTTTTTGAAACTTATTCCACCCCAGTGTTTGTTTATTTCTTTGCTCTCGGCAAGGGGTTGGTGGTATTCTCCTCTTATGTTATGTGTGTCAATGTCGGTGATGTTGGGTGCCATCCGGGCCGGTTGTGCTCGAAATCGCCGGCGTCCGATGAGGAGACGCTGGCGGTGTCATTGGTGATACCGACGTGCGAGGCCTTGTTGCGAGGACGATTTTGAAACAGAAAGAGAGGGCGGGAAACTAAACTAAGGAAAGTGCATCGGTTGTGTATACCGACACCCTCTCGCGCCCTCGTTTTTCCGAGGGCCAAAGAAGAGACAACAAAGAGTATCAGCAGAAGAGGAAAGGAGTTGGAGGAAGCTTCCGAAGTGGCGACTGAGCCCCTGTAAACAAAGAGGTGGAACACAGCATTAACTCCGCACGTGTGATGATGGTATGTCACATATTATCTTTTCTCATTTTTATCACACCCCCCTGGGCGATGCTTTTGCTGTCCCATCTATACGACATTTATTATTTATGATATGAGGCGAATTTATTGACTGTTCTGACGAAGAGTATGCAACTCCATTAATTTGACAAATTCGGAGAAATTTCGTTAAGAGTGTGATTATGTGCCGGACGAAGTTTGAGAGATAGCTTGCCGATAAGGCTCTCGTAACAAGAATGTGGAATTCTTGCTCGTTTCAGGAAATGAGGTCTTGAATCTTACAACCACCCAACCTTTGACAACATTATCGATTCCTGGGGATTTCCATCGTTATTCTTGTACTTATCCCTCGTTGTGTCTTAAGCTGTTTCTTAGAATCGGTTAATCATTCACCATACCCAAATTTGTTCTGGCGTGACTCATTATAGATGGTTTCTCTTTGTAAGCCTTCCTATGAGGGCGTTCCTCTCATTTGCTAAGTGGTCCTTAAATCGGTCTTATGTTGGTGAAGTATTTTGACTCGTGTGAAGTTTTCCCCTTGCATAGCCGGTGCGTCGGAAAGAAGCCGGCGAGCTCACCGGCGCGGCGTCCCGTACCCCGCCCCCTTTTATCAACGGCCACCCTCTTACAACTCTCCCCTGCTGCCGCTACTACTACCCACCGCCGCCACTACGAACCAGAGGAGAGGGAAAACTTCGCGTACGAGTCCTCACTCGCGTTGCCTCGTGCCGGCAATTGCCGCTATCGGTTTACCTTTTATTGCTGCCGATTCCCTACTCAAAACCTTAGGCTTTTTGCCAGAATATCAATCGTCAGCTGTGGAGTAGTTCAATTAGTAAATATTTTATTTTTTCCAAGAAATTTATTGGGATATCTCCTATGTGGTATTCTGCCGGTTGAGGTGTAAATTGATAGCAACCCTGTGGACGGATACCATGTCGATTGTTTGATACGCTGGAAATAAGGGCCATTTTCAATCGATAGAGAGCCTAACAGTAGTTTACTCATAAAATATGTAATGTATTCCAGCAGGACGATTCATTAGCAGGCACGTAAATTTTGGGAAAGCTGCCTCAGATTTAAGCTATCATTCAGTAGGAATATGTGTTAACACTGACTCTTTTTCTTTCTTAAATGTAACCATTGGCCATTATCGCTAGTGTTAATTCTTCAAGTCTCTTGGAGGTTAGCCTTGACTTCGTGTCTCAAATTGTATCATTTTGGGCGTTCCAGGGCCGCAGTACATGCACTTTTAAAATTTTAAGTGAGAAATTCATGGTAAAGCGTGAAGATCTAAACTAATCGTCAAGGAGACATCACGTGGCCAAAGATTGGAAACATCGCTGCGGTACCTTACGATGAAATTCATCCACTCGCTGATAGCATAGCAGAAGTATGTCTGTATGGACCGAATAATGCTCGAGGTAAATATTTCCCCCAGAAGGTGGTGCAATGCATTTTACACTAACCTCTTTCATGGATAAAGGAGGAAAGAACATTCAGACCCAATAAAGTTGTTTGCTCGATCGTGGAACTCCGACAGCTATCCTATTATATCACTTTGTCATTTTCTTTGTTCCGTTTCCTCAGCTCTCGTAGAATTCTTTTCATATACTCTTTTACGTCCGTTCTGATTGTCGTTAGGGTCTCAGTGACCGTGTTGGTAAGCTTACAAATAGCTACTTTCGTAGTACATGCTACTTTCTCGATTAAGTTAATCTCTATTTTATGGCCATGATTGTTTCCTGTAGCTGCGCTGTCTTTTCCTTTACTTTTGTAGTGCCCCTCTCAAATTTAGAAAGTAACCATTCGAAGATCGTGAAACAAATTTTTATTCAGAAGGTATTCTTTGATCGGGAACGCCTACGCTGCGGTGCGCATTCCATGGATTCATCCTGTGGAAGTGATTTGAGCGCTTCCATTCGTGCAACCTTGACACGGAAAATTATGTATTTCTCCATTCCTTCCTTCGGTTACGTGTTCAAAGTTAGTCGCCGTCTTCGAAGCTATCTATATAAATGTAGGTGTGTGCCCAGTCTATTTAAATTATTCACTATTTTCTTGCTGACTGTGACAGTTGTTTATTTCACATTCCCTCAGTATCTCTTTTACCGTATGCGTTCACTCTTTGTCTTTTTGTGTTTGGCCAGATCCCATTTTGTCATGAAAGGTAGTCTCTGATTTCAGCTTTATCCTCTTCAAAATTCCTCCTTTATGTTCCGTAAGTCCGAATCCAAGTTTCTGTAAATATGACATCGATAACCTATCGTTCAGAGAAACTGGATTCCAGTAATCGCTAGACCAAAGACGTTATTTCCGAGTCAGTTTTATTTTGTTCTAGGGTAGCAAATGTTACCGACGTTTTGCTTGGAGAAGTTTACTCTTGAAATATCTAAATGCTCATCGTCGGCGTTCCTACGAATGCATTAACTAAGTTATTATGATGTAGAAGGATTCAGATGCGACTTACATTTTCTTATGGAAAAACGAAGAAAGGAAAGAGAAACTTTTTATATTAATTGGAAATAGCGATATTAATTACCCTCATATTTCTTCCTCATTAACCTTTTCCCTCGCTGCTTACTTCTTCTGTACTTACATGGCCGCCTCACCCTCCCAGTTCGCTTCCTACCCTCCTATCTGCCTTCATTCTGTTTGTCTGTGCCGGTGGAAAAAGAGAAACATTCCTCAGCCTTCTGGGAAGTGCAGCGACCTTCTTTCCATTTCCTTCCCCGCCCCTGTTGGCTGTGCTATTTATTCCTTGCGCCAAATGGATATTTGTTTCGGTCGACGCTTAGCTCGCGTGAAATCACGTCTCGCTTTCTATTACTTTCGCAACGAAATTCGGCACTTGACGCTCTGCAGGTTAAAACCATGGCGTTTGGACACACTCTACCGTTTAAGGATCTGGGTGAAATTTTCATGTTCGTCTCGTTTTGCGATGGTGTTCCCCCTCTCGTGGTTGTGGAAAGGGAGTTATGTCTGAGTAAACTTGGCGTAATGGCGTTAGCGGTGCTGTAAATATGATGTGAAGTCTAAGTAATGCGAACGGAGGTAGTAATAGAAAATAACATTTTCAAACACATGGTTGGATACTTATGTTTGATGACGCTAATCTGAATTACGTTCGGTATCCATGTGTAAGTTTTGTCTCGACCGAATTATACCTTTCGTGATCTATATGCTGTATCTAATCGTGCGACTTCTATTAACTTATATCGAAGCTTGAAAAGGAAACCGTTAGATCTAAGAAGGGTATCTGCTTGGATAATTTTATTTGTTGGTAATTTTAAATGCGACTTTTGATTATAAAACAATGGAATATATAGACATAACACTATGGATTAAGATGCTATGGTGTTAGTCGGTACCTACCCTCTTATGCACATTTTAAGCCATAAGTTTACGCTTTATGTCAATATTACCCGGTATAAATTATCAGGGGACAAATGAATTGTCTGAAATATGTCGTTGAGGTGATAATTGCATGACCATACAATGTAGAATCTTCAGTTAAATATATTGAAAAGGCTATGGGAAACAATCGAGGATTTCGATGTACTAGTCCCAGCCATATATATTGACTTCTCCACCGTTCTCTCTCAGTGGAATAGGATCAAGGCATGACTAATGGCTCTGCAGATAACACCACGGTCCAGCATCTTCTTGCTCAATGAATCCTATCCTCCTCTTGTCTTTCGACCTTAGTTCGTCATTCTTCCACCCTTTTTCCCTCTGTCATTCGGTGCCAATCGAGCGAACCTGTTCACGTGTGTTTGCGTGTAGAGCGGAGACGGCCCCGCTCCCATTATTTGCAATGTTTTGGTCCGAGCAGCTGAGAGCAGGTGGAGGGGGTAGGGAATAGGGGGCGTAGCCGGTGCCTTGGAAGGTGGGAGGAGGAGAAGAGGAGAGAAGGGGTTGCGAGGAATTCGCGGCAGATCATCGAAGTTTGTGATCGCCAATCAAATATTATATTTTGGCGCCTCACCCACAAGATTGACTAATTTACTCTCTCCCGTTAAGTTTAAATTGAAGGTGAAATTTAATATTGGCGGTACTTGTAGGAAAAAGGTAGTTATCCGTTTACAGATGGAAAAGAAGTGAATAGTTTTATCGTGTTGAGAATTGAAATATGAGTATATTACTGAGGCGTAATGGATAGTATAGATTTATTATACCTATTTATTTATTTCGTATATTTCTTTTCTCTATTTATTATACTTATTTATTGTATATATATTTATTTCCTATGTAAAATATATAGGAAATTGCATGCGTTTGTGCCAACTACTAACAGAAGCTGCTAGGCGGCTTTTGCTGGACGTATGCTTGAAACCCCCCGTAGACCATTCAGTCCACAAGGTAAGGGTTGATTTCCTTGATATATTCAGGTGAATCCTCTGTCGGTAGACATATTATTTCTTCCCGCAGTATTTCCGGTTGAAAGAAAAGAAAAATCTTGAAAGTTTCATTACCGAGGAGATGGTGTATACGGCAGATACCCTTATTTCATGGGCCATTTTACCTACACCGCTTCCATAATTCCGTTGACAGTTCTCTATTCTCACTTGCAATGTCGATAACGTCCTTGCTTTTTCGCCTGTCTATATGTATATCCATACTCAATAGCCGCATCTCAAATTCCCCTTGTATTTTTGTCCTCCTTCATATGCGTCCAAGTTTTTGTAGCAGAAAGCACCTCGCTGCACTTAATTTTAAATTATTATTATAAATGTATCCTACAAGGTAGGTTTATTTGGGGCATTTTGCTAATCTTACCGGCTTGTCTCGGCTCCTGCATAGGACTTCCTTTATCAATTTACAATAAGGCCTACTGGCTATCCATACTTCCTATTCTCACTCTCCTAGTCCCCGATTTACCTAACTTACATTTCGTATAAAAAATAAATTGCTACCTCAGTACTTGTCAGTATGTATCATGTTGAAAACGAATTTCTACCTGTTATTCGACGCAGAGTACCAGACACAACGTTACAATCTTAAGGTCACACCATCGGTAAACCCGTCCTACTCCCTTACCCTGCATCTTGCAGTATGTGGTGAATAAAACTAAATGTTTTAATTTGTATTTTGTGTTGCAAAAAAAGTGTTGCATCATGAATCCTGCTGATTGCGTTGCAAGAAAGTTTTCAGAGTGGACTCTGCGAAGGATCTGTCTTTTTATATATCATAGGTTCGCAGTGTTCATTCGTAGAGATCTTCATAAACTATTCGTGTTGTAAATTTCGCCACTTGTAGGATTGAGCGGTGCACGTGTGCTGCCCCTTCGCGCACCGACGAGTGTGGGAAAATTTCCCGCGTGGAGATATTTCTATTTCGCGTCCCCCTTTCATCCCTTCGAATCCGCCCCACCTCGTGTCATTAGCACACCCGTGAGGGTAGTCATTGCCCTGTTGACACCCCTTCCCTTGTGATCGCCGAGGCAATTTCCGTCTACCACCCATCTGCTCATGGCAGTACCCTGCCCACGAGGAAAGCGTTTACAGCCACATGTTAGTTGCTTACTACTAATCAATGCCCTCCGATATGGAAATGGAACGGCAGTGATATGAATCCCTTTGGCTAATTAATATAACGATACGGGTACATCTCTGTTTAGCCACTTTTGGCATTAGGAGAGTTAGCAAATAGATGTCTTCCATTCAAACCATCCACCTCTGAGCCTCTCGATCCGCACTCAGGTGTTTATTTACTCCGCGACTACGTGTATCAGTTCAGGGTAGGTAGATGTTAACTTTTAGTGGTACACGTCGCATAAATAATTTTCTATGTGGGTCCCTTAGTATGCTTGATTTCACAGAGTCATCAAAACGTTATTTTTTTATATTTTTTTACTGTTGAATATCAAATGTCTCAGGTTTACAGTTTTTGTGACGTTAAAAAAATAACAAACATCTTTTGGAAATCACTCCCCCTGACCGAAAATATCAAACTTATTTACCTCTAGAATTACAACCCCAATCCAACAGCAACAGAACCTCCAGTTCCGCATTCCTCCCAAACTATATCCCTTCCCCTTAAAATGTAAACCTTCTACCACACTGTGTACGTAGAGAAGAACAATATAACTGAAACAATCATTCCCGAAATGCACTGGAGACAGCCCAAACGGGTGGAGTTGAGAAGGTACTACCATGTGGAAAATGGAAATACCAGCCTCAAACGAAGAATTCACGGTTATTACTATCCCAAGTATCACATTTGATTAGTTCATAATCATTTTCGAAAATAATAAAAATCAAAGATACACCAAGTACCTACCTTTGGTGTGAAATTCAATTATATTATTTACGCTAGACGTTGGGGTGGCGGAAGGAACGATGAATTTGAAATCTAGGTAGTGATCACCGAAGAAGAAACCCGCATTAGCAGGAAACACGTCAGCTGTGAACTTTTTCAATTAAATTTTTTGTGTAGTAGCCGCTTCTAACCGGAAGCGGGAGTCACGAAACCAACCCTTCGACTAAAAGAGTTTCTCTCGCCTCGTCTTGGAGTAAAGATTGATTCAGTGGATCGCCAGGGTTACTAACGCAATGCCTTCATGCCTTTACTTCCTCAGAGCCCGTTGCTTCTCAACTCATAGCTGCGCTGACGTCATTGTTTTTATGTAGTCAGTTTTGTTATGCTAGTGGGTGATTCATGAATCTTTTTATCTCATTCTATGCTGAGCAGTTCGCTATACTGGTGCTCGTACGTAATTGCAGTGGCAACTTCAACTTGTTGTCTCTCGTCGTCATTCTTCTCTCTTTTAGTACGAAAAAAAAACTTATTGAAACTCAATGCCCCGTGCGACGATGATGCTTTCACTAATCAATTTAAATACCTTATGTGAGGTGTCCCTCGTATTTTTTGTAAATTGATTTTTTGTATGACTTCTTTCATTTAGTGATTCAACCTGATGATTTGGACAGGTTAGGGTAGAGCTCAGACTTAGCCAGAGGCGTGTGTATATATGAGTTCGGAAAGGTTTAGAGAGTTTCATTTAATTTTTCTTCCTCCGTAATCCTTGGTTATGTTTTGATGACCTGTCATACAAAACGCTTTACGTTGTCGTTCGTGCTACTTTGGAAAATAAATGTACATACCTGTAGTTAATATTTTGTTTTTAGATTCTTATCGATTTTTTAAGTCATCGACCGGGAAAAGATGAAATTACTGCACTCTTTCCCGTAACGGGACCAACCTAATGATACCGTCCATTCATTGTGGGCCCTTCGGAGTTCTCCCCTTCTCTTGTTATCGCTTGGATTGGTGACGATCCCACGAACTTTCAATGGGGCAACAATATGAATGTTCTTTTCGACTAAAACCTATTTTTGTATCGGAGTGTTCAATTTATCAAGTATATAGCCTACGAGGGCCAGAATCAACACGCCCCATTTGTTTCCTTTTTTTAAAATCTGGGTCGCACGGATTGTTAACAAGTGCGATGCGTGCAGGAGTGCCTTGTTTGTGACCATGCAACGTGTCAACTTTTCCGGGAATTATCATAAAATCACTCTTTCAGTCGACGGATGTTATTCCTTCATATTATTAGACGAATGCGCTGAATTGGACGATTCCCGGAATTCAATTTACGTAAGCTTTTCCATGCTGCGATTTGTTTTTCTCTGCGATGAAGAAGCATTTCCCTTCCCTCGTCCATCGCTAACCGATTTCTGGAAACTTTCTTGTTTGTAGAAAACGAATTTCCGCCTGCCCAAATCACGTAGTGTTCCGAGTGAACGCGCGACACCCAGCTTAGGAATCAACATGTGTCCGTAGATTATCAGTTTCCGCCTTCAGTTGCGGAGCTCAGCGTTCCTCTTGTCAGATAGGTTATTTTTGGACGCGCCAAGGCTATGTTTATGCATTTCCCCTCCGTTTTCGATAAGTCGATCGTCGTGTGCGGTAAGCTATTGGTTCTTCGCCGATCTCGCAGAAATCGTTGACGTCAATTCCATGCAGTTCACGCTCATTCTTTTTGCCTGCTGTAACTGCTCAATTGCGAGAGGCTCTGTCGAAGAACTCTTTTTATTATTGATCATAATCATACTATTTGTTTATCTGAACAATTAATCGATTAATTATGGTGGTTGTGGTGGTAAACTGCAGTTCTGCTGGGAAAATCCTAGCTAGTAATTTCCCGGAAACCTGTTGCTCAGTGCAATATGTTAGTTGAACGAGTCCAATAAAAATGACGTGAAAGTTCTGGCGATGTGAGCCTGTTAAATTTGGGTAGTCTGCTGTGCGTTTTTATGGTGTACTTGATTGAAAATTGAAATCACTACACTCATAATTTGAAAGCATGTAGTTTAGTACTGTAAATGTCTGACTGAGGAATGTTGTGCGAAATAAGAAGGTTATGAGAATCGTTGTATTTTACCACTGTCAACAATATCAATTCTACTTTTGAGACTCTTCCTCATCTCATTCACACTTTTTTCCTGCGCGCTACCTGCTAGTCATTGGGTTTCTTTGGTTTATCCTCTAGCACTCCGCTTATCTTCTAAATATCCTTCCCTCTTCTTATCATACTCTTTCATCTCCCCTCTGTCCCTCAGTGAATTGTACCCCGACCTCGCTACGTCTCCTCCCTGACGAAATATCGCTATCAGCTTCCCTTTCCCCGCCTGCTATATTTACCGCTTGTTTCCTTAAGCTGGGGGGGGGGGCATAATATTTTCATCAACCTTTCTTTTTCAAGCCCAAGGTTTAAACGGCTACCTTAAAAAATTATTCTTTGGTGTACTTCCGACTTCTCTGTCTATTACACCTACTTTTATTGTAGAATCGCATATTGCATTGCGATAATAGTTGGTAAAACCTACTTGGGTGGTGTAACAGTTTGGACCCCCGACGTTTCGTTTTGCGGGCAATGTCCACCATCCTTCTGCCGCAAACCAATTCTGCAACTCTTTTCATCCGGGAATATTTTTCAATTTTCCATTTTACTTGTGGAGGAATAGATTTATATGAGGTATTTAGCTTCCTTGCGATTCTCGCCTCATTTTTTGGTTTTCCGATTGGGCATTAATGAACCCATTCAGCTGATTTTCCAAGGACCTGATTTGAAATTCCCGCTCGCTGCTGCAGATGCTATCCGTGACGTACTCTTTAACCCAAATTCTCGGCGAGGAATTGACTCTAGCGGAGTTAGATCGAGTGAAATTGTTTCGTGATACGTTTCCTGTGCAGTAGAGTCTCTATTTTGTTTTGGCTACCTGTGCTGTTCATCCCAAGTATTAGGTATTCGTAAAGTAGGCTTGGACGATAAGTGGTTTTCGCTGTTTCAGTCACCTTTAACTCCGTAAGTCTTTGTGGCCCATAAGATGTAATGCACTCGCATTCGTATTTCATTTTTTTAATTAATATGAACTAATTATATTGTAAAGTTGCTACGGAATATAATAGAAATTTCGGGAAAGCGATTATAAAAAATTAATGTTATCATTGTTTCAGTTGCCTGTATAATAGGTCGATGGACTCCGGCGTCAATTGTGGGTATCACCAATTTCTTTTCAAAAGTTCATCAATAGATTTTCGTTGATCAGCAAATATCTTTGATTGTCGATGGTCGTCCGAATATCGGAAGCCTTTATTTATCGGGGGCAATTGCTTGCACATCGGCCATCGATGGTCGATTTCCATACAGACTAGAGTTACCTTCCGCTGGACTATCAAGACAATCGAAATCGTAATCGAAAATTGAGTAACCAACGATACCCGAGTGAATACCCACATTTGATTGACCCTCGAGACTAGGGTAACTATCGACCATCGATGTGTTTTCGATATCTGGATTCGAAATCGAAAGACACTAACGATTCATCGATGGTCTAAAATGTGTTGGCCATTGTTTCCACGTATCGAACCGCCTTTTACACGCCTCCCACATCCTACCTCCCACCCCTTTACAACCGCACCTTTACACCGCCCTCCCTCACCCCCTCCATCTCCTCCCCCGTTGTTCCGCCACTACGTGGTGCAATGCTGTTTTGCTGATCGATCGGTTAATTCCGGGTGCCCTGATCCATGCTTATCCTCACCTTTCCCCTTCCATCGGTAAGCTTGACCCCTCCCTCTACCAATACTGTCTAACTTCCTAATATGGACCGCTTTTTAATTTCCCTCTCTGTACGAACAACATTTGTTTTAAACTATACCTCCAAAACTTGCGCATTATTTGTTACATATTTCCGACACAGCCATATCATATTTTTTATTCCTGTATCAAAACTTGCGCGTGTTGGGTCAAACTTGGATAATTCAAATTGGGATAAGGCAAATTAGGGATAAGGCTCCGGTGTTTTAGTTTTTTAGAATCACTTTGGTTGCAAGAAATTCTAGTCACCATACTTTCATAGCATTTGTGTGTCCTGTGATTTGCCAGCGTAGTTAAATCTTTTAAGATGCTTTGTTCTCTAATATACAATGAAAAATTCAACTATTAGCCTAAAATTATACTATTTGCACCATGGAATCCAACTTTGAAAATAGTCGATGAAAGTTGACAAGTTTAATGCGGATTCTGTTCGGTTTTCGCTGTTTGTAATTTGTCTATAGAAGTGGCATTTCTAAAAATTACTGTCTCTTTCGTGTCATATTTCCCTCTTAAGTTGCCATTGTTGTAATAAGAGAATTTCGGAGGTCGTTTGATAAAAGGTCGAATGTACAGGGTGTATCCATAAAATACTTATAACAAAAATAGCAAATATTAGTAAGGAATTCTCAAAAATTTCCATATTAAAAAAAATATTACCTCTACGTTTGCATACTTTTCCTATGGTTCGTAAACATATCCTAATTTTCTATTGTTTCCCTTATCGTGAAAAGAAATACAGTACTCCTTCGTATTTTGCCGTTAATTTCGTGAAATTTGCCAAGAAATTCGAACGTTTCCAATAATTTCTATATGCTTTCCCTTATTTTTCGCTCATATTTGCCGTATTATTTTTCGCTCATAAATGCCGGGGCGATCCTTTTTGCACCTTGCGGATTTAACTCCCATTATTTACTTTTCACGTTTCCTTTGTGATAAAAATTCCCCAAATCCATTATGCCAACAACCCCGAATTGTCGCCATTGAACGATGCCACGCACAATGCTAATAGAAATTTCGTAATGACAGTGCTGTCGGACGCGTTCCTCTGTTTACGTGCAGCATGGTTACGTCGCCCTGCGGTTCAAGATCCGCTATGGTGTTGAGTGCTCATCTCACCGTATTCTCCGTTATGAAACGGTGAGAAAGGAGCGGGGGAGGGAGGCATGGAGGTCCCCTCCCCTCCCTCTCGTCGCAGTCTTTCACGAGACGGAGGAGGAAGCCAAAAGCACAATGAAGGATTTTGAGAATGATCCTTGCGGGGAAAAGGGAAACAAGGACCAGAGGAAAGAATGGAACGTAAGAAAAAGGTGGGAAACAATTGACCGTCTTATTCTTCTCGTTATATCTTTCTCCCGTTTTCTCATCTTCCATTTAGCCGGAGTGAGGGAGATAAAGGAGCGAAGGAGACATCCAACGACGAGAAAAAGGAGACGAAATATCCCTCCTTCCTGCTCCAATCTTTTGTCTTCTCCGTGTTAGTTCCTACCGGTTGCCGCTCGACTCGGCGGCGGCGCGGTAGTCGTCCGGCGTTGCCAAGCGTCCTCCTCCGCCACCTTTACCTCCCCTCCCACACTCTCCCTTCCTCTCCCACAGCTTCCCCTACTTTCCCTCCCGTCCTTTACTAGCGTTCCCTACCGGCCTTTCGTCAGTGCTGCCTCCCCTACCTTGGGCGTCGGAGGGCGGAGACGCTGGTCGGGGCGTCAAATGCCTACTCGCTCGCTGCCCGTCGCGCCTCCTCTCTCTCTCTCCCCCACTGTCTTATCCCATTCTCTCCCCTGATCCCTCTTTCCGCCATTCTTTCGTCCTCCGCTCCGTAATGGTTTCTCCATCGGTAGTCGAGGTTTAGGTTCCCATTGCGTGGTTTTCCTTGGGTCCAATGCACTGTATCCCCATTAATTGCAGATGAACTTCTCTTTACAGTTATATTTATTTGATGCATAATTAAGTATATCTGCTTTAGTCGTAATTTCTGGCTAAATAGCGTACATTTTATTTCCGTCACAATGGGTTTAGCTTTAAACTCCGATTTCATGAATTTTTCGTAGTCCTCTTTTTAGTCGCATTATTTCTTACTAGACCAGGAGTTGTAAATTGACGTAACCATGTTAGGTATTGACAGAATACAATATTTGGACCCATTAAGGGCCCCATATATCGCCATTTATATCACTGTCAGTCATTAAATGCCAAGTGTCCTCTACCTTTGCACGATGCACTTGAACACCTCTGCAGCCGTCCTTCCTGTTCTATTCCTTTGTCTTCTTTAGTCCCTCTCGTTTGCTCAAACCGCCTCTTCTCAGATTGTTTCCCATTCAGTTTGTTCCGCTTATTATTTCAACGCAGGAAATTTTATGTGCGATTTCATTTTCTACGATTCCATCGCTCGTACAATCCGTATCATTTCCACACTATTGTCACCTGATCTCAAATCCTCACGAACTTTTTACAGCACAGCTCTTGTTATTAGAAAAGTCATCGCAGGTACATTCTAAGAGCTAAAATTCGTAGAAAAATTTATTAACCTCCGCAGTTGTATCCATTGCCCCTGGCAACGCTAATGATAAATCTTCTCGTTATACTGGCTGAGTCGAGCCAGCGTTAGGCAAGCATAGTAGGAGCAGGAGGCAAGTTTTCTCCTTCCTATCCGTGTCCCTCTGGCTGCTCGCATTCCCCCTGAGGCGGGTCCCGAGGAAACGGCCGAGAGCTTGCGGCCCTCTTATCCACCTCCCACCTTCCCATCCCTCCCTCGGCTCCCTCTCCTTCGTCACTTGCCGGCTGGGGTGTGATCGAACCTCCCTCCTCACAGGCCCGGCTCCGAGGTGTCTTCGCCCTGTGCGGAAAACCTACTCGCTGCCCCTCAGACGTTCAATGGGAAGTAGAAGAATGTTTTCATCACTCGAGAGAAATCCTTTCCATTATTTATCCATTTTTTTAAATCTGTGAATAATTTGTTTATTTTTTAATTGAAGTAATTGCTCACATACAGCATTTCTGCCAATTTGCAGTTACGGAGTAGCAAACATGAAATATAAACGTAAACAAACAAAACAAAGAGAACAGGCTAAAAGTAGTAAAGAACACAAATACAAGGCATGTGGATTTTATTGTGTAAGTTATCGAATCCCGTGTGGACATTTGAAAGAGTATTGCCTCGGGAAAAAGAGGCATTCGTGGATCGGAGAGAGCTAATGAGAAGATCCTTGTACAAGAGTGTAACGAAAATGTTATTGGGGAGATCTGGAGTGCTCTGCGGTGCGGAAACGTGTACGCTGAGGAAAACGGATGCATAAAGACTGGAGGCCTTTTAGGTGTGGGTTAGGAGGAGAATAAAGAAGGTAAAGCAATCGAAGATGAACAGCGAAGTATGAAGAATATGGTTGACGAGGAGAGGAAACGTGTTGGGGATATAGGCTAGAGGGAGAAGATGGAGCGGGTACTAAGTGGGATGGGGATGTAAAAAGCACGTTAGAAGGAAGAAAATGCTGAGTGAAAGGAAGGCGAGGTATAGAATAAGGAAAGGGATTTGGTCTTACTGTAAATGTGTAGAGAAGGGTTTTCACTGTGGGAGATCGGACAGAGCGGAATATTCCCCTTCACTTAAACCCACTTTCTCTACCTGTGGTAATAATATCAATTTAAGGATGCCGGTGATCCATTTGTTTCTGAAGTTTTTCTTTGTTATTATAGAAATATTACCGCTTAAGTTTTACGCGACGAATATGGCGAGTTCTTACTTACTCGAAAACCTCACACTCCATATTTATCGATATTTCTCAGCTTAGAGAAATGCCCTCTAGTACACATTTTTCTTTATTACATGCGGAAAACGCGGAGGTGGGTTTCGGCAATTAGGCAATGGAATCACACATTCAGCAACTTACATTCTATGAAATGTAGTTATCAAAGATTTGCGTACTACCCTGATGATGTAACTGTGTGGTGGAACTGTGATCAGTAAGTTTTAATGCCATCAAATTTTGTTATCTTTGATTTTTTGTGTTCCTTATACCACATCAATCCTTCATTGAGGTTTTCGCGATTCATCGATGATAAAATTAACTTTTTCGGATCTTGTACGTCTGTACTACGCGATAAGACCCGAAAAAGTTTATGATAAAATTATTTTTTTCGGGTCTTACCGATAAAACTTAACTGATAAAATAAACTTTTTCGGGTCGCGTACGTCTCAACTACGCACTAAGACTCGAAAAAGTTTGTTTTATCAACCTAATCAATCTCTAGAAACTTTCTTTATGATGCTTTTGTCCCAGCTTTCTCACTGCAATCATCTCATATGAATACATCGAAGCCCCGGAGTGTGCAATGAGTGAAGCTAGCGGTGTTTTATTCTTCATTCTTGCAGTGTGAGCGGGTTAGCGCCCGTGATCCGGCGCGAGTTGCCAAATCAGCATTACCCCCGTCGGTGGTGGACCGTTTAATTAGCGTCGGGGATTATTAAGAAAGGAGGATTGCTCTCGAGAGGGAGGCATTCGGAAGAGTCACATGTGCATCGGCGTTATTTCGGTTCGTCCGGCGGCGGGTGGGCGGTCCCCCGTGCGTCTCCAACGCTCACTCCCCCCTTCCTTTTAGCCGGTCGGAATGAGGATGATTCGCGACTCGAAATAGTTAGAAGTCTTAGTTAGAGGCGGGGGAGAGAAGAGGGAGGGAACAGATTTGAGAACAACCTCATTGCTCGCGGATACGTCGTCGTGCCTTCGAAATGAGAGCGTTCACCTGTTCTCCAATCCCGACTGCTTCCCTATGTTTTGGTTGACAAAGTCGTACCTTCATGGTGATTCGTCGGAGTACGATATGCAGAGGGTTCAGGAGATGGTAGGGTAGAAAATGTTAAGCATATTTAAAGTCCATAAACACGGGTACGCAGCTCCTTACAATAAATCTCAAAATAGGTGCTCAATCTTATTGTTGATACTGGCTCAATGTTCTCGTTTAATTAAGCTCAAAGATTAGTTGTTTCAGAGAGTAATAGGTGCAAATATTCGTCCACCCTCAATCATTTTATGTCCTTAAAAATCCAGAGTATAAAATAAAGTGTCGCAGTGGCTGGATACCCAAGAAAAACTGTTTTCATGGTAACTGCTAAGTGCATCCAAAATTATGTTTGCGTTGCCATAGCTAAGTAGTTGCGACCAAATGTTTGTGGACAAAAAATGCGTAAAATTGTCTCCCCTACCACCTCCTGAAGTATCGCAGATTCCTCATGAAACACCCTTAATCCTTAATGCTAAGACTACATTCTTGATAGTGACCAGCATGATAGACGACAGCTGATCACTATAATGCTTCATATCAAGATTTAGGCGATATTCAGTGGAACTTCTTCCAATTCAGGGAGGAATTGATACTCATTTGAATCCATTACCTCTGGAAAATATTTATTGCGACCCAGGTGTAGCTTTTTACAGCGTCGTTAGGTGATGCCTCTCCTTTGGTCACTGTCGTAATCTATTGCTCGAGAGGGAATCTCAGCTGGGGAGGGGGACAGATCGCGTGACTCCTAAAATGTTCCATTGATAACTTCCTACCTTCATGTACAACCTTCACCGTACAGTACATTCAATAATAATAGTAAATGCAGCTAATTATATGTCTCAAGGATGAAATTTTTCACTAATAAATCATTTGGCTCTGCCGCAGTTCGAACCCGGATCTCCCGATCGCCGGTCATGTATAATACCAGTTGCACCAGCAAGGCCTGGTTCTTTGCACCCGCGCGCGTGACGTTGTATTTAGTTACTTGTCGTATGTAGTGCTTTGGACAGCTTACTACTCTCAAATTCTCATTGTTTCCTTCCAAAGCTGTGGATATCTAGTTTACAGTCAAAAATCTCACAAAAAAATAGCGTGATCGCCTTCTCGGAGAGGTTTCTCACCCCGTCAGGTCTTCGTCACATCCGTTTGTATTTTTTTTATTCGTCTTTGGTCCCTCCTCCGCTGTTTTCCACGGCAACACCCCCTCCTCTTCCCGCATCCTCGTCAGCCCCGCTGCTGTCGCCGCACCTGGTGGACGGAGAAATCGCACGCACGCACCACGTTTAGTCTTGCGCAGCGTTGCCAATCTCTCCCATTCACCATGCGAAGGGAAAGAAAAGAAGGCACCGATCACACGGGGTGTCTCTCCCTCTCCGCCAGGGCCAACTAGGATGTGCGTGTGCCTCTTCACCGCCATTCATCTTGGGCTCTTCACGCATCCTCTCCCCTCTCCTTCTTGTTCCCGACCTCTTTGCCGAGCTATAACCACCTTTGCCCTGAAGAAATGCATGGGCGAAACCGTTCTGGTTTCTATTTCAGCAAGTTAACTGATGAGGCTGTTATTAGTTGATATTTGTACCATGGGCGTGCCCAGAGAGGGACAGGGGGGAACTGCCCGCCCCCCCTAGAAGCGAAAATAAATTTAGTTCAAAACAAAAGTAATGAACAAATTTTCTTTTTGAATAAAAATTATATTAGTCTAAGAATTGGAACTCGAATAAAAATCATTATTTTTTACAAGCAAATAGTTATAAAAACATAAATTGCTGTCATAATTTCCTAAAAATTTTGGTTTCATTAACCTTTTCTGTGCAAAAAAGTTACAACTTCAACGACCACAGGTAGTTTTGCCCCCCACCCCTAGTTTTGATGATGGGTACGCCCATGATTTGTACACTTGTTCCAATTTCAATGCAATCAAGTTTGGGTGCGTTTTGATGATATCGCCAGTTTACGCGATTTTTTAAGAACTTTGGCATTTTGTTGACCAGTGGTTCCCAAACTGTTTAAATCTTCTCACCTACGAGTGAAGGTAAATCATGTTCGGTCACGCCCCTCCACTCTTGCGATACCCTCTGCCAATTGTAACACTTACTCAGTACCTAGTGTAATAATAATAGTAATTTCTTCTTTAGTACAAGCAAATTTAGGACTACATAGTCCTTTCTTACAATTTATTTGTTTTGACAATGACCGGCAGCCATGCCCTAGATGGTGGTAAATTCACCGAGGCTGGATTCTAATCCGCGGACTTAAAATTGTCAGACGGGGACATTACCCCAGGGCCGCCGAGGCCGGGTACAGTCATATCCAGATACGTTAAATTGAAAAAGTGTTGACAATTCCTTACGAATGGTTATGAGACAATTTTCCCCTACTCGTTGAACGCTTTCAAGATCCCCATTTTATGACAAAAGTATTATTTGTCCCACGCTGTCTCTCTCTCGCGTACTATCGGTTAGAAACCGCCATGTCCACCTTTCTTCGTATGTGCCTTCGCCTATCTCTCACCGTGCTCTTTCCTCGCTCGGATACAGAATGTGCATTGACTCTGCTCGCAGGTCCATCTGAATTTCTAAGGTTGGCACATGTGCATGATTGGGGCGAAAGGATTACGGAGTGGAGGATTGTCACAGGTTTTGTTCCTGCCCCTGGGGTGAGCTTCCTCCCTTCTCTTGCAGTGGATCGGGTACTGTGGGATAACTTGGCCCGGGCCTCCCGAACTCGCCCCACTCTCACCTCACCCCTTTCACCGCTATCGACGGAGAAAGAGGTTCGTGGCCTACCGCTTTTTCCACTTACCCCTATGCTTCCTCGGGCCGATTGAAAGGGGCTGAACGTGGAGAATACTTTTTTCCCCTGAACTATTTTCGGAGAGCTCATCCGAGGAGCGATTTCTATGATCATTTCACCTCATCATAAAGCACGATTTCTTTTTTTCTGCCAAAGCCTATGAAGGGTTTGTTATCGTCCTGGTTTTGGATTGTGCGGAGCTGTCGTTATTGCGTATTTGTTGGTCAATTTTTATTATTTACATTCTCCCCGAGTTTTTTAACACCTCAACGATCGTTTCGAAACGCTGAAGTCATAGATTTCCTCTTTTTTATTCTCGTATTGATTATATCTTGTGCGAAGTCTTTTTTTTTTAAGTTTTTGCCCACAATTCGATTTAAAGAACATTTTGTAAACCCCGCATAAAGTGCTCGTGCCCTTTGGTGTTTAAAAACCCACCTTGAGATTTACATTATTATTTATGAGACCATCAACTTACTCTTTTCCGTGAATCTACGCATCTTTTGTTTGCTTGTCTTTTATGGGGTAGGATTGATTTGATTTGATTCTCATCCCAAAAACCTTTTTTTCGTGTACGTGTTCAGTCCATCTCTTTGAAGTCGTGAAGAATGTTTCGCGTAAAGACTACGTCAAAAAGTTAACCAGCTTGTGACTGTCCAACTCTCCATTAATCGGCTCGTCGGCCAATCTGGCACGATCGAAGAATAAGCTCTTGGCTTGTTAATCAAGCGTAATTAACGTCCGGTCGACTACCAGCGGAGCGAAGAAGACCTCTGCCGAGCGCCGGAGCGTATGTGCCGTTGAAATAGGATGGTGATTAATCATCGGTCACTTCTGGAGCTTCGATGCCCCTCTTGCAAATTGAATCCAAGATTACTCCCCCAATCCCGTAATTGGTGCTGTCTTCATCGTCGCGTCCACGATTGGCGTTTTCTCTCGGTCCTTCCCATCTCACTTAACAACCCACTTGCCTTCGGCGTACCATGATCTCCGTGCGCTTTTATTGTTTCCGATATCTTTTCTTTCATCACGTATGCGCTTCTTAACTCTTTACTCCTGCACGTGCTTAGGTTTTACAACTTGCACGTCAAGTATTTGAAAAAAATCATTTTGTTTTCCCGGGATTCGGACCTGAACCTTTGGATTGCCTCCTCATTATTATCGCGAGTTTTTTTTGCGTCAATGGTTTTTAACGCGAAAATGTCGTGTATGCTGTATGTGGTATATCTGATATTATCGTTTCATTTTATAATATAAATCGCAATGAAGACTTTAGTCCATGTTTTTGAATAGTGGTTTCATGTTCGTGGAATTCTGAGAGAGAAAATCCTGGTGGAGTTAAATTGTTCCTCTCGTATGTCGTTTCTGTCTGCTACCATAGTAAAATTTTCATTTTGTGAAGGAATATCTTTATTGTGACATCTTTTAGACACGTTCATATTCTTTGCTCGATTTCTTTTATGAGCAGCATCGTACGTCCTCGTCCATTTCCTTATATCTGGTAGATTTTTCTCAATTCTGATTTTCTGAAATAGCCTTTTCCTGATGGATAATGCTTGATATAATAAAATTCTTTTGTCGTGGTAGTGTGGGAACTTGTATGTAACATTGCAGCTTTTTCTATAATGAGACGAAAAGATGCTGAAAATGTGATCGAGGAAAGGATGTTTGCAAGTTAGTAAGGGGGAGGTTTAAAAATATATTCACGTTAGAATGAAGAGTAATTGGCCTCGTACCGAATTGGTTTAAGAAATCCAGAGTGGTAATATAAGTAGGTGGAGGAGATGGGTAGCATTCGAGTCTTGTCTTCTGTGTAGAGCTACCTTTATCGGTAGAGCACTTGTGAATATTATGAACCTTCTCTTGCTGCGTGAGAACGGATGTCCGCAGGGAAACTTTTAATTACTACGACACAAGCTATGGGAGGAGCGGGGAATTATTTTCTTGATATGTGCAGTCCTTTGCAAAACGCAGCTTTTACATTCTTTATTACTTGATTAATTAATTTTTTAAATTAATTTTTAGTTACTGTAATGTCGTAATCCATTGCATCACATCAATTTACGATGTCCCGCGGTGCGTTCCGTGGGGAGCTTGATGTCGCCCAATACTGGATGACCATTGGAAGGGCGACGCAGTCGGGAAATATGAAAATGAACGAGTTTCGTCGCGTGAATTGATGTCGTTTAGGTCGAGGAAGGGTGGAGAAGTGGACGGGTGGGATGATGAAAGAGGGAAAGAATAAAGAGGCTTCTCTTCCGCTCACACAATGTATATATATATGATTTTTTCCTCGGTGACGCTTCTCCCGCTCCGAGCCATGATGGGAAATTAGTTGTGTCCTCGTGGTGTGAATCATGGGGACGCTGGGAAGTGGGAAGAGGTTGAAGTAGGGGGGGGGGAGGAGGGCACCTCCCTGACGACAGGGGCTGCCCCACGTTTATCCCCTCCCGGCAGCGTGTGTTTGGCTCGGTGGCGGAGTGCCGCCGCTGTGATCCGTATGAAAAATCAATGTCTCTTTTGAGGGAAGCTGGGGTTTTTTGGTTGTCCGGGTGAGGGCAAACCTATTGCCCCCTCCTCCCCGTATCCCTTCCCCTCCGTCCCCAACCCCCTTCCGTGACAGTTTTTATTCTCTCTCTCTCTCCTCTCTGGACCCCGAATTTTTTCCCGTCGCCCAACGCCTAATCATTTAGCCTCCCTCCCCGCCCCGGTTTGCAGGACGCTGTATACATCTCTCCCCTTACCCTCCCCTCCCTCGCAGCATCCCATCGTCTGCATGGCATCCCCGTTCCGTTCCGCTCGATAAAAATGAATTGTTTCTACCAGTTCAGCCAAATGAGCGCGAATGAAGTGATCAGTCGCCCGGTTGGTCGCTCTTGGTATCGCTGACGTCCCGCGTAGACTAGCAGGTGGACGCGAAATGCGGTCCGCCCTCACTCATTATGCATGTTGAGTTCAAGATCGTGTTCGCCTCCACGCTGGTCCTCTGAGCGCCCGTTCTTGATCGTTCGGGCGGTCTCCCTTGTTCCTTTCCGATACTTAAGGCTACTGTTCATTATTATTAGTCGTATGTTTGAATTGGTTGCTATTTTTCATGAATATATTATTTGTCTACTCTCGTTTTTCACCAAAATATATTTTTTTCTGTTTCCCGTATCTTGGTTTGTGTGAATGGCATCTTTCCATTTAGCTATCGTTGATTGCACTACATGATGCCAGCAATTTCAGGGTACTCGTAAATGGCATTTTTTATGTTTTCACCAAGTATATGCTATTCTTGCGCAGATATTCGTGTTTGTGTCTTAAAACCTATCAGTAATTTGTGTCGTGTCTAAAAATTTATCAGTAATTAATTGGTTTTTAAATACATTTTTAAGAGCATTGTAGAGCCCTCGTAATTATCTCAATGCATAAGCTCCCAGAAAATTGATATTTTTTGCATATTTATTATAGGCCACGGTAGTGTAGGTCTCGGTATATTTTAAAGTAACTCTTCATACGATATTATGTATCATGAAATATCTTTGGAACTCAACATTGCAGCCTGTTATTTATGGGTATAAATTTCACTGTTGGCCGTTTTAATTCTCCCGGCCTATTCGAGTTTCGATAACTGCCATATATATCGACCATGGAATTTTAAGTCGCTGAATCTCTTGGCTAACGATGCGAACAATGCCATCCAAAAGTTGATACTTTCGGTCTCCGCCCGTTAGCGAGCTCTACGTTTGACTGACTGCGGAGTGACTCCTTGACAGGGGGTCGTTTGACGAGGGAAAAATGCCACAGAAAGCTCTACTGTCCCTGTTGATCACCTTGTTCTGCCTCTCAAAGTCCCCTCCTCTCGTTCATTTTTACGACCGTTCTTCTCTCCAACTCTCGCTTTCGTTTCGTAAAATCGACCTCTCTCTTGAAGTTACCCGCTGCCAATTCTCCTTCATTCCCTGCATCGCCCGCATGTACTGTTAGACCCCCCTCTCAATCCCTTCACAAGTCAGCGTGCTTCTGGATTCGCGTTGAAAAACTTCCGCCATCGATCACTCGTTCGGCAACTGTTCTCGCCAAATACGTGCGTATTTTGACGTCATTGTTTCTGGATTTTCTGTGAGGACTCGATTTGTGTTGATATTTATTTTTCACTAATTATATGAAATTTATTGACCTATCAATTTAAAGGGTCATACATCGAAAATTTTTCGTGAATAGTTTTTACATTGATGGAGCTTGAGGAATAGGATATTTTATAAAAATACGTATCGGCTATTTCAGATCAATCAAAAGCTCAAAGATATATAATTATCGAATACCCGTGTATTTTTATTATGATGTAATGATTGATTCAGTGTTACTTAGTCGGAAGTAGATAACGTTGTAGTAGTAGATTCTAACTTTAATTTTTGTCTTGTAAAAATAATGCTACCTGGTTGACTATATGCTGCTTAATCACCATTAAGTTTAAGGCTGGGATTAAATAAGAATGAAACCTGGAATGCCACCGTTTATAATCTTATGTCAAATTTGCAAAGTTTATTCTTTTTTTCAATGCATGCTCTATGTATCCCTGTAATTATTACATAATAAACATTAAACATGCTTGAATTTGATGATCCAATGCCCGGAATTATCATCGTGAGTGGTTAAAACATTTCGCTAGTTTTCCGGAATGACCATCTACTCATAAAGGTAATTTCAAGCGAAAGACTATGGTTCCGTTTGTGACTCCTTTTTGTGGAAAACAGCCAAATCAAACAATGTGAATTCCATTTCACGCATGAAAGCTCTGGTAGATTCCTGAGCCTTAGATAAATTATTTCAGAATTAATTGTCGAAGGGAATAGTATTTTTATCGATTCTTCTCGTTATACGAGAGTGGCTGTATCAGAGGCAAGCAAGCAAAGCTACAAAAAAATGGCTCGATTTTTCAATTATAATTCTTCCATTAAAATATTTTACATTGAGAGCACTTGATGCGTGGATATATTCAGGTCAATCGTCGTAGAATGTGAAGCATAAGCTCCTTGACTTGTGATGAACGTTCGCTCTCCGCCGAGGGAACTTCATCAGTGCGAAGTAGGTATGTAGTCGCCTCTTCGCCGCCTTTTCCGCATATCGATTTTCTCGTGAGCCCCGAAGCATCTCTTGGTTGGCTCTCGTGTGTGTGTTGGTTTATACTAAGTCGGTGCGACCGCCGAACCCTAAAAGGTTACACGCTAGTGCTCTTCCCATACCATCTCCCCCATGACTTCCCCTCTCCATAAACGTCACTTCATTCCCTCCCTACCCTTCCAATCCACCACATATTATGCCCTCGCTTCACCCCTCTCCCGTTTCGCCGTTCACCAAACTACCTCTGCATTTACGTCCAAACTACCTCATCTCATGGGAAACTAGGGATTCCGATTACACCTCAATTAATTGATTCATATATTTATTTATTCTTTTAACACCAAAAACTGCACCAAGGCCTTTACATGGGTTTTATAAACAAAATAAATTATATAAATATAGTAAAAAAACAAGTATAAAAAGTCTCATAAATAGCAACCATTTACAACATATGCAATACATACAAAAGGTGGGTATCAAAAAGATAGTATTTTCAATTGGTTACTGAAATTGGTGCGGGAGGCAAAGAGGCCAAGAGAAGAATAAGTATTTGAGATGGAATTGAAAATGGAAACTAAACTGTAAAAGAGGGATCTATGGGATATTGCAAGACGGAAATTGGGCTGGTGTAGAGCTTCAGTATTGTGGGTTTTGCGAGCTGGAATGCGGTGTGAAAAGAATGTCAGGAGATCAATGCATCTGAAGGACCCATTCATGATGCATTGAAGAAATTTGATGTCGAATGTCAATCGGCGGTGGGTGGAGTGTAATAATCCAAGTGGGTGAGGGGTTTCGGCACGTGAAGAGAATGTGATGTGATCAATTAATGAAAGTAATTTAATGTAAAAATTAATGATGATTACTATTGTTGTTATTATTAGCCTACTCTTTAAGACAGGTTTTAGAATGGAATTAACAGAGAAAATATTGGCCTTCACCCTTGCGGGACAGCTGTTTTTTTTTATACCTATCCTCAGCTCGGAAGTTCATCATCATATTCTATAACTCTCTCTTTTTCCCCTGCTCTGTCTACGTATCATCCTACTTCTATCACATTTTCATCATTCCCTCACCTAGTAGTGCAAGGGTCTTCAACCCGCGGCCCTCCTCGTTAATTTCTTGCGGCCCCTGGAGGCTGATGAAAGTCGCGCCACAAAATATAAAATATATATCGACAAACTCGTCAAAAATAAACGATGTCAAAAATCGCATTTAATGATTGATCTTTTTAACCAAAAAAGATTATTGCGCTTTGAAATTATTTTGTTGATGTGGTGGTTACGTGACATGGAGCATTACGGCCCTCCGGACGATGTGAAATCGATTTTTGGCCCTTGGATTAAAAAAGGTTGTAGACCCCAGGTGTAATGCATACATACGCCATTTTAGCCTCCTGCGCCCTCTTTTCTATACGACCATATCGTATTTTATTTCGCTATTTCTAGCACTCATTCTTTTCTCTTTTGTCTCGTCCATTTCATCCTCTTCATTTCCCTCAATACATCGAATGCCTAGAGTCTGTTCTCATCTTCTTTCAACGTTCATTTATCCGCACTTTACCTCCACGCTCCTATTAGCCGGCCTTTTAACTGTAGCTCTTATCATATAAAATAAAGCTAACATTTGTCATGCATAATCGTATCTTCTTTCCTATTCATTGTTACCTACTTAGCCGGAGCGAATGCTTCCTGAATTCTTGGAATATATCTTCCTAGTAGAGCATGTATGCACACTTGGCATATTTGATCGGTTGATTATCTATGTGGCCACGAGCTGTTCGATGGTGAATCACTCTACGTTCCAGGATTGACCTGTTGTTGGAATGTAAAATAATTACGTGGAGGTGGATCATAGAAGGCCAAGTATACTAATACCAATGTGGAAAGATAAACTGTCGGAAAATAGCGGTTGGTACATCGGCACAGATTACGCACTGGCTTCTATTAGGAACTTTCGTATCTGGAAAAGTTACAGCTGCTTTAATAATAGTTATGTAATATATTATCTCTTTCTTTGCATTCGTGATAAAAGCCCGCGAGAATATATTCTGTCCGAGGGAAACAGCTTTTGGAAATCAGGGCATAAAATATTCTGGTAACAATGAAATCATCATGAGGAGGGAACGATGAGCTAGAATTTGATTGATTCTTTGACAGACTGACTGACATGCATTCATGAGATGCTTGATAGGAATTTTTGCGTAATACGGTGAAGGTATCATGGAAATATTTACTATGTGTTCATTTAAATTGATGAGAGAGGTCCAAGTTGGGATGGTAGTCAGGCTGGGCTGGCTCGCATTACTCACCATGCTAACATACTATTAGAATATGTACAATATTAATAATTATTTACGTCAATCCTCTTGTGGTGTCTCGTTAAAGTATATTTAGTCACTCGGCCGGTATTTTTTATCCGCATAAACTTGTGTATTTGCACAAAATATTAAGTTTCCGGCGTAATTCTTTGGATATCTTTGATATTTAACTTAATGAAAGCATTTGTCTATTTCCACACTTTTATTCTTAGCGACTCAGGTTTCGGCACGTAGTGCTATTTTCTAGGTGTGAATTTTGAGAACGGCACAATGTGCCGAAAACTGGGTCGGTAGACGTAAATAAGAGTGGAATCCAAGGCGTGAATCTTGCAAATGGCGTTATGCGTCGAAACCTGGGTCGGTAGAAAGTGTGGAAATAGACAAGTGCTCTCATTGTGCTAAATTTTGGCTTTGCGTTCACACATGAACCAACCTAACCTTCTTGTTCCCCTCCATGGCTATGGCACCCCTCAAAAAAATCTCATTTTTTTATTCACCTATTCCGTATCCTCATCCTAGGGGCTGTATCCCCCTTGCGTTCAGTGTAAGGAGTGCGACGCTACCGCCGCCTGTCGCACCGCCGCTGCTCAACTCAGGGGAGTCCTCCTTTTTTTCGATCCCCTCCTCTCTCAGTATCCTTGTAACCCCCTTCCCTTCCAGTAGCGTTTTACCCCTTACGTTCCGCATCCCCCTCCGCTTTCACCCCTTTCGGTCGACCCCTTCAGATAAGGGGTCGCTTCTGCTCTCTCCTTGCTTGCCTTTCGCGTAATTATATTGGCAATCTCTCCTTTTCTCTCTTTCACTCTCTTCCTCTCAAAGACGCGCGGTGATCTTGACGAGTCTCTCCAGTTTGAGAGGCCGGGTTTATTTTGTTCGGATTGGAGCGATTTCGGGGTCGAGAGGTGATATTGGTAGTGGTGAAGGAAAACGTTCGGTCTTGTGTGTGTTAGCAAGGCCGTAGTATCGAGAGGTATGAAGCGTTGCTTTTTGTGAGAATTATCGAAAACAGCGCTAATTGGCCTGTATATCGGGGTTTGCATAACATTTAACGATCAATCGTACACATACATTCATGCTCTGGATAGGGGCAACCTACCCAGACGGGGCTCAAACCCGCGACCTTCAGTCCGGTAGGCGAGAACTTCACCCCACCCACCACCGAAGCCGCTGAATAATATTATTTTTCCATTTTATGGCATGAAGCAATACATTTTCGTGATACCACAAGGGTAATAGGTATTGGACCACTACTCAAGTTCGAGGACAAGGGTGGGTGCGGCTGATTGCAAACGAAGTGTTCTTGAATTGTTTGAGACTGATTCCTGAACGAAATTCTCATTACTTAATTATTTTGTGAGTTCTCTGTTACCCACGAGAGTAATCTCGAAAAATTCAATAAATTTGTGGTGATGGAGCCTAAAGGAGACAAATAGTATCTCAGATAAACATAATGTAGTGCGTCATTTTTTTATCCAGTGTTTCCGTTTATTTCCGTTTCATTTATCACGTTGATTCTAAATATTTTTACCATGGTCCAAATTTATCATAATTATTCATGATAACACTTTAAAACTAGATTAATTGCACCTTCGGACAATGTATTAAATCCAATGCTAGGATACTTGATAAGTGCATTTTATTTTCCTAAAGCCTCCCATTTCAGTCTTCAACAAGATTCAAACATGCCCTCCTCACTTTAGTTAGTATTCGTTCCAACCTCGCCCTCTGCTTCCTCCTCCTCCCCTCTTGGAGTGCTCATTCCTCCATGTCAAGCATTTCCTCTCCGATCATTTCATATCCTACGTTTTCCTTCATATCCACGTATCGAACGCCTGTCTTATGTTATTCTCCTTCATCAATGTCCACTTTTCCGCACCGCAGAGTGTCACGTCTCAGATCAGACATTTCGCCAAACTTTTATACACATTTACACGACTATCCTCTAGTCAACCCTTAACTTTTTATGAACGGCTCCTTTCTTTACGTGATATCACTAGTGCCTCGGCCACGCGTTATTCGTGCAAAAAATGGAAGCCAGGGTTATCGTACCTACGAAAGAATTAATTAAATCCAATATGCATTGAGATTTCTTTAGTAATCGGTGTTATTTTCTAAATGCCCTAATGTTTGTTGAAAATACCATGGTTGGCAATTGGGAGGGGGATATCATTTGTCCCTGAAAAGGTTAATATGGATCGGCCACCGTTAGTTTCGTGCCACCTTTTCGGAAAAGTGATCTCTCCCGCCTTCTGCCCCTGGCTCACCCACTTCACCCCTCTCGTCATCCGAATATTCCACGCCTCCCTCCCCTGCGGTCCCATTTCATCCGAATCTACGGACGCTCGAATCTCCCGCTGCCCCTCCCCTCCCGCCCTCTCTGCCCCCGACTTCCCGTTCCCGTCTTAGTCACGTAGTCATGATTCCCCGCCGCCCCCCTTTACATATCGACCCAAGATGCAGCCCCCTCTCTCCCTCCTTCTCTGTCGCCGCCTCCTCCTCCTCCTCCTGTGGCTTCGGGCGGTTCGCCTCCCAACCATTCACCTCTGAGCGACTCGCGCCGCCGAGCGCTACCCTATCTCCCCTTTACTCCGCGACATATTTATTTATTTTAAACATTCTTCACAAACACAGTGGCGACAATTTACAGTGAAACAATAAGTGGGACATAACACTGTTTTTATTATAGCATTCTACCGATGAAGGTGAATTTAAGCAAATTCTGTGAATACCGATTATGCAATAATTTCATTCACGCAGCAGATAAAAGAACAAATCCATAAGAGGGTCCTCCTTAGCTGTAAATTTTGTATTCCACCTCAAAAAAAGTTATGCAAAGAAAAACTTTTTAACGGAGGTCCTAAATGTACTAAAGTTAATTATTATTCAAGTATTCAGGCGATTAAGGTACGATTACGTGGTGAAGTATTCTGGCAACCTCCACTTTCTCCATGTACTTCTCTCTCCAATACATAAAAGGCCTACTCCCTTTCATTCTATCTAAAATCCTATTCTATTCCTTTCTCTTCCTCGTTTACTTTTCTACCCTCTAAAACTGTTTTCACCTCCCCTCTGAGGCTCCGAACACTCGCTCCATCCACACCTTCTGCCCTTTACTTATCTCATTTACAAGCTTCCTCTCCTCACCCACCATGTCCAGCACTTCGTCGTTCATCCTCCTCTCTGTCCACTTCACTTTCTTTATTCTTCTCCAGACCTAATGAAAGAGATGGAGTTAATAGATCGCTGTCGTCAACGGGCAGAAACCTAATTCGCATTACCAATTACCGCCACTCAATCTCTTCATAAAGGTCGATTTTTCATTTTTCGACAGATATTTGTGACATTTTCCCCATTTATTATTAGTGTTATTATATATATATATATATATATTAATATATTGTTATTTTTTATATTTATCATTTCATTTATCACCATAGTGCTCCATTCGATTCTGTAAAAATAAACGTACGGGAGGACAAGAATAAGTAGTTGACGTAGCCCGTATGAAACGTCAATCAAACTATTTCAGTGGAAGAACTGTTGACATCACAATCAGTTAGTTTTGCATTGAGACCTCTCTATTATCTCCCCTTCTCCAGTAACTCCCTCCACTACCTCTCTTCCTCTGCATCATACCTTCCCCCCCTCTCCCCTACCCCTCCCTCCACCTGGCGCACACTTCCCCTCGCTCCGGAGAGAGATCGAGTCCATCGTCATTTCGTAATGATTTCTCGCGCGTGCACCAGCGAGAGGAAGACTTGCGGCATCCCTTGGAGCTGTGCGCCCAACGACTTATTCCTCGCCGACTCTCTCCCCCGACTTTGGAGTGGCGTAGCGGCGGAATTCCCTCATATCTTTCGCGTCTCCTTTCAGCGTCGCTGTGCCGAGTGATGAGGGCCCCATGTATGCTTTGCGGGAAGGGTTTTTATGAGTGGCCGTTTTAGCATTGCCTGAAAGATTATGATTATTATAAGATAAGAAATGAGGTTATTTAAGAGCATAAATAAGTTTCATGTTCAGATGCTATGTATTCCATTTAGGATCATGTTGCAAAGGCAATTTTAAAAGTGATATCGATGCTTCGGTAGTGATTATGCTTAGCATCGAAACCCGGATTGATGAAATAAGTATTTTTCTTAATTAGTGAAACTTAACATTGCTGAAAATAGTTGTATATAAACTTAAGCTCTATTTTGTTTCGATTTATGTATTACAGAAATCAAAATACAAATCGTATTTAGTATTATATTCACTCAAGTCTTTTATATCCTACTTTTTGAAGCCCTTCCAATGTTGTCACTTGAGTGGACAAAATAAAAAGATTTTTTTTCTAAGTGAAATTCCTCTCGAACACAACTTTGTAGGACCAGCAAGGCATGCATCCAAGGTTTGACACATGTTTAGTTGAAGGGTCGTGGCTCTTTAATTATTGCTGGAATAGTGAGTTTTAGTCGATCAGTTGAGATAACTGCTAAAGTCCTTTATTGCGGAGTTTGTTTTGGTCTACGATCATTCCCAGCAATGAAATTTTTCAGAAACATTCCCCAAGCCAAAAATATCTTCCCACTCTTGCGCCAGTAACTTTCAATCAATGTTAGTTTATAAGTGTGATAAAATAATTACATTATGATAATGTGTTTTGTAAAGGAAAAGTATTATAATTAGTAGCTATCTTAACCAGGAGATGCGATAGTTATTGATACAAATATGCGTTCCATTAAGGCAAGAAGAAACGTTTTGGAAGTAATCTTGTATTGGTTCATTCCAAAGCTGCATTTGATCGTATTTATTCTTTTGCTCGTGCTTTATCCACGTTCGTTACGTTAAATTGATAACCTTTTCACCATCAATGGTCATAATCTAATACTACAGGGTAATGTGTGACACGTGCTGTGTTATTGTTTATGCAGTCGCTGACAGCTTTGTTCTTTAAGTATTTCAATACCCTCTTTTCATTCCACTCTCCCATATTTTTATTGCTTGTCATTTTCGCTTTGCCATCGTCTGCATTAACGCTTTGCAATGCCACGGTCATATTTATTCACCTCTTGGACTAGACCTTTTCCATCCTTGATATAAGTTAAATGGAAGCCGCTTGTTCACGGTTGAGAATCGTTGTATCATTTCCCAGAAAAGCTTTTCAGTGGTGTATCCTTTCCCCTTAATTCCTCTGCTCGTGGGCTAATTAAAGGGACCCCCAACTTGAAATTTTCGAGAGCGGTACTAATCCCATGAGGTAAGAGGAAACGTTGAAGGGGATCTTAGGTGGAGATTGCCATTACATTTGAAGGTTTTTTTCAAATGCTCATTTTAATTTTTGTTCTGCATAACACATTTATTGACATTAATGCTGTTGGGTTACTGGGTTAGAATGATAAATGTTGTTGTTAACTATATGATTATTTCGTGTTTGCGTGTGTTGTGAAATGATATGTACCTATTTAAAAATATAATTAGGCCATGTTTAGAATTTAGGGTAGTTCTACGTGGGAGAACATTACGCCGGATTGAATCGCAAAAATAATACTCCATGTTAACCTACCTTATTCTGTAGAAAATTGCTCTGGTATTTCCTTGATATCCTTTTGTACTAATGGTTTGATACTGCGAGATATAATGAAAGGCATTCGATAAGCAGTGAAGGTTTAGTTAAGACACTGAGTTAGTATGTAGAAGGTAGGATGGCCGTGTTTAAGGTGAAATGAGGAATTTTAAATTGGAAGTTTACAGCATTGGAGACTTTGGATTTACTGTATTAAACGGCCTAAAGCGATTAGTTGGTCATGATGATGATAATTGTGGAGTGTATTTTTATTTTCCAATTGAGGTTGATAGTACGTCGGTCCGCGGACCCCGGAAAGAAGTATTGAAGAAATCAGAATAGGGTAGTTACCTTCATCAAAGAAAACGAAAAGCATTGATTCGTTACCCACCATTACTGTATTGATAATGTACAAATTATTTGGTTTTAGAAATACCGGTTTAGACGGATGGCAATGGTCAATTTTTATCCTCATATGAAAAAGGCCAGATTGGCGCCCATGCGATGCCACTCCACGTGACGTCACAGGGGCCTAGTTTCTATATGAGTAGATAGGAGTTTTACATCGTCTGAGATTACTAATGCATGATTTAGGCACATACTTCAGGGAAACATGTCTTAATAATAACTTATTAAAATTGGCTAAGGTCGGAAAGTTTTCTTCGTTTGATAAGGTATTAATAATCGTTATTTAAGCCAAGTGCTACCAGCTAGCAGGGTACTCTGCTACCTGCTAGCATCCTGCGTCGTATCAGCGCTCAAAGCCTCGCCCCAAGGTCAACTCACTTGCGGCAGCCGGAACCAGAACGACGTCACACGGAGTTTTCCCGGCATTCATACTTAGCCGTCGCGTTTTCGCGCGCTTGAAAATTTTCACTTTTCATTTAATAGCGAAAAATAGATATCGTCATTTAAAAATATAAATGCGTGAAATACATACTCCAAGGGTGATAATCTTTCGATTTAGGCAATAAAAAAATAATACGAAACGACCCTATTCCTTAATTTCGAGACTTACTCATTTTTCCAGGATTGGCGTCCTTGTTCGTGCGGGATGTGTATATCCACCTTTTCCACCCACGCTAAACTATCTTCCCCTCTTGTTACTTCTCCCCCATTCCCAGTATTTTTCTTGCTTTACCCCTCTGCCTTACGCCCTCTTGCCGGGTGGTGGGCGGGAGTGATGCTCGGATTCCGGGAAGCCAACTGCGGGTAACCTTTTCCCGGAACGCCCTCCGGGCTAATTTTCGGAAACGCTTTGATTTATTTTCGTGAGGGAGAGCTTCAAGGAGAGATATATAAGTCATCCCAAACTTAAGAACTCGGGGAACCTCCTCTTCTAAGAAGGTCGCTGGTCGCGTGGGAATGTCTCTTAAACGACGCTATAACAATTTGTCGTTAGGCGGACTTTTAAGTTGCTCATTATTATCTTAGGAAATGGCGATGCCCTGATTTATATCGAATATAAAATTCCCTTATCACTCATCGTAACCCCTTTTTGAGTTTACGTGATAGTATTTCTGTAGTCAGTTGTTAATTAGCGTATTACTGTTCGTTCCATCTTCTTCCCTCCGCGTCTCTGCATAACAAACATGCGTCACTTTTTCTCAGTTTTCATTATTCCCTATCTTCTTATACTGTTCACTGGGTAAATTACCTGTAATTTTAGTATCAGCATCACTATCTAGGAATGTGAGCCTCTAGGTAGAAGTTGTTGGTCATAGACTTAAGCAAGTGGAGCAGTTCGTGCATATGGGCAACTCTTTGGAGGAAAACGGATAGAGGAATACGGAAATTAGGAAGGAAGTTGCGTTTGCAATGAAGGTATTCATGAATAGGAAATAGCTCATGAGAGTCGATACGTAAGAGTGTAGATAAAATCTTGTGAACGGTATGATTTGGAGAGTAGCACGTACCGGTCCGGAAACGTGGACACTTAAAGAAGGTGTACGCGGAAAGACTGGATGCCTGCAAGATACCTATGGTTCTGGAGAGAATGAAGTTGAAGTGAACGGATAGGGAGAGGATCGACGAAGTGATAGACATGGTGGGCGATTATAGGAAACTTCTGGATGAGATAGGGGAGAGACTGAATGTTTGGTTGAAGGGAGTACTGAGCGGGAGGAGATGTTACAATTCGTGCTTTACGGAAGAATGTTTGGTATGCGAAGAAAAGAATGGATTAGAATTGCATTTGTTGCCAGGGTGAAAGGGGTGTAGGCGTTATTTTTATTTCACTGGAAAGGTCCAGTCTGGGTAGGCTCGTTCGGTGTCAACCTTACAGTCGGTGGAATACTCTAATTAATAATAATATAGTATGAAAAGCTTTTACGGTCAATGCATGATCTTGCGTGTTGAGCGTGCTATTGCACTCACGTGCGGCTAAGAGTAATTGAATTCTTCTAATTGAATTCTTATATCGGTCTTCATTTTTTCCGTACGTGTATCGTCCTCTGTCAGCTTTTGAGTCTTAATATACGTATAACCCTACAGATAATCCGAGAAAAACCAGTGCATAATGTTTCCAGATACGTGGATTAATCGATATCGACAGTTGATTTGCCTATCTCTCCTGAACGTCGTAATGCGGAGGCCAAGTTTCGAGGTCTGTCACTGATGTCACCATTCACGAACGACGCCTTTTCGTTTTCTTTCGACGTTGCGAAACTCACGTACCCGCTTCTTGCCCAACTTTAGCTCGTCGAGGTGTGAATTAGTGGACGTCATATCATCAGGTCTGCCGTTTTTTTGCTTGAGGCCAGCCATCGTTGTGCTCGCCAACCGACTGAACTCAAGTTCCCAGCACTTGTCTTCTGTAAAGCATTTTAAATGTAGGCATTGCTTATGGTCATGTACCTCATTTGTGAAATCTGCTAGTACAGAATTATCTTTTCGATAATTGTTCATCGTGGTGCCTTCTTTACTCAATTTAAAGCTCATGAGTGCATATTATGCAAGCATCCTTTATTTTTGGCCTTCTCGTGAAATCCCAGTCTTCATGATAGTTATTAGTTTTTTCGCCCAAGTGAGTAGTTTTTAGTTTTTAATAGTTATTTTCCTTCTTATGGCTAGATCAATTAGCGCGTTGTACTGTATTTTTTCTTCTCTTCCCAACGGGTAACATTTTAAAAGAATTTGTGTGGTAATTGGGGTATTGAATGACTTGACTAATACCTTGGCTCATTTGTCTGTCATCGTCGGTTGTTTTACGATGAAAATGCTTGCGAAATTTCGCGGAAACATGGAGATTCGCTTGAGTACACGACGCTGATGATTATGCTCGTTGGAATTATTTCCTCATGAATGCGTAACTGCGCCATTTAAGGTGACGCTGTGGATCACGTAAACTGCCCGTCAGTAGAGCGACACCCGTCCTCAGGAGAAATTTCGTAATCTTTTCGACTCTCAGACTATTGTTCTCACGTCCATAAGTGGCTTGTAGTTTTAATTCATCCATTTTCTCGGACACGTGCGAAGTTCTTCCCTCCCTCGTCATATATTTTCTGCTGCCCACAGCGTTTTTACTTTTTCCCCAACACCACAAGGGTGTCGTAATTTTCATTAATCTCGCGTTGATAATCTCCGCGAGATGCCCGACTATTGTGTCTACGCCTTTTCACGGCCGCTTTGAAAAAGCAATCCCGGTCCCGCGTAGCCACCAGACCGTGGTCGGAGTTACGGTTCCGGGCGGCGCGCGTGGCTGCGGGTGCCCGTCCAGTAGCACTCGAATATATCAAGCAACGGGACTCTAGTAAAGGAAGTTTAGATTGCCCCTGAGGAAGAATAATCTATGCATCGGACAACTTTCAGTGTCGAATCTATACTGTTCCGTCGCACCATTCTGTATTTGATAACGTGACTTCCTCACCTCGGCACGCCGGGGTAATGCTCCAGTCTGCCACTCAAAAGGTCGCGGGTTCTAATCCCGCCTTGATGGATTTACCACCATCCAGGGCAAGGATGTATGTGATTGTTAAGCAAGTAAATTGTAATAAAGGACTTTTTAGTCCTAAACTCGCTTGTTATAAATAATGATGTAGGTAACTACCTTAGTAATAGTGGCATGGATTGTGTTCCCTGTCGATCCATTGCATTATTGAAAAATGAGGATTGCTTGAAAATTTATCAATAAATATCATCTCACTTACGTGATTGATTAGGAGAGGCAGCTTCTAGGTGACATAAGGAAGAGACAGAGGGTGTGAATGGAGCGAGTGCTTAGCGGGGAGAGGATGTTGAAAACGGTGTTAGAGGGTAGAATGTTAGGTAAACAAGGGAGAGGCGGGAAAATAATTTAGATAGAATGAAAGGAAGTAGACCTTACTTTGTATTGAAGTGGGAAGTGAAGAACGGAGGGGATACTGCCAGAAAAATTCTAAAATACTCCTTGCAAACCTGCTTTGATCGGAAGTACACTTTGATATTATTATATCAACTTCACGTTGGTGAAATGGTTGATGTGATTATCGTTGGGTGTTGAAAAAATGTCTTCTAAAGAGTATGTTCTTGAGTATAGCGTTTTACGGTGCGTAAACGTGGGAATTGTGGAAATAGGACGATAAAAGACAGCAGGCATGGAGATTTGGTTATGACAATAAAGAAGGAGAGATGGACTGGTTTTATGGCGAGCACAAAAGGAAGTAGGCCTCATCGGCATTAATGCCAAGGAAATTCAATGTTGGAATTGATACCAAGGAGATTCAATGTTGGAATTAATGCCAAGGAAATTCAATGTTGGAGGGGTGGTAAGGGGTAAATTCGCAAAATGCTCCATGCAAATACTCCTTATTCCGACGAATACCGAGTTATAATTATTTCAGGTGTACGCCAGCATTTTTTTTATTAAGGTGGAAGGTGTACCAAGCCTCTATGCCACAATTCTTTTGACGAAAAAGAAGTAGTTTTTTGGCGGAGTTGTTAATTTTTCATGTCTCACGTAATTACTGCCACCCAATGGATGTCATTGTCGATATTTACTTACGTGATGAAATTAATTAAATTAACCTCCACTTTAGTTACTTCCATGAACTGGCCTTCACGTGTCAAGTCTCCATGATGTCTTAACATAATACGCGATTGCGTCGCAGTAGTGCCATTTTCTAGTCCATTATGGCGTAGTGACGTAAGTGTCCGTTTGTTATCTTTATTTATGACCTACTACTACCACTTAATGGCATAATTACCATATTTTTGTTTTAGAAAGGTACAGTCTTTGATAATTTGTCTCTTCCAATGGCGCTGAAAGATTCGCTTTTTTGCAGCCTAATTGAGCCGCATTTGTTTAGAAAATTGTAAAGTAGGTGACTTTCTCTATTAGGAAAAATATATGGATAGGTAGGTTCTTGAGGAAAATTGTAATTCATGGCTGAGAGTATCGTCATGTAGTGTTCTACGACCTTGTTGGTGTATAAGGATTGTCACGTAACATGTGATGCTTCTGTTTTACTGATACAGAACTTGACGCAAGTTTCATTTCACTTCTATATTTTGCCTAGATATTTAAATTGTATCCCTGGAAATTATCAATTTCCTTCTGCTAGAATGATTTTTCCTCTTATTGTAGCTCTACCGTTTCATAATTTAACTATGGTGCATTTCACGTAATTATTTCGCTTGCGATAGATTAGCTATTACAATGATATCAACTCTTCCGTGCATCCCCCTCAACTGTTTTCATTCAGTTAGGTTAGAGGACGTGCTGAATGAGAGGGGTATGCTGCGTCCCTTGAAATGTATCCTTAACTGGTTGATTTGTGTGTAATAATTGAGGATGTTAGTTTGATCTTGAGGAAAACGGCTCGTGCGTTGGCTAAGTTCCAGTTGAAAATACAATCCAATTCCTTGCGTAAATAAAATATGAATATTTTGAATAGTACAAATGGACTACAAAATAAGATTGGCAATGTGTAAAAGCCTACTGCGAGAATACTTTCTAGAATGCGTGTAAGGGACCAAGAACTTAAAGTAATAAACATTTGTAGCCGAAATCGGTGCATTACTTGTAATAATAGTGAACGTGGAAAAGTGATTTTGTTGGAGGTCGCTATCATGCTTCTCTAGGATTTAAAGGATAATGCCATTGAGGGAGGAGCGGTGTTTCCTTTCGCATCGGCAACAGGTGGGGCGAAATAGCGCGTTATTCGCCACCAACCCCTCTCCCCCCTTCCATGCCTCCCCTCATCTGCTTCCCAGTAATACCCCTCCACCCCCACATCCTCATCCCTCCCACGCCTTCAGGCTTCAATTGCTCTATAGACAAAAAGGATTCCGTCGGCAAAATGCAATCGTTCGCGAACGAGTCGCTCCCGAGGTGAACAGCTCTTGACCTTTTCTCCGCCACTTTGAGAGTAGATCGTTCTGCTGCCGTTATTGCTAACTAGGTTACTGTACGGCGCGGCTGAAAGTGTCTGGGATATAAGTTCAGTGGGTGATGTCTTGTTTTTTTATATATTTTATCAGTTTCCAGTGGTGGAAAATTCGTTGGTTTTTATCGATCATGTTTTAGGGCTGGCCGATGTTTAAAATTTGCTTTAGTAGGATCCATTTCCGCCCTTAAATCTCGTAAATATGAGCTAAGGTTATTTCCGTAAAAGTTTTCAATTTTGCGTTCTTTCGTCGTTTTAATATTTTCGATGCATCCCTACTATGCAAATAGTTATCCAATTCAAGGACAAAGGATGAGTTCTATCCCAGATCAGATGAGACATTCGCGACAGGATTGATAAAATGCTTAATTTTCTTTATACTCGTATCGTTAACTACATTTTTCTTCAGCGTTTGCTAAATAGTGGTGCAACTTGGGAGTAAAAGTGACGATTTAGTGCTGTTGTGCATATTATATTTAATGTTGATATGATTACGTGAACCAATAAACATAACCGTGTATAAAGAGCAATAACATACTTAATTTTCCTTATTGTTATACGTGCTTCATTGCGAGTGTATATGTATAGAAGGCTTACATTTGTTATTAATATAGAGAAAGGTCCATCGGATCTATCTGTGCATCTCATTGTCAGAGCCCATTTCTCCATGGGAAAGGTGTGGTTGGTGACTTTTTTTTCACTGCTCGTTCAATACTCTCGCCAAATGATTTCGCTGCGAAACGTTCAAATGTGTTGTTCGTAATCGTTTGTGCAACGTCACGTCCCGCCGAAGTCACCCTTCTCTCCGTACCTGCATGCATTTCTCGCGTATTCATATTTTAGTGTCCCATTGGAACGAAGGGTGACTGAGGTTCCCTGTCGAAAGTCTCTCCTCTGAACGCAATTGCCTCGTTTGCCACCATCCCCTCGATAGATGCACCGAATTTCCTTTTGTCGTGGCCTCGATTTCATGGTTGCGCTAGTGTCTGAGCTCTGGCGCTTTTTTTCAGTGCTCCACTTTAGAGATGAGAGGTGCATCGAGGAGCAATGCGTTTTTCAAAAAGAAGAACCATAGCCTTTGTATAAATGAGCAATTTTACATGATGGAACTCCTTATCATGATTATACCATGATAAGGTTTCTTTTATTATTTTCTCCTATCGAAGTAAATTTGGACTAGTGCATCAGCAGTTCTTATATGACGGGCGAGCGTTTGTACTGACGGGGAATAGTTATTTTGTGGTCTGACTGCTGGACCCGTCGCCATGAAATTAGGAATCTACTAGTAAATTCTTTTGGCAATTGAAGCAAATGTTATCAATAAAATTCGCCGATTCAAATCCAAATAACTGTTAAAACTAGAGGCCTTAAAAAAGGTATCATGGGTATAATTTCTCGCCCAAAATTATTCTATCTTCATGTTCGCGGCTGTCACAAATGTAATTTCGTTTTTATTTTAATTCATCCATTTTTTCATTCAGTTAAATTGAGGGATGGTTAAATAAATGTGGCATGGCTTGTTTTTAGAAAGTTCTAAACTCTTTAAATGTTCTGCAGACTGCTCATTTTGGCTCCACCATTTGACGTTTCTTACTTTTCTCCTTCCAGCAGCAGAAATTCCTGAAGCGGACGGCGGAGGAGCTGGAGCCTCCAGGTGGACCTGGAGACGCCTTCGAGCCACCCTCGAAATTACACTGCCCCGGCCCCGGGCACCCACATCAACCCCAGCAGCACTCCCACCAAGGTCAAGGCGGACCAAGCCAGCCGCACCAAGGCAACCAGCAAGGTCCGCCGCACCACAACCACCTAAACCAGGGAAACCCCCAGCAGCAACAACAGCAGCAACAACAACAGCAACAGCAGCAGCAACAGCAGGGCCAACCAGGTCCTGGGCAGGGGCAGCAGGGACAAAGGGGCGGCGAGGGCCTCACGAAGTTTTCCGTCGAGATCGTTCAACAACTCGAGTTCACCACGTCGACCGCGAACTCGCAGCCTCAGCAGATATCGACCAACGTGACGGTCAAGGCACTCACCAACGCCTCTGTGAAGAGCGATGTCGGCGGCGGAAATGCCGGCACTCCGGGAACGGGGCCAGCGGGGGCCCCCGGTTCCGCAGGACCTCCGGGAGGCGGCGGCTGTGCCTCCCCCGCGACGCCCAAGTCTGGGCCCGGAACGCCTTCCCGGGTCGGGGGCCTCGGGTGCGTGGACATCGGCACCCTGGTCGAGTGTAAGCAGGAGCCTGGTGACAACGAGTTCGTGGACTTGGAACAATGCGCGGCGGCGCTGGAGAAGGACGCGGCGGCCAACGGGGCCACCTTCCCCGGCTTCACCGACCTCATTGGCGACGACACGAGTGACGAAATCATTACGTCGGACGCTTTCAAGGATCTCATCTCGGAGATCTCGGACTTCCACCCCGAGTTCATGCGGGAGTTCGACTTCGAGGAGAAGAGTGTGGATGGGCTGGCCGCCGCCGCGGCAGCTGCCAACAGCGTCGTGTTGGCGGCTGCAGCGCAGGGGGGAGCGAACGCAAATGCGGGCGCGGCGGCGACGGGTGCAAATCCGGGGACGGGTGCGACCACCGGCGGAACGGGTGGACCTCAAGGAAATGCAGGCGCAGGCGGACCGGCGAGCAACGTGGGAGCTGGCGGGAACAGCAACCAGGGGCAAGGTCCGGGAGCGACGGGAAACGCGGGAACCAACGGCAACCAAAACTCTCTGGCCAACTCTGGGCAGCTGGTGCCTAAAGTGGAGGAAGGCGCGTGTCCTCCGACGCCGGATCAGAAAGATCACCACCACCAATCGGCCCACCATATGATGGAGCAGAGCGGCGTAGTTGGCAAAGTGCCCACGTCCGTCGCCGGGTCCGCAGCGGCGGGCTGCCTCAGCAACCACTCAAGCAACAGCAACCACAGCAACAGCGTCGGCAGTCCGCTTCTTCAGGGAGGACCGCAGTTCTCTCCCCAACCTCAAGGGGGCTTGTTCGAGGGCCCCCACGGACCCCAACCCCCCTCATCGCTCGCCAATAAGCAGGGTGGCCCTCCACCCCCGCCCCACCCCCACGGACCCCCACACTCGCAGGGACGAATGCCCTCTTACCCCCCGAGCCTCGACTTCGGCAAAGCGGAGCTCAGTCCGGCAGCTCAGACTCTCAAGCAGATGGCGGAGCAGCACCAGCACAAGACGCAGCAAATGGGAATGAGCTTCGGGGGCCCGACACATGCACCCTCGGGACCTCAGCAGGCAGCGCCACGAAACGCAAGATCCCCATACGCCGAGTTTCCCTTCGGTAGTGGGGGTGGTGGCGGCGGCGGAGGCGGCGGTGGAGGCGGAGGGGACTTCATGGGCAGCCCCGGCAGTGGACCCACGACCCCTCACGGCCCCCCGCCTCAGTTCCTCTCGAAAGGGGGCGGTGCAGCGGGTGGTGCGGCATCTCCCTTCGGCAACCAGGAGGCTATCTTCGTTGCGGCCGCAGCGGCGGCGGCGGCAGCTCAGCAGGCCGGCTTCCAGGGCGGCGGGATGGAGGCCCAGAAGCGTCAGCAGGCCCTGCACCACTTCCACCAGCAGCAGCAACAACAACAACAGCAGCAACAACACTCTCCTCAGCAGAAACCCCCGCCCGGCCTCGCGGCTTCCTCGCCCTCTCCTTCTGGTGGGATGCTCGGAGGTGGAGGCGGTGGCCCTCCTCCGGGTTACGGGGGCGGACAGCAAGGCGTTCCCGGGGGCGGAGGTGGCGCTGGAGGCCAGGGAGGGGGTCAGGGGGCGGGCGGTCCACCGGGCGCGAAGCAGTTCTCGCATTACGGTGGCAGTCCGCAGCAGATGCAAGCCCACCCTGGTGCTTATCTGGTCCGGGGTCAGCCGGGTCAGCCAGGCAGCGGTCCCCCGCAGCAGAGCCCCCAGGCGCAACACCATCATCACCACCCGCACCCGCAGCAAGGGGTGCCTGGCGGTCCCGGCTCGGGTGCAGGTCAGCCGGGCCCGGGGCAGCAGCAACAGCAGTTCGGCAGGGGCACACCGCCGAGGCCGCCCTCGCATCCGGGTCCAAACGGTCTGCAGATCAGCTCGGCGCAGCAGCTCCACATCAGCCAAGCGGGTCCCCATCTTCAGGTAGGTGCCGTTCATCCTATTTCCCCCTGTGTTATGCCTGTAGCTTCTAGGTATATGGTTTACCCAAGTTAGTCCGATTTAGGGTAGTCTCGAGCCCTAATATGGATGGTGACGGTCATATACCTCTTTATAACCATTCGTAACAATCTCTCCCCGTCTCTGTTGTGGCTGAACATATCGTAGAACGTAATGTATTTCCTTGAGAATCTTATTGAAGGAATGATAATGTATCATACAATTATGTCCTCTTCTACATTCTCTTTCGGGCTGACTTGCCAGGATATAGTGGTAATTGTTTAATTAGTTTGATTACATCTATTGGGTTGGGCTTTATTCCTTCAAAAATTGGTAGAAGGAGCGTTAGTTATAATGTATTAGTTAAGCTGGTGACCGTGATTTCTGTCTAGTTTAATACCAACTTGCAAAATGTTGTATGATTTCTTCTATAAACGAAATACTATTAATTATACTATTATCCATTTGCTTACTAAACATTGAACAGAGTAATTTATATCTCTTCAATCTAAAGGACTGAGTAATGAGATATTTCCATTTCTATTTCTTTATTTTGTCCTTCTACGTCTCTTTCTTATCCTTGGTAACGCAACCGCAGGATTACATTAATCGGGTCATACCCATCGACCATTGATAGTCTACTACTTTTTATTATCAAAAATAAGGCAGTAATAAAAAGTGAGCCATAAAAAAAGCCAATTGGGTCACCCGAAAGTGCATACGAGGATCGTCGATAAGTGGCACCATCACCGGAATTGCCAAATGCTTTGTCATTGGCCAAAACCATCCATTCGTTGAACTCACACAATTGACTGCTAGTTGCTATTCGTTGCGCACGGGATCAGTTAAAGCCAGGCTGAAGCCGTCTTCCATATATTTTATATTAGGAAATTCGATAATTTTGAACGTGAGCATAGTGCATTTTGTTCCGCAAAATCTATCGTATATAATCCAAGTGATCACCCTCCATGATACCATCACATCCGAATTATTTGAGTTGGAAAAACATTTATTTCCTTAGTAGCGTGTTTATCCTGAATTTAAATGAAAAAAAATTCTTGAGCTCTTTCTGAAGATGCCCAGATGCGCTACTTCTCGGATTCATTTGTATACTGAGTATTAGCATTGCATTTTTTAGAGTTCTCTGCTTTCAAAGCGCCCACGATCAATCGAACCAGCCTAGAGCACGTGCCTTCCTTGTTTCGATTTTGGCTTCCTATTGGACGAGTACACCACCCTCCATCGCTCCCGACTTTTATCCCCGAAACGTATTTATTCCCGCCGTCTCCTTCCCTTTGCCTCTCATGCGGGTTGGGGTGTTCTCTCGCGGGCGCTATTTTGGTGTCCCTGTTGCTTACCCTGTCGCCGCACCCTTAACTCCCTCCCTACCCCTTATCCAAACCCCCCCTCTCCCTGTCCCTGTTTTCGCCCCTTAGTCGGTTTGGGTCCAAGCGGAGTGGCGGGTGTCCACGAATATGTCTCTCTGGTCGGGCATTCGTGTTTACCACGAGGCGTTTCCACCGATTGAGAGCCGAACTGGATCCGAGCCACTCGCAATGGCGTCTCCGTAAAACGTCTGCATACTCTCGGGCCTTAATATTTCACAACGCTGGCGAGAGATTTGGTGGATGAGATTTAGAGGAATGGATCCATAGATGCGCATTTTCTCCCTCTTTCCCCGTTTATGTTTTCGTGGTAGACCAAGCAGTCGACTTAAATCACCAGTTTTTATGAGCCATTATTATGTGTAATGCGAGAATTAAAAATCTTCCGATAGTTTTGACGGTTAGGAGTATTACGTGGAAGTGTCCTTTTTACTTAACCTATTCTTTTCAGCTTTTGTTATTTTATGTTAAAATATCATTTCGGTTTTCATGCCGACGAGTGTAGTGGGAGATAATAAGAAAGTGTAATATTTTCACTGAATGTATTTTCTCTCGACGAGTTTCGTTGCTATGACAACCCTTACGAGTGCCTTATGTTATGGTAACAACTAAACGCTTCGTGCGAAAATAAGGTATGGTATGGTATTTGGAAGATGCGGCCGACAGCTTAGGTCATTTTCGCCATGAGAGAAGTGTTGGTATGAAAGGGAGGAGAGATACCCGGCCTCGGCATTAGCCGAAAGGCGCCAAGGGGACCACGGGTTAACGTCCCATCCGGCGGACGGAGTGTTGCGCTTGAAATGTCCTCCACACAACATTCAAGCAGGGATCGGGCAGTTCCTGAAAATTCTTTTTCACCGCCGGGATTTGAACCCGAGCCCACGGGGCGGGAATAGGGCGATTTTGAATTTCCTGGGCAATTTAAATACTTCAACATTTTAAAAAGTTAATAAGACAATTCCGATTTAGGTGTCAGTGTGCTACATCGTCGCTAGGTGAAATGTAATAGTTAATAGAACATTATGAAGGTGAAACAGCAAATTGTCAAGCTTGAATTGCTTAACCTGTGTATATATATTTTTCTTCTAGTTTCCTACTCGCGTCTGAGTTGTTCTATGAGAGTGAGGGACGTCTGGTCTCACCCTCGCTGTCTCTTATTTTTTGTCAGCCCCGGGAATTCCCTCGAATAGGAACCCATCCCCTCTTGGCCACCCTCTTTTTCTTGCACCCTTAAACCCCTTTTATATATCTTTCTCCCATTGAGCAAGAGAAATGCGGGGAGGAAGCGTCCATTCCGTGTTCCCTCTTGTTGCCTCACCTATCTCCCTCGAGTTTTTGAGTAGGGTAATAATCTAACTCGGGCTATATCCAGAGACGGTTTAATGTGAGAAAAGCAGGAACTAAGTCGCGCCAAACTATTAAGTTAACTGATCACTCACTCATAGATTTTACAGAAGTTTTGATTTTATAGGTAAGGGTAGAGCTCACCCCGAACTAAGCCACAGGCCACACACAAGGGTAGGGGAGCCAGTTCCTTTCCCTGGGCCACATCGCACTTTTTTTGTTTGGGGGTGTCCGTAGTCTTCACCTGGGATTTGAACGCGTAACCTCTCGATCAGTAGACAAACGCTCTACCCAATTCGTTTCCACGCTCTTCGTAAACTGTTATGGCGAACATGAATTTTAAAAATGCGTTATCATTTGAAAAATATGTTTTAACAATATTTTACTGTATGAAAACCTTATTCTCAAAGTCAGCAGATGAATGAACTAACTTTAACCTTTTAGTATTAGGGTTTACTTAATTTCAATTTAGAAGGGAGCGTTAAGTATCCCTATTGTTCTCACTCATCTCAGTACGGTAGAATGGCACATAGTTTTGTAAGCCAATATTTATTTCTTAACGTTAATATTTGTATGTTATACTCTTGTCAGTGGAAGGGAATGATCTTCCGGCAAGTTCCGCAAATGGAGCTCTTGTCGGGCATATCTTGTAGTTGACTATTTCTTCTTTATCTAAAACTCTCCTTTATTCCTGTGTTTTCCGTCATTCCTAGTGCTTAACGTCTTCCCTGTCTCTGCCTCATTCTCCGCCTTACGTCTTTAAAAATATTTTACTGGAGTCTGCCTGACTCCCTCCCTGCCCTACCACAAAACCTGAACACCCGAATTTTCTTCTCTCCTCCCCTGCCCCTTCTATATATATAATCTACTGTCTCACAGCCTCGCCCTTCCAAGATGCGTTGGTTCCCTCGCTTCCCTGGTGCGCTTTCCCACGCGTTGTTGTCAAAGTTGTCTCTTTCCCTCTCTTTCCAACTCTCTCCACTATTGGAGAGTTTTTAACGCTCAGAGGAGCAACACGATTGGATTTTACTCAATGGCTATGTCCCTAGGCCATTATTGCCATCGGCTTCCCAACGAAATCAATAGAAGAACAGTGATAATTCAAATAATGATACTATTACGATCGATTTTCTGGTTGATGTTGATAAATTGTCGGCTGTAGTTATCGTTTTGACTCTATTTTATTGGAAGTTTAATTTTTGGCCGTGTTCATGTTATTATTCATCGGCTAATCGAAAAGGAGTCGGAAACTATTAATGATTAAGAAAAATCTAGAACCAATCTTGAATATATGAGGACTGCCATTATTATCATTTAATTATTATTGCCTATAAGGTTAGATATTACGGGGAGTAATTTTTTTGAGTAAGTTCCCGCGACTGGTCTCTATCCCCAAATTGAGCTTGCCTCTTCTTTCCAATCAATACATCTTTCATGTGTATAAATCTTATATACTCCCTCCCCGCTTAGCTTTACTCTCACACGCTTTTCATCATCCCTTCCTCGCTTGGCTCGATCAGAATCCTTTTTCTATTCGGTAAATTTCCTCAACATTTTCCTCTCCTCATCCATTATGGGTGGCTCAGATGCTATTATAAACAGTTCTAAAAGATCCAACATTTTTAGTGCGTTTGGAATAGAAGGAAGCTTTCACTATAATTATTACTTAGCTTACCTATCCCGATTACCACTTTTAATTTTTAAGTATTGCATAAGGCATATTGGTCTTCAGACTATCCATGACCTTCCTTCTCTTAATCCTACTTGTCCCCTAAACTAGCATCCTTCCCTCCATTAGTATCTTCAGTATCCTTTCTCCACTTATTATATGCTCCTAATTCTCCATCTCATTTGTATCTCCTACAGAAGTTTCTTTCTCTTCTATCTTTCTTCTCGCCTTTCACTTCTAGCCTTTCCTCTACCTTCACATCTACCATTTCCCTTCTTTGTCCGTCTCGTCTTCTTCATTACCCTCCATACCTACGTCTCAAGCGCCCCGAGGCTATTATTCAGCAGTATTCCTACCACTGGCGTTGCCAGGAATTTCGTTCAGGGGGGTGGAGTCTAAAACCCGGGGGGTGCGGGAGAAAATTTTTCAAAAACAGGGATTTAAATAGAGGTTTTTAAACGAATTTCAACCCTTCATATTAGAAAAAAACTTAATTTTTTTCAAAGATATCTTTTGTTAGTAATTGTTTTTCAATATTTTGTTTTCTATTACGATGAAGCAAAGTAATGGTATTTTTTTATTTCGGAGGGAGGGGAGAGGTCCGCACCCGCCGAAATCCCCCTCGCTACGCCATTGATTCCTACTCATTTCGAAGGGGCACCCATTGCCTTTTACTTAAAATCTCTCCCCTGCTTGGATCTGTGTAAGATTTTTGTTTTCTGCATGTGTCTTCAGATGGCGTTGCTCCGTCGTCGTTGCTTCGATTCTCCCCTTCCGCCAAACTGGCTGCTTCCGTCTCCTCCCAACTGAGCGAGCGTCCTTTTGTCACACTCGTTTCCTTCCACAGATTTTTCGATTGCGACGCCTCATTCGGCAAGTGACCTCATTCCGACCAGTGAGCAAGTAAGTGGCTTGCGAGGTCATCCCGAATAGTCCCATTTCCTCCCCTCACCCCTTCCTCGAATACCCAAGATGCGAAATCGTTTTCCATCGATTATCTGAACGAATGCATTGAATGTCCTTCCACCAAAGATCGACTCGTTAAAAATAGTCCTTCCCTTTCTCTGGGTGGGGCAGACGCTGCTGTTTGATGGAAGAAGGCTTACCAGCGGAGTGTCGAGCTTTAGGATTGCGTGTTACAATTTCTAGTTTTAGTGGACGCCTATGAAATATTTACGCGTAATTATCTTGCTTTTGAGTAACTCCTAGGCTAAAATTACTCTATTTTTATTATTATTATTATTCCGGTTAGTGTTTGGGTGGAGCATTTCGGGAATCACCCCAACTGATCTTCGTACTCTCATCGACTTTCCCTTTTAATTGACTGTAGCACTTTTCCCTTTCATTCATTCTACAAATATTACTTTCTTTCTTCCCTTCATTCCTTACGTAGCATTCTTCCATTTAACGACGTTTTTTTGCATGCCCTCCTCGCTTTGTGCTCGTTCCATCCAGGCCTTGATTTCTTTGTATTCTCCCCTTGTGCACTATGTCAAGCACTTCATCGTTCCTCTTCCGCTGTCCCATTAGCCTTTCTCAATTCTCATCCACAACCACATCTTAAGCACATCCAGTCTTTTCTCGTCCTCCTTCAGCGTCTTCAATTCTCAATAAGGCCTACTCCCTTTCATTCTTTCAAAAAATCCTACTCTCTCCCTTGTTTATCCTCTAGCACTATTTTCAACATCCCCTTCCCGCTAAGTACTCGCTCAATTCATACCTTATGTCTCCTCCATATCTCGTCTAGAAGCTGCCTCTCATCACCTTCCGAGATGGCGTCCATAAAAAAAAAACAGTCGTTGGAATCTCAGTAATTCCACCGCGGATGCAGAAAAGGTTTCATCCGACCCCGCAGCTCGTTGCTATATCGCCCGGAAGATAATTTCCCGCACATCGAAAACGCTCTCTCCTGGTCGGCGGAGAGTTCGTGGGAGCCTAGAGAGGAGCTGTGGAGCGCGAATGCGTTGACCCCTTGGGCCGGCCAGAGCCCATTATTATTGCTGCGAAGCACACGAACTGGGCGTTCAAGCGTTACGGACAGACGGAGAGAGAAGAGAGGTCGGTCGGTCTCCACATTCGGAGCAAAGACTCTCTACCGCATATCCCCTTCGCGACCACCGCCGCCTCCCACTTTAATAACTCGGCGAGAGAAAGAAACCGTTAAGAAACGTAGTTTAGAGGAGAGAGAGAAAAAAAGAAAGCATCTTCGCGGCTCACGACGATACGTTTCCGCCCACGAAAGGCTCGAGTGTATAAAACTCTTTCCGAGGAGCAGCGTTTCGCTCAGATCGCCTCAAAACTATCTTTGCCGTTCTTGGGCTACCTACTACCTGCAAGGCGGGGGTCACTTGATTTTATAACCTGTGAAATGTGCTCGCCTTTTTTTGTGAATTGGTCGTTATTCCGGAAACAATGGGAGAAATGCGTACAGGTACTCCTCGGCTTTCGAAGAAGATTCCTTCCAAATACTTGATCGTAGATCGGCTGTGCCGTAAGTCGGGAACGACATACGCAGGTGCATCATTTACCTGTCAAAATCTGGCGAAAAAGTCACCGTGGTGACTGACTTAGATTCGGTCTCTGAAGAACGTGTAATTTTTACGCTCGATCCAGTAATCTAAATTTTACGCGAATATTATTTATTTTAATCTTTGGTAGGCGTGGTATAAATTTTAGGGATTATAAATAATTATCATAATCCCTATATATAATAATTATTATTAAATTAAACGAAATTTCGAAAAAACAGCTGCTGGGAATAATGCAGGGAAAGGAACACGTTACCTCAATACGCGTGCTATTGTAGCATCATTCTCATGAAGAAATTTTAGAGGTATTTCCGAAATTATTTTCCATATCTCCTCATTACGTTGTAATTATATCAAGGGATTACCTCTCGAAACTCATCGATCTTTATGCCACTCATTCTCAGGCCTTCTTCTTGTGGCTAAAACCTCTGGCCACATTCTATTGCTGAAAGCACAATAGGCGTTCATCCTATGAAAGTGGTTTCTCCGTTGTACTTAAACAACGGTATGCCAATGCTATCGATAATCTCGACACTAAGGATTGGTTTCATTAGGAAAAATAGATGGAAAATTGCTACTTTTCTGACGGTCTCATACATTACACTAATTGACCAGAGAAGTGGGGATTAAGTTGTTGAAACGATCATGAAGGCTTTCGAGGAGTGGTGTGGTAGGTGCAGTTAGGTTTCCGGGTTGTCCTCCCTGTTGATTCATCTTCGTGATGACATTTTCGCCGGCGTTGCAGCAGGTGTCTCCAGATTTAAAGTCGGTGGCTACATTGTCGTCACGATGATAAATCGACGCGGAGAACAACCCGAGGCATTGAGACGTTGATAAAAGGAAGCTGCGAGACTCGATTAACAGCTCAAACCCAGAATGGGATGAATGGGAAGGAGATGAAATAAATAATGTTAGCTCCAACGAGCCCGACCACTCCCCGTATATTCCCAAATGGTGGTTGTCAGGTGGCAGTGATGACATGTAATGCGTTAAATATTTGACAGTGATGAGGCCCCTCGCGACTGCAGCTCAGAAACAAGGGAGTCACCTCGTGTATCTGCTATTTCTTTTTTTTTCGCCGAGTGGCGAGTGACGTGGCTGCATAACTTAAGAGTGACGGGCCGTCCCTGTCGCTAACGACGAGCGGAAATGAATATGTATACAGTCGAAGGTGTCGTCGCCGGGGCGACCGGAGGATGGTGGCGAAATGTTTTTATTCCGTCTCCTCGTTGCTGCGGAGAGGTTTTAGGTGTGCGAGAAGTGGACTTAAGCTCCCTTTTCACCGCAGAAATACAAAATATCTCTGTGGTGAATACTTAAGTACTTAACTTCTTCTAATAGCGTAACGGCTGTCATTAAAAATAGATTATTTGGGGCGATAGTGTTTGAAGTTGGCCTCTTATCACTCAATTCTAAATGGCATTCCGCTATTTTGATGTATTATATTACTTGAAGAATGGAGGAGGTGAAGTGGGCAGAAAGGAAGTGGAACGAAAAGTGCTGGACAAGGTGGGTGAGGAGAGACAGCTTCAGGATGAGGTACAGAGTAGAGAGAAAGTATGGATGGAGGGAGTAATTAGCGGGGAGGGGATGTTGAAAATATTTTTAGAGGGTAGAATGTTGCGTAAACGAGGAAGAGATAGGAATAGGATTTTTAGGTAGAATGGAAGAGATAGGAATAGGATTTTTTAGGTAGAATGGAAGAGAGTAGGCCTTATTTTGAATTCAACAGGGAAGTCCATGAGGGAAGGGGAAAGAGTCGGAATGCTCTCTCGAGCTCTATGCAAACCTACCTAAATCGGTAGAACACTTAATTAATTATTGATTTGGACGAAAAATCAAATTGTCCGGTAGCTTTTATTGCTTCATGTGATAGGATAATTAAGTCTCATGTCGAATTGCAAATCCTAGAGTATCTATTAAATAGAAACTTACGGCACGTACGTGGTGGAAGGGCTCCATATTAATAATGAATGACTCTTTGTTACTTCCACAAGGTTATAAAAATTTCTATTATATTACCGGTTTCGGCTACTACACCATTATTAAATACTATATGAGGTTATTAAAAATACTGTTTGAGGTATTTGATAATGGTGTAATAGCCGAAACCGGTAATAAAATAGACATTTTTATAAACTTGTGGAAGAAACAATATGTCTTTCATCATTAAACTAGTGTAACTAGATGAAGTATTACGTATAAAAATTGTGGTCGCTTTAGTGGAATTTAATTCTCATAATCAGGCGCTGCTGATAAACTTCTAAGCCATTGGTAAGGTTGGTGTTCAGGTAAATGCAGTCTTACTGTTTGTTTGCCATTTGTACTAAAGTCGGATCACCTCGAGAGATCTATGACGTGCGCAGAAAGAATGCGACTTGTGTGTTTTCCTCCATGATTACACTTGCGCGAATGAATCACATTTTTCTCGATGATAAGGCATTGAGTTGGGAAGAAACCAGCTGAACGGACGCGATCTACGACCAAATATCCAATGGCTTGTATACTCGCTAAGACTAAACGAACCTGGCGGCGGAGTTTCCCTGGTCTAAGGAATGCCGATTATTCAAGAATTCCTACGTTTAAGCAAATGAAGCAAGCGAGAAAATCCATTCTCAAGTAAAGGTCAAGGATTGAATTGTACCTGCAGGGCGCCTTTACCCCTTCATGCTTGATTTTTTCGCACCGTCCCAGAATTGAATTGGTTCACGAATGACATGGAGAGCGACTTAGGTGTTGAGTTCATTGATCCTAAGCATAGATCATCCTGCACAATTCGCCTATGCATCCCGTTTGGTTTTGATTTAGTCATGGTATGGATATAATGGCTGGGAATTAATATTTTCTGTTCAGATAAATATTTATCGAGTGGGGTTGATGATCACAAATTGACATTTGTTTATCAGATCATTGTTTAGCGAATTTTCGTTTTGGGAATTTTGGCGTACTTTTCAGTCACCGGTTTAAAAGCCATTGGAGCTAACCCTACCCTACCTTTACTACCCTCAAATGTGTTTCAAAGAAGACATAGCACGTACAGACATTTGTTCATCTACATCTACATAATACCCCGCAAGCCGCCTAAAAAGGCGTGCGTCAGGGAGTGTTAGGACACAAGCCGTACACACATAAAAAGGAAATGAGAAATTACGATAAGATTTATTAAAGCCCTTTATGGTTCAGGTAAAAAACGAATTCCCATATTTATCCGTTTAATACTTATATAATGGTGAAATATCTCTTTTAATTTATCGCTTCTCAATTGTTAACGTAGTATGTGAACATTTTCAATGTTCTCTTTCAACAATATTTATCGGCTCCACCACATCACGCCTAAAACAATACTTGATGCACATGAGAAGATAATCAGTTCATTTAGTACCTGAACCGCCCTTTGCCCATCCACCCAGAATTTGCAATGTGTTTTTCCTCCACGTATCCTGCTTGATTAAGGATAAAACGGTAGTATATGCGATTAATTATTCATTGAACTCAATGTGCATCGGCAATAGCGAATTTTAGTACATTGCCGCTTATTGTGATTAAAATAAAAGTTTGCCTTGCCTGAGAAATTGTTTACCTAATTGATCGAATGAGGAAAAATGCAAATACTTGTATTTATTCGCCCGCTGTGTTTAATTAAAAAGGATCATCGTAGAGAAGTACTTCAATAAGGATCTCCATTAACGAGAAAATTACTTGTCTTCAGCATTAAATAATGGAAAATACTATTATTTTTCTTTTGAACCCCATATCTATCGGCGGTAAAGAATTTTTAATGAAATGTCGGCCGAGTGTTGCTTGAATGAAATCCCTTAGCGGGGTAAATTACTTGGATGTATCGATCTTATTTGTTTGGAAGGGGCGCATGGGACGATCTATAAACACGTGCCCTCCCGCCTGACCGCGAGAGGGCGTGTAGCATCGCGGTGGCGTAAGAAGACGCGGTAGTTGTAGTCAGTGGTGGATGTGCTCGATAACTGGGAGGATGAGGCGTTGGCGGGCGAAGGCGGCGTCGGTTGCGGCGATTTTCGCCGAGGCGCAATGCGGCAATCCGACTCGCGGACGCCAAAAAGCAATTGGTCGAGATGTAGACAGGCAGGAGAGCGAAGTGGGGTTGGGGGATAGGAGAGGCGATTTGATGGGAAGCATTATAAGATGAAGAAGAAGAATGTAGGAGGAGTTGAGAAGAAGTAAGGCGGGAGGTCCTTAGTCACCCTCCCACCCTCCAGGGACACCATTCCATTTCCTCAGTCATGAATCGTGAGATGGTATTATTTCCTTTAGAACTGTTGATGTAGGTAAATAAAGGACAGGGCTAGGGCGAACACGAATGAAAATAGGAAAATAAATGGAATAAATTGCCTATTTTCTTTGTTTGCGTTTTTTTTCCAGTTTGAGGGATTGTCTTTTGTTTTTGCTGGAGAGTGATGTACTAGGCATAAGTGTGAATATTATTTACATCAATATTCTAGTATTTACTTTTTCCTTTATGTACAAAAGGATTTTTATGATGACGTCGCTGCGTCGTAACAGGTATACCTTAACATAAATTGGTGGAATACAATAGTGTTTTCATTTCATTAATGTATTGTTTCAATGCAGTACCATGCCTTGATGAAGGTTAACAAAATCGAAACGTTGGCAATGTAAGCTATCGATTTGGACAGACTCTCGATAGGTCATCTTTTTGTTAGTTGGATTTCCTTATCAGAACACCTAGCTTTACGGATGTGTGTTAAGTTTCAACGATTGTATTTCATTCTGTCGCATGATCACCGATTGACTCATACAGTGGTCGATCGCTTTGCTCTTAAGGTACCTACTATTGATGTAGGGCGAATAAATAGAGAATTTTTTCTCGTTCCAAATGTTCCCCAAGTCGATCACCAAACTTGGTCGCCGGTGCAGGGAGGTATAGGCCTCCCGGCTGGATGGCGGATCGACGGGCAGTAATTTTCCTCTCATCGGTCGAGTCATAAATAATATGGACGGGGAGTTAATTCGGGTCGACTTGCACGCGACCACTCTTTTAATTTCCGGTTCAATTTTTCTTTGCTTTTTGGCCTATCGGACGGAGGAAGTTGAAGTACGAGGCAATTTTACGTTTTGAAAAAAAAATGAAAAAAGTAAATAATAATTATACGCAGAGATCACCTGCACTGCTTCGTATGGTGTTGGGAGCTATAGTCGCTGAGAGTTGGGGTGGGGACCCTTCTGAGGAATAATCTCCTCGTTCTCATTCGTTCCGATATTTGAAATCAATATTTATGGGCACTAAAGTGGGCTTTTCGTATAGGTAATGGATGCAGGCATTTTGAGTAGTGAAGTAATGAAGGAGGAAGGGATTGGCGATGTTGATGACGGACAAATGTGTGCTTGATCCAAAGGATGAGAACTAGAAACTTTTAAATAACGAGTGGAGTCCAACTACGTGATGTGATTGTATCTTGTAGAAAGGGGCTAGAATTTGCTAGAGACATTAATAGAAGAAAGAATAGTTAAAATAGCTCTTAGGAGGCGAAAACCCATTACTTCAATTACCATAGTTATGCCAGATAAAGGATTTTCACAAATTTGCATTGTTATGTTTCTAACAGCATAGATATTGTCCAGAAAACGTGCGTTTTAACATTCTTACTAAAAGGTCTTTTATTCTTCTACCAGTAACATTAGCAATTCGAGGAAAGAATGATATCTTAAAAATGTCTCTCCTATGATCTTTTGGTGATCTTCTCTGTCGAACTAAGATTTGCATCGTGAAATGAGTAAAATATCCTCCATCCACTGTCTAATTTTTTCCTCTATCCCTTGATATAATTTTATATTTTTGAAAAATGAAAGTAAATATTGCAGTAAATATATTTTTTATCTGTGATTGACGGCAAATAACAATTATCACAGGTATTCCACCGGTTTAGGTGGGTTTACTTGCTTTGCTTTCCACCTCCCTCGTTGAACTTCTCTCTTCGATCCACGTTCAAGCCTCTTCTCTTTCATTCTATGTATTAATTGTATTCTCCTCCTCCTCTTTCCTTTGTTTAGCATTCTTCCTTCTTACTTGGAAATTACCTTAGCTTCCTGTTTAGTAATCGCTCCATCCCAACCAGGTCTACACATTCTTCTCCATACCCACATCCCGAACGCCGCCAGTCCTTTTTCGTCATCTTTCCTAAGCCTTCGCGCTATTCTCCAGATAAGACTGTTGTCTTTTATTTACGCTATTACATAATGACCGTCTTATTAGCTATTTCCTGTGCATAAACGCCTCCTTAGCTAAAGCTATTCCCTTCCTGATAACATTACACTGCGCCCGTTTCCCTGTTATATGCTGCCTAGATCTGCTGCTCGGAAATTTGTATGCGCAATATGGGTACGTTGTATCCACCTTACGCACTAATTGTATATACAGGGTGTTTCAGGAGGAATCTGTAATATTTCAGTAGGAGGTAGGGGAGACAATTTTAAGCATTTTTTGTCCATAAACATGGGGCGCAACTCCTTAGTTACTGAGCTACGGCAACGCAAACATTTTTGAATGTTCTTTGCAGTTACCATTCAACGGTTTTTTTCTTGGGTATCCAGCCTTTTCAACATTTTATTTTATACTCTGTATTTTTTGGACATTAAATAATTAACGTTGGACAAAAAATTGCGATTTTCATTGTCTGAAACAATTTATCTTTGAGCTTAATTAAACGAGAGCTTAGCTATTATCAGGAATACGATTGTGCATTCCCTCCCAGAGTGTTGGGTACTCCAAGCAAACAGTTCTCATGGTAACCGCATTATAAAAAAAAGTTTACGTTGCCATAGCTCAGTAACGAAGAGGTTGCGACCTCATGCTTATAGGTTAAAAAATGCTTGAAATAGTATCCCCTATCACCTACTGAAGTATCGCCAATTCCCCATGAAACATTCTGTATCGTTTTCCTGGGATGACTTCTCACTGTATCGCTTCCCGCCGGGAATCGTTCGTTCGTTCGTGAGAGCCGCGAGTCGGTTCGTTCCTCGGGGAGTCGTTTCGCCATCACACTGAGTGAGAGGGGAGGTGTAGGGAGGATCAGTCATCCCGTGTGTCCGCTAGAGAGAGCGGTGTGGGTGTGATGACGGAGAGGAGGGGTGGGCATAGTGGTGAACGACCCTCTTCCCTTCCCCTCCCTCCCTCCACACCCACTTCCCCTCCGTTCCCTCCCAACACTTCGCCAACCTATTAAGGACTCGTGAATCCTCCGCATCACTCCCATCCTCTTCAACCCCCTCCACTTTCCCCTCGACCTCTCCTCACTCCATACTTTTCTTTATTGCATAGTTATTTTCTTTCTCAAATATATTGCTTTTCCACTCGTAATAGAGTAAGCCATTGGTAAAATATAATCATAAGTAAATATTAAAAATGTTGCGTATGCATTCCGTTACTTGATAAAGCAGTGAGGACATCAGGAAGTGAATTGCCAAAAGAGGCATTCATGAACAGGAAGGAGCTTATGAGAGGATGGTTATGTAAGAATTTGAAGGAAAGGTTGGTGAAGAGAGCGATCTGGAATGTGGAGAGCCTTAGTATTTTTAATGTGATAGAATTTGTTTCAATTTTCTCCATTGAGCATGTTTTTGTTGAACTTTTTGAAGGATGTCATGATGGAAATGTTTTGTATGGAAGTAGTTTTTTTCTCTCCCAATTTAAAGAAGAAAAAAGGCCAAGGAGATGTGGTTCCCCTTCTTTTTATCCCTTTCAGAAATGTTTTGGCCCAGTGGCCAAATCTCGCATTTCAGTGCTAATTATTTTTTCGCACCCCTTTGAGGAGGCGTCGTATGAGAATGGTAGGGTAGTTTATAGCTTACAATTAGTGGTAGTGACGTATATAGGGGAAGCACGTTGTAAGCTCGTCATTTCTTTTCCATCTTAATCGAACCAGCTGTAATCGTTTGTGTCTATGTTGTGAATATTTTCCCTATTTTAAAATGGTGAATGCGTAGAAAGAAATGCGTAACTTTTTAGTTTATGCAGGATCCATACCTTCCAGTGAACGTTGGAAAAAGTGGGGAAATATTGAGATGAAGTCTTGAAGAACTTGGATAATATGCAATAAAAACTATTCAAATATGGGAAAATGGTTTGAAATAATTAATAAATATTGAAAGAAACACTTGTAACTTTCTACGGTTATGAATTTTTATTCCCGACCTAGGTTTCGATGTTACTATATCATTTTCGCGGTACAAAATAATTTATACCTTGAAGTAACAATGTACACAATAGTAGAACTATTTTATACTTTGAAGATGATGTATTGACAGCGAAACCGAGATCGGAAGTAAAAGTTTATAAGAGTGGAAATTGCGTGTTTTTTTCATATAAAAAAATTCCACTCCATCACACTTAGTTCTTCTGAATTTAATTAATGAATAACTCATGGACATTATAAATAGGGAACTTATCATTGAACGTTTCTTTATGGCATCGATGCATTTTTTTAAGAAATTCCTTACAAGGTCATTTTTAATATTAGTACGCCACAATTTCACGCAGTTTGCTGTAAAAGTGTGATAATTTGCAAGTATTGTTTGGTCATGATGAGAGATAAGTTTTTATTTGGTGTAATAATTGTAATATATTCGGGTAATTTACGTCTGTGTTCTAACCTCCCATTTATATGCAGAAAAAGATGTTAATTTAGTTCTAATGATAGTAATAGAACTACAGACACAACGGGTGCCTTAATCCACGGGTATTCGTGGTCTTGACCTTATTTTGGAAATTCGCGTAAATGTGGATAATCCAAGCATTAGCTTACATCCCGTAATATGAAACATGCCAGAGGAAGAATTTGAAAGAGGATTCTAAGCCACAAACAATGGTGTGAGGTGGAGAACATGATTTATGGTTGGGTATGGCGGAGGTAGGCCGTAAGATTCTTCGTGAGGAAATGAGTTATAATTGGAGATATAATGTTTTAAAGTGGGAAAGTCAAGTGTAATTGGATTTCCAAATAATATGTCAACCTATCATAGATCGTTGATCATCGCCAATTATAGCTGTGCGACTACTACGATATTGAATCAGATATCCTACAAGCGGATACAGGCCAGCGGATAGTTGTTGGCATATTAATTTTGCAATCACAGGACCAGGTATTCCCTTTTTCGTCTGAACGTGATTTTGGCAGTTACCTTAAGTGAACATTTCGAATCCTTGACAATTAATACCCTGAATTGCTTTTGAAATTTTCCTTTGCCTCTTCATTGGCAATTTTATTTTACAGTAAAAATACATTTTTCACGATTAGTTTTAAGCATATTGCCTTGGATTCTTACCGGAGGCTTCGATTGCTTGGTGTATGAGCCTTGATCGTTATGTTGTACCTGTTTAATGTTTTTGGAAACATGCTCTGGTATTTTCTTGGATCATGGAGAATAATGGTCAAAAGCTCGTGGAATTCTTATTTTCGAAACGTATGTAATGGGTGTTTACTAGCAGTGAGTCTTTTTTCGTGTCTGTTTTTGATTTGCGGTTGGCGATTGTGTCTTGAGGGTGAAAAGATAATTTGTGCGCAGTGGAATAAGTTACGTTGTTTTACGGAGTGTGTCTCATTCGCTTCCACTTATTAGAAGTTTCCGGCCTCGGAACGAGAAATTGATCTCTTAAAAGGGTGTGGTTTTTTCCTTACCAATTGTCCCATTGTCTCTGAATGGTGACCGTGATTCAACCGTCTAGGATGACTAAAGAACTACGTTTTTCGTATTCTGCGGACCGTGCTTTCTGTCATTCGTCCAATTTCCTGGGTATTAACTTCGTAATTCGTGTGATTCCACCCTAGTGTTACTTCTCTGCGAATTCCCTGTTAGCCGAATATTCTTTTTCTTAGAACTCCGTTATAGTTGGTAAATAAAACTATTTAAACCTTAAGGAATTTATATATGTCTTCCGCTTCATTTAAATCCTTCTTGGCGTAAAATTTCTTTTCATATATAATCTTTTATTGCATTCGTTTCTCCATCACGCTGTTCATTCTTTTCGTGCGTTAATGTGCGGTTTAAATTCACTGTCAAATATCTTGTTGTAAATGTTCTTTTTTTTTTCTTTGGTTGGTGAGATAATTTCGCTCTTCATGACTTAAAATGGCATGGGTTTAACGATTCTTCGGCACATTGGGCGGAAACAGTGCTATTGCTGGAGGAGTTCAACTTAGATTGTTGTATACTACTCAATTTGAGGTAGCATAAAGCCGGAGTTGGATGAAATGGTTCCTCCTCTGCTGAAAATCGATCTCAATTCAGCATGACCGGAAACCACGCTACACCAATCCAATAGGTATTTAGGCTTCTCTTGTGTTCTAGGACGTCGCGTCATTTAGGGTCCAATATGTTCTTACTAGTCCCCAGGATGGTAGTCACATCGCTATTACACGTTATTCGTGGGCACATCCAATCAAACTGTCGGAAAAACGATGACGAGATCGAAGAAGGCCCCGCTCGAAAAAATGTTCAATTATTGAGAGGAAGCAGTTAAGCGTCGGTGGGAGCGATGTCTCTGCTGAATGGAGTGACATTGGTGAAGTCGTCTTTCCCACAGTGTTTCGGGGTGTCGTCATCTCCCAGTTCAGAAAGCCTTCTCAGCATCATTTTTTTGTTTCGACCTCCCTAATTTTATCAATCCCGCGGAAACAGAAGGATCGTAGTGGCCTTGTGGATGTAACACTTGGGCTCTGACTCTGGGGTCTCGGGTTCAACTATCAGGTGAAGCCATTGAACACCCAACCAGCATAAAATCCTCTCGAAGCGAGGTGGCCAGAGAAAGTCTTTGGTCTGGCGTGAGTTCGTGATATTCATATGTCTGTAGCTTAGAGTGGGTTTAACTATAACCTTGTGTATCAGAGCTAAGCTCCGGGTCTAAATATTTAGTGTCCGAAAGCTCAATTGGTAGAGGATTATGGTAAAGAGTCAAGTTCAAACTGACTGCTGATTGTATTCCCTGAGGAGGATGTCAGGGTCAGTCATCGAAACGTCGCTTCGACGGCCTCCGTCTCACTTCCCTGGTGGAGGACTAGTGAAGACTTCCTCTCCTATTTCACTATTATTGTGTGTATGACTCGAACTCACTCTCGTTATGTCACAGACTGTGGATGTTCTTTTGCTCTCCGTCTTGCCTTGAATGGATTGTAGCCGTCGCTAATTGCTGGTGGCGCCACCGTTGATTAGTGGCGCATCGAAGCGCCCCTGCTTTTTATCTCCTTCCGCGTTCGCTGCGATTGGCGTGGGAGGGTTTGTAGTTCTGTCACAGCGATCCTCTCTCTCTACGCTTCTCAATCGGTCTCTCAGTCCGTTGCGCCAATTCACAATTATTTTTTCGGCTTCTGATGGCGATCAGATCAAATAAAATACTCAGTGGTGGATTTTTATTTCTATACATTTTTATAAATCATACTACTTCTTGAAGTTGTCTCTTTGATTATTGGGACGTTCACTGTAGCGTTGCACGATTTTAGTCCTCGTCCTCTTCATAAGCGAGGAATCGGTAGTGTCTGTGAAAGTGCAATACGTAACTCAACGCTTCGATGTATAATTTACGAATTCGAACTGGTATAATAGCAGTGTAATTCGTTGTTTGATTCTGGGACGCGACGTGGCACATGTTACTATTATTTGGTAACTTATTGCGTGTTAGCTGGTGATATAGTCTATATTTTTAAGTTCCGTATGCCATTTTCTTCTCTTTATATCGCCCGTGATATTATTTACCGTGTGCGATTAGAATCAGTAATAATTTGAAACATATTATAGATCTTCTTTAGTATTCACATACCCGTAAACGATGAATGCCGGTAATAGTTCAATTATTTTCTCGGCGTTTGGGGTGGAAAATTCTGTATTTTTTGGCAAATACTTATCAATTGATGGGTTTCAAATGTTTCAATCCTGGGAATCGGTTCTCAGCCCTGAAAATGCATAGATATTTGCTAGGTGTTCGGATTTGAAGTTGGTTTTCACCATTTAGCGCGCAAACAAAAGATGTCTGTTCCCAGTAATTTCTAAATGTATTTCGGTGATAAAAGGTTCCTGTTAATTCCCTTTCGAGTTCTCACTTGCGCGCTGTAGAACCATTATTCCTTTTTCCAAAATCCTTTCCCCTCCTCGCCTGATTCCCACCTATTCACTCCCTCCTTACTCCACTTGTTGAGTTATGGATCTGCTGTGTTGGATGGGTAGACTGCGACCGAAGTCATCGCCTTCGCCTTTCCTTGTACATATTATTCCTAGTTCTCTTCGGGCTCAGTGCTTTTACACCGTCACTCGGTGGAGCCACTGCCTTCTGAAATGATACTTAAATCAAGGAAACTGAGGCCCAATAGCATCCCGTAGAAGGCTGATTTCTGTTGCCACTTCGGTCGCATTTTAATCGGTTTTCAAAAATGTCCGCGGCGTGGTGATGAGTTCAATGCGATATATTTTTTTTCCATTTTTTTGCATTTTAATGTTTGCAATTGCGTGGAATAGCTTTGAAAAGTTGTGAATTTGATAAATCACATCATCATATTCATAAATTTCGGTTAACACCCGTAATCATACCATATTTCCCCGTGAAACTCGGATCACTTTGTCCGTCAGCGACGCGAGTGGTAACTTTTGTAAACCCATTCAAATGCGCGGTGGTTGACAACACGTTTAAGAAGCAGACTTGAAGATCCTCTTTTTTAATATTCGTGCTTTAAACATAGGTTCTCGCCGTATGACTTTAATTATCAGTAAAATTAAATATTCCTGATGGTTCCGAAAATGGACAAGCCCGGGTTTATTAAAATTAAAATCTGGAGCGGTCAAAGTTATCGCATTATTTTATTCTCTTTAGAAAAATTTCTCTACCCATATGAAAACAAATCTTGCCTGAGATATTCGTTTTAGTGTTGAGAAATGTGGTTAGTAGTTCTATAAAATATGAGCTTTTACCTGTAAATTAATGAATGAGTGTTAACGTCTTCCGTCTATGCTTGGGTGGTTTTATGGCCGACATTGTTGGACTTATTCAAGTATACTTAGTGGTTAAGGTTAAAGGAATCCCTTCTATGGCAATGATCTCAAGGGTTCAAAGTTTGCCATATTTGACAGTAGGAGGGCTAAGGTTGAAATGCTTTCCGATATGTGCATACTTGGGGAAATATATTATGCAAAGATAGAGCATCTCGTCCGTATTCGAAGTTTCGCGTGAAGGTTAGCAATTTTTAGCCATCTGTAAATTCTTGTGGAAAAGTGCTACGATCTATTATTTATTTAAATATTTCTAACGTCCACCAATTGAAGTCTGAATCTGTTGAACTTATCTGTAAATTCTGTCAACTTTATGATCATTCTTTCTGATAGCCAATATGGATTGAACGCAGAATTTGTAATAAATGTTCATTTCATTGGCAATATATTGACGATTAAGATGTATTTTTTTGATTATCAGTAGCTGTAATCCTTGTATATTAATATTTCTTTTTTATTTTCATTGCAGGTGAGTCTCATTTTCATTGGAGGTCAACTTTTCGGTTCAAAAGGGTGCTGGTACCTTTCATCTCCCGTAAGTTATTCTATTATAAGCATTTTGTTGTATTTTACAGATCTACCCTATAAAATTCAATTTTTAACATCCAGAAGTAAATACTCCATGTAAGCCTGCCCTAATCGGTTGAATACCTTTTTATAATATCATGTGAGGTGAGAATTTCGGCTTCAAAAGTCATTATGTGGGGAAGGAGGGGCTTCAACTGAGTTATTTAAATCCTGGCTTTATCGTTAATACTTACCTTTCTGTCGCTCTTTTGCTTTTGCTGAAGATGGGTCTTTTCTCATGTTAAAAAGGGGCATTTGTCTTGCCACCCACTTGATTAGTATTCCTTGCTTAATATTTAATTAAAAAATCTCGTGCGATTGAATCTCATCTTGGTATATTATCCATGACGTTTATTAAAGTACATTTTTTCGTTTTTAGCTCATATCAAGTAATAAAAATGGGTATTGGTTATGTCTAAGGATGGAAGCCGGAAATCGTCGATTGCATCTACGTTATAGTTCAGGCGTTCCATTATTGATGCAGGTATTGTAATCCGATCTGTCATTTAGTTCACTCCATTCTTTTTTGCATACCTTGACCACATCATGTCGAGTCACGACCTTTCGTTCTCATGGAAGTGATCTCACCTCCTGTTCGGCTGCAGCGCTCTGCGTTTGTCGTTCACTCTCTCCTTAATCGGCGACAGAGGCCGCGCCCATACCTCGGCTGTGTGCCTGATTGGTTTCGGTTATCGACGCTGCTGGGCCCGCCGCCGCCCGTTTGCACTATGCGCCAACCGCACGTACTCCTACTCTAACAAGATGTGTACTCGGGCCTGGGAAGCAAGTATTCCATTGAAAAATGTAAATTCAAAGTATCGGTGGTCAGAAAAGTGAGTGGCATCGTTTCTATTTAAAGTGATAGGTGAGGCGACGGGAGATGTCAAAATACTATGCTCCAAAGTACTTTACTACTGTTTATGCCTCTTGAAACCGATGGCATTACTTTGGAGGTAGACTTTCCAGTGTGAATTACAACATTACCCAGCGTGGCTGAAGTCTTTTTTTATAATAGGGAAAATTGCTAGGTAAGCGAGAAAGGGGGAGGAAGAGAATGGGGTTGATGGATATTGTGAAAGGGGATATGCCTTGCTGGTAACACATGAGGGACGTTAAATAATGAATATGGAGTAATTGCAGTTATTCGCAATCAACATTAACCTATCGTCATCGATGGAAAATCTAAAAAAAATATTAGTTAAGTTAGACATTGCAATATTTCCACCGAGTTTTATTATGACACTGCGCGTTTCGTCGTTAGAAACAACATTATCAAGTGTGTGTTGTTTGTAACGACGAAACGCATAGTGTCATAATAAAACTCATGTCAGTGGAAATATTACAATGTCTAATTTTACTAATACTAAGAACTTCCACGATATCGTGCCTCACATCATACAAGATACTGAAAAAGTATATCATTCACGTAACTTGGAGATGATGCTGTACATAAAATGGAATCTTTAGATGGCTCTATTCGCTCATTTTTAATGGAAAGGATTCCGCCGATGCATATTCCGGGGAGAATAGAAAATGCTTGATAAATTGAAAAATCCAAGTGTGAGCTATGAGTAAAAAATATTTTCAGGTTGGAAATGACTTTCAGCCGTTATTTGTCTGAAATAACGGAGACCCTAACCCAATGAGAAGTTCACCCGCAGGTCACTGACCGACTTCCGTGCGAAATCATTACACCCTAGAGTCTCGCGTTCTTAATGAAAGGAAAATTGGATTTAATGTGTCTCTGGAATTTTCCAGAGTTCATGGAGAGCCCGGGACGTGTGCATGGTGTGAGGTCAGGAGTCGGTCGTTCCAGACACGTCGAAATAATTTCTCTTTTCCAACCTAGCGTTCGGCCTATCGCAGAGTCGACGGCTCGTGTGACTTCGAAATGTCAAAACTATCGAAATTCAGCGTCAGCATTTCAGGAAATATTTTTTTCACTCGTTCGTTCAAATCCTTGTGTACATACTCGTGGAGACATGCTGGGAGGAAAATGTTGTGGTGCTTGAAATGGTTTTCGTCTTAACAATTTGAAGTTTTTTCCTCAATTAATTTCCGCCGGCAAGTTTTGAGTAAAATTTTCTTCTCGTTTTCTGATATGATTTGAATCAAAATTTTTGTGTAGCACTACGATTACGCTGAGTACCTTGTACGTAATTATCATTTCACCGTATTTTGGAAAATGTTTCTTGTTACGAACTGGAAATGTAACTCTGTGGTAATCAGGATATACTAAATCAGTAAATGTCTAAGCCAGAAGGAGAAATATCTAATTCATTGAATATAAAAATCAAAGATCAGTGAGTTGCGTTAATTTGTGAAGTTGCGTATGTGCGTGTGCATCAATTCGTGCTAGTCCGTGAAAGGTTATATTCGGATTGTGCTAAAATCCGTTTGTTAGAAGCTGTACTAGTTCCATCTGTCCATTCTCCCCTTTGTCTTTCCCTTTACACGCCCTTATCTCGACGCGCACGCCGAAGCCTTACTTTGACTGACGATTGGTGAGGCCAGATGTCGCACTTATCCACGGTGTCATACGCGATGACTTTTCCGTTTTTGTCAATGGGGGAGTCACCTCGGCGGGTTTCACGCCTTTTCTGAAAAGGCAACCAAATTGTTGACACATCCTTCCATCACTCTGTGCACCCTTGCAGCACCATAGGAGGCGCCTCTGGCCTTAATGATTTCCCTCATTTGTTCCTTCGATCCATCCGTGTCGTACACTCATGGAAGAGTCGTCGACCCATGTTTACGGAATATCCCGCTCTTTTCGGACGTTTTCGACGATCAGATAGCCATCCGTTCGTATTTTTTTTCTTTGTGTGTTAATATTGGCTTTTCATTGTAGTTGCGAAAAATATGCGCAAATATTTAAATTGTCCAACTTTGGGCTGTTTTACACTATTAGTCGCAATTCTTGGCTGTTTCGAGAAAGGTACCTGGAAAAAAATGATGTTTGCGGTAGTTGAAGATGTCGGCGTCGTAGAAATTTTTTCCAATTTTATTTTTTCGATTGCCTTTTTAGGAGGTTCTTGTTTTTCATTCCTGTACCTCAATTGAAAGTGAAGAGTCGAGCGTAATCAATTGCATGAAAAATCGAAGTTAGCCTCTAGGAAAATCCGGATTTCCAACTACCGACCCGATTTCGAAAACAACTTTCGACGGTGTGGTATTCAATTATTTGAATGTCTTATCTCTTGATTTTTCCAAGAAAGTCTTTTATGTTGTTTATTATTGGGCCCCTTCCGTTGGAATTGAAATTGGTGGACCTATAACTGTAACTTAATGGGAGTTAAGTGTCTCCTGTGCTTATCACTCGAGGCTACGTTTTCGCTCGGTGACCATGGACCACGTTCACAGTTATTAAAATATCTATTGAGCGGCCGTCCTTTACCACCCTCAAGCCCCACCGAGGTACAGCCTCCTTGTCCCTTAAGCTACGATTTTCTTTATTGTTGCCGTAACTTAAGGCTGTCCTGGCGCAGGGGAAGCTTTTCCGCGTGCTGAAAAACCTCTCTTGCTCTTTTCCCCTGCTGGAGAGACGGTGAAAGCTCATGGTGGATTCGAGTGCGGTCTACATTAAACTCCGCGGCTCATTACGGTTGACTCGCCCTGATTACTTTCGAAGCTGTGAGCCGGTCGGTTCTTCACGAGTTGCGTAGTCGCTCCTTCAAAATGTTTTCGTGTTTTCCTATAGCGTAGATTGGAAAAAGCTGTCTCGCGGAGGGAAACTAATCAGTCATTTTTACGTTCATATTACGTGAGTTGGCGACGTAATAGAATTTTTTGCGGGTTAAATAGCGACGGAAGGATTGTGGTTTTTGCTCCCATAGCTGAATCACGATTGTTCCGCTTAAGTTTTCTCACGCTGATGTAGTTATCAGTGAGTGCGGCAACGGTACCTCGATATAAAAAGTGATTAATACGTATATCTCGCTAAAAGGCTTCGCTAATAATCTTTTTGCTGCCCTCTTGGTTTCATTCTTGATTTCCCATCAGCAAAAAGTTGAATTAACGAGCTAGATGCGAATTGAATTAGTATAAAAAGGGATTTCTGGATCAAGGTATTATTGGAGGAATTACTTGCTGCCTGTTTCTTGGCGGGTAAAGTGAATGTTAACGTAAGGATTTGTATGAAATGTCGCCTGTAGTGTGACGGAGTCGTGTCCCTGGGGAGGAGATGACTTCAGACTTTCGAGGTATTCGTGTGGTGGATGATGTAGAAGATGAAATCCGATGAGGGAAAGAAGCGTATGAACGCTGGGCAAGGTGGTGTGGAGGCAATTTGTGAATATTCTTAAACACGTTGCAAGTTTTTATTTGAGCGAATGTATCCGAAATTTGGTATTTGCTATTGGAGGAGTTAATTGACCCGATTCTGTTATTATTCAGATATCAATACCAGCGTTACCACAGTTCTCGCCTTACCTGCTACAAAAGTGCTAGTGAAATTATCTACGCAAATTTACCTTGCCATATTTTTGATTCATAAGAGGTAAATAGGGGGTTTATATTCATAGGAGATTCATAGGGGGCAGAATGTATGAGTAACCATACGCTGAGAGGCGAGGGGATACTCATAAGGGTGGAAGAAGATTGTAGTCTGATTGTGACCAGGGGAGAGAATTAAAGAGAATAGGGTTCATGGTTTGACTAGCAGGGAATTGGCCTCCATTCAAGGTATAGAGGGAGGTTCAATGTGGGAGGGAAACGGGTTGGGGTGCTTCGCCAAATTTTCTCTTCCGCGTGATATCGTCGGCTGGCGAATGGTTTTTTTTTTTTTTTTTTTTTTTTTTTTTTTTTTTTTTTTTTTTAATAATAACAACTTTATTTGCAATATACAGCAAAAAGAAAATATGATACAATGTCTTGAATGAAAATCATTACATGATCCTTAATTTTGTTTTTTACAATTAAATCATAAATACACAAGTGGAAAAATAATCCGAACAATAATACAATCTTGTATACATATTCATATAGCAAGTGAATAATTACATTTTAAGTCCTCCTGAGCCACTGGCTCGTCAGGAGGTGCTTATGTAAACAAACATATAGAGGGCAAATTAAACTCATCATGACAATTGATCATTAAACTTATAACTAGAAAAATAACTAAGACATTATTTTACACTAATTATACATATTTAGAAAATTTGTAAGTAGAAAATAATGATTTTACATTATTTTTTGTATTATTTTTCAAGTAACATTTTCTTACAATTTCGTTTTAATTGGGAATAGGTTGTTATATTTTGTATTTTGTGGTTTACATAATTGATCAGTGTTGGTACTTTTACTTTTAACATTCTCATTCCATAGTTGGTGTAGGATTTAGGAATTTCATACAGCTCTTTACCTCTCAGAATCATTTCAAATTTGTTTACTTTCTTAATTTTATATTTATTACTAAAGTAATTTGCTGTAATTAGTATGTACTCATAAAGTTGATTTAAGGGTAGAACACCTATGTCCTTATACACCAGTTTAATATCAGGTACCTCTGTATAGTTTTCTAAATTATGTTTACATCTGTAGATTGTTTTGACTATTCTATTTTGGGAATTAATCAGAGGGATTTTATGAACATTTGCAGTATTACCCCAGACTATCAGACCATATCTTATTAGTGATTCTACCAGAGCATAATAAATATTTAATAGAATATTAGAATTAACATATGGTTTGATATGGTACATTTGGTAAGATATTTTTTTTAACTTATTATTTACTTTATATATATGTTCACCAAATTTAAAATTGCAATCAATAATTAATCCTAAGTACTTGTATTTTTCAACCTGGGTCATTTTGCAACATCTACACATTGTCACTAAGTAATTGTTATGCATGCAATCATGATCATGTATTTTTAAATTGATGGATTTATATCTACCCATTTTGCTTACTATATGCATAACTTTTGATTTTTTATTATTAATTAATAAATCGTGGTCATGAGACCATTGAGAGATTGAGTTTAAATCGTTTTGCATTTTTTGTTGTGCTATGTCAAAATCTTTGTGCGTACAGATTATTGCTACATCATCAGCATATAAAATTACCCTGCTATGCTTAATGCGTGAGAAAATACCATTTATGTAAATTGTAAAGAGAATAGGGCCTAATATAGAGCCTTGGGGGACACCATGATTCAGATTTTTCTTATAACTTGTAATATCACCCAACTTAACAATGATCTGTCTCCCTGTGAGATAACTTTTGAACCATTCGTGGATATTTCCTCTGATACCAATATTATAAAGAATGTGAAGTAAAATTTTTATATTAACAGTATCAAAGGCCTTGCTGTAGTCAATAAAAGTTAATAGTATTTCATTTTTCCTATCCAGGTTGAAATTTACAATTTCTGAAAAAAGTTCTAATGCATCCTTGGTCCCTTTTCCCTCTTGAAAACCAAATTGTAGCTTGTTAATTATTTCATTTTTATTTAAAAATGAAATCAGGTAGTTAGCAACATACTGTTCAACAATTTTACTCAAAGAGGGAAGAATAGAGATTGGTCTATAGTTGTTCAAGTCAATAAATGAACCCTCTTTATGAATTGGTCTTACTATAGCTGTTTTTAAAGCCTCAGGTAAAAATCCTTCTTTAATACTTAGATTTATAAATTTAGCAATTAGTGGAAACAACAAATCATTATTTTTTAGGTCAAACATTCTGATATTATCTAAGCCAGGGGCTTTCACTTTCATTTTTGACATAATCTTTTCTACAGAGTCATAAGAACATTCTGGTATTACAATAGAGTTCATGTTTGTATCACTGTAATTGGTATTGAATTTTTTATTGCATATTATTTTTAAATTATCTATGCCGTCTGTAAAGTGGTCAACAAATAAATTACATATTACTTTTATGTCACTTCCTAGTCGTCCAGTTAAATGTGTCAATATGATATCATCTCCTCTCCCACTTGTTTTTCTTTCTAGCAATTCATTTATGATATTCCACATTTCTTTTGTATCTTTGATATTGGCTATTTTTTTATGATAATAAATCTTTTTATTTTTCCTGATTTCAATCAATACTCTGTTTCTTAAACTCTTATAATCCTCCTTATACTTTTTGTTGGAAATGTTACTTTTCCATTTTTTAAAAGCAAGATCTCTATCCCTAATTAGCTTTATAGTTGAAATATTCATCCATGGTTTTACTGGAGAATTATGTCTATTAACTGTTCGTTTTTCACTTGATACACTATATATTTCTTGTAGAGTTTTGACCAACACCTGGTACATTACCTCAAGATCATCGATACAATTTATATTCCCCCACTGACATTTTTTTATGTTACTTTTAACTTTATGTTCAACCAAGAAACAGTCATGATTAATGTCAGAGATGAAATCATTAGATTGAATTTTATGTTGTTCATCCAGGAAAGACAGTCCAACCATATAGTAGTAACCGTATAGTAGGTTGTCATCGAAGTAAATATAAATGAATAATGAGGATATATTTCGGCTCGAATTGGCAACCTGGAACGCTCGAGAAAACTGTCGACATCAATTGAATCGACGCGGAAGAAAGCCCGAAGGCGACCACATTTAAAAAAAATGCTTTACCCTGACCATTTGATTAAGGTGTTTTCCGAGGCACGTCCTGGAGCTGGTCCACATACTCTCGCCGCCCGGGAAGCGACAGTCCTCTAGGCCCGCCCCCTTCGCGGCACGGAATGTGACTTTCCCAAGGGGGGACGCCCCCGCTTCAAGAGAGCTTTCCTCGCCTCATTCCGACCTCGACTCCGGGCGACGCCGAGCGTCTTTCTCCGCTCTCACCAGCAGGGGCGACGCTCTTCTTCCTCCTCGTCACCTCTCACTGACGGAGACGGCGGCTGACTTTCCACCGTCTTGCCTCTCTCTCTCCGGTTGATTTGCTTCTCTCCTCGGTCGGGAGAAAAGAGATCCATTTCACACGCACGCGGGGCGCACTTTCTTCATCCGCTTCGTGAACATTTTTACTCCTCCCGTGCAATTGTTCAGCCAAATAAAGGCACCGGGATTGACCCTTCTGTTGATGGAACGGTCCGTTTCCCACCGAAGGTCTGCCGTTTTCAGTTCAGGGGAAAATGCGATGACTTCTTTGTATTATGGTCATTAATTTTCGAGAGAGGAGTTTAAACAGGAGATGAAGCAGCTATGGGTGTGGTTGAAACGTGTATAGGGGCGATGGTGTGCTAGAAATCGTGGTGGATGGGAAGAGCATTGAGGTTGTTGTTAGAATGATTAGTAATAACTCTAATGTTGAGCTGTAAAAGATGCAAAAAACGTAAAGGAATAGGGTGTAAAAGTAAACTTTATTAAAATGTTACATGCTCATGTACTCTAATTGTTAGAATTTCTGTAATGATTATGTAATGTTTCTATTATGTGTTTGCGTGGTGAGATTAAGTGTTGATAAAATTTTCAAATCCAGAATACCCTTTTTAGAACCCTTTTGATATGGTAGAATTCAATGCGTTAAATTGACGAATTTTTCAAATCTAGATAATCCATTTTAGAACCTTTTTAAGGTATGGTAGACTCTTCTACATCGAGTATCAATCATGGATGGAATCAATGTAATTGAGGCTCCTATGCGAAAGTTCCGTATCTCATCGTCTCTAAAGGCGAAGTTTCAGCGCGATCAGAAAGTATATCGTCTGTCTGACTAGTCGTGCCCTATTTTCCGCACTTCTCGCAGGTGAGGATTTTCTTCTCCTCTGTAAGTAACCCGTTCATTCGAGGTTCGATGCATTTTTTAATTCTGCGTATTCAATGCGGGAGCAATGACTGACAAGAAAGGAAGTTTCTTTCAACTCCATGCTTGAATGACCGCATCAAGTGTGGGATTCACTCAGTCTTTCGACTGTGATTTCTCCAGGAGAGGAATACATATTCTGCCTAAGATGAAGGAATTTTGGAGCAGTTGGGGAAACTTCTTTAATTGTTGTTCCTGTCCTTTAATTGGTTAATTTCATTGTTGACTAAAGGAAAGAAATCGGTTCCGATTTTCTCTGGTTGACTGATATCGCTAGTGGAAACACGGCGCCTGTGACTTTGAGCGTCATGACTTCGAGCTTAAACTTAAGTCTTTAACTTATTGGCTTCACTGTAATTTGAATTACGGTTTTGGAAAGCAGCTTGTCTTTTAGAAGTTGAGCTAATTTGCATATATTATTTGAATCTCTAGTATTATCTATTTTTTACACCTTGTTGTCTACCAATTGATTTTTTTCAGTTGAAAAGAAAGAGCTTCCGGGAGACTTTAACGCTTGAATTTTTGTGCTAAGCCTCGTTTCAGAGCTTATTAAGTATCACAACATCGCCGTTAGGTTGCTAATAAGAGCAGAATTACTCCTTTTCTAAATTGATAATGGAGCATTTGGTCATGATGACCTGCTATGATATTGATTGTGCTGCTCCTGAGTGTTCTATGTATCGGGTGACTGACTAATCCGTGAAGCTGAGAAGGTGGTGGTGGGTCAGGTGTTGCTGTGTACCTTTCCTTAATACTAAGAGGTTTTTTAAAGGTGCTTAAGTTTTTCCCGGTGATGCCACAACTCGATTGTTCCGCGTTCGTTTTCTAACGGAGGACCTCTTGTCTCCATCGGGTGTGTCATTTAGCCCCGGTTCGGTGCGGGCTCCGGAACTATCTAAAACTCTTCCATTCACTGTAACGACTCAACCGTTTCCCTCCGTTTCAAAGATGACGAAATGGGGTCCACGTTTTGCGTTGACGCATAATAGGTCGGTCGGCGTCTCCCCCATGTAATCTTCCTCCTCGCGTTAAGTCATACCGAGTGATTCGTATTGGAAAATACTGCGCACTCGGACCCCTCATTCCCTCTTCTCCCTCCCCCACTCGGCCGATGCGTACAGAACGATTTTCAGCTTGCATCGGGGTATCACCCTCTGATTTACCCCATAGGGATATCACCCGCTGATTTTCCCCCTTCTGGAGGGTAAAAGAGTGTCGCTGTCGCATGTCCATGCTTGAAAACGAGTGGGTTCTCGGTACAGTCTACTTTAGAGTTTAGGGTTTAGTCTTTGGGTTTACCGAATTGGTATTTGAAAAATCAGTATTCCTCGAAGCATTTTTGTGTATATTCTACAGTTTATTTAACGTGCTGAGATGTATTGAAAATTCCATCAGGTGAAGTGACATATTGCGACAACGAATTTACTGTGCACGAATCCGAGCCGGAGAAATTTATCATTATTTTTATCAAGATCGTTATGCCAATGCATTTAATTTATTATCCTAACTCCATGCCTAATGATAGAAACTTTGAATGCAGCATATTAAAATGCATAAATACATAGATCGCATGTTTTTGAATTATACTACGAGAAATGGAGCTTTGGGAAAAGTTAAACATCAATATGCATCCTTCATTGCATGCACCAAAGAAAAGAAAAAAAAAATTATTTTGATTTGCCGGAATCGAACCTTGGTCTCCCGATTGTCAGTCATGTCTGCTACTGGTTGCTCCGCCAAATTCAAATAGGAAGGCTTATGATTTTTAATGCCGAATTTCGTATGTAATTTGGTGAATATAACTTTGCACTCTTGCGCGTGGCTTCGTACGATGTTTTCTTGTCACAAGCCCTACTTTTTCACTCGCTACTGGTCTCGGTTACAACTGATTTTGTCTCGACTCCGTGGCTAGTGCGTTACGTCCGTAAGTGACTACGCGCGTGAGTGTATTGAATAGGGAGGACTTCATGTGTTGTTTTGGACCAATGGGTGAGTGGTGTAGTGCGATGTGAGTGTGTGTGTGCGTGTGGGTTATATTGCATGTTTCGTTTCACCCCCACGAGTGGTGGTGGTGGCGGGGTCTTTTATCGATCTGGGTCTCGCCACGTGACTGTCGGGATTATTTGCACCGATCTAGCCTCATCCTCCGCCTCGCTCTCATTCATATTCATCATCAGCTCACGCTCTTTCTCCCTCTCTCTCGCCAGCTTTTAACTCCCGATTTATTTGCGCGCTAACCGAATGAAACAGCTGTTGCATTAATCTCCGCTAACTAAAACCTATCTGTTGATGGTTTTTAAACGGATTTGTTTTGTCATGCACGCCGTGTCTCGGTAGTGAACGTATATGGTGGAGGGTGAGTGGGATATCAATGGCAGATGTGATGGACCCCCATCGTTCCAGATTGTAAATTATTAACGCTCGATATCATGTTTATTATTCAGATGCTGTTGTTAAATTACGGTGGAAGGTAGTGGAATATTACGTATAAAATTATTTCTATGCTTATTATCACTTGCATTTAAGAGGAAGAATAGGAAAGGGAGGCTGCCAGTACTCTATGAAAACCTACCTTAATTGGTAGAATGCTTTAATAATAATTATCAGTAGTAAATTTTCAGTGGGTAAAGACGCAATGTAAACGCTGGAATTGCCATACTACCTCAATTTCACATGACCGAACCGCGGTTGGTGTGTTGGACATAACTAAGCTTTGTGGAGTTGTCATTAGATTCAGTCTTTAGCAGGTCTTTTAAATTTGGAATATTATTGAGAGTATTTTTTGTGCGTGCCAAATATTAGGCTTGAGGCTGAGTGATCAACGTTTTCTCATTGATGAATATTTTTTTACTGTCAGTGATTTTCTTTTTAAGCTAAGACTCCGAAGGGAAGAGCTCCCGCAATTTTCGAGCAATCCATTTTGTTTACATTTTTCTCCCTCGTACGATGAATTTTTCAAACAGTTGTGATCGAGGAAAAAATCTCGGCAGTTGTGTTCTAGTTTTGCGGTCTTATGAACTAACTGCGCTGTGCTCACATGAATATCACAATCGCATGAATATTGCGTACACAAGTCAGCCGAACTTCCCTTTTCATGGCGGCAAAAATGCTGATGCCGTTGGTGTTTTCATTTATCTCTACGGCTGCTGCTCTCATTTCCGGATCCATCCAGTGAAATCTCGCTCGAGAGATTGAATATTTCTTTCGAAATAGTGAAAAATTGTCGTTCCCGCTTCCGCGTGGTCCACAGAAGACTTAGGAATTCGGTTCGACATTATTTACCATCGTTTTAGTACGAAAGATAATCACAGGTCATAATTCGTCCGAAGAAATGCTTTTGTAGAAATAAAGAGTTTGATCAAATTGGAAGATTTTCTATTATGTTGAATTTTTTACCGCGCTGGGCCCATTTATGTCTCAAACCGAGATATCTTATTTTTATCGGTTCATACTTAAGGGAATATTCAATATATATGAAGCAATGGTGAATTTCCACGCACTGTATTTAAACATCAAACGATACTGACCATGACTAATGTCCACCACTTTTATTATCATGATAAGAGCCTTAAAGATGGAATTAGACCACGACATGAAATTATGATCCTATTTACTGCGATGGCCGGTATTGTTTGAGTTGCTATGGGTTTTAAATCACTTTATTATGGAATGTCAAGACTGCTTTAAATATTTGCACGACTGTGAAGAGCGTCCACCAATCGCAACCTAATGTGCGTCTTTACTGCAGGGGTCCCGCTGTTGCGAGACGTGCCCCCACAATTTGGGATCCTTTTCCCACGGCAATGGAGTATGGATTGAAGAAGGCTCTCACTTAACAGAATCTCCGCTCGCCTTCCGCCATGTTGGACCACACGCTCAGCACGCGACACGTGTTCCATCACTAGCCCCCCTCTGCTTCATACCCCGCCCTCTCCCCCTTCTCTCCTCCTTGCCGATGTTTTGCGATCGCCACCCTCATCGTCGCACCCCATTCGGCACCAACGCTTTATCCCCCACCCCACCCCACTCACTCTTTATGCCCCCGTCTCATCACGCCGTCTGGCCCGGTCTCTCTTGCGGGTCGCGTCGGGGAAGGTTGACGGCTTATCGACTACGGGGAAGGAGGGTGGTGTGTTACACCACAGGCGATGATTCACCAATTGACGTCGGAAAGCGTCCCTGTATCCTCTTCTCCCCTCCCCCCTAAAACTTCTTTTCGGCTGTGGAATATTCTGGGACGTCAAAGGTATTAGATCCTAGTAAGGACAGCGAAGAGATAGTTTTGGCTTTCCCTCTTCTCCTTTAAACTTCTTTTCGGCTGTGGAAAATTCTGGGACGTCCGAGGTCCTAGAAAGGACAGCAAAAAGAGCTTTCAAGCACGAGGCCGAAATTGAGAAAGAAAATATATACGGAATATGATGATCTCCCTAACCCCTCAATCCGAACTTGACGTGATCGCGGTTTCACTGAATCTGTCAATAGCAAATTGTTTGACTTGAAGCAATAAAATTGTTCATTTAGAGAGATAATTTTCTTCCTTTGAGATGTAGCGATCATTAGGATGGGGAATTCTCAGGATTCGGATATTTTCTCTTAATAACTTCCTTTTATTGTGTGCACTGTTATCTACACCTTTGAGATGCTACGTGGCCCTCAAGTTGACTGCGCTTCCACGTCGGGCGCTCTGTTTTTGCAAAGATCCAGGGACTTTCGTGTGAATTCTTTATCGTAAGAATGTAATTAGAAGACACCATCGAGTCTTAATTTGGTACCTTATGAGGACGCATCATGCCGGCTCGATCGGTCATATATTGATGTATTATATATCGGTCATGTATTGATTCCCTGAAGAATTGTTTTTGTGAAACTTTACGATTTCACCTAGAAAACCTCAGTGTCTCTTTAAAATATCTTTTAACCCCATTGGAATCTTTATTTAATTTTGTTTTTAAATTTTAAGCTAAAATATATCTCACTACTTGTACGAGTCATTGTGGTTTTTAAGTTGGGATTCAGAGCCTCGACGAAATAAGACGCCATATTTGTTGCTAATCAGCTACAATGCTTATTCCTCACCGTGTGCGTTCGAACATGCGGTTGCGGTGGACTTAAATGGCGATTTGTCTTTTTTTCAGTGGCAGATCCTACTCACACGTGATTTGAATATTTGTATCAGGATCTTTTCGTTCTATTTGAGTGCACTTCTAACCATTTACAAATAGACAAAAGACTCTTTAGCATAATATTTCCTTGGCATTGCTCTTTCGTGACGACCTGGGTGGTACGATTTCTTCAGGGCTAGCAACTTCCCGTCACCCGAGTTCTTAGAAACTATGTTTGCGTAATGTGTTGGCAATAATTTCTTATCTCTCTTTCCGCAGGTTTTGAAAAATTTTACTCGGATTTCAACACGAATTCCTTTATGATTTTGGAAAGAATCTTTGTCGCCTTTGATCTGTTTCCGACTTCGTATCTCTTTTGACTAATGTATGTAATAAATAGTATCGCAGTACTATCGCTGGTAAATGTCTCTCCCGCCTAAATTAATGCTGGCGAATTTTTTTTTAACCTAATAGCCGAAAAATTAATTTCATATCTATATTTATACTCTTTAATTTATAGTTATTGATGCGAATTTTTATTAAATGTCAATACGAATAGCCTCTTGGCGATTCTGCCGTAATTAAAACGATGATTGAAATATTTTTCCGAGACCAAATGTCGAATTTGCTTTCTTACAGACTTTAACATTCACCCGACAGTGATTTTTGCCCATCCAATTCGTAAACTGTAATTATCATAGCTGGTCATATTGTCCATCTTTCTAAGGATTTCTTCTCTTCTGGTATTATGCGGTATTTCGCGAAATCTTCATGCCAAGACCCTTTCACTTATATCCTGCGGACGAGTTCGACAGACCTTCGCCTCCCTAAATTTTTCAATTGCCCCAAGGGTTGTTATTTTACACGCACACGGTTTTCCTTGTCTTCATATTCGGATGAGCTATCTATATTTCGACGTCGAGAATCTAGGAGGACATAGAATTCCGATCGCTTATCTGGAATTTGATGTGGGTGACCAAGGTGGTAGTTGAAGCTCCTCGGACAATTTCCGGGATAGGTTTTCGCGTACATCTCTCGTATTGGTTGCGAAATTTTCTCCTTTATCTTCGTGGTTGGGTGAGAAGGGTTTGAGCGATGACCTCTCGTCAAATCGGAATGGTATTTAATTATTCAATTCATCAAGAGTTTATTGAACCTCTTCTGATTTTGATTTAAAATACCAGATAGTTTGGGATGACACATGAGCAGTAATTCCTCGATAGTTTTATTTTCTCAGAGGATTTTTCTCCTTGGCTTGCTCATGAAATATTAAACTATATTATTCACTATTATAGATAAAGCATGATTTAAATTTTCAGTTGAGACAATCGAAATTGTATTCTGTTCTTCTTTCACTCAGTTATTTATTTGTTTATATTTTATATATTTAATTATTTTGTGATGTATATAAGGCTCCATGATGTAGATAAATTTACTCTATGTTGATTTTGCTCGTGGTCCCTAGAATATTACGAGTATTAGTTGTTAACATTCTGGTTGTAATTAGTTATTTTGTAAGAAGATCAGAAGTATGAAGCATAATTGGTAACGAATTCAGAGATCATGACGTTTCACTTGAGAAACCAAGGGTTTTTAAACGTTCATAAATGCATGCTTTGAGCGAATTGAGCTTAAATTGTGTTTGTTCTTTGATGATTTTATGTCTCTATCCTCCGAAACCGGGATAATTAGATTGAATGAAATGAAGTAAGCTGTATTTGAATCGAAGAGGAAAGTACATGGAGGAAGGGGAGACTTCCAGAATGCTTCTTGAATACTCTGTTGAAAGCTACCTTTATCGTTAGAATACTTAAATAATAATCCATTTTATTGGCCATTTTCCATTAGTGCGAAAATCCTAGGAAAGGTTGGATCCAACGGTCTGGCAGCAGATGTAAATAATTCCGATTTTCATAGTTATTTACCTAGGCAACCTCTTGCGGGGCGATAACCCAAAGCCGTTTTATATACACACAAGCCAGCACGGTCATCTTGAAAAACTGTTTCACTCACTCCCAAGCGCGACGAGCATTGTGAGTGAGATATGCTCACGCATAGAGTTGGCAACAGCGATCCTCGATAAAAACCAGGCCTTATCTCCCCGATAGCGCTGCTTCGCCTCATTATCAGCAGACGAAAACACGACAACCCGTCCGCTAAACTGGCGGCTGCCAGAGCTTGCGATACGATTTTCGAAGCGTCAGCGTTCGCCCTGTGGAGTAGTGTGCAGTTGTTCTTGAGATTGGAACTTATAAGTCAATGATCGAAACCATTGCTTTTTGCTTAGGATCCTGCAATTCTTTTGACATGAGTTTTTAGGAGTTAATTACTGCCTCCGTAGTGTACTGGTTCTTTTACAGTGTATTTTGTTTTCTAGTTTACGTTTTTAAAAGTTTATTAGTGGCCCGGAAACTTTGGTATGGCTATGCTGTGATTTTTCCGCATAAAAAAAGGCACGCGAGGGTTAACGTATCGGACGAGTGGTAGTCTTTGTTAGTTATATAATGAATTTGTCTTCCACAGTATCGGTTATGCAGCATCCAGCAAGTTTATTATTGGGTATTGGCGTCTTGAATATTGCTCCCATTACTTTTGAGAATGTGTGGACGTAAATGTGTATTCAATCGTCCTGAGTAAAGCGTTAATTTGTACCTTGGGGGTCCAAATTGAAAGCACCTCCACTGCGCGTCAAAATATCAGGGTGACGTCAATGCGCGAGGGAGATCCATGGACAAACAAGAATGTTGCTCTCCGCTTTTTTCGAGTGGTATCTGGTTGTGGGGGCATGGATTATAGGGGGAAGTTTAAAAAGACGTATAGATTTAATGATCTATGCGTCTTAATTAATTAATAAATTAATGTAAAACTATACTTCTTATTAAACTCCTAAAAACTTCATTATCTCATACCTCTGTGGACGAGCTTTCTTAGGTTGACGAGTGCAGTTTCGACTTCTCATTACCAGTATTTTTGCATTGATTCATCAAATATTTCACGAGATCGAAGATCATATAGTTTCTCCTTGGTGAATGGAATTCGTTATCAGTTCCAGCTAATCGTCGTCTTAGCGTTTGTAGATATCTGGAATGCGACGCGTAGCAGCTGAGGGCGTCACCGAAATATTTATCTGGGAAGGTTTTTATGATGCTTCTGAAATATCATATTTCATTATCTTTCGGTCTTATCTTCGTAGCTCGGTCTCAAACACCGTGCGTGCTAGTTTTCATTCCAACTCCCTAACTAATGATAATGACCAAGAATGTCTCTGGGGCTCGTCTATTTACCGAGTTTTTTTCAGTATTATTGACGATCGAAATCATTCATATCTTCTCCACTTTAATTCCAAGTACCGATTCTCTCTAGATACGAGCTATATTTGTTATTTGTTGGAGAGAAAAAAACGTAGGAATTGAGAAATGTTTTAAAGAATTGTTTTGTTTTCACTTTGAGTTACGTTATTGTTTTTATAGGCTGTGATTTCGTGGAATTAGTGATTAATAGCTATCTGCTGCTATTATCCATCGCCAGGAACATTTTACCATGATATTAAAAATACTTATTCGGGAGCTGTGGACGTCTGACTTTGCTCAGCTTTAAAATTACTGTTCTATCTCCATGTCGTCTCATTTTATCGAGCTTTCGCTCCCTTAAACCCGGCCTAACCTTTCATGATTCCACGCTAATACCTGTTTTCCTCTTCTCCGATTACTGCCGATTAAAGTAGGTTTCCATGTAGTACTTAAGATTACTCTGGCAGCACTCCCTTCCTTCCTGGGCTTCCTTTTTCAGTTCACAATAAGGTCTACTCTCTTTCATTCTTTCTAAAAATCCTATTCTCTTCCTCGTTTACCCAAGGTACTACCCTCTAACACTGTTTTCAACATGCCCTCCCAGCTTACTTACTCCCTCCATCTACTCCATCTGTGTCCTCCGTGTTTCATCTTGAAGCTATCTCTCCTCACCCACCATGTCCAGCACTTCGTCGTTTATCCTCCTCTCCGTCCGTTTTATTTTTTCCATCCCTCTTCAGACCCTTATCTAAAACTATTTATCAAAATACAGAATTTATAAAAAAATAAAATGCTCTATAAAATATTGTAGCTAAAAAATCTGCAGGGCAACCTCATTCTTGTGTGGTCTGATTCTATTGGGCTCTCCTGTAACGAATACGCGGATTTATACAAACATATCCCTAAGGCTGGGTGATATGGGGAGGAAGGATCCCGGACGCTTCGCAGCGGACATCATCATCTGCTCTATCAAGACCCGCACGCAGATGGGGCGCAGCGACGGCGGCGAGACCGGTGGGTGGGTTGGCAGGGAGGGAGGGATTTACTGCAAGCAGGGAGAAGGACGGCCATGGATGGCGGCTATACCCCGCGCGCCGCGTTGCTCTTGCCCTGTTCTCGGCGTCCGCGCGTTAAAGTGCGTTCGGCTGGGGTGATGGGGAGTATGGGAGTTTGGAGAGGGGAGAGATTGAAGGAGAGACAAAAGCGTGGCTTCTCTCCACCCCCACCCCACCCTCTCCACCGAACCACCCAGGACGGCATATGGCGAGGAGACTTTTCCCCCATCCGTCTGCTACGCCCTCCACAACTCCCGTCCGATTTCAACGCATACTTTGTCTCCTCTCAGACGATTTTCTCATCTGATTCTTCTCCTCCTTATCCGCTTAGTCTTTTCTGCTCAAGGTACGCACACTTCCTCCTCATGGGAAGGTCGTGTCACCTAATTTCATAATGCTTACCCTGTTGAGGCACTGAATTTTCGTGGATGCAAATGTTCACTTTTCAGCGTCACAATATTGACTTCCGTAATTGTAATTGTTATTATTTTCACTTTTTATAAGTTTTCTAATTGCCATAGCGACGTGTATCATTGTTTTTTTTATTATTCTTCTTAAGTATAAATATAACATTTTAATGATGAAGCGAATGGAACATTTTTGTTGTTTGGGTATGTCGTAGATAGTGAGGTTATTGTTAACTTTGGGTATTCTGCGAATTTGCGTTTATTAATATTTCTTTTTGTAAGCTGGAAAGGTAGACTTGGGAAATGAGGAATTTTTACCGTACTAATAATTGCTAACATATGCCAAAGTCATTTTTTTTTAAATTCTCCTTATCCAGAGTGTAGAAAGGAAAAATGTGGCTACAAGATGATATTTGAAACATAGTTGCAGTCTCGAGGAGTGCTGACGAGTTTTGGTTTAATTTTTGTGACAATTAGTTCCTTTTTGTTCACCCAAATATCAGGACCTAGTGTAAATTATAGGTTAAATTCATGTTTCAAGGGGCAAATGCTTAGGTGATTCAAAAAATGTCCCATGCAAACCTACCTTAACCGGACGAATGCATGCAGTAATGATGCTTAAATTGCAGATTCGTGGGCCTCGCATACCTGTGCTATTTATAGGTACTCGGATTCACCATTGATTCTTCCTCCGAATCTTGAAGTTGGGTGCTAACAGTGGGTTCTGCAAATTGCGAGGCACGTGGGCATTGTCCAAAAAGTGTCATACGATTTCGTCTTTTCTTCCGGGTTTACGAGACTCGAGTTATGTTAATGAAAGCAGGGAGTCACGGACTAATGTGTGCTGATTTCCTAACGTCGAGGTGCCGAATTTTGATTACTCATATTCATAAGGGGCCCAGTTTTTCACGTGTGCCCGAGACCTGAAACCTAGTTTGAGTGTGTCTGGCACCCATGGATAAAATTCAGTGTGACAGCAAATTCGATTCGTATGCGGACTATTGAGTTATATCCTTGATTTTATTTTCTGTTACATGAAGTAAATCATTAAATTATGGCGCTTTAACACTGATTCCTCGATGATTGAAATTACTCGTCATTGAAACGCCTGAGGAGTATCTATGAAGAATTTCAGTTCGTATGAGCTGAGCTAAATCCCCAATACATTTCATTTTAACCCGCCATTTTAGAAATCAAAGAATTATACTTTATGAGGTTCATTGAATTTTAATATGCATGAACCAACAAATAATTAATATCATCAGTTAAGTTGTGAGAACCGAGTCTTCCCTGAAACTTTACCAAATGTTTATCTTTTATTTCGTAGTGGGAAGTTTCACATAGTTAAGCGTGAAGTTATCACCAATATCCTTGATTTTCTTTGTCCATATATTCATCGTGATATACAGGGACAAATATTCATTTGGATCTACAAAATTCCTTTATGTGAGGGTAAAAATTCAGTCACATGTCTATTTGCTCGATAATTCAGTGATAAATTGCAACTGCTTTGCAGCGGACAATTATTGGCGCACAGAATACGTATTTACTCAGCCTCCGTTTGAGGTAATGACGGGGGAATTGGAGCGAAGCTGTGATGATTTCTCCTTTTGACTTGCAGAACTATAAATGACTCCTGTACAGAGCTTTGTGTGTCGTGTTCCTTGGTTAGCTCATTGCGCATTCGTTGGGTTGCTCTTTCATTTAAAAAAGAAAGTAAGCTGTTTCGTTCGGAACTCAATAATGTCTTTTTTTAATTAACTCATCTTGAGTTGGTTAGCACAAGCATGGTTAAATTTCGGAGCAGGAACGACAGTCAGTTCTAGCCATGGTCAGAGTTCAAACCCGGCTTTAGCCAGGCAGTTAGCTTGTAACGCAGGTTAATGACTGCTGTGAAAACACTAGTTGTTTGACTACAACTACCCGCATGAAGTCTTTCTCACATTTGCCCGGGAAATCAATTGCGGTTATTATCGATGATAGTTTGTAGTAGATGAGGCAGCGTTTAAATGAGATGCGGAGGAGACAGAGGGTGGAGGGAGTGCTTAGTGGGGAGGGTATGTTGAAAACAGTTGTAGAGGGTGGAATGTTAGGTAAACGAGAGTAAGGAAGGAAGAGAATAGAACTTATAGATAGGATGAAAGGGAGTTGCCCATATTTTGAGTTGAAGAAGGAAGTGCTGGATGGAAAGGGATGCTCCCAGAATGCTTCCTAAGTACTCCATGGAAACCTATCTTAATCGGTAGGATACTTATTAATAATAATCGATGATAGTCATATATCTTGAGAATATGGTCTGATTACAGGGACTAATTTGGTATAACTCGGAGCGATATTTATATTTGGCTTACCGATCTTTCTCTAGCCACGGTAGAACTAGCTTGGTGGAATGAGTCTCCCAGACGCAGTCCGGCCGGCCTCTGGAATGGAGGAAGTGTCTTCTTTGGTGCGAGGGGGAGAATGCAGGTGCAGGGATGGTGCGCCCTTCCCCTTCCGCCCCACTTCCCACCCTCTTCCCTCCTCTCCCCAATAACAGACCTCCCGCGCTATTTCTTTGTCCCAGATCCCGTTTTGCTTAAAATTACCACCACCTTGGTTGACATAAGTGCCATCAAATTAGGTCTCCAATATCCAAAACACGGTTTGTCCAGTTTATCTCCCCAAATCGCGTCATTTCTGAACTATTTTATTTAACCCCTGTGGTTGATCGTGCCAGAGATTTTTATGGTAGTAGGTAACCATATTTTACTCCTAATTGGCGAAATAATCATATATAACTCAGAATCAAGTAGGTGAAAGATTTAAATTCAAGCAAATCCCATTAATCGTAGGCACGCATAAGTAACAGTTATTCATGTTTTTTAAATTCATAATAATTGAAAAACGAGTTCCTATTGTAAATTGGAGCTTTAGGAGGTTCGAAAGTTGAAACCTATTAAATACTATCATGGCGTTAGTGAGTGACCTCTTGACTAAATGATGCATTACACTGCCGAATACTACACCGACAAACTTACCATCTCATAAAGGAGTCATTGCATCATGTGCGCGTGCGATCAAGGTTGAAATGGCAAAATACGAGATCGCGTGATGAGTCTGTTTGTTTGTGAACAATGACGACAAGAGTTTGCTTTCATTGCTGGTCTTGGCTTTTGGTAACGGCGCAGTCACCTCGAGAAATCCCTTCATGCTATCTCTTAGGTTTCTTCCAATCGCATTGGCGTTTCGTAGTATTTCTCCTCTCTCAGTACCAATCGTATGTCCAATTTTACCGCAAAATATGCTAATATTTCTCCATAAATCAATTTTCCCATGCATCAGTGTATTCGAGGGATGAAATCACAATTGTGTCAACGTGAATCACTGTGCCGTGCTTGCCTTTGCCTGCGCATTACTTCTTAATTTCTGTATTTCTCTAAAGCAGTGACTATGAGGGGAATGAAGGGGATAGATTTCCCCTAAAGCCTTAGAGGAATAAAAAAATATTTATTACCGTCTAGTTTTGACGTAGAGTTCCTGCATTTGCTTAAATTAAAATTTTAATTGCCAAAATTATGTTTAATATACTTACAGGCATGTCATTTTCTAAAATTTTCCCCGGCACCCGCCTCCCCTCCCCGTAGCTTGGGGTCGGGGATCGCCCCTCCAGACCACCCATTCGTCCCCAAAGCACATTCCTATTTACACCACTGCTCTAAAGGATGTTTTGGAGGTAATAATTACTGATTTTAGGGATTCATTGCACTTGTCTAGGGCAATATTGACTCGAATCGCCTCAAATTACCGTGCGTCTCTTGAATATTCATGAAAGAGTAGCTCAATATTTATTGTTCCCCGTGTTACGGGTGACCGCGGGAGAAAATTGGAATCCGCTCGCCTCGTCTTCTCGAAAGAGGAGTTTAGACGTCTACAGTTCAACGTTTCGTGGATCTCTCCTCGGAGTGCTGCGACATGAACGGGTCGCTGCCTCCCGTCCACCTCCCCTCCCCTTCCGTGGTCTCGCTCCGGTGCAGACCGCAGGTCATCTGCCGCTGCCGTTAGAAGCGCGCTCCGTGGCCGACTGTTGCGGGCGCATGCCTTATGGGGGCGCCCCCTAACATTCCGAGTTCGCTTTCTTCGGCGAGATTTACCCCACATGAGATTTTTCCTCTTCGATCGGAGGTTTACTACTGTTTTCAGTCACTTGGCGAAACTCGGCATTCACGAAACATGTGACCTGAATTTTTTTTCGTCGCAACCTACCTTAATCGGTAGGATATTACTTTGATTATAATAAGGGTGAGATATAGCTCATTATTAATGGTCGTGAGAAGGTAAAACTGCAATTACTTAGAGATTCGGTCGCTTCTTCGGCAACTTATATTAGCGATCGATGGTAGTAACCAGTATAAACTACCAAGTTCATTGGCACAAGTAGCTTATGCCCTTATTCATTTTCTTCAGATGCATTGTTAATTGTGTAATTACCCTGGTAGAAATTGATGTGGAATATTTTATAAATAACGCACGGAATTCTACAGGAAACAGTTGGATCCGTAGAACGCGTTCCTATTCTAAATGCCGGTTTACTTGGGGCACGTACTTGCACAATCTGACGTGTGTACGAAGGCGCAGTAAAAATTGCGTCGTGTAAAGCGGTGAATTGATAGAACACATGCTAGAATGCTTGGACGTCAGATGGAAAAATAGCCCCTGTTCTAATTTCGTTCATGCATTCGCGAAATTCCACGCCATTTTAGAAATGAATGCAGTTCTAACCTGTGCAATTCCGTGCCCCGTGTAAAACGGCCATAAGGAACTGTCGCCAGCATTTCTTTTCATATGAACCTTTTTCTTTAATTTCTAGTTTGTTGTCGGAGGGGATTAAAAAACTCATCCCGCAATTTATTTTACGAATTTCGTAGTTCAAGTCGTGATTAATTTTTTTCCCGCCATATTCTTTATCTTCCTTCTTATGTGTCATATAATTTTTTTCAGGGCTTTTTTTGGTGCTTCTGCTTGCGGGAATGATTTAAAACTTACCTTGTAGTTTTGCTAAAGCTGCTGCTCTATTAGCCGCGTGCATTTCCTCCGATGCTATACTTTTTCTCTGTGGGTGTGAAGAGTTACTTTTATCTTCCTGAGGTATATTAGGTGACAACTTATATGGTAGTTACATGCTCAATTCAACTGCAATCTCGCTTTCAAGTCCAGTACGATTTATTGGTGTTATAATTATTATTGTTTCGCCTCCTTGACACAGTTTGCCTCCGTGTTCACATATAGCTTTCTCAACAAAATCAAGGTCAGTTCCAACATTCGTAATACCTTGATCGTCATCTGCCATTCCTTTTAGGATGGGTTCCTATTAAAACACTATTGCGTAAACAACACCCCCGGCTACTTGCCCTTGGAGAGGTTAGTAGGTGGTGCCGCGAGCAATTATTGTAATATCGTGGTCGATACGTACCATTATTATTCGATTTATCTTTCATCGGTGAAACGTAGTAAGTACTTAAGAAATATCCCAGCTTACCTTAATAGTAGCTTTGATATTTTAAGTTTAAGGATTTAACCTTATATTCGGTGAGCTCAATGCACTGTAGCCTAGCCTCTCTATTTTAAAAATGATTCTCTAACTTCTACATAAACACTTTATCCAGATGTACTTATACATGTTGGGGTTTCATCGAACTATGCATAGCGTAGTTACGCACCACAAGACATTGCCCCGCAAGTCGATCTATGTTTCCTGCAGTTTTTGACTCTATGCTTGCCTCTTGGAAATCTTGGATTAGTTCGGGGCATGTACGAGCGATGGTCGACATCCTTGTAATTCACAATTGTCGTATAGAGGTGATTATATTTTAGGCTGGTGATGAATGCTTCAGCTTTTGTTCGTCTTTCTTGGTTCGGATATTTTTTCTGGTTTAATCCGCTGCCCAAGGCAAAACAAATTGGTCAAAGCGATGACCCTGGCCGTTCATTCGCTCGGCTATTCGAGTCACCCATTCATTTAATATCATTCCTCCCGAATTAGACTGTCACTCCCTTACCTCGTGCTCATGGAATCAACTTCCTGGGTGCCTTTTTTCATCAAGTAGATTTTACATTTTTTACTGCTTTTATCTTTTGTTCATTTTTAGTCTCTATGACTTACTTAGAATTTTGTTGGAGGTTTCAACCTGTATCCTGGGTTTCGTTGATCATCGTACAAGAAATTGATCCATCGAAGGACATGATGACGTCAGTATTTGAGGAAAGTTAAATTTCGGAACGATACCGTATTAATGTCCCTTAAGTGCTATTCATTGTAATCGTATGCTATTCCAACAGTAGTAATAAATTAAGGTGCATAGAATAATTCATTTTGCTGTTGAAGTTTTATGATATTGAAAAAATCGCGCCCCCGAAAGCTGAAAGAAGAATTTAAATATATGTTAATGAATGCATGTTTAGAACTAATTTTGTAGCATTTTTTTGCTGTATGAACTTCTTTTTCCCAATATTTTCATCATTTTTTAATAGTTTTAAGTAGTTCCACATTAATGCAGTGGCGGTGTTCATCATTATCAGTGAAAAATCCTGTGATTGGTTTGACACAGCTCTCCACACGGTACTCTTAGGAGTTAACCTTATCACCCATCGGTAGTTCTCTTTCACATCACTTGTTCGATATATTGTGATATTCATCATCTTACGTCGTCATGTTCCTGGACGGTTCCCGTCATCAAACCATCATAGTGGCAGTGAAAATCCATTTCTCTCAATCAGGAATCATCTTCACCCCTGCCCTTCTTTCTCCAGTTTTTTTCTGGCCATGCATGTGTCAAATGAATGCATTGAGGCCTCGCGATTCCGAATAGCTCGGTCGGAGATAGACCCACCCACCTCCCTTCCGCGTGCTCTGGTATTTAGCAACGGGGAACGGAGTTACACCCCCTTTTCTCCCCCCTCCCTTCCGTCACTTCCCCTCCCCGCCCGCTCTCCAAACGTACGGGAGAACATTACCTTCGAGGTCAGCCCGTGGCCTCCCCCACCCACGACTCCGGCCTATTCCCCCCCCCACCCTGCCCTGATCTTCCTCCCCTCGTCTCCCCCTCTTCCTTCCGCCCCAAGGACGACGATCCGTCCCTCCGCAGCGGAACCATCTCTCGCGAGCGAAAGACAAACGGCCACGGGAGGAGAAGAAGAATCGTGATGGAGGTATGCGTTGCGGTGCTTTCCACGGTTTGTTTTCGGGAGACGCCCAGTTAACGTTTTGTTTTCGGCTATTGTGTCCGCGACGGAGGAGGAAGTGTGGCGACTTTTTGGGAGCGTAGAAAGCGCCGGGTATGACAATCAGTCGACGCCGTGAGATAACTGGAGCAGTCAGGACTCTCACCATCAATCGGGACGTATTTGGTTGGAGCGTGAATCACGCGGATATTTTCCAGGGATAGCGTCAGTTTAGGCTAAAGTAATAGCGAGTATTGTTGTCCAGTATTTTCAACTGTCTCTCTTCATCGTTCTTCTGCATCTATTTACATCTACAAACTACCCCTCAAGCCGCCTCAATAGGCGTGTGGCGAGGGTGTTAGATTACTGGCCGTTTACACTAAAATGAAAATGCTCTAACGAAATTACGCCTAGCATTTATCAAAGCGTGTTATGGTAAGGGGGGAAACGAATTCCAATTCCTAATCCGTTCGGCAAAAATCTGTCAGACTTGGAAATGTAATAGGGTTCGAGACCGCCATTCCGTTGCGGAACACGTTTGTGTGTCTACGATGTCAAAAAATGAAAAGGAGGAAAAATATTTTATGACGCCGCCTGTTAAAACAGGTAATACCTCGAATCACCTGTCCAGAATTGATGAATAAGGTTGAAACTCGAAAGACCGCGTGAGGTTTTAAATCATGAATTTAGCCATAAGTTTCCCACGTCATAGTAAATTTTATCTCAAATAGTTCCTGGACTCGTGCGTGGCCACGATTGAACCTTTCATTACAGCACTTGTGTCTGAATTTCATGTTTCTAACTATGAATACCTTTGAAGGTGTTAGGGAAGAAAGGGAGAAGACCCAAGTGTTTGGAAGTTCAGAGGGAAAAGGAAATGCTGAAAACCGTGAAAAGAATAAGGACGATTGGTAAGCGAGAAAAAGGGAGGATGAGAACAGGGCTCTTGGATGTAAGGATTTAAAGTTCATAATCTGAATTAAAAAGGGTAGTTAAATATGGTAACAGGGAATGGTGGCGGTAAAACGTACCATGATAAAATGTCCAATTTAAACCTGTCTTGGCTGAATTATCAGTGGTAAGTTGTCCAAATAGTAATGAGTTACAACCTGTGAAGATAGTAATGCTGGCGCTATTTAGAGTAAACGACATAGATTGAGTGTACATCAAAATTTTTATAATGGTGTGCGAGTGAACAATAGCAATAATTTTACCTTTTCAATTTGATGCGTTTGATAACCACGATTGTTGTTTCGCGTCCGTTTCTGAAGGAGATGCGCTCGAGATGCTGTCAAGGCTTTGCGGCCGTTCTATGAGAGCATACCTTTGGTGCACATGTGCATCTCTCGCATTATAAAATCGGCCCGGGTGCAGAGGATCACTTCCCGGCCGAAAGGCCGCGTCGTCGTCGCGCCTTGGAATCCTTAAACACCTGAGACACATAATACTCTTCCCGTGCGGTTTAATATTCATGGAAATTAATGTAAAGCGTTGTTAAGGAAACGCGCTTCTCCGGAAGTAGTTTCAAATCAAATGCGCGTGCTCCTCAAATAGCGCAGTACTGGTATAGAAAAAAAATCCCCGAAGCAGCTGTCCTTTCCTAAGCCGGCATTGTTAATGCATGACATTCTGCTCTACCTCTTGTTATCAATCTCCGCATTCGTTAAACATGCGGAGGTATTGTACTTTAACGACATTCTTTTTCCGGAAATTAGTCTTCCTTTTCCATCTCGTTTTTGCTCTCCCCATGAAAGGGCCATTTTTAACGAGATTCTTGAGAATTCTGATCTATACATAATACGTACTACAACTATTGACAGTTCCTCTCTCTAGTTTTATTTGAAATAGCTTAGGTTGCTATCAAGTGATAAGTACACGTAAAATATTTCGTTAAATTGTATTTGCGTTACACTTATCAAAATGACCCTTATATCCGGCGTCATAGTGTGAAAATTTTGCCTAACCTTATTCATTGTTTTCTCTGCTTATTTTTATTTGAAAAATCAGTAGCACGTCAAATTTTGTGAAAAGGGTCTTAAAACAGGGTTCTATATTATTCTAATAGTATCATATAAATTCTCTATCCTTCGCTCTCGATAGTATACTAGATTAATGCAATGGCGTTTTGTCGTGAAATTGTGCAATGTAGAATATACGGAAAGAATGGAGTAAAAATAGGTCATTTCAATTTTAATATATTCTGAGATTTTTGCCATACCACCGGAAACAGCACTATATTGGACTTTCAACAAGTTGACAATTAAACGTAGAATATCCATGCCCTGGATAGAAGGAACCTACCCAGGCAGAACCTGCCACCTTTTGTTTTGCTGGCGAGGGCTTAACCCCACCGCCACCAAGACCGGCAATTCGTGGGCATCTTAAATTGATCAACGGGGGTGTTTCCTCGAGCGATCAGCCTGATTGATTTATGCCCTCCGGCCATGTGCAGTGCGCATTGCGCAGGTGTGTTCCCTGGGTACGAGGACGGGTTTTGTCGGGAAAGGCGGCGTACCACAAGGCAGCGACAGTGGCCCGATCTTGTTCACGCGGGTAACGCCGGCCCCGTCTCAGTGAATCAGGGCCCACGCAGAAGAACCTTTTGTGCTGGTGTGTGACCGTGCGGAGGTCAACCGTAGCGCCACCTTTTATTCTAATGAGTTTCTTGGATTTCTCACCGGCCCGCCCCCTTGAAGTGCGGCACCGTCCCCTCCACACCTGGCGATCAATATTCCTCCCACGACCCGCTCTTAATTGTCGCGCGTAGTTTTCCGCCGTCGACTCTTTCCGTCTCCGATGAACCTGTGCGATGACCTCCCCTCCCTCACTTCCAAGGAGGCAGAAGTTGGACGCTTATCGAGTCTTTTCGGTCTCCCGTGATCTTCAAGCCCTTCAGTTTACTTCACTAGCGTCGGGAATAAACGGCGGAAGTGACGTCGCGTTTCGAGATCCGTTATCTTATTAAATGAGAAAAATGGAACGGAACGTTTTGTGTGTCCCTTCCCGTTCTCTTTCTGGGAATATCGTATCTTATACTCCTGCATTTTGAATCTGTTCACGTATGAGTAAATTTAAGTGTATGAGAAGGTTATTGATAAGTTTCTACCCAAAATAAGTTTCAAATTACTAAGTCTGGCCTGAATAGTGAATAATCTTGTTATTTCATAGGGGAAGCTTCCCAGTATGATTTAACTATTGTATTACAATTTTTCTCTCTCTTTACCTTTCTCAAACATTCAAGTACCTACTTCCATGCTGCGCTCCGAAGAGCGTAAAGTGGACGTGGGAGTGTAGTTGATGATGAATATGGTTATGTAATTCCTAGATTAGAGAAGAAGGAGGTAAAGGGCGTGGATTATGCAGGTTAGTATGCTTAAATCTGTGGAAGAGGATTGGATAGGTATTAAGTAAACAGGGAAGGAGCAAGGAGAACATTGCTAATGGATGGAAGGATTAGAACATAAAAAAAATCTTTGCAGGCTATAATTGTCGCCGTAATTATTAAAATATTTCGGGGCATTTCTCGTCTCCCACCGCTCAAATGAAATGAAGCCTTTTGATATGGCGAAAATTCTTGTAAATGTTTGTGAAAAAAATGTGTCAAGATTTTTAAAATGTGCTGGTGGCCAACTAAATGAGCTTGTTTTAAAATAACGTAAATTTAAAACATGCCTCCAAGTGGGGTTGCCCCCTAATTTCATGAAACGGTTCCCTGTTGACGCTTAGCCGAGTACTGGGAAGCTGGACTCGCACCCTGGCCGTCTGTGTCCTGATTTTCGTGATCGATCGAAGTCGAAGCGGGGCCTGAGCAGTCTCGCCACCGTCGGTCGCACTGAGAGCAAGCACCAACTGGAGAAGTATATCCGCAAATCAGTGTTTCCCTTGCCTCCATTTTATCTCTTCCTCGGCTTAGGTTGCCTCATGGAGGGCGATATTCGAGGCGACTTTTAGTAATCTGCTGTTAGAAAATAGATAAAAACGCTTGTTAGAACACACATTTGTTTGCCTGATCTATTACCTGGAATTAATCAAGTAGTATAAATGAAAGCCTTTTGGAGGTCTCCCATTTAAAATGCCAAAAAAATTAATTTTCAGTTTGGTTATCCAAGTGTGTCGAGAAAAGGCTTGCGAGGAATCTAATTTCGAGTGTAGCTCTTTACCCTGAGCTGGACGCTGAGGAAAGATAAGGCAAATAGACTGAAGGCATTCGACATATGTGAGTATGGAGGATAAAGGTAAAGGTGAAATAGATGGAGAGTATTGGGTTCTAGAAAATGCCTGGCATGGTGGAGGAGGAGAGGAAACCTATTGAGAAGATAAGATGGATACAGGTGGTACAAATGGAAGGATTACTTAGGGGTAAGAGGATACTGAAAAAAAATTTAGAGGGAAGAGTGCTAAAGAAAGCGGGGATGGGGGAGCATTTAATCAATCATTTTTTTTAAGTCAGAGGGCGAAATGTGGGCTTTACATGTTTCGTAATATAAAGACGTCAATCTTTACAATTACTTGCAATTTTGATTCTTAGTGTGGAACTTCTAAAATTTTATTTCGAAATTGCTACTAGCTCTTCCCTTTTTAAGCATAAACCCACTATGACTGAGTTATCGGAATCTCCAGGATATATTTTATTGTGATTCACCTGGGAGATTTTAGTTTTTAGAAGGCATAAAAGGGAATCTTTTTTTCCAGGTATGGAGAAGTGGCATGCCTTTTTTATTTACTAGATCGTATTTGTTGGGAGAAGATGCCGATGCCGAGTGTTTTTTCCGACGTTCTTTTAATTCACGTTCCTTTGTCTTCGCCTTTTGCTTTCGCTGCGGATCCGTGCTCGGACGAATGCGTCGATCGTGAGAAGGCGGGGTGGCGAGTCACCAAGGTTACCGACCCCTCATCTCTCTCCGCTATTGTACGCGAAGCCGTTCTCCCTTCAATGTGTGATGCTATGTACCTCTTTTCTTTGTACGCTCCGCGCTCACCCATCCCTCCTCTTCTTTTCTCTGGCGGCGCTATAAGAACCTAAGCCTAGTTTATGCAGGTATCGATGCAGAAAAAACATTGGCGTTCTGAGAGGACGGGCTTTAAGTATAAGTGAATACTGTGAAATACAGACAAACCTCTAGGATAGTATGAAATTTAGTTATTGCTGATGGGAAATGTAAAAGGGAGATGCTTTTGAGGACGGAATACGTCGGTTTTTGGTTGAAGAGGAAATTTTAAGAAGAAATCGTCGCCACTCGTAAACGTTCATATGAATCAGCAGCGGAATTTCATTTAAGAGTTGAGGATAGGTTGGAGTAGATACATTATGCAAATACCTGACTTGAAAAATGAAGAAAGGGAGATTGCGATCAAATGCTAGATTGAATAAAACCTTGCTCATCTTTCGTGTAGTAAATCTTTTTTCTACCTCATCCTTCCCCTCACTTAACAATCGCTTTATCACGGATTTCAGCATCCCTTACAATTTCATTACTCGCTCCCTCCAGGTCCTTAGTCTCCTTCATCTTTCCTCCAGCTTCCTCTTCTCGCTCACCGTGTAGAACTCTCTTGTTTCTTATCCTCTCTGTTCATTTATCCTTCTCCATTTTTCTCCACACACCCATCGCGGACGCATCCAATGTATTTCCAACCTTCCTCAGCGTAGACATTTCTGCCTCGAACAGTACTTTTCTTCGTATCGGATTATGATTTGGGCATTTCTTTTGGAGTTTCATCTTATTATGTGCTTACTATCAGATTTTAACCTTAGAGTGCAAGTCTTAAAACTGAAATGGAAGTTTAGCCTATGCGTCGGTTTATTTATAAACCATCATCAGGGCTTGAAATGAAAATGAGTTCATAATTTTGATACATTAACACAATAAAGGATCATAAAAATGTTTTACTATAATATCCTCAAAAATAGGAAACTTTGAATTCTAAATTAACGAAAAAGAAGACACTAGAATTTGACATACCTTTTTGCAATTTTTATTGATGTTAACTAATACAATTCATTGTTACCTGTGTCAATTCTTATTAATTAAATAGTAATACATTTTACTTTAATTGTCTCTCTGATCTTTGATTAGAAGTACTTCTTTGATGGTTACTATGATGGAGTAATGATGTCCTTTTGGTGGTTATCCTGGTGTTGTCTTTTCATCAGCTCCTGGGGGGATCCTTTCGATTACCTCTCTTCGCCTCCACTAGACTATCCGTGGCACATCGCCTGGCCGCGGGACGAGACTGCATCCGTGAAATAGTTTTGCGATCGTTGCGTATTCGCATGTAATCTTCAAGGTTAGTCGCACTTGTTGAGCGGCGGTGACTCCGGCACGTGCAGCTGCCAGCCAGAGCGCTGCCGGCAGGTGCCGTCCTCCGTCTCGGAAAGGATGGATGCTCAAGTTTATTAAATACGCGTTTATTCACGCGATCGGGAGGGTGGTAGCCTAGTTGGTAGAGCGCTAGGCTTATGACTAGGCTCCCGCCTCTGGCTGATCTACCCTCTACGTAGATTAGCCAGAGGCGTGAGATCTACCCTCGCCCATCCATACCAGCCTTCGGATTGAATCAATGAGTTATTATGTGGAAGCCAACAACTTGAAGGTTTTTCCCCGCGCCGTGATACTTCTACAAGAGATCTACAAGGAGAAGATCGAGGATTTATATGGAGCGAGTATCCTTAAAATGTGGAAATGCATTCTTTTCTTTTCCTATTTCTGGTAGAAATCAATCAACATCAGTCATATATATTTGGCAAAGATTACCAATATAGGAAATCACATTTCGTCTGGGATAGAGGATTAAAATGTCCAACGCTAACAATCCCTACTTGTTGCGCTTTTCTTAGATTCTCTACTCGGTCTTCTCTGTAGTTTTTCTTATTATTTGAGGTGCGTATTTAGTATATCCATATTCCTGCTGTTTTCATCACTTAATGCTTCTTTGTTTCTCGTGTGTGTATTGCTAAAACCTCATCCCGTTCGTGCCAGTCGTGTCGCATGGTGGAAAAAATCCTCTTACTTTTTAGCGATTTGTAAGTATCACGTGTTTATACATCCACTGAATGTTTGAACGAGACCCGCTTTGATACATTTTCAAATGATATCTGTTTTAAAGCCTTGCGCGACACATATCCCCGAGGCGTCGCGTTTGTTGGTTGCGTTCCAGTTACCCGCGCACTGGCGGATTAGACTGTTTACGTAACCACCTGCCGCCCAAGATTTCCATACGAGGAAATGCGATATTAGCGTGGTGACGTGGTGATAAAGATAAGCTTAGAAGATGAAGGGAACTGGAGCCCCGTGCGACACACTGCTATGGGAAACGTGTAGAGGAGTATTTATTTTCATCTATTACTGTTTAAACACGTCTAATCGCTGTCTGAAACGTCATTCTTTTCATTTTCGGTGGTTACATGCCAAAACACACGCTACTTAAGTGAAGGAACGGTGTCATTCGAGATACGGCATCATATTTAGGATCACGTTTTTCTTAAAAAATATGTGCTGGTGAGAATTATGTCAAGTGAACCGTAAGTTTTAGTAGATTTGTCCTCGTGCAATGCTAACATCAAAATGCACCTTATGCTAGAATTTACCTGTACGGTAACATAATCAGTATAACTGTGTTAGTGAGAGTGATGCTCTGCAGTTAGAGGATATTTTCTTCACCGCTGAAAGCTTAGGATGGTTGGAAATTTGATAGCTTAAAGAGCGATTAGGGGCCTCTCCGTTGAGTTTAAATAACGACTAACTCCCTGTGTAAGGCATCGTATGGCTACGTGCGAAAAAATCATTCGCCTTGACCGGTATTCGAACCCGGATCCCCCGATTTCCGGTCGAGTGCTTTAGCCAGTTAAGCTACCGAGGCGTCATTATTCCCTGTGGATATTTTCGGGCACTACCGGACAAGATGTGGCTGGGCTGCTGAGCATATGATGCCACAAGCAGTCCAAATCGTGCGCACAGCGCCACAGCCGGAGAGCAGGCCCGGACATAAAACACAAAGAGGTGTTCGCTCTAGACTAGTTTAAGGTATACCGGGACTAACCGCGGTGATAACTTTTACGGGAGTCACCCGCAATGCAATTCGCACGATTGTGCATTGCGGGTGACTCCCGTAAAAGTTATCACCGCGGCTAGTCCCGGTATACCTTAAACTAATCGTATGGCTAGTTTTGTCCTGAACGGAGCAAGATGTGTAGCCTAATATGTAGCAGGGTTGGCCTCTCTCAATTGTATGTTCACTTACATCAGTATTAGACTGAAATAGTTGTGAATGCGGATTTTTTGTGACTTGCGAAAATATTTTCTCATCCGAAACTCTTGCTTCGTTCTCACGTCATTATTTAGTGAAATCCTTAGTCATTGTCACTATCAGTACGGTTTTAATGTCTGACTGTGATCTGGTTGTGAGAGTCGAAAGGATGCTGGAATGCCACCGTAAGAGATGAAAGAAATCATGGTAAACTTGAAATGAGCTCTGGTTTTATGAGTGATACAAAGGGTATGAAAAAAGGGTCTTAAAAATACGGCATTATACCTGAGCTTCGTAAAAACTTGGATACCCTTAAAACAATTATTGAACTCTGGTAGACCGCCCTAAAAATTTTATGTTGTACATATTCAATAAAACCTTCGTTTTATTTTCGGTAAGCTGTTATATTTTTCGTTTTTAGTAGGTCGGCAAATCCTAGCCATGGCTAGGCCGGTAAACGCCTTTCAACTCATTGCTATCCCTAAATCAGACGGGGGTACACGAGTTATAACGGATTTAAGTCCCTGGACAAAGTATTTCAGAAAGCCGCATTTCACACTTAAGGATGCGGCAAAGGCATTGGTCACAATCCCCCAAAACGCATGGCTGGTGAAACTCGATTTAAAAGATGCATTTTGGCAACTAAAAATTGATAAGCACCATAGAAAATATTACGGGGTATATTATAACAACCAGGGCTATATTTGGAACAGATTGCCGATGGGGCACACATTGGCGCCCGCTATCATGCAAAGATTCGCAAGAGCGGTTGCAGAACAAATATTTCAAAGGTTTGGCATATACATGTTGTGTTACTTAGACGATTGGTTATTGGTACTTAATGCAGATCAGATAAAGTTAATTGATAATGTTATTAAATTTGTGACAGTAGAGTTAGGAGTGGTTCTCAATGAAAGCAAATGTAACTTGTTCCCGCAACAGCACATAAAATATTTGGGAGTAAGAATTGACACACAAAAACTATGTTTAAGATTAACGGTGTCCACATTGCAGCGTGTGCATTACATTATATCAGTGATTACTCGCTTAAGGAAGCGAGATATGCCCAAGGCACTGGGCTTTTTGTCTTGGGTGGTGTATGTATTGAACCTCCCACTATTCTTAATAAAGGATGCGGCTCAGCGCTTCCTAAGGTGGTGGAATCAGTTATGGGAGGAGTTTGTGTTTCATGAACCCCGGTACTTTGTAAACTATAATGTAATTGTGGATGTGTACAGTGACGCGACACCCTGGCAGGTGGCTTGGGTGGCGCCGGAAATGGATGTCTGTGAGATCTGGGTACTCCCCAGGGAGACGGCAATTTACCGTGCGGAGTGCGTGGCGGCGGTAATGGCGGCCTGCCATATATTAAGCATTACCCCTATTGGGACAAATGTGATTGTACATACAGATAACATGGCAGTAATGTACACATTAATGAAAGGAAAGGGATTAGCTTTTAAGAGCAACTATGTAAGACGTTTGTATATGAAAATAATAAAGGATAAGTCGCGTGTAGTGACCTGGTGCTATGTTCCTACCGCCCTGAATCCGGCCGACTGTCCTTCCCGGACCGTCCTACCTCCCTATGCCAAGTCGGCGGCTCATTCACGGGCTGCCGGCTGGGTATATAGGTGGGACGAAGCCTGGGATGGGCAGTCGTTCGAGATTGATCAGGGTGAGAGGACATAGCGCCAGATCTCTCGACCCTCGCTATTCCTTAAGTACTTCGGTGACAATTAATATGTGGCCTGCTTCTTAGTACCTACTCAATAGAAACCTACCTTAATCGGTGGAATGCTATTATAATAATTTAACTAAGCCTACATCAATGAAGATTGATTGTTATTGATCTGGTCGTACATGTGGATTGCGTTATCTTGTTTTAAATTTTAATGTCAAACGCAAAAAAATCACTAAACCCATGGAAAAACAAATGGAGACTTAGGGTGTGTGCTCTGGCATGTTTCTCTAATGGCTGAAAAAAGTAGAGCTACGGACTTAAGTAGACATGAGAAGAAGTCTGGCCAGGGGGACGAATTCTTTTCTTTTATGTCGCCGTAAATGTGCGCTTCATGAATTTTTAATAGGGATCGTGGCGTATGGCTAGTAAGTTGGATTCACTCCGACACGACGGCTTCCTGTGTTAAATTGTCCATTGTATTCCACACGTGGTGGCGTCGGTGTCCCCGCGACCCGTTAGACCTCTTCCCCCCTCCCTCGACACCACTTTGGACACTCTCACCCTTCACCCCCTTTACTCCTGTCTTCCACCCTCTATTTTTTTCCCGCCGGCGTAATAACGTCAACGTAATAATAACGTAAATCCCCTTACGCCAAAAAATTTCATTAGCAAAATTTAGATCGCTCTATTGTAATTAAATATTTAACCAAGACACTGAATCAACATTAAACATCAACATTAAGCCTCAGCTGCATCTAGTTGCACATGAGCGTCGTACTTGGGTCTCCTTAAAAATTATCGAACGACGGAAGACTTATCACTTACTATTAGAGTTTTCTATCGATTAATGAATGTTTATGCGAAAGACGACTCCTCATTTTTACTGATCCCCACTGTCTATATGCTTTCTGTGTATATAACGAACACTGCATTTCTGTGTATAGGCCAGTATAACGCCTATTTTATCATTAACCCTATCCTCTTCTTTCCTTTTCTCCACTTTCTCAGAATCCCCCATACCAAAACGAATTTCTACATTCCGTTTTATTGTAGCCCTTTATTAGTTAATCATTCTATCGATCAAGGTAGATTTTCATCGATCACATCTAAAGCATTCTCACAGCCTCCCCTTCCTTCATGTACTTCCCTCTTCAATTCACAATAAGGCCTACTAATATTCATCCTATTCTCTTCCATCATCGCCCTGGTTTACCCAATATTCTACCTTCTAACTCTGATTTCAACATTCCCTCCTTGCTAAAAATTCGCTCCATCCATACCTTTTGTCTCCTCCGTATCTCATTTGGAATGTAGCCCGATATCCTTGGAGATTGGATTACCAAAGTTTTCAACAGAATGCACGGCTTTAAATTGGCAAAATCATTCCACCTAAATTTTTATTCCATCCGCAGCCCTTTAAATGCATAGAAAACTATCCAGTCTATAGCCTTCTATTCCCTTCCGTTGTCCCTTCCCCCCCGCTCGGTTTATCGGCGAATACCACCTGTGGGTAAAGATTCAGGAAGTCCGCCGTCTCCTCGCCTATCTGAACACCCCCTCTCCCTTTTTCCTTCTTCCCTCTCCCCTCCGTCGTACGGCCGCATCCTGTGGGTCACTGCAAAACCCACCCCCTTTTCTACCCTCTTTGCCCGATGGAATTGGCTCTTCCAAATTTTGGGAAATCGTCAAATTTTTGTGAGATATATTTTCGTCTTTCACGGTTGTTCGTGGATCACTTCTCTTTGGTCTACAAAATGTGGTTTAGCACTCGGTATAAATATCGCAGGTCTGTACATAATTCGATTAAATCGTAGAAGAATAGTATTATTAAAGTATTCTACCGATTAATGTAGATTTCAATGGAGGACTTAAGAAGTATCCTTGGAGCCACCCTTCCTTCGAGCACTTCTCTCCACAATTCACTGTAAGGCTCACTCCCTTTCATTCTGTCTAAAAATTCTAGTCTTTTCCTTCCTCTCCCTCGTTTACCCAAATTTCTACCCCTAACACAGTTTTCAACATGCCCACCCCGCTAAGTACTTGCACCATCCATACTTTCCGTCTCCTGGGTATCTCATTCAGAAGCAGCCTCTTCTAAACCACCATGACCAGCACTTCTTCGTTTCTCCTCTTCTCCGTCCACTTTGCCTTCTCCATTCTTCTCCACACCCAAATCTCCACGGCCTCCTGTCTACTCTCCTCCTCATTCTCCGGCGGAGTAAAAGGGATACTTTATTTCGCCGTAAGGATTGACAGTGAGCAGCTAGTATAGTAAATAACTTCCCACGCCCACGTCCGTGTATAGTCTTAGAAATTAACTATCATCATCGATAAATTGACGTCCTAATGTTACTGAATCCCATGCCGTAGCACTCAGTTAGGTGGGGTTCTCTGGCGCGGCCTCGCTGTCGTACGCACTCAGGCACTCGACACTTCGGAGTCCGTGGAGGTAATCAGGGTAACTAACAGTGTCGCTCTAGTTCAACAACACAACATGCAGAAGGCTTGCTGGGAGGAAGTGTACCCACGCGTGCGAGAAACGATAAGCGGCCTCACGGAGACGCTTTGCTTCGCGACGTCCGCTTAAGTGCAGTCGATCGCTCGGACCGAGTCCATCACTCTCTTGTTTTGAGTCGCACTTCTCCCTTCCCCCATCTGGTGGCAGCCTCCCGAAACGCCCACCGACGGCGCGACTCCGCTGCAACCTGTTGCGCTCTCAGTACTCGGTATCGAACTTATTCGCGCCGCCACCGCCGCGCTGCCATGCGGGCGTTATGCGAATCAGTCGGCTGTAAGGATTGCCAGGGTGTGGGGTGGAATGCCTGGGAAGTTACGTAAATGTAGTCCCTGATTTTCGGATCGATGAAATTGACCAACTCTTGTGATGGAATACACTAATTTGTAACTCATGGTTATTATTGAGGTACTCAACTCAGTATGGTAGGTTTGCACGGAATATTTTGCGATTATTGTCCTCCTTCACGTCAATATTTCTTCTTCATTTCAGTGTATGGATCTGTTGCTGCATCCTTTAGTTAGTAAACGTTCCGACCACACCCTTGTCTTGTCCTTTCTCTTTCCGTTGGAAGTTTTTTTTTCCTCCCACACCGTACCTATAACGCCTCCTTTGTCTCTCTCTCTCCATCCACTGTAAACTTCCTCACTCATCCCTACCCACTTCTCAAACTCCTCTTCATTTTCCTTCCTCAGCATTTCAACATTTCCGCCCTGTGAAGCACGACATTTACAAGGAAAGTTCCTCAAGTGTTACCACCAGATCTCGTACAAATTTTGCTAGGAGATAGGAAATAGATACCCATGAGGTGTAGTTTTTTTTTAGCCGCCAAAGCTTAATACTTATCGAGATATTAGCGACGGAAAGAACTAGGAAAAATGCCTAAATTCATGCAACCCACAGCGCAACTATAGACCCTTATACTCCGTTGCTAGGACGATGAGAACTGACGGTGTATTATTAAGCCTCTGGGTCGAATAAATTTAGGCGTTTTCCTGGTACTTAACTTACGTATTACCCCCTCATGTTTTAATGCCCTTATTTTTTGGCATCCTTGGTGCTGTGTCCGTTGTACCCCAATGCGCTTCCCGAATTGTTAAATCGTTTCACCTGTTGCAAGTTTTTGACCATCCATTTCCATTTTAATCTTTTATTTCCTACTCTCGTATCTTTTAGCTCAGTGCAAATGCCCAATAATCATGTACCCCGCTTCTTTTGCAATGATCATTCCTCATAATGGAGCAACCTCTTAAATTTTGCGGCGGAGAGCAAACCAGGACGGGTTGCACGAGTTAGAATGTATACTCTAACCGATGGGTATTCACCATCCCACTCACTAATCTGCTGATTGGGGAAAGTTTTCATGGAATCCATGTTGTGGTAACCCTTATTACCGGTGTTATACCGTCTGAGCTATGTTTTGATTGGAGCCAGGGAATCAATATTTGTCTTCACGCCCTCAAACCTCCATTCTCCGCTTATGTTTCCCTCTTCAGCTTTCCTGTCCCAATTCCCCTTGAACCTCTTCCTCCCCCTTTCTTGCTTATCTAACGTCATTCTTTGCTTTAATTTTTTCGCCTCACACCGCCATCTCAATCCTCGGTACATTGGCATTCTCTGCATGTCCTCTATTTGATGGTCGTTTTATGTGGTTTTGTATACTCTTAGCAGCAGAAATTGTAATTAATGATTAGGATGGGAATAGTAGTCACTGGAGATGACCTTAAGAAATATTTTGGGCTGACAAAATAAGAAAAATATGTGTACAAGATTCACAATGCTGGTGATAATACTGCTATATGTGTATGAGTATCTACTAAGTGTGTATAACGTCAGAAATCACAGATTTGTCGATCGATATATTATTTTGTAAGGTGGATTTCTTCTCCTCAATATGTCGTACTCGTCAAGACTGCGAATCAGCACTGTTGCAATGATAGGGTCCTTTTACTATCCTTGCTCCAATCCCGTATCTGTCCTATGCTAACTATTTTGCTTGAATATTTTTACTTTCACCCTTCCTCATTTCTTCTACAAAAAAACTAAATAAAAATGTATATAAATATTTAACGTATGGTCTTCCTCATCTTTCAATTTGTCCATGCATTATAATTTCTGTAGTATAGGGCGTGGCCAAACCACCTTCCTCTTTTTCTGAAGATCCGCACTCTTTTCCGCCCTGTCTTCCATCGCACTGTAAAATATTTTCTCTATCTACTTGCTTCCCTATTCATCCATCCATTCGGTATTCATTATCTAGTGGCAACAAAATGTATCAAAGGCTTTATTTTATCATTAACATCTTTTCCGATGGTTCATGCTTTGGCCCATTATAACACAATGCTGTTTCTAAATAATCAAAAATGCATACATATTCAGCTCTAGTACGTAAAGATTCAAGTTGCGTGTTCTTTTGTGCTGTAAAGTTTAATGGTGAAATATGTAGCTACCACAATCATTTTGATTGAGTGAATTTTTTTTTAAATGAGAAGTCCTTAAATTTAATTTCTCCCAGAAGCAGCTCTTGGTCGGAAAGGATAAATTCGTGGAATGTCGCAGTCCTGGCGAATTTTCATGGCGGTGTTTATTTTCTTGGGTTCTCTTGTGGTAGTATCCCCTTTCTGCCATGAATGTCGTCTTATCTGGTTCGGTCCGAAGTCCACTGCCCGTCAACCTTCTTCCACGAAATCTTCGAAAAATATGTGCGAAACTTTAATTCGCTGCTTTCCATTTTATCTAATGTTTTCCGTTTCTCTCGAAGGTCGTTGTTTTCGTTGTCGTCACGCTGGTGAATGAATTTCTCTTCTCCAGTCGTCTTCCTCTCGGATCACTGTTCTCAAATGATTTATTCATTTTTCCGGTCTTGCCCACGTCGTGAGTACGTGCTCTCTCGCTGGTGATACAGCGGTCGCGTTTCCAATAACTTTTTATTATCGCCATCGCCGTGGAAGCAATCTGTGCCAAGGCGCTGTCTGATTGCTCGCTTGCTGCTCGATCGATCACTTTTTCCTCACTCATTGTGCATAAACGCATACCATGTGTGTATTAGAGGTTTCGTTGAGCTGCGAAAATCCCCAAGTTTCCTATAAATATGGCGGAGGAAGGGGGGTAATCATAAGAGTATATCCCTTGCCTGCTGATCATGGAGTCGCGGATTCGATTCTCACCTCGGTGCCTTTTTCTCCGCACATGATAAAGTTCTATTGGTCTATTAAAAGAAGGGCTCACCTATCGCGATTACAGTGACCTACAGACCAACAAAGTCACTTCGGAAGCTATTGTAGAAAGAGTACAAGTTCATCCTTTTACAATGAGAAGCAGTGACTGAAGCAATTATTACCACTCATCCCTATTTTATATGTTCAAGTCAATTTTATGACTTGGTCAAAAAGGAAAATTTCGCGCACAGTCAAGTGTCTTTTATTTGTAATATTTGATACCGGATTGAATTTCTTTTGTAGACTCATCATCATAATCAATACTACAACTCGTCAGAAACGAACAGCTGGGCTGATTTACATTGTGAATCGGTAAAAGCATTTTTGTTGCTTCGCATGTATTTATTTTACCCAAATCAACTTTACTGACTAGTAATGATGATGAAGGGTTTTAATAATTTCATAATGACCATTCGTTTGGATGTATTGTTGCGCTTATGATAAATCACCGATCTAAATGTACTTGATGACCATCACCAATCCAAAAGTTAATATCAAGTGTCACTGAACGTGATGAAGATTCTTGCTTAGCTTGATCAAAGTTTAATCTTGTGGAGTAAATTAATGAAGTTGACCTACTTATTTGCTTCAACTGAAGCAAGAAGAAAAAACCCGAATAGGAAATTTTTGAAGAATGAAAGAAGATTTAAATAGGAAATAAAATATTAGTGCTACTCTAAACGCATATACTTTTTCTTATTCGCTTTATATCTTCATCAGCATTGAATCTCATCGGGCGTAATCCAGATGGTCCCAAAGCTTTCATGCGTGTGTACCTGAATGCTCTTCTGAAAGTTAAGATTTTTCTGAAGGTGTGAGCGATGTCCATTTTGCTGTGATTCTCGTATCGATTTGGAGGCTTTTGTGATTTTCCGAGTCCATATGTTCCAGGAACGTCCGTATAATCATGAAACACCATGGAAACATGATAACGTAGATATGATGCTCATTGATATTAGCTCTAGAATTCGCGGGCGTTAATTTATTGATCACTTGAAAGTTTTCCGCGTATTATGTATTCTCCCTTTGTCTGAAATATCCAACTAAATCGTCTGTCTTTTCCTTATAAATTTTTGATTTCTTATAAGAAATAATAGTTAAAAACAGCTAAAACTTGTCCGAGTGAACGATTGATTTTAACTTCGTACGTCCATACAGGGGTTGCATCTCACACATAGAAATCAGCATAAACGTGCGTCATTATTATTTTGTCTGCATCAATGAACACGATTAAAAAGTAGAGCCTTAAGCAAGAAATGAAAATATCCTTCGCTTTTGCTAAAAATGATAGCCTTTTTACTGCTGAAATTGTTTAAATTTTACTAATCTGATTTCCTGTTAGGGATCGTTCTTAAATGAAGCTCCAGATTTGTTCGTTATCCCTTAAATCACACACTCATTTCTTAAAGCTCATCCTTTTTCACCGCGGCAGTTTTTGTACGTACAGAATGTTACGGTGCCTTACGAGAAACATTTCGGTGTTCAAAAAGTTCCGGAAATGTCTTCGCGCATCGTTTGTTCTCGCTACGCTAACTTCCTTATGAGGTCACCCTGTCGCACCACCGACGGATATTCGCTCTACGAAAGTTTAAATGCCTGCTAGAAGAGAAAGAGAGTTTGCTCACGATTGTGTTAATATTTAATTCATTCCCCAATGTATCTTAATTCTAAGATTTACTAATATTACTGAGTAAATCCTGGTAAATATTCATATTCCTCATTATCTGGTTTTATTATTATTTATCCTGGTTAGTGTCATTCCTACATTCTATATAGTTCCTGATTCCTGAATAGCCAGCTACTCCGATTACGTTTTACGTCTCAATATATCGGCGGGTTTAACCCTTTCGCTGGAGAGTTCATGACGTCATTGACTCTTGGCAAACGGCTCACCGCTTCCCCGCTTATTCTCGGGCTCGCGCATCTACCTCTCGTGGTTAGCACTGTAATGAACGATCCTTTCCATCAAGGATAGAATCTTTCTGAGCGACTTAATGGAACAGAACGATAATGACGTCATTAATTCGTGGAAAGTGGTCGTTAGATTTTGCTTTGTATGATCTTAGGTTTTCCCGTCGTATCAGGTCCAGAAAAGTTTCTCGGGTTTTCCACCGGTTGATGTACTCCATGCCTCCCGACGTTTGGAGCAGTGACTTGCTGTTCATCCTCAGGGGATCTTCTGAATCATCAGAATCATCTTCTTCAGAAGATCCCTTGATGATGAATAGCAAGTCGCTGCTAGAAACGTCGGGAGTCATGGAGAACATCAACCGGTGGAAAACCCGAGAAACTTTTCAGCTGTTTTTGCTTTTTTTTAATTTTGATGTTTCGTGATAATGGCAGAATGAAGAGGCCTTTTATTTCTTCATAACTTCTCCTTCACATTCATATACCGAAATATCTAATTAAATAGCGATTTTGGGTCTGATTGAATGACCCCATTCATTTAAAATCTATATGTTGTCCTATTCCAATTTGACTGCCGTGACGAACTGGGGTGATTCGCGAAATGCTCCACGTTAACTTACCTTATGCAGTGTAATGCGTTCAATAATAAAAGGCCGTTCGGAATCCTATATCCTCCTTTCACGGGCGCTATGCCTCATCGACTCCCCTTCGTTCCCTCCTCCCCCATTCTCTGCTTACATCCGCCGCCCTCCATTGGCGGCTTAGCTGGGCGCTTCGACGCTGTCACCGTTGCATCGTGGCGCCGCCCCAGGTGTCCTCTGGCGGTCGGACGAGGAAAGCAGACGAGTCAGCCGCGCACCCCGCCTGCTTTTTGTGTAGCAGTCGCGGACGGGCGCCACGCGCGCGCGGAGATGCCGCTGCGGCAGGGGTGCGCGTTGACCGTCGCCCTTTGTTTTGGTTGCGTCTACCTGCGCCCTTAGTCGCGTTCGTTTTGCCATTTTGTGTTATGTAGCATGCCTTCAGTTTTGAGATTTAACGATTTCAGTTTTCATATTTTCTTTAGGGTCGTACGAATAAAGAGAAACCTCTCCAACGGTTCGATTCATTTATAAATCGTCGTTAGGGCTGGGTAGGTATGTTTTGGGTGTATATTTCAGAGCTTTTATCACAAAAACGCGTTGAAATTATGGCGGGTATAAAAATGACCCAATAAAAAAACAGCAAAACCAAGTACATAGAAGCTAATAATCATTAAAATAGAAAAAAAGCATTTAAGCGATTTTGTATTTTGTATCATGGCGATTTGCGGTACCGGCACCTTATATGAAAAGCTTCCAGGGAGTATAGTATGTGATTGCACCCTATCTTGGCACATTTTCTCTGTGTTTTAATATCTTCTAAAATTCCGTTCTTTCCTATCTGCTTAGGCAACATTATTTTTCCTACCTTGGGATTACCCTCGTATTCCTGTCTACACTTTCTGCTATCTCTCTGAGGCCTATGTTTGTTTATCTGCAGATTTATTTTTATTGCATATGGCATATGTCGTGACAAATTTGGTGCTAGTCGATACTATCTCAAAGTATTTTATTTTATTTGTTGATTCATATAATATTTTTCTCTTTCTTGATTTACAATTACTCTTTAACCTTTATTATTATCGCTTTCAACGCGTGCGCAAGTAGAGATTCACTTTATTGCAGTCAACTTTAACGTGATAACTGTGTTCAAAATCGACTTTCAATATCGTCCATCAAACCACCTGCGGTTCTTTTTTCTCTCGCAATATCTTTTCTTCAGTCTGGTATGATCTTGGTGTGATTGCACTGCCTCATAATTCTCATTTCAACATTAATTTCCTGTTTAAAGACGCCTCATTGCCAATTCTCTTCGCTATTCCTTCTTCATTTCCGGCTGTCTTCGTTATGGTTCATTTCGGTCTCAGTTACCTACTACTTCCTGCTCCTGTGGTTGATATTTATACCTGTACGTGTTTTTGAATCCCCCTCATCTTTTTGCGAACGCAGGGCGTGCAAATCCGAATAAATTTGATGATCTTTTAGTCCATTTTAATTTGGACTTATTAGTTCATTACTGAGCCGCGAGAGGTATAGTGAGTCGTGATCGTTTTAAGGTTGGCAAGTTCTCCTCTCCAACGTCGCAGAGATCCGTAAGCCACGCGCACAATCGCGTTCAGAGCGGCGCGAAGAGCTCCCGCCTTATATTTTTCTTTTTTTATTGCTCATTGCTCACGCACATGCCCGCGTATCATAACGCGGCTTGCGCTCTTTCCACAGTCTATCCGTGATGGCCGTGTAAGTCGGGCCCCCCACTCCGATTACCCGTGGTGTCGTAATGCAGTGCTGCCAAACGTCCCGTATTGTTTCCTTTTTCCTTTATCTTTCCCTCTTCTCTTTCCTCGAGGAAGTTTTTATTTTATTCTACTATCGTTCCACTTCCATCCTTGCCCACTTCTCCCTGTTTCTCTTTCCTAAGTCTTCTATTGTCTGTCCACATTTTTCGGATGTTTGTCTGCATTTGCGATTGAGGTTCCCCATTAATCAGTGTCTGATCACGTGCACAGTAAGTCCTCAATTTTCGTAGCTCCGACTACGGATGATTCGATTTTACGTTCATGCAAGTTGTATTATGCATCACAGGTCGATTCGGAAATTGGAGTTGATCTAAGGGCCCAGTTTCGTACTTTTGAAAATTTGAAAATGCTACCATCGTTTTGATAGGCCTGCAAAGAATATTATTCAATGAAAGGGAAAATTTAATTGGCATTAAACGCAGTAGTGAAAAACCACTTCGTGGTCATGTACTAAAAGTTCCATTTTGCGTCATTTTGATTTAATTGGCGTGTCAATAGCCCACATCTCCAAGGAAAATCGGGAACTAATTATTTTAGGATAGAGTTATAATGCAAGAAATCTTCTCGTAACCATCGGATGGGGCCGTTAGTTAAAGTAAACTATTATTATGTAATGGAAAGGGGATTGACTGTATTTTGACGACTCGGATATTCGATCTGCATGATTCGATGGTTATCTTGTACGTCCCTGGCAGGTATTGAATTGTTTGTTGTTAATTTTAAATGTTATTCTTTTGTAGATGGATTACAATTGTCGGTGGTTAATCTAACAATGATCATAATTACCCACTCTGGTAGTATTCATAATGAAATTAGCTACAAATAAAGACAATAGTCGGTAAAATAGCTAAAATCGATAATGGTTGACTGTCGACAATCGAAGCTATTCAGCCGTTTAAAATCGACGTCTTTCTATATTTGGAGGAGATCGAAAAGCATTGGCTATCGATAAGCATGAGTAATCAACAACCAGTGATGACCAGCATTTCATTATTTTTGAATGTCCTTTGTCTAAGTTGTCGTTCATTAATCTTAGCCAGCGCAAATCGGCGGTTTAAAACCGCTCATCGAGCAATTCCAGGAAGACTGCGTCCCATGCCACGGACGGAGTATTGTTCATGCGAGTGTCCCACACACGTTTCGCCAGCTCGACGGAATCCTTTTAATTCAATTCCTCTTCTGCGAGCTCAGTAGCTGGGCGAGACTTCATCCAAACCCTCCCACCCTCCCCCCTCCTGTGTCCATCGCATCGCGACATTCAAGGTCGCTTCTTAGCACCCGATTCGCTTGTGTGTTTGTGTGTTTTTTTATTCTGTTCTCTTGCTCTTTTTGTGACGAGTTTCTGCGTCTGTGCTTCACCCATTCGCCTCGATCGCTTACGGAAAAGTCGGAGAGGCATCTATCCTTTCCCTGCTTGATGTCCGTGATTTGTAGCATTTTCTATGCCGGAACTTGAAGGAGGAGAGTGTGGCCGAAAATGCATGGATTACAAATCAGAAGTAAAGTTGAAAGAAGCGTTTCGTGATGGAGGTCTGATGATACGTACTTGCTTTAAGTCAAGAACGGTCCCGCGGAGAACTTCATCTACGTAAAACCCTGCGAAACACCTTACGGGTGTTTGGGCTGGGGTTAACTAATGGATGAAGTATGCAATGCGTCACATACTTCGAAAAACAAAAGAAATTTATTGTGTCCAGGCCATGAGATTCCCATGTAACGCTCCTTCAAATATGCAAGAATGTTCTTTTGTACAGATACACGTATACTTTCGGGAAATGTAGAAATATAGGAATCTTTTAAACAAAGACTGTTTCAAATCGGTATTATTTAATTATTGCTGGTTATATTTTAATGGCAGTAGGTTGTTGGCATTGAAGGGAAGGCAAAGAGTAGCCTATTGTAATTAGGGACGGAAGTTGGCTTACCCTCCGTGGTAGGGACATGTATGATTGGTTGATGGGACAGATTTGTTGGAATTTCTCCGCGTTCGGCTGTCTAAGCGTCACCAATTTTTCCACCGACCGGAAGGCATACCAGATAGACTGTTGTTTCGTTGGACGTCCAGATCCAAACACAGGATGACGCCCGAAACCGTATTAAATCTTGAATAAACTCCACAGAAACTTGAAACACAATTTTTATGGTGAAGAGTTTAAAATCTCTCAAAAAAAGAGTGTGACATCTCAGATTAACTGCGACAGTTTTATTGTTCGAAGCCGCACCAATGGGAATTGCAAAGCTTTGCCGTAGCCTCACGCTAATCTGACCCAATTATGGTGTTTATATTGTCCCGCACGTTTCCTGTATCATCCATTTGGTTCCAAAGGCCGTGGCTCTGCGAAGATTTATATCGATCGCCCAAAATAATGATATCTGCGAAGCGCGCGTGTAGCTTCACAATCGTTGGTGAAATTTACATTTAGGTCTCTTATTGTCTAAATTACGGCTTGCGAAATATTTCTGGAGTAAGTGGCGGAAACATTCAGGAATCTTCTCATCATGTTGTAGATTTAAATGCATTTAGTCGGAACTGGGTGATTTATTTTTTTGTAGTATCTAACTGCAAAGTCGTATGTTTTGATATGGCGCAAATGAGCTTCGATAATCATATAGGTTTTCTGTGTCGGCTAATAGAGCTTATGTCCATTCATAAATGTCGAAAAATTATTATCACGTGCAAGCGGTAGGAAGAGGGTAGGATTTTATGAATTGAATAAAAGAGAATACACCCTTCTGAAAATTGAAAAGGGAAGGTCAATTTGTTGGTGAGGAAGGTAGGGGTGATTAAATCGTTAAATGCGCCATGTAAACCTCCGGTAGATAGCCTTTATGATTGATAATAATAATAATCGAGATCAAATTAATATTTAATGGGAAATTGTTGTTATTGTAATTTTCAGATGTTTGTTGGTTAGTGACCAAATGTATTTATGTTTACGCTGAGTAACAATACTCTTCTAATCTGACGTGAATTAAATGAAGTGTCTTGAGTTGAAGTTGCATTTTTCACTTACACCAAACCAGTGTCTTCTACAACTCCGCGTTAAAGAAACTAACGAAAATTCACTTCGTAAAAAAAATTCGCTTCTATAGACGATTTGCTCTTCCACTTGGAGGTGAAAGGGAAACTTAAGGCAATATTACTGCGAAAAAATCTCGCAGCCTCGAAGATAATCGTATTCATGTGACCTCGGATTTGCTGACTACCCAAAAAATTTGGTGCCGCAGTTGATATATGGGAACAAAGGAAACAGACAAAGAAGCGAACGCCATTTGGTCTTTTAATGAGTTTATTTAATTGATTGTATGTAGAAAATATATCTAGATGAGACCCCTATTGTGATTTTGCAGAATCAAACCAATGTTTTTTGTTACTTTCGGTTTTGAAGGTTTCTGATGAGCGGTGTAGGTTTAACCTCCTCGTGTTTTTACGGTGTTAGTTGAAAGGGCCCACTCTTGTATTAGAAGGTTGTGTCATTCAAACGACAAGAATACCTAGAGGCTTCCTCGGTGCACTTATTCCAAATCCATGCTTCTAAATTTCCTCACGCATTGTTGTTTTTAGACGAAAACAGTTTCTCTGACACTACTACTTTCGTCTTCAGGTCGTGGGTAATGTTCCGGGTCACTATTTTCATCTGCCATTAATAGGGCTCATCTTTAATCACCAAGTTTGGCTCTTATATAACACTCAGGGCGTCCAACAACATGGAAAATTAGAAAAAAATATCATTTCGTGGTGTAGTTTCATTAAGAAAACGGGATATTTTCTTCACTGACACAACCGATTCAACACGAAGGTTGGTGTGGATCAGTGGCGTGGCCAGGAATTTACTTGGGGGGGGGGGAGGAATTATTTAAAAAAACAGGGTATCAGGTAACTAATGTTAACACTTTTCATAATCGAAAAAACTTCATTTGTTAAAAAATATATTTTTATTCTTAATTTTTCAATATTTGTTTCTTTTATGAAGAAAAATAATTTTGCTTTTATATTTCGGGGGGTCCGAACCCCCCGGACCTCTCACGTGAAGTCTTTGGAATAAAATAATTGGAGTCAGTTCTTAATTTCTAGAATTTTATGTGCCGGTACTCATACAAATACATTTAATCCATACGATTTTCAAATACATAAGTCCTCCCCCTTCGACTTTTAAGAACTGGAACTAAACTTTACCACGAGGAATCATTTTTTAATCACGAATGTAAAAAGAAGATGGCATATTCTGACGCGACCCCAAGAAGTGCCGGAACGCCGTTCAGGCGCGAAATTAGGCACTGATCGTGGAAACCGGGAACCGTGGCCGTTGAAATGGAGACCTGTATAAGTCACGGACTTCAAAATCTCGAAGCCAGCAGACACCCTGCGTGCTATTAACGCAGCAGACCTACCGGCCACATGTTATCTATTCGTTGGTCTTGTATAAGTGGTCGAGCTCTTCGCTAGTGGCTGTCGCGGGCGTTCGCGACTATGGCGAGCCGCCGCCGGTTCAAGTCGTAATATTATTCGCGCGCACACCACGACCTTACCCCTCCCTCCTCTCCCACCCTCTCCGCCGTCCCTCACACCTTCTCGTCATCATCTTTGGTGGCTTTATTAGGCGCCGTATTTCATGACTCGGCAGGACGATGTGCGCAATAAAACTGTCGTTCGGGGATCTTCAGTTCGTTTGCGTGTTCATTAAGTTCCCCCTCCGCGATTCAGTGCTTGCGAGGTTTGATATAGGGAGTGTGTGGTGACCCATCTCTGTGTAGTATCTCCCTATCTCCTGTCAAGTAGCGCAGAAACGTCGTTGGCTCTATCAATAGCTGTCGATTATGTCTACAACTTGCATGAAAATATGTAAAATGGAATAACAGTACCTCTACCCTTTATTAAAGCGTATCAATATTTGCATTTGATCATTTTCGAAAGAGTATCCCGGTATTTCGGTATCCCGGTCAAGGCGAATGATTTCTTTTCTCTGTGGATTTTTTGCACAATTTGTGCATTGCGGGTGACTCCCGTAAAGTTTTCACCATGGCTAGTCCCGGTATACTTAAATTCGGAAGAGGGTCGGGGTGTGGCAATCCATTTATTTGCATACCTCTTTGATCATTTTTTTATTAGATCGTGGAATTCTGATTAGATTGTGATTCGTATCATCAATTACTATTATCCTTCACGGCTATTTAAAAACTATAAATACGTATGATTAGAAATTTTCACGCATTTCCATTTAAATACATAGGCCGAAGTCCTTCGTAGGATGTAAAGATCGTTAATCCTCACCGTCTTTGTAACTTGTTGCTCTTCCTATCATTACTTCTTACTTCCTTCCTTCATTCAATATCGGTATTTTATCTGGACTCTCCTTAATGCTTCTTGCTCTCTGCTCATCTTATTTAATTCTAAGGTTGTTCTGGGATATTTTTCCTAGTAACTCATTTAAATATAGTATCCAGGGTCATGTTTTCGCAACCATTGGAGACGAATTTTCGTACTATCACTCCACCTACCTCCTTGGGTACGTCATCATCGAATCAAGGTGTCACCCGTCATATGGACTTATTGGTTATCACTACCAATCGGGGGTCGGAAGACCAATATTAAGTGATCTTGGTTTTGAGTAACGCCTCATTAATATTCTTCCAGGTGACTCGTTTGTCGTGTAATCCTTCCCCGTAGTCCTCGGTCACCCTGGGGGTCGTCCCTGAATTATCATGCTCGTCCATTGTTGCGTCTTATTGTGCTTTGGACGCGCATGCGCTCGGTTAACGCCGCTGACTTGAGCACGTGACTGTCTCCCCACTTTCCCAATCCTCTCCCCAACCTTTCTCTACCTTTGTTTGCTCGTCGAAGCTGACTGCTCTATCAGTCTACTGCTATGCTCGACTCATACATGAGGACCGTGCCTGCTAGTTTGTGAGTGAGTGTGAAGTTGATGAGGGTAATGCAATGTGGGAAATATGAAAATACAAACAGGATTAAAATCGTATTCTTGGTAAACCTACCTTTTGAGCGGTAGATGACTAGAAAACCCTGTTTACCCTTCTTATTCAATGAAATTAAATTAATGGTGAAGTGAAATATTTCTTCTTAAAATTTGTCAGTCTTTTGTCCTTTGTCGATGATGAACGATTTTAGTGGTCAGTAGAGGAGTAACCAACCATTACCGACTTTATAGAACTATTTATCCAGAAAATCGGTGGCAAACATCGATAAATTGCAACTCGGGCAACAGATGATGGTTATTACTAAATATCGGCAATAATCGACGGATTAGTAGCATTGTTAAACGATTATTCATAATCGGTCATCGTGGGAAATCGAAGGCTTTTTAGGATACCCATTTATCCATTTCCATTGTTGACAAAGAGAAATGTAGTTAGTCGCTGAATATTACATCCCGTAAGTGAACGCACCAATGAGAATTCTCCCTGTTCATCATACTTCCTTCACTTTTTCGACTTCGCAGCTTTTCGAGCGCGTGCATGTTTGTGTAAATTTTTCTCCGATCACCTCGCGTTCTTCATTGTCCGTATCTCTTTTCCATTCTGTCTCGCTGCCTCTCATCCGTGCCCGAGGCGTCGGTGACCTTGAAGGAATGACCCCTCCCGCACCCAACCATCTTTTTTTTCTTGTTTCTTCCGTCGCCACCCCCGCCTCATGGCATTCCCCTTCTGGTTCGCCCCCCTCCTGTCTGTCGTCTACCACCCCCTCCCTATCCTGGTCCCCTTCCTTCGTCTTGCCGTTGCCCTCCTTTGGTTTCCAATCACTGCCACGCAATTCCCTCCTCCTCCTCTTTCTCCTTCCAGTGCGCGCACCTAATGCGTTCGTGTCGTATTAAGTGTCCCTTTTTTTGTTTCTTTGCTATTTTCGCAAGGGAATTGGCTGCCTCATGAAAATGAGTGTTCTGTTTGGGAAGACTAGTGAAATTGCCGGGCAAAAATTGTTATATTATGTTGACGCAACAGTATTGTCAAGTCGTAATTTTGATTAATGATATCGAGAGATTGTGGGTCTTTTCGGGTTTTTCGTGTCGAAAATTTTTACTTTTTTTCTATTATTCGATTCCAGGATGGAACGCAAAAAAATGATGTCTTGGCGTTGTCGTATTTTAAAATTTCGCTTGTGGCTTGTTAAGGTCGCCATGTTAAACATGAATGCTTTATTTCCTTTAACTATAAGTAATAGAAAAGTTTGAAACTTCCTCCTTCGTGTGTACTCCGTAACGCAGTCGTATGTTTGGCCGTTTAGTGTCCCTAACTATTTATTTTATATTAAAATTTAATTGTATTTATTAGTGTCTTCGAGGTATTCATATCACTGCAGAGAGCTGTAGTGTTTCCAATAGTGGAAACTAAAGGAGTAGGCCCTGTGTTTCGTATAAGCACTGACAAATGAGTGTGGTGTTACTTTAGATATTGCATACCTATATTTTTATTTAATGTGAGTAGTGTTATCGTTATATACATAATTTGTCACCAAATGCCTTTGAAATGATCCAAAGTTAGATGTGGTTGGTACTATATGTGATGTTGAGAAATTGTTCTCCATTTTAGAAGAGAATGATAAAGTAAATAAATTATTAATAATCATCTTTTAATGTATAAATTACCCTATTGTGTACTTCATGATTTTACGATTCGTATCATTGGCAAAATAGGAAGATTTGTGGTGGTGTGAGAAGTTTTATCTTTGATGAGAATGTATGTGTATTTTCCTTAGATTCTTGGAAAATTATTGAAAGTACTTAATGGAACCTCACGGAAACCAAATGGAAAAAATATGACCTACTGCATTTTAGTAATGAATCCAGAGCGAATGTGTAATAATTCTACGTTACTTTGTTTCACTCTTACAGTCATTGTTGTAAACAATTTCATTTAATTGAGTAAATTACGTTTACTTCCATTTCCGTCTCTATGTGATGTAGGTACCCTAGAGCTCGATGCGTGCGTTCTTTTCAATTTTTCCATTGCCAGCTGATCGTTTGAGAAGTTCAAAGGGTGACTCCTTACGGAGCCTCAAATCGACTTCGACCTCTCGCTTTCTCGAGTGTTTTAGTGGAGGGAGAGAGAAAAAAAATAGCAGCTCGCAAGAGACAAATGAAAAGGAGCAGCATCTATGTATAGTCTTTCTTCACCGGGAGGGGAATGTTCGCTTTGAAGCGGAGCACGAACAGTGTGTTGTCGAGGAGGAAGGACGCGAAGAAGGACTCCTCTTCGTCCGTCCATTGCTTCGCCTTTCATCCCCGTGTCGTTCATTATCTGGCGCAATCATCGCTCTGAGTTTTGTCGGGTCACGTTCCCCGTTTTGAGAGAGGGGGAAAAATATCATGTGCCGGATACGATCTCCCGCGTCGGCAGCGTGAGAAAAGTGCGTGTCGCTCCAAATAATCTTTTCCCTCCCATTCCCGCATGTTTTCACGGTCGTTCCCTCTTGGATGGACCCAACAGCGCCTTCTCTCATTCAACTTGCCCTGCTTGCTCGGCCCTGCCCTCTCTTCGGGACCCCTGAAATCGTTGATGGTCTCCTCCGCGTGGATGGGCGACCGTTTTTCACGTGTGAAGCCGCGCCGAAGTGATCCCGATGCTAGTGGCCACTTGAAAGATGCGACGTTTTTTGCGGGGTACGTTTGACAATTAATATTATCAGTGATGTGAGGCAAAATGTAGTTTCGAATATTAGGAATGCAGCGCTAGCTTCTTAATAATTCGTGGCATTTATTTATTTAAGTTGTTCACATACAGCATTTCTGCCCATTTGAAGTGAAACAGTTACATGCTCATGTTGGATATAAGTAAGAAGTTTAAAATATAAACAACAGCAAAATATAAGAGACAAGATTACAATCATACGTAAAAATAAAAATTTTAAGCAAATATGAAAGGGGAAGAAGGTGGAGCGTAGTTTTTTACAGTTCTAAGGTTGATGAGAGAGTCAGATGAGAGCTGGAAAGGATCTTAATTATCTACTAGAGTTAAGAAGTGAGGAGAGCCGGTAGTATAGGGAACGTTTAATAAGAGAAAGTCCGGGGACAGGTAAGTGGAAAAAAGCATGGGAACGAGTGGAACGGCCAGGGACTCGTCCATTAACAAAAGAAATTAATTCAGAAGAATCAATATTCGCATTGAGAATTTTATAAATTAATTTTAAGTCTTTTTTTGCTCTTTGATTGGAGAGATTTGGGATGCCCAGGGAAGATAGGATGGAATCAGACGGCATGTCGTGGAAATTGGCAACTTTGTATTTTACAATCCTGGCAAAGAAACTTGTTATTCTGTTAAGAGTAGCAACGTTAGTTTGGACAGAGATGGACCAGATGGGAGAGCAATATGAAGTGATTAAATTTGATATGATGAGGACATGATGATTTAAATTGAGTAAATTTATCTCATATTTGAAATTTTCTTCAATTTTTATCCTTCCTCTGTGAAAATACTCGCTGTTTGTTGCGTTTGGTATGTATGGTGGAATCATTTGTCAATTATCATCGAATTCCTAACATGTGTTTCAGAGAGAAAAACCCTATTTTGGAGCGGAGAGAGGCCAGATATGCTTCACAAATTTACCAACTCGCCTTAACGGGTAGAGTACTATGATTTAATTCCTGGATATATTCCTTGGGCTGTTGGCGTCCATTTGTCTAATGCTGCCTTTGATTTCTCGCTGCTGCATGTACAGAGCAATGCCTTTCCGTGATTGCCTATGGTGAGATATCGCGCACGCAAGTGCCCAGTGAGAGGATATATTGGGCGTAATTCGTGGTTGATAATATTTTTTGCTCTGTCTTAACACCCACGTACGTGTCTGGAGAACAGAAGGACGTTTTCCCCGCGGTGTACTGACGGAGTGTACCCAAACTCGCCAATGATTTCGTACTGAGGAAGTAAATTGGTGGTAACCACCGTACTGACTCGATGGGGAAGGCGATCCATTGGAGATACTTGACCTCCCTCTAACCCAATAGATGAGCAGCGGACAGCACGCTTACCCTGGATAGCACGCAGGGAAGGGGTGGTGTTGGCTGAAAAGGGTGTGGCGAAGTGAATACCACTTATTCCTCTTTCGTCTGACTCAATCGGAGGGTGCCTAGTTTTCTGGCTCCCCTCTCTTGTTACTACAAGGGTTCGACTTGCGATGACGACTGACTTTCTCTGTAATTCTTTTACTCTGTATTTTGCACCGTTCGCGGTTATTATGCTACACCTCAGGCGTGATTGGGCAAAAAATTACATGCTATGAAGAAAATAGTGATTAGTGGTTAATTTAGGTTATAAAAAGAACATGGCTTCAGTATTCTAGACGATGATATTTTCCACACATTAAAAAAGAAATGATTGTTGTGGAGGAACCATAGCTTAAGATGAAAAGAAGATGTAAAATAGCAGGGATGACATTTTTTTTCGGAGGAAAACCTTCATCGAACAACGGGTGTTAGTTTCATTCACCTCGAGGATGTGGAGTAACTGCATCAAATTTTATCTTATTTACATAAACTGCTGCTAAAAGTCATCATCTTCCATTTTAATATCGTTTTTCCTTTGTTAAACCTTGCGATGGAGAAAATCATATTCTCAATATTTTATTTTCGATCCAAATCTGAAGACTATTACAAAACCCAACTTCTTCATCGAGCTTACAGGTTTTCACAAAATCATCGTGAATATTGGTACACACATCCTTTTTGTATGGAATAACTGTTTTTTTACGATAATCACCATTCACTTAATCTCTGAATGATTTTGCTTTGCGTATCGCGATTCAAACAATATATCGGAATAAATACTTACAATTTTCCATCTTTATAAAATTTATTACGACCTAGGTTTCAATGTCCCTACATCATATTCGAGGAACAAATGGTGTGTTGGGCATTCGATTCGAATGAAGGAGATTTAGATTGAAACTTAGGTCGTAATGAATTTTATAATCGTGGAATATTGCAAGAATTTATTTCAATATGGAAAAATTCCACTCCATCACGCTTGAGTCTTCGGATTTCATTCAAAATTTTAGGGTTAATAGGTAATTGTTGAATCCTTTGAGTTATATTTTCCCTGTGATAGTCTCTAGACCCATCCGGCAAGATGTCCAACCGCAGATGTTACGTAACAAACGGTAATAAGAAAATAATGAGAATAGTACACGTCGAACACAAACAGAAGTAGCACTACGGGCTTTGGGAGCATGAGGTGCTCTTAGGTATTATGGTCACAGTCCGTGCAGCCTGAAAGAAACGCATATCTTTTTTTTTTCTATATACATGTAAAATTCCCCGGCGTCTCCTCACCTATCGTGATATCTTTGACTCGTGCCGTGGATTGACTAATATTTTTTTCCCGGGAAAACGAATGACTCCTCCTGTTCTCCCTACCCGGAACCGTGATACCGAGAGAGGAAGGAGCATTGTGTTAACGGTTCCACTCGAGCCTTCGATGCTCTCTCTCTCTCTCTCCGTTTCTGATTCGGAACGAATAACCGGGCCGTGGGAATCAAATCGGCGATGGTATAGGGACGCGCGGTGGCTGCTACATCCTCCGTCCTTCCCCCTACCGCTAAGGGGGTACAGGGGGGGATCAAGGGAAGGTATGGTGTGGCCAAGGGGTCGCTGCTGTGGTTTGAACACCTGAGCGTCTGTGTTAGTGTGTGTATATATGTATATGTATGTATACGCGAGACAGAGAGAGAGAGATCCAGCACGCAAACGGGGCATATGCGCGCGTATGCTAAGGAATGCTCGGCGGGGAAGTAACGGGAACGGACGAGTTCGCTCCTATAGCGCAGTGCAATACTGAACCCGAAACATGGGGTCATCGAGAAAACGCGAAGATACGAATCCCACTGTTCTCATGCATACGTCTGCCTCTTGGCTGAAACGCGAGTGAGGACGTCAAAAAATATGATTAGCTCAGTTACACGAGGCTAGCTCTTTGGAGTCATAGGTGGAGGAGTGATGCCAGGGTGTGATACCAAACGGAGTAGTCGTGATGTCAAGAAGAAACGAGGAGGAGGCTTGTAAGATCCACGTACTTAACATTGTAACTATTTGATAATTAAGACCGCTTAGATGAAAGGGAGATCGCGTTTTGAGAAATTTATCATTTGAACTCATGGATTGATGAATAAAATAGAATGGGTTTAAGGAAATAAAAGAAAATTTCCCATCAAAATTAGCAGAAAGAACCAAAGACCAAAGGAAATGTAGAGGAAGTGCAGCGTGATAAAAGGCCTTAAGTTTAGAGTAATTCTATGTTTGTCAATGCCGACGAATGAAATTAAATGTTATACCAAAGTATATTTCCTTGGAAGTTCATGGTTCAAAGTGTACCAAAACCCGTAGGCTACCTCTGTTTGAAGTAGCAATAACATTATCTTTAACATATTTAGGTGGTTATCAGTTAGAATGTGTGACAGGATGCTCACAAATTTTAGGAATGCATCGCCCAGGCCTAACGATACAATTTATGAAGTTGACTGATAAGGAAATGAGGTAAGAAGAATATTTTCGTGTCTTCTCTTTAATAGAAGCCGCTTAAATGTGAAATCGCAGTGTAGTTGGAGCAAAAAGGTCAGATTGAGAGATTATTGGCCTAAACACGTAGTGGAGATGCAAATATCTCGTACTTCGCTCTTAGAGGAGCAGATGCTACATTCTTGTGGGCTGGTTTACCAATTCATTTTATTGTCGATTGAGTTATATTTGAAAAATGAAGAAACCCGTGTTTTTACCGTTTGTCGGTCCGTCTCCTACTTCTCGAGTTATTCGCGGCAAAAATTCGACAGATAAGTTGATGACGTCAAGAACTCGTGCCAAGCTGGTCACCGCGTCTGCCTAGGTGTCTCGAATCGGCATCGCGTGGTTCTTTGTTGTTCACCCTCTTGTGAGCGATTCCTTCTCACCATAATAGATTCTCTCTGACCGATATAATGAGCCTAAATTCTTAATGACGTCATCAACTCACGCAAAGTTGGCGACAACTTTCTCGTATTTTTTTATTAACGATTATGAGATTAAGGCTGTATGGGGAAGATTTGTTTCATCGCACCTTATCATTCCCTTCCACCTGCTTAATTATTTGAATGGATTGGGATTTTGGCCCTGACTAAATGTTCCCATTTCCACATAATATTTCGGGACCTTTTCCCTAACCCTTTTCTCGTCAATCTTCTCAAGTCCCCCTCTAGCACTCTGTCCTTCTGGTGATGAGCCTTCAGGAGACGTGGACGGATCAATGGGATTGCCAAGGGGATAAAGTGGGGTGAAGAAGTGGCAGATCGTGGAGATGCTGGCCGGTTGGAGCAAAGCAGTGTTTATAATCCTCTAATTCTATCCCTCTCGACGTGTTACCTACACCTTTTAAGCGCCCATAGGATGTTTGGCGGAGGGTATTTGTTCGCGATATGCCTCGTACTACACCGTTTAATGTGCTACCTTGACGGTATGTTCATATATTTTCATGGTGTTTGCTGTCACAAGGCATACGTCATTTGTTGCAAGGTTGGTTGCTAGACTAAAGAGCCGGACGACTCCTGCAATTAATGGCTTTTAGATTTATTTGAAGTATTGCGCGTAATCCCAGCCTATCTTGGGTTATTGCTATAAGTACGTAAAATAAATAAGTAAGCTGCGAATCCGACTAAATATCACGGCAATTTCTATTGGGTCCTCGCTTTTTGATGTTCTCTGGTAACTTTCGTGTTCATAGTAATGATGATACATGCAACTTAGGATGCCTTCCTGTCCTAGTAGTTGAACCTTTCCGTCCAACTGTCAATTTGTTTTTCGCTCATGTCTGCTTCCGTCATAAGTTATGTAAGGGTAAACTATGATATATTATTCACACTATTGGATCATAATTCTTTGACATTCTTCAATATTTTATTTATCGAAATTTATGTAATGATTTATAAAACCATTTGTACTAATAAATATTTTTTTTATTTTCAGGTATGTTCATGTCGCTTGTACAACTACCGACTTGAAGGTCGATTGAAGAAATTATTCTTTTGTGAGTATGAAGTTGTTTTCCTTCAATAGTTGACAGCATGCCTTTTCCCCGAATTTAAGGGGAAATTACTTAGTAAATCAATTCTAGCTATTGATGGGCGACTATGGAAACTTCTATCAATTAATATCACATAATTAACTGTGACTTTCTCGGCAAAATTTTTTAAACATAAAGTCGCGTAAATTATGATTATTATATTTGCGGTTGTCTTACAGTCATTTAGGAGGCCTTCATGAGCAATATTCTCTTAAATTTAATTTATACGAAAGTTTCCCAGTTTATTATTTTACAAATCCAATATGGACTTAAATGGAATTTAATTAGTTATCTTGCCACGTATTGCTCTTAAATGCGAACCAAATTTTCTTTACGCTGGTAACTGATCGAGCTAATTTGAAAAGACTCTTTTATAGCTAATTGTTGTCTTCCTCTTGCAAAATACAAACCGTTCGAGTTAAACATCTACTTTTTTTTTGACTTTACAGTTTTTGTGCGTGTAGGTGTCATGAATCAGTCGTCAATGCTAGAATATTTACCGCTCCTCAATCGCCCGTCCGTCAAAACATGTTTATCATTTTAACCTTGGGCATTTTCGCGGTGTCATCTTTCCACTCGGCTTCTCCACTTCATGAGTGCCTCACTTCCCACCCAGGTCGTCGTGATTTTCGCCTGCAGCCCCGCCTAATCTCCTCCTAATCCCTTTAAATACGCGCCCATTCTGTGCGACGGAAATGACCTCATCATAGTCGCGCCCCCTTGAACAATTACGCACCGCAGCAGGAGTGGACAAAGCTCGGTCGGTCATGGCGCTTGCCGGCTTGAGCCCTCTCGGTGGCATCCACAACCCCACCTTTCAACCCTTCTCTTCTCTTTACACCTCGTCCACCCTTCCCTCCGTATCGCATCACCCCTAAATACCCATCCCCAAATCATATCAGCCACTCTCGAGCGTGTGCTCAAGCCAAATATAGCCATTGACGATTGACTCCGCGAAAAGAACAACTGAAACTCATGACATCGTAATAATTCTGAATTGGTTATTGGAACTAGGACACCTAAGGCAATCCACTCGTTTACTTTTATTGACATGTAAAAAATATATACATTCTATTGGCTGGTCCTCGGCTAACCTAATACCGTGCCCATACCCTCTGTTTTTTCTGGCGACAGGTTTCTACTATCCAGTCCTTCAGTCTTATGTCAATTACTATCACACACAATGCACTTATCACTTTCGATACAGCGTCTTATCAAATGAATACAATTACAGTCATCAGTTAAGACATTCATGCCGTTTCCAATCACTTTATTTGTCCGATCTAGGTTTCATCGCCTCCTGTGTCGCTATCGATTAAATTACCTGTTGGTATCCATGGAGATTCACGAAGGTTTATGCCAGCTTCCCCTTCCTTCGTTCACTTCGCTCTTCATTCAAAATAAGGTCTTATTCCTTTCATTTTATCTACAAATCCAATTCTCTTCCTTCCTCCCCGTCGTTTACCCAACATTCTTCCCTTTACCACCGTTTGCAACATCTCCTCCTCGTTAAGTACTCGCACAATCCATATTTACTGTATCTCATCTAAAAGCTGTCTCTCCTCACCCACCATGTCCCGCACTTCGTCGGTCCTCCTCCTTTCCGATCACTTCACCTTCTCCATTCTTCTCGACACCCACGTCTCGAACGCCTCCTGTCTTCTCTCGTCCTCCTTCCTAATTGTCCACCTTTCCGGACCGTTCCGGACTATTCAATAAGAGATCCTTCCTGTTCGTGAACGCCTCCTTCGCTTGCGCAATTCCCTTCCTGATGATGTCCTTAGAATGACGAACTATAAAATACTTGCGACAATGATTATTATTATGCCTCTGGTGGGAATGTCCAAATCGACTTTTGTTTAGCGGCGCGTATGGTGGTGGCGGGATCGAACCCCTTCGCAGCCGCACGTAAGGTCCCCTCCTCCACCGTAACCCCTTCCGGCTCCTTCCGGCTCTGCTTCGGCGAGCTCCCGCCTCCGAGAATGGTGGAGCTGCGGGCGGCGGCGTTGTCTCACGACGGAGGGCCAAGTGGGGCGCAAAAATCGAACGGGCCCCAGAGCCGCGCCGCTATAGCAGCCAGCTCCTTTCCTCTCTCTCTTTCTCTTGCCTCAGCTTATTTCCTCGCTGCTCTCTTGTAGCTGATGCCCTGGAGACCATGTCACGGGGTCACTTGTAACTTCCGTCCTCGCAACGCCCTGATTGTAGCGCCCGCCTCCGCGCCAACGCTCTACGCTCGCGAGCATGTAGCCCTGCTCGCTTGGATTCTTCTACCGTGTAAATAACGTTTGGTAAATTTTTCGCTCGTGAGACATCTCAAAATATAGTCCACAACTATAATGCGTGTTTATTTTTCCAAGGTCTATTTTTTTTAATTTCCGTACCTAAGCAATTCAGATGTCTTACAAACTATTTCGCTAATTACTATGATACCGCCCATCTTGCAACATAACCGAGCTTACCTTATTTCTCTTCAATATTGTTTCTAGGCTTGTTAAAACTGTGCTCTGTCTCTGTTTTTGTACTAATGTATTTCTTGTGTACTTCGCTCACAAATAGGAAGTAAATTGCTATAAGTATTACTCTACCACCCTCCTGTCGATAAAACGACGTAAACCGTAAAGAATATGAATTTCAGTGACGGAATGGAAGAAGAGGTGGAAGCAGTTTCTGAGGAGCGATGGTAATATGAAAAATCTGATCATGGGGAGGAGGTACTTTTTTTTAATGTGGCGATTGATTATTTTGGATTCAATAAATATTTGTCTAAACTAGCGGCCGGCTTTAAAACTTAGGAAATCGTGCGCCTTTAAATGACCAGTTGCGTGGGAAAAACGGGGTCTTAATTTTTCGGGGTCATCGAACCCTCCCCATAATTCGCTCTATTGAGCGTGATTCTCGCATGGATTTGAATGAATGAATAATTTATTATTTGTTCTGGGGCTGTACCCCTTGTGATCAAAAACATTTAAAAAATTTCGGGATACTTAAAAAGAAAAATCAACAATATGAAACAATGACATAATGAAAAATGAAATATAAATAAATACCAATTTTCACAATTGAATTTCTGATTGCAATATTTTAGAAATCGTATATCACATTCATCTGCGTACGTTTTTTCTCTCGAAGTTTACATTTGAAGAACTGCTCTAAAATATTATTATTAAATATACTAACCCGACTACTAGAAGCAATTACTACTGATTTGACTCTCTTTTGCATAGTTACAAAACCATTTTAATAATAAATTCCAATTATTTTTTACTTTCAAACCGTTTTCATGTTCAATATTGCATTCCTGAGGAGGCAGAGGGTGTTCATGTGGCGAGGACTAACGTGGGAGGAGGTAACGGAAACTATGTATTATGTACGGTATCATGTTCCTCATGCTTGGAACGGGGAAAAAGAGATTAGTATTAATGTGTGGTGTGAAGAGTAAAGAGGCTCTGTCTATTCGAAAATTATTTGAAAAGGAAGTGGTGTAAAAGGGAGAGACGGGAAATAGATACTTGAATCTGGTATCTTAGTTTGTAAAATATCATTTATAACAAACAATATATGCACCAAGGATGGATTTCGCCATGAAAAAATATTTAGCGTAATTTGGGATTCAAACTCGGATTTTCCGATTTCCCTTACCGGCAATAGGAATTCGAACGTTGGATTTATAGAAAGAAGCATATCGATAGCTAAGTTCTGACAACACGTATCTCAAAATTTGGTCGGTCTGAGTTAACACTGCTAATACTGTTAATAAAAAATATTTCAAGCAAAAAACAATTCTTTGCTCACAAATGTATTCTTCTTTTTCAGTTTTTTTGTATTTTTTGTTTTAATTTCAATTAAAATTATATACTACCATTAAAAAAATCGTTTTTTTTTGCTCTCCTGACACGTTGCTATTTTTGAGATACGTGTTGTTAGAACTTTGGCATCGTAATTCAATTTTCCTCGATTATAAACTTGTACCCCAAGCTAGGTTTCGATGATACTATCTCGTCCTCAAGGAGCAAACTACTGCAAAATAGTTTGTGCCTTGAAAATGTTGTAGTAACATCGTTACCTAGGTAGGGAGTCAAAGATAAAAATCGTGGAAAATTGCATGTGTTTCTTGCATTATGAAAAAATTCCACTCCATCACGCTTTTTTCTTCTGATGGGATCCAAATCAACTAGCTTAGATCGGGGTTCGATTCCCGGCAACCTCTAAATATTTTTTTCATGGTGAACTACGTCCTTGGGTGTTTATAAATTTGCACCCGCACGCGTGACTGTGTGTACAAAGTCATTAGTTTCATGCAGTGCAATAATAACAATGTTCCCCCGCCTCGTTATCCGCTGAGGAGGAAGGGAGTCGCGCGTGTGTTTGTGCTGCAGATTTTTACATCTGCCGTACCGGACGTGATGGTTCATTTTGAGAGAGCTCGGGAATGGCCGCTACCATAAGCCTCGTCGGACCGTGAGAGAGCACATTCGCCCCAGGTCGACGTCACCGGGGCGACGGGGGAATGTGGCCGTGACGTGATCCCGCCACGGCCGCAATCACGCGTGAATCACACTCCCCTTCCGGTTCCTGCGATCACGACTCCGTTCCTTCCATTCATCCAACACGTGCGTGCTGTGTGGAGGTTTTGGGGAGCGATATATCTATCTCGGCGGTCTTGCTTCGACCAATCGCTCGCCGAGGAATCTCCGCATGACATGTTCCTCTATAAGTCCAGCCCTTCTTCTGCTTGCTTTTCCTTGATTTCCTAGGGCCGACGGGCGGTGGATTTCGTCAGCAAGACTTTGTTTTCATAGCTACCCACGCGTCTTAGCTTAGGTACCTTATGGAAGAATGAGTGGGAGATTGTATAGTTTCTAGAGAATTATTTTGTGACCGCACTATATTTCTTTGTCCGACGGAAGCAATAAAATAAAAAGAGATACTCGCTTATTATACTCGATACTCTCGCTCGCGAGAGATTATTTTTTCCTGCTAATCAAGGAGTACATGAAAAATTAGCCTTCTCTTTAAACTCTGGCAACGCGCAATTGCGTATGTTGTAAAATGTATTCATTTAAGAGGTTGACGTGTTATGTTCAAACACTCTTATCCATCCGTCCATTGGAACGAATTGTTGGGTAGTATTTAAATGTAGATGATCAATACGATATAACAGTCACGTAGCAGGGACACGACTATAGGAGGAAGATTTCATATTCAATAATGACTTCATTTCATGTTAATGTTTGGTAATAACAAGTCCGTCTTATTCGTTGACCAAAAGTGGGATGTTTATTTTTTATTTATTCATCAAAAATGTTTTTATCCCCATTTTCGTTTTAATTGTTTATAAATTCTCCTGTGTGTTTTTATGTAGTGTTTAAAGAATCGTTTATCCTCCTAAATAACTTGCATTGAGAAATATTTACGTTACTCTTGTCCAGTCGTCTGCTGGAACTTCTTGGATTAAACAAATCTTTCTACCGCACTCCTTTGTATAAATATTATAAGAGCCTCCTTGATATACAACCTTTGCACTCTTTTGGAAAAGTATATTTCATGAGCGAATGATGTGGTCGTTATGTCCCTCGGCAAGTATTCTTTGCCAGGTATTTGGGTGAGAACTGTTCTCAGTATACTTTGCCTCATCGATAAATAATGAAAGCAGAAATCGGTTCGTTTACTTAATCGTGTACTTTAGTTATTTTCTTATTTAAACAATCTTAATTTATTGAGATCCTTAACCTAAATCCAGAGAGATCAAGATAAAAAACGCTCTGCCACGGTGATAGAGATAATGGCCCATGTGTCGGAAAACAGATGCGAAGTCGACAACTTAATGGGATCGATTTTTCTCCCTCGCGTTTCCTTTGTGCAATACACAGCGTAGTGTTCGTGATTTCGCGCTTTTATTTATAATATTATTGGTAAAAACTTTTCGCACTGACAATGAGTAAGGAACCATTTACATTTTTTATCTAAAAAATTCTATTCGCCTACGTTGCCAAAGGTGGTTTTTTTTTATTCCCTTTATGGCTAATACCTATTTTTTCATTGCCATACCACCGATAACGGTGCTACTTGGCATTTACGTATGTGTTTTCATAATATTTAACAGTTAAACGTAAAGGATCATCCATGCCCTGGAGGCAGGCGAGAACTTTACCCCGGCGCCACCGAGGCCGACGTTAGTGTAATACACTATCTAAACACATAACCTGTTCCAGTGGTGAAAATGTAGATTTGAAATCCTCGAAGCTAACCATTCTCTCACCCATCACTTCATTAGGTGGTTTAAAAAAAAATACTTCCGCAAACCATCGGTACGCCCTCCATCGGTCCAGTGTTATGGGGTTGCTTTGCAGGGGGTAGAGGGGTTTGGTGGAGGCCTTCTTTCGGCTCGCACCCTTTGCAGGCTCACCTCCACTCTCGGTATCTGCTTACCCCTCCACCAATGACCGCCAGAAGACGTCTCTCGGGCGTGCTCCTCCTCATCTCCTAAACCCCGAAATCTCACTCTTCCTCTCATGCGTCCTTCGCTTATTATCATAATTCCGCGCTGAATCACCTCGGTTAGTCTTATCTCCGCGCCCATGTAGTGTCCACCGACGGACCCGTCATATTTACCAAAACATTTTCCTCATAATACCTTACCAGCTAGTCAAAGGTGTGAGGAAATAAATTTTTAGAAAAATTAATCGATCGGTTTAGACATTATTTCATTGATGACGACCCAAACATTGTTTTAATCACCTCCAAATGTCCCTATTCCCTCTAAATTTCTTTCATTATCGTAGCATTACTTTTTGTTCAACCCATGAACCCTGGTATTTTCTCAGTCTCTCGATTCCAATAAATTTGTGCATAAATCATGGATTTCTGAATTCTTACACGCTCCATCTACTAACTCTCCTCGATCAGTTTCCTTTCTCTGACCACCGTGGCCTGGAGTACCCCGTTCCTTTTTTTCTTCTCCCAATGAAACTTCTCCACTACACGTATCTAACTCCTGAATCATATTCCCACCCTCCTTCCTCCGTCTCCATATTTCCGCCCCTTACAGCGCTACACTCCATAAGAAACGCTTTATCAGCGTCTTCATTCTTATTTCAGTACTGCAGAATGCTCCTTTCATCAACAATTTCTAATGTATAAAATCCATTTTTCACGAATAAGTTCGCGCTAAAAATAACATTATTCGATCGTTCGACATGTAAAGTAAAAGTCCTTAAGTAATAAAGGCTGAGCCTTAGGGTAAATCTTAGCAAAGTCACCCTCTGTGCACGGAAATTGCGAAATTTCCGTGGAGAATATTTTTTGTCTTAACTTAAATTTGGACCGATAGTTTCACTGGTGAATGAAACACTTTCTATCTTGCGTACCTTTTTCTTGACCCCCAATGGTATCAATGTATTTGGCGCCATTTTTAAGAGGAGACGGGAGAGGGGCCATGTGAAAAGTGTGGTAAACAGTGTGGAGTAACACTTTTTGTTTCATTCATCAGGAGATGAACCAAACACAACTCCAGCGTTTTAATATATTATTTACCTTAAGATCTGGAGACGCATACTGAAACGCCGACGAAACTCGCGTAAAAATTGATCGATTCCGAGTAGAACCCCGGAAAACTAGCCGCACCAAGTCACGCCGAGTTAAGTTGTTCTGGATGGGACTTTTAAAAAATAAACCCTTTTCCCGCAATCCCCCTACAACACAGCCGAATTTTTTCCCGCCCTCTCCTCTCTCTCCATCGTCCAACACCCTCTACATCCTCCCACCTTCCCCTCCCCCTGTATCGATTCTCCCCTCTTCTCCTTCCCCCCCTTCTCCACCGGCACCCTCTCTCTCTCTCTCGGCTTTGGTGCGTCCCGCTCTCGCACTCAATTGCAGCGCGTCCGACGCTTAACTGAGCCGCGGACTGCTCACGTCAGAGGGTGCCTGCCACACCCCCCTCTCTCCGCCCCCTCCCCCATCATCCCTTCCCCCAACACAACCATCCATATAGACTACCACTCGGGGATCGATGTTCAAGCATCGAGTGGGCGATGTTTCAAAAATTTCTACCCACTCATTCCCTTTGTGATTGGTGGAAACATCTAAGTCTGTGGGTATATGAATTAAATTCTCTCGTTTTCTTCAGCGGGTGAGTTCTTCTGTAACTTCCATAGCTTCGCATCGAGTGCTTTCAAGCTCTTTATTTTACGACGTATATAGTTCTATAAGTGCAATCGAAGGTTTTCAAGAATTGAATAAAAATCCCTTTTCTCTGTTACATATGTAATCACTCTATCTCGCTTTACTTTTCTTTCCCTCTATCCAGTATTTCGTTCTTGTGGTTGGCACATTATTTTACTCTGTTCTCCTCCTGCAACTAATTCACTTGTGTTTCCCCGTTGTACGTCATTAAGAGAGAGACGGAAAGTTGTGTTTTTAATTATGAAGGCTTCATTTTTATTGCATACATTCTATTCTATCACTCAACACTCTCACCCACCATGTCGAGCACTTCATCTTTCCGCCATCCTTCTACATCTCCGTCGACTTCACCTTTTCCATTATCCTCCATGTTCATGTCTGAAACTCGCCAAACTTTACTCGTCGTCTTTCCTCGACGTCCGCGTTAATGCACTGTGAAGAAAACTATCTCTAATATTTTATTTATCTGGATTAGTCCCCTAACTCAATACGTTGTAGACTCTTTTACGTTCCCTTTTATTTCCATAAAGTGATCTTCCAAGCTTAGGTTCCACGTCTCGACAGGGAAGATTTCTCGGGTTTGACACCATGTAAGGTGCTCCATATCTCCTTCCTACTCTTGGATTACAATCCAATGACGGAATCTCTTAGGATGATGACCGAGTTGTTCATCGAAACGTCGGAAAGATATGTGGAAGACCTTACTGTCTGTGAAACCCGAGAAATCTTCACTGCCGTCGTTCGCCGGGAAAAAAACAGACATCACATTCATCGTCAGGACTTTTTGACGACGAAACTTGACTTGTTCCAGTGTCATTTTCCTTATTTCGTATGCTCTGCCGTATCGCGCCCAAAACATCGAGTAGTATCGATGTGAGTGTGTCATCATCCCTCCCTATCACCCACCTCCCTGGAGCATCCCCGCCCACCCTCTCCTCCCCGCCCCCCCAGCCCCCTACACTTGCGTCATGCCCTCGGTGGCGCCGAAAGGGCGCGTGGCAGGGGGTGCTGGGACGCCTCGAGAAGGATCTTGATTTGTCAGGAGTGCGCGCACAACCCTGCTAACGACCGCTGTACAAGTAGTGTCATGCAGACGTTGCTCAGCCGTTGTAAATATCTTTACCCCAGTATAGAAGAGTGTACATGTAAAATATTTATTAGAAGAGGAATGTTTAGCACACGACACAATTCGACAACGGAATTTTTTTATTATTACAATTTATTTGTCCAGAAAATATGCTCTAGTTCATTTTGCCTACGAAAAATTGATATTTTCAGTTTAAAACATGATTCTCATGCAAATACGAATGGTAGAAGAAAATAGATTGAATAGCATAGTGCATGCATTCATGCAGCCGTCCGCTAGAAAATTTTCAGCTCTCTATACTTCGTGTATATACTTTTAAGCTGTGAAGTACTCTACCTATCTGCCATAGTTGATGTTGATCGGTGGAACGATAATACAGTAATTGATATAGGCTAAAGAAAAACCAAATTTTTCTTATATTGTTATTCAAAATATTGTTATTGTCAATCAAGATTTTAAACAGTTAAAAAGACCCATTTTTGTGCATTTCTCCGTTCGTTGCGTACTTCTCAAGATACCTACTTGTGGCGTAAAATTCACAGCTTTAATTCTTTCGCGTATAAGATTATGACGTCATTAACTCCTGCCGAGCCTGTCTCCGCTTTTACCTCACTTTTCTGCCTTATGCATTGTCTCGTGATCGAAATTAAAACAAAAGGCGAAAAAAATTCTGCTTTTATAAGCGGTGAACGTGTTTATAAGTCTTAAACCCTGATGACATCACTGACTCATGAAAATCGGGCGGTAACTTATTTCTTATATTCATACATGGCAGGATGGCTGAATGAGAAGGATTTTTTTCGACGTTACCACCGTATTATTATCCTTTCATTTACCGAATTATTAATTAATTGCGATATCGGATATCATTGAACGTCTGCAATGTGTGGTTTAATGTCTTCTCCATCTATGCGTATGAAGGAATGAAGGAATTGTGCGTGCATGAGAACCTTCTTTATCCGCCAAGTTCCGCGGGAATTTTATCAGCAGCTATGGGGGACGTTCTCTGGGCTCCGTAGTGCGTCCGTGTCGCTTCCCTCCCCGCGTCGTCTCACTCCTGCGGCTTCCCTGACGGTGGGCGGCGTGTGGAAGTGTTCCCTGCGCATCCACACATGCTTTCGTTTTCCTCCCCGAAGTTTCTCTCCCGCCCCTCCCCATCTGAACCGGTGAGTACCCCCTCCACAGGAAATGGCGAAATCCGTTCATTATCGCGACCGGCTCGTGAATCGGTTGTTCGAAGAAAAGAGTCGATTCTTCAGAGTCGTCTTCGTTAACACATGCATTGTACACACGGAACGCTGTCGTGCTTTACGGTTTAACTTACCACCTTGTAATCCTGGTCTGGTAAATTTGTCCACCTATGACGGATGCTATTGAGGAAAATTATTGTTTGTCGGACCATTTATTGATGTATTTGTATTTGTTTTCGCCAACAAGACAAAGTAGCGTTGATTTTAATATTATTTGATTTTTCTGAAGGTAAATTTATAATTTATAATGTTTTATTCATTCGACGTGGTGGGTATAATGAAAAATAATAGTCCTTATATCAAAAAGACAGGAGGGAGTGAATTAGTGGATTTGGTGTATATATTCTTATACTTTGCACCGCAAATTTACACCAACTGGTCGATTACACATAATAATTAAGTTAATATGTAATAATTGAGGTGGAGGGTGCGAATGAAGTGTGTTCGTTGAGCAGAGAGGATGCTGAAAATCGTGGTAGAGGGAAGGATATTGTGTGAGCGGGGATAGCGGAGGATGAAATATTTAAGATGTCGCACGCAAGAAGGATTTACACTGTGGCTTGGGGGATGACCTGAGGTGATACGTAGAATGCTCCGTACAAAATTACCTGACCCGATAAATCCCATACAGCATGTGAAAAGGGGTGTGTGCAAGTTATGTTAAAAACTGCATTAGAGGAAAGAATGTTTGCTAAGGGGGAAAGGTGGTGGCATAGAATAGGGGTAATAGATTGAATGAATGGTAGTATAACGTCATGAACATCCTTGATTGTGCTAGGCTAGATTGCTTGAGAAATTATGAGAAGGTATCTCGCAGAACGGCATGGGGAATATAAAAATCTCACAATACCTGTACACGGATACCGACGATCGTCGGTGTCGGTAGCTACCGACGATCGTCGGTAGCACCGATAGAAATGTGATTCACAAAACGCCGCTACCGACAGATTGTCGGTGCAACCGACAAATTCGTGACGTAATGCTTTTGTCGGTACGAAAGTGGCACCCGCACGCGAGGCTAGGCGCCTCGACCAATCATATTTCTCCTTTCTTTGCATTAAACAAATGAGGCTCCGAAAACGCCATCTGTTATTCGTCAGCCCGCGAAGAAGTTAAAAAGAGTTGATCACTGCTTTGTGAGATACTTACGATGTTTAATCACTCTGCGAACACAATTTCTTACTCCCGTTGGTGCGATGTGGCTTGTATTCCGAGATTTTGCTGTATTTACTATCGGATTTTTTCTAGCCCAAGTAAAAAAGCCTTTATATTCAAGGATTCAACGGTCGTTGATAGAAGAACACCGGCAACATTTGGTGCTCAATGTATTGGAATTTTCAAGTATAATTGTCTTGAAGAGGACTTTGTCTGCTACATAATTGTTCACCTACGCTTATTATAATTGTATTCTTGGGATTAGCAGTGACGAAATTATTTTTATTAGTATTGTAACAATGTAGCTTCATCTTGAGCCACGGCTTGTTTAAATCGTTTGCCTCATTGTTCGCCGTAAGTCCGATACTTCCACAAGGGTAATTCTTTAATTAGAAAACATTTTTGTCGCTTGAATTCACATTTTGGGCTATTTAAAACAGATTCGTTGAGAAAAACATCGAGATTCCGCGGATGTCACGGAAGGTATCATCAGTATCATCGCGTCAAGTGTTGTGATTGTGAACTTGAGTGACATACTTTACGCTATCTATTTGGAAGTGTTAACTTTTGCATTCTGATACCATTTGTGTGTTATTTCAAACTTTGCGTTGATATGACTTTGACGAAATATGCTTGATCAGTGTTAATTTGTGATATACCGTTGAAAGTATGAAGGTTTTCTCGTGTTGCAATGAAATTTTTGTAGTTTTATGATGAATAATTCATTAAATGTTTCCTTGTTTCGTGCAATCATTCTTTTTATTTGCCCCTTTCTACCGATGGAATACACGGTACGTACCTACTCAGTGCTCTTATAGTAATAATGAAAATCTATCTTGAAGTCCCGTACGGTGTTTGGTTAGATGGTGAAGTAAATTCAGGAGTAATTTTACGGGAAGTTTTGTGCACCGGTAACGACGTCAAAGAGTGAGAGGAGTTAAGTGATGCCATTTATATTCTTCTAAAATATAGTAGCAATATGCTTTTTCTATTTCGTCGTTGCTGTCTGATGCTCTCAAGAGTACTTACGAAGGTAGGAGAGTTATTTTCATTATAAACCCCATTCTCAGATGCTCACATAGGGTATTGAAGTTAATATGAAAGTGAACGAAATGTCCACGTATATATTTCATTGAAAGTGCATCAATAGGCATTCGTTTTTATTGAAAACTAGCTGACCCGACAGACTTCGTCCTGTCAAAAAAATTTGTAATGTGGCAGTGTTTTGTTCCAACCTTTTTTATATTCTTTGCAAAAAATTATCCTGAACAGACCCGTCACCCTGGTAATAATTCGGTGTGAATTAAAAATAATTAAATAAAACACTAAAAACATTTAAAAGTAAGTAATTTTAATCATGTAAATCATAATTATTAACAAAAAAATTCAGTTCTATTTTCATTGTAGTGCTTTGTGATAAACGATGTTTTTTGTTTGATTACCTGGCGCATAGACAAACAAATCTGATGGTTTTCCAATACGGGAACAGGCAACATACAATTGACCATGTGAGAAACATGGGTTTTCCAAATTAATATCACAAACACTTAATGATTGCCCCTGGGACTTGTTTATGGTCATAGCAAAAGCAAGCCGCACTGGAAACTGTAGTCGTTTAAACTCAAATGGCACATCAGTCGGAATCATTGGGATGCGCGGTATGAGAACATCTTCTCCTTTATACTTTCCTTTCAATATAGTTGCTTCTATCACGTTGTTTAGTAGTTTTTTTATCGCTAACCGTGTGCCGTTGCAAAGGCGCGGTTGGTTGATATTTCGCAACATTATAATTACCGATCCAACCTTTAATTGAAGATTGTGAGGTGGCAATCCTGGCAAATCCAGCGAGTTTAAAAATTCCGGTGGATAGTTAACTACATCGTCTTGGTTAGTTGCCGAATCAACTGATTTATATATCCTCGATTCGCCTGTAATTTGTTCTTGAATTATGAAATTTAATTCATTTACATCAATGTTTTTGGCTGCCAATATAGCTCGTTCGCTTAACCAATCATGGTTTCTGTAATTTTGAGCAACATCTGGAAATACCCTCTGAATGAGTTCTTCTTTTGATTGAGTTAAATGGCAAAAACTTTGAGGAAAGTTAATGCATCCAGTCAACATGTCAATAGGAAAATTGCCATTACCAATGTCAATGAGTTGTTTAGAGAATATGTTTCCAGATTGGTCATTTTGCAACTCAACACGCATATTCTTGCTTAAATGAAGTACTTTGACATATTTCCACAAATTGGATGACTTTAGACATGCGTTGAGTTCATCAGCTGGCGTTGATTGTGGAATCACTGGCAATGTTTTACGAAAATCTCCTGCTAATAAAATCATTGCACCACCAAATCGGTTCTGATTGCTCCGTAGATCTTTTAAGGTTCTGTCTAAAGCCTCCAAAAATTTTTATGTGCCATCGTGCATTCATCCCAAATGATCAATTGACATTGCTGCAAAACCTTTGCCATTGCAGAGTTCTTCGAAATGTTGCAGGTTGGAGTTTCATTGCTTTGCATATTTAATGGCAATTTTAGTGCTGAATGGGCTGTTCGACCACCTTTAAGCGAAGTTGCTGCGATTCCCGACGAAGCGAGTGCAAGTGCAATTTTATTTTTTGAGCGAATTGTTGCTAATATTAATGAAATCAAAAACGTTTTTCCTGCACCACCAGGTGCATCTAAGAAGTAAATCCCCCCAGTTTCATCATTTGTTACTTTCATAAGAGTATCAAATACATACCTCTGTTGTTCATTCAACAGTGGAAGATTTGTTTGAATTAATTCTTTCAAAGTGTTGAGATCATACAGTTTTTCTCGGTGCAACTCTTGGTTAAAAGATTCATGCATTGGACGATTGGGCGCGGCCAGGCCTAATTGAATTAATAGTTTGTTTGACATCATCAAGCACATGTCTTCAATTGAAATCAATGCTTCTTTGTAAATTTCTTCACTGATTTGCATATTTGGATTTCCCATTCTATTCCGTATTTGACACAAAATATCATCACACATATAATCTTTGTACTCGATCCACAAATCAATTGGGTTTGATGGGAAGCATGTAGATATGAATATAGAAAACAATGTTCGTATTTGATGAGCGTGTTAGCGTGCATCCGAAGATATTACAGCATCACTGAGAGTTTGGTCCCAATGAGCGTCATTTTCTAGCAATTGTAAACGTTGACAGGCTTCTCTGTAGGATCCACACAATTCACCATCAACAGTTCGTAAATATTGGAATGATGTTGGGCCACGTACATTGACTAATAGCAGTCGTAAATAAAAACATTCATCATTGCTTGGATGTACTGAATAAATTCGACCAATCGCATCGGTGGAATATACATCTGGGTATCCTGGTACTGGTTTTCCTTGTTTCCGTCGTATAAATCTCCTTGAGGATTGATTCCAAGTATAATATTTTGGCATTTCAGAATATAGCAATGTTTGTGCAAAATTATCGTTTTGACATGTCTCAAAAAAACTTGTTAATGTAGTAGATGGTGGATGAGCAGCTCTTTGACCTGCGTTCTCTGCTGTAAAATACACTCTTTGTCCATTTTCTAAATGCACAGCTAACTTAAATTGCCTCGTCTTATAGGAGGCATTATTAAAATATTGTGTCACATGCAATAACTTTTTTTTCATAGGTAGATAACAAAACACTGCAAACAAAACAAAAGCACACTCAGTAGAGTATAACAGAAAATCCAAGAAAAACAACACCGGCAAAGGCGGCAAATCGACATTGACAGTTGTTTTTTTAATTTGTTTTTTTTTAATCTGATATGACTTGAAGTCAAATCCTTTAAAGCCATACCAATGTTTTATTTTTTTTGTTGCCTGCCGAAAGTAAAACAAAAGAAATAATATCGCGAATCCAACCAAGTTGTTATTATTATATTTTGTGACTATTCAATTTGGTCGGGTCCGCGATCACTTTTTTTTAGTTTCGGAACGCGACATTAAATCCTCCAACGACGTATTCTGTGCTCCAACGCACACACGCACACTGTTTTGATAGATATGATTGAATTTGAACTTTGTATAGCGGTAAGAAAGTACAAATTTACTTTTTGACGTTAGGAACACACCTACATTTCTTAAATAACAGTGAGTGCTTGTAATTTAATATGAACTTTATATAATAGCAATAAAGGTCAAATTCATTCTACGTTTTAGTTAGAAAACGTTTGTATGTGAAAAAGAAAAGGGCTGTTTTTAGGGTTTTTCCGGCAATTATTCGATTTTTTCTCGCCGTAAGAACCATCCTTGGACTTCAACGAACATTTTAAAAAAAGAATTGGCCAAATTGGCCCAGGCGTTGTTGAGTTATGCGCTTACCAACACATTTTGCGATTCATTTTTATATATAAGAATATAAATTAATTTCGGATCCAAACTTTACGAATCAACAATAGATACCTATCGTGTCTTGTTGTGAGTAATTTAAAAGCAAAGCAATACGTTACATACTTAAAATTACGGAATATTTATAATGTAAAATACCTTACGCTATTGGAACGCATAATGTAATATACGTGTAACATTGGTAAAGTTAAATACTGCTCCTACTATGTAAATTTTACGTTTCAAGTGTTTAATCAATCATTTTTATTATAAATAACATACAATTAGAGCGCTTCCACGGATCTAGCGTCGTAGATTAGGATTTAAAATCGTCAGCTTAGGCCGAAAAGTGTAAACAAAAGTCCGCCATGTTGCTAAAAATTTGTCGGTAGGTCCTACCGAGCGTTTTGAAATCGTCGGTATGTACCGACGGGTTTACCGACAACTGTCGGTGGGATAACGACAATCGTCGGTAAAACGTGTCACCTGAATCGCTCGTACCGAGACTTATCGGTAGGACCGGCTTACCGACACCGACAATCGTCGGTACGGTGTACAGAATTCCGCCCCTGGTCCGACTGGAACGATAAGATAGATATTTTTCCCATGGATCTGTTCAGTGATTAATTTTCCTCAGAACAATAAGTACTTATATATATGCTTCGTATAGCTCGATAGTCAAATTACGCCAACTATTTTTTATTTTTTGTGCAGGTATGGTTGGTAGCCTTACCTCTACACTCGTGGGGTATTCCTTTGATGCAGAAGGGAGTAGGCCTTCCTGGCATTTTAAGATAAATACATTTGGGGAGAGGGGTACAGTGGGGTGAATCGACATATTTAGCTTTTTAAACCTACCTTAACCTTTAATAGTAATCGTAACTAGAGGAACGTTTGAGTGAGTCATCGAAGTGTCTTTTACTCTCGAACGACTCATCCCTGGGCCACACCCCTCCACTTCCCCTCCATCGCCTTTCTCCTAACTTCCCGCCTTCTCCTCCACCCTTCTCTCCACTGTCGATGCTCATCCTGGGATTGTTTGACCTTTTCCCCCTCTGGTCAATGATATGGGGGTGGTGCGAGTGGGAGTTGTTTAGTAGGGGTCCGGTGTAAAAATGGTGCATCGTTGTGCCCTCTCCTCCTTTTTTTCCCATCCCTAGGGTCGCATTCCTCTGGCGCTTTCATTACGAAATTTCCTTCCTTCTCCCCTCTATCCTCCGACGGTACTTCACTGCTCTCAGGTCTGTTATTGCGTGGATCCCTCCCCACTCTTACCTGTCTAGACTCGGTTCTTGGTCGCGCGCTCACCTAATACCCTCTTCTCTTGTGCCGTCCGTGCTAAGTTTTTAATATTCTCTCGCTCGTTTTAGGGGAGAGATATCCTTGTACGAGAGAGGAAGAAGTGCCGGGTAAAATTCAGTGTTGGCGCTTTGAGCGGGAATAGGAAGCTTAGATTTACTTGGTTAAAATATGAGTATTAGAACGGCATTGGCCGTGGTGCTTTTATTATATACCACACAAGAAGGGATGGGAAATAATAATAGGACGGAGTCGAGTATATACTCTTCTAGATAGTGGAGGATGTCTCAGAAATTGATGGATAACGGCCAAATCTCTCTAAATTTCTTTTATGATGGTTTTTGGACCCGCGATAATGTTATTTTGCAATTCTATTTCCTTTTATTATTCTCTGCCATTTACTATTTATTTCTCTTGGATTTTTGATGACATATCTTACTTTTTTACTTACTATTTTACATCCGCATTCTTGTGATTCGCTTTGTAACAGGTGGTTGCTCCGATTTAGGGGATAACACGAAGGCTATTTTAAGCCATTAAGGTTAGGTTTGTAAGAGATTATTGGCGCAAATAAATTGGGAATCAGTAAAGAATGGTACAGGCTCATGCATCGGTATGTGTTCCCTGAATGTGCTTGTGGATCATGAGTTAACAGTTTTGAAGGAATTTGCTAAATTGTGTTGGAATAATTTCCTTATTGAACTTGAGAAGTGCGAACATTAAAAATATTTTAATGTCAATTTTTGTAAAATGGGTCGTTGAAACTTTATGGCCTCTATTCTTATCAGAAAATCTTTTTAAGTTTGTTAGTCTATCAATTATTCTGATTTCTCACTAGTAAATGTAATCACTTGATTTCCTTGGTTCTGGAGTGCTCGTCCGAGCGGTCAATTCTTTCGTCAGGGAGAGAGCAGTTTTCTCATTGACATCACCTGACAGACGTTGACAGATGTCTTTATTTTCGAAAAATAGTCTTACCTTGGCGTCAGTCCCCGTCCGGAATCCAATTGAAATGTTGAACCCAACTTTTTTGTCAAGCTCGCAATTGCCTTGCTTAGTAAAGCAGGAACTCTCTGGGGGGATCCGCTGAAAAACTCCAGCCACTCTATTTGTATTTGCAAAGTGTGTCGCACCTAAAACAGAAAGCACTGAAAAGCATCGTAGGGTGGGAAAAGTGGACTCCTGAACATCGGGTCGGTTTAGTTTCACTGCCTCTCTCTTTTTTGGCGCGAAAGCTTATAAAAGGATTTTCTCCCGGCTCCAATCGACTCCCGTGCAGGGGAAAAGTAGGAGTGGACGTGTTTTAGCCGCGGTATGGGAGGACGACCAGGTATAATATCTCGCTGGCTTTGCGGACAAGTCGTGTGTGTATGTATGCATTTCTTCCAGACTAGCGGTGCGTGGGAGCGCTGTGAACGAGCGGTTAATGCTTGTCGTGTTGTGGTTCGGTAATGATAATGTTTGAGGAAACACTGTTTTCCTCGCCGCTATCCCGCCGCAGATAAAGGGAGCGTTTTCATTTCGTTCGCCGTGCGGCTCAGATTTGCTGTGCTCGGCGGCGCCTCGGGACTTTTGGTATTTGCATGACCCCAGAGTCAGAACAGTGAGAATGATCGTAATTGCCGCATCCGGGACAAATTGGTAATATTCGAAGTCACGTGTATTTCCCCAACGTTTCCGTCGCAATACCTACAGGGAATGCATATTCTTTTATTAAATTAGTTGAATTATTATTACTCAAACTTCGTTTAGTAGTCGAGCGAAAATTTATTTCTGTAAAATTAAAAGACACACACTGAAGGAGAGATGTACTAATTTTTATGGTTTCTACCTGTTATTGAGAAATTAAAGTTATCAAATGCCTCCAGTTACTATGGCATCCACAGTATTTATATCCAAACGGAGCCACGTCATTTAAATATTGGTCTCGGCTTTCAGTTACCGGGCTGCTATTTTAAGCGGTTTCATAAATATTTACTTTGTCATAGAAACAGCAGGAAACTTGGGTATAGTAATGACTTGGAGCTTTCATAAGTAACTGCTGGTAAAGTATGTAATAATTTGTCTTAAGTTGTTAGTAATCGGTTTCAGATGATACTTAACAGATGATTTCAAGAATTGGTCTGTGTCGTGTTTATCTCAGTGACTTCAATTCAACTGGAAGGGGATTATGCCCTTATTTATTGTTTGGTGAAGTCTATATTTTCTTTCATTACACTATAGATTCTCTGGTGGGATTATCTTGGGCTCCTTGGAGATCATCGTAGACGTTGAGCGTGCGGTTTTTTGTGAAAGAAATGAGGGAGGGAGTTACGGAGCGTTGCTGGTTGCATATACGACTAGGATATAATATTCTAGAAGAAGTGGGTGTCATTCCCGTAAAGTTGCACTCATACCTGAAGCATTCTAATCAAAATATTTATTTTCCATCGTCATGCAATGCAACTCTTCTGTCTATCATCAACTGCTTTGGAAGCTTCCCCCGCAGATGAGTAATAAATTATTAGTTGTCTGTAATTTTTGCCTATTTATTAGTATTTTACCGTTAAAGATAGGTTTAAATGAAGGATTTGACCCCACTACCTCCCCAACTAACTAGGGGTGGGAGGCAGCCATTTCAACCCTTTCACATGGAACCCTCACCACTCCTTGTCCGTAGTTTAGTTAGGACAGATATGAGGGAAGCACTCCTTCCGCAAATGAGCTCCCGTGGAAGTGACTTTTCACTCGGTATGATATGATAATCAGTGGTTATGATTGTTATTATAAAAGTATTTTACCGGTTTACATTGATCATTTTGAATATTATCTTGGCCCTCTACACTTGGACTTCCCTTTGCAATTGACAATTAGGCCTTCTCCCTTTAATTATATCTATAATTTCTATTCTCTTCCTTCCCCTCCCTCGCTTGCCTAACGTTTTTCTTACCTCCAGCACGGATTTCAACATTCCCTCCCGGCTCGGACCATGCTCCATCCAAACCAGCTGCCTCCTCCGTATCTCCTCTAGAAGTTTCCTTTCCTCACCCACCATGTCTAGCACTTCGTCGTTCCTTTACCTCTCCACCCTTTTCTTACCTTCCTTATTCTACTCCACGCCCAGATCTCGAATTCCCTCAGCTTTTTCTCGCACTCCCATGTTTCCGCATCGTAAAGCGCTACACTCCTATATCGGCGGTTTTGGTAGTTTTTCGTTCGAAGAAGAAAATAACGAACAAGATAAAGTTTTATGTGATTTCTAGCAGAGTGAGAAGATCAAAGGTGTTCAAGGTTTTTTGTCATCAGGAAATACTGCTGATGCAGTATGCATTGAATGTATATATGCTGAATACAGGGTCCCTGAACATCGAACTAAGTATCACTGCAGGTAAAGATTATTACACCAGTTTTATTTCGTGGTGACTAGGAATGTGAAGGGAATCGAATCGTCTGATACTATGTATATTCTCTTCTGATGGGTACCTGAGAAAACTTAATGTAGTTCACTTCCCAGGAAAGCACCAGTTCTTATTCAGGAAATGAATCTTTCTTGTATTTACTTGATCCATCTTCATAGCATTTCTCTTTTTTGAAGATCTCCGCCCCATCATCCGATCCTTTCAATGTATTTTTTTTCTATTTCTTGGCCAGCGTATGAATATTGTTGGGCTCTGATTGGGTCGATTTTTTCCTTATTTCCTGTTCTTCCATGCCTGAGGATGTCGCATAGCGACGAAACTAGTTGTAATAAAGTTATACGTGTGAAAATAATTAGTTTTATTTTACAACGAAGATAATAATTCATCTGCCTACTTAAAATGATCGTATTTTTAATGTTAGATTTAATCAACCTTATTAAATATATTTTTATCGAAGACGATGCACCTATTTTTCGTATTATACCCTTCTGTCTAGATTCTCGCGTTGTTTTCCTACTACATTCGCAGAACGACAATGACTTTACCCGTGAACCTCTTCCTCGCATTTCTCCGAATGCTAAAATTATAATTAAACTCCTCAAGTAACTTCCACTACTGAGTTATAGATTTCTTTGTGGGTCTTCTAAAACTTTCGAAACTATCGTAAAAGTACTTGCGCGCGTATTCAACACCAGGATATTATATCTACATACAGTAGGCTATTTGCTTAAGTGGCCATTTTTATGAAATTAGTACTATTTTAAATCCAGATCAATATTTTTCGCTTTTCTGTATTAGCAGTAATCTCTTCCCGCAATACCGTTTTAGTCATAGGGAAAGTTCCGAGAAAGTTGAACGTAGATATTATGATGCATTATGTTTACCGTGTTGCAGTCAAATAAATTTTCCCGCGGCAAAGACCGCGGCCGAGTGGGATCTCTCCGGATGCGGAGATTATCTCGATATCTATGAGTACGGTAGTCGGGATTCTTCCTGTACCCCTCTCGCACCCTAGCTCATCCCTCTATACTTTCTCCTTCCCTCACCCCATCGGCTAGGGGGGCGGTATTTTTCGGTCCTACGTGACCCCCACCCTACTATCATATGCTTCCGTTAGTACTCCCCCACCCTCTCCGTACCCCTTACTCCGTCCCCTCTCTCTCTCTCTCTCTCCACCTCCAGGCAAAGCGTTCCACGGGTATTGATTGTTGGGTCAGAGTCACTCCGTGGCCGCGCCGCAGAGAGGCGCTGGTGTCGACTTTGCTCACATAGAGGGCAGCGTAATCGATTTTGCGGATCCACGAGTGATCGAGTGGTGGCTGTCTGCTCGGAATCCTCCGACCTCTCCCACCCCCTTCCACGAAAAACCCCCTTAGGTGTACCCCCACACGCCCCCTCCCTTTCTCGCCATATATCCCGCTCCTTGTTCTCTCGACCGATCTCATCGCCACCTTTGCCCACCACCGTTTCGACAGTGTTCGCCCCGTGCTGTCCTCCCACCTCTCAGACTCCCGCGATAGCCTCGCTGGGCACGGGGGCTGCCTTCGGCGCCGCTGCGTTTGTTCAGGAAATATTTGTGAAGAGATCTAGCAAGTTTTAGTTAATTAATTCGGACATCACGTGGCAGAACAGCGTCATTTTAAAGACCATACCTTCAGCCATCGAGTTCGATCACAATTCGCGGATAGAATGGTCTCTTAAAATATAAATAATGTGCTAAGCGTCTTAAGAGAAATTTAGCGAACGTTAGTTATTTGATTCAGGCTTCACTGGATATTGCAGCACTATTTTAAAGACAACACATCTTCAGTTACCGAATTTAATCGCTGGTACATTGGTCACTTTAAATATAAATATTGTGGGCAACTTAAAATTTTTTTGCATTTTCGATTGGTGAAACCTGTATCATTTACGTTGATTTTCAAAATATGTCCCTCTTACTACCCTCTACTGTCGTTAGTGGAATTGAATGCCCCGCTTTATTTTCATGCAAAGTTCGATAATTTCCTGAAGCTAGCATAATTCGGAGAGATTGATATTTTACTTTGAATAACAACGTCGTCTTAAAAACAAAACATGTTTTAAATAGCCGTCGTAGCGGGGTCAAAATTTAAGTAGTGCCTCACCTGTTTTAGTGTTTTACCAATTGTGAGTATTTCACAAATCAATGCTATACATTTGCGTCTAAATGAAATAATTAAATACAAATGGTTACTACAGTCGAAATGACAAAGATTAAGAGCTCGGAATAGGTAGGCAAGGAGAGAAGCTGAAATGGGAGGTGAGGAAAATACTGAGCGGTTGCTGGAGAAGGCATTGAATGAAACCATCAAATGAAAGTTGAATATCGAAAAATAATATGGAAACTGGCGACGTATGACTGGATTAATGGATTGTTTGTTGGAAGACGGGTCACAAGCTGACGTGGAACTGACTAAATTACCTCTTTCTCGAAAACTACATCAAGCGGCAATTACTTGGGAATTAATGCACCGCGGTGGTATTACTATGTGACATTTACATTTAATTTGCTGCACCGTTTTAGTTCGGTTTACGAGGAAGATGACCCTATTTTTTTATAACCTCCCATTTCTGTCCCCACTCCCGCGTTGATTTTTTTTCGGTTTGTCATATAGACTATCACTCTCCATTCTGTCCAAGATATGAGTTATTTTCATTCTGTTTCCAGTTTTCTCCACACCCTCTCTCTCTCTTTATCCCCTGCGAAGTGATGAAAATCGATATTGACATTTGTATCGCGATATTTAAGACGGAGCGTCATCCTGAAACGACTGAGTTCCAAATAAGGGACGCTTGGTTTCATCATTCGACCCATTTCGATCTCCCGATTCCTGGCACATCGTGGTTATCCGATTCTGTATCGCGGAGTCTCTCTTCCAACCTTCCCAGTGCTTCTCACAACACCTCGCCCCCACCCCCTCCACCGTTTGTGGTCTCCGCAGTGTGAGGGGTGGGGCCTTTCCCCCCCCCCCCACCACTTCCCACCCGCCCCAATCTGCACCTTCCCCTCCTGCCCTCATCACATTCGGGGTATGATTTTCCGCTCCTCCCGCTACAAAGTCCCCTCGCACACCCTCGGCTTCTGCCTTTTCCCTCCCCTCTCGCATGCTGCTCCATTTGAGACGGAGTCGCCCACCCTTTGACAGACTCCCGCGCGCTCTCGATAATAACCACCGCTCTCGTCTTATAGCCACTTGATTACACCCGCCTTCTGTGGACTCTTCGGTGAGGTGATATCCCGCCAGTTCATCCTCTGAGGAAGCTCAGACGCTGAATTCAAGGGGTTGAAATATCTTATTATTTGTATAGGTACTAGTAAAGGTACTAAACAGTTTTAGATAGGTTTAAGTGGAACTATTGCGAACTACTCCTGCCGGTCCCCTATCTATCTTTGAACTTCCCTTTTAAATTCAAAGTATGGTTTAATTTTCATATTCCCTACATTCCCCTTCTAAGCTTGCCTATTATTCTTTCCCCTTACAATTTTCAGCATTCCCTCCCCATTTTATACCGCCTCCATCCACGTAATTTGTCTTCTCCTTCGTAGCACTTCCTTGTTTCTTCTCCTTTTCGTCCAAATTCCCTTTTCTATTTTGTCTTAAGGTAATCGTGGCCTGTATGCTAACTAATTTTTGTATATTTATATAATAAACCTTTAGGCATCCGTGTGATTTTGCGTTTGCGGAGATGTGTCAGTCCTAATGAAATCACTTGCTGTAATCCTGGAAAAATATGAGGCAAAGTATAAGCGAACGGTGTAGCCCTGCCTGAAGGGGAAACAGTTGTCTTCGGATTTGTTATTTGTTTTTTTAGTCATGTGATTGAATCATTTTTGTAAGGAGTTAATGCTCTTATCTATCATTAAGTCATTCACGAGTACAATGTTGGAGACAGAAACAGCATTTTTCAGATTGCTGTTGCGCGTTAAAAGATGGAGAAATAGTTCATTCGTTCGAAAAAAGAATGTGACACCAAATAGCGCAATGACAAGAGCATGCTCCGAGATAACCATTTCTTTCCAATTGTGCTACCATCAGGTTATTTCATTCGTAAGATAAATATATTCAATTTATAATTGATTGGTCTGAGGGCCACGGATTTCAAAATGCCCGTTGACTAAGGATTTTTAATTGATGAATGAAACTCCCTTGGGCTTGGTGTATCTGTACCCCCAAAGGGATGATATTTCATCCTACTCTGTTGACGTCATTCCCGGTTCGATAGATCGATGGTTTAGCGAGGGACATATGATTACCCGCGGAAGTTCCCACGCCCTCACTCCAGCGTAGGGGGGGGGGGGGGGAGGGTCACACGAGGGATGCTGCCAATAACTGTTGGCGTTTGTGTCACACATTAGTCCGCGCTAAAGGACGCGAAGGGGGTCGATAACCCGGGCCCAAATTGCCACACGACAGGGATCGACTTTGATAGGCGGGCTATTGACCGAAAAAGTGTGCATCGTGAGCTGTAAACTCCTCTTACCAAACCACTGGAATGTCGACCGGTATCCCTGTAGGATGTCGGGATAACAATGGCTTGCCCCTCGCTGGCACGTCAGGTATGTCTCTATGGCCCATCCCCTCTTCCCCTTTGTTGACGGCGTTAATGAAAATTTTCCTGCGATTATCGAAGGTGATTTTTGGAGTCGAGACCTCAAGGCAATTTACCTTCGGCCTTTATTTGGGAAAGAGTGCGGCAGGATTAAGCTCGCATGTTTCCTCATTTACTCTGACTTTCAAGTTCTCATTCACATACATCCGATTGGCCTTATCTGGGATTTATACGTACGAGAGACCTTTACATTTTTCTGAGACTCTCCTACCCATGGCATATACCCTTACATCTCCATTTGTCATTGTTTCCTCTCAAACGATAAGTATATTTTCTTTTGTTTTCGACCTGTACTATGAACTTTCGATGAACCTGATCAGTCAGCGTAATCATTTCATTTGAGAGTAAGTGAAGTACGTAGTTTTTTATCAAATTCCGGGTGCTGTTGAATTTCTAATCAACAACGCACATGGGGAGAACTCTTACACTAATTTGTGTATGATTTCTCACTTTTGAATTGTTAGTAATATTTGCATTTCTCAGCTTTGTGGAAATGTGTACCTGTGTAAGGGCTGAAGGTTTTTCTTTTAATTTATTCTAACACGCAGTTGATGAGCCCTTACAAATGCAGCTCTTACCTGCTTACTTGCTCGATGAGTTTTGAAGCGTTCTCCTTAAATTGCTATGGTTTTAATACACCGAAATCGTGAGTGATAATTTAATGAAAATTTAACTAAAACTTTGAAGAGAAAGAAAAGTTGTTAAATCAGTAATATTAAAGACTTAAATTAGTGTAGAAAGTGACTTAGATATTTATTCTTCGAGGAAGTACTTTTCCGTATAGTTCCTTCGCTTTTTATACTAATAGTTTCGCTAATCCTGTATCGCGAATGCCGTAGTAATATAAAATAATAAACGCTCTACGGCCGTATTACAGTCGAAAGAATTAGGGGAAATTAATTCTTTTAAATTTTAATTGTTTATTGATCCCATTTTCCTCAGTGGTACGGTGTCGTTTCGGTGATAAATGTATGCACTTGAAATTTTTAAATCTGCGTTAGGATTGGCCGAACAGAGTTTTTTCCCGATGGTTTCGCGTCCATTGTGTGGGAGAAGCTTTACTGCATCTGATTCGTTGCTTTAGCCCGGCTTCCGACGCGTGGCGTCTCTCATCTTCTCCCTCACGGCGTCGTCGTCCCGGCACCAGCGCGGCGGGGTCCTTCCCCTTCGCCGTCACCCCTTCCCTTTGCCACCCCCTTCCACCCCAGACCCCGAAGGAGTCATCATAAAGCCGCTACCAGCACTTCGGTACGAAGCCGATACCTGTGACATCGTCGCTATGAGCGGCTTCTATTCATAGGGATGCACTTCCAACGTTCTTCGATTTTTCGCGCATCGATTTATGATTAAAATAGACGCATTTCTTCGACTTTCTTTTGTCACCTGTCTTTGGATGCACTTGATAAGACCTTAGTTATAATTTATGCAGATTAAACGCCTTAGGAGTCGTCGAAATCTCTTTCCTTCTTTAATTTGATACATTTGAATAGAACTAATATTAATTTTATTATCGGCTTACTGGAAATTTATTCTTGTGTATCGGAATAGCTATTAAAAAATTTATCTTCTTTTTAAATTAATTCTTAAAATTCCTTATTATCCTTAAAATTGATCCTTATCGGGTGGTTCTCCGACGCGGTAAAAATGTCCTCTATTTAAATCATTATACATTCCAGGAAATGTAAAAGGAATATCCGAATGAATTGAAAACTTTTCAGTGTCTCCAAGACTGTGGGTGTATAAAAAGGTTCGTTTACTCTTATGTGATACTTTTATTTAATAATATTTTTAATTCAAACATAGCATCTTGTTCATCAAGCATACAATTCGTTTTCTTCGATGTTAAATCCTTACGTCAGGTATCAAAAGCGTGAGGTTTATTTTCGATTGTCCAATTTCTTTCAATTGACTTTTTCTAAGTTACTCGAGGAAACAAATTTTTAGAAGAGGGAGCGTCAAGACGAGATACGGAGGAGACATATGGTGTGGATGGAGCGGGGAAGGGATGTTGAAAACAGTGCTAGAGGGTAGAATGCTGGGTAAAGGAGGGAGAGAAAGGATAGTAAGATTTTAGATATAATGAAAAGGATTAGGCATATAATGAATGTCATTCATTAAATGCCTAATCCTTTTTTTGCGTTTTTGGTCGATTTACTTATAACTGAAAATTTATTTGGTGACGGGCCTTACTATTAACGAGTGAAGTGGACGGAGTTGAGGAGAAACGGCTGGGTGAGGAGAGGCAGCTTCTAGATGAGATACGGAGAAGACAGAAGGTATGAATGGGGCGAGTACTGAGCGGGGAGGAGATGTTGAAAACATGTTAGAGCGTAAAAATGGGGTAAACGAGGGAGAGGAAGGAAGATAATGGTATTTCTAAATGAAACAGAGAGTAGTTGGCCATATGGTGAATATCGGAGGGATGTCCACGAAAAGAATTACCTACCTTAACTGGCATAAATATTTAATAATAATTTCGAATGATGTATCGTTTAAAGTCGATGGGACTCATGTCCTCATTTGAAACTGAAAACGATCTCCATGTTCCCTCCATATTCCAGCCGAGGAAAGGATCGATGTTTTCCATCGATGCGCATCGTTCGTTGAGGTTGGTAATGCGTCGTATAAGTATTGCATCGCGCAGTGTTGATAGAGAGGCGCGCAAGAGGGGAATGGCGAAGGAGGGGAAGAGAGAGGATTTTAAGTTTCCGGGGATGGCGCGAGGCATAAAGGGGGCGCTGGTGGTTAGAGGGCGCCGTTTATATCCCCGTGTGATTGTTTGCATTATTCTCATTATTTTTTTCCCCGCCGTCCACCCCCCCTCGCACTCTCCCTCCGCCCTGCCGTTGGGGTGGTGGGAAATCAATCCGGCGTCGGCTTCGGCGTGTCTCGGGCGTCGGGGCGAGCCGCGAGTGGTGTGGGGGGCGTCGGCGGCGCTGTCGAACCCCTTTGGCGTCGGCAGGGAGGAGGCTCCGGAATGGGGGAGGGGGGATAGAGGGAAAGATTCTAGAGGGGAATGAACGGGTCATTTCGTGAACGAATCATTTTGTTGACGTACGACTCCCGCGTACCGAGTTACGGATTCAGTCATTCAGTCTAAACTGTTTAGAAGTTATGACTTAAAGTAGTGCTACGACTCTGTAATTTTCTTCCTTTTTTACACATTTTTGCTACTGATAATGCGTACAAGAGGGTGGGCTACAGACTCATACACTTGGTTAAAATTCCTTCCGTATAATAATGTAATGTAAGGAGTGTTATCATGTCGATTAGTGATGAAAAAATCGATTTCGATTAAAATTTGAAAATCGAGTTATTGAAGAGATTGAGATTAGAGATCGAAATTTGATCCAAACTCGAAATTTCCAACTTCTATCTTGACCATTTCATTTGATCTCAGCAGCGTCATTACCAGCCCATATAAATTTCTTCCGTCCCATGCCAAAGACTTCTCTTAGGCAGGTAAATGTGAAAAGGAACCCCCAGATCATCAAGGAAGTATTTCAATCAGATTATCTACCTTTAACTTTTTAGTGAATCCGATTGGTTCCATGCGGTGATCCTAAAACTTAATTGATCGTGGATTTGTCAATTTTACTGCGAAAAAACTCAACCATTTATTTATAGTAGATTTTTACAACTCATTTATGCATTTTGAGTGTTTTACGAATGAGTAATATAAACATATTTTTGTAAAATGTTTTTTAATTATCCGTGATTTTTTTCGATATTTTGGTTCAAATTCCGATTTTTGCTGAAAATTCGAGATTTTCATTTCGATTAAAAATCGACTTCTCGAAAAATCTCGATTTCGACAGACTTTTTTTTCCAGTCAAGTAGCTCATTACGTAATGCCAACCGCCCGCGATTAATGGTGCATCTCAAATTCCGCGGGTATGCACCAGGCTTGCCATTCCCAACGAGCGCTTGCTGGCCTCGGTGGCGGTGGGGAAAAGTCCTAGCCTGCCAAACCGTAGGTCGTGGGTTCGAATCCCACGTGGGTAGGTGGCCCCTATCCAAGGCATGGATGTTTGCGAGACGTGCTTTGCAATTCTTCCGTTGCTAATGGCGTTTATGTGCTGTTTACGGGGAAGTTGAAAATAATTAAATAAATAGCGATCATTTTCTGTGAAAAAGGTGGCTGTACTTGACTACCTCGTGTCTTAGATCACGTTTCCGTAGGTCCGGTTCGGATGTTTCCTTGGGGGGTTCAGTCTCTTGTGGGTGCAAAACGGTGGTGGTGGCGCAGGAGATGAGGGAGTGAGTGGCCTAATAAATGGAATTGAGTGCTCTTCATCTGTAATCTTTGCGGACTGACCGCCGCTGCGGCCAACGAGGGGTGGAAGAGTCGAAGAGGGGTCGATGGTAATGGCCCTTCAACTTCTCCTGCCACCTCCTCACCCTTGCGGTTTCCATGTGTAACCCGACGATACTTCATTTATTTATAGCTTAATGGTAATCTACCGGTTTATGTAGCTGTGCATGGAACGTTTTACCTTAATCAGGCCCTTTTGTGTTCATTAGAGTTTCTGTCCTATGGCTATTAATGGCGGATTTTATTCACCATTTGATAGCATGATATAACTTTCATAGAAACCTACCTGAATCGGTAGACTCGCAGGGTTTTATGTAGATGTAGGGTGTTTGGCAGGGGTTGATCAATCACCAGCATGCAAGAGTATTCCCACTTACACGCCCCACGGATATAAAAATACTATGCATTTAATTATTATGTTATTAAATAGTATGCAGTATGCACTAAATTATACTTCCATATCCATGCAAAGGCAAAACTCGACTACTTCGCATGAATGCAATATGACAATAAAGCTAGAACACTCAAAACATGCTGATAGAAATACTTGCTAATAAAATTCAGAAAGTGTAGAGATGCGTCAAAGCAATCCTAGGATTTATGACTGTTGATGATGAAGTTTTAATGGCTTTAAATGAGGCATAGCTGTATCGGTGCGAAATGAGACCGGGATGAGAGGCAGCGGGGACTACGTGACTGCTCTTGATGAGTTGACGCGACACAGGACGTCGTTACGTCGCTGGCGCGCCCGTTCCGGTTCACATAGGTCCCGCGCCGGTTTCCCGCGGTGCGGCGAGGCCCTTCCAGTCCCCCCCTCCCTTCCTCACACTCCACCCCCTCAGGGTTCCCGCCCGCTCCCAGGGCATGCATGCATGAGAGTGCTCCCGACGATTGAATTAGTTATTGGCCGAATCGGCGCCGAGTGCATGAATGAATTGAACAGTTGGGCATATGTATTCATTTTCCTTAGGGATTGGTTTCCTCTGTATCCATCTCCGCGATTTGGATTCGGATTGATTTTAAATATAACTTTAATGCCATTCGGCTACCAGTTGGACGGTTCAGTTTTGGATATTGGCTAAAGGTTATCAAATTCGAAGTATGCTGGCCTTAGAACGTGATCCCAATGTGGAAAGTGTGTAGAATGCAGGAGTAGGGTGAATTATAGGACTTTTTGCCGGTTTAAAAAATATTTTGAAAGCACTTCTTTACATATCCATTTAATCGTATCATATCTGGTTCTTATATATATGACAAGAAAACCTATATATTGTGGTTTTATGGACCTTCTAGAAGAAGGATTGGAAGGGCTTCTGATGACCAAAACCTTGTGCTGGGGGAACATTCAAAATGTTTGGGCATTGCATTCTAAGTTGATGCATTCAGGGGGAAAGGTATAGAAACGTATCTCCGTTTTTCAAATAATCTTCAAATTGTACAATTTAAGAATTTTATAATAAAATAATTGCAGATTAACCGTGTTCAAATCGCAGAGTCACGTAAAACTGCTCTCTAGACGTGCGAAAAATTTTCAGTCGAAAAAAAAATCGCCTTTCCTTGAACTCATGGGATTTCCTTGAACTAACAATAAGTAGGATTCCTCGAATGTAGACCGATTGCAGGAGCCAATCCCAGTACCTTGCCCAAATGATTTTGCCTCTCTAGAATTGTAGATCTTCATATGCACTTTCGGGACACTCCGTGAATATTATTTGCGTAATTGGTTTAATCGCTCTTAGTTTTTGGTGATCCTAGTTCGAGTCGTGGTCAAGGCGCGTGAATTATTCTATGAGGGGTTTTCGAAGATTCTTTTTGTCACCGAAAGCTTACGTTGGATATTGAATGCCATATATGCCCGAGTGGTGATGATTTTTCATCCTCAGCGGTTGATGTTGTTATTCATGACCTGGATGCTATTTTGCATATGACTGTGCCTCCTCCCGTCACAGGGCCTTATAAGGGGTGCTTTGCTCTGTTGGGGAACTTAATTGAACTCTCGCGTCCGATCGGGGAGGTAGATCAGATTTTAACCAACTGTTGAACTAAGTTTGGATCGCCACCCAACCCGCCTGCTCCGTCCTCCCATTTGCTGCGAAAGTGTTCCCTCGGAATAAGCTTATCTCGCGGTACCCATCGCTCGCGTTCAGTGTTTCGTCCAGATTGCTTTCATGAACGTTAGGATTCAGTTCCGAAGATTTATGAAAAAAATGTTCACGATATATTTAGGGGAGCGTGAAGACCAAGTTGATAGAGACTTTGGCTCATGACTGATGAGTTCAGGGTTCAAATATCAGTCTTTGAACCATGCCTTTGTGAATTTCTCGCGGTAAGAGGTGACACTAGGAAAGTAACTGGCCTACCTGCCCATGTGTGACATCCGTGCACCTGTTATTCAATCTGGAATGAGCTCTACACGCCGTCATTTTAAACTTGAAGCACTGAGCGAATGAGAGGTATTAGCGTTTGATATATGCGTAGTGGAATCGTTGTAATTTTTAAGATCTTTTAAGGAATGCTCAGCAGTTATTTCAAGGCATTTGGAGACATTTTTGGTGACTCGTTTTCTTCATGTGGTTTCGTGTTTTTAAATCAAGGAAGGGAGAATACGTAGACACTTGGAAAAGAAAACATGATGTAGATAGGTTGGATATGTGTTTTTATTATAATTTTCTGCTGTCAGAAGAGATCAGCTATATGTACGTGTTAACGGAAGTCCACCTTCCAGTTACCAGGAGATAGTTCACTGCCGCATTACTAACTATGCTCCTTAGAAGTCAATGGTAACTTTTGATTGGTGTAAATCGTTAATTTTATGAAACCATTTCAGAGCATGCCCTGTCCATAAATGAGCGTAGGAAAATTTTTACTTCACACAGAAGTAGTATTTTTGGGGAGAATTTTGGGTAAGCAAGGGACGGGGAAGAGACTGGGATCAAATGGAAGAAGTGTAACAGGTTTCGTATCGAATTTAAGAAGGAAATACAGTGTAAATTGCTGCGTTTATGATGCACGAATTGGGCTGTCGCATTCCATGGAAAGCCATCACAATCCGCACATTGCCTGGATACGACTATTTGACCAAGTTTCTGTGGCGGCTCTACCAAAATTCATCATTCGATGATTCCCTTCGATGACAAATCCGTGAATAGTAACTCGAAGAGTAGCGCATAGCGTCTGTCCCCGTATGTCCCTCCCGTGAGCCTGGAGCACCGCCTTACCACACCCGTCGCTCCGTGACTGCTTGTTGGTGGGGGCAACTGCTACGGCCGAGTTCCTGGCTGCCGCCTTCATGCTGTTTTTGGGCAACAGGTTGAAGGGACGAGAGATATTGGGCCTCCCCCTTCGCCGGCCATTCGGCCTATCCCTTCCTCCGCCCACGGCACCGGCCAAACACAACAACGCCAACCTTCCTGTAAGCTGAGCGTGGGCCGCGGCGGCGCCGCCGATCAAGGATTTTTGACGTCAGGCGCGTGTCCAAGATTTCGTTTTTCCCACTGAATTGGGGATTCCGACGTATCGGTTTAATCGTGTGAGGCTTCGGATAGTTACCATAAACTTTTTTATTTTGATTGGCGGTGGCAAAATGCTTTGGATTTAGAGGAAACTTGGCTTTGTTCTATACTGTACTGGTCCCATCACACGATCCCTCCCGATATGCTGGATTTTCCCCGGGATTTCTTATAAGATGAATTATCCGGATTCCCATGCACAACTGAGTTTGCTAGTCGGCTGACTCGGCTTAAAGAAACCGGGCCGTCGACTAACGAGTGCTGCCCCTGGAATCAGGCTTTCAATTGAATCAAAAGGGCTTGGATAGGGTTGACCCGGGTTCCGCGATAATCGCGTTGACTTCTTTAGTAATGCGCTCCAAGGATGGGAAATTAACGATGTTAACCTTTGAATCATGAACACTCTTGTTATTTCTGCGATAACATTTAATAAACTCCAAGATTTATGAGCCAACGTCGTCACTTACTACACTCATTTCACACACACACGGCTTCTCCTCAAACACCCTAAAAAATCACACGTCGTCTCTTGCCAATACCCTTGTAAATAACACGCCGTCTCCTAAACAAAATACAGTAAGCCTCACGCAGTCTCCTAAAAATGCACTTTTACACCAACGGCGTAGCCTTCAAATTCCATTGGCAAATTTACTAGTTTGATTATTATTTTGTTAAATGTTCATTGGAAAAAAATTGAGCAAATTGTAATTATTGGTGAAATGAACAAGAACAATACTGTGACTTCAATAATTAATTAGTCCCACTTCCTGTGCAGAATTGGCAAAACCATTAAACAGGATAGCTCAGATTTTCTGATCAACATTGTTCGACACAGGAAATATGGGGGGGAGTAACACGTGGTGGCAAGGATTCTTACGAGCGTTCTCCAGGCGAAGTCTCTTCCAAGGAAATTAATTCCGGATGCCGAGTTGGGCGAAATTGACGGCAAATTACTGAAACTCACGCCAGCCCATCAGCACCTCGTTGATGGTTGGAAGGACCCCTGAGGTCAGTTTCCATGCTTCGCGGACTCTTATCCCAGTTCCCCCTTTTTTTCCTTCTCGTAGGGAACAGTTGATTTCACCTGGCTTTCGTTGCTTGCAAATGGTGGTTGGACTAGTATGGGCTACGAGTAGTGTAGCGGGCAGCACCGCAGCTAACTCGTATCAGCTTAGGTGGCAGACAGTACAGTAATACTGATGACATGAGAGATAGAGAGACCCTACTACCCCTGAGGTGGGGGTTATATAACCTTGTTCCCTACCCATAGTGCACTACTTCCATGATCGTCTGCTATTTCGCGATTCATTTATCGAACCGGGCTATTCGAACGGTTGTAGTACACTAGTAACTTTCTTTTCACCGGTTTTTTCACTTCACTCAAATACAAACATTATATAATACACCTCTGAATACAAAAAATAATACACTTTTTAACGAAAAAATAATAAAAACATGGCCGCTATCGCTCCCATCCTTCGATGAGAAAAAAAACTTTGTGATGGCATGTAAAGTGATATCGAAAAAAGAACGAGCCATCACAATACCAAATGTTATTTTTAGGCCCTGATGTTGGTAGCTCATGTCGAAATAATGGTTGGTATATATAATGTTTGTTTGTGCTATGTTCTGAGTTTCCTTTCCAATCTCTGTGCTTCTCCATCGAATAACCCGCAAGTACCATTGATCTACCTCTATTTTCTGGTTACGCCATCAAGTAAGTCGATAAAATTGTCCCATTTAAATAACTTAAAAATATGAGATATTCACCCCGTGCCACGCCTTTTGAATTGCCAGAATGAAGTCATGCTATATTAAAAATTATTTCTCCCTTAAGTATACAATTGGTTTTGCTTACATGCTTTGGGTAATTTGCTTATAAATACGTAGTTTCCATGAACTGTAGTAAACATATCAATATGGAATGAAATTTACATGTAGGCTAGACATTGGCCAATAATTTTTCCAATAAAATAGTTACATCCCCTGCCACACGCTTTTTAGGCGGCTTGCGGGGTAGTATGTGTGTGTAGATGTAAATTTGCGTGTAAATAAATTCAGAATTTTTGCGGGCAATAAAAAAAATCATCTGATTACAAAACTTTATTACAACTACATGCTATGAAAATAAAATAAAGGCATGAAAATTACTGCCGCAGGCTTTCCATTCAAGCCTGCCTGTCATTTTCTCCGTCGTTTGAGTGATTGGGTCCGGCGGAGAAATAGCACGGCTTCCTCGGATGCCGGCGTCCACTCCCCCGTGTCCGCCACCTTGGGGGCTTTGCACACGAGGGGCGGAAGATGTCTCTGGCATCCCTTTCCTCCCCTTCCCCTGTGAGTCCATTCCCCTCCCCTCAAAATCCCTTGTGCATCCTCGGCGGTGCACTTCCCATAGAGCGGAGTGCTGCCGCTGCTGACCTCGCCTTTCTAGGCGAACAATTGGCGGATGCACTGCTTACCTCCCCTCCCTTCCCCATCTTCTCCCCCCTCTTTGACTTCCCCTCCCAATCACCCTCCTCTCCTTCCTTTCCCCTCCGGCGCACCAATCGCGTTGCCTTTTCCCTCCCGCTCTGAGGCGCGCTAACTTGATGGCTGACGCGTGGGGGGGCGCTGTACCCGTGTGTGTGTTGCCTTCGCTTCTCTCAGCCAGCCCCCCTCCAAATCCTATTTTGTCGTTCGTGGATCGTTGAATTTGAACGATGCATGGGCAGGATCCAAACAAATTATTTTTCATTCATATCGTTTAGCACGATTGGTAGCTTGACTGATTGTTAAATTATTATCGAATCAGAAGTTTGGTTTTCGTGGAGAATAAGATATTTTGCCAACCTTCCGATTACTGGGCGTTTTCAAGTAGAAAATTATTTGGAGAAATCTGTGGAACATAAAACTAATGTAAAAATTTCGGTTTTCTAAGAAAATAATGCCAAATATTCTATTTTCCCAGTGGATATAAGAACTTGAAATTTGATGATAATTTTTAATATTTGGTCATCATCACTCGTCGGCAATTATCAAATTGGTTTTATTAAGCTCACCAGCCTTCCGGAACAACTTTTCTTGTCGTATTAAATGAGTATAAAATTTGATTCTGTCTAATAAAACGTCTTCGTCCACAACTTCATGAATCAAGTACGATTTGAAGAACCTATTTATGATGCGAATTGCGCGAACAGTATCTTCTTTTTGAGCTGAAGTTCCGAGTTGTTATGTTGCAATCGAAATCGGAAAAAATGTAAGAGGTCATAAAACTATTAGCGAGAGTTGTGATGGGTAAAGTTTACCGGGTAAGGAAAAGTCAGCTTGAATATACGTACTAAACATATGGTTTTGGATTTAGACGGATGATTTTTAGACCAATTGCTAAAGCTGCTGTGTTCACTAAGTATTGGAGGAGAAAGTGGTGCTTTTCAAATTTGGTTAAGCTTTGGCTTTCCAGTGCCTATTTTCCCGCTGTTATCAATCCCTGAGGAAGCGTTCGGGGGTTAGAGGAGGAAATAACATGTCTGGCGGGGGTGTGGGGTTTTGGGGGAGGCCGCGGCAGAATCTAGTGGAGGGGGTGGAGGGATTCTCCAAATTGTCGAAAGGACGGACGGCTGAGGAATTCGGTCTTTCCGGTCCACCTTTACTCATTTCGGTTCGTAGGCTGTAATCACCACCATCTTTTGGTCATGAATGGTATGTCTCTTGGTGGCACTTCACATTTTCGCCTGATGATAATCATAATTCAGACCTCATTATGCCCTTAATATTTATTCCTCCTTTGGTTCGGATGAAATTCAATTTTTTGAACCTGCAGTTTCTCGATTCATATGAATGACTTTTTCGTCATCCTCTTTTTTCATCCTTTTTGATGCCGTGCCACATTTTTTTTTAATTTGCCAACGACTTATCCCTGCGGTTCCTCCCCTTCAAAAACTCTGTTAAAAGTCCATCGGATGCTATCCATAACTATGTTTTAATTTTGATAAATAATTTATATTCTTTCATTTCCTCTTTCCCACAGTTAATCAAATGTTTTAATCTCGTAGATACTCCTTTATATAGTCATTTTCCTCTGCTTCATTTCAATGTTGACACGACGCATGTATTTCAAATTGTCTTCCTTCCGCAATAGTTTTCTGTGAGTTTCTAAGTTTGCGATTATTTTAACCATGACTCTAGAATATGTAGTTGGCATCTCTCCGGCTCGTCATCCTAGAGTAATGAAGTAGTAGCTCAGGTTTCTAAGTGAGGGATGAATGGAATCGGGTTGATTTAGATCTTATTCTGTCATTTAAGGAGTTAGCTTACGCTAACTACAAAAGGAGTGTGTCGAGATTGCTGGAAATGGGAAGAATAGGCAATAATAGTTAAATGGACATAACGGGCTTATTAAAATTTTTTTAATCTTCTTGAAGCTGGATTTCTATAAATAATTACCTATCTGTGTTTGTGTTTTTCCTTCGCTCACGACGAGTTTTTGTTTACCCAAGTTTCACAAGTCTCCGAATTCCAATTTAAAAACAACGTCTTCAATAAAACAATAATTTCTGTGTAGTTTTTCAGATCTATCATGTCATCAATTTCGGCCCTCGTTACGTGTGATGGCCCTTGTCTCCACGAGGGCTCGTGTGGAGCAAATTGCTTTCCTGCTCTGCCGAAAGCAAACGACGCCGCTGCGGTCACACTTGCGAACGAGAGGGGTATTTATTTGCAAGCTCGTCAGCGGTGGCCATGTTGTTTATGGCACAGGTAGTTGCGGAAGCGACATGTTGCCCCCCCCCCCCTCCCCTTTCACATCCCGTCACCCAGAGGAGCGCTCCGAAAACGCGGCAACGTCGCATATGTCCCTTTCCCCTCCCCTCCCCTCCTTCGCTCTTGGCGTCCGACCCACAGCTGCTGCCTGGCCGCGATACACCCATAAAGCACTGCGGGGAGAAGAGGGCCGGCGCGCGCGCGGATGATGATGAAGAAAATGGCTTTTGCTCTCCTCTACGTGCGCTCTTGTCTCCCTTGTCGGCGGCGCGGCTAACCTCGCAGTCGGAGAAAGAGGAGCAGGGCGTTGTGTGTGAGGGGCGGGTATAACAAGGGGACAGGAGTGTGCGCGCCTTCCAAACTTTTGCTTTTACCCCCTCCTCTCTCCAATTCCCGGTTGCCTCTCAGCTGTGTGCGATGCGCGATATCAGCATCGATTCCGACATCGTGATTGCTTCGATATGACATCGGCTCGTAGCGGTAAATTATTTCGTTTCCCAAACTTGCCCTCTGAACTCAATTCGTTGGGGTCAGAGACGCCTCAAACCGCGTGCGGTAGCTCGATAGGGCATTCAATGGCCGGTTGTAATGTATCTTAAATGGGAAATTTCAGAAAATTCAAATTCAAGTAATGCGCTTTTTGGAAGTCAGTGTCCATATTCCGGGTATACGTAGCGTAACTTGACTTTTTGTGGAAACGTCGCGAAATGACGACGTTGCGTCCTCCTAAAAACCTATGGTTACCGATTAATATTTCCCATTAATAAAAATAGGTTTTGAAATAGTATGTGAATAAGTCAGGTGCGCTGTCATTTAACCTTATACTAGTATGCCTTATGGTGTCATTTAAGGCAGTAGCCGTTTTTGCGAGGACATTTTTCGCCGTATGGAGGCGTTTCTTGATAAAGCTCGGAAAATTCGGAGAAATCTGAAGCGCGACTTTATCGAGTCATTGTCGTTTTCTGAACGAGTCGACGAGTCATGCTGTTATTTTGACTTTTAATTTCGGTATTTGATGTGATTTTATGCCCCCTTTTGGAGTATTTTATCCTGAAGACTTGGTCAGTCTTCCTCGGGGGCTTGGGTTAAGCCATCTCCAGCGCCGTATACCGATTTATTTTCTCTAAATCACCTCCGGCACTTGTTTGTTGACAGTGTGCGCGGACGGCCACTTGGGTGGCAGATCGCCGTGGAATCTTAGTGTCTCTGGCACCCAGAAAGCCAAGGCTTGCATCTCATCAGAATGCGATGATACCCCCCCGACTATGTCGCCATCTCTTGAGCGCCTCCGGATATTTTTCTCTCTCTCTGCCTCTTCTCGTCTTTTTCCTTTTCCTTTCTCTCCTCTTTCTTTCCTTCCCCGAGGTCTAGAGAAGGATCAATAGATGACACCATTTGGCAACCTTGCTCCTTCTCTTCCACTACTACGTTCCCTTGTCTCCCCATCCCACCCACCCACCAACCCACCAGTCGTCTACACCCTCACCACCTCTTTCTCAAACACAATATGTATATGAGTGAGAAGAGTTCACGGGTTCGCCACCGGGCCAGGAACCGCATTATGACCGACGTTTCGATCCCCGACTTGGCCATCGTCCTCAGGCCCATGAGTCCCCAATTAATATTTTCCCATTGTTTGTATACATTCACTCTGGTGGTCAGGTGACTCCTGATTGAATGTCGTCAACGGCTTGATCCGAGTGGCTGGCCTGTTGATTTCGCCTGGCCTTTCTTATTTTTGACCCGGTGGCGATCCCGAAAAATCTTCATGCAGTCAATTTGCCGGGAAAGCACTAAATCTTACTTCACAATATGTACTATATATTTCTCTCTTCTAATGGAGCTGTAACACGGCGTCTGCCCTCAGCTTCCCATGTACATATTTGTGCATCCTAGGATGTTACCGCGGCCTGACTTAACTCCTTGTGGCACCTCACCCTGTTGTTCTTCCCCAACTAAGCTGACTCTCCGATGACTGTCTCTGAATCGCCTCTCGGTTCGTCTCTATTCGGTTAGAATGGATTTTCTCGCTCCAAGAAGGCCGGCTCGTGCCTGCGCACCTTTCCCTGTCTTTCATTTTTCAATTGTTTGTGATTTCAATCGCGAAAAGGGTCTCAACGGTTGCGGAACGACCTAGCCGCTGACCGATTTCCGTTTTCTCCTGGTGTGGAAAAAGAGAAGAAACTTTTGTTTGCTTCGATCGATCAGTTCTTCTCGGAAATTTTTCTTGGACTTAGGCGTTGTTATGTGAAGGGAGAGTGATTCGATCGTCATACCTCATATTGCACTCGTAGTGCTTGTTATAGGATGTAGTAAATATGGCGACGGATAACATGTTTGTATTTGATGATTTATTTGTACAATCATGGCATTTAATTTTAATTATTGAGCTCGTAAGTGATACGATTATCAAGTTATCCAATGGTGATCCATTCCTTACCTGTTTTTCGTGTGAGCTTAGAGTTTCTTCTGCTGCATACAGTATTACTCATCGCCTTTATTTTGTAGTACTGTTTTTTTACATTCCTTGTTTAGGTCCCAAAAATGGAAATATGTTGCTTTACAATGATGTGGTCGCACGTGGCGAATTTTATTTATCCAAATATTAATTAGTGAAAGATGACGTCGTGGAGGCGTGTGTACATGTTATTGAGGAAATCGTTGCAGGTAAACGGAGAAAGTAGTGGAAAAGTGTTTGATGAAATAATTATCACTTTTTTATTGCCTCTGCCCTTTCGTTTAAACTAACCCACGGGATTAATTCAACCGATTCATGCGACATGTAGCGGAAGTACGACGTGTTTAAATAAAGAGTAGTCGCACTTTTCCACGATAATATCCGTTTAACTATCTTTCATTCCAGTATTACGAACAGGAGTTTTGACTACCGCAAGGGGACGTTAATAAAATTGAAAAAATCGTATTAAAATATTGTCGTTACACTGCTTGCTCACTAGGCGTCTTGTGGGGCAGATATTATAGTTAATATTATTACACAGGTATTCCGAGGACACTTAGGAAGGACGATGAGGGAAGACTGAAGGCGTTCGAGATGTGAGTGAAGTGAAGAATGGAGAAGATGCAGAGGATGGAGAGGAGGAGAAACGATGAAGTGCTGGACATGGTGGGTGAGGAGAGGCAGCTTTTATATGAGACACGGAAGAGACAGAAGGTTTGGATGGAGAGAGTTCTTAGTGAAGAGGGGATGTTGAAAACTGTGTTAGAGGGTAGAATGTCGGGTAAGCGAGAGAGAGGAAGGAATAGAATAGGATTTTTAGATTGAATGTAAGGGAGTAGGCCTTACTACAGTGTAATGAAGAGGGAAATGCTTGAAGGAAAGGGAGGCTCCCAGGATGCTTTCAAAGTACTCCATGGGAATTTACCGTAATCGGATGACTACTATATTAATATAATGAAGAATGCGCATGATCTGTATTGTTAAGCGCTGGAGACCCATCTGCGCGAATGAATTCGGTTCGGCAGCGAACGATTCTCCTCCCCGAAGCGAGCATATCGAGATGAAGGCGGATCGAAAATCCCGCCGCTCGGCTCACTCCGCTCTGCCGCCTGATTTCCCTCTCCGCGCGCGCGCGCGACGGCATCGCCCCCCCCCCCCCCCTCCGCCCCTCTCTGGTATGCTCTCCCCCCGCCCACCCACGCCCGTCTTATTTCCCCTCCTCTCGCGCCGAATGAGTTGAGTGAGCAGCGAGCACATCCCCCGCCTCCTCCTCCCCGACATCTCTCGGTGCTTGGCGGTGACCGACGGTCGGGGCTAATCCCTCTCTCCTCTCACCCCCCACCCTCCCCCCTCCCCGACTGGTCACGGCCTGTGGCGGCGTTGCCAGATCGTCGACCCCGCCACGCGACCCTCCCCTCCCGACAATCCTTGCCCCTCTTTCCATTTTTTTCGTAAGTTTTTTTTTCGCACATCCATACTCACCCCTCCCCCTTTTCCGTGATCATCCTCGCCCTCCTCCCCCGCAGTCTCCTCTCCCTCTCCCTTTTACAGCTTCCCCATCTATTTGGCAGTCATACCCCATTCCCCACCCGTTCGAGTTTTTCTGGGCTGCGAAATGTTTGGTTTCCCATCATGATCTTCCCCCCGTCACGCGGACGATTTAAATATAATTCCCGCTTGGGAGGACCCGCGTGTGCGCATGTGGGTTTTAGGTGCATATTTTCGCGCGCTATAAGTTAACAGTCCGCGCGCTCTTTGATTTCCTTGACACTCCGTTTGCGGTCTCCTTGCTTAATTTTACTCTAAAGCTTTTCATGAGCATTTATAATGCGGAGAAGCCATTGATATTTTTTTCGTGAAACACTAGCCGATAATTAGTGTCACGTTTGAGCATAATTGGATAATCAAGCTTGAAGTATGCGTATCATGCTCATTATTATTATTATGACTGAAGGTCTATGCATTTTCGAATGAAATCTTTATTATCTAATCTAGTATTTCTTGTGTGCCTTATATTTTTATGTAACCAGATATTTATTTATTTTAGCCTTAATTCTGCTTAGATGCTGCTCCTACAATGCTTGTGTAAACATTTTTTGTTGATCTTCCTGGTCAACGATAATGCACTATCGGGAAAGTATCATAGGACTACGTTCAATCTTTGTAATTTTGACCTCATTTTAAAATCATTGCTCAGCTAGTACTCATGTCATGGCTTAAAATTAATGATTCAAAATTTTATACTCCTGGAGTACTATAATCAATTACTGACGTATTTCCGAAGCACGCAAGTAAAAGAAGTAACTCTGTACGCAGTAACGGGCACGGTTGCAAATTTATACAAACTTTCTGTGGTGTTTATGGGGGAACATATTTATTTGAAGCATCCTCTGTCCTATAGTTTTTGTATTTGTTTTCAATCCTTAAATGTTTCGTGCTAGTTCATGGCTGTTGTTCCATCACTTTCCGCTACTCACCCATTGAAGCAGTTTGTGTGGTAATATTTACATGTATTGCGAGTATAGTAGAAAAAAATCTTTCAATTTATATTAATGATTCCTCACAGCCATTTTCAGGCTACGCGAGTGGTTATCAGCATAATACCTTGCGAGCCACCTTTAAGGGGTTTGTCAGGGGGTGATCAATTGCTAACAGGCATCATTTGAGTGTGCATCCACATGCACACTACACGGTCATAAAATATTACGCATAATAAGAAAAAATACACGCACAATCATGAAAATCCACAACTTGCCAATGGTTAGTAAGTATTACGGTTACGGCACGTGTTTATGGAGAAGAATGGGGAAGGTGAAACGGGCAGAGAGGAGGAGAAACGATGAAGTGCTGGACATGGTGGGTGAGGAGAGGCAACTTTTAGATGAAATACGGAGGAGACAGAAGGTCTGGATGGAGCTAGTACTTAGCGGGGAGAGGATGTTGAAAACGGGGTTAGATTGTAGAATGTTAGGTAAACGAGGGAGGGGAAGGAAGAGAATAGGATTTTTAGATAGATTGAAAGGGATTAGGCCTTACAGTGATTGAAGAAGGCAGTGCTGGAAGGAAAGGGAGGCTCCCAGAATTCCTTCAAGTATTCCATGGAATCCTACCTTAATCGGTAGAATAATATTTGTTATTATGGCACGAGTCAGTTATGCATCTTAGCACTGCGAAGAACATTTCATTGAGGGGAACGCTCGATTCTGTTTCCTTGTGGATCCCTGTTGCGAAAGAGCCAATGCGTAAAAAGATACAAGACTTCGTAATCTCAACATTCTCCTCCGGACTTCCTCCTCCCTCCCGTGATTCCTTGGTCTCCTCCCACCCCTCTCAGTTCTTTTCCCCTCCACCGTCTTATAGAACCAGCTCTTCTCTAAAGCCTGAATCACAAGGTAATTCTTTTTCGTCCCTCAGAATGATAGCTCAACCTGTAGGTTTTCAGGGACCAAAATATTTAAGAGTGATCGCTAGACCCATCATTTTCTGAACCATACGGTCATTCCTACCGTCCCTTTTTGCATCGCTTTTTCCGTCACTTTCCGTATACACATAAAACTGTGATCACTTACAATTGCTATTAGTGGCCGTACGTTCTGATTGGCTGAAGGGCGGTGATAGCGATGGTTCCAGCGACGGAAAAAGGGACGTGCCGAGTGATGGAAAAAGGGATGGTATTTCTATCCCTTGAGTCATCGCGGAAAATGATCATGAGAAATGGTCATTTTTCCGCCATCATTGGAGCGATCGCTGGATCCTTCCCTTGGAAGGAATGCAAAAAATTATCGTGTCTAGCTTAAGCAAAAGTCTCTAGGATCAAAAAAATTCCCCGATTTACGTTCATACTCATAGTTAATGTCACCGAAAAGCTTTGAGAAATGTATAAGGTATGACTCTAGGCTAAAGAATTGTCAAGGTTTTATTAATTTTTAATTGATTGCGACCCTTCTATTTTTGATGAAATTCCAGTGCATGTAGTGTCACGTGTTATAATTTTTCCTTATTGCATGCACTCCTTATGTTAAAATTATTTATAATGAAACAATGCCATGAAATTAAATTATTAATATTTTGTAGTCTATCCTTAAAGCTAATTTGCTAGCCACCCTGGTGTCCTGTGAGCGGAAAACCGGGAGAATCGGGAATTTTTAGTCCCGGGAAGTATGCCTGAATTATTCATTAATATTTGGCCAAACCTGGAATTTCAAAATCTTTTATTTCAAATTCATTTCACATAAAATTTTGCCAGTTCAACGCCCAATTTCTGACCTATTTTATGCACATGTATGCTTTACGATGTTTTTATTAAATTTTCTATGAAAATGAATTCAAAACATCGTCGTTCTTTCGTCGTTCCTCCTCCTCTCCCTCCACTGCATCTTCTCCCTTCCATGTTAGAAAAGATTTTTTATGTATATAATTTATGACGAATATCTTAAGGTGAAAAATGAGACATCCATGAACCAAGTGTAAAATTTTCATTACTTAGTGGTTGACCTTAAATTAGGAACGTAAAATAATGACAAATATTAAGTATTGAAATAATTTCGGTCTTTTAAAATTCTCATCCGTCGCAGTAATAGTCGCAATAATAGATAGAGCAAAGTCGCAGTACCTGAACTTTAGTGAAATTTTCCTGGAAAAGCTGGAATTATGAATGAATGTTTCTGCTTCGATTGGCTGGACACCCTGTTGTGCTAAAATCCTATTTTTTTGTTCCGGAGGGGAGGGTTATTTTTTTGGTTCCGGGGGGATAGGTTAAATACCCTAACCCCCCCCCACCTGACTACGCCGCTGAATTGATTATGGCTGGCGGTAATCACCCCTAGCGTGCACCCACTCGAGACTCCCACTCTCCACATAGATAGATCCCTTTGACCTGATCATCAGATCGAAATCTCCGCGGCGGCAGTAGCATCGGCGGTGGTGGTCAGTCGCCCTCCAGAGGGAAGCATAGACAGAGACGCATTCAACCCCATCACCGCCATTAAGGCTCTCTGAATCGGTCTCATCGACTGTAATAGGCGCGGGCGTGCGCTTGTATGCCTACACGTTGCAGCAGCGTCGGACGCAATCTGTTTCGCCCCCCTTGTTGTATACAGGCCGACCTCCTCCTCCCCCTTAGACACCGTGTTTCGCCTTCCCAGGAGGCCGCAGGGGTAAATAATGCGAGCCCTTCAGACGTCCTCCCCCGTAATCCCTCCTCGCAGGCCACTCAGTGGTAGCTGATGGAATCAGCGCGGTGAATTGACGGTGATCGCTATAGTATCGCCTGGAATGAGGGGGTAAAGGCCAATTAACGGGAAATTGCGACTGAGAAATAACAAATTTACCTGGTACTTAGGTTAATTAATGTAAATTTATTGCATGCTAGGGTTCCGAATAAGTTCAACCGGTTCAGGAGTGTTGCAGTGGAAGTTCGACTTATTGAAATATATGGTAGTTGCACTTTTCAATTATTATTTAATGCGTACGATGCGTTTCGGCCTACAGAGGCATCATGTGAAAAAGTTCAACTATCTTTTATTTCAATTAGTATACGCTTATCGCCTGTTTTTTTTCAACAACTATGGTGAGTCTTTTCTAGAATATTGGCCGACTAAGGCTCCAGAAATAACTCAATAGTTGTGTAAAATCGTCAGATGTAATTTCTGTAAAATATTTATTTTTACTTCGCCTATATACATAGATATAATCGTGCTCTCTGATGCCAGATAAAAATCAGATGCATATTATACTTCTCCGTTCCTATATATTTTGTGTCAAGAATTTTATGGCCGAATTTTATAAACTACATTATTAATAAGAGGTCCAAAATGTACTTAACCTAGGATTAGAGTTTATTTCGGGAAACACCAATCTCGCTTGTTTTTTTATTTACTCATTACGGATGAAGTAAGAAGGATTTTTTCATTCATTTCCGAAAACTTCAGGCCTTATTTCACAGAACCTTCCTCATGTGGTGACAAGTTCATCTTTACCAATTAATCCATTTATTGGTTCATTACAAAGAGCTCTTTTATATTGACACACTGATCTTCCCCTTTTTTTGGGCCTATTAAATTGAACTGGGGGATCGGTGTTGTGGCGATATGCGCACGTAAAGCATTGTGGCCAAATGTGGTCAGCCAATACTCTGTTGCGTCATCTAAATCCTAGGAAAATTTTCTGGAAAAGAACGTATCAGTAGTTTAATTGTATAGTTATCGGTCTGAGTTTGGGGATCGTGGTGGAGAGGTCAAGGCTAATGATTTTTCCATTGCACATTTTCAAGCTTTATCTTTTCTGCAGGGATTATTTTTTCATCATGCGACAATATTATGATCGTTGGTCATGTCGTCAATTAAGATATTCAGGACCTCAGCTTAAAAAGTTTTCATTAATATCTTTTGTTTGAGGCAGAAAACAAAAATTATTGGTAAGGAGAATCCTGTCCTGGATCAATTTTTTTCTCCGCTTCATTCTGTGAATGCCTGCTCTTTGTTTTTTCTCCCCATTCGCATTTCATGAATTACAATCGACCGTGAAGGAACCATATTTTATGCGTCCGGGTGGCGTTGACAGTTCCATTGTCTTTCTCAAGTAGCAACAACGTAATCATGGGAGTCTCTGCCCTCGGATGGCCTTGGCCTCTCCATTACAACCTCCACTCTTTTCTATTTCCAGTGTCTGGTTTGTCTCTTCCTATTTTTTCCCCTCCCGAGATCCTCGGAATCCGTTTCTTTTTTCCTATCATCCGTCGCAGCAGTTGTCCCGCGAATTGAGACATGGTAGTGGAATTTAGGGTTTGTTTATTTTGTGGGTGTCCTCTTCCTTATCGCCATGTTGTATCTGTTTCCTTTGATCCTCTTGTTTACACCGTTTAGACAACCCAGCGTCAATGTTTAACGAAAGTTATTGAGCCGTGATTACTTCCGAAGATTTCCCTAATTATTTTGGAATTTGCATCGCGTATTCTCAGGTGTGAACGGTTCAGCCGTGGATTATGTATGCCACGAATTTAAGAAATAGACAAAGGTTGAATGTTAAGAAGAGGAAATCGAATAATAATTGTTGTATGTCTACTTCCCCTTTCAAGATTGGCTGGTTGAAAGAGTTTGAACTCTCACAGATAACTCCGAACCCCGTGCTCTTTATTATTAGGGGTGAACCACCTGTAGTGATTAATTTTTTCGAAAGTGGAGATACATACAGATGAAATTTTCGCTAGTATGTCCCTTGTCTTCTTTCAGGATTTCGTAAAGAGTAGGAAGCAGTGGTTGAGGTGAGGCCTTAGGTTTTGAAGGTTATGATTTCTCATTTCTTTTCGTGTAAATCTGTCATAAACGCTAGATGCATTGTACTAAATGTTTTGTCATTGCCTCAGCCTCCCCAAGGAAAATTAGGAAGTAATTAATTGAATACTTGTCAAATTATGAGCAGTTGACCCGCGACTAAAGACATGTTAGAGGAATTTAAAATTTATTTATTTTGTGGAAGGCCGCTTCCTTATCGTAGTGTTGTATCGTTTTCCTCCCATGAGGGTCATAAAGGAAAACATACATTTTATTAATAACGTAATAATTGAATGTCAGCTAGTTCGATCAGTAGTATCTCATTGTTTCCCATATTTGTTGTTTTGGAAGTCCTGTCGGGTTTTCCGACCGGATCAGAATATTGACCGCTGCCAACTTTGTAGCAGCTACCTCTTCTGTCCTCATCTACATACAACCTCGCAAACCGCCTCAATAGGCGTGTGGAGGGGGGTTTTCGGGCAACAACCGTTTACACATAAAAAGGAAATGCTCGAACGAAATTACGCCTGGCATTTATTAAAGTCTGCTGGGAAAAGCGAGATTCCATAACTATCCGTTCTGCAAAATATCCCTCTCCATTCATCATTACTGTCATCAGTAATGTTAGTTCATTTTACCGAATAATAAAAGTAGTAGTGATAAAAATTGCCGACGAAGAAGCTCATCAAGAGTCGATTACTGTCTGCGAAATGATGACCAAAGCTTTGTTAATAAGTACTTCCCTATTAAGTGTTAATCTTCCGGCTCGCTTTTCATGCACACGTGTGAGGGATAGTCAGTCGGTGGCTCGCGATTCTCGATCGAGTTAGCCGCCACCCATTCTCCCACGCATTCCTCGCCCTCCCCTCCAACCCCCCTGATACAGACCGCTCTCCTTCCCCGCCCCCACCCACCCCCTCCCCCGACAGACTTTTAACAGCCGCCGGGAGACGGGAATCTTCCTCGTCTCCTCTAGCAGTCAGATTAGCGCTCTGTCTGACCGGCTCCTCACATAGGGCTGAGGTTTGAGTCCCCTGCGATGCGCCATAGGTTAAAATGTTACGGTAATATGGTACGGTTCTCTAGTAGCGTGTTAGCACCCAGGGGCACAGCTAAGAATTAAGGCTGGGGGGGGGGGGCTTAAGGTGCAACTAATACCAGGGTGTGTTGGGGTATGGAATACGCACCAGGATAAGCGGTAGGTGCGAGATTAATAAATTGAGGAATTTTAAAATGGTTCAAAATGGTGAGTTTTACGGTTTTCTAAAGGATATTTTATTAATCCTTACACTATTCTATTTATTAAAGTCTACTGGGAAAAGCGAGATCACATACCTATCCGTTCTGCAAAATATCCCTCTCCATTCATGTATTAAACTTAAACATTTCTCTGAGCTCTGGGGGAATATTTTATCGCCCAAAGACCCTCCCTCGCTGCGCCACTGTTAGCACCAATAATCTGTCGTCCCATACAGTTTGATCACCTTACGAATCGCGTAATTTTGGTATTTTTGCCTTAGGTTTGTCCACCCCCATATCACTAAACGGTATCCCTATCAATGAATTAAAAATCGTTGCGTATTTACTGGCAGTTTTGTCTGAGGATCTTGTGCTTTTATGAACGCACGGAAGGCTTTCGGGATTTCTTTTAAAAAGTCTTTATTCAAATTAAGGATAAATCCAGCACCTGCCATGGTCACGAAATAAGTAATGATATGGCAGTAGCTGTTTTAATAATGCGTTGTATCGGTTACGGTAGGTTGATCATTTGTGAATTATTCAGGCCGCATTCCATCCTATTATGTACTTCTCCGGCCATTGGAAATAAGTCCTTCTCCCTTTTATTCCATCTATAAATCCTATTCTCTTGCACCCCCTCCCCCGATTGCCAAGTATTTTCCCCTATTTTGCGGTTTTTTAAATCCCCTCTCCTCACAATACTCACTGGATTAAAGCCCTCGTTTTCTACATATTTTATGCAGAAGGCTTCTCTCCTACCCTAGCGTGTCGTGCACTTGGTCGTTCCTCTTCCTCCACTTCTACTTCTCCACCCTCCTCCTAGCCTAAATTTCGAATGCTTCAAGTCTCCCTCCCTTCGTCCTCCCTCCTTTGTTTCCACGTTTCCGCGCCGTAAAGCGCTACTTTCCAGATCAGACACTTCAATGGGATTTCCTTTGAACTCATACATTACGATCCTCAGATCAGCTCTCCTCAACCTAGATCGCATCTTTTGCTAACGCAATGCTCGTTCTGATACCCTTAATATTGTATCCGATTTCTTCTAATGATATACCCAAATATTTGGCCAGATCCACTTGCTCAAGTTTGTGACCATCCAGTTTCATTCCTTGCTCACGATTCCTACCTTAAAAATCTGTATAACTTTGATCTTCTGATGATTACCTGGAGCGTACTGTTTACCTAACGTATCAATCAGTTCCTGAACTCCTTCCGCCGAATTTCTAATCCATGCTTGGTCTTCGGAAGGACCGCTCTGATATAAAACATCAGTCCTCCAATTTCACTGCTACCTCTTACCCATCCCACTCCTCCCGCATCATTGCCTCAGCTTATTGTTGATTAACGATTACAATTGAATTATGATTTTAGAACACATCCGGCACCAAACCATCGTACATTATCTACTTTTTCTATCCTACCGATCGTTAGCATCAGATATTTGATGGCCGCAGATGATTTATGTGGACGATAACTCTTTTTCACCCGGAGAGAGAGAGCGTCGGCCATGGCGGCAGCTTTCCAGTTCGGTTTGGGTTTTCAGTTTCGGGATGGATTGGTTTTTTGGGTGGGCAAAGAGGGGAAGAATAGTCCTGAGTTTTTTTTTCGTTTTCTTTTTTCTGGAAAATGGGGGTGGGGGCGCGTTTGGGGGCCCGATCTTGTGAGACGGACGATTGCGGCTTCCAAACGGGGGCGATATGGCAACGCCGCCCGAGTTCCTCGTCCCAACTTCCTGCCCACCCCCGACTTCCCTTCCCCTCTTCCGTTGAATTCCCCCCTCCCTCTCCACAGCCCTTCACCCCTCTCCCCCACCCTCCCTACCGTTCACCCCACCCTATTTAGTATCACATATGTAACAGGTAGCGTAGGAGAGCGAAGTGGACAGAGACACCCTTACCCCTAATTGTCTAGCCATTGGACTTTCATGCCCTGAGTGGAGATAGTTGTCTTTTTGTGGCGCAAAACTGTAGCGGATTTTTCCGAATTCCTGCCGCGATGGAATTTACGCCGTCTGCGGAATTTACCCTTAGAGCACCTTGCGTAATCACGGGATTTGTAGCGAAAACAATTGGGCATTGATTGGAGAATAGATGGTTAAAACCCCCATTTTTACATTATATCCTACATTTGTTTTTCTATCGCACTATACTTGTGCAATATATGGAGTGTTTGTTACCCTAAGATTTTTTACAAATGAAATTGACCATTTAGTATTAATTTACTAAGTATTTATAAATTATCCACTGTTGTCACAGTACAATGACTGAAATCAATAACTACTTGTATAAATATGAAAAAGTTTAAGTAATAACAATATTTGACTTCACGTTGATCCGATCAGAAGATCCGTGTTTGAATCCCATTACTGTATATGATTATTTTATCATCGCATTACTTTCTTTGATCTTTACAAATAAATATTGATACATTTATCAATTATTCTTGTGATTTTTTAAAGTTAACCTTGAAGTTGGAAATTTTCGATGGAAATTCAATCATGCAAACTTCTACTGGAAACAAAGATCCTCCGGTGGGAGGGTTGTTGTTCAAACCCGACTTTCTTTGCGCTTCCGGAAAATTCGACTTTCTCATTAAAACTGGAGTTTGTTTATCCGATGTTTTCCCTAATAGCCGTGTTTGGTTACAAGGTACGAGTTCGAAACCTGGATGAGTCAAATATTTTTTTTTGCATCGAATTACTTCGATGAGTATAAAATGAATACTGCTGGATTTATTGCTACCGGAAAAATCTACTTTCTCATTAAAACTGGAGTTTGTTTATCCGATTTTTTCCCTGATAGCCTTGTTGTGTTATAAGGTACGAGTTCAAAACCAGGTTAAGTCAAATATTTTTTTCATCGAATTACTTCGATGAGTTCAAAATGAATACAGCTGGATTTATTGCTACAAATTACTTTTGTACTAATATTTTTTCATTTCCCCGAATTTTTCTTCGTCGGAAAAATAATTTTGTTAGACTTTGATTGAAAATCCATTTTGATTTTGAAAATTCGGAAACGCGTTTAAAATATTTTACCCTCCTAGTGCCCCGGGCCGATATATCGGCTTTGAGGTGGATAATTGTTCGAATTTATAATTATGCAGCAACTAAACTCTTTGATTAAAAAAAACCGAAATAATTTACTCTAAGAAATCAATGTGATAAAGTAGGTAAAATTAAAAAAACATCATGTCGATGCACCAAAAAATGGCATAACAGAAACTTTTTATCGAAGATGTTGAATTTAATTTTAATAGCTTTGGGATTTCTTGACGCAGCCACTCCAAATAGGTGGCACTAAGAGTGTTGATGATAGCATCGTATTTTCTATTGGTGAAAATACAATTATTCACCATTGATTGGAAACGAAATATCTCTTGTGGGAGGATCAAAATTCTAATCCCTCCTTGCGGACGCCTTCGGAAAATTTCGCGTTCCCTTTAGAACTGGGCATTTTTTACCCTAGTATTTACTCAGTAGCCTGGATTGGTTGGAAGGTACGGGTTCGAAACTCGGTTTAGTCGAATATTTCTTTTCGCGTCAAATTTCTTTCTTCGATGTTCATAAAATGAATAGAGCTGAATACGTCAAAAATAATATTTTTATTTTACCCCGAACATTTCCTCGTTGGAAACATAATATTGCTAGACTTTGGTTGGAGACCCGTTTTGGTTTCAAAAATTGCGAATCATCCTTTAAAATATTTATTTTTTTTAAATATTAAGGATGACCAGGTATTTTCTTTAAACGGAAATACCATTATTCAAGGACGATTGGAAACAAATCATCTCTTGTGGGAGGATCAAAATTCAAAACCCCTTCTTACTGATGCCTTAGGAAATGTTCGCGTTCCCTTTGGAACTGCGCGTTGTTTATCCGAGGTTTTACCCAGTAGCCTGGTTTGGTTTTCAAGTCGCTCAGTTTCTTCCTCCGTCACTTCCCTCCAATCTCTTGGCAATCCCCTTTCAGAGCCTCCCCTACCTTACCCTCTCTTCCACACCCCTTCCCTCCCTCCGCCCCGCATAGGGCATGCAGGAGATAGTATTTTAAGACTCCCTCTCCTAATCGGTGCGTGTTGTGTCGTTACTCGCACTCCCCTGCGCTCAACAACTCGCGTACACACAGACACACACCCCGTGCGCCTATTTTCCTCTCTCGGGGCCCTTGTGTTGCTTGTACACACGCACACACTTTGCTGCGGCGCTTATTTTTACACCCCTTTTGCCCTCGTGCCGTAACTTCCGATCGCGCATTCGTTCGTTGCGGTGTGTGTGTGTGTGTGTCGCTGCTACTCAGAATGCTAGTTCCACACCTCATGCGTCCCCAAACAGAGCAGCCGTTGAGGAGGGCTCCTCCGATGCTGCTTGAAACGAAGCACGCACTAAAACTAACCATTTGGCTTGCATGTGGTCTACGGAAAAGCCTCCTCAACGTGTTATCGCGTTTGGTTTTATTTGTATGCTTTGGCAATGTATTAAATTAAGTATGTAAGTAAGATGGCAAAGTATGAGGGCATGCATCACAAATTTTATAGATGCAATGCTGCGTGAAACGAAACAGTATTAAACCTAAGCTACTAAACGAAACAGTACTAAATCTCCAGTGGCGTAACTATGGGAGGGATGAGGGGATAAAGCTAAGCCCCTAAAGCCCCAGAGAAATCAAAAAATTATTTGTTAATCTTGTATGGATTTGATGTATAATAACTGCATCTGCTAAACGTTAAATTTTAAGTAACAAAATAATGTAAAATACATTTTCAGGCATGTTATTTTTCAAAAATTTTCATGAAATCCCGGTTTCTTGGGGGGGTAGCCCCCACTAACCCCCATCATCCCCCCAAAGCTCCCTCATCCCCCCAAAGCATATTCCTAGTTACGCCACTGAGCATCTCGATTGCACTGGTCTATGGGAAAGCTACCTCAACAATTTATCAAGTTTGTTGGCGGTTTGATTTTATTTGTTTGCTGTGGAAATGTCTTAATTTAAGCATTTTTCAATGCCTTAAGCCCTTTCTGAGAGATGCCGAAGTATGAGGGCATGCATCACAATTTTAATGGGTGCAATGCTGCTTGAAACGAAGCACGTACTCAACCTAACCATCTCGCTTACAGCAGTCTCCGGAAAAGTCTCATCAACTCGTTTTCGCGTTTATTACCGGTTTTATTTTATTTTTTTTGGTGGCAATGTCTTAAAAGTATTTCCTATTTGTTTAGACCCATGAAAATAGATGCTCAATGATGGAGATATGCATCACAAATTTAATACAGTGGTTTACACGATGGAGGGATACATTTTTTGCAAAGGAATGCTAACTTTTCCATTTTATCGAAAAAGCATTTTCTGATGACTTTTCAAAATACTTCATGATAAATGATGCTCATTAACCATACTGAAGGTTTTATTTCGAAAAATTGTCGCTCGACAAAACTCATTCAATTCACATGTCGAACCCATTCGTTATTTGCACTGTCCTATTTTATTGTCTTAATTGACATTTAATCGAGCGTTTCGATTTTCTCTGTTCCAACATTGCACTATCTTTCCAGGCGTTGAGGATTTCCTGGGTATTGCGGAGTTATTTGGATCTCTCGATGCCATTTCAATGTAATTTATTGTAGTTATTTCGTTTCACTATGTAAACTCTTGTCATTTTTTTCTTGAATTTCTGACAGTTAAATTATATCCGTAAAATTCTATTTGAAACATTATTTCTTCACCTAGTGCTCAGTACATTTATTTGTATGATAGTAATTTTTATGAAGTATGATTACTCTTTGTTGATAGTTTAAATAGATTGAAAAATGAATTGCGTCCATAAATAAGTATTAGGCGTTTGCCTGTTTCAAGTCTTTCGTTTCCTGGAGTAATTGATATTACACCGGCGTTAGGGTCACCTCTTTACCTTCGAATGTGTGAATACGTGTTCGGTATGTGAGCGACTTCGATTCGGTCTGCTCAAGATATTCCGACCTTGACGCACGCCGCGTTGTATATTTTTTTCATTCCACCGGCGACGAACGCTCGCCTTCTTTATTTTTTTTTTCACTTCCACCCCCGCCAGATGTCTCTGCCGCCGTCGCGATGAGTGAGTAAGGAGTTCGATTCCCGCCAGGTTCTGCTTTTCGTTACTCAGCTCGGTCATCGCCAAAAATCTCTCGGAATACTCACTCAAGGCGAGGAAGATACGGCGAGCGAGTTCTCCGAAATAGACTCAATCTTCTTCTCCCCCCTCCCCTCGCTGCCTTCGTCCTTTTCCAATACTGCCTACCTTCGACTCCCACTCCCCTCTTTCTTTATTTATTCGTCTTGTTCCTATCCAGTCATCTCTCCCAGTCTCTCCAGTAAATAACTCTCTCCGATTGAAAAAAGATTTGTTTCTCGTGGTTCATCTAGTACTTCCCCAAGCAAAATTATAGCTCAATTGCCCCGAATTATTTAGCACAACCAATCTGCATTGTCTGTCTTTGTAGTGGTGGCAGCTGTGAGCTGTGATATGTTCTGTCGGCATTCGTGAATTTTACCAAGTATTGGGAATAACGATGATAGCACTAGGTGTGATGCTTCGAATCAGGCGCTCGCGGAACTGAATACATATGTACTATTAATTCGTGTTGTTTTTTTACCATTCTTTCCTGTGAATATTCATGAAATAAAAATTGTAAGAGCAAAAATTTGGGAGCGTTAGGAAACAAGCTTTTCTAATGCCATAGTAATCACCATTATTCCGCAAAACAATGCGCATTGGCGCAATTTCCACTGCCATGGAAATGTTTCGACGTTTTTGTTAGTTAAGGATATAGAGTGATTTTGGTTGGTATTCAGCGGAGAAGAAAAGTTGAAATTCATGAGAGAAGAGCTAAATCTTTTTTGTTCCTAGTATTAGAAATATTATGTTGTTGCTGAAGCTGAAACACCCAAATGAAGTGAAAATAGTACGCGATATCCCCGAGCGATCCGAAAAAGTGTAATTTTGAAATGAAATCATTGAGCTACTTGCTTTACTTTTCTTATTGTCATCGGAGATTTTTATCTGTGAAAACAAAGTTTTTTTTAGACGTTTTGACGGATGTAAAGGTAAGAATGAAGCATTTAATTTTCAGATTTAGTACTTGTTACTAATCGCGTAGTCACCACGAAGACTCCCTTAAGCCACCCTCCGAAATGACCTTCGTATCTCTTCTCCCCAATGTGCATATACGCGTTAACTCCTCTTCCTCCTCGTGCCCATCCGTCCCGTTCCCCGTATTTTGGGCTATTTCCAGGGGCGAACCCCCAAAGGAGTGGGATCGCCCGTGAAGGCGGAACACGCTGTTATCTCGTCCCCTTTGCTTGCGAGGCTTCCGTGAAATGATCGGAACCAAAATCTCGTACTCTTAAACGTGCCGTGAAATTATCGATTAATTCCGTCTCTGTGCTTACAGTCGCGGTTTCGTTTTTTTGTTTCATATAATATCGAGAATAGGTATTTTTACAATAATACGTTATCATATTAAGGGCATTTATTGAAAAAACGTTAATTGAATCTATGATTTTGAAAACGGCACAACCTCATGTAGCAGTAATTAGGGTTCAAGAGTTGGAAAAATATATTTGGGGCCACGAAAGCTTAGTTTTTTTTTGTGTACGTGAATTGAAAAAATGGTAACATACTTTGCTAGTGCAATTCGCTTCCCGATTTCCTTGCTACTGTGTCCGTTTTCCTCTTATGTGCTGCCCAAATAGTTGAATTGCTCTACCTGCTCAAGTTTTTCCCCGCCATCCTTTATCGTGAGTCTCACATTCCTCGCTCGCGATGCTTTGCAAAACCGCGCCGACAGTAGGCAAAAATATTTGCATGCTTGTGGTTTAGTCTGAATGAGGTCCACCCTCATCTATCCGAACCAGCCCTAGGGTTGAAGCCCTGAGCAAAATATTTGTAGAAGTGATAAGTCGATACAAAGAGGTTTGCATTGAAGGAGGCCCTTTCTTTCTTCTCCAGAAACACTTCCTACAAACAGATAAGTCTGGTGTACGAAAGCACTGCTTTGGAATATCTACCAAGATTCTATTACTAACTGAAGTATTTTTCGGCGAAAATGTCGGTCTATGTGTTTTATTTGTCATTTCAGACAACCTGGCGTTCGTCATCAATCCGTAAATCCTTTTTCCGCCCCCCCCCTCTCATAATTATGTATCCAGCATCCTTCCTTCTGTTCGAATCTCGTCCCATTGCGTATCATATATACGTTTACTCTATCTCTACCTCTGTGTTATCCTAGTTCCCTCTTCACGCCAGCTTAAATCTATTACGTCGTAGTTCATTCCCGCTTCGTTCATCGGAGCATTTCGATCCCATAGCCCCAAGTCATAATGAATTAGCGTTGTCTATAAATTTGCTACTAGGCATTGCCTATTAGGTTTTCTTATCAACGGTATGTAGCGATACTATGCTGTTAAGGGCGTTGGAATATGAAAATTACGATGTCTCGTCCTGTGAGTGTCGGAAGTATGCGTGTTACAGCGCGCGTCATTGACGCACAACACGGGAGGTCCATGCAACGGATTGACGTCGCGAGCTAGTGTTTTATTGCGTAAACCGTCGCGCGTAGACGCGAATACGCCGGGGCGTGCGTGAGAGGATGCGTAAACGGATCACGCGTGTCTTCCTGGAAGTAGCGAGTCTGGTGGCGTTTGGTTTATTCCACCTTCTCTCCGTGATCGGCCTCTTCTCTCTCGTATTGTATGTGTGTACAGATTATCTTTTCTCCCAACTTACGATTTTCGAAATTTTCCCAGCGAGCCCCTCTAACTTTTCAATCTTTCCGTTTTTTCTTAGCTTCGAAGTGGAGAGGGTTCTGTGACTGCTTTCTGTCTGGTTGAGTTTCTGTGCTGGAGATTCGTCGGAGGAAATTCAAAGTAGACCATTTTTCAGATGACGTTCGCCCATGGTTTATCTTAGCGGGTTATAGTAATATGGCAGTAATGATCACGAAAAGAAGATAAAAATGGCTTTCCGATCGGGTGAGCTTGTTGCATTATTATTTTGACGGAGTTAAAGAATTAAATGTTTGAAAAAATTCAACTATTCGCTGCAGATGATGGGATCTTTGATAATTAATGTACGTGAACAGATATGTCCCGTAATGCATTTTACCGTCGAAGGAATTGGTCCTAGCATTAACCCTGCCCGAATGACTGGTTGAAACTACAATAGATATAGGGAAATGTCACGGCACTTGAAAGACCGAGAGTGAAGAAGATGAAGAAATATTTATTTAACGCGAAGGAAGTATTACTCTTAAGAGTGTATTCGACATGAATTTCCTATAATTCGTGGCTGAAGTCAACGCATGGCTCTTACAATGATCTAGCATTATTTCGATGCGGAAAATCGGTTACCTAAGACACATGCATTCCATGCTAAAACATGAATTCCATGTTGAGTCACTTTATGATGGAAAGTCACCGCGCTGGTTCTGAGAGTATAAAAAACGAATATATTCCCCTTTTATGTGATTAACGTCATTGCTAGTCAAGAAGATGTGCATCTACTCATTGATTCGGCCTGTTAATGCGGTGTAGTCTTCGTCCGCGAAGAGTGTGGAGTGGCTTATTGCGAAACGTTTATACTTGCGGCGCACTGGATACAACGCATTCCTCGGTAAAGAACGCTGATTACACAAGCGATAATATGCACCAATGCGTGCCGATTCCGAACTTGCCCTTGGCCTTATTTGAACACGTGGACTGTGTCCCATATTAGGATCGTCTCCGTCGCTGTTGTCATCAGTGTTCTTTGTTCCATCGACCATGTGAATGGCAATTCAAATGCCTTACCTAAAACAAGTGAGATTGGATGTGGCAGTGAGTTTAAGCGGAATATGAGTGCCTACTGCTATATTTATACGCTTTCATTACGAAAACTACCTCCTTATTACAATAACATGCAGTTATCTTGTTAAATATTTCCTATATCAATAGGTTCTCGTTTTCTTTCGATTGCTTCGAGCTTCGAACTTTCTGAGTAAGGGAATAGTAATCGTGACTTTGTTAATGAGTCATGCATTGGGTAGTTCTGCTAGTTTGATCGCGTACGCATCTGCAAGTGGATGCATGATATTGATGGCGAGGTCAACATTGTCTTGCACCGTCACTGAAGAGTAATGTATATTTCCGATTGAACGATGGCTGTATAAACCAGTTAATATGATGCCGTTTCTGTGTATCCTATCCAGGTATAAGCAGGATAAGCGGGCATGAAGAATCATATGCGTTTGTAGAATCACCATTATCCATATTATCTTTTTCTCTTGTCTCTGTCCTTAATTCATACGTGTTACTATGTTATAAAACCTCTGTGTATTTAGGTGATGATATATTTACTCTTTTTCGTGCTATTTCGTATTCATAATAATCCTTGTTTAGTTACGTAATATGAGTGTTACCTTGTAGTTAATAAACTGGATTTATGTTGTATGTAATTTTTATCTAAATAATTTTTCTGTCTTTTTACAGGTGAGTTTTTTCGCTGAGCGTTCTACTTCACGTGACCTTATGCTGCGAATGTGAGTACTTGTGATGCTTTCAAGCCTTTTCCATCATCATCTCGTTCTGGTGAGAGATCCAGTGGGCGTTTTTCATCTATCGCCGTCCAAGATCTCTTGAATTGAAACATATGAAGTTATCTCTTCTTGATTATTCATATCCTTCATCGTCGCCTTGAGTTTGGCCTACCACCTGTTAATATTTTAGTTTCCTCCAGGTTTATGACTAAAGAGTAAAATTATATATTAGGAAAATACTATTTCAGTATACAAGTATGATTAATATTTTACATACTGAATGATTTTTTCCTATTAATACGGTACTCACTTCGCGGATGATCAGGCGACGATTAGCCAATCAGCGTGAGGGTAGCAGGCTGTAGTGGATGCGTTAGACAGCCATTGCGAGTAATATAGCATGAATGTTGGGTTAACGAGGGAAAGGAAGGAAAATAATACGATTTTAGGTAGAATGAAACGGAGTAGGGCTAATTGAGAATTGAAGAGAGGTGTGCATAAAGGGAAGGCATACTGCCAGAATAAATACAACCCTCCTCCATTGGTAGAATACTTAAATGATGTACAGTATTAGGAAGTGAAGAATGAACATAAACACCGAATTCAGCATCATTTTGATTTCATTCCTTCAACTATTAACTATTATTTTATTCTACATTTTGTTATGAGCATGTGGTAACCCTAATCGAAGGGAAGCTTGCCCCCTTTTTCCTCCTTCCATCCGACCGCGGTCACGTGGAATCTCTTTCCTTCGCCGGACAGACCTCATTTAGAATCCATCCTTCCCGTTTCGAGATATGTGGGAGGCCCTCGCAAAATTTCAAGAGTGGAAAAAAGAACACTGTCAATGGGCGTCAAGGAGCGGAGATTATTTCCGAAGCGATTATCTCTCGTGCGCGGAAAGAGTCGATGGTCGTGTGTCTCTTCTTATTCCGGAGATGGCGATTCCGAAGGAGGGTGTCGAACCGCGGATGAATTAAGGATCGCTGCTATTTTCGTCCGCTTGCCCGAGCCGATGGGAAAGACGGACGACTGGAGGGAGGGAGGGAGGTGGTGATGCGCCAAAATCAAATGCGCCCTCGCGAGAGGCCGTCAGAGGTGGATTCGCAGCCGAATACATTTTCCACGATCTTTGCGGGACGGGGAACGGACCGAGGATGATAACCCAAATTGTTCCACGTAAACATGCCGTAGCGTTGGTGTGGATATCTATCTGCAATAGGGTAGTTTCCTTCATCAATGAAAACGAAAGGCATTGATTGCGATTCGTTACCCACCATTAGTGTATTCATAATATACAAATTATTTGATTTTATAAATCTCAGTTTAGGCGAATGTTAATGGTCAATTTTAACCTGATTTGAAAAAGGCCAGATTGGCCTCCATGCGATGCCACTCCACCAATGCATGCATGAGGCACAGAGCTCAGGGAAAGATCTGTTAATAATCACCTATTAAAACTGTCTATGGTCGGAAAGTTTCCTTCGTTTGATAAGGTTTTAATAATCCTTATTTAAGCCAAGCGCTACCTGCTAGCAGGGTAATCTGCTATCTGCTAGCAGAATCAATCGTAGCGGCGCTCATAGCCTCGCACCAAGGTGGTCTCACACCATGGTGGCCTCACACAGCAGTAACCAGACGTCACACGGGATTTTCCCAGCATTCATACTTAGCCGTCGCGTTTTCGCGCGCTTGCAAATTTTCACTTTTCATTTAATCGCGAAAAATAGATATCATCATTTAAAAATCTAAAAGCGTGAAATAAGCTTTCTCCAGGGGTAATAATCTTTCGATTTAAGCAAATAAAAAAATAGGAAACCACCGTATTATATCTTGTATTATATTTTATTTATCTTCAGCGCCCCGAAAACAGCTCCTTTAAGGCCTTTTTTTCGTCGAGGGAACTAACGTGTAACAAAAAACTATCACGCACAACCATGCTTTGGACATTATGGCCTTATGAAGAAAATCGAGGAGCAAGTAGATGGAAGGAAGGGGAAAGGAAGACCTCGATTGGAATATGTTAATCAGGTAAAGATGGATGTAAAAGAGAAGAAATACGTAGGTGTGAAAAGATTAGCTGATAGGAGAATTGTGTGGAGAGCTGCGTCAAACCAATCCTAGGATTGTTGACCAGTGATGATGATGATGGAAGAAAGAGGGGGGAAGAGGGGAGTGACCCCTTTAGTTCCTTTCGGGAAGTCATCTCCTCTCGTCACCGCCGTTTGGTTTCCCTTCCCAACACACGCCGCCCAATGATCTCTATTTTGAGTCCCTTCGTCGTCCTTCCTACGCCGCCCTCTTCCCCCCTCGCCACCCCGTCCTAATTTTAACCCCAAGCATTGCTCTCTCGCCTCCCCTCCCCTCTCAATCTCCCACCCCCCTTTCCGATTCTCACCTTCCCCCACCCTTCCTTCGCCTCCCAACCCCTAAACTACATTTCGATGCCTTTCGTTTAATTTCCGCTTCGGACCCCTTCTTGCCCTGTTGCGCTCTCTATCGAGAATTGAAAGGTTAATGTTCAGTCGTATGAGCCTTCTCTCGTATCGAGAGGATTTCAGGTCCCGCTCCTGGAACGGTGTGAACATTCTTTGGATGGGACATCTGGTACGCTGAGGTCAAGCTGGCACGTTGGGGTCTTGCGGGGAGTTTGACGTATCATTTTTGCATATGAAATCGTTTCAGGATTGACGTGGTGGAAATGCGATATATCCATGAGAAAATATAAACGACAATTGGTAATTAGCTCACCTAAATGTATGACGTAAAGTGTCGAAACCATGGTGGGCAGTGGAGTTTTGAATTAAAGTGTGGAATTTTCCATTAGCTGGCTAAATTATCATAAATCATGGAAGTGCTATTAGAGGTATTGTGCTATCTGATTACGGAAGGTTTACGAAGAAGGCGAACGGCCAGTATTACTCATTATCTCTGCCTGTCCGTATTTTCGCATCACATATTTTTCCTCAGTTGGGTTTCACGTTTGTTACTCTTTATGCTATCCATGAAAAAATGTTTGCATTAGCGCGTGAATGATAGGGAAATATTTTTTTGTTTTATCTTAAGACTTTGAACTTGATAGTAACTCACTTTAAAATGATATTTGGCGTTCACTCTGTCTCGGTCACGAATCGATCAGCCATTCGCCGTGAACATGATAGGTTTTCGTTTTGCTGTGTTCTCCAAAAATTTCTTCGGTATTTTTAGGCATAAAAAAGTGAGAATGGAACGACTCATTTTTATTTGGCATCGAATGCGGTACATAGTCAAGGGATTCTGTTTAATCTAGCGTTCTTGTGAGTGCAACATATCCCTTCTGCCTAGGCCGCCAAAATTGCGTGACTCACGAAGTCTGGCAAACTATGAGGAAGGAGGAAAGGACATAACTGTCATTTTTGGTATCTGCGTTCCTGGACTGAGCTCGAAGGAAATGAATCATTGTGTCTCTATCTGGCTTGTCCGTGACCTTTACTGTTTAGAGAGACTATTTTTCTTTGGTTTCGGGGTGCCTGGTTGTGACACAAATCTCCCTCGGGAAAAATAACCTTAAAAAGCGTGCTTGAAAAAATTAGTCGGTTACTTCTTTGTGTATCCATAACAGTGTGTGGATTCTGTACGTTTTATGCACATTTACTTTCTTGTTATAAAATATTTTGATGTTTGTTGTGAATCATTCCGTGGAGAGTAAATTCTGGGAATATTTGTGGTATTAAGGTTTGAATTCAATTTTAGTCGTGTCTCTGAAGCTTTTCACTAGCATGTTTAATAGAATGCTATGTTACTTTTTGTGTAGTCTATAACCTCTTCCTCTTGCGTATGCTGAAGTATGTTAATCATTAAATTGGTCTATTTCCTTATTGTAGGAAGAACATTTAATGCCAACGATCAAATTTTTGTATTATAAAGTGAACAGAGAAAAATCTGAAGTAAGCGTAGTAAAGGTATACAATTTGGCGGCTGAGCAGAATTAAATGATTCGCTTTTGACTTGAATTGAATGTGTACTGAATTTTAGTCATTTATTTCTCATCATTCGGCTTCTATTTTTTCTGTTTTATTTTATAGCATTTTATGAGAATACACCGAACAGAAAAAATTATGAAACTACTAACTTTCACTTTCAAGAATTCTTTTTTCTCTTATCCCCGAACTTTAAACCATGCCAATCAAACAATTTAAAATATTTTTCACTGTAGTTGTATTCACAGCTAATTTGTTCACCGTTACAAGTTATATGAGGCTTGACATCTTATGAAAGTGCTGGTAACAATGTGATGTGTATGGTTTCAGGGTTATGGATACTTTAACAAGCTCTTTTTGGAGTATAAGGACTTTAATAGAATAAAATGTCGTCACAAATTGCTGACCTGTGTATGTTGTCTCGTGTATGCATAAATAGTTGATTTGCAAATTGAATGAGATATTTTTAATATCATCCTAGATGAGCTAAACAAATTATTCAAATGGCTTTGGCCGGTGTTTTACTTTTTACAGAGAGTAGATGTTAGGTAACAATTCGTTTGGACTCAATGTTGCCTCATCGCTAAGTGGGCATCATTGAAATGCATGAGGCCGTTGCATTTTCCTCCCGCGATCGAGAGCAGATGCATCCATGCGCGAGGTCCCACCGCAGCTGCTCCAACGGAGGGCCTCGGAACGCTTCGAAAGAAGTCAATGTGGCCGATGGAGTGGAGTCTGCTCCGCCGATTATTTCTAGTGGCTAAAAAGACCTGGAAGCCCCGCCAATGGTTGGTCCTCCCTCACCCACACCCCCTGCTCCCGATTCTCCCCATATATTATTTTTTCCCCTGTAAAGTTCTTTCTTTTTAACGCATTTTCTCAGATTGGGGAAAAAAGGCGCTATTGTATTCCGTTTGTCTGTAATAATATGTCTTCACTTACACCTCAATTCACAGAACACCATGCAATTTAACATGATTTCGATGGTGGTTCTAGGTTCGCATTGAAATGCAATTTCCATAAACATATGATGATGCCCAGTTTCGAATCCACGACCTTAGTCTGAGGCTTTGTTTGATTATACGTGATGAGTTTTTTTTTGCTGTTTTCACGAATTTTTAAAAATAACTTCAATAAATTTGGTCGTTTTGGTTAATTTTAGCATTATATCGTACCTATCTTAGCGTGATAAACTAATCGCGGTTTGATGTACTAATCGCAGTTTAATATACTAAGCGCGTTAAGAAAATTGATCTATATAAGAGCAAAAATGTGCTGTATGTCACTCACTGCAGTGAGTTCTGATCTATCTTTTTTTTATTTTTTTTTCACGTTTCCTTAGTTAAAATGATCTCCCCTCTCCTCCCCTCCCCTCTCCCTACTCTCTCCTCCATAGCTGCACGAGGCGACCACCTCGGGTCCATCCCGCCATACTACATCTTTTGGGGTAGCAGGGAGTGATAGCTAAATATATCATTCTGTCCTTCTGGTTATTCGTCCCCTCACCCCTTCCCTCCCGTGACTCACTAACACACCCTTTCTCCTCCCTCCCCCACCCCACCAAACACTCCTTCCCCCCTTTGCCCCCCCCCCTGTTTCTTCCCGTTTCCCGTTTTATACACGTAGCCCCTTCCTGCCACTCCCACCGCGAAAACATTCTCGGTATTCCTCTCCACGGTCATCGTCCAAAGCCATATCGTCCTCATTGCTTCCAAGATTATTAGAGATTATTCTTCTCGCTGTTGGAGGAGGTGGAGAGGAGGCAGGGGAGTGTTTGGAGATAGTGATGGCAAGATGGATTTCTATCAAAATCAAAAATTGAGTTTTAATAGTCAAACATCGAGGAAATTGAGTTAGAGCTATGATCGTCGAGTTTCCATCCGATCTCAATTTTTCGACTTCCACCTTGACCGTTTCGTCCAATCACTGCCGGCCTCTGATAACATCATCCGTCTCATGACTTTTCTTTAAGGCCGGTAAAATTGGAAAGCACGCCCTCGATTATAAAGAAAGCATCTCAATCAGTTGATCTTTCTTAAAAATTTTAGTGAAGCCGAATTGTTCCATGCGGTTATCCCAAAACTTGAATGCGTGTGCATTTATAAATGTTTACTACTTATAATTCAAGCATGTCTTCTAAGGGGATTTTTTCACTACTCAAACGTGTATTTCGAGTGTTTTTCAATTGAATGATTCATATGATTTGGTACGAACTGTTTTAAGAACAGTCGTATTTTTCGATTAACCGACCTTTCGGTTCAAATTATATTTTTCGTTGAAAAGTCGAGCTTAAAATTTCGATTATAAATCGATTGCTCGAAAAATCGATTTTGAACGACATTTTTCCATCACCAAGAGTGTAAGTGAGGATAGGGTTCCTGAGCATTGACGAGAGAGAGAGAGAAAAAGGGGAAGAAGACAATGCCGTCATCAAGAAATGAATAAAATGGGGGATATGGGATAAGAGAGGGTGACTTTATAAAAATTGATGTTTCGTGTTCCATGTTACTTGGCCGTTAAATTAACTATTATAATAACATTAATTGTTGGAAAATGGCGATGACATTCTTTGGTATTCCTTGCGCCTATGAAATGATCATTTATTTTTCTATTATATTTGTGAATCACAGGGTATGGTGTTACCACTGACGTTTGTTGAGTCAATAATATATTGAATGTTTTAGAGAATACTTGTTAGTGGTCAGCATAGAGGATTTCTTATGCGACTTATTTGTACCCGGATTATGCAATTCAAGGAACAATTGATTATAGGGGAATTCATATTTTCAATAGTAACTTTGCGGGCGATTATCATGTAATAATGACGAAAGCAACTATGTTTAAATTGACAAAATGTTTTATTCGGTACTACTCGTACTTCGGCGAGTTGGTTCGATACTTCGATAGCCGATGTATCTCATGATGACGTAGAGGTATCGATACTAGTAACACCAATTAAAACACTTTTATGGATTTAAAAATAGTTTTTTTTTTTCATTATTCATTATTTATATCATATTTAATTTTCATTATTTCATCGTTTACATAGGTTAGGCATCAAAGAAGTTAGTTGAAACTTTCAGTGTGAATTCTGTATTCATTTTGCGAACTAGCAAGTGCTATGGCGAACCATTAAGTGCAAAGGAAGTTGTTAAATAGTTACAGCAGTTACAGCCATGGAAATAATTAATAAATTACGTAATTTTGTTTGCAACTTAAGAATTTTACTATCATCTAAAAGACTTCACCATGTTATATTATTTGCTGATGGGATATATGCCTTCTCTATGAATTTGAATCCATAATTTTTTCCATCCTGTGAATTAAATTTCTGTATTTTCTACGATTATTTACCATTACTTCATTTTTTTAAGAGTCAGAAGCTTTTGTTATTTTCGATGACTTAGCAGGGTTCTTACTGCGAATTCTGTGCGTGAGTGGATCCTTGTGTATAGGCAACCAACACATCTCAGCGTATGGTTGAGGCTGGCAAGTTGCTTTCGTTGTGTCGTGTTCTCGATCTGCTCTTGCGCAATTCTAACATTTGCCTGTATTGCCGATAATTCTAGTAACAGATAAAGTGGGTTTCGCCCATCGTCTCATGTACTCGTGAAGTGAATTTTTCAGACAGTGGATATGGTGTTATTTTATCCCATTGTTCGTATGGACATTAGTTCCTTAATGAGATAAATAATGTCTTATGGCTTTTCTGATATTCTACGGAAAGATATTTTACTTAAAAAGTTTTATTTGTTGATTTTGGGAATCCTAATGAAAACTGTAATCGATCAGTGTTATTTCCAATGGAAAATATGGAAATATTTTGAAAGTATTGGCAAATTTAATTGTCTGGTTAGTATTCTTGAGAATACCATTTTTTGTGGTTTTGTATGCATTTCAAATAGATAGTCAAATGTCTCCGTTACCTCTGAGTTTCGTGCGTGGAAAATAATTTGCGATGAAATTTTCGGTGGCAATTTAGTGGCAAAAAATAAATGAATAAACTTTGCCACTAAATTTGCGAGCCAAAGGCTGAATGGTCACTTTGATTTTTTCGCCTATGACCCGCTTCCAAGAGTTATGAAGGGAGTGTCTTCCTCTCTGTGCATGTTAGTCGGCGTCTTGAACATTTCGATGTCATCCTTAATTAGCCCCAAATGGTATCTCCATTTTTTGTGACGTCCGTAGAGAGAATGTTGTGGCGGGGGTCACTCCAAGCATGTTCCGCGGTCACAGATTGTTGGAACTGTTCCTTTTCCGTAGACGTAGAAATTGGAATGCTTATCAAAGGAGAGTGATACAGCGTTGGGGAGTTAATAAGAACTAGGACAATAATATGCATAGTTTAAAGATGTGGTTCCTATGCGACTCAGGGAATGGAACTGAATGACTTACCACTTATGAAAAATAAAATGTCTCGTGGCCGCGCGTAGGGTCAGCGCAAGTGAGGCGCAAAATATTTCCATGCACGTGTCGTTCCGGGTTCTAGAATTTTGGGAAGTGGGGAACGGGGAGAATTGGAGCGGGGGGGGGGGGGGGGAGGGGACGGAAACGTTCGGAACGACCCCATTGTGTCAAAATTGGCTGCATCGGTGCAGGCCTCTCCAGTCTCACGTTCGAGGAATAAGGGGCGGGATCTCAAGTGGGGAGCCTCCATGTGTATTGCGACATGGAAAACAGCTGCAATGAACTGCTACGCGGAGTGTCCTTCAAACGTTGTGGGGGGGGGGGGGGAAGGAAAACCCCATCGTTGACCTCAAAATACAAGTGAAGCTGCTGATTACAGCGTCACGGTAGCCTTGATGGTACCATTAGTGCGAGGCACGGAATATCAATAGAACGAAATGCCTTCTGGCGGAAAAGAGGGATATTTGGGATTTAACGAGGGCGACTATGAGGATTTTCAACCTTCCAGTCTTTTATTTTGCTGGAAGTTTACCTCTTAAAGTTTCCATGCGATTTTTTTGTGGGCCATTATCTGCCATACTACGATGGAGCCCAATAGTGAACCTAGTTTTTCAAGTAGAAATCTATATGTTCGTTCCGAAGGCCGGTATTGAGCAGGGGTATCAAGTATAGGCCAGCTATTGTCAAGTTCAGCATTTTTGTGTGAGTATTCATTGCTGTCATCCTTTAGAACTGATTGTATTATTTGGTACGTTGTTAACATCAATTAGGAAGAAAGTAATTTAAGTTATAGAGTGATTCTATCTGCTTAGGCTACCTTTTCTTTTTAATGTATTTATGACACCTTATTATCTCGACGGTAGGGAAGTGAGTGGTAATTTGTAAATATTTAGCGCGTCTGCAATATTAGCTCTTAGTTTTTTGTTATTAGTAGTACACATTTCCCTATGAGGTGGAATTAATCAACAATTCTTCTCTTTGCAGAAAATGGTGTAATTTTGATGTCTTGACCTCCAAAATTCCCACGTATGCTATTGAAAATGACGATATGCGCGGGATTTTCAGCCTTTGTCACACAAATATTTTGTCACTTCGCCACTTTAAGTTCATGTGTATACGGCTTAGGGTCCTATTTAGGGAGAACTCCTTGAGAGGAACTTAGGAACATGGAGTCTCAGATTTTACAAAACTAAACGTCTTTCATGCAACATGAGTTTTGAATTTTTTTAGTGCGGAACTGGAGTGATAAATGCGATCGATACTTCTCTCTAATTACGTGTGGGAACTAGGACCGGCTGTAGAGAATAAAATGCTTTAATTCGTCTTGCAAGTAAAGCTACATTAATTAATATTTTCGCCATGGATGTTATTCGCCATTTAAAAATCATTTGGCATAGCTCGGGCTCGAACCCGAATCTCCCGATTGCCGGTCAGGTATGTTACATGTAGATTTCCACCGATGAGAGCCGTTATAAGCCTCCAGGATTCTGCGTGGTGAAACAGAGTGTGGTGAAATTTAACTGATTTTATGTAGATTTGGAAGGGAATCGGTATTGTTTCCATGAGCCATGACTTTTTGGTTTTTTCGCTATTTACTGCAGCGGCATCCTTTTGATAGCCGGATGAAGCCGGGTGCTCTCCCATCTCCGAACGCGGGTAGAGAGAGGCCTGTGGGTGACCCTGGGAATGGTGGGAAAAGAACCCTTGCACTCCCTGCCATACCCCCCAGTCCCCCTTCTCTCCCCTCCCAACTCCGCCTCAGGTGGTTTGGGTCCGTGGAATCGCCCGATCGTTAAGACCTCCTCCCGCGCGTATTACCCTAGCTTCTTCGCCTCTCTCTTCCCCCCCACCTCCCCTACCCAGGGGCTTTCCTCGGCGGCGCAGGCGGCCCTGTCCCTGCCCCGACTTCTCATTGGCCATCGCCTTGAGAGAAAGGGGTTAGGAAGTCTTGAGGGGAGGTGGAGGGGTCGCGGCGTCGGCGTCCTGAGTGTGTTTGTTAAGGGAGTGAGATTGTGTGGCTGGTTGGGGGCGATGAGGGGGGAGGGGGGCGTAACCTCCCCTTCCTCTCGGCAGCCAGCAATCGCCGCGTCTAGATTTAACGGAAGTCTCCGTGTGTTCCGAGAGCGCATTTGGAAATCAAATTAGCGGAACTTTTCTGTGGAAATATTTATTTTTTTGTCGCGAGAGACTTTATACCCTGGGACGGGATATGCTCCCGTTTCTGCGCATGCGTAGAAATATTTTCGCTGATGTTTTGGCGATTATTTTTTTCATTGCTGTCCCTTTCGCGCCTTGTTATCAGCATTACGCTGACTTACCTAATTCGTATTTTGCTATTTAGTTCATATTTGCCGGGGATTTATTTTAACGCTTTTACGGAAATATTGTAAAGAAAATTCTGTGCTGCGCTGATACCAATGATGAAATACTTAGTCCCCTAACATTAAATGCCAACCTAATACACAACTTTTTGTTTAATAATATCTATGCCCCGTGAAATATTCATTGGAATAGCTCATAATAAGTGGTCAAGGTATATCTTGCTGTGTTAAGTACATGTTAATGGGCTGTCCAGTTGAATAATGCAGCCATTTAGATAGGAAGTAATGATTTATTTTGAAATATTGGGGAATTTATTATCATGCTCTTCTTAATCCTAATTATAAAATCTGTTTACAAACTAAGGAAATACCGGGAAAATTTGCCATCCAATTGTCTTTCTAAATTCAAAACTTACATAAAATCCGAAAGATGTAATTTGATAGTCTTAATAGCTTTTTGGCTCAAACAGAACACATTGCAGTCAGTAAATTTTGCCTTAATTAGATGAGCAGTAACTTAGGGCGACCTGTTCGATTCCAAACTCACCTTTAACTCTGTATTACTCCACACATTAGCATTTTTGGTTGGCATTACACTCAGATGCTTAGTTGTGTGTGATACTTTGATGAAAACTTCCAGGATTTGATATCGGTGAACAATGCCTATTTTGTATGCCAAAACTCTTCTTCCTATAGTTTGTAATTCGTCCGTGATTTAGCTAAAACAGATAAATCAAATGATGCCTGAAGCACTACTCCCCCCCTACTCTCGTAGTGAGGTATCCAGGTAAATAGAATTCCTAGAAAATGCAGCCCCAACCGCTTATAATAATGCCAAATCATTTCTTCCGCAAAGTTACCTTTGCTTGATTTTGTAACTTATTTTTTTTAAATCACGAAACTTTCACTTAATTCTCTATTGAGGCTGTGCAGTTTCTTCACCTGTCGTGGCGATGGTCCTGCGTCGATAATATTTTCGTAAACAAACGGTGACGTTGGGGAACTTTTACTCTCTCTCTTTCTTTTGCCAGCGAGTAGGTACGACTTGAGAGAGTTCTTCTGAAGCGATCGCACTCGCCACCGATCTTGGTGTTCTCCGCCGTGTGGTGACAGACGAGGTTACAAAGGGCGGGGAAGAGCGGGAGGGGTTCTGGGTGAGGAAAGAGGGGAAGGGAGGTTGAGAAGGGGATGGGGGAATAGCGTTCTTAAGATTGGAGCGTGGGGTGGGGGGTTAAAAAAGGTGGGCGCCGCTGGTGTAGGAGTCGACCCCCGTCAGCAGGTGTGCCAAACGGAAAAAGATCGAGCAAAGTGTTCCTTGTGTTTTTGAGGCCGACGACATCATCCTTGCCTCCCAGCCCATTCTTTTCTCTCTCTTCCTCGCCTTGCGTCTCTCGCGTTAGCCGGAGCATGACGGCTATTGATCTGGCAACGCCGCATGCCAGCTGGGAGGGAGAGGGAGGAGGAGAGGATATTCCGCCCGCCTCTCCTCTCCTTGGAATTAAGTCTGCGAGGAAAATGAGTGCAGCGGTTTGCATATTGCCCAAGAGTGTGCGGTGAGTGGATAAGAAGCGGAGTTCTTCTCAATTGGAATCTCTCTCTCTCTCGCTTTCTTTAGTGGCGAGCGGAGGACTTGTTCGGCGGGCGGCGGACTCAGTGGTTCACTCCGGGATAGCACCAAGTGCTTCATGAATCCTCAATTGCTACATACTCATGCATACTTTCACGGATTGCCTTCGTGCCTCTTACCTCCCCCTTCCCCCGCCACCCACCTACAATATATCCGCTTCTTGTTTTCTTCTCGCGGTGGAAACAAAGGGTAGTGGCATCAATTCACTCGTTATGTAACTTTTATTAGCGTTGGAGGTCAATGAGTGGATAATACGGGTATTTGGACTATACCAATGACTTGGGCAACTTTTAAAACCTATGGATGGACGCCTTTGTTGGTATGCCAATCTTTTTGCCACCCCTCTGACCTTAACCGTGACCTTACTAGGTCAACGGTTGAATTTTCATGAAAAAAGTGTTATTTTCGGTTTCCTCTTGTCAGAAAACCTAAGAATTGACATCTTGGTCAATGAAATTCAGACTTTTTTCTATCTCGATTTTTTTACATGGAAACCCCATAACGCAAATTTAAAATTTTGGTTTGGACCCACGTTGTGAGGTAAAAAGGTCAAAATGGTAAAATTTTGCTTACACTCAACAAAACTTAGAACCTTTCCCCTTAAGTATGCCAATTGTCATGAATATTGCTCGTGAAGAAGTTACTACAATTAGAGGTCAAATATGATACACGACCTGTGGGACTGTCTTTATTAAATGCATTATTAACTTCGATTAACGTGGAGAATTTTGCAAATCACCCCTACATTATTTCCTTTTCCGCGCTGAGTATCTCAATAAGTTCAGCCGATTCAGGCGTGATATAGTTGATGTTCGACTTATTGGAATAGAAGTTAGTACTTACCACGTTTTCACTATTATAAAATGCGTACGTCGCGTTTCGGCTCACAGGGACATCATCTGGCACCAGGTTCTTGTATTGACACTAACTTTTATGTCAATATTGGCACTTAAATTGACGTCAACTTTTATTTCAATGTTGAGCGTCCAAAAATAATGTACTTATAATCGAGAAGTCATTGACATTTTAAGAGTTTTTCTTCGCGGATTTCTTACTTCCTAGCAATATTTTTAACAGTCTCCTTATTAGCATATATTGAAAAATCCTTTGCATTTTGATGATGACACAATAATCTTATGAGTTCGTTGGTCCCTAAATTACGCGAGTCCCAACTTCGTAAGAGCACTTCATTTTTATGTGTAAACGACTGGTGTCCCAACACCCCCTGCCACACGCCTTTTAGGCGGCTTGCGGGTTATTATGTAAATGTAGATTACTATAATTAATTCCGCGAAAATGGTCCTGGTAATGTTCGATCACCTGATTATTTCGTTTTTTGAGCCGCTCTAATTTTACGTGAAAATTGATGTTGTCGATGTCGGTGTCTAGCGAACGTAAATGTTCTATAATTGATAGGATGCATTTTTTTGCTCATATCTGCATGGATATTTTTTGTCGAATTGTGCAAACCGTGCCCTCATTTTTTGAAAGGCGACTCGGCGTAGGAGCGTAAAGGTCGTTTCATCAATGAAATCGTTGTAACCTGAGATGTCTTTATGCCATTCGGAGGTTTTGTAAAAGTCATTGTTACAAACCTATAATAAGGTGTTCGTTGGTGAAACGGGTCGCACCATAAAAACTGTCTCTTACAGTCAGCCATTAGACTAAGATTAGATCTTTCAATGCTCTACAGTGACCTAACTCATCGTGGATGGGAATATTTTATGTATTTTTCCACACCTCCGAAAACAGCACGTTCAGCCTTTACGTTGGGGTTTATGATTACATTTAACAATTGTTAGAGAGACATGGGGTAAAACATCATCGACACATGGGATTTTGAAAGCTAGAATTTTTTATAGGAATATACCCTCTCTAAGCCTCTACCCCCCTCACACGTAGGTACCCACGTGAATACCCAGGAAATAAACACTCCGCTACACTGACCACGGTAACTCATGCGCATTTTTTTTAGATTCATTGTCATGTGTATTGTTTGGTCGAGTATTGGACTCACCGTAGAGCTTCGATTCCCGACTTATGGTTTTTTTTTTAAAACCTCGACAGAGGGACATTCTATCCGAAATGGGCCACCGGCTGCGGGAAAACTTCGATGACAGGTCCACTAGAACAAGGAGCTACCCAAAAATTATTGTTTCCAAGTTCCATTTAATTTCGTGTGATTGACTACCATCAGCATAGCAGTAGAAGAATTAATTTTGTATAGTATTTGTATCAATCTTAAGAAACCAGTTAGCATACGGCTTTATCTAGCGTCATATATTTCTTACCACCCCTATGACTGGTAGACGTTCTTGCTCTTTCTCCGATAGGAGAATCAGCGTGTCCTTCTGTTTGATATAAAGTTATTTTTGGGAACACTGATTTCGTGTAAATGTTATTAATAAAATTGGGTTAGCTTCCTCGACATTTGACCTGGGTATAAAATTGTTTTTTTCATCTCTGTCGCCGCAGTGGCTAAGTAGTAATGTTCAGAAAGGGTTGAGACACCAGCCGCCGGCATTGCCATACTTTTGACAAATATTGCCAACAATACCACCTTTTTAACGTTCTATCTGTCGGACGGAGTCATCATACTTGAATCCCTAGCACATAATACCGTAGAGAGGATGGCGATTCATTTGAGAAAGCTTTACTACTGAACCCAGGTCCTCGCGAAAAGAAGTCCATCTAACAGTCCGTCACACAGCAAACATGATCCGCCAACTACTTTGTTGCCTAGCTATGAATAATATTTAATTTTGACCAGTACATGTCCTTTTAGTAACGAATTTGTGAATAGGAGTTTGCTCAAGTATTAATGGCCTTGATTATAAATCATCATCATGAAGATTTAAATAAAGATTTAAAGGGTGCTATTCCCGAGTTATGAGCAGCGGCGAATGTAGGAGAAAAGGGGTCGCGGCCGCTCCCCGTAATTTCTGGACAAATCGGAAAGATGTCGATCTTTAAGGTGGCTCTACAATTAATTTTTAATCACACCATCTTAAAAAAGCGACGTTTAAAAATACTCGATGAATATCTAAAAAGCCACTTATCTACGCATATCAGACCCCAGACGCATTAATTGCCGAGAGGTCTTGCATACCACACAGGCGCCGCGGAAATTGATGAACTGCCTCCCCCCGAAACAACGACCTTAATCCACCCCTGGTCATAAATACCGGGGTATTTTACATCGGGGGCGGGAAGAAAGTTATGCATGCTAGTGCTTCGTGAGATGGGATGATGGTCGGGGGGGGTGGGTTGAGAGTCCAGGGTAAATGGAAGGGTTGTGGGCGCGAGGGGTTTGGCCGGTCGGAGGCGAGGGAAGGAGAAAGGTGAAGGGGCGGGCGTTGAGGATGGAGTGGTAGATGAACATTGGCGGCGACGAAGCCGGCCCCCTTTCTTGGAGGATCAATATGTTTTTGGGTGGTGAATGGGGGCTCTCCACGGAAAGTGGGGATGAGGGAAGGGGTAGGGAGGAGGAGTTACACCCCCTCGTCACGGGGAGGGGTGGAAGGGGTTTCCTTGCGTCCAAACGGGGTAGATGTGGGTGGGAAAAAGGTGTGCGTGGAACAAAGGGAGACCGTGGAGAAGTCGAGAGAATCTATCTAGAGGAGAGAGGTAGTTCTCAAGGAAGGAGCGCTAGTGAATAGCAGTCTAAAATAGCCCTCTGTCCATTAATGCCTTGGTGAATCCTGGGTTTGGTCCATTCAGTCTTTATAACTCGAGTGAAACACGCCGCCTCTTGTTCAGCCCCTTATGTTAGAGTTCCTCCTTCTCGAGTATCGAAATTTCATTTTACCGATCGTTTATGGAGGAATCTCATTCATAAAAAAAACGTTTCTTTGGCAACATGCTACTTTTTGAAGCATGAATGGGCGGAGCAAAAATTAATTCCTAACAATTTAGGTACCTGAATGCGTAACCACAAATTTAATACACTCATTATATTCAAATACAAGCCGCCGCCCCCTTAAAACTTCCGATTTTTTTTTACTTGTAACAAAAGTTACATCGACGAATCGTGTTCTATATAGTGTATGTATAAGAAAACGTAGAATTTTTTGCCGTAACCCAATTTTCCCTGAGAGGTGCCAAAACGCCGTTCCGGTGCGTTTCAGCCGAAGTTGAGCAATGGGACCAGTGGTGTAACTATGGGGGGTGGTGGGATGAGGGGATAGATCCCCCCCAAAGCCTCAAAGAAATAAAAAAATATTTAAAACTATTGTCTAATTTTGAGTTATAATTACTGCATCTGCTTAAAGTTAAAGATGATTTATTAATGTCATAGCAGTAAGTCATTTTAGACATTGAAATGAGTCATTTTTCAAAGTTTTTTACCCACCTACCGTTGCTTGGGGGAGTGGGGTCGCCCCCATATTCCTAGTTACGCCACTCACTGGGACGGAGTAGAAATTGACCGTTGTCTGATGTTCCTAGGTTCAAATATCGGGTAAATCCTTTTGGCGAGTGTAAGATCATATGGTTAGCGATAATAACCTTGGGCTTGACGTTTTTCGATCTATTGCTCGTTTGTAGAGCAGTTATAAATTATAACTCTCAATTGTAACAAGGAAACGGGTTTGAAACCTTGTCGGGTCCCCCTTTTCTCTTGTTCAATCATCTTGGACAGTTTGCCGCGTTCTAATTTATTTTCTCTTCTTGTGAAGGTTTCATGCTTTATGTTTCCAGTTTAAAACTAAGTCTCTAATCCATTCTACCGTAATAGGGGCGTAACAGGTCAATTTCGGTTTGGAGCCACTAGAGACTGGGTGGCTACGCGATTTACGTAGATCGCTTTAGTAGTGGAATTATTTCTTTTACCATGACATAGGGTCTTATCGTTAAAGTATTCAACCGATTCAGGTAGGTTTCCATGGAGTACTTAAGAAGCATTCTGGCAGCCTCCCCTTCCTTCTTGTTTTTCCCTTTTCATTTCACAATCAGCCCTACCTCCCTTCATTCCATATAAAAATCCTATTCTTTTCCTTCCCCTCCCTCGTTTACCCTACATTCTTCCCTCTAGCACCGTTTTCAACATCCCCTCCGCGCTAAGTACTCGCTCCATCAATACCTTCTGTCTCCTCAGTATCTCATCTTGATAGAGAAATTACTACTTGCTAATAATAATCTACGAGCAAAACTATCCCAAACCCACATTCGAAATTAATAATGATGATAAATTATTTTCTTTCTTGCGGTCGGGCGTGATACCGCCACCCCTTTCACAGAGGAGGATGGAGGAGTTTTACGTAGAGTTGAGCGGGTATGGCGATGGTGCCAGGGCGTATCGTGTCAGTCCTCCCTCCCGGATCTCAGAGCAGGGGGCGGCAAGAAATGGCCTGTGTGGTGGAGGAGAGAGTTTTTCCCCCGCATTTCATTTGTTCCAGCGGAGGAAAGGTGAGAGGGGGTTGAGCGAGCAAGGGGGGAGGTCATTGCTAGTCGATAAGGGTTGGTTTATCCCACTCTCAACATCTTCTCCCTGGCATACACCCTCTTCACCATTCTTCATCCACGCGACTCCCTTGGAGTTTGGAATTTTCGACTCTGCTTTCGAAGCTGCTAAGACTCGATGGCGAACGCGATCGGCCGGACGGTTTCGATTCGATTCTGGGCATCGAACGACGGGCGGTCAGACGACGTTGTCCATGTTAGGCAGTCAACTGTGGTATCTTGTTGACTATGGTTAGACCATCGAAGTTAGGTAGCCGAGAGTCCACTCTCATCTTCCTTTGAGGTGCTTAAAAGGATGTAGTCTTTTTTATTTCTTCGTGCTCGTTTTCGTCCGATTTTGGTGAACTGGAGCCAGATTGGGAAAATTAATGAATATTTAAACGAGTATTTCAAGTAACATTTCACCTAACTTATTTTTGTCTTATCTATATTCTTACTTGTTCGCAAAAAGCATTCCAAATATTTTCGGCTGCGTAATGAAAATAAATGTGTACCTATGAATGCAAAGCGCCAATTGCCTGATTGGAATAAGTACGTAAACATAAGCGGAAAGGAAGGAATATTGACTTTAAAAAATATTATTTACCTAATATTATCATGAACACCTAAATGTCTTCTTGCCTAGGTATTAGTTTTACTCATATCAAATGGTTTTCCTCCGTCTTATTATCCTTATCATCCTTTATTAATAGTTAATTTTCTTATTGGATGGTGTTCATCCATTAATATTTGCAGTGTTGACTAAGTTGAGCTTCATTCACTCATTTTTCTGTTTATTTCTTCTGTCCTCATGTTCTTTTCCAAACCCACATGCTGTCGTGATACCTCTATGCGCACTTTTCTGTTGCTATTTGTATGCCCCCTGGCCGCGTGATGGTCCCTTTTCTTTTGCTGTCGCATCGAGGGAAAGCTGGCGGGGAGGAAGGCGTACGGAGGGATGCCCGCCCAATCGATCTGAATCCAGTTGACTTACAAGGTCTCCTCCACACCTTCCGAATCTTTGCCTTGAGCTACGCCGACTTGTCCTCATTGAACCCGATTAACCCCTAAAAATGATATTCTAAATCTAAGGTGGCTGCGCAGTAACCATAATCTGAGGACAACAATAAGGGCCCCCCGCGCACTGTCAACCTTTACAAAGCAACTATTTAGTTGCTTTATAAAAGTTGACAGTGCGCGGGGGCCGTTAGTTAAAGGGTAGGGCCCAAAGTTTAGGCCTTAACTCCGGAAACTTTTGATCATTAACAATGAATTAAGTCCACAGAGAGAGCCCTCCGTATCATTGTTACTCCGGCGCAGTGTCGCATTGATTTAGCTAATTTTTCCCCCGTTCCTTTTATTCTCGGCGCATGCCTCCTATATTTATTTTAAACACCCTTTCCATCCCTCCCTGTCATCAGACTCATTCGTCAATATTTACCGTTGGCACTTTCCAGTCGTTTCTGTCGGTGTTTGAACTCGCGGCTAGCTGTAATTTTGGTGCCGAGTACCACTGGTGTCGAACCATGGGCTCTGACTGAACGAGCGAGGGTAGCCGAGAGAAATAGTCAGGGGGGGTAAGCATTTGCCGAGGTGTTAAACAGGGCTTCCCACTATCGTCCTCGCTAAATTAACGTACGTGAAAAGGAGATGGTGAGGGAAGCGTGAACTAGTTAGAGCGTATTTTAAGTACGGGGTTTGATGCTTGAATCGGTGAGGTTTGAGGATTATGAGGCATTGATTAGCCAGCATATGAAAGGGTTACAGTTAGTGGTTGATACGTCGGGTGAGCGTTGCGAGGAATATGGCACAAATATGTATCGCTAGATGACTGAAATGAAGCTGTTTGTTTTGCATTGCGAGGAAGGAATATGAGGCTTAACATACAAGTCATGCGCACATACTAGAGGAGGTGGAGCTGCTGACCGATTTGGGCAGGACATTGAAGGATAACAGATGTAGGAGTAAGGACATCGGAGGAGAAATCGTTAGTAAAGGAGGTGATCGTGAGTAAGAAAGAGCTAATGATAGAATCATAGGTTATTAGCGTAAAGATAAGAATGTAATAGATGTTTTCAAATAAATATAGTTTGTTTCATTCTGAGTCTATTATTAAATATTATAGTTCAAACGTATATGTTTATTGTTGTTTTTTATGTCAGCTCAAAAGCTAAATTTCTCTTCGAAGCACAAGTCGTTCAAACAGGGTGTTTCATCTTCATTTCGTGTACTTACTTAATTATCATAACGGGTATAATTCCTGAATTAATCAATAAAATATGTAACAAAGAAGGAACTAAATTAGTCGTAAGTGGCATTATTGAATATGTATATGCATAACAATTTGCAAGAGAAAGTGGTTCTTAGTAGTATTGCTTTAGGTATGGCATTCATTCCCGACACTCTAATCTAAATAGAAGCACATGTTTGCTAGAGCAGCTAATCCCTGTTGCCAACGCTTTTTATTGTCAAGTCACAACACTTATTTGTTCTGCTGATGTGGCTGCGAGCAACACGGATGTGGATGGTGCCAAAAAGCTTGGGACACGTTTCCCTAACGTCGAGGTCGCTACATATATATATCCCTTAACCATATTCCAAGACGCGACACAGCGTGGGGAAGACCCAAGACCCTTGACTATTTAATGATAAGTGTTATCGTATTCGTGATTACATAAAAGAAAAAACATGAAAAAAATATATACAACAATGGAAAAGATAAAAAAATAATAAAAATAATAAACAAAATACAAAAAAGAAAAAAAATGATAAATACTTTATTCAAAGAAATGAATAAAGACAAAATAAAAAATAAAAAAAGAGAAAAGAAATTCCATATTCATCATCAAAATATAGCTGATAAAACTAACTCATATCAATATAAAGAAAATCTATAAATATATGGTTCAAAATGAATCTATGTATCCAATCCAAAATATGTATATGTAAAAATCCTCATTAGTTATAAGTTTCTGCTCATACAGACAAAACACTACCCTCACAACATAGACATTTGCGCACCAAATATAATCATTTGTAATCTGGGTGGTTAGGGTGAAGTAATTCACCGGTACAGCAGGAAAGCGCCTTCGGCGCATCAATTAATGAGATGTGTCGTCGGCTGTCAACGATTCGTCGTGAGGTATTCGTGATTAATTGGTTATTTTTTTAAGACGGTATTTTATTGAGGAGAAAATCTTATCTGCATCTTGTATGCTTGAGTTGAGCTGAGGTTTTGTTTAAATTTATTTAAAAGCTTAATTTTTTTTATAAACAGAGGACTTAATGTCTTACTATTTAAGAAAGTCTCTTCGACTAAAATAAATAATCTCATTTTTAAAGATCATATCCATGAATTTAATTTGAAGATCCGGTATGAGGGAACCACCCTTGTTAGTATCGTGCAGGGAAACCCGTGGACGTCCCGTAGGCGTGGGAGGTATCTCGAATTCGATTATTACCCTGTGGCAACAATATTTATCGCGATATTGCTGTTTCAAGTGCGATTTGGATTCACAACATACCGATGATCAGTGTTAGCTACGATAACAGGGACGACAACTTAGCGACTTTTTTCAAAATTCAATAACGTCCCTGCGATGTTTTGAAATATCGCGAGAGTTCGCGATATAGATGTATCGCTCATACCGAAAGCTTGGTAAAAACGTCAGAGTTGACTGCTATAGAAGTGGCTAAGAAACGATATCTCGCTGCTATAGTAAGCACAGAAGTGCCCCAAGACTGCCAAATCTCTTCGTGATTGCTGAGGTTAAAAAATAAAAGAAGTTACGGAGGCGGAAGACAAACATTTTCATATCCTCTTCTTCGCGAGGAAATGTTGTTGCATTTTCACTCACCATTGATCCTTCACCGGTAAAAATCTTTAAAAATCAAGGGGAAGCTATAGTCTTTGCTATCTAATAAAGGCTTCAATCGAGTCATTATCTCTGCGCAATGCTTCGAAATCGCTCTCCATACATATAAGCCGTTTTACACGGGGCACGGAATTGCGCGGGTTAGAACTGCGTTAATTTCTGTTAATCGAAATGCTCGGACGACTTAAGAACAGGGGCCGTTTTTCCATCTCATGTCCACGCATTCTCGCACGTGTTCTAGCAATTCGCCGCTTTGCACGACGCAGTTTTGACTGCGCCTTCTCACACACGCCGGATTGTGCAAGCACATGCCCCGTGTAAAACGGCCGAGCGTTAAAGTCGACTTTTAATGCAGTCGACTTTGACTTAACGAGGCTTAACTCTATCGATACATCGCTCGGAGCAGGTGTCGAGACGCGATGCAACATGGGAGCGACACGAGGCACGCGACCCTTCCGAGGCGCTCCTCTTGCTGTGGTGGCCGCGGAGTATGAGGGGATGGGAGGGGTTGGAGGAGAAGCAGAGGGATCCCATGTAATGCGAATGCTTTCCTCGGAAGGAGGCAGGGGTGAATGGAGAGGGAGAGGGCGGCTTGCCCCTTCGGCATTTCCTCAGAGGCGGAGTGGGCGGTGGTCGGCTAGTCCTCCGCCGCCGCTGTGGAGTCTTGAGAGAGGCATGTGCATAGGGAGGGTAGCCGCTCTAATTCCCCTCGCAGCCGTATGTGCATTGCTGCGATATTCTCCTCCGGATTACGTAGGATATCGCATCATCCTGTTCGGGTGGTATTTCCTCAGCATCAAGTTATCGTATGGGTAGCCAAGGCCATTTCTAGAGGTGCCAACGATACTATTTTTACTACCTTAAAGAACGGATATTAAAATCGTAATGTTGTTATCATTAAATTACTTATTTAATGATTCATTATTAGGTACTTTAGTCGTAATTGATGAAGTAATTATGCCGTAATTTCTGTTGACGGAATGAATCTCGAAATTGTCTTCACCGTTAGGTTGCTTTGAGTTAATGCTGATCATCTACGATTTTACAGTGAGATAAGCCTCTTTATTTTTACTAAAATTTCGTTTGTAATATGATTTACTTAATAATTTGGACTCATTGATAATAGAGAGACTAGATTTATGATTTGAATTATCTAAAGCTTCCTGTTAAAAATATTTTTTTTTCACTGGAAAATAGTGTAAGAAGGTAACGCATGGTTTTTGAAATTATAAGCTGTTTATAATTATAGGTTTTATTTGTTTTGCTTAAAATAAAAATATCTGTTTGATAAAATAGAATTGTTTTTTGACGCTAATGAAGTGATTTGCGGACTTTGGAGAAAGTTTTTATTGAAGGCGAGTTTAAGACAGAAATAATAATATAATTTTGAATCGTCAAAGGTAGATCGAATTCTCCTCATGGGAGCCCCAGCTTTTGAATAATACTACAACCAAAAACGGCAATACAACGGCATGCTCCCAGACAGAGGGATGCAGGAATAAGCGTAAGGGTTTGCTGCGAAGACCATGCCGCTAACGAGAGGATGTGGTGCTCTAGGAAAGAAAGGAGGGCGTGGAGAGAAAAAAAAACAAGTGAGGATCGCTGGAGAGACACACTGGGGAGAAAGAGAGAGTGAAGAGAGGGGGGAACAGGTGAGAAGGGGAAGGGGGAGAGCGTGGAGAGGATACGGGAGGGTGGAGGGGGGTCGGTGGAGAGGGAGGGAAGGAAGGCGACCGGCATTATCGACCAGGGATGGGAGCAGAGCGAGCGCCAGGGGCGGCGGGACCCCTCTCTCACCCAGTCAGTCTGACGTGACCCCTCGGAAGGGAGTGCGGAGCGGATAAGCCGCGGCGTGGGACAGCGGCGCCAAAGGAAAGAATCACACGCGAATGTCTTAGATGCGCACACAAAGCATCTTTCAGAAAACCAGGATAAGATGGAATGAATAGAATTTCGAGTTTTCTCATTGCCTACTCATGAGTCATGTAATGTTCTCGAATTGTCTTTTCGTTCTCATTATTTTAAAAGGCATTTATATGGTTAACGTAGGTTTCAAGAGAGATTTATTTAAATAATTTTGCTCAGTACTTCAAGCACTTTATTTATTTAATATGTATTTCCACACCACCGAAAACTGCAGCATACTAGCCTTTTCCTTCGGGGTGTGACAAAAAATTAACAATTAAACGTACGCGAACATCCATTGATAGGAGCAACGTACCCAAGCGAAGCTCGAACCCAAGACCTCTTGTTTGTCGTGCGAGCAATTTACTCCGCTGCAACAGAGGCCGGAAAGTTAGCTTTGATATGACTCGAATTGGAATTCCTTCTTCAAGCAATGGCTTTCCTGCATTTCCTTTCATTCTATCCAAAATCTTAAAATAATCCTCACCTCTCCCGCTTACCTAGTATTCTTCCCTCTCGCACGAATTTTAACATCTCCTTCCCGTTCAGTACTCCATTCATCCAAACCCTTTGTCTCCTGTAGAAGTTTTCCCCTAGAAGTTTTCTCTCCTCGCCCACCATTTATAACTCTTCGTTGTTACTCATCCTATCCGTGCATGGGTCTCTGCCTGTAAATTGAATACAAGGCAATCCCTACTGGTGGAAGAAGTTCCCATTGAGAGGAGTGGCAATTTTAGGTGCATCAACCTCGAATCCTAGGCCACTTAGCATGAAGCCTATTGCATTTTATCTTATTTTTGAACCATGTTACTGTCTTCACCCTTCTCAGCGCCAAGAGGATGGTAGTGTCTACTACTTACTTTCTTTTTTCACTATTTCAAGAATCCCGTAACCACTTGAACAAAAATTACTTATATTACCACTCAACAAAAGCGAAAACATAACGTCTCTTGTTACAAAAATTGGGTAAAAAGCCACGAATTTTCTTATTACATGTCATTTTTAAAAATTCTAAACGAAAAAGACCTGTGGTTTAAAATGTAAATGTTTGTGTTACAAAATTTCTTTAGTATGGAACAATTAGACAATTTTCATTAACATGTAAATGAAAATATTTCGTGCTTCGATTGTTATTCAGTTACAGAAATAATACGTTTTTGTTGTATAAAACTCTATCCCACATGCGAATTTTCCCAGTTTTATTACATTCAATCGAATGAAGTATTGGGAAAGAATCCTTCTCTTTCTCACAGCATTTGGGCTCATTTCTCAGTTCCTGGCGGGAGAATTCTGAAAAAGTTAAATATATGTAAAACAGTAATTGATGGGAATATTATCATGCTTATAAGGAAGTCCTGCAGATGGAAGAAAAAGTTACGTCGGCGAACGTGATACGTGACCCTGAGCATGAAGTCCTCGATCGATCTTTAGCTCGTAATCGCCCACGGTTTGAATCGTCCTAGCCGGATATGATACCAATGGCTGTGTGGGAGTTTTCATCAAGAGTCTCGGGGAAAAATTAAAAAGTAAAAATCGTAAAAAAAATACGTCCCCTTCTGCTCCTTCCCCTCACAAGTCCTTCCTCTCGTCTCCCGCCCTCAGGCCGTCTGCATTTATGTAGCTGGAAACAGGTTTTTGTTTTCCCCGGAAGGTGTGTGGGGGAGGGATAGGCGACTATGAGGGCGCTGTACAGTACGGCGGCGATCCTCCGGCTACAGCGGTCGCCTCCTTTCCTTGGGGAAGGTGGCAAGGCGAAGCTAAGCTTCCCCTGCGGAAATTTCAGCTCAAGTCTCGTCAGAATTCGAGGTTGGCTGCGTTTGAACCGCTCGAGACAATGCCATTCGAGGAGGACCCGATCAAGGTGGAACGAATTGCGTTTTCGAAAGATTGTCAAAATCCCGAACGGATCAGTATCGAGTTCTACTTGCTCGGAAGATATCTCGAGTGGTTGAGACACACCAGAGCGGGAAAGAGCTGATTTTAATTATGATTCGGCGGAACAGGTTAGCTTATTGGGCTTTGTATCATTCATTTGTTCCCACACTTCCGAATACAGCACATATTGATCATTTTTCATCGGGATGTTTAACAAATGTAACTATTACACGTCTACGAACAACCGTACCCTGGATAGGGGCAACTTCCCTGGTGGGACTCGAACCGGCGACCTCTTATTTGGCAGGCGAGGACTTTACCCCGCTTCCACCGAGGCCGGCAAAGGCATAAGACGCGTATAGACGCGTCAGGAATAATATGAAGAAGATATTTACGTTCGAAATGGAGAAGTTCACGAGTTGGAAATAGCTGATGCTGATGAGAGGACCTTAGCGTGTGAACGAAGTCTAATTAGGGGTGTGGCACTTACGGTGGTGTTTGTGTACCACCGATTCCAACGAACGTTCCACCACGAGAGAGGGCTCCATCTGCCCCTTCAATGGGCGACTATGCAATGGGCGCCGCTTCTGGTTCATGGAGGAAAGGCCTCCTGTCCGTTCGAATGAGTATAACCGGCGTCCAGTCTACATCTCCGCGGCGTTGGAGGTTTAAGATCGCTGACCACGCCTTGTTCGTCCCCCCGGCTATTTAGCCATTAAAAAAATGGATTTTGAATGGATGGAATCATCAAACAACCTCAGAACGGACGTGTTTCAGTATGTCTAACTGATCCTATTCTTCACCTGCGATGAATCACGAATGAATATTAATGTCCAGAATACTAATAATTGATGCGTTATTGTAAGTCTTTTGAATCATGGAAATCTAGGCTTAGCGTAGAATTGAAGCATCATTGACTTGGACTTTTGGAGCGGATTAACGATTTGAAGAGCACACTTTAGGAAAACGGAAGTAGCAGTGAGGATATCTGGAAAAGAATAGCATCATGGATATGAAAGATCTCTTGAGTGATCCTTTTGCAAAAAAGTAAATAAAGGGTTAGTTACGAGCCTCTTCTGTCGAGCGCATTACTATACGGGCCGGAAACGTGGGCGCTGAGGAAGGAGGGCACTTAGAATCCTAAGTCGTTTGTGGTGTGTAGAAGGAGTAGAATAGAGATGTTGAGTGTCAGAATAGCATCATTTCGACGAATTACTGTATTTATAAGCCCGAATTATTGCTATAAATCGAATTGTTTTCCTAGTCACAGCATTACACGGGAGACGATACGCTAGAGTTCATTTCAAATATCTGTGCGACTAAGAGGCTGGCTAAGTTTTTTGGAGGGTGACGGCGCAGGCCACGTGATTTCCGGAAAACCAATCAAAATGAGATAGGCGGAGCCTAGTCTCCGGGAAATTCAGTCGCTTTCCGTGGCGTACGCATGGTGAGCAAGTTAGCTGTGTTGCCAAATTGGAAGAGGATTTCTGACTCAGTCTTTTGTTTCCATGCGCTGAAAAAGTATTTCCATAAAACATGGCAACGCCTGTTTCTCTCTCTTTCTCCCCCCGTACTACATCCCTAGTATTGCAGGTCCCACCTCCTACCGCGACGTCGCTAGAAACATTTCTGAGCCTGCACGACTGTCAAGTTGCAAAGATATTTGAAAAGGATAATAGTTTTATTTGCTCTTCACCGCCGCATTCTTCTATGACTCCAATTTTTACACAGGTTAGCCATTTTGTTACCATAAACCCATGCGCCGGTACTATTTCTTGCTTTAAATTACTTGACCAGGGGAGGCAATAATATTAGTGCGCGCTGTGCAAACTCATTCTCGCCCGTGATGCCTCTATGCTGCAGGCCGGTGCGCCCATCCGTGTGGTCTTCTTACAGGATCCCAGTCTACGCGTCGTCGCCCCTTTCTGCGTGAAATATTTTAATGGAAGAATCTTGGCTCTCATTCGACGTGCTCTTTCCGCCCGCTTTCTCTAGCTATTTTCGTTTTCAGGAGACGGGAAGAAGGTAATCCCACTCCGTCTCATGATGTTTGCAATCCATGCGAGTAATTATTCCTCCGTCCCCTTCCTCTTCTCGTGCACGGGCGCCAATCTTTGTCATAACCGTCGCGTTCGTTCGTTGGCTTGAGTTTGTCTTAATTTAATGCTTGGGTTGCAACTCGGGGGAATGCCCGAGTGGGCGGCCTGCCTTAAGTTTTGCCAAATAGATACTTCGCGTGGAAAGTTATCTCCTCGCCACCGAATGATAGATAAAATCTTTGCCTTCTTTTAGATAATAATAATTTTGCCTTCTTAGAGGTAGAAAAAATCTTTACCTTTCTCCTCGCCACCGAGTTATGGATGAAATCTTTGCCTTCCCTCCAGCACTTGCATTCTTGTTTTTTTATCTGAGTTCAATCAATCGGCAGTTTTAGGTTAGGCTCAGCCGTAAAATGACTTACCCTTTATCCCTTGGGAAGTGTTCAAAGTTATGGCGTAACAATTAATTACAGACTCGCAGTCAGTTTAACTGGTGGCTTTCAATAAAATAATTAGGTTACCCCAGTAATTCAATACCTGTTCTGTAAAATTTTGACTACTTGGTTTTAAATTGGTCAAGAGTCTTCAAAGGAAACGGCTTGCTATATCATACATTTATCGTAGCAAATTTCCTTTTACATGTTGATGTAATTCAGATTCCCGGGTGCAATTCAACGGTAGTGCTAATGTCTTCTCGCACTGTCTTTTAAAAGAAGGAATGCTTTCATTTTCATGATAATAAAACAGCCTTCCCTCTAAAGATTTCTAGTCTCCTTGATAAGATGCTATTAGTTTTTTCTAAGCCAGGGGGGTGATAGCCCCATCAAGCAAATGAATACAGATTTCGCGAATCCAGCGCCTTCGATATACTTGTACTAGTGGCTTAGGGTATAACTCAGCGCAGCATGATTTGAATCGTGATGCCGGCGCCACATAAATATTCCACACAATCACTTAAATCTAGCAGCGCACTAAAATCATTTGGCCCGAAATCTTAGGAAACATTCTTCGTACCTGGGAAATTTTTCGGCCATTCCTGAGTCTTTACCACAGAAAACTTTTGAAAAAAAGTAAGAAAAATCAGCCTCAAGAGATCCTCTAAATTTTCTCGTTTATGTAGTACAACTTGGACCTAAATTTCGAAGAGAAGTCGATGCGATATATCGCTGATATTGTAATTCCTGTGCCTTACCGTTTTGAGATGTTTTCCAGTTATATTGCCAATTATGTGTTTTCCATGGCTAGTCTTTTCCCTGAAGCAATATTTTGTATCATCTGCATGAAAAATCTGTTTTTTAGATTTCTGTCTTTTACATTTTTTCATACTTCTTCTTGTTTGAGTGTACTTAGTGCGCTCTGGATGTAAGTTGTTCTCTATTTCATTTCATCTCTTTATTATTACATCCATAATGACTCTACCATGTTGTTTCTTATATCGTCATCTTAATACGTCTTTCCACTCACTAATGACTCCCTTTTTCTGTTAAGAACTTGCTTTATTCTCCTGATGTATTTTTGTTTATTTTTGGCGCATCAAGTTGCTTTTCATACTTAAGGTTCAGCTTTTCCTTCACCAGTTAGTTACCTTCGTTTTCTACCCCTTGGTTTTGTTCGATTACCACCACCCTCACTGGCCTTTTCTCCAGTGTGAATTGGAATCTACACTGCCTTTCTCCCTTACAACTCCTGATCCTTTGTCGCTCCAAATCCTTTTGGCCCTATTAATAAATGTCGACCGGTGTAGGAATTTCATTCACGGTATAATCTTTCTTAATCTTTACGGGATTCTGTGATCGTACTTAATTGGCTCATTTCATGCAAAGTTTGTTTGCCAGGAAGTGTCGGTCTAAAATATGCTAACGAGGCACTTGAGACCAGACTTAATCACTTGGCTTTATTTACGTCTGGATGAAACACATCTTTCTCTCCAAGCTACAAGTCGGCCGGGGAAATGTCTCCACTTCATTCATTTTATAGCAACAAGTGATATCTAGGGGCGATGTTGGTGGCAGAAAACCTGTGTAGAGATGGCAAGAGAAGATAACTTGAGCCTTTGATATTGCGCGTGATGATATGATACTGAAACTAGTGATCTCGACGAAAGAGGGTAGTAAAAATTATTAATATAAGGTGTTATGAGTTTGGGTACTAATTGTCATGATATGATAGATGATGTAGCGTTTAGAAGTTTATGGTCGGTTGCGGAGACTCAATGGTTAAAATGAATAAATTATGTGTAGGGATGAGATAAATTCTATCCAGTGAAAGAGACCTAACGTTTTATATTTGGATTAGTTGAAGTAATTAACCAGAAACTGGCGAAGAAAAAAAGTAGCGTTTAATTCGCTTACGATACGTTAATAAAATTTATGCGACTGTGTATGCATTTAAAAATATTTTCATGAATTTTGGAATTTTTCGGTTGCCAATTCCAGCGACCGATTACATGCAATTCTTCAAGTCAACCTGCATTTCAACTTTGAATTATTTATATCGGCATTTACTCACATGTGAAAATTTCATATTTGAAGCATAGGCAAACGTGGAAATAGTATTAACCGTATATGCCCTGAAAATTTCAAGATGATAGTTTTACGTTTTGAACGAGGACTACGTATGGAAAAAAGGAGCATTGAAACTGAATCGATGCGCCCTCTTAATTTTAAAGCTAAAATATTGGGATATTTGCCATAATTTTCAGAAATACTGATGGACGTCGCATCTCACGATCATTTTTTCCGTCCCTTAGAATGATAGTTCAAGCGGATAGTTTCAGGGACCAAAAGAGTGATCGCTCGACCCATCGTTTTCTAAATTTCGCTTTTCCGTCACTTTGCGTATTTACAACTGTCGTTCATTTAATAGCCAAGTGTGGCATTTCAATCGCTTTTGGCGGCCGTGCATTCTGATTGGCAGAAGGACGGTGCCAGCGATGGTTTCAGCGACGGAAAAAGGGGTGTACCGGCAGATGGCACGGGATTTCCATCCCTGGAGCCATCGTCGAAAATGATAGCGTGAAAGAGTAATTTTCCGCTATCATTGGAGCGATCGCTGGAGCTATCCCTCGAAATATTATAGTATTGTACCGATTAAGGTAGGTTTCCATGGAGTACTAAAGCAGCAATCCGGGAGCCTCACTTTCCTTCCAGCTCGGCCTTCTTCAATTCACTGTAAGGCTTACTCCCTTTCAATCTATCTGAAAGTCCTTTTCTCTTCCTTCCCATTCCTCGTTTACCTAACTTTCTACCCTCTAACACTGTTTTCAACATCCCCTTCCCACTAAGTACTCCCTCCATCCATACCTTCTGTCTCCTCCGTATCTCATCTAAAAGTTGCCTCTCCTCACCCACCATGTCCAGCACATCGTCGTTCCTCCTCCTCTGATCACACTTTACTTTCTCCATTCCTCTCCACCCCCACATCTCGAACGACTCCAGTCTTCTCTCGTTCTCCTTCCTTAGTGTCCACGTTTCCGCAATGAAAAATACTACACCCCAAATCAGACTCTTTGCTAACCTTTTCTTTAAACTCTTACATAACGATCTTCTCATTGGCTCCTTCCCGTTACAATGTATCGAATGAATCGGGAAAGGTAGAGCAGCGACTTATGAAGCATCCTCTTCAGACCTGAGTCTAATTTAATCTTATGTTGTAATTATTCACTTCGTCGTTCCTACTCCTCACTCTCCATTTCACCTTCTCCATTCTTCTACAGGGATGGAAAAATACGATCGTGTGACATTGGCTTTTGATCGAAGGAAAGAAAGGCCTCGCGGTAACGTATGATAATGCCAGGACTTCTAGGAACAGCATAGGTTCCGGGTTGCCCTCCGCGTCAATTCATCATCTTAACGACAGTTTCGGCGGCGTTGAAGAAGGCGTCTTCAGGTTTGAAGTTCGAACGTGAAGACTCCATACTTGTGCCCATCGAACTTCACTTCAAAGCATGTCGTATGACGATGAATCAACGCTAAGGACAACCGGAAAGCCAGGCTGCTCCTACTGCACTCTGCGGATGCCGCCATCAGCGAGTCCTTCTAGTTCACCACGCGAAGAGTGCACGGCCGCCGCGTGTGTGTTACATTGTACGGATCGCGCTCGGCATTTTCGCCGATTTTCCTCTCATCAGGCGGCGGGGGGGGGAGAAGGGGGGCTCTGCTTCGAATCGCATTCCATTCCGAGAGAGGGCGAGTGGGAGATGCAACAAATAGAAGTCGATGATTCCGGAGGGAGCGTAGGTTTGTGTGTGAGGGCAAGGGGAGGAGAAGGAGGAGGCCACAGGATGAGAGCTGTGTCGTCGCTCGTGAGTGAGTCGTTCATTTCGACCGACTCATTATCGTGAACCGGCGAAATTGAATCTTTCATTTTAAATGGTTCATAACTTAGGGTTGAGTCGATGCCAAATGTCGATGTTCTCGATTCCACCGATCATCAGGTACGGAGTCGAAATCGAGGATCGATCGCCTGAAGTCGATTCGGATTCTATCGATTTCAGGAAGATAAATATGTGTTGTTATTGAATTTTATTCCTATTAGTATTATCAGTTATTCCTATTAGAATTGCGCTGTATACAGAGAGAATGGACAGCGTCTTTTTCTCGCAGCTTTATTTAACTCGCTTTAAAGATGGCGAAAACAACAACAAAAATAAACAAACTGTTTACAAATAACTGAGCTCTCACTAATCCTTCCAACAAACCCAGCCTCAGGCTGTCAAATAATTTTTCTATTATAATTGGTTGAAATAGTGATGAGTCGATTCCCAACGTCGATTCTAGATTCCACCGATTCTCGAGCAGTGTTCATTTAATTTGAATTCATTTCTAGTCGCGGTGCTCATTTTGTTCATGGTGCTCATGTGGCTTGCATGGTTTATTGTATACATTTAGTTCAGTTGTGATTCTTATGGTTCAGTTGGGCATTATGAACGATTTAAAAGAACTATTCATCGGCATGAACCAAATCAAATTACTAGTGTCACAGAAATGAATCGAAAATCCCACCACATTGTCGTGGGAGGGGAGAAGGAGAGGCGTCTACTACTTGTCGTTCAATTGGTTATTTTTGAACGATTTGAAAGAACGGTTCATCGTGATGAGCCAAATTAAATGACTGGTATCTTCGAAATGAATCGAAAATCCCACCTCTTTGTAATAGGAGAGAAGAAGAAGAGGAATCCCTCAACTTTTTCTCTTTACGTGTTTGTGTGTGTATCTGCCGAGCGATTCGTCCATGGGAGTGCTGCCGCGTTGCCAAATCTCCTCGTCTCCCCCACACCGCCTCGCCGCCTTGGTTCGGTGGGTGGGGGGATGTCTGTGGGGCAGGGAAGGTGGCAGCTCCGCTCGCACACACACACATAGGTCGGTCCTCGAAGGCCCTCGAGGAGAGAAGTGGGGGCGTGTTACGTTGGAGGCGGCGGCGGCGGAATCGTCCGAAGGAGACAGAAGGAGGTAAAAAAGGCTCCACTCAAGTAATTGTCCGTCTTCAACGCTGCCGAGGTCCTCTCCCTCACTCTCTCTCCTGGCCGTGAGAACTCGAGTTGATTCCGTAGCATCGGCGCTCGGACCAAGTGTTTGAGCACTGGGGAAGCCTCACGCGGGATGATTTAATTGATGAACCACGTATTCTCCGCCTCCAACTTACATATACGCGAACGACAGGTTCTTCCACGCTTTAGCTTGTGATATCAGAATAAGGGAATGTGCTTGACCTGTAAATGTGTAACTGAGTTTTTGTTTAAAATATTGGTTGTATAAACCCATATGGGGGTGATTCGTTGACATCTCTTGATGGACTACAACATTACAAAGTTTGATTGAAGTCTGACTCCCGGTTTTTGGACAATCGCCTTGTCAACTGAATCTGATGATGCCGACTAGAGAAGAGAAGAAATCAGTATTCATGTTTATGAAAGCTTTTGCGGCACACCTTTTCAGTGGTTGGGAAACACAAGATAGCTCTTTTGTAACTCAAGTTTTACTTTGTTTCGCCTATCAGCCGCTAGGTAATACCTGGTGAGATGACGGGCGATTGGTTTGAGACGCATAGTACCACAGTAAAACTTGTGGAAAAATTGCTATCTAGTTTTCTTCAACCAATGTGTATTCTTTCCACGACATATGGCGTGCCTCAGTCAATTTTACCCCTTATTACGTCTGTTAAATCTTTTTAGATTGGGTAATAAATTGAAGAATGGTCTTTCATACAGCTTCACCTTGTGAACGTATCCAATGTGACTGGCTTATAATTAATTCTTGATATATGTCAACGTTTCCTTAAATAAAATCTAACGAAACGGCTAAAGAAGCTATTGATCTGATCGGTCAAATTGTTCCCACATAATGCGTTACATTTTCATTAAAATCGGTTTCTCAAACGGATAGAAATGGTTTGTTAGGTACTTAAGACCATCAGGGAGAGCGCCCCACAAGTAGGACGCTACCAACATAAAGAGTGTACGTAAGCAAAGGATTCAAATGATGGTATTTCAAATGACGGAATCATTAATTTTTCCTCATTTGGCAGTGTGTAGATGAGATACGGAGGCGGCAGAAGGTGTGGTTGGAGCGAGTACTTTGCGGGGGGGAGTTGTTGAAAACAGCGTTAGAGGGTAGAATTTTGGGTGAACGATGGAGAGGAAGGAGGAGAATAGGTTTTTTAGATGGAATGAAAGGGAGTAGGCCTTATTATGAACTGATGGGGAAGTCCATGAAGGGAGGGAGACTACCGGAATACTTCTTAAGTTCTCTGTAGAAACCTACCTTAATCGGTAGAATACTTTAGAATTAATGCTATCAATTAAACTTGATCTCTTCCTTCCACTTCCCTGATTCCCCATAATTCTTCCCCTTGCTCAGTTTTCGATTTTCCTTTGCCATCAGTTGACGCTCTATCAATAAGTTATGCCTCCTCTTAAGCTCATATATTAGTTACCTCTCCTCTCCCACCAAGTACTTCTACGTATTTTTTCTCGCCCACAAACAACGTTCTCTCTACAATGGCACCAGCTTATAGAAAAAAAACTCTGAAGAAAAAAACCTCAGTCGATGGAATACTTTTGATTACTGAGTAATCGCAATTGAGAGGTGTGAATCAGCGCCCTCTCTTCGAATCTCTTCACTTAGCTCACGAATAATCTCTGGAGTTGACCCCAAAATCAAATAACTGGGTGGAAAGTTACGGGTGACGATGTTGATCCGTGGTGGGCTAGTGTCTTTTCGCTGCGGCGGCCTAAGGATTTTTTAAGTCCGGCCGGGAATGGCGGCGCGTCGGGGGGCGTTGGATGAATTTTTTCGCCTCCCTGGTTTGTGTGTTTCAATGCCATCTCCGTTGTCTGCTCCCACCCTTAGAGGGGGGGGGGGCGGTGCGGTTGCGGCTTTTCTCCGTGAATCGATTGGTAGGTAGTCCGTCTCGAATACTTGGAGGAGGGTGGGTGGCGGGGTGAGTGGAGGGGTAAAAGGGCAGGTAGGGAGGATTGGGGGTTTGTTGCGGAGGGGTGCAAGGGTGGCGGGACTCCTTGGTAGCACTCACTAGATCGCGTGGTCGGTCGTCTCGAAGGGTGCTCCCCCAATCACAACATGGTTCGGCTGTTACTGCATTTGGCGGCAGCAGCCACTTGCCTCGTGTCACCGGACCTAAATTTTCTCCCAACATTTGGGGGCATAGGTTTTCGGCCCTTGCAATTAAGTAATGGTGATGGCAAAATTCATCATTCATTCTTTACTGTGTGGTAATCCTTCATAAGGTTTCTTGGTTAGTTGTCTTCTACCTACACCACCTCTTTTTTAAGTAAAGCGACCCGGGTTTCGATGAGTAATCGTCATCATCGAAAATAATCATCATAATAATTTTTTACGCCCGATGGCGATGTTAACTCATCGAAATCCGAGTCGCTTTATTTGAAAAAGAAGTGGTGTAAGTAGAAGTCAAATAACCAAGAAACCTTATAGCGGTAATATCAGTTATTATTTTACGAAAACAATAGTTTTCTGTTTATCAATGCTGGGGTTATACCAAAAAAGATTGCCAATTTAATTGAAGAATCCCAATAAATTGCACACGTTCTGGAATGTCACAATCCCTTATTTTATAAAAATGTTATTGCGAATTATATGAAAGTTATTTGTTAATAGCTTCATAAATTTTCTTTGGTCAGGCATAGTGTTGTAATTGTCGCCATGCGTTTAGATTTATCCTGAGGTGTAACTCCTTTTAGTTTTATGCCAAAAAGTATTAACAGGGTAGATTTTTATGTGGGAGAGGAAAGAGACTGAGGGATAGCTGTCGGTGAGTGAAGTCATGAGTTTATATAACTTTAAAATCTTATATGAAAAACTGCTCTCATAGCATCAAAGGCTAGAGGACGTCATCCCCTTTTATGGATGTAATCGTATTTATTGGCTTTGAAAGCGATGTTATTTTGCTGCTAAATTAACTGGTTTCTAGTTATCGTCGCCGAGAGCACGAGTCTAGTCTGTGTCCGATGTGACGGTCGGACAAGGAACACACGGGTTCCTGAGCGGTTCTCTCCTCCCGTCCGGCCCCGTCTTGAGGAAGGGAAGATGAATAAAAGTGTGTGGAGGCCCGCTGGCGGAGGTTACACGCTTCTTCTTTCCTGGGATATTTGTGGACATCCGTGGAAGCGCTAAATCAGTGGTCCACTCAATTTTTTCGAAAGCGGGGCGGGGAGCCAACTCCCCCGTTGCGTTCGTTTTTTGGGGGCGGTGGCTGGAAGTTGGAGCTGGCGCTTGACGGAGCCATTGACGATCCAATATATCCCTCCCTGGCCGATTGGGGCGTGCGATGCTAAGATTTTACTCTGTTAACTGCAAGTTTTCTTCGCCACAGTTTCCGTGTGTTGTTTGATAAAATTAAACTCGCTTATAACGAATTCCAGGGGCCTCATCCCCTACAGTGGCGTCCCAACCGCGGCCTTTACGGACGTTATTACCCGCGGAAAAAATGAGGAAATTGTACTCGTATACTTCCAAGATCGTCTTGCTCGGACGTTAAGTTTCTACTAAATTAATTAGTATTAAAAATTATAAAACCACATCTATGCTTTGATTCATTTTTCTTTGACCCTCAGGTGGCCAGTCGTCCCCCAAACTGCTGCTTGACTGTAAATACGATCCTAGGGCTGGAAAGTGAGATACTTGCTATGGACAATACGTACTGCATCCTTGGTCGTTCAAAGGAAGCCACGTATCGAGTGATCTCTTTTAACTCCCCAAACCTTTAAAAGGATAACTTCCTATGCCCTTAGTTATTCGGACAGGATTATATTTTCAATTAATAAAACTTGAGGATTAACCCGCATTTTGCGGCATAAAAGTCTTGCGTTTCTTCCCTTCTGCCTGAGACCTCTTCAGGACTATCTGGATATTAGTCCTGGAGAGGTCCCCGGCAGATTCATCAGGATTATATTCTCCCAATCCAGCATACGTTCATGCAGCGACGATCGCATTGAATTGCTTCTGTTGGCGCTCACATGCATTTCTATATATGTTTGCTCCGGTCCAGTGTAGAATGAGCCCGTGATCGCTTCGGTTCCCGTCGTTCGAAGACCCTTCGTGTCACGAACCGAACGCCACCGTACAAAGCGGGCTTCTGTGCGAGGGCGCGGCGCTATATTAATCGGTCGTCGGTGGTGCTGGAGGGAGACTTATATCCACTCGGCGTTTTTTAATGGCTCCCACGTTCCTCTTTCCCCCCCCATCCTCATTTGCCCGATTGCCGTCGATGACGCAATGCGAATTGTTGGGATCTTCTGCTTCTGCTCTCCTCTATACTCTCCCTATGCGATCCAAGGTCACCGCCCCCACCGCCTCATTCCCCTCCCCCGCGTCTGTAATATACCCCTCCTCCGCTCCGCCGACATCGAATCGCCCCGATAATATTCTCATATCCAGATGATCCCCCGAGCAACGCGCCGAGAGACAGTTCCAGCCGATGGAAGAGCTGCCTCCGTTGAGTTGATCGGTCGTATTTCACGCAGGATCCAGCTCCTTCGATCGTGAACGACTCGACTATTTTTCACATACAAGTCCAGAGATATCGGCAGTTATACGGGTACTACTTTCGTTACGGGTCATCTAATTCCCAACTTTTGAGAGAAATGCCCGATTCCAATCGGTGGACGGCGGAAAATGCGTAGTTTGTGGCCCTAAAATTCATGTGCAATTTGACAAATTTGAATTAAAGAAGTGGAATATTTATGGTCAATCATGAACCGTTTGATGTAAGAAATGGAGATTCAAATAATTTTTGTCTCTTCAGTTGGAATTCTTAGTTTAAATTATCTCTGGATCGGTGCGTGAAAAATAAACGCATAGTCTTGGTCACTGTAAGTAATCGATCAGACTTATTTGTTAGAACGATTCGACTTTACTGTGTAAAATTTCATTTCGCTACGTAAGATTTATTTCGGATTATCATTTTTTTACCTATAGTTGTGACAGATAGGTGCGTGATGCGGATTACCGATCCATCGAAATTATATGCATGAAAATGTGTTTACGCGGATATTGAAGGGGTTTTTGGGAATTTTGAAAAGGGGAAGAAATATATTTTTTAATTGTAATCGCGCGGATGTTGAAAAGGGTAAGAAATATATCTTTTTATTGTTATCGCGCGTCGCCACCCACGCTTGAGTCGACTCCGAGGTTGATTACTCCTACCGCCTCTTCAGTCTATTCCTCTTCCCGCCTCACCTGTCTTTTCAATTTCCATCCCTGTCAAAAGTAGGTAAAAGAGTTTAACTATTCCTTCATTTTGTACCTGAAAAACGAGCTCAGAAGGATATCAAGGAGAGAAAAGCGCTGGAAAAGAGAATGATTGTAGATTAAATGCCAAATCTCTCAGGATTGGGTCCAAACTAGGGCAATAATTCTGAATTACACGGCCATTTTTCTCACCGTTAGTCAATGGTAGCTCTATAAGAAAAAAGGTTTATTTTTTTCGTTGTTGGCTCATTTACACTTTTTCTTTCCCTGTGCCCGTAATTTAGGCAATGAAAGTGAATGCTAAGAGAACTCATTGTAACCTCAAGACTACATGACGGTTAATGTGGTAAAATTATGGAGAAATGAGGGTGAGATGACCATTTTGAGATCATGGACTGTAGTTTGAGCTATCATTATAGTGGTCCTTGAATGCTGTTGCTTCATTATTCCTCGAACTGCCTCGCACAAAAGGGATCGTATGATCTCGCCTTAAGATGAGCGCAATGGAAGCGAGGAAAGTGCGGGGATACAAATATGCCCGCCGTGTGTTCCTCCGACCCGACTGCTTCTGTCCTCTTCTCTTTCTCCCTCTCTCCCTGCTGTGGCCACTCCTTTGCTCCCCTCCTCTGCCTCTCCTCTCTCCCCCTCCTCAGCACGCGCGCGCACCTGTGGCCTTGTAAGCCCATAAGATACACCCCACACCACTACAGCTGCTTCTCCTCAATCTCACCCCATCTCTGTCTCTTCTCGGCCTCTGCACTAACCAGTAGGCTCCTTCGATTAATCGAAACTATCATATCTGGCCATCGATGATCCGATGTTGACTTTCCATGATTACATGGCACGGATAGTGCCTACTTCTATTGAAGATTGTTGATGGTCGTTGATTATTATTATTGACCCATTAATACCCAATGTTGCTTCTAAGTAACTTAAAAAATTAATACATTTTTGGTTCAATTAAGGAAATATTTAAACAATGTGTTCTTTTGTGCTGCAAAGTTAAATGGAAAAATATTTAGCTGCCACAATAATTATGATTGAGTAGAAAATTTTCTCTTTTTTAAAATGATAAGTCTTGAAAATTAATTTATCCCAGAAGCAACTCTGGGTTAGAAATAGCTAAAGTATTCTGCCGATTCAGGTAGGTTTTCATGGAGTATTTAAGAAGTACTCTATGATGCTCCTTTTCATTCTATCTAAATAATCGTATTCTCTTCTTCCCTCTCCCTAGTTTACCCACCATGTCCAGCACTTCGTTGTTGGTCCTCCTTTTCGTCTACTTCTCCATTTATATTCCTCTCCGCACCTACATCCCAAACGCCTTTAGTCTTCTCTCGTCCTCCTCCCTAAGTGCCAATGTTTCTGTACCGTAAAGAGCTATTTTCCGGATCAGCCCCTTCACTAACATTTATTTAAATGGTTGTTGATGGCTATCGAATATTGGCGATCGTCGATTGACCGTGGACATCAAACCTTCTCTACTCTCGTAGCCCCGGTTCCATAGTCTGGTTTGCACGTTGAAGATGACTGATATGGTGGTCGGCTATTACGTATTACTCAAACTTGTTAACTTCGACATCAGAGTAATTATATTTTCGCAATGCTTTGCTGTTACTGTCAACGAATTCGACTCGATCGTAATGGTCGACAGCTATAGCAGTCAGCTTCGGCGTGTAAACCAGGCATTATTAATTTCTTGTCTCTTACAAATGTATCTCTTCTTTGTTGTCCATTTAAAGCACGTCTTCTCCTTTGTTTTTTTCTCTGTGAATCGCAATTTCCATTAATGTCCATTAGATATTCATAACCTTTTAATTCCTGTTTTGTCACCTAGTTTCATATGCTCCCCCACATGCTTAAGCGGAGAAAATTCTTGCGTGAGAAAACTATAGATTCATTAAGGACTGTAGCCTTCAATCAGAGATTCGATTACCATTCGTGCGGGTACCGAGTACCGTCGGTGCATAATTTACCTCTCAGTTTAAGATATAAGGTTCAAAATTGACTGGAACATCGTAGGGAAGCGATGAAGAAAAAATAATAGTTTTGTATGTACCGATATAAAAATTTTAAAATTAGTGAAATTGAGAATAATTCGAATTTAATTATTTTTTTGCTTCACCCCCGAAAACAACGCTTTTTGTCCTTTGCATTGGGGCTTTTATAACATTTTAGTATTAAACGTTCACGAACATCCATTTTATGATAGGGGCAATATAAATAGGCGGGACTCGAACCCACGACTTTCGGTTTAGCAATCGAGGACGAGACACTGACGCCGACGAGACCGGCTTAAACGTTTGAAGTTGTTTGTTGTGGTAGGCAAAATCATTTGAATACGATCCATTAACTTGGTGCAACCCTTCGGCAGCTACACGAATATTGCAAAATAGGATCCTCGAGCCGGCCTCTAAATATGTTATCACCCACCCCGCATTTAAATGGGTTTACAAAAGTCGCCACTCGCGTCGCCGACGGGCAATGATCCGAGTTTCACGGGGAAATAAGGTATAATTAGGGGTGTTATCCGATATTCATGTACTGTATAATGTTATCTATCGAATTCATAAATTTTCAATGCTTTTCCTCACAATTACAAACATTATATCGCAAACTACTCTAAAAAAGTGGATAGTATTGCACTCATCACAGCGGCGCGGACATTTTTGAAAACCTATTAAAACACGACCCATGCGAAAACAGAAATCAGCCTTCAATGGGATGGAATTGGACCTCCTCTATACAATCCCCTTGGACAGCTATTTCGCGAGTTCCTCGGCGAGCAACAATCCAGGTTAGCATTTCGAGTCCTCCCGGCTACCGGGCCCTCACCCTCGCTCGCCTTCATTCACGCCTCCGCCTTCCCCTCTCATATTCCCCGCCCTTCATCGCCTCCAACCGCTGCCCATATCTCCATGTTATATGCCACCTCCACCGTGGAGGGGAGGGCTTCTCCATCACCCCCTTGTTTGTCCTCCCATCTCGATCTCTATCCAACTGCTTCTGAATCCATCCACCTTCTTTCCCTTTCGGTCATATAGATACGTTACGAAATAGCATTCGCGTCACCATCATTGCACCTGTTTCGTGAGGGGCTTGGGTCATTCAGTTAATTAAACGACATTTCATACGCATTATTATTATAGTATTTCACCGTTTAAGGTAGAATTCCATGGAGTACTTGAGAAGCATTCTGGGAGCCTCCCCTTCCATCAAGCACTTCCCTCTTCAATTCACGATGAGGTCTACTCCCTTTCATTGTATTTAGATATCCTATTCTTTTCCTTCCTCTCCGTACATATGAAATAATGATTGAGTTTCTTGGAGTCTGTAGAAATAATAAAGGGATTTTGCAATATTTTACGTATCAAAATATGGTGCGTATAAAATGGGCGACGATAGTTTCCTATTGGGATCAGGGAAAGTGAACAAATGCGTATTTTACAAGGCGGTAACTCTCCCGCTTGTGGAGAAATCGAAAACCTGCTTGCATATTGGTGCCTCATTTGTTAAGAAGAGCGATGTTGCATCCGAGTGATAAATGGTTGATGTTGGCTTCAGGAATAATTAATAATCTAAAGGTTAATTTAATCAAAATACCAAAATGAGTAGATTACCTGTAGTGAGGGTATCTTTGGCATTGTTGATCAAAGTACCTTTCTTATTCCTGCCGTTTCATGGCAAAATTTTGGCCGAGGAACCGGTTCCTGCCATTCCCTCCCTTGCTTCCATATCATGTGTGAGTGTGTGGGAATTTTGGGAGGAGGCGTATTCTTTTCCGCACTCTTCTCTCTTCTTCATCTGTGGTGGCGTCCGGCTCTTCTCCCGTGAGAAGTTTGATTGGTCGCTCCGGTGGTGAGGTGGGGGCCGAGTTTCTGTTTAGATTCTCCTCCCACCGCGGACATTTACTGCCCGTCACACCCTCATAGTCCTCCCCCCCTCGCACCCACCCACCCCTCCTCCGCCTCCGCCCCAGGTCCTCCTCGCTTTCTTTCTCTATCAAGGTCTACGGAGTGTGTCGCAGTGAGCGATGGAAAGCATATTTCATCTCATCCCTGGGACCGTGGCCTGCGACTCACGAAGGCATATCCTTTTCAAATGCCTCTGAGACTGGAACGATGGCATAATATTTGCGGGAGTCATGGAATGGGACAATAGTTCGACCAATAGAGATACCTGTAGATATTTTTTTGACCCGTCGCTTACTTCTTTAGCTATTCTAGGCTATAAGTAGCTAAAATTCCTAAACCTAGCTAAAAAATAAAAAAATTCCTAACTCTTTCGCAGAAAAGTTGTTGAAGTCACGAGCTCATGTCAAGCAGGATAGATCGCCTTAACTTCTCCTCGGCGTCGCGTATTGGTCTCACGTGGTGTGTTGCTGTTTACACACTTGCTAGCAATTACTTACCCCAATTAAATATTCCTCCCGAACGAGTTAATGAACCGAGCCTCTAATGTCGTCACCAACTAATGGAAAGTGGGCGATAACTTTCACAGTTTTTAATTATTTTATGTAAGAAGAGAATGGCTGAATGGTTAAGATGTTTCCGTTGTAACATTTCCTCCCCTTGCATGTACCGAGTTCTTTTAATAAATTGCCATTTTGTATGTGAGTGTGCGGCTCCTACAAATTATGGACTACATTTTTGCCCTTGCCTACATTTATCTTCCCTTCATTCGGTAAATTCTTTCATAAATCGCTTCTTTCGGTTGTCGTTATTGCTCTATCGTCGCGGTGCGGTTCAATTATTCAAGTCATTACGAAATTTTGTAATCCCTGCGTATGTTTTTCTGTCTTCTACATTCAAATCTAGGCGTGATATATGGGTTGGAGAGATTTTCCTATTGATGTGGGTTTCTACAGCAACCTTCTATCTTCGTACTCTTTATTAATGTCACTGCGTCCTGGATTACGACTGGAGATACGCGGCCGCGACTCAATATGGGTAGTTAAAATGGCGTCTTAACTGCTGCCGAGCGATCTGGGAGAGGGAACACTCGGTAGCCGATTTGGTCTCCGTGTGCGGAGGCAGATTGCATGCGCGAACAACTTTTTCCGTGCTCGCCCCGTCATCCTGCGGTGCGATACCACCTTGAAGGTGTGACGAACGCTACTTTATGGGATTATTAATTTCTGGGCAACAATTCCGGTCCGGCGGCGGTATTCAGCGCCTCTCGCTAAATCGACTCGGAAGTGTTGAAGCGTCGAACCCGCCCCAGGGCCGAGTTTTGACACGCCGGCCGACGCGGAAGGGGGTGGGGGAGACAACGGGCTCGCAAGGGCATTGTGGGAAGGGCGGCAGAAAAAAAAAGAAAGAGGAGACGGAGTCGCCCCCGACTGTTTGAGTCGACGGAACCGGTTTTTCAAGTCTCCTGCCGAGTGATTTTCGATCTCGATTATTTGACGTGTTTATAGGGGCGCTATTTCGGCTGGGAAGTAAAACTCATGTCTCCTATATGCTATACGCTGCTGTTAAAGTGTCTCTCTGTTTCCTTTTCTTTAAGTGTGTTTGTTTAAATGGCGCTCGGGGGTGGAGGGATCGATGTCTTTCGTGTTGTTCTCCTCGCCGCCGAATAACCGAAGTTCCTGCGCGCGTGTGACTTAACGCTTAGCCCTCATGAGGTGGTAACGCGGAATTTTTATTTAATGGCATTGTGTTGTGACTGTTTATGGGCGTTATAAGGTAGTCGCTTACGTTGCCACCTGATCTGTGCGGGCTCGAGTCTCCATGGTGTGTTCGTGCCTCAAGGGGATAATCTTGTTGTCGGCAGATTACAATCACTGTGGAAGTCATTTTCTCCTTTGTATTCTGGTTTAAAATCATCTTCAAGATTGTAACGATATACTCGAGCGCTGAATTGGTTTGTACTATAGGAGAGAAAGCTGGCTAAGCGCAGATGTGGATGATGCTTGTCGTGAACTTATCATTTAACCTTTTAAGGTTATAATATTTTATTTCACATGAGTTTTGCTGGTTAGGGGATGTTTGTCAACAATCGTTGTTACAATGAACGCGCATACCTACCCAAGATCTATATCGCTCGATATTCGATATTTCCCTTCTTAATTTCTACATTGAAATAAGAGGTGGTCTTCATGAAGTAACAATCCGCGAAATTCTTGTGTGATCCATTTGCTTCTATTATTTATTTGAGAAATTGATTTGATTTTGTTAATCTGGAGTTACGACTATCGGAATAATTTCATTTGATAGCCTCTCTACCTATTCTCTGTAACACACCTTAAACCCTTGACATAAGTAAATATTAGTGTTTTTCTGTATGCGTGTGGTTTACATATTCCATAATGTTTTCAGATTTCTTTTCATTGCGTGTTTTTTCCTACTGTCTATTATTCAATTGACTGAAATGTTGAAAATGGTTATGATATATTTTTCCGGCTTATAATTTCGGTGTAAGTGACATGCAACGCATTTGAAGTAAAGTCTCCGTTGAAATTTAATATAGCGGAAGGATGCCACTGTATAAAAGTTTATGTACATTTAATGAGGAACTCAAGATTTTGTTCAAGTTATCACTCTTTGCTTCTATCGTTTTCAAATGTATCTAAACGTGTTTTAACTGACGGAGGAGTAGAGGATCATTAAGTTCAAATGATTGCTGGACGTCTGTCGCTATTGATATCGAAAGATTTTTCAGGAATCAATTTGCTTTGGCGCAGATTATTTTTTCTCTCCCTATCAAGCCGAAGGGTAATTCTTGGGACAGCATGACAGGCACACGCCAAAACTATTTGAATTCGATATTTTCAGCTTTATTTATCCTTCCAGTCTTAAAAATAGGGTGGTTGTGTTGCGCGCATTAGTTCGACGATCCTCCGCCAGGTACCAGGTGGGAGCACACCCGTCAGTTTTTATTATTTTCGTGCAGGTGGCAGTGGGCGCTCCGCTTCGGAAACGGGTGCGTATGGACCATTCACGAGGAGTCATTATTGCACACAGGATCGCTATTTACGTCGTATGCACATGGCGTCCTATGGAGGCGTCCTCTTTGCGGCTCCCGGCACTATATTTCGGTTTCCGCTCCCGTTGTAACCCTCCACCACATTTCCATATCGATTGGGAGTTTTCTCATCTACTCCGTAATTTTCTATTCGGGTTTCTGTGAATGTAAAACGAACGGAAATTTCTCACGGCTTTGTATCAATACAATGGTCGTTGTATAACGGTAGCATTCACTCGATTAGAAAGTAATTCTCTCAAGACAAGAACAATTCAGTGCCCTGTGATATTTTAAAGGTTTAATTCGATTACTTTAAATATATAGTTCTTGGAAAGGTAGAATCGACTGACTAAGAGATTGCAAAAGCTTTCTAAATACCACATTACGATTTTCATAGCATTTCGACGAAGAATTAACAGTGATACGTGGCCCTCAACTCTTACCGGTATCTTCTCGACTGCAATAACGATATATTACTGTTTCTCTTTCCTCACTCACTAACTCCTCTCTTGAACCATTTCCTTGCCATTTTCGGCTATTTTCATAACGCTTTTCATCCAATATTTTCCTCAAGTATTCTTCTTTTTCAGTCGCATTGAGAATTGTTCTTATTCCATTTTTCCCAATACCATCTTATTGGAACCAAAGCGCATAGTCATTATTCCCAATTGTCATCATTCTCCTGCAAATTCCATGTTTCTGCTGCGCAGCGGAGACTTATCTTCACAATATAAAATAGCTTCCTGTGGAAAAATTATTAAAATCTATCTTAATGTTTTCATTTGCCCGTCTGATAAGTACAGTACCTACGAAATGGATGGATAACTGAGTGGTATCTAGACTCTTAAGGTTTTGGAAAGAAATGAATGAACGATTTTTTCACGTTTCACATTCAATATATATTGCCGTATAGTATTCTCAATAATTAAGGAGGCCTGTTTGTCCTTCATTTTAGAGCCTTAGCATATGAGGAAATATTAGGCTAATTTTTTCCCGCAAAAACATAGGTTATCTATAATATTGTAATGCTAGCCAAAGTTATCAATCGATTGTCTTTTGAGTGAATAAAAATATCTTGAGTGAAATTTCATTCTTGGCAGATTCATTTGTTTGCGGGATTGTAGGGGGCCTGGGATTTAATGTCGGTTAGGAGAAATCCCAACTGAATTTGGCTTTTCTGTGGGTTTTCCTAAACAAATGAAGTACACTCTCCTTGATTGATCGTGGAAGGCCATTAAATGGGTGGAGGGAATCAGTAAGGGGACGAAAAGGAAGGATACGCTTCCGTCTTGTAGTTCGTTCGGTATTGCGCGCGTATCGGTTCCGGAAACTGAGATTCGATTCCGAACTCGGATTAACATCGCTCCCTGTCTCCTTACCCTCCCTCTCCCCATATTTTCTCCCCACCCTCCCCTATTCGCGCCATCCTCCCCTGCTCCGTAACCTCCCCACCCTCCCCTCACCCACGTCCTCTAGGCCGAGTAACTCCCCAATTCCCGAAACGTAAATAACGCATGACGTCACGAGCGCAGGGGGAGGATGGCGGAGGGGCGGCGAGGCGAAGGCGACGCTCTGACGTAGGGGAGTTTTCACTCTCCGCCGCAGCGTCGCTGGCATGCGCGTGGTATCGGGGCAGGAGGCGGCGGCAGCGGTGGTGACTCCCCGTGTGGCTCGCGGAGCCTCCCGCGGTGACCGCCAGAGTCGCGTTTTGTCGTAGGACAGGGAGGGAGGCGGATTTTTCGGATGGCACGGCAGCAGTGGCGGAAGGGAATGGGATGTGCTGGTGCTGTTGACGACGCGGCGGTACGGTGATGGCCGAGGAACAGCGCGACTCCTGCGACGTAGGCAACACACCACGCGTTATATCAAAGTGGGTTGCCTACATATACAAAGCGATTCCTATTTCATCCCCTATTGCTGGGGTGTCCCGTAATATGTACATACCTGTTGGCGATGGCGCTCAAAGGCGCCTGAAAATAAATATTCTCAATCAACCAAGATAACAGTATCCATTATCACAAAGTATCGAAGAATCTGTAACGCTTGATGTTTAAATATAATTTTTTTTATGAATACTGATATTTAATGTCGTTTGGGAGTTTTTGATGGAAGGAAAGAGGTATTGTTAAGGAGAGCGAAGAGAAAAAGAAAAGGGAAGGTTGCTGGAAGGAAAGAGAAAGAAAAGAAAACTCTATTTCGAAGAAAATAAAAAGGTTTAGGTAAAACATAAACGTCTGTGACGTAACAAAGCCCTGATCATTTTTACAAAAAACCTATAATAATCTGTTCTTAAAATTATTTTCGTACCTTTATGTGGTGGTGTCCCGCAAAATTATTTGAAGTGTAAATATTATAATCTGGAGTATGAAATAATTTGTTAGTGTTTACTATCGGAACTTATTATTTTGGCCCCGAAATATTATACTACTCGAAGAAACGTGAATATTCTGGACGCACTGAGGCAGACGACACTCTTCCTTGTCTGTTAGCGGCAGGTAACTATTTGCAAGGATAGTCTTAAATAACCAATTCGTGTATATGCGGTATAGTTATTGCCGAATAGTGTTAAATGCTTTTTTTGGCAATATTTATTACCTATTAATACACACGGGACATTAGTTGTGCTTAAATAAGCCATTTTTGTTGGGAAAATCCAATTTGTAGCTATTCAAATACGAAAGTTTCACGAAACACTGCATGTAACTGTATGTAACACCTGACACCCTTTATTTATTTTTGGTACCAGCATTTTTCTCGCTTAAAATGTTAGGAATAATGTTTCAATAAGCCATGTCCATCGCCTCCTTTCAAGCTCGTTTCTATATCGCCCCGCAACACGGGCCTTGAGCAGTGACAAACCAGATTCCACCTTGGTCATTCACTCTCCATTTTGGGAATCGGGCGAGACTTTGATGTTGAATGGACTCCGCGATCGGTGTGAGATCTAATCGGAGCGAATTGAAACCGGAACAAATCGATTCGGGTGCGGTCGGAGATAATCGATCCGGGGACCGCGTGGGAGGAATGAAAATAGTCGTTCCTCGTGACGCGAGTCGAATCGGGGTCGTTAATCTCGCCATGGGTCGCGGCGGATAGATTATGATATACTCCTGCCCTCGGCCTCCTTATTCTCCTTCTGGGCGCGGAATCTCCTCAATGATCCCTGTGTAGTCATCTCAATTCAGGGTGGTCAGTTTTTTGTTGTCAGTGCATCAACGTTCTTCAAATTCCCTCTCACCAGGACAGAGACTTGTAATGTTGGGCGGGTATAAACCTAGGAGATTTATTTTTTTTAAATGGGTATTGACCTGTATCTTGATTAAAAAGGGTATTTAATCAGTAATTTAATCAATATATTGAGTGCGTATCATTCATGGTTTTATGACCTTAAATATAGCTGGAAAATGTTATCCTTGTGTGACCGTTTTACTCCAAAAATTTCCTCTAATGCAATCCGTATTACCTTTCCTCTAGCTTAAGTATGTTTGTGATTAGTTAATCGCTGGTAATGATTGTCTTAGTCATCATTTGATGAGCATTTGTAATCAGGGGTGTATTCCCTGTTTACGTTATTGGCCTATCATGTTAACGAACCCTTTAGTAGCAATGAGGCGAGTATTTTGCATCATTTGTCCTTGGTTGTCTGTAATGAATTACTTGAATGTTTTCTGCATTCGTGTGTCTCAGGTCCCATTCACATGGGTAGAGGACGAATTGCGTCCAATCTTGATGTCTTTTCTTCTCTTGGAAAACGGCGTCATTATCTCCATCTGCAAACCTTGGGCAATGTTGGCTTCAGGTGGGCGGATCCTTCAAAATCCTAATAGCTCTCCGCGTTTGGTGCCAGTGAGTCGGATAGCGTATCGGATGCGCGTCTTTCTATCCTCGATCTGATGTCATATCAATGAATCTTTTATGTTGTGTTGCTCCGCCCTTTTGCTCCTGGATATAATTATAAATTTTGGTTCACTTAATCAGCTCTCTCTCTGATCACCGAAATCGACGAGAAAGTTATATGATGATCAGAAACCTTATATTTTTAATTATACCTTGCATCTATGAGTAATTCTTGTCGTTAGGATTCATTTTACGTTTTTCCTCCCACGGCTTGGAATATCATAATCTATTTGTCGGTATATATGCGGCTGTAGTGCAGTTTTTACTTCTTAGGGATTCGCATGTAGGTCCTAGCGGTAGTAGACTCCCTTTTTCTACTTAATTCCATACTGCAGGATGGCGAATATGTCTGTATTGATTAGTACTTCTAGCTTTGCTCTCTGTCCTTCGTAAGGGACGTTACGCTTTGGTGGCCGAAAATATGTTGTTGTTAAACTTGCAAGAATATTAAAATCTTCCTCGTGGAATGTACAGATTTTTGTCGCCTCTTTACCACGTACTTAACAGACTTACATTTCCATTATTAATGGGTGATCTTTGTGTGATGAATGGATGATCTGAATGTGATATTGAGGGAATAACCTCCCTCTAGCTCATGAGTACATGTCAATTTACTGAGGCGAGCTAACGACTCTGCATGAGAAGCTATCTGCTCGGGACTTCATTCTGATAAAAGTGGGCGAGGTCACCTACTCGCATCTTGCGATAGCATGATATAACCACCTCTCGTTATGGTCCGCGAAAATTGGTCGCTCGAAAAATTAAGCTAAGTGCGCCGTCTATCTCCGCATAGGTTCAAGACTCTTCGATAGCGGGGAAACAGTAAGCCACGGTACAATGGCTATCGTGCATAATTGCCATCCGTTGCAAACTATCTCTCGTTTTGACAGCCGTACGGCGTCTGCGCAGAGAAATGCTCTCCGAATTTTCTACCGTCTCCTTCTTCGCTCCACGCTGTCCGTTGCTAATCACGAAAGCTTTTAACCATATTGTTTCCTATCGGTTATGAGTTGGAGGGTGTGTTTCTTGCCTTTTCGATTATGGAGTTCCGTGGGTTGTTCCCCTCGCCCATTTCCCTTCGTTTTTGTTGCGCGTGAGACGTTAGAAGAGAAATATTCCCAGAGGATTTTTCCTTCCTGTTCCCGAAAGTTTGAAGTAAAAGGTAGCCGTGCGCATTATTGTCAGGAGGGGTTTGGTTTTAAATCCCGCTACCAACACCTCCTATTCAGAGGCTTTTAATCTAGGTCTTGCTGAATTTTTTTCGAAGAAGGAATTGAAGTTTGTGATACTATATATGTATCTATAATTAATAGTATTTCCACCATCTGGTTAATTTTATCTAATTTCATTTTTTTAATGGCTAAGTAAGTGTTGTATTGCTAGAGAAGCATTTTTACTAACCCCCACCCTCTCCAGAGCAGGTTTTTATCCATCTTCATAATCTCTTCGTGTTGTAGTTTTGCAATTCGGACGTAAAACTTTGTCATTATCGAGCACCCACCTGTTTTAAATGTAAGGTGTTCTATTCGATGTACAACTACCAGACTTTGCTACCGGAAGTATTGACCTCTCATAAAGTGTTAGGTGCTGTCTATCCGTTTTGTAACTCTAGCTTCCTTTGCAAAAATCTGCGTCACTTCGTGGATTGTAACCTTAGCTCTGGCTATGGGAACTCTGCCCACCACACCCACTCGATAATCTCGATCGTAAGGATCCAGGGTTCCATACTCCATGTCCTACTTTCCGTTGTTGTTTCCCACCGAAAGGTGTGCCTTGAAAGCCGTCTCATTTCCGCGCCCATCTCGTGATATCGCGTGACTTTTCGTCTCACCGATTATCCGCGTGCTCTCCTTAACACGCACGATAAAAGGCATCGCCCGGCCGAGGATCGTGCCGCAAACGCCGTTCAATGCCATCCCACTGGCTGCGTCTAATATTATAACCAATATAAACGCTGTCTGTGGTGAAGCCATACCTCAAAAGTCGTAAAATCGTGTTACCTTCGGCGTAGCCTCAGGGTGCCCAAAAATGGACTGCTCCCGGTGAGCTGTGTCAGTCAATGCGAATGTGGAGGATTTTTATTATCAATGGTTGGTCAATTCATTTGATATTCGTGGGCTGCAGCTGCCCCTGCTTCGTTAACGTACCCGCGTAATTGAAATTGCTCATGAAAATTCATGTATGGCTTGCGTATAATTATTTATTAGTACATAAAAGCAAATGGAAAGATTGAGTTACTTTAGTGAAGAGAAGAAAATTCAATTCGGAAAGGGTGCCCGAAGGTCTAGTTGGTTATATGTAGGTGTTGAACTCTTATTCTCTTATACACTGGTGTCAATAAACATTTCCGCAGTTAGCCAGACGAGCCTACAGCCAGCAATGGTTCGCAGCTCCGTGTAATGAAATCTATTTATATAAACGTTGCTTTAAATGCTTTCTAAGGATCACTCCAGAAGACACTAATGCTGAAATGTTTTTACCGCTCTGCAAAAGTGAGACGCTCTGTTGACAGTGTGCTTGAAGAAGATGAACAATCTCGATGTTTTTGGAATAATGGTAGATGCGCTTTCCAATGATCGTCCTCGTTCATGCCTGCGATAATGAAAGCTAAATTCGTGACTGAAAGTCGCAATCGAGAGAGTCACTTCCCTCCTGTGATGACGGATTGAGGTGTAGATTGTAGCATGCTCTCCAACGCCAGGGGTCGTCCGATGTGCCGAAAGGGAGGACACGGTCGTGTAGGCGGTAGCTGGGCAGGGTGTAGGGGTCGCAGGGGTACGGATTAGATTTGTTTGTGAGCTAATCGCGTGCCGTGGGGGCATGTGCAACCTCCGCCTCCTAGGCTTGAGACCGGAAGGGCGATGGGGCAGGGCCACTCCTGATTGGTCGCGAAGGGGAGGTGCACAGGTGAAGCGGCGACTCTCTCTCTTCAAACATCCGCTGCATCGGCGCTCTCCTCGGCCTCTTGGGCGTCGGTCGCAGAGCAGAGGTGTACGGGTAGAATGCATGGGGATAGGAGCGCTACCTAGTGTACGTTTCTACGCGGTAAAGTAGATGAAAGACATGCACAAGGTAGACATCGTTACTCCCTGCAAGCCACCATTAGTGTATCTGTTTTGAGAGTATGTTTTTTTTTAAATTCTACATAGCGTCGTTACGCGCTACAAGTTGCATTGTTGTGCATTTTGGGTGCTAATGAAGCACCAAGTCCATTTCCATCGAAAATCTTTCGATAAGTATGTACTATTAATTAATTTGTCCATTAATGTCATTTTATGCTCAAATTTTGTATTTTAAATGAAAAAAAAATTCGAAAACGTATCGTATGGGGTTACTATTGAGTAAACATTGAGAAGGAATGAAATAAGGTTTTAGCGTCATTGACTGACGAAAGCTCATATTTAATTCTTTTGTGTGTGTTTTCGCTGAGAAATTAATTTCAACATCTCCCTCTCCTCAAATCTAATCCTTTATAATCTAACTTTATGTCAAGCTCGTAATATGCGTCTCATGTTGTAATTTTTTGAAACCATTGACGACCTTTATCTGCGATCATATTCCACTTGTTGGGTACATTGTATAGGGCTGATAAAGCATAATCTAATATGTATGCAATTCGAGTGGTGAGCGGGGAGGGAAAACAGTGTTAGAGGGTATGGAGAATGTTGGGCAAGCGAGGGAGATGAAGGGAGAGAATTAGACTTTTATGTGGAATGATTGGGAGTAGGCCTTATCGTGAATTGAAGAGCGAAGTCCACGAAAGGAAGAAGAATGACAGAATACTTTTTCAATTCTCCATCCAAACCCAACTTATTCGGTAGAATACCTTAATACTGTGTGTAATAATCCCAACAGAATTCTAATCATATCAATCACTCCCTTTATCCTAATGTTTATCCTCTTGTGATATACTTGCCAAATGCATATTGTCGCACAGTAGGTTTTTATGCCGCATTAAATAGAATGTTTTGCACGGATGAAGCTTACGATTGATTAACGATCCTAATTTAAATATAATGCATTCGTGATTTCGTAATGCGCTCTGAAGGTAGCTCAAAACACCTCCTTTCAAGGATACATAACATCCGTAATATTGCTCAACGAGGCAATAAAACCAATGAAAATAATAGTTAGTCGAATTCCTTTGATGTTTGCGGCCTTGATTCAACCAAGATGTGCTTAAGCGGTGCACGTTGCTCGAAGTTGCTCGTTAATGTCCTCCGTCAAAGTTAATAGAAAATGGCAGCGTACCTTTTATCGCAGGCTTTATATGTAGGAAAGAGAGTGAGCTCATTCTCTCATTCCGGGGGTCGCCGGCGCTTGACCAAAGGGAATAAAACACCTGCTCTTTACGTATCGTCGCGGAATACTTATAATGGGATCCTGCTTCTTGACGTTTGCCTTCCATCTAACTCCATCATCCCTTGCATCCGAACAACGCTGCTGGCATAACAATAGGAAAACAAAATAGAGTGCACTCGCGCAAGGGCATTATCCGCCTGAGCCCATTGTTTCGCGAAAACGTTGGTTGCTCCATTCACGATGGGGCGTGAGGTTCGGCCGTCACTCGCGAGAGCGCGCTGGCGTCTTCAGAGCCGCGAGAAGCGGCAACGCGCCGCGGCTAGGGTATGTTTATTTCATTTCACTTTTCTCCCGTATCGGTGCACTTCCCTCTTTCTCTCCTTCGTATTTCCACTCTTATAGTACCACCTTGATCCAAAGTTCCTCTTGTATGCATTCCCAGGGATTCAAGGCTCAAACCGTCTTTTTAGTATAACAATCTCCGGAGTTAATCCCGCGAATATAGGTGTTGAATATTTTACTTCAGTCCTATGTGAAATAAATGGTGTGTTTTAAAATTACGTGTTACCATGGTCAAAATTTACAATGGCAATCGCTGTTTTGCTTATGTGGCACTATAAACGTCGGCCACGAGTATTTATGGTGCCATCGAAAACGGCAAATACTTTCAGGAATCCCAAAGGTACTTATTATTTTCTATAAATAACTGTCAACATTTTTAGTGGTTAAATTACCTGGTTTCACTAGCAGTGGGGTTTTTGGAGTTTTTGTCCTCCATACCGAAGGAGTGGTGGAAGGTTGTAAAGCAGCCGCTCATTTGCAACGCCCTCCAACTCCCTATGTCCAGTGTTTATATCCGTGTCAGTCCCCGCGGTAGTGATAGGAGGGACTGAGTGATATTGTGCTTATTTGTGCTACCCATTCCCAACCTCGTTCTTTACTTGACATTTTTTGTAAATTAGAACAATCGACTATTAGCGCGTGGTATTATTAAAACCGCAGCCTTGCCATCCCCCTAATATTGTTTCTGTTTTAATCCATCCCTTCATCCTTGTTGGCCTTCCTGTCTTGTTCGACTTAAGTTCTCTCTCTACTCTCCTTTACGAAATACGTATTTGTAATTTCAGTTTCCATGAAAGGACATAACTCAAAGTAAACGATTTCGCTGCAAATTTCGTTAAACATAACAGTATATCGGAACCCGAAATATTTTTGCACAGATCCTCCTTTTTAAAAAATCATTTAGCAAGTTTATGCTTAAAATTATATTTTCAAAGGAAGAAAAAATTCATAACTTAAATTCGATTTTTCCATGTGCTACTAGCAGTTTTAAGTCATATTTGCTGGGGCCATCTTTAAAATCGTAGCGAATTAACTACTCTTAAGAAATTTCCCATGTTGCGGAAGGTTGTGACGCTTTTTCGAGATGATAACGTTGGTATTTCAACGCGCGAGTCGTGCTTTCGACGCTTATAGGTTGTTTAATGTAAATCCCGAGGAGAACGTGCACAGAAAAGTCGTCGACAAGAACCGTCATTGCTTTGGCGGCTGGAGGCTTCTCTCGATATCGTCACACGCTTGGGCCTCCGCTTCACCCACACCATTGCCACCGGGGGGAGGCGTAGAAGTTTTCCATACGTACTTTGCTCGCCTTACTTTCCCAAGGCTGCTTCGTTGATGCATAACTTAAGGCGCGTCACCGTTTTCTGTTCCCATCAAGGATCGTATGGATAAACGTTATGGTGGCGCAGTCTGCGCTCCAAAGTTTAGATTGGCTTCCTTGTGTTCCCCTTTTATTTTTCATTAATGAGGAGTCTCCGGTGCCTTTCATGCTGTGCCAATAATTTGTACCCTCTGACCTTTCGAAAGAGTGTGCGCCCGTTCCTAAACTTTCGTGCCCGTGTTCAGAAAGTCTCGTTAGTTAAGTCTAGGCCATGGATGGCGAAGGAATCGAACTCCCATGCTCACACACTGCGCTGTTGAGATTTTTTTAATTACTTTGAATGGAGAAGCTAGCACCATTTTCTCTTGATATGTTTCACGAATCCACCTCTAAATGTGGGGTGTTTTTTTATAATGTACGTGCAAGTATCAATAGAATGGATAAACTCCACCCTCTTACTTTGCTGCTGGGAGTGCTAGAATTGAAATCCTAAGAAGAGGTAGCGCAGTTAACTTGTCTCTCATAAAATATGTTGTTTCCATCTCATCTCGTCGTAACAAGGACATAGCAATTGACAAATAGTTTTTTTTAGTGCCGTGGCTCCTCTTTTCCGTGTCCATTCGTTATTGAAGTGCTGGGATACAATGAAGGATGCAACATAATACATGTATCAAATCTCTTTAGTGTCTTGGTTTGAACAGTCATCAGTTGAATGAAGAATATAGCGATTTACTTGTAACACGTAACCATTCAAGTATTTACCCACGAATTCCATGCATGCTCTAAACATCATGGACTGAAAGGGATAGTTTGTTTCTCGATCAATATTTACCTCGCCAAGGTCTTATCCTATCAAAGTAGTTTGTCATAAATTATGTTTGACAAAATGAAAAATACTTCTTTTTATATTGATGCAACCTCTTGTTAGATTACAGGTTTATGATAGTGCAATAAGTGGATGTTGGGGTATGCATATTGTTTCTGACAGTCTCACCAAGGAATTGCGAATTTTTCGGCTCTTTTAATGATATTATATCCCTCGACGTGTTCGTATTTGATCCGACGGGTTCTACGGAACTAAATTGACTAACTATCCCCCCTCCACACGTGGGGCTATTTCTTTCCTCCAAATTAATCGATTAGAGCACTTATCATTTCTACCTGTGCTGCAGCAATGCATCCAAGTCTTCGTTAACAACAACTGTATTTACTGCAATATCCGTTCTGGAGTAACTAATGGTCCGAAATATCATCGGAGGCCTTCGGATATTCTGTCGCCTTCTTTCCCGATGCAAAAATCCCCCCCCCTCTTGAGTTCTCCGCCATCGACACTGCCAGCCTTTTGCTGTCCGTGCCGGCGATGCGAGCGATATCGACCCGGCTGAAGGAATGCAGTTTCACCGCCATTTTCTCCTCTGCCTCGCCTTCTAATGACCGCTCTCTCCTCGTAAGATCGCTCTCTTTCCTACGGCCTATCCTCCCTTGGTGTATCACTCCCTCTCTCAGCCACCTATCACATCCCCTTCACACCACCATCCCTCTCCCCGACTCGCGCCGTATTTTTATTCCTCAATTTCTGCGCTTGTGATTGTCGAGGAGCGATGACGTCTCAATATCAATAATTCCATACAGATATCAAATTATAAGTGTGGAGAAATGCGTGCACTGTTTCATGGAGGTTCTTTTTTCGTCTATCCAAAGCTCTCTGCTGGGTTATAACAGTTTTGATTAGTCATATCTGCGGATGGTGGTTTATATAATGCTAAAACCTTTAGTGTGCCTCAATGCGTTTAGGTAGCCCTCTCTAAATATAAAAGTCATATTTTCATGATTTATTCATAAAAATTTGTATTCTGATATTGTTTTATTCTATAAATACTAAGTATACGGGTATCAAACGAAAAACAATAATTTTAGCCAAGCATTAATTGAATTAGGTTTTTCATAAACGACTAAATATTATCGTTTTTTTTGTTTTTTTTTTCTTTCAAGAAAGAGACCGAATAAGTGAGAGAATCGATGTCATTCACGCTTTGGAATCTTGTTATAGATTAAAATACAAATCGAAGTCATGAATTATGAATGAGGAATTAAAAATCATTCCGTGCTCACAAATTCCTCAGAAATGTCACAACTGACTTTGAAATATTGTTAACTATGTCACGGAGCCTACTACCTCAGTTACAGGAAAAGCTCACGAATCTCTTGAGAAAACAAGCCTGGCAATTGATAGCTTTTTCTTTCCCGATATACGCCTAGTAGAGACTCGATCTCTGCTGATTCACGTCGAAGCAAAGCCGAGTTATAAATACCTTGCAGCCGCCTAATTGACTCTAAAAATGAGCAAGACCTCCTTGGCCATTGGTACATTGGTCCGAGTACGGTCATCTGTCCCCCCCGCTCCATTCTTATCCTCTCCGTACAGCTCCCCCTACCCCCGTCCTCTTTCCCTTCCGTCTCGCTCCCTAAGGAGCTAATTATAGAGGGCGCTCCTTGAGGATTGGGCCTGAACGGATATCTTTGCCAGCTTCCAGATGTTTGGAAATTCTCAGGCCAGACGCTTTGCTCCTTCGCGTCCGCCCCTAGGGTTTTTAGGGTCGTCGTCAGAAGAACTGGGCGCGTTCGATTGCCTCATCGTGTGCTCCTTAGCGGCCTCTTAACTCCTTATACTGAGACCCATAGCAATTTTCTCATTCGGTCACTATTTTACTGTCGTTTTTCAGAGTGAATCCCTTGTGAACATTCATCAAGTGGTAATAGTCATGTAGCGTTAGGGATGGATGATATTTTGGCTCTCATGTCAACCTTTTTCAACTAATAGATTTTTTGAGATACTTCGTGTAATTTAAGGGTTTTCATGATTATAAATATGAGTAGCAGAAGTCGTGCTTCGATGTACAATCGGATTCACAAGTATTGCAACAAATGGAGCGGCGCCACTTTGGCCGCAGTTTGGAAATCGAGTTTCGGTATTTTCTATTGTACCAGTTGGAGGGAAATTTGAACAAAATTCCCACCTCCCGCATTATTTTTATAACGGCATCATTAAAGGGAAATGTATGCGGGATATATGCAATTTTTAATCCCACATAAATTGTGCAGCTCATACTAGATGATGAATCTACGTCCAGAACGTCAATTTCCTTTATCTCGTAAGTTGGCCGATCTGTCGAAGTATATTGTCTTAAAATTAACGCTGAAGCTTTTCGATCAGCGATAGCGAACATAACATACATGTAAAATATCCGCCGCAATATCACTGCAAATAATGCCACTGAGATTTAAAATTCAGTTTGATTTAGTGATACTAGAAGACTGGTCATTCCTTGCCTGATAAAGTTCGAAATGAATCCCTTGAAGAGTGAATCAGAGAGATGGACTAGTGGTCAAGGAGAAGACCTATCACGGCAGCGAGTCCGCAGTCGGTGTCGGTGTTTCGAACCTCTCCGGAATATTTTTTTTTCAGTAACATAGTATGGCAGAAACAATTTTTTATAACCACTTTAACACATAATAAATTAATTAAACACTGCTGTCGTTATACAAATTTTAATGGAGAAAATTCTGTTTTTTCTTTCCGCTGATATCATTACTCGTTTTTACCGAAATATCAATCCAACAAGAATATGGAAAATATTTCAGTCAGGAAAACTGCTCCATCAAGTCCTTTTTCGTATTACCAGAATATTCTATCGTTTTCAATTATATGTGGACACTCACGAGACCCGCTTAATTGATGGGGCCGGGTCGGTGTAAACTTGGTAGGTTGGCACATGAAGCAACCTGCATTCTTTGCCTTCGCGGCGAGCCGACGAGGACGGACACGGACGCGACTGAGCAACCGAACCTTGAGTCAAACTCCAGGAGCAAGTACCCTATCGAAATTAAGATTAGCGGATGGAATGCATTTAGGTAATTCACGTCCCCGCAGACGTTGGGCCGTGGGAGTGTTTTATTTCGGTTTCCGTGGCGAGTTTTTTTGCTATCTTTGGATTCATATGTGGACTCACCGATTAACTCTCAACAAGACATGGCTCAGTGGCCGAGTGGGTCTATACTGTTGATGTAATTTCGTGAGAGTCCTGCGAGGGATCGAGCCCAAACATTTTTGGGGGTTTTGAACCCCTTGACCCCCCCCCCCCCCTTTTCATCAGCTTGCTGCAGTCTTTTCTCGGTACATCATTCACCCGAACCTTCTCTTCTTTTAAGGTATTCAAATAGAAGCTGCAACATTTGCACCGATACTTCTCCAAAATCAACACTTTTAATGCTGATATGACCTTTGCTTAAAGCCCAGAATATACTCCACCATCCCTTGCCATTCACACCATCTATTTTGTACTTTTCGTTACCTTCAACTGCATAACATCATCCTTCCGTGAATATTGCTGCTGATCACTGTTTGTATTTAAAATTCATCACAATAACGGATGGCTCCATCGAATTCTTTTTTATATGTGTATGTGTTAACTTCGAAATGTGTGGAGTGAATGTAAAGAATATTTTTCAGTTGTTATTTGTTTGGAATGGGACTGAATGAGAAGTTGTAATTTAAAACATTGAAATATTTTTGTTTGCATGCATTGTAATTTTGTGCCAGCAGTGTTTTATGATCATTAACATATTTTGTTTTTGTCGTTGCAGGTAAGACCACCGGAATCACATTCCTGCTCCCAAGTGTTTTTGCTCAAAAACTATCAATCTTGTACGGTACGTTGAGTATTTAAGTTTAAGGATCGAAAACTAGATGTTTGCTGTTTTGCGTTGCACTTAGCATTTTTATAAAACATATTGATGGTGATGCTTTTCGTGTTCATTGATCTCTGTGCTGTCCTTAAACCGACTGTTTGGAAGGGTCTCTGTTGGGTACCTAAATAAATACTAATGTTTCGTTTATCCTCTGTGCTAGGGATTCTCGTGCATTTTCACGTGATTCCGTCTCTCGCATGGCAAATTTTTGCGGAAAATTTCTTTGACGCGCGTCTTCAAAACTCTATTGTCACCATCTAGACTTAGTAAGACTTAAGTCATATTGTGAGCATGGAATGCTTTGCTCAAAGAGAGGAACCAGCTTTAAATAGTCTACACGTATGATTTGGACAATTCGTATAAATTTTCATTTCTTCCTCGTGTTGATTCGCATGGTACACATTGATCAGAACTCTTAACCCGGACTCGCAACGCTATAGGATATGTGGAAATCCCTGAACCTTCGGGGATGACTCAGTGGTTCTGTCGATAGCATGGCGTCACGGTATTTTCCCGTTGATATTATTCTTCTGGTAATCTTTCCCGGATTTTGGACGTTAGTCTGAATGTATCATTTCGCTTCAAATTGTTATGCCTCGAAATCCACCCCTCAAAGCTGTGGCATGAAAATGGGAAATCAATTAAATGATATTCGAAGCATAATGAAAAACGGGTAAATCATTAATTTGAGATTTTCTTCACGAGTATATGAAAATTAATAAATTCCTTTTTTCTTGGTTAAAACCCTCCCGCTTTATAAACATCAGTGTTCCACAAAGTATTGCACTCTTTAATTAAATTATTATCTCCCCTTTCCTATATTATGTTCCATTTTTCGCTCCGTGCGATCATAGGCGAATGCTATCATTCTGATGTTCTCTCTGAATCAAGGTCTTAGAGATCAGAGGGTCAGTGGGTTCAAACCCCTATGAAATGTTTGTTAAATACGCGGTTATGTGTATGAATGAACCCACCTTCCGAATTGCACTCCCTGTCTAAACCCCCAATCCTCGAATTTTTGTCCTGACCTGCTCCAGAAGAGATCCTGGCTTCGGTATTGCGAGCAGCCTCGATTACTCGCATGGTATTACCAGTCATTTCGTTTTCTACCATCTTCCACAACCTGTTGGCAGAATTTATCTCCTCATGCAGACCTCGGTTCATGTCATCTTCCTTTCATTAACGACGGTATCAAGTACTTCCCTTTTTCTAGTCCTCTTTAAGGTTTTGACGAGAATAAGAATGAATGCAGTCTCTGTTTGTTTCTCCGTGATAATCATCCTTTCTACTCGCCTCAACTCGCCGACGGTAGCGGCCGAAGACAGTCGTTATCTTGTGTCTTTGATTTCCTTTCTTTCTCTTCATTTCACGCGTCCGTCTTTGTGGTGTGTCTCGCACTCTGTCTACCGAACAGGTTCTCCCACCTTCCGTCTGCGCTGATTGCATCAAACATTTTCACTCCTCTCCAGACGAAAAGTGGCGAGTCACTTGCTATCGCCTGCCGTCTTTTTGCGTTATCCCCGTGTCGAGTGGCGCTCTGACGCCGACGTACTACTTACGTCTGGAGGCTCCTGGTCTTCCTGCTTGGTCAGTTCGTCGTCTGGATTATTTTTTTTACAGCAGGCATTTTCTATATCGGTTATCCGCGGGGGTCTTCGCTCTTAATATCCGGTGTAATGCAATGATTTCGTCTGTAGACGTGAGACTGAGAAGGGATTTTTCGAACTTGTCCGTTGAATATTGCAATTTCATTGTGAAGGATTTGCAATTTGTCATTCTGGAATCAAGAAATAGTTTTCAAGCATCAAAATCCGGTGCGTGGAAAAGGTGAGAAACATGGTTATAATGTTAACGACGTGGCTTCGTGGATTTGGCCGTCCCTATTAGGAAAGAAGAAGAAAAATATTAGCTTAAATAATTGTTGAGAAGTTGGGTAGAACTTGTGTTAAGATGAAAGAAGAAATTTTCTCTAGAGAGGAACCCGTAGTTGCCTAATTTTTTTGCAAAAATTAAGTTTTCTGACTTGAATACTTATAGGTAAACACCCACTCTTGTTCAAAACAGGGCGCTGAATGTTAGCAGCTGATTCCTCAATCTTTCCTCCCGTGTACACGGCTCCCAAGGTTACCATACTCACGTCATTGTGAAAGAATATTTGTTTTTGCTTCGCGAAGCCATTGTGGTTGAAATGCAGTACAAGGTTGAATGATTTAAATTCTTTAGTGAGGGATAGTAATTTTTTTTGTTTCTGGAGTGGTTTTATTCTGAGGAAGCTGATTTATTTTCAATAGAAAATTTGCGATGTTGCGTACGCTAACGCGTAAATTTGTGTCATTTCGAGGAGAATATTTTGTTCTTTATTATTGGGCGCGGAACGACGAAGTGCTGGACATGGTGGGCAAGGAGAGTAAGCTTCTGGATGATATGCGGAAGAGACAGAAGGTATGCAAGGAGGGGGGTACCTAGCGTGGAGGGCATGTTGAAGACTATGTTACAGAGTAGAATGTTGGGTGAACGAGGGAGAGGAGATAATAGGATTTTAGATAGAATGAAAGGGAGTGGGCCTTATTGTGAATTGAAGAGGGAAGTTCAAGAAGGGAGGGGAGACTGGGACAATACTTCTTAAATACTCCATGCAAATCTATCTTAAATGGCATAAATCGTTAAAGTCGGTAGAATAAGTTAAACTCATTGGGCATGTAAAAATATCCTGTGTCTTAAGTTTGTAGCTACAGCGCACGGTGTACCCGCGATTTGCCTCCTCAACGTCATCCCCTATCTATTGGTTCGGCGGTCCCCGCGGTTCCATAGCGCACCATCATGGCGAGTCAGCCGATTCCGCCTTAACCTTGACCGCTTTCGCGATCCAGGCAACATTTGTTTTCAGTATCACTGAACTCGACAAGACTCGCTTAAGCCCGCGGCTGGACCGGTGTTGCGCCAGCCAGTCCTTGCCTGACCGGTCGCGCGGTCTACGTAATGCCCTAGCTCGCCTACCACGCCGAGCCGGTTGGCTTTTCCCCCTCTCCACCGCTCTCCCTGGCTCTACTGGAGGAATGCCCGTCGGAATTCGCGCCGAAGACGTAACCATCGGTCGAATTAGCTTGTCGACCCCTTTTCGGCCGCTGCCGACGATGCAGACGGCGTTGACCTACCTAAACGTGGAGGTGCACTAGCAATGGGGAGGGTGAAACGAAGTGGAATGGGTGATAGGACATTTCCGCGCCTGCGCACATTCTTCTTACCTTTTCAGCTTTGACCCTGTCTTGGTCAGAGCAATGTGCCTTTTGAAAGGTATATTTACGTTGTTAATCATTCCGGTTCATCTGAACGCTATTCTACATCCTTCGCTGGTCTTTTTGTAACATTTATGCAGCGATCTTGTCATTAGCTCCTTCCTGTTGGTAAAAGTTTCCTTTTCAAATGCTTATTCATTTCTGATATCCTTAAGGCTACGGTCGTTATGTATAGTTTTATTAATCGGACTTAGGCGTTGTCTCTTTTGATGGCAATTAACCGTGTTGAATCAATCTTCATTGCCCATCTACCACCGTCAATTACGTAGTAATTGCGTTTAGCTTCTTTGATGATCAATCTTGCCTCGGTTGCAATATCTGGTTGGCTCTGACGGATCGTGATCGGTGAATGCCTCGCCCTCAGGTTACTAACCAAGGGAGAATAGTGCGATAAAAACTGTTGGTGGGATTGGTGATTGGCGGAGCGAGTGAGAGCATGCTCCGTGGGGACAGTTCGACTCATTGCGCAGATTTTCCGCGCTCGGACGCGGCGGCGTGCTATGCGGAGCGTCGCCGAGCAACGGGATAGCGAAACTCACCTCTCCAGCGACTTTATAATTCCTGTGTGTGTATGTGTGAGAATGTATCGTTTGTAACGGGAACGGGTTTGTCGTCGTCTCCCCGCAATCCTCGCCTCTTGTTTTTGATACATCCCTCCGCTATTAACCAGGCGCCAGCACTTCCCGGTGAAATGATTCTGCTGCGAAATGAGAGATACGATAATTTGCTCTTATGTCATTATTGTCCGAAGAACAAAAATAGCGTCTCTTTTATTTATAAACTGCTAAAGATGATAAAAAGAAGCTAAATAGTGTGAATGAAGTATTTAATGTGAAGAGAAGGGATGCTAATAATGGTGGTAGAGGCAAGGGCGTAGGATAATTACGAATGGCGGAGAAAGACAATAAAGGTAATTGATGGAATCGAGAGTAACATGCCTTACAAATCGAAGAAATACATTGTGAGAGTGGGTACGAGCGGGAATGAAGAGCAGATATTATTTAAGTATCGATGTTTATATAAACCTGCTTTTTCGGGTAGATTAATTATCTGTAATACATGAAATGACGTCTGTTAACTTCCACAGGTACCTTTATCTGGTATAATGGTTCTGTCACGAATGAGGTGATACGTTATTTCGCCCTCATTCCTTTATTGAGCCCACAACTAACCTTACTGGAATTTGCTGCCTTTAAACGTAGCATGAAGTTTTATTTTTACGAAAAGGGGAATACCATATACCTTTGTGTCCATTCTGTTGCAAACCTTTGGTCATACCATCATTACGTTTCGTTGTGTCTAATGGAAATGATTTGTATTCATGTTTGCTTGTACAAGAATATCTCATCTCAAGATTATCTCTTGTTCTTCATCATACACTCTTGGTGTATTCGAGAGAGTGTTTACAAGCGATGAAGTAGGTCTCACCGCTTAACGAACTAAATGTAATTTTATTCTGAAGAAAACTAGAGAACTTGATGTGACTGTGATGTATACATCTGTCCTCTCTGTTGAAATTCAACGGTGTTTTAATTTTTTTATTTTTTGGCCTCCCCGATTTGCCGAGGGAAGTATCTGCACTCCCTCGCCAAAAGTTTCGTCTCCTCAAACGTAATGTCGTGGCCTGGCCCTGGACACGCGTGTTCGAGTTATCCTGCCAGAGTCTTGAGGTCGAAAGTATGGCGTGTGGTTTCTACCTCGCTTATATATCGTGGGCTGTTGTCCACAAGCTGTGTGTATTCGAAATGTTGATATTTTATTCAGTTTATTGTACCGCGGTGGCCTATGGTTTTATGGTTTTCCCGCTGTCCTTAGGGTGAATGCCGGACTAATACCACTCCCGTATTACTGTAGTAGTGTTCAACCCTAAATGCTGAAGACGCGCCAGCCTAAGTACCTCCACGAGAATATATATATTTTGTTACTTTGTTAAAGTGTTGTATATTTAATGTCTTTCTTATTCGTGGCATAAACGATTGTCGAACTTGTCCACAAGTCAACTGACGCGGAAAAAATGAGAAAATGCAGAGATCAAACCATCCCCCCGGAAACCTTCGTTATAACTTCGAAAATACATTAATATTCAAATAACATAGATATGGCACTTTTCCACAGGTTTATTGATGAAAGAACGACGCCTTTCAACAGCCAGGTCATTATCAATTATGATAATCACCTGATGGTTGAAACGCGTCGTACTTTTATCAATAAGCCTGTGGAAAAGTGCCATATCTCTGTTATTTGAATATTAATAGGATGTCATTCCACTATATCTTGCCTGCTTCCGTTACTTTTATTCGAAAATATATATCATGAAGACTTTGCTATAAGAGAAGAATAGCTTTAATTATTTCTTAAATTGATTTTCAATTTTGCCACGAGTCTCCTTAAGCTACAAAAGTCGCCCGGACAACCTTTGAGGAAAGAAAGACGACGGAGGTTTTGCGAGAGTATTTCGAGGGAAAATATAGCATTCTCTTTTCAACTCACCCCGCACGGCTGCCTGTCGAGTGTGATAGGCAGTGAGGAAAGTCCTTGGCCCCAATGTGTATGCATGCCCGCGTTCGAAAATGCATGCAATTGCTGCAACAATGCATCCTTGGGTGTTGCGTGTCTCTTTGCTTTGGTTGCTCTTATCCGATGGAAGGAAGCGTTTGGAGATGTCCTGATTTCAGGCTCTTGTGGTTCTGTTTTTTTTCCTCCTCTGCGTAAGAATACGTGCTTTTTTGGCATTTCGATGAGTCAAGCGTCAGGGGCGACATCCTCATTCGTGAAAAGAAACTTACCTTTCAATCGGGAGCGGTGGCGAAAGCCGTGGAGGAAAAGTCAAGACGACTTAATGTGAGAGAGGGAGAATATGAAATTGATTAGAAAACGCGTCGAATCGGTGTATGGATCGGAAAGCAGGTGTTATAGACTTAATGCTCAGTCTCATCTACCGGAAAGATGTCTGGGGAATTGCGTTTTATATCCTGGTTGAGGGATAGTATTAGTTAATTTTAATTCTAGTTAGCTGAAACTTGGTTGATCTACTTCTGTTTCATTAATAGCCTATATCTAAGAAGGGGAAATGAAGATTAAGGTTATCTGGCTTTATATAAATATGGAAGGAGCAATTATGGTTTTACAGATTAAATTAAGTTTGATTTTAGGGTTTTATCTGGCTATTATTGGGGAGGTTCGGTTGTTTCACTTACTGTCTGGGTCTCTTGGTTACTCGAAATGAGAATCCAGTCTGTATGAAAATGATCGAAATTAAATTTTTTATAGTTAGTCACACTCCCATTGATGGGCGAATATCTTTGAGTTCAAAGTCCTACGGCTAAGGTGAAGCATGATTCGAGAAAAATCAAATACCAAGAATGCTTCTGCGACTTTTAATTTATGATTACATCTTCCTCTATTCAAAATGTACAGTACGTAAAAATCGCCTCGCGCACTGTTAGAAGAACGCTGTTCTATCATTAGGATGAACTTAAATGCTTTTGCAGCTTATGTATAATTGTTTTAGGGTTTAACTTTTTCTTTCACAATGTTTTCGGTGTTGGGATTACTATGTTCCTTATCGTTCTCTTCCTTCAAGTCGTTTTGGTAGTGAGTGCACTTGGAGACAATCTCTCGAATGTTTCATCGAGAGAAGTGACTGCGTTCGAGATTATTAAGCACCCACCATGGCCGAATCAATTAACTTCCTCTCAGTCAGCGGAGCGGCTCCAGTATCGATGAGAATGTGTGCATTCTTATGCTTCTCTTGTTTGCTCAGAAAAGTGTGCGTTTAAACTTCTCCTCAATGGACTGTAAGCGTTTTAGCGGTGTATGTCCTTTAGTGAAAGGTGTCCTTAAATCACAGTTTTTTCATAAAATTTTGATTTTAAATGCAGGAAAGAAAGCCAAAGACGCGAATGACGGACGCCTATAACATTCCGAACTTCCCTCTCGCAAGATTTATTGAGAAATGACGCAAATGTCGTAATGGCGTTAGCATAAGTACATAATTTATTGAAAGACCAGGAACAATGGAAAGCTCAATACGTGAGTACTAATGGCTCCTGCTAATTGGATTCATACTTTTCTGACAGCTGTGAAATGAATCAAAATTAATAAACGTTGGAAACTCTTGAAAATAGTGCTTACTTATGAGAATAGTTAACCAGAAAATTCATCCGTATCCTTGAACGTGATCATCCGAGTACTAGGGTATATATTTTTTTATTGATTTACCTACCGTTACTTGACGGGAAATGAAATGCTGTTCTTAGTTAACTGTGCTGAGGAGTGTTTCCTTGAGCGGATTTTTCTCTGTATGCTTATACACCCTCCTACTAGTAATCGACGAGTTTAATGATGTTCGCTAAACACGTACCCACAAATATTACTAAAGAGGATCCTCAAGTCGGCTTCTAAATGTGTTGTCACCCACTGCGCATTTAAATGGGTTTACAAAAGTCGCCACTCGCGTTGCTGACGGACAAAGTGATCCGAGTTTCACGAGGAAATAAGATATAATAAGGGGTGTTAACATAAATGTATGCACATGATGATGTGATCTATCGAATTAATCAAAGGCCAATGCCATTCCTCGCAATGGCAAACATTGCACTGCAAACTATTGGAAAAAGTGGATCGCACTGCACCACCACTGCACTCATCACCGCGGTTTACTCATCATCGGCCGCGGTCCTTTTTGAAAACCGAATAAAATGCGACCGAAGTGGCAACAGAAATCACTCTTCTATGGGATGGAATTCGGCCTCCTCTTTACAGTCCCCTTCCACATACCTGTCCTGTTGTCACCGGAAGATGGCGTACTATGGGAACGGTGGTTACTTTTTTTCCCTCTTCCTAGCTCATGCTGACGAGAAGGGAGTTTTCACGGCGATCGGTGAAAGGTTAGCTTGGCCTCGATAGCCTGGACTATCCTTCTCTCTTTTCGTGCGTGTCATGCATTAGTGCCTTCGTTATTCTCTGCCTCGCTGGAGTGAAATGCTGCGATAACTTGTGGGAGGGGTGTGTCACGCTCCTTCGAGGAGCTCCAGTTTTTTCTTAAGAAAATTTCTCCGACTGACTGATGGAGGTATCAAGTGAACATTTCTCTAGAAACTGAGATGGGGTGTAGAAGTTAGGCAATTTGACCTTAAAAAGCCCTAAAATACCCTGTGCTTAAAATTTCGAAGCCTTCCGCGTGAACGGCGGTGAAATAGATATATCGGTAATTCATATATATAAGTATAAAACAATTCCCGTGGACCGGGAATCGTGCCACGGACCTTGGCTCTCCGGGCCACTGCGCCGACCACTACTGTATCCAGGACCCTGAATTCCTACGACGATTCCTAGTACCGAGGCTCATGGTACTAGATGTTAGAATAGAAAAAATATATGAAAAGAAATGTACGTGATTTGCAATGGAAGCTTTTCTCATGGCAATTTATTTATACCCTATGTTTGCTCACATTTCTTACCCGTAAGTGGAATCACTTATAATTTCTTCTTATATTTTTGTTAGTTAATTATTTTTGTCTTTTTAAGAGTACCCCTTTGACTTCCGCGTGGCATTAAGCCATTGATACATTTCTGAATTGTAATTTACCCTTCAACAATTTTTATTGTAGATACACAATGCACCATGCTGTTTGAGGGAAGAATCTTTCAAGGAATACATTCGCTAGCTGATGTTGATTTCAAAGATCGTCTCATCGTTCTATAGGTCGGAAACTCTCCTTGCCACGTGTTGCGGAAAAGTCCTTGATACAGATTTTCTTGAGTGTCTATGGGAAATGATATAATTAACAAGCAACAGGAGTGCAAAATAATCTGTTTTTCCTATTCCTCTGTAATTAAACAAGTTTCCAGCGCAACCTGAAACACCTAGTGCCGGAAATAACAAAGTAATACGTAACATAATCATACACAGTCTTCATTCCAAACATATAGATTGTACTCATTGTAGATCTTACATTACGTGCACATGCTACGTTTCTAGTTTTCTAATGGCTGCCTTTAGGCGATTAGGGGACACCAGCCGTGTTACGTAAAAAAGAGGTGAAAAGATTTTTGTAGAAAGTAATAGGTTGAATAATTTGCGTGCTTCCAAATTTCACTTGCAGGAGAGTGTAGAAGGTGCAATGGACGGAAAGAAATGGAAATGAAGAAGATCTAGAATTGGCGGGTGAGAAGAGGACATTTACGAAGAAGAGATAGGTTGTGAATAGAGCGATTACTGAGAGGAGAAGGGGTTGATGAAAACCGTGCGAGAGGGAAGGATGTTGTGATAGCAACGAAGCCAGAGGTTTATAATAGGGTTTGTGGGTAGAATGAAAGGTGGTTGGCATTGTCTAGTGAATAAAAGAAGTAATTCCAATCCGCGAAGGGGCTCAGACGGGGTGATAAGAAAATGGGTGAATCTTCATCTATACAACCAAAAATTATGTAATGGGAACCCTTTAATTTTACCTTTTTGGGGTATTAGCTTGGATACCTGTAGCCTTTCGTATTCCATTGTCGTTCAAAACTTGCCGGCCTGGCCCAAAGCATTTCACAATACCTCGCGGATCATGTGCAGGCGAAAGGTCTGGTCATTTCCTGGCGCGATAAGGAACACGATCACCTCGGTGTGTGCACTGGCCGCTCTCATGGTGGCGCCCTTGCCTCCTGTCATTTCATCGACGCCACGCCATGATACGGCTAATTGATATTCCCCTTCCCGCATTTAGATAATGATTTAGAATCATTCATCGAAGGTTCCGTTCGTTTACTTTTTCCTCCTATTTGACGTAAAACACTCAAGATTCTGCTATTTTCTCATTTATTGTTCACGTGCTAGCAGTGGCGGATCCAGGATAGTGACAATGGGGTTAAAAATTTCAGTAGTGGTGGGGGTCAAAAAAAAATACCATTCTATCTAGTGTAAATTAGATACCCAAAGGGGGGGGGGCCTATATCCCGCCCCCAACCCCATAGATCCGCCACTGCGTGCTAGAGACACGACCCGCACGCCTTGGTTATGTTTGGAGCTTCGCCACTCAGAAAATATTCTTTCTCAAACGTGATATTTTATGTTAGAAGTTCTGGATTGATCTTTTGAAATGGCCTGAAAATCGGTCTTGAATTGGAGAGGGCATCCGACAGCTGAGATCTTTTGCGCCAATGAGTGGAAAGATGATCGAATGGGGAAAGGAAGATGAGCGTTACCCTGCACTTAATAAATTTTACGAATAGGAAATGCTAGAGCAAAAGAGGGAATTAGAGGTTTTATAGACGAAGTGCTGAACTTGGTGGATGAGGAACCTAGATGAGATGCGTACGAGACAGAAAGTTTGACTGGAGCGAGTACTTAGCAGGGAGGGAATGTTGAATATGGTATTACGGGGTAGAATATTAGGTAAACGAGGGAGAAGAAATATGAGAATAGGATATTTAGATAGAATGAAAGGGAGTAGGCCTTATTGTGAATTGAAGAGGGAAGGGGAGGCTGCAGATTGCTTCTTCAGTATTCAATGGAAACTTACCTTAATCGGTAAATACTTTGATATTGATGGTATTTTTATTTGGCTTCGTGAAATGACCGCTACAGGGGTAAGGTTTTTTTATGTCATGGCAGAAACTGGCGCCGAGTTCTAGATAGAAACACTGGCGGCGATGGAAACTTCAATCTTTCCCGAACCCATGGTGACGAAATAATGGAGTTGACGTCGAAATATTCTCACCTCTCTCAGGTGCTTAGGGCTGCACCGTTCTCTCGTCCGCCGCGAACTGATTAAAACGCGAGTCTCGGCGCGGATCCCGGAAGAGTTGGCCACCCTGTGGCGATTACCGATGGCCTGGGAGGGGGAACCGTTATCCTGGTGCACTTCCGAATGGAAGGCGAAGGGCAGTGCAAATGGCGAAAGCAAAAGGGCGATGCCAACGAGAACATCGGAGTCAGACATCCAGCCACGCAGTTCGCGCTACCACTATTGAAATAATAAGTAGATACACCAGTATTCATTAGCCTCAAATTTAGTTCAATTCGTTTTCTCTCGCTTGAATACTCTAATTATTGCTAATGAATTTAGATTGTTTATCTTAAAAATCAGGGAGCGTTTTAAAATAAATTGACGATTTTTCCAAGCTCCGTTTATTATATTGAATTAGTTTTGTAAATTAACTAGTATAAATGGAGTTGTAAAATTCTTAATTATCTCAAATACGAAATCTATTGTGCCCTATAAACGAGGTTCAGATATCGTTTCCGACTTCTGAACATGTTACAGAAGTAGCGGATATAGCACGTACGCACTACTACAGGCAATGAATAATGGTGCAAATCCAGATTTTGTGATCTGAGAGTAATAGTTCTCTCAATAAATATTTTTTATTACGGTTACCTGTAAGGGTTTTTCGAAATATTTATGGATTTTCGTTTATAATCGGACATCCATGGATTACCTGTTCAACACTCGACACAGTAATTATACTCAACGATCAGAATCCAGTGTGAAATAGATTTATTTGAGATACATTCCTCACGCAAGATTACTAAGGAGCGTATCCTCACGAGTTTTAGTTATTTTGCGCTATCCCTTCCCCAATAATGCTATAGTAGTGCTTTCAAGACATTGGGCTCTTCATTTGCAAGATAGCCAGCGACTTATTTCCAGTTTTAGCGGTGATTGATGAATAGAGGCTTATGCCGGCTCATTACCGGCATTAGTTACGTCAAACCCTCCATTAAAAAACCCTCGAGCTCGTTTTGAAATTCCTTCACGTCAAAATACTCCCGGCAATCTAAGTCCTTTCTAGCATTTTCCCATGAGAAACCTCACAATGGGTACCTACTCTCTTAATATGTGCAACCGTGTTCACCGACGTATACAAATTGTTACTTCTCACGACTGCTAGGGGCTTTTATGGTTGCCGGGTGGTGGTGGAAAAAAATATCGCCACACATAACGCTGTCACGATATCGACGGTCACGACGTGAAACAATTGCGCCCTCGGAGCAAAACAACACCACCACTGAGGGAAGGAGATTCTCGCACACACGCGCAAGGACACGAAAGACGGCTGGAACACCTCTCGCTCATTAAATATTTTCAGGAGGGAAATCCACGGCGCATGTGCCACTCCCACTGTGGTGAAAAAATTCCAGAGGAAGCGAGAGAAACTCCCCCGTTCCGCTTTGCTCCTCCTCAGCTACAGAGCGAGAAAATCGAAGTGAGTTCAGGAGAGGAGAGAGATGCAACCCAGAGTTCAGGATGATGGCGAAGCTGTTGGATCCCATTGTTCGAAAGCCTTATCGCCGCCGGCCATTAGCGCGCGCGAGTCAAAGTTTCCGAACTTGTTTACTCCAAAACAACTGCGCGGATTCAAGTAGAAGGCCTGCGTGAAATCGTTATAAAGGAAAAAAGGAGCGGGGAACGAACACTAAGGAAACCAAAAGAGAAAAGAAAAGACATGATCTGATCGCCAGTGTAGAAACAATCTGGGCTGGTGTTGATGACGTGATGTATTGTTTAATGAGAATGAAAAATCATATACCAACACCGGTAATACTAAAAGTTCTAACATTTTGCAGGTGGAGGATACAATGTTGTTGGCATTGCAACTAAGGGTTGGGGAAATTTCCAACAACATTGGCAACATTTACATTCGTCGTTATCAATTCCTTGCTGGCTCAACCCTTTCCTAAAACCTTGTGTAGGGTATCACGATGTTTCTTCTCCATCACGCTGAAATGCATGCCGTTCCTCAGGATTTAAAATCATTTCCTCTATTACCGCAGGTGTCGAGATGATTTCAGCTCGGCCTAGCTCATGAGGCGAACTTAGCTCTGCGACAAATTTAGATGGTTTCCTCAATGACCCTTTTTCGTCGTACTGTATTAGTTTAAAATGCAAAGGTACTGTTAGGATTGTATCAGTGAGTGAGTGTGGGCAACTCGTTGCCTATTAGTTTAAAATGCAAAGGTAATGGTAGGATTGTATCAGTGAGTGAGTGTGGGCAACTCGTTGCCTAATGAATGATAAAGATGATAGGAAAGCTTGGATGGATTTTATGGGGTCGAACCGCATTTTGCATATTGAGAGTAGGAGAGACTCGAGAAACCATTTAGATAGCAAGTGGGACTTGAATGGACGTTTTATTTGCTGGCCGCTTCGTGCATTCGACTAACCTCCGCCGTTGTTAAACTCCCTTGGAGATATTTCATTGCCCTTTTGCGCAAAGCGTTCACCTCGGTTGCGGTCAGCCTATCGCTCGATTGGGTTTTATCGGACCTTCCCCTCGCTCGTTGTGCCCAAGCGTTCGGTATCGCTTGCAGGTGAGTTATCGAAACGATTTCGAAGGAGAAAGTGATATTGGGTGTAGCGTGGCAGTACCTCCGTCGGCGACACCTCCGCTTTGCGTCGTCCTTTCGCCGTACTTCCGCCGGCTGCGGCGAGATGTTCCTCTCTAATCGGGTCACTCTGGTGAAAGGAAGGAGAAAGGAGCGGGCGAGTGCGGGAGACAGTGCCGCTGCAATGAGCACCGTCTCCACAGTTTCGGGAGAGGCGGTCTTCCCTCCCATCAGTTCTCACAGGTTTTTCGCACAACTCTTCTTGTATGGTGTTTTCCAACAGTGGTTATATTAAAAGGCTGTTATTATTTAAGTATCCTACCGATTAAGGTAGGTTTCAATTGAGTGCTTAAGAAGCATTGTGACAGCCTTCCCTTCCTTCATGTAGGTTTTCTACGTCTTGACTATCGAACTTTATTTTGTCTAATATTTTTCCTTAAAATGTTCCTAAAATGAGAGCAGTGTTTTCATTCATCACTGTCATATTTATATTTCAACATATGTTTCATTTAATACTTGATAATGGGTTTGTTCACCAATTTTACTTTATTGTCTAATGTGATTATTATTATAAGTATTCTACCGATTAAGATAGGTGTTCATGGGGTGTTTAAGATATATCTGGGGGCCTCCCCTTTCTTCAAAGAATTCCCTCTTCAACTCAGAAAAAGGTCTACTCCCTTTCATTCTATCAAAAAAATCCTAGTATCTCCCTTCCTCTCCCTTGTTAACTCTCTAATACTGTTTTCAATTACTGTTTTTAATACCCCGTTAAGCACTCGCTCCATCAATACCTTCTGTCTCCTCCGTATCTCATCTAGAAACTGCCTCTCCTCACCCACCATGTCCAGCACTTCGCATTCCCTGCCCGATTAGAGAGGGTAAAATACACTCTTTGAAATGGCACATATTCATACATTCGTGATCGTACACACCGAAAATTTGCTTGTGAAAATTCGGGTAAATGAGCTTCCTCAGAAAAAAATACACTCCAGAACCAAAACATTTACTTACCCTCACAGATGAACCCTCTCACAAACAAATATATTCATCTGAAACAGTAGTAAATATTAGTGATAGGTTTCTAAGTATTGCTAATTCTTTGATGGGCCACATTAAATATTTCCCTATTTTTCTAGCACCTTGAATGAGTAGTCCATCACCTTATGCTGGAAGCTAATTGTGAGTAAAGAAGGCTTTAGAAAACAAGAATAGTTTACTGACACACATTTTATGCGTTCCTTGATGGATCTGCCAACAACAGCAGCCGCGTTGTCCTTCGTGACACAATTGCTGACGGCCATTGCGTCGTGGCGGGTGTCGCTCTTTGATGTAAAGATTAGCTTTAGCCAAAACGCCACGGGCGTTGTGTGAAGCGCGGGATGGCGCGATTTCTATGGCGCATAATCGTTAAGCTCGCTTTGGACCGCTTCGTTTTGTCCGCCGCTTTTGTGGATCGCACCGTTGTCGCGTTTTTGTTCCGGCGGAGTGAGGGCTCGCTTAATTGGGTGCAATAAAGTGGTGCACCTCTCCAGAATTCGCACACACTTCCCCGTTGCTCCGAGGATATCAAATTGAGTCGCGGAAGGACATAAATATGCACCGCGGATAAGTGCTGAGGGGCATCATCGTTCCAGCAACATGTTGAATCAAGCGATTTTATAAAATGTCAATACCATCACTGGTCAGTTACCCTAAGATTGGTTTGACACAGGTCCCAACTCAATTCTCCTATCAACTAATCTCTTCACACTTACTTTTTTCTTATCTTTCTTATCTTATTCCATCTATCCATCTCTTTCGAGGTCTTCACACCTGTCTCCTTCATTCTATTGTCATATACATAACATTCTTAGGATATCATTCCCCACTCATTCTAACAACATGTCCAGCCTATTCCAATCTCATATTCCGTAGTATCCCTATAATGTTCATCCTTTTTTACCTGCTCCATATACTTTATTCGAGGTCTTCCTTTTCCGTTCTTGCCATCCACTTGTCCCCGACGTTTGCCTTCATCGGACCATCATGTCTCAAGATGTGGCCTATCAGGTTGTTCCGTTTTCTTATCAAGATTTTCATCAGGCTTCTCTTCTCTCCAGCTCTTCCTAGAATTCCTCATTGCTAACGCGGTCGATCCATTTCATTGTCATAATTCTTCTATACCATCAAATTTATAAGTTCTCTACTCTTGATTTCTCCGCTGCTGTCGTTGTCAATGCATCACTTTGCTCACTTATCGCTCCGTTACACCTCCTTCCCTCCCTTAAAAATTCAGATTTCGAACGCCCCCTTTTATTTTTTCCCGCAGTGTCCTCAGCGTCCACGTTTCCGCTCCATAAAGACTACACGCTGATCAGACTCATCATTATTTCGTTAACTTTTACCTAGCGATCCTCTCGTCTGATCTTTCTTATTCACAAACGCCTCCTTTGCCTACGTAATTCTATTCCTGTTATCTTACTGCTGCGTCTGTTTTCCTCCAATCTGTACTTAAATATGTGAACTGTTGCTCCTTCTCTAGTTTGTGCCCATCAAGTTTGATGTTAAGCCTCGCATTCATGCTCTCGATTGTTTTCAAGATCCCCTAATTTTGGTATTCTTTTCATAAATGCTCACCCTTGGAAATTCGTATTGCGACAATGAGCTAAACAGGAGCTTCTGAATCATTGTCAACGCAGATGTTTAGTTACTATGGTGAAAAAATATTCGTATGTCTTTCATATGTATGGTATGTCACAGCGAAAAACGCTCTAAGTGATGCAGATTCATATAGGTGTTAGTGAATAAAAATCGTCCAGTCACTGAGCTGCCACGGCAGGGGGGAACATTCCCGGGCACCGAAAACGCAACGCTCATTGGGCAGCCGTGTGAAAAGTGAGCAATTGGTAGATTTATTTATTTTTGCCAGCCAGGGCGCATTTCGGGAGAGCTCGCAGCAACAGCCGCTGCTGCCACCTGGCCGCCTCGAGGGGAACCTCCAGTGCCCTATCGATTTCGACGGATTCCGTAGTGGACTCCCGCGAAGGGGGTGGTGGGAGGGGGAGTATACGGTGGGTGGGGGAGTAAAGGCTGTTAGCCGCGTGTCTCTATCATTTGCCTTTTGATTCAGTGGAGAGCGAGGCAAAATATTTAATACCCCCCGCTCCCGTCTCGTTTTCAATGCCCTACTCGCAGTGCGTCTATACTTTCCTACTCCGCCAGTCTTGTCTCGCGAAGCGGCGAGCACAGTAGTGAAAGGATCCATGCTTCCAGCAACGAATACACTCAGGAAGATTCTTTTACTTGTCAAAGTCACCCTTGCGTTTACATGTCAAGTGATTTTAACATCTAATCATTTCCTTTTTAAGATGTAACTATTTCTCAAAATCTGATCGTAATCGGGTCATAATCGTCACCTTTTCGATCTGTATCTACGAGTATCTGTATCTATCTAGTAGGATGGTATGGTCACTCAATTTTTCAACGTTTGTCTTTCCCTGTCTATTCCGGTAAACTTCATAGTTTATTAAAGACACTGCTTTACCACGTATTTACTAGTAAAATTCTATTTATTATTTGATTAGTCTCCTTACATTGACAAACATATTGACTTATGCTTAAGGGCTGTAATAAACACTCTCTTATATGCCTCCTTGAAACTATTAAAAAATATTATGCGAAGTAATCGGAACTTATTCGTATCTGTTGGTCTTTCCATTAAAAATTGTTATTGGTTCACTCAACTGAAACAATTTTTGAAATAAAGTATCCGTAACTTCTGGCCGTTATATTTTGGTACTATGTCCATAACTGCTTGACTTATGCACTTGTTTTTCCTCAAGAAGGTATCTTTAGCAATTATAGAATCATTTAGTCAGTGTTTGTATGCATGGATTAAAATTTCGACCATTATCTCGGAATATCTAGTGAAATTCCCAAAAGGTATGCATTTATCGCAGGCGCAGCGTTAACAAGCGCTCTCTGAGAATACGTTGTTCATCTACGGTGGTATCTATTAATTTTAGCTGTCGTACGAGAAATTGCTGCGAATGAAATTCAAAAAATTATGGTGTGTATAATAAATGAGGCTAAGGGGATATGGAGGTAGTTAATCCGTGAAAAATCTGAAATTAAAACTTATATTGTGAGAGCACTCAGTAAGACGACAGATGTCAGATGTTGATGTGAGATCGTAGATATTGTTTGAGATCCACGGAGTGCCGCTGCCGACACGAACTTTTCACTACACTGATTCCGTGTTTTAAGTTTTATCCAAAATAATAATATGTGGTTGTCCACTCCATCTAAGAAAAGTAGATTCGTCCCTTCAAAATTTTTACCAACCACAATCAATAGAACACATGACCTGTATTTCAGCGCTGGATCTTCGGGACAAAATTCATATGCAGATGGCGATATGGTGATATCAAGGCGCCGAAATCTTGGTATTGAGCTCATTTCATTTCTGGGTCGTTAAAGTTTTTACCATAAGAAATCGTCTAGCTTTGTAAACATTGTTCCTAGCGTAATGAATATTTATTTAGGTCAGCGACAAGCAATATCTTCCATGTAAACCTGATAAAACCAGCATTACGCAAAAAAATAGTATGTATTTATGTCGGTGGGTATGCGTAAAATCATGGAGTTATGAACAACTGTAAGGGGTTCCTCAGGGTACGGTGCTCTGCCCCCACCCCTTCCGTTTTCACTCCTGCATCGCATTGGAGCGAATGCGTACGAACCGCCGGCGCTTGATCCTGCACACGTGCGCAGTGGCGCCCTCTTCATTTAAATGGCCCTTCCACCCCTCTCCCCTCCCCCCTCTTAACTCGCGCGACGCGCTAAAGTGAGCGCCTCCTTCTCCTCCCTCCCTCCCCCTCCACTTCACCTCTCCTTTTTTCTCTATTTCTCTCTCTCTCTCTCTCACCTGTTGCGTTTACCTTCTCCTCTACACGCGCCGCTCCACCCACCCTAACCTACTGCCTACATCCCCTCCACACTCACACTCGCGAGTTAGTTTTTCTTTTAATTCTAAACTCGTGCCTTCTCCGCGGGATTGGGTCGTGTATGGAAGAACGACGACCTGTAATCGCCCTCTACAACGTATTTCGTGTGATGAAAATAAATCTGGTATTATGTGTGGTATAACTAGGAATAAAAATAAGTATCCATTTCAAGACGTCATGCAATTAGACTGAAAACTGAACTGGTTATTATTGCTATCCCTGATGCGTAGTCAAATGAAGTACGTCCCTGCTTCTTTCATGATGTTCACCGTAATACTCAGTCATCTTGTTTATGTTGTCGCTTAACGCGAAAATATAAGAAAATTTTGTATCAGTGCCTCGGTATACTCTATGTTACCACGCGCGCCTCCTTTCATTTTTTTCACGGTGGGTGTGCTCACACCCCTCCCACACGCCTATCGAGGCGACTTTCGGGATAGCATGTAGATGTAAATGGTACGCCGCGACCCGTCCGAAGGGAAGCTGAGGTTGAGGTGGGTTGATTTAGATTTTATGGTGCGTGGACGGAGATGGTCGTTTTTCAACTCAAAATTGCAGCTCATGGTCTGTTTTCCATCATGAGAACTCATTAATGATTTAATCGAATATTTTAAACTAATTTTTTTTCAATTACATCACTCCTGAGGTCAGAGCTTAGTCGCCATCGTTATTCAGTCGGTGAAAATTCGTCCGTAGAATGTGTGGCCCTTTTTAAGAAAATGGCTCATACTGACGGTGTCATCCTGCGGAGAAATATTTACTGAAGAGAGCAATCGTGAGAGTGTACATAAAGTGTAGCCCGTTTTTGCACGCACGATGACTATCACCTCTGGCCTGTCTTACCACCGACATGCACTACGTTCTCCTTTTCATTGTTACGAAAAATACATGCACGTTAGCTTTTACAGTGAGAAATTGAGTTCATAATTGCATTTGTGCAATGATGGATTGAAAAATAGATATACCATCGTAAATACAACATTTTTTGTACATTTTAGTCTTTATTTCGCCAATTAAAAACGAAACGCTTCGTAAGTTTCTGCACTCTGTATAAGTTTCGTAAACCCACACGTAAAATTGATCCCTCTTTTTCAAGTTAACTAACTCTCCCGGTAGATTACTTGTTAAAATATTAGTTTTTTATGCGTACTTAAATTATTATTATTAGTAAATTATTCTACCAATCAAGGTAGGTTTACATGGAGTAATTAAGAAGCATTCTGGCTGCCTCCCCTTTCTTCTCGTAATCTCACCTTCAATTCACAATAACGCATTGCCCCTTTCCTCTTATCTAAAACAAATCCTGTTATTTTCCTTCCTCTTCCTCGTTTACCTAAAATTCTACCCTATTTAACTGTTTACAACATCCCCTCCCCGCTAAGTACTCGCTCCATCCATTCCGTCAGTCTCATTCGATGTACCAGAATAGGCAACAAAAATATCTAGGTAAGCGAACAACGTGGAATGATTTTCTATATGATGGAGTGTACGTTTTTCGAACGTGTGGCCTCTTCTCCGTCGTCATTAGCTCTCCCCTACCCCAATGCATCAGTGGAGACGTAGGATAGGTACCACCTCCAGCAGCACCCTCCCCCTCTCCCCGCTCCTCATCTGCTCAACATCCGGCCAAGCTCGTTTCCTTAACCTTGCCGCAGGTGCGAGAAACTCATCCTGGAAACCCGCCGATTCCTCTTTATGTATTACAAACCTCACCGTTATTCTCACCTCTATCCACACGACGCTGTATTCCTTTCTCCTTCCCCCTCCACGCCATCCCCCATCCCCCTCCGCGCCGTTCGTACACACTCACCACACCGTCCACGGCAGAATCAACTCGGCCACCACCAATGTAGATAGACCTTGGATGTTTTGACGCCACCCCGTGGATGATGACAAAACATTTAATTACTGACCATGAAACCTTTTGTTGGTACTAATTTGGAGATGTGCTCCACGATAAATGGGGAACGCACAACCCTCTAGATTTCCTAATATCTCTTAAATGTCTCGTGAGCACATTGCTGGTGTAGAATTACAAACTGATATATTTCTGCAATGAAGTTATTTAGTGGTACAAAGATCATTTTTCATCATACATGCATGATATATGTTGCATCGATGTTAACCCACACATGCAGCCTATAAAAATAGCATTTTTTTAAACCCTTGTCTCTAGATAGGTATTCATTTACCAATTTACAATACAATGAAAATTTTACAGTATAACATGGTAAAATGTATAATAAGATTACGTATAAATCTTATAAATATTCAGAATATACGTCCTCCTGAGCCTCTAGCTCGTCAAGAGGTGCTTGCATTGGCAAACATTGTTAGGAAAAGGAAAAAAAAACATTTCTTAAGCAAGTACTAAGGTTTTTTTTCTTATTGTGAAGGAACTGAAACTTTATTACATACTTGTTATCAGATAAACATGTTTACAGAAAAAAAAGTTCTCGTGTACATAAATGGAAATCGATATTATCCAGGCAAGGCAGTGTTTCTGCTTGTTAATGATCGACCAGCGAAGAATTTCTTTATGGTTCATTTGAGTAGATAGGAGAATCAGATGGTTCAATGTCTGCCTTGTAATTGTCTTGATTCGTAATTTTTGTTGTCTGGCGTGTAGCTATCCTGATTTAAAACTCCATATTCCAAGTTGGGCATTTCAGTGTGGTACAGTTACAATTCATCCCATGTAAACTTACTGTCACCACACTTTAAATAATAACAGCAATGCTTTTCAATGCATTAAGCATTAATGTTGCCCTTAAAATAAAAATTTCGTTAATGCAGAGTGAGTGTGATATTATGTATGTTGTACTAGGAATAACTATAAAAATTAGTCATTTCGAAGATTTCTTGCTGTTTGACTGAAAATTTGACTGGTCATTATTATTATCCCTTAAGTATAGTGAAATCGAGTACCTCATTAAATACTTCGTGATATTCTCCTGAATGCACAGTGGTCTTGTTTAATTATTCGCAAACTTCAAAATATGAGGCAACTACCCTTATTAGGGTGGGAGGGGCATAATGCGTCGGGATAAAAAAACTGATCTTTCGGGATGCCCATGCAATCAAATTCCAAGGCTACAGCATATTTTCCCTTCATTTTGTAGGGTTCCTGAATGATATATCATCTGGCACCATCTCAAGTAATTTGTTCCCTTGAATGTCTCGGCAGTCGCGATTACTCCCCTGCGATGCTTCTTTTTTTCCGTTATATTTTTTTCTTTCGGTCGCGCCCGCCCCTTGCGATGCTCCGCGGAGAAAAACTGGAAGGGACCGAGTGTATTCCCGTGGATTTTGCCACCATGAGTCTTGTATTTCTGCCTTCGAGGAAGGGATTCATTCCATTAGGCAGCGGAGGCGGAGTGGTGCGGACCGAATTAATGGTTTACGTGGGCGGCGCCTTCGGAAACCCTGGCGCCTCCGGCCGACGCCCTCCCCCGCCCCTCACATCTGCTCGTCTTTTTTATCCGAAGGGCGTGACCCCTTGCGTTTCGACCTCATGACGGCTGGAACGAGCGGCATTCAGGGAAGGGTGTCGCCTTGCATAATTTTTGTATCCTACCTTCAAGTAGTATAAGATGTTGCCAGTGTACAAGGGTGTCTGGATCCCTGTGATTACGCAATGAAAGAAGATGGAGGGGTTCGGGTTGGTGTGGTGGCTAGTTATTGGTTTCTCATCCCGTGGGCTCGCGTTCAAATCCCGGCTGTGGCAGACGTGTCTGTCCTCTTCCCTTATCTCCTAATTTACACTTCTCCATTCTCCTCCGTGCGTTTTCCTCGTCCAGGTTCCTGGTCCAGGTTTCCCCGCACAGCGTTATTCTCCTTGCCGGACTATTCCATGAGTAGCTACATATTATGCGCAAATGGCGCAACTTGATGATGACCACAAGAATTAAGTATGCGATGGACTTCCTTTTTGTGTGTTTGTTAATTTGTTGCGCTAAGTTGAATAAAAGGGAGGAGACTTTATTGTAAAATGAATAGGGAAGTCCGCGAAGGGAGGGCAGAGTAGCAGAATACTTCTTAACTACTCCATGAAAACCTGCCTTAATCGGTGGAATACATTAATAATGAATATTCGAATTAGGCTCATCTAAGTCCGGGTCTGAAAAGGAATGGAGAAGGTGCATTGGATCGAGAGGAAAAGGAACGACGAAGTCTTAAACATTGTGGGCGTGGAGAGGAAGCTTTCAGATGAGAAATGGAGGAGATGGTGTGGATGGAAAGAGTACGCTATGCGGGCAGGGTGTATTGAGAACCGTGATTAAGGGTAGATTGTCAGGTGAGCGGGGGAGAGACGCTAGAGAATAGGATTTAGAGATGGTATGAAAAATAGTTGGCCTTTATATGAATTAAATAGGGAGGTGTAATTTGGGAATGGGACAGGTAATTCGTAAAATTCGCCATGTGAGCACCTTCCTTTTTTGGTGAAATACGTTAATATCAATAATAATTGTGAATTATACTGGGAAATTTAACGTGGTTGGGCGGCAATCGTGGTGATCCGTAAAATAATGCTATATGTAAACCTGCCTCAATTTGTAGAATACGTTCAATAAATAAGTAATGGCTTCCTATGATCGTGTGCGATCTGCGATGGTTGAATACCGGTGGAGGTATTTGTGCGAGGCGGTAAATAGGCACTTGCTTGGCTCACGGGTTAATCTCATCCCGTTTCTCTGCCACCGAAAAAGCCGCAATGCGAATGACCTCAGCGGCAGAGGTGACGCATCTGTTGAAAATATAGCGATGCCATGGCGATCGTCGCGGTGGGTCATAGCGACTGACTGACTGCTCCTCAGCTTCGTGTGTTTGCGCCCTGCCTGACGTTCTCGTGTTCTCTCCTCTGCTTGCGGTTGCTGAACCTCGATCTCCCCCCCTCCACTCTCCTGTTGCATTCCAACCACGCTCTCCGTCCATTTCTGTCCCCTCGCGAAAGCTCACGCGTTCATGGTGCCCGACCCCAACGTGTCTCTTGCGGATCCTCGCGAAATTCTTCCAGGAGGAGCGTAATTATCATGAGCGGTCAGCACTCTTGAGACTTATTTGACTTGGGCCTCTTGGTTAATCGGAAAATTTTAATTTTTAATATTTTTATTTCTTTTCTCGTGAGCATCCTACACCACGCTTTCGATGTGTATGAATTATACAGTCTTCGTTTGCCGCTCTTTTCGTTCGCCTTTAATTCGAAAATTGTCTACATCAGGGAATTATGTCTCATAACCTGGCCGATTTAGTGGTTCTGCTTTAGGTGTTTTACGTGTTCAGGTAGAATACCAATCAGTAAAAAGCGGAGAGACTTACCTATAACATTTTGCGAATCACCCCGACTGACCTCCATTCCCTAATTGGACTTCTCTTCTCCCTGTAAGACATATTCTCTTTCATTCCATCTATACCAATAAAGTCGATTTATAATAATAATTATTATTATTATAAAGATTACTCTCTTTCTCCCCCTTCCCTGTTTGCCTTAAATTCTTCCCTGTACCATGTTTCATCCCATACCAGCTTGGTATTCGCGCCATCGAAACCCATTATACCCTCCTTTGAAGTTGTTGTTATTCTTCCTATCAATCCAATTGTCTTTCCGTTAGGAGCGTTAATATTCATGAATTCACATGCTAAAATATTATCTGTTAAGACACCTACTGAGCCACTTCCAGGACTGTCTCGGCGGAAAGATATGCTCGCTCGTGTAGCTTTCTTTAAGATTCACTATTTAATAGGATAGTTCTGAATCCTTAAGATTCGCAATAGGTGTGTATTTTATCAGTCTTTGATGAAGTTCTTCGTTTCTGCACCGAGTAAAAGGAGATCGCTCTATGCATGCTTTCTCGTGAAGTTGGATTCAACGGCCGAGCTGCTATTCCGCCTCCGTCCCGTTTGTCAGTTTCATTCAGCGCTTTCCCTTGGATTTGGATTAGTTCGTGGTCGACTTTCCACATTAGTCCAGAATAGCTGCTCGTGTGCAGAGTAATTATTTGTCCTCATCTCCCATACAAGGATTTCATTTGCTTTTCAACACGTTTTCCCTCTTGCATCAACGCGTATTAATGCTTGCGGATCTCCTACAGTAGCACGCATACGCAAATAGGTTAGATATGCATCACGAGATTCGTCTCGTCCGATGAAGACGATTTACATTAAATATTTCGACGTTTACGTGGAATAAACTAGTCTATCCACTATTCTTTTTGTGAGGAGCATTAATGTTCATAAATTTACTATATTTCCAGGTCGGTCAGAAACGATCATTTAAGAGAGATATTTTGACGAATGTATAGCTATGTGAATTGGATTTTCCCCGTAAACTTGTGTAATATTCATTGGTAATGAGCGTGTAATGAAATTTTGCACACGATGTCGTTCGAAAATCCAACTTTCGCTCCGATATATTTTTTAAATATGATCCCGCATTCTTTCCCAATATGCCACCTCTCTTCGAGCTGAATTCCTTCGGCTGGCCGCGAACGCGCTGCTAAATTCTGTGGTATTGGACTATATTGGTGCGTCTTGAAAAGGGATGTGACTCAGTCGAGGGGAAGAGGTCCTCTTTTTTCCGTGTGAACAAAATAAAACAGCCCTAAACATCATTCCCCTTCACATCCCCTTTCTTAATTTCCCAGAATCCTCGCCGGCCACCCCCCCCCCCCCTCTTCACTTCGACTTCCCCGCCCGTGATCATTTACGCGCGCTAAACAAAATATTTGTGCATCTTACGTGTTTCCCGTCGTCGGGCGCTTGCAAAACGCTTATAATTAGCCCCCGACAGTGACTCCCTTTTCCCCTGAAAAATTCTCCCCTTCCTCTCACACTTTGTATCCTTCGCCGCTTCCATCCCGGTTCCACAAGTGTTTCTTCCTTCACTTGCTCTCCGTGATATTTTCACCCTGGTCTTGCGGAAATAATCGATTTTTTGTATTTTCAGGTGAAAATGAGATTACTCTTTTAAAGTATCTAAAATTTTGGTTTTTAGGGGCACAAGAAAGAGATTTTGCCATTTAATTATTATGAAGTTTTCAATACTGACACGTGAAATTTATTTTAACGCGAAAATTACGAATTGTTTTATGATTGAAACAATAATTGATATCGGAATAACACCCCAGTTTTTAAATCTTGGCCGACTGGGACACAATCGTTTATTAACTTTTAGATTAACTTCAAAACGTCTCTTTAAAAATTGTTGGATGTTACTATTAGTAGTACCACCATTCAAGTCATCCATCGTTACGCATATTTTCAAAGATTGATGGCCCCGGAGGATGAATTTTTCCAGTAAGGAATTTTTACATTTGTGAAAACTTGCTTTAAGTTTTTTTCGTTTGCAATGGTTATCAATCATTTTTCCCGATGATTTTTATCCCCAATTCTTGCTTATTTCTTTCTTGATTTACCTTTGAGAATTTACCTCGGAGATACAAAGCCCAATATTTTTCCTTTGAAATTCCACTCGCTGGCGACGAATAACCGATCCGGATTTCCGTTAACTATCAAATTCAATTTTTTTACTGGTCATGTTTATGATTTGTATTTTATGTATTTTACATGTTCATCTCTCTTCGTAAGTAAAGTGGGTTTGTGCGTTCTATTTTTCGCTCTGAGGGGGTTCGGGATCGCGGTTTTTTTCCACTTCTGCGTTTCGGATTGCTCGGAGTAACGGAGCAGTCTATTTGGACCCTTCCCCTCCACATTTCACGGGTCGTGATGCACTCGTTCCTCGTGGACGATGAGGAAGAGCCACTCCCTGTTTGGAGCACATTTAGCTCTCTCTCTCTCTCTCACTCTGCGAAGGAATCGCCTCCGCGTGTACACAACGGAGGAATCAGCACACTCGAATAGATGAGCGAGGAGCCTCCACGTGACGGATATCCATCCCCCAAAGCGAACGTGGGCGCTTTTCCTTGTTTTGCGGAGGAGGTAATGTGGTAAAGAAATTGGGAGTCCACTATCAGAACCTGAGAAAAATCACTTCGCCAAACCATCAAAAAATCCATATAAATAATATCTGAGAAGTAGATAACATAATATGCATACCGATAGCATCGAAGTTATTTCTAAAGTAACCAAGGAAGTATATCTATTTAATTTTTTGAAAAATATGTCCTGGCTTCTCCTCAAAGGCGTCTTACAAGCGCCGACCTCAGTTTTCCTAAGCATATTTCTCGATGGGTGAGTTGTCATCTTGTGTTCTTTTTGCCCCAATTAGGTAAAAGAAATCGTTGGTATTTATCTTACGTACCATTATGGCTACTATGCATTGGATTGCTATTTTTCATAGGTTCGGTACACGAAGAGTAATTAATTATGTATATCTATAATTTTGAATCGAGACTAGCATCCGAACAAGTTGATTACATTATAGACTGCGAACATTATTTTTTGGCTTTACTATGAAGTAATTAAATTTATTTTTATCATTATTATTATTATTATTTATATTATTTCCTACGTATCTGTTTCACCCTTATTTATTAATTAAAACAATACAAATGCCATCTGTCGATAAATATTCCTCATCAAGTAGGAAACTCTTGCGCAACCTTTGTATTTCTTCCTAATGATGGATCTTGAAAGTAGGTCGCTGCTGGTCCTCATCTAGGTCTTGCATTGCTACCTCTTTGAATGGGTCGTCTTCACCTCACTAACTGGAATGCACTGGTGACATTTGCCGCAGTGGAAGAATTTTAGATATTCACTTGGGAGGGAAGATTCTTCTTGTCATGTTATTATTTAATATTCCTCAGGGAAACCTTCCGCTCATCAGATGATCGCTGTCAAATTGAATGTGTATGATAATTTTTCGCGAATCATTTGTGCCTGAGAAGGGAATGCAATCTGGCTTTTCTTGTATTCTTACGCTTATTTTTCAATCCAAAATATGGATTCCTAAGTTCTTGGAACGAACTCCACTCTTCATGCGTAGAATTTATGTAAAAAAAACTATTTAGGGTGTCTTAAGCGATTATTTGAAGCATACGTTAATTTTTGTATCCGAAAATGTAGTCTTGGAGTAAGTTAGTCGCGTGTATGGAATGCCCGAGTATATGAGAATGAAGAGTATTTTACTTTGTATTTTAAGTCGTTCTGCGTGCTTATCTTAGGAAATAACCAAATTTGAAAAGTGAAAATCATCGTATACTCCTCCTGTGCTTTATTTGCCCAGAACGGATTTCCTTTGAAGGTTTTTTTCCAGAATCTATCTCGAGATGGCTTCTTGTAACGATACTTCCGCAGATTTCATTTCACGCCCTAGCTTGGCAACAGACAGCTCTTCCACGCACATCATTTTCATCAGTGTGAACGCAGTGGTCTTCATTTGTTGCGAGGTCTTTTCTCCAGATCTCCCAGCTTCATTCCGGTAGAATCTGAGGAGTGCATCTGCATCCAGAGTTATTCAAAACCTCCCGCGTCGTATTCCAGAAACTTACTTTCGCGTTCGCCGTCACGTTTTTCATTCTAGAGGCCTTAAACCGCTCTTCCATTTTTTTTATCAAGCGCACTTTTATCATTGCAATAGCTTTTCTGGAGACTTACTTTTCCTTCCTCTTATCTCATTCCATGAATCTTGGTTGAGTGAATTGCTTTCCTAATTTTTTTTAAGAAATAAAGACGTGGACGACGAGAAACCGAGCTGGATTTCGGTGAACTCTCAAATTCAATTTTTACCGCTGATGTTTATAATTTAAAAAAAATGTATTTTACGTGTACTTTTCTCTCCCTAAGCAAATACTCACATTTATGAAGGAATTCTAAAAACTTAAGTTTCACTTTCATAGTATTTATATTGGTGTGTAGGTCCCGCATCCATTGTACGAATTTTTTTGAATGAAAGTTGATCTAAAGGTAATATTATTGAAGAAAGTTTTTTAATTCATCAGTTGCAAATCCTTGGTTCGACTCGTTAGAAATCATTAATAGATCTCCATTGACCGCAAGCAATGTGCTTGGAGAAAAGGTGGAGGCGGTGAGCGGTTGGTCTTGTTTGCCAGCTGAGGGACTCAGAACAACGTCCTGCCATCTGTGGGGGAAGCGGCGAACGACTTGTTCACCCGGGTGGGATGTTAGGCATATTTGAACCGCTTGCTCTCCGTTGTTAGTCATTATTTGCTCTTCATTACTTCTTAACCTTGGCGTTGGTGGCGTAGTTTTCGCATTAATTTTCATGCGTGTGTTTTGTAGCATATGACATAATATTGTTCCATGAAGCTGATATTTGCGATCAAATTGGTATTTCCGAAGGTTCATGCGCTTTAAACTTATGTGCAGTTTCAGAGTTTGGTATCAAGATATTTGTCATGACAAATGGATTGGTTATACGGTTATTTAAATTGTATGCTCATTGCTAATGTTCGATGCGCCTCAACGAAAAGAGCTTTTTACGGAAATGTCGCCGCAATTCAATTCAATCTCACCGCATATGCATCACGCGGTTTCACTGTAGGGAAATCTCTTGTTATTTGTTGTGATAGTACACTATTTTTAGAATCTACTATCATTCTATGGACAAAAATTTGTCAATGGATACCCGGAGTGGAGCAGATAGCTATTGAAGTATGTTTTCTCCTGCATGCTTGTATTGCATCGGTAACGCATCGTAATAGCAAAGAACTCCGCCGAGGCGCCACTATACGATCCCTTCCGACGCTTCCAACTCTTTTTCCGCTCTCGCCTTCGCCTTGTTTCAGCACCGACACCACCTAGCGGCTCCTCCAAGAAATGATTCTTGCGCGCCAAGAATTGGAAGACCGCGATTTACGATTGTCGCGGCGAAAACTTCCACCGTATTCGACAATATAGCTTTACCTTCTATGGATTTTCATTGGAAAAAATAAATTCCAGTTATCGTAAAATTCCTAGTTATCCATCGCGTATACATTTCTCAGCACTTATCATCATTGATTTTTCGATATGTATTTTGATACCCGTTGAAGGTCAGTCAGATAGTACATTAAATTTCCGTTCATCTTTGGCAGTTAAAGAAGCTCAATTTGTTATAATTTGCGTTACTAGTCTCGTAAATTAGTTTGGGATACAATTCAACCATTAAAAAACGTACTTAGAAAACTAAATTAGGAGTGGAAATTTTCGCGGAAATTAATTTTTGCCCAATGTTTATGATATCAATTCAATCATATCATTCAATCAATTCAAGGGCAGATTGGAAAGCAATGGACTCAATTTTAAATGATAATTATTTGCAAGGTTGCGATTTAAAATTACATTTCGATGTTTTGAAATGAAGTTATGCTATTGAAGAAGGATATTTCAAATTTCCACTAATCAAAATTTGTTTTTATTTCGAAATTTGGGATTTCATCTTGCTGTTGTTGGATTAATTTTCATGACCCTCTGCAATATGTGATGATACCGCTCTCGTGCTGTATTTCATAAACTCCCCAGAGAAGTGGGCCATTTCCGTGCAACCCTGGGTGCTAGGAATTTTTCGCGCGCAGGGCATTGATCGCACGAGGCTGATGCAGGGGAACGGCGGGCGACTCCCACTTCAGAGTGTGGAACGCCTTGTTTTACGTCAATTTCGCCCGCTGCCCCTCCCCCAACCATCCTAAAATCTTCTCCTTCTGTCCGAGCAGATGAATTCATCTTCCTCCAAACTCCGTCGTCTGCAGTGGAGGCGCTGACGGCCATCCTAATATTGGAACACAATAACTGCCGGTGGGCGTATCTAATTTTCTCTAGTATGACAAAATGTTTTTTATTTAATAATTAGATATTATTGTAGAAGTAGTATGATTTTGGGCTTAGATTCATCACAGTAAGTTCTTACCGCACATTTTATAATTTATTAGAATCAGGGAAATCTGTTTCGGAAAACGCTGATAACCACGAACAGTAAGTTATATATTTAAGCTTAATTGCAGGACTCTAATTCCGAATATTACAGTAGAAATGTATTCTTAAGCTAAAGAAAATACCGCCGTTGCCTGTTAATATTATTCAAGGAGAGCAGTTCCGTTGTTGTTACTGGTCTAATTATTTCAAGACTATTCTCTGAAAATAATTTAGCGTTTGTGGTGAAATTGGTGAAACATGTAGCTTAGACAATTAATTATTTTAAGGGGTAAAATACCGTGTAAGGTGGTTTGAGTAGGGGAAAATATTTAAGAGAAAATGCTAATAATTACATGCCATTACTGTCTTCCAAGTACTCGTCTAATCCATACCATCTGCCTCCTATGTATCTCAATTACAAACTGTCTCTCCTCACCCACCATTTTAGCACTTACTGATTTCTCCTCTTTTCTATCATCTTCACCTTCTCCATTCTTCTCCACAAGGAATCGGTAAGAAGAGAAATTTGGGGAAATAGTCCAATTGTGTAAATACGGTCGAACATTGTGATCTCCTTTTCGCTCCCATTATCCCTCATGCGATCGTGGATAGAAGGAAGATGTGTGGTGCGTGGACTCATCCCTGCGAAAGAGTCCGCTGCTCTTCCCTTCCTGCTCCTCCGCACGCCAACGCCCTTTGAGCACAGTCCGTCGAGTCGCATTCCTTGTCCGTGATCGGAATTCATAATTCGCGCCCGTGCAGCCCTGCGTGAAAACGGATGACATCGGGAAGGGGTATGCAGGCGTTGCCTTCTCGGTTGGCGGCTAGCTGTAGCCACTGCAGTGTCTTACTCCCTAGAATATGCGCAGAGGATATTTCAACTTTCGCTTCGGGCTACTTATCCTGTCTCGGCTGCATCAACGGTTTATTTACAGTTCAAAAAGAGCATCTCTAGTTCAGCCTTGTCAGAGTTTATGACCTCTTGAAATTATAGACGTTACCCCCCCTGGCGCTGTGATAAAAATAATTATTTAAGGTATTCTGCTGGTTAAAGTGGGTTTACGTGGAAGACAACACTGCCATTATACTCGTCAGCCCCGCTGGTCTCATTGTCTTCCCTGTATTCCTTTCTCTTGTTCAGTGTAAACTTCTATACTCTTCATACCATCCATTCACCTCCAACATTTTCCTTCTATCACGGCTTTGAACGTTAAAAAAAACATTCGTAAGTGGATTCGACCATTGGATGATAGTTGAAGCATGCAGCTTAGAATGTTAAGTTGTCGTATTCATGATCCATATCGAATTGAATGTAGTTATCATGCTGTGCATAATATGCCATTATGAAATCGAAAGTTTTCGCCGAAAATCTATAATAAAATAGTTTACTCCTTTGAATAGTATAACATCATCGCCATTCCTATCGTAAATAGAAATTATGATAGCGTAATGTCTTATTTGTGTAGTTTTTAGTTAGTAAGTGTAATAGAAGGAATCCGTCTTTATTAAACATGAATTGCTATTTGAAATTTATCCTTTGTTTGGGTTAAGGACAGCACATTGTGATACAGAATGCAATGTTTAAAACCTCAAGTTTTGAAAATGCATGAATATATATGTTCAACGATATACTGCAATGAAATTGCCTTACTCACGGGTACACGTACTCCGTTTCTCTTCCGTACAGGTGTCGGCCGGCCAACACCTTCAGATGACTGGAGACCTCAAATCTGGGGGCACCGTTGTGTCTCAGCAGGCCATGTTCTTCCAGCAGCAGCAACAACAACAGCAGCAACAACAGCAGCACGGCGGACCTCACCCAGGGGCCCACCCTGGCCCCCACTCGGGTCCTCATCCGGGCCCTCATCAAGGACCTCACCAAGGGCCCCACGTGGGCCCACACCAAGGCCCGCACCAGGGCCCTCCGCACTCTGGGCCCCACCAGGGACCCCACCAAGGACCCCACCAAGTACCTCACCAAGGCCCCCACCCCGGGCCCCATCAAAGTCCCCACCAAGGTCCCCACCAGAGCCCGCACCAAGCCCCTCACCAAAGTCCCCATCACGCCCCACACCAGAGTCCGCACCCGCACCACTCTCCTCAGCACCAACAGTCGGGAGGTGGTGCCGGCAGCGCGGGGACCCCCCATTCCAACCCGTCCCCCGTGTCCGCCGCAACTCCCGACGGGGGTAACGGCCCTGTCGGAGGGGCCGGGCCCGTGGGTGGAGGCCCTGGAAGCGGCGGTGTGGGCTATTCCGTCTCGCAATCGCAGACCATCAACTTCACTCAGCAGAGCCTGAGGAGAGGACCCGGTGGTCAAGGTGGCAGGCAGCAGCAGGCGGCCATGGAGGCGGCAGCAGCGGCGGCACAGGCGGCCGCGGCAGCCGCAGCGGCGGCGGCAGCGGCCAACCCCGTCGGAGGACCCCAGGGCCCCGGAAGCGGCGGCGTCCCCGGCGGGCCCGGGCTCCCCCAGTCGCCGGGAGCCGTGGGACCCCGTCCGATCGTCATGGACAACATCCAGGCCCACAAACTGATGCAGCAGCAGATGCTGAGGGCGCAGGTGATGCAGCAACACCAGCAGCAGCAAGCACAGCACCAGCAGGCCCAGCAGCAACAGGCGGCGGCGCAGCAGCAACAAGCCCAGCACCAACAGGTGCAGCACCAGCAAGCGGCCGCTCAGCAGCACCAGCACCACCCGCACCACAACCACCACCACCATCACCACCACCACCTCAACCACCACCACCACCAAATGAACCACCAGCAACAGCAGCAGCCGCAGCAGATGGGAGGCATGGGCCCCAGGCCACCGCCACCCGAGTACAAGCAGAGCCAAATGATGCAGCAGCAGATGCTGGGCCTCATGGGGCAGCAGGGACAGGGAACGGGGCCGGGCCCAGGCGGGGTGGTAGGGCCCCCGTCCCAGGGGGCCCAGGCTGGCGGGGGTCCTCCCCAGCAGCAACAGCAGCCGAGGTTCCAGATCAGGCCGCAGATGCGGATGATCCATGCGGGGGCAGGCGGCGGTGGCGGCGGCGCTGGCGGAGGCGCGGGTCCCCCCATGCAGCAGATGCCCCCTTCTGGGCCCATGATGAGGCCCGCTCAACAGCAGCAGGCTGCCATGATGGCTGGAGGGATGGGCGGTCCCGGCTACGTCCCATCGCCACAGCAACAGCAACAACAGCAGCAGCAACAACAACAGCAGCTTCTGGTCTCCGGAGGTGGTGGCATCGGAGGGCGGCTGGCGGCCTACTCTAACCCAAGGCACCAGAGGCCTCCGAACGTGAGCGTGGTGCCGGACGGAGGTATAGCGGGCGGTCGCACGGTCCCCGGTGGCCCCTCAGAGTGGAGGCAAATCCTCATGACGCAGCAGCAGCAACAGCAGCAAGGGGCCGTTTTCGGAGGTCCCCAAATGGGCGGACCTCAGTTTAGGCCCGCGTTCCCTCACCAAGGTAAGAAAAGTCAGTATTTGTGCATTTTGTATTATTACGAACCCTGAAGTACACGACTCTATATCTAGCAATAATCAGATGTTTCACAGTCGATATATCGGAAGCGTAAATGTAAAAAAATTCAATTTAATGAGGTCTGGGATTATGGAATTTGCTCGGAAATACCTCATTACCGCTATCGTCTTGGCTGGTTTTCCTTTTTCACATATAAATTTATTTTATTTGCCCATTCTCCCAGTTTGATTTTAATACCCGCCGGCGAATCAAGTATGATCGATAACATTTTAAATGTAGTTCTTAATTATTTGCATTTGCGCTTTTATTTCTCCTCATGGATATAATATTTCCTTCGGTAACATAATTACAAACCTTTCACAATTTCACATATTGTTTGATATCTACATCTACATAATACCCCGCAAGCCGCCTAAAAGGCGTGTGGGCATGTTTTGAGCTAGATGTAACTCTATGATTTCGAGCCTTCTATATTTTGGTATAGATATTTTGTTCTCGTTAGAATTGTCGGACTCATGCTTAGTAAGTCTCGTATATTGAAGGCACTAGATAGCTTCATTATTCTAAAGAATTTATCGCGGTGAAATCTTTTGTTCTTAATTTTAAGAAATCAAGTTTTAAACTATCTGTTAAGAAATAAGCACAACAATTTCATTCATTTAGTTGCACAAGATTCCATGAATATTTTCTTTCTGTGTTCTTAGATTTTCCTCATAATAATACAAGATACAATAATGACATCGATGTGTCTCTTACAATGGCTAAATAATTTTTTAACTTGAGCTTTGTTGGATTCTAGGGATGTGCGAGTACTCGGAAATCCGAGTCGAGTAGTTGGTACTCGATTCGAGTGCTTCGAGTAGTATTACGAATGCCGAGTCGAGTAGTTTTGGTTACAGAGCTGTCGAGGCCAGTTAGTTCAGAAATAAGTCGTTCTAATGCCTTGGCTTAGGAGTTTCAGTTTTTTATATGTGTTAGTCAACCACAATAGTAATCAACGTGGGCGCCGAATACTTTTTCGTCAGCCGCGGATGCGGACTGTCTTCCGACCCGGCGGCGTATTAATATCGAATATTACATGATTTATTTACGGATATAATCTTTAATACAATCGTCAAAATGCCTTTACTGTGGACTCTTAAGAGCAGTTTGTGGATGCAAACATTAATGAAATTGATTACATATTACTAGCGGTAGATTCATTTCAATGGTGCTTATGGAACTGTTTAAGACACATTTATTTTCATTCATCTCCTTATTATGGCTTAGTTACCATCTACGTTCCTCATTATCTTTTCCCTTTTAGATCAAGCTATGCATTCCGAATAGTAAAATCATAAGAGCAATGGAAAAGTGAGAGTATGTTGGAGTATGCATCACTGTATTGCTTAGTTCAGGAATTGCAGGACTCGACACGATACACAACTCGACTCGAGATTAAAAAGCACTACTCGCACGTCTCAATTGGATTCATTATTCAAAACGTGCTTGTATCATTCCTTGTGCTTATTTCGCATAATGTTTTTGTCACAATTTGTGTCAACACAAATTTAATTCCTCTATCAACTAACCTTTTCAGGCTCGTTCGGCATGCCTGGGGCGCAGGGCAACATGCAGATGGCAGCGCAAATGCACCAGCATCACATGGTGAGAACGACGGGTCCTCAGGGCAGTCAAATGCAGATGCTTTCACAGCAGCAGCAAATGGCTATGCAGCAAACAGTCGTACCGGGTGGCATGGGAGGTGGCAACCAGGTGAGTAGAGAGCGATTATGGGAGAGAATATCCCCATTATTCACGATTTATTCATAATTCATGTGTGAATCGAAAGAAATGCATCTATGTACTTCTATCTATCGGGATACTTCGGGAGGTCTTATGAATGATTTCAGGCGGTTCTAGGTGGGAAGGGTTGGTGAAAAGCCGCGAAACACCATGTTCCGATGTACTATTGAATCACTTTCATTTTTGTCGTGGATATTAAATATGATGTTTCTATTTAGCAACCTTGAATGAAAGCATTTTATTTGATACACTTTTCTTCTGAATCACAATGTAGTGACAACATGGCAATTCCGGGCAGGGGATCCAATCTGTAATTGAAAGAGGTGGAAATTTAGTTATCTCTGTTTTGTTTGGGAGCTTATTTCCGTATTTTCGCTCGTCATTTGTCATACATGGTGTGGAATATTGGGGATAGTAGGATGTGGGCTTACATAATTTTTTTATTAGAGGGACTGATTCCAGCTATCGATGAATTGAAAGATTTGCATGCAGTCCAGTGGAGTACTCATTTGGGTTATGGATGTTAATCTTTAAACCCAAAAATACACATTTGATCCTGTGATTTATCGTATTTGCTGTCACAAATTATAATAAAATTTTACCGAGCTTTATTAAGGCTGACTACACTTTTTCATGCTGAAGAGTGCATAAATATCCCTCTCTGAAAGCAGCTGTTGTAAAGTAAAATTTGTTAATTTTTCTTTGTATAAAACCTCATAAACTAGTCGTCTGGCCCTGCTTTTTCTTTGAATACATTCAAGTTTATTTTCAGTATAGCCAAGTAATTGTATTAATATACATATTTAAGTTAATTTTATATTTGTTTTCCATTCAAATTCCTTAATTTTGGAATGTATTCATTTATTCATTAAGTCTTGATTTTGGAATGTTTTTGTAATTTCTTCAAGTACATATTAACACAAACGACCTGATGATGCATCCAGTGTATAATGCTCGTAAATATCGCTTTTGTTCCTTTGAAGTAACGCCGAACGGGAAGTCATTCACTCATCGAGCGGGATGAAATAAATGTCTCCTCATTCCCATTGATAATAATATCTTGATCTTGATGGTTCAGACACCCCACTACCCACTGCCCCGTCGCGACAAGTGCCCGCATATCTCACACGCATCCCCTCTCCGCAGATGCCGCCGAGCATGAGCCTGCAGATGTCGCAGTCCATGTCGATGAGCAGCGGGAGCGTCGGGACGCCGACGGGACGCCAGCAAGTGGGCTCCCCTCACCAGGTGACCTTCGGGCCGGGAGGCGGCGGCGCCGTCGGCCAGTTGACGGGAGGCGGCGGCGGCCAAGGCGGCGGAGGCGGCGGCGTGGTGGCCGGCGGAGGCGTTGTGGGTGGCGTGGGGCCGGGCAGGGGCGGGAGCGGCACCCCCACGCCCCAGCAGGGCGGGCCCAACCCCCAGCAGCAGCAGCACCAGGCGCAGCAGCCACCGCGGGCGCCGAGCGCCGCGGACTTCAGCCTCGAGTTCCTCGACCACCTCCCGGCGGGCGACTCCTCACACTTGACGGCGGCGGCTCAGGAGCTCCTATCCTCGCTCGACTCCGCCTCCGGATTCAACCTGTTGGACACACTGTGAGAGAGTACATGCGGACAAAAATGATGAGAATTATGATTCGCCCTCCCTCAAGCGCCAAGAATTCGTCCCCAACCCCTCTCACGAGAGGAGTGTTGTTTTGTTTTTTTAAATTTTTGGCGCGGGAAATGTAGGAGGAACGTTGCACGGCTCCCCATGACGCGAGTGATCGTGTGCCGTGTTTTTTTTTGTATCGCCCCCGCTCAAAGGATGTGTTGATTCCTCCTCGGTGGTGGTAGAGAAAATGAAAAAGGTATTTGAAGTGGAGAAGAAGGGAGTCGCCTCCTCGGTCGTATATTCCTCCCCGATCCCAGTCGCGGGGAAGAGGAGCCGCGACATTCCGTTCGCCTCCCGAAATGCACCAACTCTCCGCACTTCGCGTTCCCTCCAAAGAATGTCGGGCCGGGCGTCCCGGCGCGCGATTGGTGCATTATTTTGTGCAAGTAGTCGTGGCCGGCCACCTTTCCTCTCTCTCTCACTCTCGCCAGGAAAAGACTCTCTATATCGCTCTTAGTTTCCCGGTAATCCGCGGGAAGAAGTGGGTTTCTTGTTACGTCTCGTTCCCACCGGTGCGTCGACCAAATCGACTCCGGGAGGGGTACGTTTACTTAGCGAGAGGAAAGGAACGGGCACATTGAACTCTTTAAAAAAAACATGAGCAAGAGCAAAAGGAGAATGAGTTTGTTCTCCTGTTCACCGTCGAAATTCGTCGCGAGTTTTTATTTATGTACATATAACCTATACATATTATATACATATGAAAGAAGAGTAAATGATTATTATATATAAATATGAATTAAATACACACAAAAAATTCGGACACGAAGAAACACACAGAATTTAAGTGCAGACATAAGATAGCGTAAATGTATGGAAACGAAGGGAAATTTTCATCATGATCATAATCATCTTCATCGACTTGAATCTCGAAATTTTTGAAAAAAAAAAGAACACAAAGCACATCTCCCCTCTCCTCATGCTATCATCTTAGACGCGGTTCCGTTTCGTGTGTCTGTATTTATGCATGCTGTGTATATTTGTCACTCACCCTGATGATAACCAAACAACGTCGTGCAAAAAAATAACGATATTATTTAGGAAGAACAACCCCTCGCCGAATATTAGCTTCATCAACGTCCATTGTCTCCACTCCAGTTGGAACTGCAAGAAACAAAAAGTTGTGGACGTGGTGAAATATCTTTATTATTGTTATCACAAGTATCAAATTATTATACCTCATGGTCATCTTGCACACACAAACACATTAACGTTCACACTTGCGCACATTTTTTTAAATTTCCCCTAGACAAAAAAAATATTAGTGCGAAGATGTGATTTTTTACCTTTTTTACCTAATTTTTCATACTTGAAAGGGAATAAAAAAATTTCAATGAATGGGCCCGTCACCCGTGTAGTGGTTGTTATAATGAAAGTAAAATTATGAAAAAAGTGAAAAAGGCGTGTTATGAATCCTATGCTCGCTTTTTTTAAAATGAAACTTCTTCCTCCTCATCTATTTCACGCTTATTGGATGATTCTTAGTTTCATTTCTGCATTTCACTCGCCGCCGCCAAATTTCGCATGTACATATTCATGTGATCTGCTCTCTCGCTATCCATAATTTTAGGTAGTACATTATTTTTGTTTTGCGCTATCATCCATCCTTGCCGTCACTATAGATCACTTTTCTTAAGAGTTAGGAAAAAAAGAGTTTATTGCGGCTCTTGGACCTTTCGGTTCGAGTCCACAATTATGTAAATACTTCTCGCATAAGCTGAATCGTAAACATGAACGTGTGTGTTTTTGTGTGTGTGGCACATGTAAGGAGACAAGTGATGCTTTGTCGGTTCTTGTACCAAATTTACATGAGCCGTTGAACATAAATGGAGACGTTAAATTGAAAATATCATTGCCCCCCAAAAATAATCTTCATCCCGAAAGTTTTTTTCCGATTTCCTTGGTGGACATAAATATCAGGACCGCGTCATTATGCATTGCTCTGGCGAGGAGGAAGATGGAGTATAAAAATGTTTTTTTTTGGTAAAAAAGAAATAATAATAACATTAAGAACTAATGATAATGTGTGTCAGTTGGTGTTGTCGTGTGTGGAAATGTTTCGTCGCATACTGTTTTGTTTAAAAAAATGGTGTTCAAATGAAATGAAAGACACGCGATAAAATTATAGTGACGATTGAATCTTAAATTTAAGGAGATGAAGGCTATTGTGCCAGCAAACAATTTTTACCCCGCATATACTTCCCGCATATATACCTCTTCTTATTGAAACTTAAAACTTTCCTCAACATCCCAAGCATCTGAAAACGTGTTCATAAAAAAAAAAACGAAAAAAATCACCTCAGCAAGCGGCCGAGTAAGTCTTGAAGGTTACTCCTGCCAGCCGTCAGTAAAAAAAAAGATAACCCTCCATATTTCACCCATCATCAGCACTCGCGTAGTTCAATGAAACAAAAAAGGTTAGAAGCCATGATCCGATTCTAAAGGGAGTCCAAATCTTATTCATTCTAAAGAATTCGCTCGTTTCCCCGAGTATTGTTGTGGATAAGGTTTTATTTTAGGCTTGGGCAACCCACCGACGACGAACGTGGCCCAACATATTTTGATAGAGCTAAAATGTCCTGATTAAGAAGAGGGAGAACAATGTGGAAACGTCAATATAAAAGTGTGAAGAGAATATGCATGTTTGTTTGTTTGTACATAATATATATATAATGTAATTGCTCTCGTTAGGAAGGGGGAAAGTGGCAATGGTGTCTTCTCAAGGAACTGCAGAGCAAATTTCGTGTCTGGAAGCGAGTGACAAGTGTGTAAAAAAAATAATATGAAAGTGTTTGTACAAATGTTTGAAAGTGAATCTTTGTCCGGGGAGACTTTTTTTTTCGGTCTAGTTTAGTTTCAACCAACTTACTTTCTATTTCCCTCGACCTTTCACCTATGTTTCGTCTATTCATCAAGAAAAAAAAACGCAAATTTCCATTCCCATTCTTTTTTCCTGACGATTTTTCAATTTTCACTTAATTTTTACCCGTCCTCCATCTGCACTCTACGCTGTAAAATGCCGGTTCATGCGTACTGCATATGCGTTCATATTTTCATGTTCAGGATTATTCTTCGCTGTCGCATTTCCTCCATACTGTTACCCAGAAAAAGGCTCAACTAATTTTTTTTTTTTGAGGATAGTCCAGATTCGTAGTGAATCTTATAAAGAAGAAAAACTTCACACCGGTGCCCTTCAGTAACGTGTCAAGTCGGATTGTGATTATTATAATATTTATTGTCTTCCGCTCTTATCTGCTTCCTTGGTGGATTACGAAACTTATTAGCTGCCTTTCATCAGTTCCGAGTCTCACAACGTCACTCATCGTCTTTTTTTTATTACCTTCAACAACTTTCGTATAAAAGCAATGATGCAACATTTACATGATGCAACCTTATCTTGTAAAGTATATTATCTTCTGGAGTACCATAATCTTTTTTCAATGATGCAGCGTCCATTTTGAAAGTGTTACGCTGGGATAAAATCTTAAAATAAATGGCAACTGTTCGAAAACGTTTAAGTCCAAACAATTAATTTGTGCGCAAAAATGGTTGTTTTAAATCTCATGCTTTCAAAATTCAATCCGAAATCTTTCGTCAGGTGCCCTGCTTCTGTTCAGATCACACATCCTGATGTGCATTCTTACCTGTCGGAGTTCGCTTCTGGAATCTCAAGTATGTTTTTTTGAAACTTCAAAACATTTCGTATTAATTTAGCGTAAAAAAATCCGTGATGGAGAAGTTTTGGACTCGAGCGCGTGCCTGTGGCGTGCGGTTTAGGCAAGATACGTCTCCCGACCATTCCAATGAAATGAACTAGGAGATTTTTCGTCGAGCTCAGAGAGTTCTTTTGCCGCCCGAGGCGCTAGGACAAGAGAGAAAAGTCGTCAGTCCGTGGCGAGATGGTAATTGGATAGGGTGATGAAAAAGACCTCTAGTTTTTCGTGTTTCCCTGCATCATTTGGTTTTAGCGAAACAGAAGGGAAGAATTCCTTCCTCTGTCCCCGTCATCTTCCTCTGCGGCATCCTGCCGGTATGCGGTGCCACAAGTTTCCCTACAATTTTTTTCTCCCTCGCCATTTTTTTTTACCTCGGGCCTCGCCAATCAATAATCGCTGAGCCGATTGGCGCCGAGGGCAGTCGGGGGCATCCGAGGCCAGTTGCATATCGAATTTCCTCCCCTCCCCCACCTCCCCACTCCAACTCTCCGCCCCTTTACCCAGCATTCCCCACCCGACACAACTTCCCCTCTCCTCTCTTCCTACTCTTTCGGTACACCGTCAACGAGTATGGGTTATCCCTCCCCTATTCCCTGTTCGCCTATCATAGCCACCGCCTCGCCTTGCTACCCTTATGCTCTCCATTCGAATTCTAGGGGGATTGAATGCATACAATGACGATAAGTAGATGGTGGAAAAGTTGCCTTTTCTCTCAAAACCGTGTCAAACTCTGCTGCGCGCGCACGGCTATTCTTCCATTCAAAATGTCGCACTCGATCGTTTTATTTTTTTTCATGCGGGTTTCATGCTAGCAATGCTTTTACTGTCTATTAGAACCGGAAGAATGAACCCATGAGGAAATGAGCCTACTATTAAAATAAACTAAACATTGCACGTACTTAGGTAAAGTTGTTCTGTATAAAATGAATATTTAGTTTTTGCGGGAAATATGGAAAGCCACAGTTCAGAAGTTAATAACTTAGACGGTAAAAATCGATAAATAGCTTTCATTTGCTCAATTTGCGTCATTATTTTCTGCCATAACGTCATTCTTTTGTGATGTTCATTGGTTGTAAGTCATAAAATGTTAGATAATTCCGTCCAAATGTACGTTTATTTGATGTATTCCGCCCACAAGAATTCGGGTAGGGGAAATAGCAAAATATTTACGTTATTGTCCAACGAAGTAATTGTCTCTTTCGTTTTGAATTCGTTTGTTTCATTCTAGGGACTTTTAAAGCTTTTCCCCTAATATCTGCAGGCATCAGAATCTAAGTCTACCCTTTCACGAAGCCATAGCGTAATTTAATTGGTGATTTTTTCATATATTTTGCAGCTTTCAAACCTCGCCCAGTTATTATTCTGACGGACGTTATGCAGGCGATAATGCTTAATTTTGTTTGTGAAAATACTCCGAAAGTAGCTGCTTGGAGTAATGCATGAATATCCGTTACATATTTAAACAATGCAACTCTTCCTTTTCACGTAACGCGTTGAATATACAAACCTTAACGTTTTTTTTTTATGGTTTCGATTGATAATGAAAGGATCTTGTGTCTTCATCAAGCGAAAAGTTCTTATGGTGATGACTAAAACGCGTTGAAACTGATAGGCTTTGTATTTCCATTGAAATATGTATAAAACTCCTCCTTCTTGGTAGAAAATCCGCCTATTATTTCAGTCCGCGGAGTGACGTTGTGATGATATGGATTTTGGAGGAATAAATCACCAGCATTCCTCACATTTTTAGAGGCGAGCAAAAGAAAATCACGACCGACCGACTCTGTTACTTTAGTTGGGCCTTGCGAACGACTCATCTGACGGAATCCGAGAGAAAAATATTTTCCTCTAACTAAGTTTTCATTGTTTTTTTTCCGCACATATTTCTAATTTTCGCTAGAGTCAGATTCACAAAAGCTTCCGATTGGCCGATAACAGATAAACAAACCACCGCCCCTCATCTTCCATCCACTTATGAACCGACCAAAGTATGATTATCGCCGACTTTGAACAAACAATTTAAAAAAAACTTATTTTTTTCCTTTGAAGGGCGCTGTACTTAACCCTCCTTACGGACCAGCCTCTCTTTGCTCCGCGCTGCTGTTAGTGTCAGGGCCAACCCGCTTTTTTAATGATTGCCCTTTGTGACTAAACTATTAGTGCGCCGCGGCTAGGTAGAATTAGAAAACACGCTAGTTAATCCCTTGGGAATCCTTTTCGCACTCAAAAAGCCCTACCTCTACCTCCTCGCCGGGAAGGTTCCATCGTCAATTACATTATATGTCGTCCTTCGAGTGGATGAACATTCTTTTTTAAGCAATTTTGAGAGTTTGTTTCTTTATCGCATTAGCCTGTTTCAGCATCCTCCATTCTTCAGCATCCCCTCGCTATTATGTAAAACACAATAGGATCTCTAAGAACCTGGCCAAGTAGTAAGGGTTTGGGTAACGGAGATGCCATTCATGTGAGATGTCATTCATGTGAGCTTGGGGAACTAGTATGGACGAAAATATCTCAAATAATGTGATGCCTGTTTGCCTCCTTGATCGAAGTAGAACAGAACGCACGCAGGAAGGAAAGGGTGTGACTAGAAAAAGATATTTCGTTGAAGAGGGCTGTGACGATATCAACTCTGTGAACAGCCACATTGCTACAGGACGCACCACCCTCTTACTTGAAGGCTTTCATCTAATCTTTTAATGGGAGTAATTTTTTCCTTGGAAAAGATCATAACTGCGCGGTAGCCACTTTCTATAAGGTTTTTATATTCCCCTAAGGTACGGTATGTCTTTTCTCTATGAGCGGCGGAATAGTGTGACAGGGGATCTAAAAATAGGTGATTACAGCAGTCCATCATTATTTCACTTCCACTTCCAGTATTAGCTCACCTAGACAACATTTATACCACACGGTCGGAGTCGGAGCATGCCTATATTATTTTGTTGTCCCCAAACTGGTTGCGTTCAGGAATAATGAGTTTTGTTTTTGGACAATAGGAAGTCTCATTGAATTTTTCAGTCTATTTTTTTTTATTTCGATCTAAAAAGGTTTGAATATTTTGACCATATTCATGCGATATTCTTAGTCCCGAATGTCCATTGTACGTAGGGTAGTATATCATTACATGCGCCTGCCGCGATCATTCGTGAACTTATCTTAAATTGTGCAAGATCAACCCTTCCTTCGAGTGTTAGGTGCATATTTTCCATTCGGTCGGATAACCTATTCAGAAGGTTTCCCAGTAAAATAAATTAAGGTCTTCATCGAGAGTGATGGACGTTACCCATTTGGGATCATCCCTCTATTACTTTTTTAACTTAATTTTCCCTCCGTCCCAACCTCTGGACTTGTGCAAGACGGCGTCAGAAAGTAAAAAAAAAACACTTTTTTGTACCAGGATCATTCATCTCGAAATTTCAATCCCTGAATAATAATTTCTCTCATTTATGCTTTCTCAATGCCTCCAAGACATAAATTATCATTTCTTTTTTTCTCTTATGCTCAATGCAATCGCATTCCCTGGTATTCCGGTACCCTCTTGGGCAATGTCGATTTATAATGGGACCAAGGAACGAATTTGAACCATAGCCAAACGTGGAAAATTATTTAGGAGTGGACGATTTTTCAGGTATAGATTAAACTGATTCAAAACAGAAGAAAGAGTGACTTTTTGAAAAAAAAAATGGGCTCGGAATGCCGAAAGCAAGAGGGTACCAGAAGCTTTCAGGGATCGATGCAGGTTTTTAAGCTCAGTATTTAATTCCTTTTCGCTTCCCAGACGCAGTGAACTGCTATTGTTCTCGGAGATAAATTCTTCCTTTCATATTGCTTTGCATTCGATTTTGTTCCCTATGACCTCCCAAGTTTAAGTTATTTTCTCGTTGTGTTTTGGGACGCATGATAAGGGGAAAGCGAGGACGTAGTAGATATGGAGAGAAAAGGCTCAGTGATCTTTTGAGCGGGAAATAAGGGTAAAGAAGTCTTCTTGTGTGTGTATCGAGAACCAGTTGGAGTCGGTGGATTCGAAAAGTTATATTTAAAAAAAGGAAAAAAAAACATTGCGCCCTCGGAGTACTGGTTGCAGCTGGCTGTGGGACCACATTTAGGCGATGAATTTGTAAAAAAAAAGGAGATTAAAATGTTGTATTGTGAGATTTAAGCTTAATTATCTTCCCCTCTATTCCTTGTCTTTTCTCTCTGCCTCTCTTCGTCCCGCTTCTTGGTTAATTCTACCGATTTATAGCTTTTTATTCCAAACAATGGAATATTCTCTCGGCCACATCGTCTCTGACTCGTCGTCTTGCCATCTTTGAATCTATCCTGCGAAGCGATAACCTTCCTCTGCTGACCCGTCCCTCCGCTAATTCCGTAGCGTCTCTGTTCTGTGCATTACGTGATGAGTATAATTCTCGGCCGATCGGCTTAGTGTTTGTTGACTGAGAGAGCAAAGGCGTGGCTGCAGTTGCCCTGTGGACAGCAACCTGGCCCAATACTACCTCGCAGCGTTGAGCGATGCGCGAGGTGCAGAGAAATGAATAGAGAAAGAGTTATATATACATACATTAAAATGTACACACATATATATATAGTAATGAGGGAACTTAAATGTTTGCCGCTCCAAGGAGCGCCCGCGACCACAGATCTGGAGAAGGCATTGAAGCGGCCCGGTTAGTATTTTGCACCTCATGGATTGTAAAGAGCGAGTTCCTTGCCAATTTTCTCTTACGGTGGGCATTTCCCAAGCGAAAAGTGTTCGTCGTGAGTTGCTGCGGGCATGTAGAGACAGAAACGCCCGTGATGGAACTGAAGCGTTGAAGTCATTGCCGTTGACGTCTTCGGGCGGAACTGTCCTCCCGACGTTTCTCCCGAAAACGTTTCGTTCGAAGTCGTTGCTTCGAGCGCGAAATATTCTAAATTTTTTATATTGTTCTTAGTGGCTGGGTTGATTTTATTCTAGCAGCTGGGGGTTGTCTACTATCTGGGCCGCTTCCTTGCGTCCTCCAGGATTTTCGATAAGGGCGCGTCTTTTTTTCAAAGATTTCCTTCCTATATTTTATATAATTCAGGGATGAGTCTGGTGTTTGCCGACAGGAACCAAACAGCCTGCCAACCCTTGCTCTCTCCGTGTCTGTGCACCATTTTCCTTCAGTTTTCTGTGCAAAATCATCATTTACCCATGAATGTGTGTATCGCCCAATCCCTGATTTTCATACCGTACTTTGAAGCTCCCCCATGCTAGTAGTACCCGTAAAGTTTGTATTTGCTCATTGTCTCACGTGCAGGAGGGAAGTAAACAATGGCTGTGCCTGTCCATTGTTGTAACTCTGTACATCATTAAGGATCTTGAAAGATAGAAAAAAGTAATAAAATGTGTTAATTAAACAAAATATGAGAGGATTGTGCGAATTATGAAGTGAAAAATGGGATCAGTATTTTTGTTATTGATTTTTCGGTTTTATTTTATAAGTGCTGATGTGTTTTTATACGAAATATTTGTTTTTTATATATGCACAATTATTGTGATCTTAAAAAAAATCCATAACAGTGAAGTGTGAGTGTAAAAAAAATGGAGCAAACGTTTTTCATTTCTTCAGACTTCTCAGAAAAAGTTTTCATGGAATTCTTTCTGAAACACCGCTTTGAGTTCAGTGAATGCTGGTGGTAAAATGAGTTGAGAATGTAGCGCAAACAAAAAGCGGACAAGTGAACGTGAAATAAGTAATAACGATAAAAAAAAGAAACATTGAGGAAAACCAAATCAGTGTGGACAGGGTAGAAAAGGCGTTTTTTTTAAGATGGTGGTTTCAGACCTTTCTTTATTTAATTTCCTTTTATTTTTTCTTAACTTAAAAAATGAATCTTGCATAGTCCTTTTTTTAGACCAGCCCACCTTACAAACAAAAAAAACGCCCTTCGCCCGTCGGGTGTCGAGGGAATTCAGAGACATGTTTGAGATTTCGTGTAAATATAACTATTATATATTAAAAATGATCTTCTGAAATACCCTCCCATTTTGTTTTGGAAGGAAGAATGTCTCCCTTCGTGATTCCCCTTTGCCCCCCATCCAAGAACCTCAACACCGATTCCCTTCCAAGAAAAAAGCCAGAACATTTTTTGTTATTGTCCAGAAAAAAATGGGAGACCGCGCAATAAATAATGAAGATAAAATAGCGTTGGTTATCTCGTCAAATTCAAAGATTTCTGTGTAAAATAAAACACTTGAATTGTGTATTATAACGCTGGCTATTTGTATTTGTTCTGTATTAAGTTTCAATCCAAAAACTATACAAAGTTATATTATTATACATATTATATATATAAATATACATAAAGGTTTATCTAATAAGCTCTAAGTTGTTTTGTTTTCTCTATCCTGACCTAAATCCCTGACCTTGACGATCAACTCCGAAGGAGTACTCAATATCCTGCTATTATATCAAGCCATCTGTGTTTACTATGGAAGAATAATATTTGTGTCGTTTTTTCACGTTAAAAACATGAACTTTGAATTAAGTCAATTGTATAAACAGTGTGATCGATCTATTTTTATCTCTCATTGCCAGAATTGAAGGTCCGAAGATCGCTTCCTTTCCTGTTTCTTAATAAGATTCTCAGATATGTTCCGTCTACTTATGATTCAATTTTAGGAGGAAATATTCACTAGTTAAAATTTTTAACCAATGAATAGTTCCGCTGTTAACAACATTATTCGTCTATAGAATTTTACACATTAGTATGGAAGTGTTGTCACCAAAAGACATGGAATAATTCAAGTTAAAAATGCGAATTATCATATTTGCATGATTTAAAGAATGCATGTAGGTGAAAGGAAGTGATCTACTTAAAGAAAAAATATTTGAATCATCCTTCAGATCAAACAATATTTCACTAATGATAGTTTTCTTGGTAGTTTAGAGGAAGGTATGATACATTTCAATTGTAATAGAGAGCAGGGAGGACGTGTCTCCTTCCTTCATGGGTTTTGACAAACCATTATATGTAGTGAACTGAATGAAGATTATGGGAATTCAATTCAATGGATTTAAAATCAGGTGCAAATTGGGGGGACATATGGCTCATTACAAATTCATGGCTCACAATGAGACAGCACAGGTGAGGATAGCCCGACAGAGAATCAGGGTGGTGTGCAATATAAGGATGTCCGCCATCGCCTTTGCTGCTCATGCATGCCTGGGCAGTGAATTCAGGGAGGCTTGCTCTTATGTAGTTTACGCCCTTTCGAGCAGGGATGGTAATCGAAACTAAACGAAATTAAAATTTCAATAGTTTCGTTCCCGGGAGCGAAATGTGGAAACGAAACGAAAATTAATAAAACACGGGGAGATAAACTCAGGGTCGAAATGAAATCGCAGTCAGAACTACTTCGGGTCGAAACTGAACTAAACCTCTGGGACGAAACGAAACAGATTATGTTTAGCACTGGATGGACCACGCGCTTCACCTTCAAACAGTTTATATAGTTTCGACCCGCACAACGAGTATGAAGTATGGTTGAATAGAATAGAGGTTCGCCCTATCCCCTCTAGATGTATGGGCACCAACTTTTCCACTCCTAATGCGCAACAAAGTATTCAGTCGCAATATGACGAAGCTAAATCTTTTAACCTCTCTACATTCTGTCATGAAATGGGTCGAAACTACTCCCTCTTTTCTCCCTCCACTCAACTTCTGGGGTCGAAACTTAGCTATAAACAAGGGGCTTCGATTAATTTAGTTTCGTTCCTGGGAGTAAAGTTTCGTCCCGGGTCGAAAATAAACTCCCAGGTGATTTTAATTGCGTGCGGGAACGAAACTAAACCCAGGCCCCGTGTTTTCGTTTCCCTCCGGGTCGAAATGGAACACTTACGTTTCGTTTCACTTGCCATCCCTGCATTCGAGGCCGCTCGAGGAATATATTATCGTTTTCAATAATATGTGGACACCCGCGAGTCCCGCTTTACTGATGGGACCGGGCCGGTGAAAACTTGGAGGGTTGGCACATGGGGTAAGCTTCATCCTTCGCCTTTACGCTTTCAAGAGCCGACGAGGACGAACGCGAATGCGACTGGGCTAGCTAAATGGGAGTGAAACTCAAGGGGCAAAATCCCTAGCGGATGGATAGCACTGAGGAAACTCACGTCCAAGCACACTTTGGCATAAGGCGAAGAATGCACCTTCCTTAATATGCCAACCTTCCAAGTTTCCACTGACCTCATCAGTAAAATGGTGCACGTGGGTGTCTACATATTATTGAAAACGACAGTATGTCCCCTCTTTCTTCGGTGTCATTGTTGTCAGCACAGAATCCAGTTAAACGACAGACCAAACTTTTTGGAGAACGGTGTACACCGTATTCGAGGTGTACACCGAGACGCCTCACCTGTTCTGAAATAGACACTTACCTCATCTGTGGGTCTTATCATTGCCCGAAGGAAAGACGTCGACGCCTGTGCTTTCATTGCTGTCCTGCTCATCCGACACTGCTCATACTCAAGGTAGGTAATGAACTCCCTTCTATTTGCCTATCATTCACTGCCCTCCCACGCCCTATTTTCTCCCATCACTTGAGTTCATTTCAAATATCTTAGCGATTGTGAGGCATGCCCAAGTTTTTTGAGGGGTGAGGGCGGAGGGCACGTGACTTCCTGAAAAACAACCATAATACGATTTGGCGGAGCTTTGCCTCCGCGAAATTGAGTCGCTTTCAGACTTCCGAGATATACGCTTCGTAAGTTAGACGTGTTGCCAAGTGGGAAGAGGGTTTTTGAGACAGTATTTCGTTTCTATACACTGTCCAAGGAGGTTGTAAATATCTGGAGGGGGCACCACTGGTTTCGATTGTGAAGCGAAGTGTGGCCGGAATGGGGGTGCTTGGGTAGAACAAGCCACGCCCACTTTGACCAAAACATTGACCATCCCACTAGGGTCAATTTTTTCTATTTAGTAAAATTTTTGGTCATAACTCGTAAATACATTAAAATAACATATGGAACGCACAATGTAAACCTTTTTTTCTTACTTCATTGGTAGGCTTCGCGAAGTTATGACTCAAACATCTTTTCCCAGGGAAAAAAATATGATCAATCACCACGGTTACGTTCTACAACCAACTCAGCTGAAGATAAAATTTGCGATAGTAAACTAGCCTTTTACCTGCACTTATACTGGCATTTAATTTTATTATAGCCAACGGATATCTAACAATTGCACTAATAAAGTATATTTTCAAGAATATTCCCTCTATTAAAAAGGCTGACAGACACAGTGTTTATACATTAATAGAAGTATTGCGAATGATGGGAAAAATCACGGGCGCAATACAAGTGATAATAATAGCATTTTTTACTCATTGTAGTGCATTTTCAGAATGCAACATAGCCACATCAGAATTTCGGGACGCAACTTAGCCGCATCAAAATTTCAGAACTCAACTTAGCCACATCAAAATTTCAAGTCCAAAAATTGTCAAGCCAAGATGGCGGAACTTTGACCCAGTTAAAAACTCTGAAACATGATATGCCGCGTATGTCGAGGTGATAATGGGGAAGACTTAGGAAAAGTAGATAGCTGTAGGAATTATAGAGAGTGTATTGATGTTACATCAGTGAGGTTCGCGGATGACGATAAAAGGCTCAGATTATGTCGGCAAAATGATTGCGGGCGCTAGTGGATGAGTTAGGTAATCACTTCAAGGAATGCAGCATGACAAGATGAGTGAAGTAAGGCATTTTTGTAAGCCTCAAGGCCGTTTTGCATGAGCATGTTATTGCGCAGGTTAGCACTGAACACATTTTTGAAGTTGCGAGAATGCGAGCTCGGAATAAAAGCAGGGGCTATTTTGCCATCTCGCATGTGTTCTAGCAATTCTCCGCTGGACTTCGCCTTCGCACATACGTCAGATTGCGCAATGACGTGCCCCGTGTAAAACTGCCTTCAGAGAGAAATGAAATTGAGCCTAAGTATGAAAGAAGACGTCGAAAAACATGAAAATTTTAAAATTTTGAACATTTGGCATTCGAGAGAAAACCTTTCACGGCAGTAATGGTAATATGAAGAGATGAATGTCGGCTAAGGAGGCGCTTAAAGGCCGTTTTACACGGGGCACGCACTTGCACAACCTGACGTGTGTGCGAAGGCGCAGTCAAAATTGCGTCGTGGAAAGCGGTGAAATGCTAGAACTCATGCAAAAATGCGTGTACGTGAGATGGCAACATAGCCCGAGTTCTAATTTCGTTCATGTATTCTCGCAATTCCTCGCCATTTTAGAAATTAATGCAGTTCTTACCTGCGCAGTTCCGTGCTCCGTGTAAAACGGCCTTCAGAATAGGATCGAGTTTATGAGACGAGTTATGATGTTGAAAGAGTGGAACCAAGAGGCTAGAGAAGGGCCTGAAACGAAAAATTGCGATGGAGATGGTGAGACAGAGATGAAATGAATGAAGGAGGAAGTTCTGGGGATGTCCAGCGAGGGAAAGAAACTGCTGAAAGAGGTATGGATGTGTTTAGTAGGGTGTGGAATTGTGAATGGAGCGTGTGTTTATCGGAGAAGAGATGTTGAAAGGTTGTGATAGGAGGAATGGTGCTGAGTGAGGGTGGATGTGCGAGGTTCCACCCCCGAGATGGGGTGGAAACCACCCCCAGGGTAAAAGCGCCCGTCGGCATGATATAGATTTTAATCCTCTGTCCATTCCCTACCTACCCAAAATTTCAAGTAAATCGATGCAGTTTGAAAAAAATGTAAGCCAAAGTGCTTCATTTCCTGGACTAGTTAGTGAAAAGTTTGATCTGGGGTGTAGCCCTTTACGGTGCGGAAACGTGGACTCTAAGGAAGGAGGACGAGAGAAGACTGGAGGCATTTAAGATTTTGCTGTGGAGAAGAATGGAGTAGGTGAAGTGGATGGAAAGGAAGAGGGAGGAAGAAGTGCTGGACATGGTGGGTGAGGAGAGGCAGCTTATAGATGAGTTACGGAGGGGATAGAAGGTATGAATGGAGCGAGTACTTAACGGGAAGGGGATGTTGAAAACAGTGTTAGAGGGTAGAATGTTGGATGAACTAGGCACAGGAAGGAAAAGAATAGTATTTTTAGATAGAATGAAAGGGAGTAGGCCTTATTCTGAATTGAGGAGGGAAAAGCTTGAAGAAAAGGCATTTTACCAAAATGCTTCTCAAGTACTCCATGGAAACCTAACTTAATCGGTAGAATACTATAATAATAAAATAAACCACTGGATATATAGACAGCTAACATCATTCCACCTTGACTGTGTTAATGCTGACGGCCATTTGTGGCGGAATCTTCCGCCACACAAAAAGAGACTTGCTCCACAAGAAAAAGACAAACATCTCACGCGGAGGCGCCGTCTATTTCTCCACAACCGAGACGAATCGAGGGGAGCTTTTTAAGGATCGATTGCCTTTCAATCGACATTATAAAAACAGAAACAATACTCCGGCTGCGAGATTGAGATCGATTCTCTGTTGGCTTGAGAATCGCCTGCATACACTACCATTCCGCCACGCCTTCCAGCCTGACCATTCTCCACTGCCGTGCTATTACTCCCTCGCTAACACTTCTTTGCCGAGTCTGGAATGGGGAGATCCATGCAAGAGAAACAGAGTGGGCGGGAGTAGAAAAAAATAATAATGAAAAGAGGTTGGGGCGGTGAGAAGGACGGACAAGATCCAGCATGTCATGTCTTGCGAGAGGAGCTATTTCGAAGCACCGGAAATTCTTGGGAGCTGGGCGTCAACCAATCCGGGACGAGGTTGTCCGGCGCGGTGGCGGCGGGAGATTGAGTTGGGAGACTCAGCATCTCCTCTCTTTCGCGGCTTCTCTGATCATTGCTGGATATTAGCTGCCGTCATAAAGTGTCTTTTTCACTTTCACTATTTGACCGTCTTTTATTTACTCACATTATGAGGCTGCCTTTTCCTTTGTGTAACGGATAGTGCAGGATTTATAGATGAGTGTTTATATTATTGCGAATAAAAAAGGGAAGTCCAATTTCAGAGAGGAAGCAGGCTGGGATTCTTCGTTTGCTGCTCCTCGCAAGCCTACCTTATTTGGTAGGATTCTGTTGTATACACTTTTGATGAAAGGTCTCAATATAGCGGTAACACTTACTGTTCATGTATCCATCTTTTGTCCTAATTTCATCTTGATCCAGGATATAAAACTTGGCGTAAATATTTTCAATGGTGTAATCTTTACTATTAGACGTGGATCTCAAGCAATTTCATTGTGCAGAAAATAATTATTTAGAATTATTCCACGCTTTAAAAATCCGGCCATTGTTTCAACAGGTTATGTCATTATTCTTGTCAGTTATAAATATGAATAATGGGATATATTAATCGGAATTTCATCCCTTATTACGGATTCACCAAGATTGTCACATTAGACTCCAATTATGAATACCTTTTAGTCCCATAGTTTAATAGGAATAGAGTAAAAAATGGATCTTTATGATAGCCTTTCTGTTCATTTTACTTAGGATCTCTACATCAACTTATCACAGCTGGAGAAATACCTCCCCCCGATACACGCATTTATCTAATATAGACGGTAGTCTTCCCTCACCTGGATTATTGTGCAGCCTTGTTCACAAACCTAGATGACGAAAACACATATAGACTCCAGGTTCTACTAATTCAGCTGTTAGATTTATTTGCGACCTGATAAATATGGGACCATATCAGCGACTCTTACAACCGCCTTAACTAGCTTAAATATAAGGAGCATCGCACCCGTATTATGATAACTTTAGACATCAGTATCTTAACGACTGGTTACGCTCCCTACCTAAATGAGAAATTCGTAATAAAAACATAAGTACATAACATACCCACCCGAAAACATACCATTGATCTCCATATCCCACAACATCGCACGCCTTATAAGCTTATAAATCGTTCTCAGTAACTGCCTCTATAAGATGGAACACTCTACCAGCCCAACTTAAAAGCGTCACTAACATCAAGAAATTTAAAAATAACGCGTACTGACTACGGGCTCAATAACGTCGTTTTAAAGGCCTCCTGTTTATACTCATGTATAGCTTAATTCATTTTTTATTGATGATTATGTGAATAAATGGTTAATTTAGTTTATCTGTATTACAACATATTGTTTTTTTGACACTGTTTTCATAATGAATTGTCGCCTTAATTTTTTGTAGTTAGTCTGTTATATCAAAGTGTGATATTTTCTCTTTTGTTTTGAATATTGTTTTATCTAATTGTATTCATTATACCGGAAGGCAGCACAGTCACATTTGTTTGAATTCTTATTTAATATTTTTTTCTTTTCTTTAATGAATTAGTCAATTCTAAAGATGTACAAAGTTGTACAGTTATTTTCTTTCTGGCGTCCACGAAAATAAATGAAATAATTATTATTATCATCGTCCTTTTTCCTTAAATTTTCTTCAGTTTTCCCTGACAATGAGTTGTTTTAGTGTAAAGAGCACGGGTTCTCACCAAGGTAACAACTCTTTACTGGTCTATTGCGTTGAGAAATTTTCTCGTGATATGGCAGGTTGAAATTATTACAGCCTTTTGCAATTTGATGAATGTATTTGGATGAAGGTCGAGTATTTTGAAAATATTTTGCATATGTTTTGGGATGATACTAGAGGCAGAGATGACAATTAGAGCTATAAAAACCTGTTCCATGGTCCATATTCTTTTTATATCTATTGCCAATTCTTGGTACTTATTTATTTTTCTGGCGATTGTCCTTTCGATGTTATGCGACAGTGGTACAGCAATATCAGCTAAGTAACAAGTTCTATATTTCTTGTCAATCAACATTATATCTGGTCTATTATTGACTATAGTTTTATCTGCTTGGATCGGAAAATCGTTGTAAAGTTTAAATGGACGGTTTTCAAGCACTGTTTCGGGGCGGTATTCATAGTTGGGGTCTTGGTATCTATTAAATTGTGTTGTGGGGTCAATTTTCGGTGGATAATTTTTGCAACTTGATTCATCATCATCACTGGTCAACAATCCTAGGATTGGTTTGAATTAGCTCTCCACTCAGTTCTCCTATCAGCTAATCTTTTCTCACCTACGTATTTCTTCTCTATCACATCTCTCTTTACTTGTTCCATATATTTTGTTCGAGGTCTTCCTTTTCCGTTCTTGCCTTCCACTTGTCCCTCGACGATTGTCTTCATCAGGCCATCAATGATGGCCCATCATGTCTCAAGATGTGGCCTATACAGGCAACTTCATTATATCTATTTAAATATTCTGTATTAGCTAACATCTTGCAACCAGATATAACGTGTTGGATTGTTTCTGGCAATTGAAAACATCCTCTAAATTTGTCATCTATTATGCTTTATTATTATTACTATTACGTTCACTTAGGGTTTTTGTCCTAAGATTTTTTAAACTATTTTTTTGCTACGCTTGCGCTGTGCTTTGCTGCCGGCATAGTGTGAGTTAGTTTATTTATTTAAGACGTCGATCTCAAATATCCCAACGAAGCCGGCATGGAAGCATAATGAAATCGTATGAAAACTCTCACTTGAACGATCTCAGAACCGAAAGCCTGGCAGGACTGGATCTGAGGTTTCCACGACGTTTCTCCGCATTGGTAGCGGCTTTTGGGCGTTCCTCTACGTAGACTTGTCTAAAGGCGACTACAGTTTCTCCAGCCATCCTGATGGCGTCTTCAGGTTCAGAAGACTCGGATCACGAAGGAGGCAGTAAAATGAGTTTTAACCCATTATAACCCAATGTTGCTTATAAGCAACTTCAAAAATATATAAATATTCTTCTCTGTTCAGGAAATATCTAAACTACACATTATTTTGTGGTGTTAATTGTAATGACTAATAATTTAGCTACCACGATATTTACGATTGAGTGCAAAATTTTCAAGTTTTCTTAGTGAAAAATCTTATTTATATTTCACTTCTCCCAAAAGTAGCTCTGGGTTAGAAAGGGTTAAAAATTAGAAAAAAATAATATCTGTAGTTTTTTTTCATTTCGAGTGATATCGCGATATGATTCCTCCGTGCTTGAGGACGCGTGTGTCACGCTGCGATGGTCGCCGGGCCCTCGTCACGGGTCACGGTTTATTTTTTGTGAGTGCCGTGCTCGCGAATACGTACCACCATGGTCGCATCTCTTGGAATGCGTTTCCGCTCGTCCGAGAAAGGAGGGAAAGCGACTCGGATCACGTCTTCACGTGCACGACGAACCCATCCGCCGCTGAAAATACGTTAAATCCAAGATGTCCCGAGGATAGAAAAGTGAGTGTTGGTGGTGGCTTCAGTTCGAGGATATTACAATAGACGATTCACCCGACGACCACTGGATGTTCCGCCACCCACCACGCATTTTAATGACCTTACATAAGGCGCCACTTGCAACGCTGATAGTAGAGTCACAGAATAGGGACCAACGAAATATTTTTTACTATAGCAATACCAATCAGTAATTTACAATTTAAATCGCAAATCTAAACGCAGGACCTGGCGTGAATAAAAATCTTTCCTATATTAACTTCGAGCTGGGCAATGCTTATCAGTAAGTGAAAAGTTAGCCGCTACTGATAATTGATAAAAAACGTCATGAGATGTGAAGATGAGAAAAATTCCCCAAGAAAGGACACTTTATGAGCTAAGGCAAACTATTTTCTACCCTTGAGCTATCTATCTGTCGTCCGCTTTACGGAATGTGGCGGGCATAGTTCTTCCTTTACTCACTAGGTGGAATCATGGACACAGTAGATTTTGGCGCTATTTTCCGTAAGTGACCATTCTGAATCCGTAGGTCCCTATTCTGTGGTAGAGCTATCCGAATTTCAAGGGGAAATAACATATAACGAGGACTTATCCGAAATTTATATTCGCGACGATATAGACAGTTAAATTCGTCACTCATCAATTCTATTCCTCGAAAATGCAAGCGGTCTTTGCAAATATTGCAAATAGTCACATCTGCGTTGCAAACATTTTTAAAAGCCGATAAAAATGCGCCATAAGTGGCAGCATGAATCTAGCTTCTACGGGGCAATCTGATTCATCCTCTACATAATTTCCTTGGCCTAAGTTCTCACTTGGCTTGTAGAAATTGCGTTTAGACCCGGATTTGCCTCGCCATAAGGGATTATTGCAACTAAATCGGTGAAATTCCTGAATGTATTATCTTCAATGCCGGTTATTACCAATTCTTATAAATAATATCAGTATAACTCTTATTTATTTTTAACTGCTAGTGTCAATGTTCTCAAGGTTCGCTTACTTGATGTGGGGTCTCACCATGATCGCAATGATTGATATGTGCTGACATTGCTGAGCCGTAAATTTTGAGCTCCCTCGATTAATTCCATTAATGTATCGATGACATTCATGAGCATTCTCGCACATCTCATCAATGAAATCTGCGAGGAAAGTAGTTTTTTTTACAAACGTTTAATAGTCTTTTCGAGAATGGATATTCTTTGATATCACCAAAAAATTTTTTTTCTCCTGCCCTATTTCATCTCTTGTTGGGTAAATGAGAGAGAGGAGGGAAGTGAATAGGATTTTTAGATAGAATGAAAGAGAGTAGTCCTCATTGTGAATTGGAGAGGGAAGTTCATGAAGGAGTGGGAGGCTGCCAGAATACTTCGTGAATTATTTATGCAAGCCTACCTCAATCGGTAGACTACTATAATGGATAATACATTTCATCTCGTATGTCCAATTTACATCTGCTAAGCTTTTTTCTCTATTCTCCTTTCATTAAAATTAACATTTTTTCCCATGTTTCACTACTACTCGAATGCTGGCTTCTTTTCTTTTCTTCCTGACATATTATGAATTTTTAGAATACATGTTCATTGTACATATAGTTTATTGTGAGCATTTTGCCATATTTGAAGTATATTATCTTTTCCTCGGAGACAATTACTGAAAATATTGAGAGAAAGTGGAAGAATGTTGTTATGAGAGCAATTTTTATAATCGAGATTTAGGAAAATTTATGACAAGGGTGTGACTTGCATACCCCGAAAATTTATTTCATTTCAATTTTTCAGGTTCAACTACCTTTCATTTCACTATGCCGAACATCCACTTTACACGCCTAAATCGGTTGAACTTGTGATAGTATAAATTTTAAACCAGTAACAAGCCAGGAAAATGACTCGTCGAGCAGAAGCGATACTCCTTCTTAAGGTTTTAAGTATTTCATTGCCCATTCGTACCTTCTCTGCCAACCCAATTCGTCTTCAAATTATCTTCTCCGGAATTCCTTTTCCAAACTAATCACGTCTTGAACGACTTCGTTAGTCTCTCCGTCCATCGCACCTTCGCTATTCTCCTTCACACCCACAACTCAAACCCCCGCAGCCTTTTCTCATTCCACACTCTTGTATCGAGCAGACTATTTTGAAAAACGTCCGCCCGAAGACGAATGCAGTCGAAATCGTTCAAGGATAAAAGAAAGAAATCACAAGTTACCAGTGTACGAATATTTTGAGCGCCTATTTCACTCGAGAATATTCAGGAAGCAAAAATATACTCGTAACATAAATATGTGCGGCTACATCCTCCTCAGGGCGGAACGCGATTGGCTGGTTCCCCCGCGTGACATCACGCGCCAGGGATGAATTGACTTACTGTGTGTCTCGAGCTGGGAGGCATCTATATTGAGCACAGACGCGAGATGTGGCGAATCATTCAGTTTCCCAAAGTGGAAACGATGTGCTCTTCAAATGGAGAGGTGGACGTACGGATCAAGATCGTGCTGGCTCCGCATTTAAAGAAAACATTTTTACATTCAAAAGAGACAGTCTTGATACTAAGCAAAGGTATCTCAAAGCTTAAATTTGGAGTGTGAATAAAACCGAGCTGTTTCAGGGATAAATTAAGTTTTAAGACTTTTCATTTTTAAAATAAGAATATTTTCAACTCAATCATAATTATTGTGGCAGCTACATAATTCGAAATTAAACTTTACAGCACAAAAGAATGCGTAGTTTAAATCTTTCCTGAATGGAGCTAAAAATGTATACATTTTTCATGTCACTTAGAAATAACATTGGCTTTTAATGGGTTATATGGATGTGATACCTGTACTCTGGGTCAGAAGGTAAGGAGAGATTACACTCATTTGAGCAATACTGTCGCAGACTAATACTAAAACTTAAATGGACTGATAGAATATTAAATGGGAAAGCACTAAATTGAGTGAAGGAGAAAAAAAGCTGATGGCAATCTGTCGCAAGATTAAGAGCCCAACTTTTGGGGTGTATTTGACGAGTTGACATTGACGAGTAGGTAATTGAAAATTAAAAGATAAAGTAACGAGAAATGGAGAGTGCCAACCGATAATCGGACAGACTACCGCAGTGGAAAGTCTAAAGACAGAGCATGGCGTAAACCACGTTGTAGGCGCAACTGTAATAATGACACAGTTAATGATGATAAGAATTTAAAAAAATATGTAGTCTCTTTTGAATTATTTAAGATTACATAGTTTGAAAATAAACAGTTTTAGTGATAAATTAAATGTCTATTCACTGAATATTTTACAGTTTTAAAAATAGAGCGATGGGATATAGAATGCTATGACCTCGGTATTTCCCCTCGAAGCAGTATGGGTGGCTTATTTAATCTTTGAGCTACACTCAAATATTGCGGCAGAATTTCCCCTTCAATTCCATATTTTGAGAAATTCAGTATAATAGACATGGATTGCAATGTTTCAAATGGATGAATCTGGATGTTCACGTATAAATCGCTGTTACCAGAGCTTATGACAGAGATATAAGCTCGGAAAATTCAGTTATTTTACCGCATAACTCTTCGTCTCCTTTTTATTTCACGATAGCGATCGCTGTGAATGAAAACTTTCTCCTACAACTTATGGGATTTTGTTTTTAATGCAGCTTGTACAGGCTGTAACAGTAACTTTTACAGGCGCCGTAAAAGTTATTAAAATAAATATTTTTTGTTAGGCAGTATTTATTTATCAAGTTGTAAGTTATTAATTAATATAAGGTTAGATCGGAAATATAAAAATAATTTTCAAGAAGCATATAAAAGTTTTGCCTACGTAACTAACAACCCTCCGATAAAATGATAAGTTATTGTTTCTAGTATCCATTGCATGCGTGAAGGTGAGTAAAACATTTTCCAATCGTAATGTTGTTGTTTAGTACTCCATGGAAACCTACCTTAATCACTAGAATACTATAATGATTATAATGTTGACAAACTTGAGAAGGTCTACCAATTCAACCTCTTGGGAAGCACCTTAGAGGGAAACGGACATATCGATGAAGATATCGAAAAGAAGAAAAGAGTTAAAAATTTGTCGCCTTTGTATTTATATGAGAACTGATGAATGATGGTACGGATGTGCGAGAGTCCATGGAGAAGGTTTAGCTTGGAAGGATGAAGGAGGATAAAAGAGGTTGGAGGCGTTCGAGAAGTGAGTGTGAAGGAGAATGGTGTGGTGCATGGAGGCACAATGAACTCACAATAAGTAGAATTAAATTTTTCCGGGTTTCCAATCGAGTCAGGGTCAGCATGTTGTAGGCCGACGTTTCGTTTGAAGAATTCCCATGCAGACCCTGACCCGGATGGAAGCCCGAAAAGAATTCATTCAAGTCATTTACTGGGAAAAACTCAGAATCTTCATGTACTAACAATAAGTATTTTCCTCTTATCGCCAAGATTTGTTATTTTATTCGGTGAACCTTAATTTTTACCACATAATTTCGTAACAAAAACAGAAAAACAGCTGGTGTAAGGGCGGAAAATTTCATTCAGGTCTTAGAATTTTGAACTCAATTCAGCTGTGCCAAATACTGCGTGATAAAACTATTTTTTTCTGCCGTTTGTTTTGTTGCAGTATTGCAAAAAAGAGCTCCTCCCCAAAAATAATCACAAACGTACCACATTTTTTATTCCTGTTCTTCCACTTTGTGGCGAATCCGCTATTGAAATCGTTTTCTCCCCTCCGCGAGGAATGGAACAGAATCCGGCTTCGACCCGTCTCATAGGGTGGTCCGTGTGTGGAGGGAGGTAGTCTCAGGGGGGGGGGGGGAGAGAAAGGTGCAGGGGGCCACCAACCGCGTCTTCCTCGGGGAGGAAGAGATCTCCGTGGAAGCGAGGTGTAGGGCGAAGAAAGAGTTTGAAGGACGTGCTTCGCTTTTTGCCCATTGGCCTGTCGGAGTAAATCATCGTCCTCTCGACGAGAGAGCGTTGCCTTCGACGGATAGCGGCGCTCACCTGAATAGGTGCGTCGAACCTAGTTGCTGGCGGACATGAGGGAGGAAACACAATACGCCCCGCAAGCCTAACTGCGGTGAAAGAGATTTTCAATTTTCCCGGAGGCAAAGGGTCGCTCTTCGATTGGTAACATTGGGATTCAAGTTTGATTTTCCCGTAATGTGTTTCCTACTCCTAAGAAGAGGCATCACTACCGCTCAAATGGTCATATTTAATTTATTAGTGACGTTTTGTTTGTTTAAAATTCGATTATTCTGATGTTTAGACCTAGAAGTTTAGAAGATTTTTAGTCAACCTCGAGGAGGGTTGGCGAATGATTATTGAAGTATTCTACCGATTAAGGTAGGTTTGCATGTAATAAGTTTGATCTGAGGTTTCCGCGACGTTTCTTCATATGAGTCTTGGCTTCCGGGCGTTCCTCCGCGTTTAGATGTCCATAAGTGACGACAGTTTCTCCAGCCATCCTGCTGGCGTCTTCAGGTCCGAAGTATTTGCATGTAATACTTAAGAAGGTTTGCATGTAATACTTAAGAAGCATTCTGCCAGCCTCCCGTTCCTTCATGTACTTTCCTCTTCAATTCACAATCTACTCCCTTTCATTCTATCTAAAAAAATCCTTCTTCATTCCTTCCTCTCCCTCGTTTACCCCAACATTCTACCCTCTAACACTGTTTTCAATCCCCGCTAAGTACCCTCTCCGTCCATACCTTCTGTCTCTTCGTATCCAACGTAGAAGTTGACTCTCCGCTCCCACCATGCCTAGCATTTCGTCGTTCCTCCTCCATTCCGCCCACTTCACCCTCTCCATTGATCTCCACACCCACATTTCAAACGCCTCAAGTCTTTTATCGTCCTCCTTCCTAAGCATCCACATTTCCGCACCTTAAAGCGCTGCACGAAAGAGAATTCAGTTATTTCTCAATGGTTGTCTAATTATTATGTCGTACTTACGACTTGGAACTTAAAAGGGAAATCCCGGAGGCAAAAAACAAACCCTTTAGTATTTGAAATATTCTATAATAATGTTTTTGTCCCAGTGTTTCCTTATTGCGAGCAAGTTCCAAGGTCTGAGAAAGACTAAATAACTTTTGCACTATCGTCAGATAACTAAATTCTCTTTTCCTGACTATCCCTGAAGAGGAATTGAAAACAATAATTTAAATTTTGTCTTATCACCTTGAAATGTTTAGGAGTGGGAGCTTATCATCATGCCTGTATAATAATCATTTAAACATCCGTAAATACTGACGTAACATTTCCAAATTTTTAAAAGTTAAATGGAATATAGATCACTCTGAAACTTGTTATTCGTCACAAAATAAAACCCGTGTAGTGGGAGTCATTCATCCTCTTATGAAGGTACCAAAACACTGGGAATGGCAAGATTCAAAATAAATACTGTTATTGCATGCTTAAAAAAACAGTTTTTCTTTCGTAGGTGACATCGTTCGATGTTAGGAAGCAAAGTCAGGGACAAAGGATGAGGATAGTACATGTAATAATGTACACGTTAGAATGTTTAAAATAATACTCTTTTCGATAAATTTAGATGACTATAGCGGCATTTAAATTCAGGTCTCGTGTTCATTATTTAGTTATGGAATTCGAAATAGAGTGACGCAAAAACAACCATGAAGAAGTATTTACATGTTATTTTAAACAATGGTTCTTAGGCAACTTACAACATATATTGTTATTATATTTCCAGGGCCGAAGGAAATAATAAAATTAGAGAGACCCTTTTTTAAGTATACCGGAACTAGCCACTGTTATAACTTTTACGGGTGCCACCCGCAATGCACAAATAGTGCGAAAAATCCACAGGGAAAAAATCATTCGCCTTGACCGGGATTCGAACCCGGACCGAATCGGGGGATCTGGGTTCGAATCCCGGTCGAGGCGAATGGTTTTTTTTCCCTGTAGATAATTCGCACAGAGAGACCTTTAGCCGAACAGACAGGTAGACCGAGTAACTCGTTTTTCCCTCGAAAATTTAAGACTGAAATGAATAATATGTCAAACACAGACAATTAAAGGTGAAAGGGCCTCATAAGTGGAATGGCACAGGGCCTTTTATCATCTAAATCCGCTCCAAGGTCTCCCAAATGACCAGCCCCGCCGCCTCCAGTTACGTTATAAAACTTCCTGATTGCAAGCCGGCTTCCGAGTCGCACCGCGGTGTATCCAAACGCAGCACGGCATTTAAAGCAATTGGCGTGGCTTTCCGTTTAACTCGGTCCATCAGCAGCGGTGTTTGGAAACGCGTTGCTAGGGCATTGCTTCCGCTTGTCCCGTTGCATCAGGTCCGAAAAGAGGGAGGTGGGGGGGAAGTGGGGTGGGGGAGAGAGACGAGGGCCGCTCCAAGGAAAGGACTTCCTCCTCAGCAGTTTAAAGAAAGAATCCAAGTGGCAAAGAGTGCTGCGATCCTCTTACAATTGGATTAACCTTCACGGACTGCGTTTGCTGAGTGCTAGGTAAGTATAATTTTAGGCCTAAACTTTTTTCTGTTTAAGTAAGCGTGGATTTCTTGGGGTGAACTTCAGGCGTTAACTCAGCATTGCAAACTCTAGCCCTCTACGTGTTGAAATAAAAGTTTTAAATCCATTTGGTACCATGACTGATAGTCCGCTTCCATGAAAAAATTGTAAGTAATAATTCATCTTTGACATAGAACTACATATCGATGGCTAAGTTCTAACAACACCTATCTCAAAATTTGGCCGGTCTAAGTCTACACTGCTAATACTGTTAATAAAAAATAAAATTCGAGCAAAAAATAACTCTTTGTTCGCAAACGTATGCTTCTTTTTCAGTTTTATATATTTTTAGTTTTTAATTAAAATTAAAATCATATGCAATTAAAAAAATAAACGTCTTTTTGCTCTCCTGAAAAGTTGCTATTTTTAAGATAAGTGTTGATAGAACTTAGCCATTGATATATAAAATAAATATTTGCTGTAAATTTGTCACTAAAAATATATATATTAGTCACATTTAAGCGGCGAAAACACTATTTTTCATTACATTACTAATATCGAGGTAATAACTTCTCAGCAGTATGGGAGTTATTAACCGTGGCTGAACCCGGAAGTCTTACGTTTCCTCGACATAGCCAGGGAATATTCCTTCAGGGGATTGCGACATGTTTCTCCGTGATACACCTTGCGACCACAACAATTTAAGAATGTGTACTCTCCACGAAATACCAACTTAAGTGTACCTGCTACGACTGGGGTTCGTTTCACAGTTCGTCCTATTAAGGTAGTTTCATGTACGTAATTAATTCCTGAAGCAACATACGGTGGGTTCAGATATACATGAATTAAATACCGTGAAGTCAAATTTATAATGAGAGTATGGATTTATTAACCCCTGGGCAAGTATTGTGTGCATGACTACACCGTTTGACTTGACTTTTCAAACTGAAAACCTTCTGGAATGAAGCACCATGACCTATAGCAATGTTGGTGGGCGTTGTTGGCCTGGGAAAGTTCCCATTTTCCTTCGGAACACGGGTGTTCATACTTGTCGATGTTATGTTTCGTCATCGCTTCAATAGTTGAGAATGCCAAAAAGAAATTAGTCAAATCAGTAACAATTCGACAAGATGATTTTATTAACTTCAAAACCGTGTGAAATTAGAATCCTCAAAAACTAGCCAATCGAATATTTTCCCTCCCCACCATAAGATTCTATATTTACGCGGTTTTCTACCAGTCGCAATTTTGGTTTTTGCACGGGGGTTAATTTTTTTTATAACCGCACCTGCCCAGCCACTTACTATATTTTTTACATTTTTTCCCTCACACCAACACATCATTCAAATTTGCCACGTATTAACCATAACTAAGCACGCACACACCATTCTTCATCTACATAATATCCTGCGAGGCAACATAAGGGTGTTTGGCATGAGGTGATCAATCACTATTCCTATTTATAGTAACTCAAAATGGTATCAATTAATAACTATTTAATCATTCTTTATACTCACAGTCAGACAAATATGAGGAAATAAGAACAAGTTCATTTGAAACATCAAGTGGCGTAAGAGAGGCATGGTATCCTAGTGAGCAAAGTGCTTGGCTGCGATAGAGGAATCCCCGATCGCGACGACCTCGGATACCCCCATATAAAATCCTCGAAGTACGAGGTGGCCCAAAGAAAGGAATTGACCCCCTTACCCTAAAATTTCTTCTTTAAAACTTAAGGAGAAGACGGGAGTCAAATCGCTAACAATTCGACAAGGTGATTTTCTTAACTTCAAAACCACATGAAATTAGAATGCTGAAAAACTAGCCAATGGTTTATTTTCTCTTCCCACTGTAAGATTATAAGGTATACTATTTACGCGGTTTTTTTACCAGACGCAATTTTGGTTTAGGCACGGGGATCAAATCATGATTAACTTATTTGGCCACATTATAAAACATGATATCCAGATGAAAACAATCGTAGAAGGACAGATGGAAGGTAAGAAGGGCACGGGACGGCCCCGAATGAGTTATAAATTATGTGAAAGAGACAAAATACGTTGCTATGGGAAGGTTAGCGAATAGGAGAGAGGAATAAAGAGTTGCGCCAAATCAGTCTTAGGATTGTTGACTATTGATGATGATGACCCTGATTGTGTGACATCATTACGCCTGTGGCTTAGTTCGGGATTAGCTCTACCCCCACTCTCCGAACGAATGAACGGGATGAATCACTGAGTTGTTGAGATATGAAACAATTTAATGAGTGAGTTACGTCAAGTCTGTATCCGTCTAGGAAATCGTCAACTAATCTGCCTTCCACTTTGCTTTGCACTTAGATAGTCTGTTTGAAATTCTTACGCCTGTAACTTTGTTCGGGATAAGTTGTACCTTCACTATCCGTACCAATCGTCGGATTCAATCACTGAGTTAGTGAGATATGAAAAAACTTAATGAGTGACTTAAGACAAATCTCTCTCTATCAATTAATCTGCCTTCGTCTTGGCCCTGGATGGTTCATTGATGACCGATATAGCGTGAACAAGTGCTTAGATTGTCTATTTCGGCAACATTTTAATCGACGGATCGCCTTTCATGTCGAGAAAATCGGGAGTGACAGCAGGATTACGGGCACGGGACGTGACGGGTCGAATGTGCGTGACTCCGCGGGTGCGCTTTTGTGTGCTTCGACTCGGAGCCATAAAATGTCGTGCGAGATGAGTTTCCCCGCTGACAGGTGATGGAGAGGATCAGCATCCTTTTATGACCGGGGATTCTTTTTATTCGTGGCCACCTGACTCGAATTTTTGAACAGAGACACTTTTTACTTTGACTCTTCGCGATTGTAACTCCTTTCATCGTTTTTGAGACTCCCAAGAAACTTGCTGCATTTTAATGTTTGTCCTCACAATAACGCATGCATTCATATGTGCCATGTATTAACTATTACCAAGCACACACACCATCCATAACTTCTTAACTATTCACAGTAGTCAGACTTCTATAAGCACAATGTGCAGTTAAAAACATCTCCCTATGAATCATTAAGCGGCGATGGGGGGACGTGGTGTCCTAGTAGGCATAGTGGTTGGCTGCTGATCATCATCCCTAATAAAATTTCTCGATATCGCTATCAGTAGGCGAGATTCTCTACGAGAATATCAAAAATTTCATTAGTTGATAGTCCCAGTGGCGCAGCGAGGGTGGGGTTTCGGGGGATAAACCTTAGACCTTAGATAAACCCAGAGCTTAGAGAAAATTTTAAGTTTAATCCATTTTACTTGATTGGATTGATATTACTAATAGAATAGTGTATGGATTAATAAAATATCCTTCAAAAAATCCGTAAAACTCATCATTATGAACCATTTATCTTACAATTCCGCAATTTATTAATCTCGCACCTACCGCTTATCCTGTTGGGTATTCCATGCCCCCACATACCCGGTAATAGTTGGACCTAAACACCCCCCCCCCCCCCTGGCCTTAATTCCTAGCTGCGCTCCTGGATAGACCTGCCTCAAACACAACTGTCGATTCATATCAACTTTCTAAGGATATTCTTTAATGAAATAGTTATCAAGGAATTTGAGAAATTGTGCTTTTGATCGCGCTCGTTTGAAGCTGTGCGGAAGCAAATATGTTGAAATAATGTAAAGACCGAAAGAATTGAAAAAGGTCGAGAGACAAGCTCGAATTAATAGTAATTTGGATTAAATTTATCAGTGGACCATAAAACTTACCTTAATGACCTTAGAACCGTAAATCTTTACCGTAGCTATTTTCAATTATTTTGCGTTATGACCTCGGTGGCGCTGGGGTAACGTTCCCGCCTGTCAACGCGGAGGTTCCAATCCCGCCAGGGTGGATGTTTTTTACCATCCAGGGCATGAATGAATGTGATTATCGAACAAGTAAATTGCAAGCAAAGACTCTCTAGGGGATCGGGTTGGTGTGGTGGCTACAGTGTTGGCTTCCCATCCCGTGGGCTTGGGTTTAAGCCCTGCGATGGCAGAGAATTTTCATAGACTGCCCGATCCCTGCTTGAATATTGTGAGGAGGACATTTCAAGTGCAACACTCCTTGTCCCCTTGGCGCCTTTCGTTAAGAACAGGCTAATGTCGACGCCGGGTTTCTCTCCACCCTTACTTCCATAGCCTTCCGTCATGGCGCAAATGACCTCAGCTGTCGGTCGTCTCCTCCAAATACCATTCCCGTACTTTCTATTCCTGATTTCGCTTGTAATAAAGAGGACATTATCATTATTGAGAAGCTCACGCCACATGCACGTTGAGGCACCCAACAGGGTTGTATGCAGGTGAGAAATTATGACTCTCCATCGCCTTTCCCTCTTTACTTTTTATTTCGGTGAGAACGGAGGATAGAATCCGCTACGTCCATTTTAAGCTCTGTTCCATCACTTGGCGCTCCTTTTGTTTACGGCTCCGAGCCGTAACTCACCAGCCGTCAAGCGGAGAGTTAAAACGCTTTGACCTCAAGTCAGCGATCTTTCAGCAGTGGGTCAACGCCTGCGCCCGCTTTCGCTATCCTCTTTCCCACGTCGTCGTCTTTTCACCCGCGAATATCGAACTCTTCCCCTTACGCCCCATTTACCTTCCGTGCGAGCGCGACCTCGAAACATTGGCTCAGCTTCTTTCCCGACAAAGAACGAATAATTAACGACGTAGGTTGTGTCCGTCTTCGAGTCGGCCCAAACACAACAACACTCCCAGGGTGAAAATGTTTTTGCGAAAGGAATGGAGGCAAGGCTGGTAAAGGAGGGAGTTCCGAAAGAATGGATTGATCTAGGAACGTGTCTTCGGGAAAAAAATAAGTTGGGGCTCGGGTTGGTGTGGTGGCTAAAGTGTTTGCCTCCCACACAGGGGGGCCGTGTTCAAATCCCAGAGATTTTTCAGAGACTGCCCGAGCCCTGCTTAGGTGCCTTCTGGGCGGGTGGGGGGGTCACTTCAAGTACAGCACTCCGCCCGTCGGATGGGACGTTAAGCCGTGGTCATCTTCGCGCCTTTCGATAAGAGGAGGCTTAAGACGCCGGGTTTCTTTCCACCACGGATGTCAAGTAAAAGGAAACAAAAATGTTTTGTTTCGATCCGGAGGGTAACAAAAATACGAGACCTAGGTTTAGTTTCGTTCCCGCACTAAATTAAAATCACCAAGGGGTTTACTTTCATCCCTGAGCGAAACTTTATTCCCGGGAACGAAACTAAATTAAGCGAAACTCCGTCGCTCATAGTTAAGTTTCGTTCCCAGAAGTTGAGTGGAGTGGGTTAAGGGAGAATAGTTTCGAGCAATTACGTTTGACATCCGTGTAGAAAGGTTAAAATATTCAGCTTAAAAATCGAATGGCCTGTTTCCGTTCACCGTTCTCCAGTTAGTGATAAAAATATTAGTGCCCCATGCATCCAATGGCGTTAGTCCGAACCTTTACTTCATAGTTACATCCATACTTCGTATTCGGTGTGTGGCTCGAAACTAAACCGTTTGAAGGTGAAGCACGTGATCCCTTCGATGAGAAACATTATCTTTGTTTCGTTTCGTCCCAGAGTTTAAGTTTAGTTTCCACAAGAAGTAGTTTTGACTCCGATTTCGTTTCGATCCAGAGTTTAGGTCCCAGGGTCTAAATCCATTTCGTTTCTGCATAAACCTCCCAGGAACATAAATATTGAATTTTACTGGTTTTGACTTGGTTTCGTTTCTATTGCCATCGCTGCTTTCCACCCTTACCTCCCTACCTCACTTTATGACGCAAGTGAATTGATCTGTCGATCGCCTCCTCCAAATATCAAAATAGATATTTTATTTAAAATAAGCGGAGGAATCAACTTAAAGTTTTGAGCACTAAATCGTTTGAACCAAACAAAAGTTTTCCTTATAATAACCGTAAAAATTCCTGCGGTAATACTTTAACCTGTCAATATAAATTGAACGGCGTTTCATTTGGAAGCAGTGCAACCTAATAGGTAAGTAATAAAGCAGTCAATTGAGGAATTAATTTTGTGAAGGAAGCAAAATATTTCATGTCTTTTGAAATAGTTAGGGAGAGTAAATAAACTTTAAAATAGGGGCTGAAACGTGTAAGGAAATTTGAAAACATGTTTTATGATGAACAGATTCGTACATATAGGAAAATAGGGAGGCCCTTAAATGAAATATTCGCTGTATGCAGTTTTAATTAGCCTGAGAATATATTTGGTGCATTAAAAAAGAAGTGGAGTACAATGAAAGACATTTAGGAAACACTGTCTTCCAGGCTATCTAATGTTATTAGTTTGTCAGCCTTTCAGAGAGAACGCATTTCCCAGTTCAACTGGTGTTTTTCCATGTTGTACTGCTCGTGTGAAACTTTCAGTTGAAAACTTTCAGTTGAAAACTTTCAGTTGGAAACTGAAAGTTGGAAACTCCAATTTTCAGTGTGTACAGTAAACTGTGGTCAACTCCCGCCTGTATCACAAACGTTGATATTCACCTTTATACTCTCAAATTTTTTTTGTATTTGAGACGGGTAAATATTGACTCAATAAAACCTGGAAATTTTCAGATGATAGGTTTAGCTTAAAATTAGTCATGCGACACGAAATAGACAAAATATGCCTGGTGGACCATAAGTGATACGTCCTCTTAAATTATAGTAATAATGTAAGTTTCTCCAAAAGTTATACATTATTCTTACACAGGAATTTGCTAGAATATAGTAGAGCGATAGAATTTAGTACGAAAATTTATCATGAATATATGTGCCTCAGAGGTAAAGGACACTAGGTCCATTTTCTTAATTTTTCAGAAGAACAGGGTTAAGATTTTTTTTAAAATTTTAAACGGTAATAACTATGAGGTTAGTTAACAAGTTAACCACATTTTTATATTACAATGTTATTGGTCTAGTGACCTAAACGTCTAGTAATAACTGGTGAAATTAAAAAAAAATCTTAAAACTGCTCTCCTGAAAAATTAGGCAAACGGAAATGGTGTCCTTTACCTCCATATGATTGTAACTGAGAGCGCAATAAATAAAGCGTGAGAAACTTTCTAGGCTGCGTGAAAAGATGAGTCAAAGAGCGACCGCGGGTGTATATTTCGCTATCCAATGACTCCTAGCGTAGAACTCCTTTGAAAAGAGGGTAAACTATTGGGAAACGCCTCCGAGCCGACATTCGCGTTCTCGGTAGAGATATTAATAGGAACGAGGAAAAATGCCGGAGCAAGGTCGCGTATACTGTTGTCTTTTTGGCCCGTGGGAGCGTCGAGTTGAGAGGAAGAGCTCAGAGACGAATTGCTATTACGCTCGAAAGTAGGGCTTCAATATTCGACGTTTATTTCTTCAATTGCCGATGGTGCATTGGTTAAGAAGGAAAGTGATCAACGTTGTGTTTTATGTTGCAAACAGTCAAGAATACAGACTAATTTAAGTATATCGGGACTAGCTAGAGTGAAAACTTTACGGAGTCACCCGCAATGCTAAAATATTTGTAAATAATAAATTATTCAAGTAAATTATAGTAAATTATTGACTACTGAAATTCATATTCTTGGAAGCATTGCTATTGAAAGGAATATCATCATTTCATTGAATCAATACTTGAATTCTTAAACTGTTAGTACCTACCTAATAATTCTTATGCATTACGAACAGTTGTTCAACTTACGTTGAATGCGCATCGATTAACTTAGAAAAAAACTGTGTGTAACTCGCGTTATAATTGAGAATTCAGGGTTATACTCAATAAGTCAAGAGCGAACACCTCTTATTGCTGAAAACTTCGGCCTTTGTTCTCTGGCCTTGGCGTGGAGAGCACGGGATGGACTGCTATTCGTATAGTATGCTCAGCAGTCCACATCATCTTTTCCGGTATATTCCACAAATTTCCGCCTAAGCATTTCGGTAATTTCGCCGACTAAAGCACTCCACCGGGAATCGGGAGATCCGGGTTCGAATTCCGGTCATGGGGAATGATTTTTTCTCTGTAAAATCTTTGCTCAAGAACACAGATGTTAAGCGAATTATGCTGGGAGCCGTTCGAGATTCGGAGGCTGCGCGATAGGCTCAGATTGCTTGACCTATTGAGAATAGATATCTTTCACATCGACACTGTTGCTGTGATTGATCTATCCGTCGTAGAATTAAGAAATTTGGATATTATATGCAAAATGATGTATTAATATTTAACTCTGAATTTCAGTGATGTGGGGGGAATAATTCAGAAATTATAGTCGCTCACGGAGAAAATGCTAGTAGTAATTTTGTTCGTGCATTTGCTTTTTATACGTAAACGACTGATGTCGTAGCATCCCCTACCACGCGCCATTTTAGTCGGCTTGCGGGGTATTATGTAGATGTAGATTCAGGTAGGGATTACGCAGTCTCTAAAAGTTCGCCGGCACGGTCGGGATTTGAACCCACACCCGCGGGGTGTGAAGGCAATACACTAGTAAATATACCAACCCAACCACTCTCAAAAAAATTTCGGCAAATGGCATCAATAGCTGTGCTTATGAAACGCAGGGAGAACTTCGACCTTTTAATTTTCTAATAATCTAATCGATTTTTAAAAACTTGCATGAGGTTTTTACAAGTTACCAGAATGAATCATCGTTCCTCCATCTTATCGGACTCTCCGCTGCGTACTGAGAGTTGATTAACGACGGTTTCGCCAGTTATTGTTGAAATTGTAATCTGAGAATATTTTAAATGAGTAGCACCACTGTGTCCCACTTGTGTCACTCTTATGCCTTTTGTTTCTTTTTTGTTTTGCGGTTCAGTATACTTCCTGTGTGTTAACACTTCCGTCCCGTATTTTGTGCCACATGTGTCTGTTTAGAAGTGAAGTATACGAGTGTTATTAATGGGCGGTTTGTTTCCTGATCCTGATTTATCCTCAACAGTTACCCAACCGTAGTATAAGTGAAATCCTTGTCAATCAAAACTCTGTACGACGCGCCGTAGAAAACTGACAAGATGATGAATTATTTCGCGGAATATCAGTGGAGATAATTACGCAAAATTCTCAATTATAACGCGGGAGTTAAACAACTTCTTTTTATTTTCAAAGTTAATCGATGCGCCTTATACGTAAGGTGAACAACTGTTCATAATGCATAAGAATTAATAGGTATGTACAAATAGTTTTAAGGATTCAAATATTGATTCAGTGAAATTATGATATTCATTTAAATAGCAATCGTTCCAAGACAATGAATTTCAGTAGTCAAGGTACTGCCGTTGTCCTGCGTATAATATATGAGTAAGTGTATCACTTGAAATTTTGGAGACATACAGAAGGTTGACCTGCGTGTTATGCAAGAATACGCGATATACTAGGGAATTTAGGGTATTTTATGGTCTCTCTTCCAGTCCTTACAATTTTTGTTGAAACTTATGAGATAACATCGTATCTCCATCCGTTGTTGAGATAACAATTCACGAAACAGTGAAAATGCGAAGATTTGGCTGAAATTAAAAGTGCACCGTTGGGTCTGAGAATTGGTTTCTCGACTTATCACGTGGTCTAGACTCGTAAAGTGACATTTTTGAAAAATCGATTTTTTTAATCCCCAAATACCTTCAAAAAGGAGAGGCAGATAGGCAATTGGCAACACTGTTATAGATAGAAAATTCAGAATTTCGACAATTTTTCTTTGAGTGTCAGACGATTTTCAGGCCGTTTCACACGTCCCTGAACAATCTGACGTGTGTACGAAGGCGCAGTCAAAATTACGTCGTGTAAAGTGGTGAATTGCTAGAACACATGCGAGAATGCGTGGACGTGAGATGACAAAATAGCCCCTGTTCTAATTTCGTTCATGCATTCGCGAAATTTCACGCCATTTTAGAAATTAATGCAGTTCTAACCTGCGCCATTCAGTGCACCATGTAAAACGGCCTGAATGGCATAGAGGCAGTTGGCATCAGTGCCATAGATGCCGCCGTCACTACCTTTTCATGAATGTGCACGTATATTTTGTTATTATGCGTAATATTTTATGATCGTGTGGTGTGCACGCATGCTGCATGTTGGTGTTTAATTACACCCTGCCAAACGCCTTATAGGTGTCTCGCAGGGTATTATATAGATGTAATGTTTATGAAAAATGTGTCTGAATGAGGAAGACCGTTATTTCGTTATCACATATGATTCCCTATTGTCAACCGAATTATTTAAATGGATTGAGATTTCGCGTCAAATTGGGCGAACTTATTGAATTGGACCCGGAAAGAAAGCCCATTCGACAATTTTTCTTCGGGTTTTAGTCGGTTTCAAAATGGTATCAATTCTATGATTTTTTTGTCTTATCTTGTCTCGTTCACCCCAGAGTGAGTGACTCAGTCAGTGAATGGTCGGAAGTGGTTTTTACAGTATACGGATACTTCCGAATGCCGTGAAATCTTCTTAGAATTAACACTAAAGAAAATATCGGTCCGTCTCAGCTGGAGAGCTCCTAAGCAGGCTAACACATGGTGCGTCGCGGGAGGAGGTGACGTAATGTGTTGAAGGAGGGGAGAGAGGCATTGCTTGACTGCGAGATGTGTTTGTTGGAGTGTCGCTTTTTGAGTCACGCGCCAACGAGTGCGTCGCATGTCTTGACTGCGCTTGAGCGACGGGACCGTGAGTCAGTAAGGACGGCGACTCAGAAAGAGCCTTTCCCGAGAAATTGGGTTTGCTCACGAGAGAGTCGCGTGGAAGTGCAACACTCCGCCACTACCAAAAAACTACGTGCTACGCCTCTCGCGGACGGAGTAGAGGCAAGCGCTGGAATTTCTTCAGCGGGCAGTGCCTTTTCACCACTCTTCACTGAACTCGTAGAATGCTCCATGTAAACTTATCTTAACTGGTAAAATACTCTAATAATAATCATCATCATCACTGGTCAACAATCCTAAGATTGGTTTGACGCAGCTCTCCTTTCAATAGGGTAGTTTACTTCATCAAAGAAAACGAAGGGCATTGGTTGCGATTCGTTACTAACCATTAGTGTATTCATAATATACAAATTATTTGGCATAGAAATCCCAGTTTAGACGAATGTTAATGGTCAATTTTAACCTCATTTGAAAAAGGCCGGATTGGCACCCATGCGATGCCACTCCACGTGACGCCACAGGGACCTAGTTTCTATACGAGTAGATAGGAGTTTTACATCGCCTGAGATTACCAATGCATGCATTAGGCACATAACTCAAGGAAACATCTCTTAATAATCACCTATTAAAATTGTCTATGGTCGGAAAGATTCCTTCGTTTGATAGAGTATTAATCATCCTTATTTAAGCCAAGCGCTACCTGCTAGCAAGGTACTCTGCTACCTGCTAGCACTCACAGCCTCGCACCAAGGTGCCCTCACACAGCGGCAGCCGGAACCAAAATGACGTCGCACGGGCTTTTCCCAGCATTCATACTCAGTCGTAGCGTTTTCTCGCGCTTGAAATTTTTCACTATTCATTTAATCGAGAAAAATAGATATCGTAATTTAAAAATTTAAGAGCGTGAAATGCGTACTCCAGGGGTAATAATCTTTCGATTTAGGCAATTAAAAAATAATAGGAAACTACCCCATTCTCCTATCAGCTAATCTTTTCACACCAACGTATTTTTCTCTATCATATATTCCTTTATCTGTTCCATGTATTTTGTTCGCCTTTACCCTTGATGCGTGGAATAATAACGCTTGTGAAAATCTACAGGGTGCATTCCGAATGTAAAGCAATTTTATTCATAGCCAAAACAAAAAAAAGTAATAAAATGTAAGTAATATCTAATTATGCCCAGTCGAAGAGTAATTGATGTAAGCAGTTCGCTCGCTAGTGAGCAGGGCAAGTACAATGCCGCATGATTGCCGTCTTGATTTGAAATAGAGGAGCTCGTCAGTAAAATTTCATTATCCGCTTCACCTTCTCCACATTCACATCTCGAACGGCTGCAGTCTTATCTCGCCCTCCTTCCTAAGTGCACAATAACCTACACTATCATATTTTTATCAGGTGAAGTTATTATTAAAGTAATCTATCTATGAACCTATAGGCTTGCGTAGATAGTTTGGTTTCTTCGGGTTAGAACTTGAAAATATGTGACTGTGGAAGTAAGCACATTATGATATTTGCTAAACATGGGGAGTTGGTGAGATAGTTGCTTCATAAGACTTAGAGTAAAAAGAGGTTAGAAGATATGCCATAGAGTGATGGCATTTCTATTATATTTATTAAATATTCGATTTTGTTCGCCATAAAAGTCAGTAATATTAAGCTCCAAAGAATCAGCATTCGAGCAAGTCGCACTATAAAAAATACTGCTCAAGAAAGACCATATTTTTGGACAAAGAAACATGCTTCTAATTAAATTGTTGTCTGTGAACAGGTCGGGGCTAGGTATAGCCATTATAACATGAAACAATCACATTTCTTTTACAGAGTTTATATTTACATTAGGGACTGTACCGCACTATTTTTTAACGACTTCAGACCGAAAGTCATTAATCAAACAATATTTTATGACCCTCACGGTCTCACAGTAAACGATTTGATACCAGAAAATTCGTTCGCTTTACGTATCGCCTATCTTATTACCCTTGTGTGTTACCCATGGTGACGCCTACTCGTTTACGATCAAGAGGCGAAACTAATATCAGATTAATTTCCACTTCTCTATTGAGTTTCGTTCGCAGCATGGGAAAATCGTCTCCAAATTCGGATGGCACCTTTTTTCTCTATCCCGAGCGGATACAGCGTCGCTGGCCAAAGGGGGGGGGGGAGATAGCGCCTACGACTCGTCCTGTCCCGGCGCCGAACGGACTCCACTTAACTCCTCTCCCGTTTCAATGGGCACCAGGCACCAACCGTCACTACCGGGTGCCCCCATCTGTAATCCGAAACCACGGCGCGCAAGGTGCCCGCACCGAGAAACGCAATACCAAATTGCTTCCATCATGGCCTTCTTTCTCTCCTCTTTTAACTTCCTCTCCGTCTCTTTCCCACCGTGCGGGAGAACGAAATGATCGAATGCTGTATTTCTCTCTTGAGCATTTTTCTCCACGACAAATACGTATTCAGGTCCCAAGCTGCAAGGTGACAACCCTTCGAGAACACTTTTCGGGCGAGTCATGCCGAGTTTGTAAGAGTAATTGGATCTCGATCATATCCATCATTCGAGGCACCACCACGCAGAGGAAAGACCACCAATATTAACTATCGTTGTGAACGATAATAGCACATTTTCGCCATAGCCAAAATGTGAATCCTATTAAGTAAATAATAATACTAACGGTATACGCAAAAAATCTTATATGAGTGTACATAGTAAATCGTAAAGTACACCACGTCACGGTAATAGTCACGGAGCTGCCGCGGACTGCGCGCGCGGCAAAAACATCGATTTTATTTTGGTTCATGCGAACGGTCGCGGTTGATTTCTTTGGATGGACACTCTGAAACGTTTGATGTAATTTTAACATAAATATGTCGAGGTAACGCGGTGATCCATTTTTTATCATCCCAAATAAGCACAAAATTTCGACGAAAAACAAGAGTCCTCCAATTTGTATCGTATCGACGATAAATGTCGCGAGACAGCGAATAAATTAATTTATATCAAATTTGAAATAAATGTGGCACTAAATACATTAATGTTATACACAATTCACTTGCTAAAAGATTCACTTTCCAACGTCCGTCGAGCACGGTATACTCCGTGGCCAGCAGCTACATCCGAACTGTGCCGCACGTTCGAAAAATCGATCCTTATTTCGGCATCGCTGGTTGTCGCAATTCTCCTTTTGGTATCATTATCTATAGGTTTTGCTGTATACGAGGTGCAAATATCTCGAGGTAACTCGGTCTACCTTTTTTTAAAATCCTACATGAACACAAAATTTCGACGAAAAACAGGGTCCGCCATTTTGTGTCGTAAAGGCCACAAATAATACAACTGCGTCACGAAAGTTGCCAAGAATTAACAGAAATAAACCGCATAATAATTTGTAAATTTTTATTTCTCTTGAATTACAACAGAAGGTGTAGCATTAGTTTTAACATGCTGAATTTCGGAAAAAATTCAATGCGGGCAATTCTTGCGAAATTTGTTCAACTTTGAGGCCAAGTAATTTGTTTAAAAAACTAACCTATGAAAAACTGTTTGCGTCAAAAAATGCACTAATTTATTGACAACAACTGTGCAAATTTTAAAATTCCGCACTAAAAAAATCGATTTCAGCCCCTGTGCGACGCAGCAAATGGTTTTGCGTGAACAGAAAACGTCCAAATAGTTTCCAATCTCCCTCCTTGAATGAAATTCAACCTGATGGATGTATGACAAGTATTTTCCTTTCTCGCATATAAGAATGGCCACGCCGAGGGAAACGGGCGGGCAGTCACAAAGTAGCTTGCATAGGTCATTTAATTGATGTATTATCACATACTTATAGCTCTCGGACTACGAGGTTAAGCGCATTTAAGTATGTCTCCTCTACTTCGAAGGGCTAAAAGACGATTTGTCCACGTTTGGTGGTACTGGGGGGGGGGGAACTTGGAAAGATGACAGCCGAAAATCGTTTTTGCTCGCTCAGACAAATGAGCGAGAAAATGAAATTTCCACAAGCCCCTCGAAGGAAATTCGTTACGCCATCACTCTGGTGACGGAAGGCTATCGCGTGGTCGCAGTTAGCAACGGTTTACTTACCTCTCTCTCTCTCTGTCAGTTCATTTTTTCTATTAAATTTCAAGCAGACTGCTGACGTTAAATGGCAGCCTGCCTACGGAGTTTACGTTTTACTCAGAGAACAGGATTATATGCCTTGAACCACGAATGTTACAAAAGGGGATCTTCAAGTCGGCCTCTAAATGTGTTGTTAACCACCGCGTATTTAAATGGGTTTACAGAAGTCGCCACTAGAGTCGCTGATGGTCAAATTCATCCGAGTTTCAAGGGAAAATAAGGAGCGGTGCCACGGTGCTGGAACGCCGTTCCGGCATTGGTTAAAAAAATACATAAAAGTCAAATAACACTTCTATATATTTTGTTGCCTCAAAATTTCTAATATATATACATTCATAGCCAAAACGAAAAAAATTGTAATAAAATGTTAATAATAACTTTTAATTAAAAAAACACGCAGAATACTATTTATTTCTAAAAAAAGTTAAGGTAAGTGCGTTTGGGCCCTGCTAATTTGGCCATAACGTCACAGGAAATTAGGAATAATTAGCGGTTTTAACGGAAATTTATATATACATGATGATGTGATCTATCAAATTCATAACTTTTCAATGCTATTCCTTACAATTACAAAATATTGCACTGAAAAATATTGGAAAAAAGTGGATCGAATTGCACTCATCACCGTGCCGCGCGCAGTTTTGTAAAATCCGATTGACCAACCGAAGTGGCAACAGAAATCAGCCATCTATAGGGTGGAATTGGGCCTCCTCTGAACAGTCCCCTAGCCTACCTCTCTCAGTTCGTTTTTAAAATTCATTTTCAAGCAGACTCGCCGACGTTAAATGGCAAACTGCCTACGTAGTTCACGTCGTACTCATAGAACAGGGTTATTTGCATTGGACAAGTCATACCCATCGCATAATCCTCTTGGGGAGAGAATTTTCGGCTGAAATTACGACACCTTTTTCCACACTCGGCATCAAATCCTGGTTTCAGTTCCAGGAGCAACGAAAGGGTATGCGAATGAAAGAAGCTTGTAATTTGGGGTGAGTTTCTGGAATAAAATCCCTAGCGTGTTTGTCGTATTAGAAAGTATCATGGATTGAGCTGATCCAACTCAAGCATTATCCGAGTTGGCGCCGAGAAATTAGAAGAAATTAGGATTAGTCAAGGTTTTTTTAAAGAAATTCGACAGAAAAGGTCATACGCAATGGCGAAAGCAATGGTTCGAAATTATATAAGAGTATCGAATCTAATTGGTCGTTCAATCATCATGAATCTCTTTGTCAATTTTTATGTGATTAATTTTTTTGTGGAAAGGAATGGAACCGAATTTTTAGCCTCGTTCGAATATGATCAGAGCAAATTATATTTTTAGCGTAACCATGAAGAAATATGCAATTATACTACAGACAAATACTTTATTAAGTATCTTTGTAACAATCCAGTTTTGAGATATGAGAGTACATAATTATATTATAAATTGAATTTCACTCAGTTCTGAAGATGGTGATTAATAAGTCGCTACTCTACCTTTTCTTTTTCATTACCTATAATGTAACGGGAAGGAGTCAATGAAAAGATCGTATTTACGAGTTTAAAGAAAAGTTTAGAGTCTGATTAAATTTAAATAAAAGGAAAGAGTATGATCTGGGGTGTAGCTCTTTTCATTGCGGAAAAGTGGAAACTAACGAAGGAGGACGAGATAAGACTGGAGTCGTTCGAGATGTGGGAGTGGAGAAGAATGGAGAAAGTAAAGTGTACTTAGAGGAGGAGGAACGAAGAAGTGCTGGACATGGTGGGTAGGGAGAGGTCGCTTCTAGATGAGGTAAAGAGGAGACAGAAGATATGGATAGAGGGAGTACTGAGCGGGGAAGAGATATCGAAAACAGTGTTAGAGGTTAAAATGTTGGGTAAGCGAGGGCGAGGAAGGAAGAGAATGGGATTTTTAGATAGAATGAAAGAGAATCGTCCATAGTGTGAATTTAGAGGAGAAAAGTCCATGAAGAGAGGGGAGAATGTCTGAATACTTGTTAACTACTCCTTGCAAACGTACTACGATCGGTAGAATACTTTAATAATAATAATAATCCTGTAACGCTCAAAGGCGTATTCGCAGTATAATAAAATGGAAGCGATACAGGAACACAAGACGATTGCATTCTATTTTAAATTCGGCTGGAAAATAATGATTGGCTAAGCTCGATGGCAACGTCATTGGCGTGCGTTAGAAACGGAAAATAAAATAGGAACGAGCGCATAGTGACTGCGATGAATACCGGCTCGTGTATCAGCAGCGAATCATTCGGTGGGGGCGGCCCGAAAAATTGAAAAAATGGTAATTTTTAAGGTTGTTCTCGAATATCGCCTTAATTTATTAACTTAAATTAATTTCACCTGATTGATAAAAATGTTTTTATGTTGATTCAATGTCTTTGTGCACAGGTCCAAGACACTGAATCAACATTAAACGTTGAGGCTAAGAGAAGGAAAAAAACTGAACTTACATTAAAAATCTTTTAGATATTTAATGTTTTCCGGCCTTGGTGGCGGTGGGTTGAAGTCCTCGCCAGCCAACCGGAGGTCGCGGGTTCGATTCCCGCGTAAGTTGCTTGTCCCTATCCAGAGAATGAGGGTTTTTATCGTCCCACGTGTTCATTCGTTCGATTTCTCCATTGTAAAGACCTTAAAAGGGCTCTTATCTAAGGGGAGGATGAATATAAGTGAAAATAAATATGAATAAAACCACTTATCTGAGAAAATCAGACGTCAGGCACATTATCGCTGGGAGATATTATATAGGTACCACCAATGCGCTACGGAATGTAATGATCCGCGCCCGCCCCCCTCCCCCCCAAAGAACGACCTTAATCCACTCTTGTCGGGTGCACTTTGTATTCTAACGAAAGCTTAAGTCAACATTTTAAACTATCTACTTATTAAAAAAAATAATAATCGCAATAATGTTTAGAGGTTCCAGATAAATTTTAAAATAACACCGCTGCTAATACGAGCAGGTACAAATACAAACAGGTTGTTACAACCATTGTGCATTTTATTCCATTATTTCGCGCTGACTCACGTATTATGCGCAATGATGATGGCCGAATTGAGGTATGTGATGTTTTTGCATGTATTCTTGCCCCATCGAGAGCCATTTTGGCAAGCGATACTCAAATAACCATCAATTTGTTGATTTTTATTTAAAATGTAACCAGTTTTTGACCGGATCCTATACCTGGAGCTCCCTGATTATCATGACGGATCCAAGATTGGCTAAGAGCAGTGAGCGGGCTCCATGAATGGGTGTGAATTCTTGTACCACTTCCAACGGAGATCGAAACATTTATAAAACATTTCCTCCCATGATAAACGAGGTCACTTAAATATTAAAAAAAAAACATTCATATGCATTGAATATTAATTTATTAAATATTATTAATGTATTCTATCTCAGTTTGTTTTTCTAGGTCGAACAACGCAAAAGTGCATGTACTGTTTCCAGTGTTGTAGATAAATGAATAAGTGCAACGAATATCATGTACAAATTCACTATCGTCGGCAGGATATTTGAAAACTGAGTAAATTTAGTACTAACCAACTATAGAGACGTTCTCACTTATTTTATTTTACCAATGCTGTATTATAATCATACTGAACTTATAATATTTTTTACATAGTCAAGCTATGTTGAAAGTGTAATACTGATAAAGCAGTGCCATTGAGGTTGCAGTAAGCGCTTTATGGTGTGCTAGGCATACACCCAGTAATCAGACACGGAGGTTAATGACCAACTTCCAGAGTAAGGCGCCAAAATCTCATTATAATGGTTCTGAGGAGACCCGCTCATTCGGTTAAGCGCCGTAAATTAATATCGGTGTGGTAGTCAAGACTGAGAGTATGACTTGAGCACTTAGGTACCCATTTCAGGATCTGGCATTTAAAATTTCCGAGAATCACCTTTGCCCTTACACGCCAATCACAAATCACCACGCGGAACACATCACTCGGTCATTCATATTGGCATACATCTCGCTTAATTGACGGGTGACCTCACTACCGTCAGTATCCATGTCAACTCAAGTATCTCTTTATCAGTGAGCATTTCCCTTCCATATATCCCTTTCGTACCCTCGATAATTAGTTGCTTACCTTACTTTCACTCACTCCCGGGTAATTTTTATAGTTAAAAAGGGAAAGTGTGTCCTTATTACCATTGAAAAATTTGAAACTTCGCAGTGTGACAAAAAACGAATTTTTTAAGGATTCATAAAATAAAAATACTTTGTTCTATTCCACACTTTATTTATACCCGGGTTTCTGCATATCATGCTATCATCAACCTGATGATAGCATGATATGCAGAAACCCGGGTCGTACTATTTAAAATAAAGTGTGTAATAGAACAATGTATTTTTATTTTACGATGAAGCAGTTCCACAAAGTAACGCCGAAGACCGTGTCTTATAATTCTAAGGATTATTGCTTTTTCTCAAACGTCCAATGGGCACTAGTTTTTTTGAGATATTATCGATTGAGGTTCTTTAAAACTCTTAGATATATGCTTCCCGCGATACAAATACATCAAAATGTGTTGGCAATATCACCTTCGCCCTTCCTCTTGCCTAGCAACGGAGAAAATCGAATTTAAACGTAAATGTGAATTGGACAATATTGCCATTTCATTGCCGGGTGTTTCAAAACAAATAGCGGGGTTTTAACGCTTTGTAATATTTAATACACTAAAATTAAGCTATAAATAATTCAGCAATTGAAACAGCAACCAAAATATTTACATGAAAGCCTCAGAAAGTTTTTCCTCATTGCACGATTGACCCATACTTTCCCCGACTCTAATTCCCTCAAAAGATTCCTTCCTTTGTCGACTAAGTGGAGAACTTCTTCTTTCCTCACATTCCTCGTCCATCTCCTGTTCCCTATCTTCATTAATACCCTCTCCTTATACGGGAGACTAGATATCTAATAGACTAAGCCGGGTGAACCTAGAGAGAAATGCATCAAATAATGTTGGAATTAGGAAATTGTGGGGATGAAATAGAAAGTCATCCGAAAAAGACGTCTCCCTGAGAATTACTCAGAGACAAACAAGTACGGAGGATTCCTGAGAGAATCTCGACCGAAGCTCTCTCTCACATTGCTTCATTTTAGATCATAATATGTGCCTCGAAAATGGGAATCAAATCGTGCGGCATCCTATATTGACAAGTACCTGCAATTGTTTAGCTCTAAGATAGATTGACTCGGAGTAGGTAAATTGGCTATGCATTTATAGTTAATAACTTACTGTATTTGTCAATGCAAGCTATCTGCATACATTTTGTTATAACTGATGCATGAATTACTTACAAGACTGACTTTTCGTTTTCTATTTACTAGGGATGGACGGATCCAGGATTTTTTTCGGATCTGGATTCGGATCGAATCATTGATTTTCGGAGCCGGATCTTTCGGATGGGATATTTTCGGACCCAAATGTATTTTCATGTTTATGCTATTAAACGCAGTAATTATTCAAGTACTTTCCTTCATAAAATCCTTCATAAAAGGAAACAAAATATTGAAAACTTATGAATTTGCAATAGATTTATTTGAAAAATGAAGTATTTTTCGATTATGAAGGGTGTTAAAATTAGTTTGAAACCCTCTACTTTGTACATTGTTGTTTAAAAATCCCCCCCCCCCCTGGTTTTGGACCCCCTCAACTAACGAAGACAATGATTTATGGTCCGTGTGATTTCGGAAAAAATCAACAGAGGCACGGGCTGATGGACAGCCGAGGGTAGTTTTCCGAAATATGCGACGTAGTTACTTTTGACGTAGTTATTATCCTACGACGCTGAGATTCCCCCGATGATTGTTCAATCTCTTGGGAAGAGTCACACTATGTGCCAGTCGTATTTTGCCTTTTTCATTTTCCACGGCTGAAATTCTGCTACGTAACTTCGGATCCAGATTCGATGTCCTCCGCGAATTTGGATCCGATGTATCCGATGAAGGGCAATATCCGCGGATATTTGGATCCGAGGTATCCGATCCGACCATCCCTACTATTAACTATTAGATTTATTTGCACGGTAGCACGTTCGTGTCCTTAGCACTCTCCTAGTTTCTGGTCTGACCGCGTGTCGTCCTTTGTGCTTGGCCTCTGTCCGGCAAGCGCGCGTTTCTAATTAAGGCTAAGGTGAGTGCTGCATGACTGATGTGGAATCATTCCACGGCACACCACAGGTGGTGGCTTGCACGGTACATCGTAGGTGTACTGTTGTGAGGAATCTCAAGGATTCATGTTCATTCTTTACACTCCATTTAGCTGCTTGATGCAGCGGCGTAGCGAGGGAGGTTCCGGACCCCCCCCCCCCCGGAATATACAATCACACTTACTTTGCATCACAAAAGAAAACCAAATATTGAAAAATCATGAATTTCAAAAGATTTCTTTGGAAAATGAAGTTTTTCATTATGTGTCGTATATTGTGTGAAGTGTTAGATTTATTTTAAAACCCTCTTCTTCGTAACCTGGTTTTCAAAAAATTTCCTTTCTCGTTTTGGACCCCCCCGAGCGAAATTCCTGGCTACGCCACTGACTTGAGGTCTCTAAGTAAAAGAGAGGGAGTATTAAATATTTGACTCATAAAATCAAACTGGAAAATATGTTATTATCTTCGGCGAAACAATGCGGTGAAGAACCCAGAAGACTTGTTTCACCAGACAAATATGCGCGTGGGAGAAGTATAAAACGGGTATTGGAAAGATAAGATATAATAGGGAATAACGGGTTATTTATAAGATAGGGGAAAATGTAGGATTTGCTGGTGTGAAACTCTCTCCCCTGTATCTATTCTGGTAAATCCCATAAACGGTCGGTTTAATAGTCGATGAAAAGGCGAGGATAATTGCCGCTGAAAGAAATTCTTTGTTTGTGCTGAGCAATCAGTTGGTCATGAATGATTACTGTTTGGCGTGTGAAAGCACTTATCCGTTATTTCAGCCTTGGAATATTTTGCATATTCATTGCCCTTGTAAACCAGTTCCCCAGTCGGTTCCCTGGCTGCATAACATTTAGGATAAAGACACTATGTTCCGCTCCCAAAGCAGAAGTCTTCCACTTTCTCTGGTCTAGCATTGAGAACCTGTAACTGTCTCAGCCCATCCACTCGGATAAAAAACTGAGAAGCCTAAGTACAAAGTATCTCCAGGGAATATCTGAAATTTTTTGTAACTAACTGATCCCTTAAATCTAAAAATATCTGATAATTAGTTCCCAAATGAAGTTAAAAATTGCATATTTGTTGAAATATATAAAATAAAATATTACAACTATTAAGTTTCTCGGGAATAGCATAATTTACTCATATTTTTTCCAAATTTTTGTTTTTGTCATAATGCGCTATAACTTTCTTTTATTTGTTAGGTTAAGTATGCATGAGTTTTTGTGTTGTATCAAATCCGTCTTGGAGTACGTGTAACTCTATTATCTTTTTTTAACTGAGGTAAAAACAAATGTTATGTTTTGTTACGTAGGAATGCATTATAAATAGACATTTTAAAAAATTAAAAGTTTGTTTTTTTTTGTGCCTGCAAACTGTATTATTGGTATTATTATTATTGTTGTTTTTATGGATTTTTTCATGAAAAATGAATATTTTTCTATCTATCTAAATCTGAAATATTTATTAACAAATCAATAGATAACTTTACATAAAAATCGAACCATTCCTGCCAAGTTTAAGTGGCTTCATTCTAAGTACATTTGATTATAATTTTCTTCCTCGGGTTTTTACGTGTCTCTTTCCGACTATCTATCCTAAAAAATTGCATAAAAATAGGAATAAAATGTGAGTAGACGTAGTGGTTAAAAGAAATTTTTCGCTATGTAATTGCAAAATTAGATTGTGATTTAATAAGGATATGAGGAATTTATATGTGATATGTAAATTCAAGCATATTAATTTAAGGTTATGTAGGGAAGACCATTAGATGGTAATGAAATTAATGTGGAGACAAGAAATTCCTCTTATTTAACCGCAGACTTATTAACACTAAATCTATAGGGAGTCCGTAAGTGCAAATGTCGAGTATTATAAGACAACCTATATTCATATATGCTATTCCCTCCGGCTAATTTTCGAGCGTTAAGACATACCGTCGACGCAGCATTAAATGAAACTTGCGCAATATATGCAGTGTCAAATAAAACTTTCAAACTATGTTTTACACAGTATTCAGTGAGAGAAGCTTTAAAATTTAAGAAACCCTTTCAAATCTGCGTCTGTCATCTACTTTCGGCGCAGAAATTATGTTTGATAGAGTATGAAAACATATTACAAATTATTGAAAAGGGATGCAGAATAAATAATTGAACATCATATTCCTTCTTAACATCTAAGTACGGGTTGTGCGAAAAATCCACAGAGAAAAATCATTGCGGGTGACTCCGAAAAGTTATCACCGTGGCTAGTCCCGGTATACTTAAATTCTAAGTACGGCTAAAGCTTAACTTTAGAAAACCATTTTGATACATTTTACGGCCGTTTTGCGAAAAAATTTCCTGTCTTAGAGGTTACTCGATTTAAGCGACAGCATCGGTAATACTTTACTCGGGAACAAGCCATTTTCCCAAAAGACATCAGTGCTTTCAAAATACACATATTTGAAATAAATATTATACGTTTCATCTAAGTGTCTTTCAAATAAATATTAGTAAAATGTGAGCTTCACATAACTGAAAATACTATATTACCTTTTTTACGCTCAACATATCAACTTAAAAACGTGGAATTGGATATAATTATAATAATGTAATTAATTATTCTGTGTCCATTTTCACTATTTCATTCTGTACATCTGTGCATATCTTATGTGCACCTAATCGTAACTCGACATACAACAACTCCGATGTCGCTTATATGCAAGTTTGTCAATGAGTGACCGGGAAATATACCCCCACTGAATATTTCTTATTGATACGGTGGTCCAGGACTTTCTTGCCAGGATCCATGACATCCAATGTGAACTGAGAATCAATCCCAATGTCTATAGCTACCCCTCAACCATGTAATCGTCCCTAATATGTGCCTCGAAGTTTATTCATAATATCTGAAATTTAAAGTGTCTTTTATGTTATAAAGGCGATAGAAAGCTCGCTTCTGCAAATGGCCCTGAAATGCAGCCTTTGTCTGCTCTCTAAGTAAGAAATGTGGCCGTTTGCCAGTGTGAGTGCTTCATGACCTCGGCTACTGCGCGAGAGTAATTCATTGACCGTAACATTGCAGCGATACGTTCATGACCGCGATGACACCTATAATTATTTGGTTAGCGAGTGACGCCAATGCCAGCTAGGTTGACTCACTTGGTAAGTTGGGTTGTCCCCAGTGATTAAGGGAGCACATAGAGTCATCCTAAGGATTCAGTTCTGTCCCTCCATTGTCCAAGACGATTTGAAAGTCGCATCAAGAGGACTATCGCTCAATCAGTCTTTATTCATCTACATCTACATGATACCCCGCAAGCCGCCTAAAAAGGCGTGCGGCAGGAAGTGTGAGGACACCAGCCGTTTACACACAAGCGACTAGCAGGCCACCCTGCGTTGCTCGGGATCGAACCTCGGACATTGGGATCGGACCACAGCACAGGTTCAGTTCCAAGGAACCTGGATAGCGTAGTAGTCTTAGTAACGATACATCTTGGAGGCTGCGCGGTAGGCTTAGATTGCTTGAAACAATTGAGAATGGATATCTTTAAAAGCGACATGGAGAACATAATATTAGAGCCCCCCTATATTTCCAGGTCCGACAGAAGCGATTAATTAAGAGAGATATTTTGTCGAACGGATAGATGTGCGAATTCCTTTTCCCCCCGAACCATAAAGGACTTTTATAAATGCCGGTCGTAATTTCGTTATAGCGTTTCTATTTTATGTGGAAATGGCTGGTGTCCTAACACCCCCTGCCACACGCCTTTTAGGCGGATTGCGGGGTAGTATTTAGATTTAGATCTTATCGTTTTCGTCTCGGAGCAAATGGGCAGAGTAAGTCCAAAAGCAGGGATGTTAGTTTTTTCGGGAAGTGAATCGTTGACAAGTCACATTGGATGAAGCGTCAGTGGAATTTTCCACACTCTTTACTCACTATTCTGGGAAATCCAGTCCCGTGTTGGTGAGGTTGGACTAACTCAAAGTCACTTAGGCTGTAGGGATTAGAAAATTGAAGAACGAATGTCGAATGGCAGGTTCTCTCTTTTTTAACTGTGTCCCATTACTTGAAGTGGCCTCTCTTATATATTCAAGCGGATGCATGGCTTAAGTTAGCTGTTAAAAAGTGTTAAACTACCCTTTTTTTGGCTGCCTGAGTTCTTAACTTCAATGAATTTTACTTTTCATTTTGAAACGCGATAATTTCTGATAGAGAATGCTTTTTTAAGTATAAAATTAAGGATGTTGGGAAGAGAATAGCGCAGATAAAGTAGGTGGCTATGAATAGAAAAGAAGAGATTTGATGAAGTTTATGAGGATTGTAAAGTCTTGTCAACGTAATATGGAGCGTATCGTTGTGTGGTGCGGAAACGTGGACGAAGAAGATGGAATGAGCTGTAGGCGTTCGACATGCGGATATGAGAATATATAAGGTAAAAATTAAAGAATTAGACCACGCAAGGTTCTCTGTCTGTATTGAATGGACATCATCTGTGTTTCTTTGCATAGTTACATCCTCATACTATGTATGCCTGTAAGGCTCTTGTTCTGATTTCGTGAATTTTTCCGGAAATTCGTCCCGCCATTTTAAAATCACCTCGCCGCTCAGTGATCGCTCCACCTAAACCTGTCTCCTACGTGTTTCCTCCAGAAGCTTTCTTTCCTCACCCACCATGTCCGGCACTTCGCTGTTCCTCTTTCCCTCCGTCCAATTTACCACCTTTATTCCTTTTGACACCCATATCTCGAAGACCTCCAGTGTTTTCCCGCAGTAATCCTTCATAAGTGTTCATCTTTCCTGCCTTCCATTATATTTAAAAAGCCAATTCTCTTCCTTCCTCTCCCTCGTTAACCTAACACTCTCTAGCACTGTTTGCAACATCCCCATCCCGCTAAGTACTCGCTCCATCCATGCCTTCTGTCTCCTCGATATCTCACCCACAAGCTGCCTCTCCTCACTCACCGTGTCCAGCACTTCGCCATTCCTCTTCCTCTCCGTCCACTTAAACCTTTTCCATTCTTCTACACACCCACATCTCGAACACCTCCAGTCTTCTCTCGCCCTCCTTCATAAAGGTGCGTTTACACTGTGCAACGTATTATATAAAACAAGTTACATATAACATGTTTTACGAAAAAGTTATAAATCTGTGTAACGCATTTCATGTAACATTGTGTTATGAAACGATAATTCGTGTTATACAGCAAGTTTTCCCTCAAGTGGGAAAATTAAAAAAATTAAAAAAATTGTACAACACGAATTTTCATTTTATAACACAATGTTACATGAAATGTGTTACACGGATTTATAACTTTTTCGTAAAACATTTTATATGTAACTTGTTTCATGTAACATGTTACACAGTATGTACGCACCTTAAATTTCCATATTTCCTCTCCGTAAATCGCTGCACTCCAAATAAGGCTCCTCACTAGCCATTTATTTATACTCTTACATAATGATCCTCTCATCAGATTTTTACAACTCCTGAATGCCTCATTTCCTAGCGCCTAGAAAATTGGCCAAGTAACCTGTTGTCGAGTATTAAATGAGAGATACGTTGAAACGTATGTATGAAAGTGTTGAAATATAGACACTACGCTCGTTTTAGGAAAAATTTTAAGGAAATTTTTAAGACAAAATGAAGTTCGATGATCAAGGACTGGAAAACCTATACGTAATAGGGATGTTGTGAACAGAATTAGTGGCCGAGCATTTCAGGGAGTGAAATGATTGACTGGGCCAAAGAAAAATGTTTATGACTGTGTCACGTTACCTTAACTTGAATGATTGTGCCTTTCCGTGTAGCAGTTCTGATCTTTAAATGACTCGGTAAAAATGGATTCCGTAGGTAGCGAAAGGAAAGCAATTCTGAGGAAAACCAGTAATTTCGATCGGGTAAACATCGTGAAAGTTACACCAAGCCGAAGGTAGTTACGTACAAATTACGGCTAAACATACATTGTAAGTAAGATGGAGCAGTGTTTTACTCAATATCCGGAGATAACTTCTCCACTTTGATTCTCTGCAGAGTTTTTATTTTGCAAATCCAATCCTTCTGTGGGCAAAGAAACGAAGCAATTTCGTAGAGCTCAAAATAACCATTCGTAATGGAATGTTTGCTCCGGCAGAAAGAGTTGCAAAAAATTTCCGCAAAATCGCTGAGAAATAGCATAGAAGTCGGGAAACCTTGAATCGCGTTATTACTGTAATTGTTTTCTTAACACCGCACGTATCGTGCAGAGCAGCGGCAGTGGCTTCAAACACGAAATCAGCCTTCCGGTCGCATTCCTGCACGAGAGGCTGGTAGTTCGGGCCCATTAAGCCCCGCCCTTTTGACAACAACTTAACTATACTTAACTTGGGACAAATAAGGATTTGAACAATTGAGAAGAACAGTGACTGATTCACAACAACTTATGAAGGCATTACTCGACTTGCAATGGTAATTTGTTGAAAAAATATTGAATATCCCTTAGAAAAAGCCAATAGCCAGGAAAATAATAATAACTAACGACAGCCATTTCAACTTATCAAAGTTATCTATATCAATTACACGATCCTTAGGAGTTTAAGGGAAAAAAACTTAATATTTTCCACGCGGTGATTTATTAAGTCGGACCACGTTTTCGTTACCGCGTGACATTTTCAAGGTCCTTGAAACCTTGGAAATGTTACGCTGTAACAAAACCATGGTCGGACTTAAAAAAACAACGTGTGGAAAAAGCAAAGTATTTATTTCTTCATATCCTACGATAAAGGATTACCACCAAGTCACGCCCGCTACCATTACTTACAGATTTTCCCGATTAACACTCGAAATGAACTTTGATTGATGGATTATTTCAATTTTAATAGGGTAGTTTCCTTCATCGAAGAAAACGAAAGGCATTGATTGCGATTCGTTACCCATCATTAGTGTATTCATAATACACAAATTATTTGGTTTTTGAAATACCAGTTTAGACGAATGGCAAGGGTCAAATTTTATCCTCATTTGAAAAAGGCCAGATTGGCGCCCATGCGATTCCACTCCACGTGACGTCACAGGGACCTAGTTTCTACACGAGAGGATAGGAGTTTTACATGCATGAGGCACAGAGCTCAGGGAAACATGTCTTAATAATCACCTATTAAAACTGGCTAAGGTCGGAAAGTTTTCTTCGTTCGATAAGGTATTAATAAACCTTTTTTAAGCCAAGCGCTACCAGCCAGCAAGGTACTCAGCTACCCGCTAGCATCCTGCGTCCTATCAGCGCTCAGAGCCTCGATCAAGGTCACCTCACAAGGCGGGAGGGGGAACCAGAAATGCGTCGCACGGACTTTTTCCCATAATTCCTACTTACGCGTCGCGTTTTTGCGCGCTTGAAATTTTTCTCTTTTCATTTGATCGCAAAAAATAGATATCGTCATTTAAAAATCTAAAAGCGTGAAATACGTACTCCAGGAGTAATAATGTTTCGATTTAGGCAATAAAAAAATAATAGGAAACCACCCTATTCTGGGTCAAGTTACGAAAAATTAAGTTGTTGTGAAGGGTGAAATTAATCCGTAGTTGTATTTAATCGTTATCTGAGATGTGGTTTGGCTAAATATCCTATCGATATGGTAATTATGAATGTGTAGCCATGTGTTGCCTCTTCTCCCCATTGAATGAATGAGCATGGCCTAAGTTGGTGCCTTCCCAAAAATATGATCTGTGTGACTTCATAAAGTTTTAGATCTATAATTTTTTTAACTAAGTCGAAGGTGGCGTTACTGGACAGAATCATTGATTTATGGAATATTTAAATTACAGGTCTGTGTCAAGATACCAAATTTTTCTCGAGATAGTTGTGTAACCAGCTGAAAAGAAATAATGAGCCCTGAATTTATCTCGGAGCCGATCCAATTCGAACGTTTCACTTGTTTAAAGAATAAAAGGCGTTTCCTGGCGTTTTATTCTATCCCATCTTTCATAGCTCTAAAATATCACTATCTATACTTGTGCCTTTATCATGCGTCATTACCCAATAGCTTTTAATAGCCTAAAGACGCCTTCAAAACGACCTTCTTGCTTCTTTTTAGCGAAATCCGTTGCCATGAATTAAATGGATATAGGGTGGTTTCCTATTTTTTTATTTCCTAAATCGAAAGATTACTGCTCCCGCAGTATGTATTTCACGCCTTTAGATTTTGAAATGACTATATTTATTTGTAGCGATAAAATAAAAAGTGAAAATTTTCAAGCGCGCGAAAACGCAACGGCTAAGTATGAACGCTGGGAAAAGCCCGTGTGACGTCATTCTGGTTTCCGATTCCGCCGTGTGAGGGCATCTTGGTGCGAGGCTATGAGCGCCGCTACGATGCAGGCTACTGGCAGGTAGCAGAGTACCCGTCTAGTAGGTAGCGCTTGGCTTAAATAAGGATGATTAATACCCTATCAAACGAAGGAATCTTTCCGACCATAGAAAATTTTAATAGGTGATTATTAAGAGACATTTCCCTGAGCTCTGTGCCTCATGCATGCATTGGTAATCTCAGACGATGTAAAACTCCAAACTACTCGTATAGCATCAGGGCCCCTGTGACGTCACGTGGAGTGTCATCTTATGGCCGCCAATCTGGCCTTTTTTCAAATGAGGTTAAAATTGACCATTAACATCCGTCTAAACTGGGATTTCCAAAACCAAATTATTTGTATATTATGAATACACAATTTGTGGGCAACGAATCGCATTCAATGCCTTTCGTTTTCTTTGATGAAGGAAACTACCCTATTCACCCCTATGAATTCCCAAGTATTCGTTACCGCTCGCAACCGTCAGCCACTACATTTTATGGGTTGCCCGAAAGCGATTATGATTGTCTTGTAATTCATATAGACTTGAGTAGTCGTGAAATAGTGGTGTTAAACTCAAACGAAAATAACCATTTAAGTAGATGCTAACGGTGCATTACATAATTCACATTGGTGAAAATTTTCTGCAATAGGTGCATTACATTTTCTTTTGTGCTCCGATGAAATTTGTGCGCCTTTGAAACGGCCAGTTTCGGCGGGAAGTCAGGCTCGAATGGCTCTGACGTCACACACAGCTACTTCGCTGACTGTACGCTTTCAGTGAATGCCGTTATCCGAGCCGTGTTTGAATTTGTGGATGCCGTGGTGAGAAACGGCTTTGGATTGTGGTTTTGTGGGGGATAATTCTACTGCTGTGCCTAAAACGAGTGCTCTGATATTCTTTTATCATTTTTATGATGGATTTTTTGAGGGTTCTTTCACATCTCTAGCCTTCCGCTCTCTTGCATTCCTACGCGATTCGTAGGATTTTTCTGGGCGCATAAATCTGCACCTCAGTACTACTAGTGAGTTTGTACGTTATAATCAGGGAAGCTCGCCTCGTTTGGCGATATAAGCCGACAATGTAATCATCATCATGGCTTGGCCCTTCATCTGCGCTCCTTAATATTTTTGGCCACGGATGACTAAAAGTATCGCGTGTAACTTATGAGGGGCATGACTCTGCGTCTGAAAGGGGCCTGGCCCCTTTCAGACGCAACGGCTTTTCGCCGGCCGCCGTCCACGGCGCCGCGCCGTGAAATTCAGGCAGCTTTCAGACGAGACGACTTTCCGCCGGTCGCCGTTCACGGCGCGGAGCGTCGTTAAATACAGAGAACAGTACGGCAAGCAATCGGCACGGCCATCAGCGACATTTATTCAATAGTTCTTGAGTCGTTATCATGAATAGGAGCGAATTTTAAAATATTAAATAAATTATTATTTTAATTGTTTATCTATACTGCTGATATAAATTTTATCTATGCTGCTTATATATAAAATTTAGTTTAGGGAACCTCGATACAAATATAAAATCTGTAACTAGCCAATGAGTAACTCATTTGATAGGTTATTATTATTTAATTTCTTTTTAAAATTATTTATTTAAGCATTATTTTACATAAAATTGTTTTTAGACAAAGGAAACATAAAATTTCATTACTAAAGAAAGATAATGTAATAGATCTTAACACTTTCATGTGAGCTGGGGTGTGTATCATAGTGATTTTTTCATTCAGTCCGATTTTAGAATTTTTTATTGTTTACTTCTCAAAACATTATCTATCAGAAATTCTTTCCAGTACTTTCAAATAATTAAAAAGATCAAACAGGAAGAAAAAAATACAAAGAATTTTTACAAAATACATAAAATATTGATAAAGTTGAAACCTTTCGCTGCATCCCATATCCCAAAACACTATACCACTTCTCTCACAGAATAAGTTGACTGGTTTGACGGCGTAGAATTAAGTGATGTCGGAGAATGAATTGATCCTGCTAGAGGAGAAGAAACTGCTCGCAACTGCTGTATCCTCTCCAGAATGTTCAATACCTCGATTTGGTAGTTAACTGTTTCCGCATCCTTGAGGTTATGCATGCTTGGTAGAGTTCCTTTAAAAAAGTTTAAATTACTAGGCTCCTCTTTTCCTCAGGCTCAACTTTTATGTCCATGTAGGATTATAAAAAAAGGATCACCGAGTTACCTCGAGATATTTACACCACATATGCAACAAAACCTATAGAGAGTGATACCAAAAGGAGAAAGCGACCATTCGCGACGCCGAAATTAAGATCGATTTTTCGAACGTGCGGCACAGTTCGGAGCTTTCAGCTGTCCACGGGGAATACCGTGCTCGACGGACGTTGGAAAGTGAATTTTTTAGCAAGTTAATTACATATAAGATATAATTTATTTAGTGCCACCTTCAATTTACATTTCATATAACCTAATTTCTTCGTTATAATTATCGATATTTATCGTCGATACGATACAAATTGTAGGACTGTTTTTCGTCGAAATTTTGTGTTTATTTGGGATCATAAGAAAAGGGTCACCGTGCTATCTCAAGATATTTACATTTAATTACATCAAACATTTTAGAGTGTCCATCAAAAGAAATCAAATACGACCATTAGAATCAACTAAAAATAAAAATCGATGTTTTTGCCGCGCGCGCAGTCCGCGGCAGCTCCCCGATCGTATGGAATGTCTAGACTCGGTGTAATTTACAATTGATATGTACATAAAGTCATATAGACTATTTTTGCGTATATCGTTAGTCTTATTATTTACTTAATAGAATACACATATTTAAGCCTTTTTTTCTCTATTTCTCCATTTAAATAAATGATTAGCTCTAGATAGGTTGATAGCTGTTGGACATATCGCACACGTAATTACATGACTTGGATTTGGTAGAAAAGCGTCAACATCCACTATAAAATCTCCCATCTCGTTCAAAAACACAATTTAAAATTTGGGAACGATGAAATATTATTCATGTCCGCATTTCTTCGCCGATCACGCTACTCTGAATTCTATAGAACTACGCGGCGGACGGCATAAGTCGTCGCGTCTGAACAGTCCAATACACCACAGTGTTTATTTCACGCCGTGGACGGCGTACGCCGGGCCGGATTGAAATGGGAGCCGTGGATACCACGGCGGCCGTCCACGGCGTCGTGTCGTCCACGGCGTGATTCGACTCGTCTGAAGACACCCATTGCTAACAATGGTTATTTAAAGGCATTGTGCCGTGCCGTGGACGGCGGCCGGCGAAAAGCCGTTGCGTCTGAAAGGGGCCTAGGCACTCAAATATTCCACGCATTTCCTAATTTTTTTCAGCAAATCCCCATTTTCACAGGCCCCTCACAAAACCCCATACCAAACACCATCCATGGAAGTGATTACTGGCAATACTGTTTTATTAGATAGTATTCTCTCAGGAAAAATGCTTTGAAAGGAAATATGACGAAAAGTAAGTCATTATTCACCATTAGTATTGCGTGGATATGAAATGTGAAGGTACGAATCTATGTACAGTGGCGGGAAAAATAACGCAAAGCACATTGGCGTCTGAAGGAATTCGTAGTCGGGTCTTGTACGCGTTGTCACGCTGCGACGGATGTGATTAATTTCCCCAGAACAAGGTGCTTGTGGTTTGAAAATTCCCGGTTGTATGAGATTCTTACGAGGACAGCATTTTGGAAGACGGACGTCTTCAAATATTTCCTGAGCTGGCTGTATTCAGATTGCAGTGAGCTCAGGGTTAATTTATCCGCCACTGTACACGGTACGTGACCAATGGGTGGGGTTTAGAGGGTTAGACTCAAATCCGAAAATAACTCCCCAAACTCGCCAGAATGGGTTTTCTTTCCAGGTCCAATACGATGGGATCGTCCACTTAGGCTAAAAATCTCAATCCATTTGAATAATTCGATATACAATGGGGAATTTTTAGTGATGACGAAAAAATAGTTTTCCTCATTCGGCCATTATATCATAAATTTACATCTATATAATATCCTATAGGCCACTTACAGGGCGTTTGGCTGGGGGTGATCAATGAAGCAGCATGCAAGAGGATCACAGTATGCACACCATATTAGTGTACAGATGAAACATAAGCTACTACATCCTACTTATTAAGGCAATCTGCCTATGAAGCTAGAGCATAAAAATATGGTGTTAGGAATACCATGAAAATTCAGAAACATTCATTGAGGAATACATGAGTTAGTAAGATGCAATACCACTCAATAACCTATTCCTATGCCTTAACACTGGGGCTATATTCTCTTCTCAGTCGTGGATTAAACGAAATTCTAAATCTATCTGTTTTATAGTCTATATATTTTTTTAATTGTATGATCTGATCTACCGTAATATAATGGCGTTAACTTATGTATTCCTTAATGCGTGTGTCTGAATTTTCCTAGTATTTTTAACAGCATGTTTTAGCTTCGTAGGTGGATTGCCTTCATAAGTAAGATATAGATTAATCAAATAGCTTATACCTATGTGATACGTAGCGTACATATTGTATAGTGCATGTTCGTGGAGGTAAATTTTAATCCTCTGGTTCATGTTGGTAATGATTCATCCCCTTGCCAAACACCTCTTCGGGTGGCTTGCAGGTTGATATGCAGATGTAGATGTATATGACGAAATCACTCGGATCTGACTCAGAGGATTATACAAAGTTCGTCTTCAAGTGAACTAGCGGGTGATACACCTATTTATCCAGAATTTATTTCTAAAATGTCTCCTAGAGCATATACAAAATATAAGTGGAATACTATATCACTACAGTGTTTAGTGCATGATCACCTGAAAAAGTTATTTTATTGGGCGTCAACTGTATGTGAAAATGTCTTTTGTTTCATGGACACTATTCACATCGCTCGAATTTCTTGTAGAATCCCCGCAATACTATTAGAAATTTCACCTTCTCCAACGAACTTTGAGTTACGTTTACGTTACAGGAGGCTCTGGCGACACTAAAACTTCCCAAGCAACCCAGCAGCCTAATGCATGGTTTAAGAAATCTTTCCATGACACTATCCCAGATGCGCACATTTATTACGACGACGACCGCGGAAGCATTGTTTCCCTTGCTCCACAATCATTTTTGAGTTTGAGAAATATGGACCTTAAGTATAAAAAAGTATTATAGATTTATCCAAATGCATGGTGAAAATTTAATTGCTGAATCTATTTGCGGTCAAGCTTTGATAGATAGAAATCACAGAGACTCTGTTCCGTGGCTAGCGATGATTTAACTTTCATAGGAATTATCAGATAGAGTTACTCCGTCGACATTCGTTTGACTTCTGCTCCAATAAGCTCTATGATTAGTGACATATAATTGAAATAGAGGCGTTGGTTGTGCGGCCAATTTTTACAATGAGCCAAATGCTAAAAAATCCGCAGGTTCACAGAATAGGGCAGTTGGTATTACCACAGAGAAATACTTAATTTATGTTAGTATATGTATTTTAATCGTCTTCGATGGGTAGAATTGATGCATACTAAAGTCGCAATGTGATCTCATCCTATAACATGATTGCAGTCCTGCAAGCAGAGTATAAATTTTTCGGCTCTTTTGATCTTTTTTTTAGATTTTTCATATTAACACAATGTTTTTTTAAAATTCACTACTCACTTATTTCCCGACAAGTGAAATGTCAATATATATTTATAGTTCTCCTAAATTTAAACAAAAAAATTGTATTTTATTTCTTGGCTGATGGTCTGACATTTTATTGGGGTCGTTAAATACCAATCATTCTCGATATTTTCAAATTTAGACGCGAGTTTTAAACACTTTCCTCAATTTTACTCTATCCAATAAGTTCAGGAGATTTAGAAGGACTATTTTCCAGTTTTAACAATACGATATTGAGGAACAAATGGGATTTTCCACTTTTTAAAATGAAAATTACAGCTACGCAGGTTTCGATATTTTAAGCATCGTCACCAGGTAAACAACGAACGCAATAACATCTCCCATCTATTTCTATTTCTTCCGCATGCTTACTGAGATTCTCGCTCTCATTCCATCGATTTGTCGCTTTAATCCTTGAAGTACTCGATCCATTTCGTCCAAGGATAACTTCAGACCTTCGTGATTCACTACGTAACAAGCGATGTCATTCGAGCACAGCATGTTAATTACTTCCTCGTATACCTTAATTGCTTTCTCAGCCGATCATCAAGCTTCTTCACTTTAAAGAATGTGGTTAAAAGCGCCCGCGATGTATCGCAGCAAAGATTTTTGTTTGTAACAGAGTGCGCCAGGTGGTTGCACAGTAATCTAAAGCTGAAGCCAACATTGACACCCCTTACTTCAACATTAATATGAGAAATTGAATGTGTCAGCAATATAAATACTCAAGGAAAAAAAGGATGGCAATTTCCCACATGTATTTTAAAAAGTACGAAATGATTCGAAAATAATATTGTACTTGAGTATGACCGAAAGGCCATTTATTACTTTCTTAATATTGTACTTGAGAATGAACTGTCGGTCGTGCGGTTGTAGAGAGTACAATATTAACACGGAACCGAGTACGACCGACAGGTTAATATTGTACTTGAGAAAGATCGACAGGTTGCAATATTAACAAAGTACCAGTCAGTCGCTCTCAAGTACAATAATAACAAATTACGACGCATTTCGACAATAATAATATGCACTAGAGAATGACCTGACGGTCGAAATGTGTCGTACATTGTAAAATAAATTTAAGTAAAAAAATATCTCTTTTTCATTACATCAGGATGCCATTCCAATGTATCTTGCCTGCGTCATTTACTTTTATTCGAAATACTCATGCATAGGTTTTATGAAAATCGTGATGCTTCTCATCCTTCGCGAGTACTTAATTTCATCAACATAATTCAATAGTCCTAATTACATTCTTGTCCATAATCACACATGACACCTCCAGTCTATTCTCCTGCCTTTGCCCTTGTTTCTACTTTGTAATGAGCTGCTTTCTAGGTAAGATTCTTCGGAAGTCTTTTCTTCCGTCATCGCCATCATAAGTCAAAAATCCTAAGATTGATGTGACGTAGCTCTCTATTCCGCTCTCCTATCTGCTAGCCTTTTCATAGGGACGTATTTCTTATTCATGAGGATAAAATAAAATGGTTAACTTCCACACACTTTTTTATTAACAAACTACCGACCCGGTTGACACTACGTGTCGAAACCGGGTCGGTAGTTTGTTTATCAAAAAGTGTGTGGAAGTTAACCATTTTATTTTATCCTCATGAATATAAAACATTTCCACTATATATCCCCAGACACTGTGAATTATGTATTTCTTATCTTTTATATCCTTTATAACCTGACCTATGTAACTCATTCAGGGCCGCCCTTTGCCCTTCTTTCCATCCACCTGTCTTTCCACGAATGTTTTCATCAGGCCATCATGTCTCATAATGTGGCCAACTAAGTTTTCCCGTTTTCTGCTTAATGTTTTTAAAAGACTTCTCTTTTCTCCCACTCTTCTTAGCACTTCCTCGTTACTTACACGGTCGATCCATTTCATCTTCATCATTCTTCGGTAGCACCACATTTCGAATGCTTCCTCTCTTGACTCCTCTGCTGCTATCAATATCCAAGCCTACCTCCTATACAGAAACATGCTCCATATGTAGCATGCGATGAATTATTTAATGGAAATAATTTTTTTTTTCGAAATTAACTATATGAAAACACACGCTATAGTCGCAACAACCCAGTCATATCCATTACACGATCTCGGACTTTGCCTTTTCAATCTTGGCCCCGTACTTATAAACCGAAAATGGCTCTTGAACGTATAAGAAGAAGGTCGGAATAAATAACGGGTATTTTGCATATTTTTTCCATCAATCTTACAGTTCAATGGTACCGCGATGGAACAGGATGTATTCCTAGCGTGGGTCGTAGGAGTATTCTGGGCTTCAAGCGACCTTCAGATACGGACCCCCTGCGGCCACATCTTCCATCTTGTGTTTTGTACCGACGGAGTAACTCCTGAGGTTATGAAGCACTTTGCAGATTCGTATCTGAGCCTAAGATTTGAAAGAAAGTTTTGTTCGAGACGAAAATAGTGACCGGCGAGTCGTTGAAATTACCGTCTCTATGTAAATCTAACAACCAATATTACAGTCTCCAGCCTTAAAAATTAATTCCATCACATACTCGTCCTATCTAATAAGCTGGGTTTTGGCGAGGGTTAGATATATCGCATATTGATTTGGATTACGCTGGCCTGTCTCCCCTCAAACTTGGATTTCCATTTCATTCCATCTAAAAATCGTATTCTCCTCCTTACTCTCACTCGTTTATCCAACATTATAAACCCTAAAACCGTTTTCAAAATCACCTTCCTACTCAGTACTTACTCCATTCCCATCTTCTGTCTCCCTCGTATCTCATCTAGAAGCTGCCTCTCTTCACCCACCATGTCCAGCACTTCGTCGTTTCTCCTCCTATCCGTCCAATTCACCCTCTCCATTCTCCTACAGACCAGACCCACGTTTTGAATACTTCTAGTCTTCTCTCGTCCTCCTTCTTAAGTATCCACGTTTCCGCACCGTAAAGCGCTACATTCCAGATAAGACTCTTCACTAGCAATGGGCGTACCCAGTGGGGGGCAGGAGGGGGCAGCTGCCCCCCTAGAAGCAAAAGTAAATGTAATTAAAAACGAAATTTTTGAACAAATTTTCTTTAAGTCCAAGAAAAGTGATATATGTATAAAAAATATAATTAAAATAAAAATATTTTATTTTTGAGCAAAAAATTTGGAAAAATAATAAACCGCTGCTGTAATATTCTTGAAATTTTGGTTTCCTTACCTTTTATTAGTTATAACTTGAACGACCAAGGCTTGCCCCCCTCTAGTTTCGATCCTGGGTACGCCCTTTACACTAGCCTTACGTAACGATCGTCTCATAGGATCCTTCTTGTTCATGAACGTCTCCTTTGCTAACGTAATTCTCTTCCTGACGTCCTTAATGCTGAACTACCGTTTTCCACTAATGTGCTGCCAAATAATTGAATTGCTTCACCTGCTCCACACTCGGTTCTCTCTCCAAGCATGATTTCTTTCTCCTCCGTATCTCATCGAGAACCTTCCTCTCTTCGCTCACCACGCCCAGCACTTTGTCTTTTCTCTTTCTCTCCTTCCACTCTACCTTCTAAATTCTCTTCCAAACCCATATTTTAGTACTTCTAAGCTCTTTTGTCATTCTAGCTCAACGTCCACGTTTCCGCACCGTAAAGTGCTAAACTCTTAATCAAACTTTCCATTGGCCTTTTCTTCACGCTCTTAAGGCCGCTATACACGGCGAATGATTTCATTCGCATGATCATTCAGCATGATCATGCGCATGATCACTCACCGTGTATGACGGAACAATTCGCGAATGAACCTTCATGTGCACGATCATTCAGTGAAAATTAGAATTGTTATATTTTGATCGCATGATCATGTGAATTATCACGTGATCATTCAGCATGATCATTCGCATAATCATTTACCGTGTATAGCGGAATTTACATAGGTCCCGTCGCCAGCGAATTCCTGATGATGAACGCCTCCTAAGCTATCCAATTCTCTTCCTGATGTCCTAACTGCTGTTTAACTAAACGTTTGCCTCATACTTACTGCCCTAATAGAACTTTTTTGAGCAACATATTAGTTTAGTTAATGGGGGCAAGCGGCTACAAGAATTGATAAATGTCTATTACATTGCTTCAGTCTATACCAGAACAAATAGATTTCCTCATATTATGATAATTTATTCTTGGTAACTGGCCCCATAATCCACTTAAAGTGTGACCAGAAAATTGCTGTGAGGGGTTTCATTGTTTCGCAAAGTGTTGGAGATAGTATTTTTATCATTAACAATTAAGTGTGCATGTGTAGAGTCGGTTCCATTGACGGCTACCAGAAGATGAGTTATTTTTAACGACACATTTGACCAATGTACCTTCTCAAGTAGTCCAGGCTCGAAGATTCAAATGAGGGACAAGTTTACTTCCGGAATACTTTAAACACTTTCGAAATAGTAATATTTATATTTTCAATAATATTTTTTATCATACCGTACTAGGAGTATTAATATTTATAATTCTCAATAAATATCTTTGTAGCACTTCGAAGATTTTATTACTCCTCACTCACGAGACAACTTTGCGTCTTCAATACCAACCACTTCATATTCTAATAATTTATATTCATGGCTTAATTTGTTACACAATTCTGAAACGATTCGCAACTGTGAAACAAATTCAGCCATGCAATAAATCTCTCCTGGCGTTTTATTTCTGCAAGAACAGAGTTAGGGTCCATTCTGGGCTCAAACTCACCGCCCGCGGAAATTTTTTTCCGAATCGTCCGTCGGCACGATCTGGAGGACGGTTGAAATTCAGGGTATTCTCTAGATCGAGGAATATGATAATGTATGCACCAAGGAAAATCAGCGGGGAGAAAGGTTATAAAAAGGTTATGAGAGCGAGAAAGAGAGCCACTAGTAAGAGAAGAGTGAGAGTAAAAAAAAAATAGATTGAAAGTAACATGTACGTGGTTGATGCAGTGGACGGCGAGATAAAATATGACTCATACTAAAGGAGATGGGAGTTTAAAGATTCGTCGCTTGCGGTTGCATTTATACAACGGAGAGAAATACGCATGTGTGACGCCTGGAAAGACACTTTTTGGATGCTTGGAAGTGCGTGATTACTATTACATCTAACAGATACCTCTCTCCCACAGAGTGGGAGAATACTAAATGGCCAAATGAGTTTTCAGTCCATATTGTATCTTTGAGGCCGTAGAGCTTAACTCCCTCGTTTTCCTTTTAGAAACCACTCCGCAAATTCTCACTTCGTTTTTTTTAATATTTCGAAGTCTGCCGCGTAGACGGCGATGAAATATACATGATTGTCAGGAGAAAAAATAAATATGTTTCACCGCCGTGCACGCGGCAGGCTTCGAAATATTACACATACCTCCATGAGCGGCTTTAGCGCAGGTTTTAAGCTCTCAACCGATTGTGGCTTCATTAAAGTCATTTCTTCCTTGCATTACCATCCTTAATCGACCGCGAGGGCCTAACATCTGGTACCATAAGCCTAGGTAAAATTGCCAAGGGAATGCAGGAACGTGGATAGCGTAGTACTCTGCGCAGTGGCCCGGAAAGCCAAAGGTCCGTGGTTGGGGAATTGGGTCCCAGTACTGGAGAATTTTTTTCTCATGGAAATCCATGCTTGGTTGTTATGGAGAAAAAAACATATCACACATTTTGCGAAACGTCCCCGAAATAATTTTGTGGCTACAAATTTGTTGGACTCTGAATAAAGATAACAAGAAAAAATTGTCTTTATCACTTGAATCTACGTCTTGATACGCAAATGTATCAAATGAATTTCCTGCGACGAAAATTGTTTGGCGACGGACTGGCTGTGAATTAATGTTCTTGATGCATAGAATACAATTTAATGAAAGTGGCTCAAAAATAAATATGCCTACGTAAAAAAATAATTAGTCTTTTAAACTTTGTTTCGTGCTTCTAATGACATTTTTCATTGACCACACCCTTCCGAGGATTTTCACACCTGTAAACCAGAAGGAATGCTGTGTTTTGAAAAATAATAAATGTTTTGAAATCTTCATCACATGCATGATCCGATCGAATCGCGGATGCTGTGCTGAATATGAATCTTCTCAGAGATTTAACCAGTGTGTTTTTCGCTATCTAGACGCTGCTTATAAGACCATAGGGAGCCAGCATGGCCGTTGGCGAAATATGGTATCCATATGCGGAGCAAAATACGAAAAAGGATTATTAATTAACTAATACACTTGTATGAAACATTTTAAAATTTTCTTACTAATTCCAATTGAAAATTTCATTTGGCAGGTTACACGTCCACGTTTTGCAGTACGTAAGTAGTTGAGAAGCTATCGCCAACACCTTTCTTAAGACTTAAGGAAAGAAATGCACAAATCAAGTGTGTCGCATCAATTCCATTGGCAATACCATATTGAATTTTGATCATAAATTAAAATTTTGAGCTTTAAGTCCGTGACGATTTTACTGTTTCGTTGATTTTGTATATTGAACGTCAAAATTTCTAATTTAATATGTATGATGATAAATCAATTCCATTTTTCGTAACAAAATTTTCTTCCAACTAAGCGTCTTTTGTAGGTCAAGGATCCAAAAATTGTATCACTAAATCTAATCGCAGCAGGACGACGGGGATAGTCCCTTTTTAAAAGCATCTTACTACATAATATTCTAGGGTTACCATCTTTTCATAGCCGGCGAATGGATTGAATATGATTTGAGATGCGCATAAGCTATCGGCCCGAGAGAGCGCGATGCAATGGAACAACAATGCAGGTGACGTCATCTTCTTCCCACCTCACGGGAAAGTGTTTGGGTCGTGGGCAGTTGGGAGGGGAGACGTGACGTCACGATGACGGGTGATAAATTTGGCTTCAATCAGACGCCCTCGCTACTCCGAACCTTGAGTTGCTATTCCAGGGAGATGAAGGCGAGGGACAGCATTCGCGGAGGCGACAAATATAACAAGCCATGACTGAAAATTGTAAATAAGGAGCTCAGTGGTAACGGATCGGCGTGGCCAATTTTTACCTTCGAAGATGCGATGATAATTATGTAATTAGAATATTTAATGAGAAAATTTTCTGCTTTAGTTGGTGTAGCCACTAAGAAGGAAAAGATGATTCACTTAGTTCGTTCTACTATATTTAGTGCGTCCTACCATACTGTCGCCTTATTTCCAACTATGGCTTCCACGCAGTCATGTCGTTGTACAGTCATCCCAAGTGAATTTTCCATCGCTATTTGATGAGGAAGTTACTGAATCGTCATTGAATGCATTGGAAAAAATAAAAACGATACGGCTTAGTATGTCACACTCTTAACATGGGGGAGGTTTCTTACGATGCAAGACGTGTAAAGCCAATCCATAAATAAAATTTAAAAAATTAAGGAAAACAATCACCTATTCCAGGACTAGTATAGCTCTCTACGGTGAGGAAATGTGGACACTAAGGAAGGAGAGGGTATGGAGAAACATGGAGAAGGTGAAATGGAGAGAGAGGACGAGAAACGACGAAGCGCTGGACGTGGTGGGTGAGGAGAGGCAACTTTAAGATGAGATACGGAGGAGACAGAAGGTTTCGATGGAGCGAGTATTTAGCGGGAAGGGATTGTTGACAACGGCGTTAGTGGGGAGAGTCTAAGGTAAACGAGGGAGGGGAAGGAATAGAATATGATTTTGAGATAGAATGAGAGGGAGTAGGCCTTACAGTGAATTGAAGAAGGGAGATCTGGAAGGAAAGGGAGGCTCCCAGATTACTTCTTTAGTATACAAGAATTTCCATGAGAAAAAATTCCCCTGGACCGGTAATCGAACCACGGACCTTTGGCTTTCCGGGCCACTGCGCAGATCACTACCCTACGCAGGTTATTTAATTCCCATGTATAAAATGATGTTTCCTGGAGTTTAGGTCAATAAATTAAAAGTTAGCAGCCAACGTTTCGTTTTATTTTAAAAACATCTTCAGGGCTATGTTAGAAAAAAAAATTGTGAAACAATATAAAATGCAGAGAATTAGGCAATATACAATATATATACATAAAAAAGGAGCAATCGGGTTTTTTTATAAATAATATAATTTATAGAAATATATATATATAAATTGTATAAAATATATATATAAATATATATATATTATAGAAATATAATATATATATATAAATATATATATATTATAGAAATATAATATAAAATAAAACGAAACGTTGGCTGCTAACTTTTAATTTATTGACCTAAACTCCAGGAAACATCATTTTATATATTAAAATAAGGTCAAGAAAAAGGAGAAAAAATAATAATAATAATAATAATTAATTCCCATGGCAATTATACCGAGGCTCATGGTACTAGATGTTAGTCAGGTTGGAGGCTTTCATCCAGTGGTGGCTTCCGGGAAGTACTTTCTTCCTCGTGTTGCCATCCTTGATGGACCGCGAGGGCCTCACACCTAGTACCATGGGCCTCGGTATAATTGCAATGGGAATTATAGAACCTGAACAGCGTAGTGGTCTGCGCAGTATTCCGGAAAGCCAATGGACCGTGGTTCGATTCCCGGACCAGGGAAATTGTTTCTCATGGCAATTCTTGTATATTTCACCGCCGTTCACGCGGCAGGATTAGAAATATTACACACACTTCTTTAGTACTCCATGGAAACCTACCTTAATCGGTAGAATACTTCTATTAATAAAATTACAGGACTTGAATCTTCTATTGGCAAGGAATACGCGTTAACCCCTTCGCCAGATGCTGCATTAATGCTGCATTAATGAAGAATGAAATCACTAAGCCTCACCCTGAATCTGAGCGATCTCTTCAAATTTGAAATGTAAAGGATTGTAGCTGGTACTGCCTGAAGATTTAGGAATAGTATAAGAATGCATTTTCAAGTGGTTCCGATCTGTGCTGACAATTGCAACCCGATCCGACGATGGAAAGTGGGTTAAACATCAATTAAAAGTTTCCATCGATGAAATAGCCAAACAGACGAAGCCATTTAAGAATAAAAATATGATGTAAAGAAAAAGGCTCTCCGAGAGTCTCGATCCGAGACTCCTCAGCACAGCAGCCGCTGTTTATACAACTATACTACTGCGGATGTTGTTGTGACGTTCCAAAATTAGTTAAATACAGCTATTATGATTGCAGCGCGTGCATTTTGGTGACCAATTTTTGGAAATCGAGATTTGATTTTTATTCCTAAATGTTACGCGAAATTCTGTTCAGATCGTGGTAAAAGAGTAATAAAATTGCATTGTCATCAAGTTCTGGCCTATCCTGAAAATTACAGCGCTCTAGGTAATCGAGAAGTGGTCGAAATTTGAGTTGCAAGATTTTTCCGGACGGACAAACAAGAAAGCGAGTATAATAAAACATGGTAAAAAGCATGTAAAAATAGAAGTACAGGACTCGGCGAATGAAAAATATTTGGTAATGCAAAACATGTGTGGTGTTTTAACTGAAAGTTAAAAGAAAAACTAATTAAATTCGAAGTAATACTGTACGTGGCTTTCCGAGGGCCCACTGTTTATTTCAAGGAGAACTCTCAACGGAAATTGCTGAAGGAGTATACGTCGCGTCTTGGGTTCTGGATAAACTCGACCCGCACGCAATTCAGCAGTGCGCAGGAGATGGCGATTGCACGACGCATGCAAGCCATTTAATGCCCTTTAAATTCGTTCGCCTCATTTTATTCGTTCTTCTTTTTTTTGAGTCATCAAGCGCCGAAAAAGCCTTCTTGAAAAAAACCCCCACCTCCCGTCATGTCGCGCGCACGCCGGTATCCCTTGTCCGTTTGTTGATAGACGCGAGGAGGAGGGGAAGAGTGTGAATGAGTAGGAGGGGAAATCGCGGAGGGGAGGGTTTGTGGGGGGGGAGGGATGGGGTGTCGGCCCAAAGCGGCGGTCGCGAAACGGTGTTGTGTCGGTGCAGTGGGCCAACACAGTCCTCCATCTCAGCGGCGTGCATTCGGACGGTGTCAGCGGCGACCCGAATTATTCCAGCCAGCGCGCTGCGTCGCTCTGCCGCTTCCCGCGAGTCAGCTGTTCTCCAGCGTGGGCTTCTAACACGTACGTAAACATATACGCCCCCCACGAATATACTAGACAAGAGGACTACGAAAGGAGGATCCATTTCGTCCCAGATAAGGTTGATTTCTATCGCTATGTAAGTCAAATTTTACTGTCTTTACGGTTTTCAATAATGTCCCTAGCGCGGCGATGAGTACAGAATGATGAAAAAATTTTTTTTCAATATTTAGCTGTAAAGAGTTCGCAATTTCGAGAAATATTATTGAAGAGTTGCAATAATTTGATAAATCACATCATCATAAGTCACAATCCTAAGATTAGTTTGACGCAGCTCTCCATTCCTCTCTCCTATCCGATAGCCTTTCATAGTGACGTATTTTTTTCCAGCCTTTATATCAACTCACCAACCTGTCTGTTTGTCTGTTTGTCTGGTACAAATCTTGTAACTCAAATTTGACTCACTTCCTGTGAAGCAAAAACGCTGAAATTTTGCACACTTCTTCATTTCCGATGACAATACATGAAAATATAACTTTTTCTCTCCAACCCCCCTTTAACCACCCCCCAGTCAACCTATAGCCCCCCAAAACATGTTTTTGATCTAAGAAGTTCCAAATGGTCGATTTTCGTGTTTTGCGACCACAGTAAAAGTTATCCACTTTAGGCATATCCACATAGTAGGCATTTAAAATCATAGGGGTGGCATTTTGAAACATAGGGGGCTTACCATTCACTGAAAATTTAATAAATATAGTGACTTTTTTAATACGTCACTTTTGGTTTTTCGGGGTCACTGAGTTTTTTTGCTTTGTGCCATATATAAACGTTGCTCATCCCCTGTAATCTAAATATAAAGGCTGTTTTTTAAAAAAAATTTTTTATAAGAGCTTATTTCTTTTCATCCTTTATAATCTGTCCTGTGCAACTCATTCGGGGCTGTATCTTACCCTTCTTTCCTCCCAAATGTTCTTCGACGATTGTCTTCAATAAGCTATCATGCCTCATAATGTAACCAACTAAGTTGTCCCGTCTCCTACTTAAGATTTTGTGAAGACTTCTCTTTTCTTTCATTCCTCTTAGCACTTTCTCATTACTTACTCGGTCGATCCATTTTATTTTTATCATTCTTCGGTTGCAGACGTAGCAAGGAAGATAAAAATATCACATCATCATGGATGTAAATTTCGGCTAACACCCCTAGTTATACCTAAATTCCCCGTCGAATTCGGATCGCTTTGCCCCTCAGCGACGCGAGTGGCGACTTCCGTAAATCGATTTAAATGCGCGATGGATGACTATACATCTAGGAGCAGATTTGATGATTCTCCTTTGTAGTACTCGTTATTATAAAAAAGAATTCTCCACTGGGTCACTAATTTTGTCGCCACGCACCGTGCATCAAATGCGAAATTCAAATTTACCACTACCATCGATTTGTTGACCCCCGATTTTCCCAAAAAGTTGAGGTATAGTGGCAGTTGGCAACGCTGTAATAAATAGAAAATTTAGTCTTTCGACAATTTTTCCTAGTGTTTTAGACGATTTTAGAGGGGGTAAATTCTATGACTTTTTGGCTTATCTCGTCTCGTTCACCCCAGACCAGTCTGAGTGAATCAGTCAGTGATAGGAAGTGGGTTTTATAGTATTTCCTTTTGAGTAATATTCGTGATTTCGCCATTGACGTAGCTGGTCCCAAAAATCAAACCAGGCTGCTTGAGTCCCACTCATGACATGATTTTCCGTTAGTTGATTTGGCGCGAAAGTTCCATAAAAAAAACTTTGCCTTTTCCGGACGCATTTTACGTGCTTTTGTAGGTAAACAGTGGATTTGTTCCGTAGGGAGAAAAAATTTCGGGTGTTCACCTGTGGAGTGGTACATTTGGTGGGAAGGGGGGTGAGGGAGGGGTGGTTCAGTTTGTGAGGGCACGCTTAATAATGTATCAATCCCCGGATCATCCGTACTCCGCATATTTCAGCTGTCTCGGTAAATAAGAACGCAAGTTTTCCGCCCAGCGCCCAATGCTGCCTTGACCGCGACTACGTTTCCGCATATTACCCCTCACCCAACCTTCCTGACCGTGAGCGTCCTAACTTCGCATATTGCTGCAGTGTCAACGACAATAGGTCGTCCGTCACTCGGATCTTAGGGAATTAGTTTTACAAGTCTGTACCTCTTGGCAGGAAATATTCTGATTTGTTGTGAAAAAAGTTGTTTGTCAACTGTTCGAAGCATATAATAGACAAAACTGACCAAACTAAAATTAAATTTCACTTTCAAGTTTAAGTAAAGTTTCAATCAGTAGAACAGCAATACTGTAAAATTACAACTTCGCACATTTTCGTACACCTATTATTATAATACCTTTTCGCAATATCCCAAGCACAGCCCCCACACCCGCTCGTAACAACTATCTACTGGTCATTTGCGGAATACAGACGCACGGATGAGTGAACCTTTTTTTCGATTTTTTTGACGGTCATAATAACTACGGAATACGGATGCGATCCTCTCTCCTTAGCATTCTTGTGGGGTGTGAATCCGTGGAGCCCACCCCAAGTTCGCTACGGCCTTGCCTCTAGCTATTCCGCGAGTATTTTCTAGAATAGTTTGGTATTTGAAGAGAGGCGACCGACATCTCAGAACACTTGCGCCAAGAGGGAAGGGTATGGGAGGAAGAGTGGAGAGAAACCCGGCGTCGGCATTAGTCTGCTCTTAACGAAAGGCGCAAGGGGACCACGGCTTAACGTCCCATCCGGCGGACGGAGTGTTGCGCTTGAAATGTCCTCCACAGAACTTTCAATCAGGGATCGGGCAATCTTCGAAAATTCTCTGCAATCGTCGGGATTTGAACCCGAGCCCACAGGGTGGGAAGACAACATTCTAGCCACCACACCAACCCGATCCCCTTCTAGAGTTTTTTGGCATTAAACGTGTGTGTTGTGACTCAAATGGCGTGTGGCTCTAGTGGTTCAACTTCAGCTACTCATGAAAACGTTTCAAGATCTTTAAATAAATATTTTGCACTGGCAACACATCTACTGTAAACATGATCTAAGAGCCAAGTGTTGACTTATAACATTTAAGTAAAGAATCACGCCCTTCGTTTCCTTGTGAAATTTGGTCCCAGCAACAATCTTGGCCATTGCAAATATTTACGAGTGTTGCGATGATAGTCGCCTCCACCATGAGACTTCTTGATAAAATGCAGAACATTATATAATCAACTGATTTAGGCGTTACTTGATGGAACAATTAAATGCTCATGGTGAAAAAAAAACAAGTACTGTTCCACAAACTTTTTTTATTGATTTGCAGTCAACTAGTTTCAACGTCTATACCGTCATTATCAAGACAGACAGTGCTGTTTGTCTTGATAATGACGCTATAGACGTTGAAACTAGTTGACAGCAAATTAATAAAAAAAAGTCTTCGGAACAGTACTTGGTTTTTGTTTCACCATGAGCAGAACATTATGTTAATATCGCATTCATTTCTCTTTATTCCTACATAATTATTTAGATTTTTTCAATAGATGCGTGTTTCGTGTATAGTAAGGGTTTAAATGTTGTTAGCAAAACCTTAGGCAGATCCAGGAGAAGAAGTTAGCTGACTTAAAGAGTGATTTGGGATGAAATCCTAAATATCAGGACCTCTTACGGCTGTGATGTTGGGGCCAGTATTTTTACTGGACAAGTTATTTACTTTTCATATAATGTAGAGAAAGATAATCTTCAGGAAATACGATCTTTTCGAAGACTAAGGAAAACGCCAGAAGCGATCAAATTTGTGCGGCGAATTCTCAATTAATGCCGGAAATTCGTGGCGTTCGTGGGTAGATTTATTCGAAATGGCGAAAAAGCTTTGTCGTTACTTAAATCCAATAGAAGAAATTCTCAAAGAAATAAATCGTAAGACTCAGCCGGGATTCGAAAACGGATGTCTCAATCGCATGCATGCTTCGCTATAGAAAGAAATTTTGAAAAATTTCCACTCGCGAGGAATGTTATGAATTCAATTCGAATATTAGTCAACCGAGAGATGATGTGATTCTATTGTGTTTTTGTTAATATTTACTGTTTACCTTGTAAATGAATTGACAATTTAATCTACACTGACACACAAAATCATTCAATCCTTGTGGTTGTTTTTTATTTAAATATTTTGCAATGGAAAATATAGTTAGCTAAGAGAATGGGATTGGGGGGGGGGGGCAGGTACTGCTTAAAACTTAATAGAAGGCATAATTTCGAGGCTGTCTGCCATGTATCGCAGAAAAATTGTGCATTTGACTTGAATTTCCATCTATCACTAATTCATCGTACCGATTTCACTCTCTACCGTCAAAAATTCTCATTTTCACATGCCGTCCTCATTTCTGAGAAGGGTTAGTAGGGGTGAGTCAGAGAAGTTAGACCCCTGGTATTAAGAGCTGTGGCTCTTGATGCCTCGTTATTAGTCTCCTCGATATTTTCTGTCATTCCGAGCGTGGAAAAATAGAGTGAAATGACTAATGAAAGGGATTTTCCATGATTTTTTTTAAAAAGATACATTGGACACGTAGGAAGGAGGATGACAGAAGACTGGAGGCGTTCGATATGTGGGTGTGGAGAAATTGAACTGGACGGAGAGGACGAGGAACGACGAAGTGCTGGGAATGGTGGGTGAGGAGAGGAAACATCTAGGTTAGATTCGCAAAAGAGTGTTGGTTCCGATAATACTTAGCGGGAATAATGATGATAATAATAATGTCGTCTTTATTTCACAAGCGAATTTAGGACTAGATAGTCCTCTCTTACAATTAATTCGTTTGACAATCACATACATCCATGCCCTGGATGGTGGTCAAACCACCCAGGCGGGATTCGAACCCGCGACCTCTAGGTTAGCAGTCGGGGACTTTACCCCGGCGCCACCGAGGCCGGCAGGGGATATCGGAAGGGGATATTGAAAACAGTGTTAGATGTTAGGTAAACGACGGAGAGTAAGGAGGAATAGGATTTGTAGATAGAATGAAATAGAGTAGGCGTCATTGTGAACTGACGAGGTAAATCCAAGTTGGGAGGGGAGTCAGGCGAATCAATATGCGATATATCTATTGTCGGTAGAAAAAAGCAAGACACCAGAGTTTGAGAAGCTCTAGCATCCAAACGAAATAATCAATTTCAATGCCTTAAAAAGAATACTAAAGAGAATTTACTCTTAAAATGGATTATATACTTTTAAAACTCTTCGGCTGCGTAGTATTTCCTGTAATTAATTTTTTCTCAAAAAAGTACTCGTTTTTTTAGGGTAAAATCATTTTGCCCAACTTTGAGCGCTTGGTATTCCCGTAGTTTTTGTTCCAGTAACCTGCGATTTTGATATAAGAAAGCCAGATCTAGTATTAACATTTTTTAAACTTTTTTTACAGACCGTAATCCTCTCCAAAACCCAGTATATAAGATATTAAGAGTATGTGATGGAATTGATGGTGATATCTGAATTACGGAGGCTTAATACTGGTTCTTAGATTTTCATAAATGGAAGTGAGTAGGCCTTACTGTGAATTGAAGAGGTAACTCCATGAAGGGAGAGGAGAATTCCAGAAAAGTTCGTAAGTGCTCCATGCAAACCTACCTTAACCAGTTGACTACTTCAATTATAATAGTCGTATCGATATCCATTGGAGCCTGTCAATTGTTTTAGGCATTGAGTATCGATGGCCACAACAATTCAACAGGGAAGCTTTTAAATAAACTAATCTGAAGAGAGATACAAAGAAACATGAAACGTATTACACACTTTATGAGTACATACATGACCTCTGATTTTATTCAGGAAAACATTTATATATCAAGTTATGAGGAACATTAACGCTCGGAGCGGAAACGTAGACGCTGAGGAAGGATGAGAAGTGGCTGAAGACGATTTAGGTTTGGATATGGAGTATAATGGAAAATGTGAGACGGACGAAGAAAAAGATGGAGGAATTCAGTCAATTGGAGGATGTTCATGGTGAAGCAAAACACAGTACTGTTAGTCTTGATAAAGACGGTATAAACGTCGAAACTAGTTGACAGATAATAAAAGTTTGCGGAATAGTACTGTGTTTTGCTTCACCATGAGCATTTCATCATTCCACCAAGTGACGCCCAAATCAGTTGATTTTATTCGCAATGCTAGTACGGCAAAACAGGCGTTTCTCTTCAATTGGAGGATATTAGAGATGCGGCGGGGACAAGGATTTGGATGGAGAGAGTACCAAAAGTGGAGGTGATGTTAAACCTGTGTTGCAGGGAGGAATGTCAGGTGGGCCGGGAAGGGGATGGGAGGGAATAGGATTTAGAAATAGAGTGATCGGCAGAGCAAAAATTTGCTGTTAAGAAAAAAATGCATAGGAGCAAAAATAATTATAATACAGTTTGCAGGATAAAATGAATTAAACCTTATTGGGATTTAAAGAGGGAAATCTAATTTTTGAGGTACGTACATGGCAACTGTTATTCGTCCTTATCTAACGATGGAATTCAATTCGATGCCTTATGTATCGTCAATTTTCGTCTTTCTCTCGGTTACTTGGATTTCAAAAGGATTTTCGAGTATCGATCCTAACTCGATTTCTCAACTTCGCTCTTGACCACTTCGTTTGATCTTAGCATCGTCACCACCGGTCAATGATAAGGTCCTCTGTCCCATGTGTAAGATTCATCTCCAAGGCCAGCAACATTGGAATGGTACGCCCTCGATCACCTAGGAAGTTTTTCAATCAGTTCATCTTTCTCATAAATTTTAGTGAAGCTGAACAGTTTCAAACTGTGATCACAATACTTTAATACAGTTGTAAATTTTTACAGCGAGGAATTCAACCACGCATTACGAAAGGATGTTTTCTACTATTTAAATACGTTTTTGAGGGTTTTAGAATGAATAAAAAAACATATTTTGTAAAAAAAATGTAAAAAATTACCGTTGATTTTTTTCGATTAATCCATCTTTTCTTTCAAAGTTCGTTTTTGGTTGAAAATTCGAGCCTTTCGTTTCGATTAAAATCGATTTCTCGAAAAATCGACGACGATGGAGTTGAACAATATGAATTTATCATGAATTATTATTTATGTGCACTATCTTTTAAAGGAATTATTCTGGTGGTGGTTTTTAATTCTTGTGTGTACATGTATGGGAGTAAATTCTAATTTAGAAGTAAATAGATGACCCGATGAACTTCGTATCATGGTTTATGACTAAATTAGCCTGAATAAATGCAGAAAGTTTCCACCCACAAAATTTGTGAATAAATAACGAGAGATGAATTTTTTTTTTCACATTTTCAATTCAATTAATTTATTAACGTGGGCCATTTGGCCCATGAGATAATTTATAATTTTTTATGCTCAAACCACCGGATACAGCTCTTATTGGCCATTTTACACCGGGGTGTTCAACAAATGTAACAAGAAAACGTACACAAACGACCATGCCCTGGACGGGTGAAACCTACCCAGGCGAGACTCGAACCCGCGACCTCTTGTTTGGCAGGCGAGAACGTTACCCCTACGCCACCGAGGCCGGTTTATAACAATTCAGTAAAAATCATTTGACAAAGGTTCAAAGAAAAAATAACACTACATCAAGACTCAGCAAATGCAAAAAAAATTGAGAAAAAATAAAAGTAAAAACAAAAACAGAAAATAAACCTATACAATTACATACATACAATTGCATCCCGAATGTGGATACCCGGGTATCTAGCCACACAACATTTTCAGACATTTTAAATACATTTGAAACAGAATCACAATTTATTCAAAGAAAAATATTCAGGTGTAGCAGAAAAACGTAGGACCAATAGAAAATTATATCATGAATACAGATACCCGGGTATCTAGCCACACAATATTGTCAGACATTAAAATTAATCATGACAAAGGATTAGCCCGGTCAAATTAGCCCAAAAAATAGGGGAACCCTTGCATAAATTCCCAACAATCTGAAAATTTACAGGAATATTAGGGACACCACTATAATGACACCCTGAAAAGTTCCCTTCGATCCCGTGTGTGAAAAAGTTTGTATTCAAGGTCAAAGGTCACAAAAATGTTTTTTTTTCTAATTTTTTGGCCAAACGGTTAGTTAAACGATAAAAATTGTTCAGACCAAAATTGTAGGTCAGGTAATTATCTACAAAATCGTTTCTAAAGTTTTTTCTCTAAGATTTACCTTTTCTGAGAAAAAGCAATTCGAAAGTTAGCTGGAGTAGCATTCTCCGTTATATACACGACTATATTATCGCGCTCTCCGGAATTGGTGGTGCTTTACTTAACCGATTGATTACCCGTGTTAAGAGATCCCTGCCCGCGCCTAAACTGTGACTGTGACGCGCCCAAAGCATGAGCGACTCCAACAAGCAGTAGTGACGCCACATTTCCTTTCACCACATCAACATCCCGATACCGTGTTTCACTCTCTGCCTCAGAGCACTTCCAACACTCATCGCTACCCCTCCTCCCCAACCGTCCCTCCCTCAACATACCCCATCCTCTTTACGTTTCGCTTTCGAATTGCATGCGCTGTACATTGTTCTTTTGGGGCGAGGGAGGGGAAGGTGCCAGCTGACCTAAATCGTGACCGTCGCTCACCCATGGAAAGCCATACTTCATCCCTCAAGTACACCTTTCTCCCGGGAGCGTCGCCATGAAATGTCTTCATTTACGTGATGCACCTGTAAAATGATTTTTTTAACAAATTCAATATAGTAAATCGATTCCCTGGATTTTCATGAAAATATTTAATGGAGAAAAACCACTCCTCTATTTTTATGTAACTTCCCACATTTTTTCCTGTCCTTGGGTATGTATAGCATATCCTTTTTCTTCATCCCTGTCATGTACAGACACACAGTTATTCTCAAAATTTTGTTTTCCTTGGGACTCTGATATTTTTTCTGTCCATGCCATATTAACGTGGAATATTTAAGAGGTTCACTTCGTAAGTACGCGTAATTGAAGTGGACGTGGAGGAGGGGGAACGAAGAAGTGGGTGAGGAGAGGTGGCGTCTAGATGAGATACGGAGGAGACAGGAGGCATGAATGAAGCGAGTGCTTAGCGGGGAGGGGATGTTGAAAACAGTGTTAGAGGGTAGAATGTTGGGTAAGCAAGGGTGAGGAAGGAAAATAAGTTGATTTTTTGATAGAATGAAAGGTAATAGGCCTTATTCTGAACTGAAGAGAGAAGTGCTTGAAGAAAGGGGATTTCCCCAAAATGCTTCTCAAGCACTCCAGGGAAACATACCTTAATCGGTCGAATACTTGATGATAATGATAATAATTTACACAAATATCGCCTATGTTACCGAACGCATAAAAGCACTAAGTTCCCTTAATAACGCTTAAACATGCGGAATACTCAATCATAAGATAGCTCTAGTATCATCAAAAAGATTCTTTCTTTACAAAATCATTAGCAGCTTTATACCACGATATAGGAAAGGATATTCACTTGGTAAGTTCCATACTGATGATCAATTTCAGAGCATGGTGTCTAAACTAATGTACCATTATCGACGATTAATCACTTAACTTATTATTATTTAAATATTCTACCGATTTAGGTAGGTTTCCGTGGAGTACATAAGAAGCATTATGTCAACCTCCCTTTCCTTCATGTAATTCATAAGTAACCTCTTCAATGTATAATAAGACCTACTCCTTTTTTTCATCTAAAAATCCTATTCTTTTCCTTCCTCACCCTCGTTTACCCAAAATTCTTCCCTCTAACACTGCTTCCAACATCCCCTCCACGCTAAGAACTACCTAGCAATGAAAAAAACATAGTCGGAAAGAAAGAGTCAGCGTGGAGCGTATTAAGTTAGTTTCCTTTTCTTATGATACCTCTATTCTTTCTGAAAAAAAAACCTTTCGCCTTGAAAATGTCCTTCCCTCCCCTCTTTGGCTTGTCTGATAAAAAGCGAGGAATTTAACTTAACAAGCGATGGAATTCGTATTAGCGTCTAACTAATTTCACGTTCTTTTGTAATAGATTCTAGTGCTATTTGTACTATAGTATATAGCACGTATGTCAATCTCGCAATCCATATTCAAAAACTGAATATGGCGCATCTTGGCCCATAAACTAGTTGTTTCTACTTCCCTATATGAAATAAGTGCATACAATAGGCACTACGCCCTTCCTAAGTTTACTTAAGTGGCTTAGCGAACTATTGTTATATTTTGGCTGTACTTATTTGCTTATATGGTATGGGCAGAAAAATTTTCAGAAATCAAAAGAAAATAAAATGTTTGCTGTAAGAGGGTGTCCGTATATTACATGCATTGATAACAGGATATTCTAAAAATACCCGAGGTCAGGGAAAATAGAATTTTTTTTACAGAGTCTAGTGTCTTGCGAAGTTATATTTCGAATTTATACTGAGCCTAAACAGGCCAACGAAATCCCAATGTTTGCAAACAGCCCCTTTGCTGACCTACTTTTGAACGATTCGCATATTTTTGCGTTTCGCACGCCCCAAGTGTCAACATCGCCATATCTGTCGAAATACGTTCTCACTTGAAATGCACCTCTCGAGTTCAATATGAGCGTCGCAGCTGGTTGGATATTACGGAAGGTGACATCAAAGATATTTTGAGAAACTCAACGGCTGCAGATTGGATGATGACCAAAACCACATGGAAAGGTATTCGAAAACGGTTATATTATGAAAACATCCCTTTTTCCCATGTAGGACAACACACCTAAACACAATCAAAGTCAATTAAAAACGTGTTCCTTCATGCGCCGAGACAGCTTTTTAATAACTTCTTATATTGGTGCATAATTTTATTTCCTACCTATGACTATCTTATGGTATCCGCATTTCATATTAGACCGATACAAACGAAGTGTTTGATACGTATCCTTAGTTCTAGGATCTGTTCGGGTCTTGTTAAATTCACTGTGAGGCAGAATGAATAGATCATTCATGGTGAAAAATCACCTCTGAAAAATATTCTTGCATATCTTAGTGAAGTAAATCCCAAGACGTTGAAGCATGCGTCGCAGGGATGTTTTTATGATGTTAGGCAGGATGTGGTGGAAGTTCTTAATATTAGTAAAATGTGACGTTGCAACATTTCCACTGAGTTTTATTTTGACGCTACGTGTTTCGTTGTTACATGTTGTTTGTAGCAACGAAACGCGTAGTGTCAAAATAAAAATCAATGGAAATGTTGCAATGTCCAATTTTACTGGCACGGATGTTGTTAAAAACAACCTACCCCTGCCTATCACTCTTGAGGTAGAGTGAAAATGTTCCGTGTGTACGTAAAATTACATCTACATACAATCCCCCTGAATAGATGTAGCTGAGTGTTAGTACACGGCACGAGCCGTGAATAAACGAAAAGTAATCAAAGTTGGACATACATAACTTCTGTGCATCTGCTAATTAGAGTCACTCATTGCTCGGTGGATAATGAGTTCTTATACCTTATCCGTATGGCAAAATGCCTCTCTTATTATACCCTTTCTGACGGGCTTTGAAACATTGTGCGATTCTTAAATGATGTTCTCTGTGTCGCTCTGAAAAGCTACTGCTCTTAATAGCTCAATGTCTATGCTCTTTTTTGGTGTCCAATCAGTTGAGTATATTAAAGAAATTGAGTTATCGAATGTTATGCGCATATGTTTGGGTTAAACTTCAATACATTACAAAATAATTCGTGGGATAGCAATTTAAAAAGTGGAGAATAGAAGTACATATATAGAATGATGCCGAAAATATTTACCAATCATTCCTTAAAAGATGTCAAGAAAATATCAATTTTATAGAATTTTCGTCGCTAATCCACCACAGAAAATATCAAATTTTTAATATCCCATAGTTAAAGTTGAGCATGTATTAAATAGTAAAAACACAGTTTAATTTTGGAATATTGCACTGAATAACAAGCAGCAATGACTGAAAGGATAAATTCAATCCAATCCAGTCGCAGTTTCAAAGTAGTACCAACTTTCAAGGTTGAAATGGCGTTTTCCTGACTCGATAAATTACACTCTTAAAACAAAAAGGTTATTTTGATTACACCCACCGTTAAAGCACAAAATGATTAATGACTATCATCGATAAGTAAACATACATCACCACTCCGTTCCAATAGGAAGTCTCATGAGAGGGGAGTAAGGCAGCGGTATAATTCTGCTACTCAATCTGGAGGGACTTAAGGTCGTTGTTTTGGGGCGTCCAATGCTGTCCGCTGCGCCTAGGCGGCACGCAATTCTTCTCAGCGATAATGCGCCTGAGGTCTGATATGCGTAGTTAGGGGCTTTTTGGTATTCATGAATAATTTTTTAACATTGTGTGTTAAGTTTTGTTATAACAAAAATGCCCATTTGGGTGTCACCTAAAATATTACCATCTTATCAATTTTTCCTCCTGAATAAGATACATAAAGTATAAGGCGACGATATATGTAATTTTATGCTGTTTTGTAGGGCATTGCGAGCTAGGAATGTGAGACTCAGGGTAAAAATAGGCAGGCAAAAACTTGAGCAGGCAGAGAAATTCAACTATTTGGGAAGCAGATTAGAGGAAAACGGATATAGAAGTATGGACATCAGTAAGAGAATTGCGTTAGCATATGAGGCGTTCATGAACAAAAAGAAGCGTTATGTCAGAGATTAATGAAAAGGTTAGTGAAGAGTTTGATTTGGAGTGTAGCTCTCTACGGTGCGGAAATGTAGATACTTAGGAAGGATGACGAGATAAGACTCGAGGCATTCTAGATTTGGGTGTGGAGAAGAATGGAGAAGGTGAAGTGGACGAAAAGGAGGAGGAAAAACGAAATACTAGATATGGTGGGCGAGAGGAGCTAGCTTTTAGATGAGATTCGAAGGATAACTCTCCTAACTCTCCTTTATGCTGACGATTGTAAATTGTTCAAGGAAATTCAAAAACCATCTGATTGCCAAGACCTACAAGATGCCTTACGTCAGACATCGAATTGGTGTAATGTCTGGAATCTTGCATTAAACCCAGATAAATGTAGTGTGATGTCCATTTCCCTAAAGAAGATAACTCATCAATTTGACTACAGTATTTTTAATCACTCGCTGAAACGTGTATCAACATCTAAGGACCTAGGCATTATCACTGATGATAAATTAAATTTTTCTCCACACATACAATCCATCAAGTCTAAAGCAATGTCCCTCTTAGGACTCCTGTTCCGTTTCACTGAAATTAAAGACCCCCAGGCACTTCGAACTTTTTTTTCATCTATTATTCTTCCAATTCTTACCTATTCTTGTCCCATTTGGTCTATCTCTTCACAAACCAACCTCTCATCCCTGGACTGTGTCAGCAATTTCTTTGCCAATATAGTAAAAAATAGACTACCGCATTTACGCAACATGTCCACTAATGATATTCTCTCCTCCCTCTTCATCCCTAATCTCACTACCCATAGGCTCACAGCTGATTTAAAACTTATTTATAAGATTCTCAATTCCACCATCGACTGCCCAGCATTGCTCTCTTTTATCAATTTTAAAGTTCCACCCCGCCCTACCCGTTCTCATCCCCTAATCCACATGCCCATTCCTAGACTTTCACTCACTAAACGTTCGTTTTTCTACCGCATTACTTCTGTGTTGAACTCACTCCCTCCACACATCGACCCCTTTGCACTTCCATTGAAATCCTTCATAAGCCTCTCCCTATCCTATCTGTCACCGAAGTAGTCTGTCACTGCAGTTTCTTGTTGTCCTTTTGTTTTTGTAAATATAAATATTGTTTTCTACATGTTATATTGCGTCTTCGTTCTCTAATTTATGTATTGTTACCTGGCCACTATAAAATGGCATATGCTGTATGTGGTTATATTTCTTTAAAATAAAATAAAAAATAAAATAAAATAAAAAAGGTGTGGATGGAGAGAGTACGTAGCGGGGAGGGGATGTTGAATACGGTATTAGGGAATGTTAGGTAAACGAGGGAGAGGAAGGAAAAGAATAGGATATTTAGATAGAATGAAAGGGAGTAGGCTTAATTGTGAATTGAAGAGGGAAGAGCTTGAAGGAAGAGGAGGCTGCCAGAATACCTCTTAAGTACTCCTTTGAAAACTACCTTAATCGCTTGGATACTAAAATTATTATTATAGTATTCTACCGATTAAGGTAGGTTTCCATGGAGTATTCAAGAAGTGATCTGGAAGCCTCCCTTTCCTTTCAGCACTGCCGTCTTTAATTCACTGTATCCCTTTCAATCTATCTCAAAATCCTATTCTTTTTCTTCCCCTCCCTCGTTTCCCTAACATTCTACCCTCTAACACCATTTTCAACATCCCCTCCCCGCTAAGCACTAACTCCATCCATACCTTCTGTCTCCTCCGTATCTCATCTAAAAGCTGCCTCTCCTCACCCACCATGTCCAGCACTTCGTCGTTCCTTTTCCTCTCCGTCCATTTCACCCTCTCCATTCTTCTCCATACCCACATCTCGAATGCCTCCAATCTTCTCTCGTCCTCCTTCCTCAGTGTCCACGTTTTCGCACCGTAGAGAGCTACACTCCAATAATACTAAAATAGTAAATTAAAAATTTCCAGAAATTACGAGGGGACGGTCGCATTCACCCCATACCCCTTCCTTAATACGCCTCTGTGCTCAAGTGAAAATGAACTGCGTGAAACATTGTAATTAGGTGGGAATAATGTTTTCAAACAAATGCGAAAGGATCTTAAATTTATGATATTAACTTTTTACTTTTCCGCAAACTTTTAGTAAATAAGAGGAGATGAATACGAGGGTGTCATAGACAGGATATGAACATATATGGTTTTTAAAGTTAGGCAGTTAGAAGCTATGGATGGATGGATACTAAGAGACTCGCGGGTAGCATGGGAAGGGGCAAGTTGGAAACTGACCGAGAATTTGATGCTGTGTAAGCGGGAAAAGCGAAAGAGGAGGAAGAGGATTAGGTGTATTGGTATAATGAAGGGGGAAGGTGCACCTGCCGAGTAACAAAATTGAATAGGAGGATAAGGCAGTGCAGCAATGAGGTAGTTTGATCTGACCCATATTAGCATTTAATTCTCAATTCAGATAGTATTATTAAAGTATTCTACCGGTTGAGGTAGGTTCTGATGGAGTACTCAAGAAGTATTCTGGGAGTCTCCCCTTCCTTCATGTACTTCCCTCTTCCATTCACAATAAGGCCTACTTTCCCTCATTCTATCTAAAAATCCTATTTTCTTCCTTCATCACCCTCGTTCACCCAACATTTTACCTTTAACACTATTTTCAACATCCCCTCCCCGCTAAGTACTCGCTTGTGTACTGTTAGTGAAAAAAGCTTCATACGCATCCATTACTTTGAAAATTTAAACGGAAAATTCGCGAAAGTTGACGCCCAGTCGAAGAGTAAGTATTGTAAGCAGTTTGTTCCCTAGTGAGCAAGACACGTTTAATACCACGTGGTGAACGTCTTGATTGAAAGAGAATAGCGAGTGACGTCAGTAAACTTTCGTTATCCTTTCCATGAAAGGATGAATAACTTCTAGGTCTTGATAGATCGAGAGGCAGGAAACGAAATTTTATTTCCATTCTCTCGCAGCTACTACAGGATGTGAGAGCCTAACGCGAGTGGAAACTGCTTATTAAAGGTAAGCCAGGTGAGATAACACAGGTGGTGGTTGTGACAGAGAATAGATAACAATCTCGGTAGGTGATAACATTATTGCGGAATCATGGTATGCGGCAATATTTGCAGCAGCAAAATATGCCGGGGAACGTCACAATTTCACAGATAGGGTTCACTACCCACCATAAAATAATACTATGACATCTTTTCAATGGTTGTTAGCGGTAAAATTAGACATCGTTGGTAATATCCGGTTGATATGCGGAATAACTAAGACAGGCAGTTCTACTCAGTGCAAAAATGTTTTCTCATTCACGAAGCAAATATGTATAAATGGACAGTAAGTATTTTGTAAATAACTTCGTTGGCAGTAAATATTTCTAAACTTGTTTAGCATACGCAGACTCTTTCCTTGAGAACTGCTAAATGGAAGTGACTAGTCTAGGTATTATAATAAAAATATGGTATGTCATGAAAATTATATAAATAGTTCAATTAAGAAAAAAAGGTTTTTAAGTGCACAAAAATATGTACCCGTCTGTGGCTTCCAACCTGCGATGGCGTCATAACCTTTAAAATAAGAGACAACTTCTGACTCAATGTTTTTTTTAGGATTATTCGAATTTTATTCGATACTCATTACTTCGGTATTCATAGTATAACAAAATTGTTAATTTATAATTTCATGCGGCAATAGAATTCTTCCACCAACTTGAATACTGACGGACGAAATTTATTTGCTTATTAAATGAAAGCCCGCACTTTTTTTCCTTCAGAAGATAAAAATATGCATTATTATGTAATTTTGCAAATTAATATGCTACGAAAATAGGGTCTACATGTGTTTTTGTTGTTTTGAATTCCTCACACGCTTAGTTAAGGCGTGAAGGAGTGAATGAAATATCTTTTGCGCGACACAAACAGGCAGGTGACATATTTTGTTTGTTTTTCCTCTCGCCGTCGCGACCTTAGGCTCCCTATGGAAATTTGAGTGTCACATCGGAATGTTTACCAACCGAGGCACCATCAATCATATGGGAGCTTGACTTCACATCCTATTCGCCTAGCTCTCCTGACGCGGCGTTAAAAACAATTGACCTTGGCTATTCCGTGAGTATTTTTCCCTTCCGTCTTCCTCTCTCATCTAATGTCGCTTAGCCCTTCGTGAACCCACGCGTTATTAAGGACTTTTTCAGATCGAGGCGTGGCGTGGTATCGTAAGCCAGCCAGATTAGGATAAGCTGAAAAGCGGATTGAGCCAGTCAGATTTGCGCTGCATCAAGCGCCAGAAATGAAAGTCATTCGGTGTGGGGTCAAGGTCGGAGTCCTGGGGCGAGAATATTAGGTTCTTTCAACGTAGATATGCCAAGATAAGCACACAGATGCAAGAGAAAATTGTAAATTCGACACGGAAACAACGGGCTCCATTCACAAATTTTTATCGCAGATTTTGATTCTGAAATTCTGATTTGATTCTTACTGATAAGCAAAAATGTATTGTAAATTGCCATGTATTGACCGATCGTCCACTTATGGAGTCGCAGGCGGTGAAACTTGAAATAGCACGAGGAAAAAAAGATGTGTCACTCATCCCTCAGAGCCCACGCTGATTTGGGCGCATTTATAAGGCGCATAATTATTTCCGTGAAATAATATGAGTGGTTTACTGTCTCGAATTTCGTTTAGTGAAGATATCTGAGTTTAACAATTGTATTATTGCGCTAAAATACATATTATAATATAATTTTTGACGACAGTTAGAGGAGTTATCTCTTAAAATTACTATTAACTTTAATTTTCCGCGTTCAACATCGCCGAGATCTAGCAAAATGTGGTTACTAAAAACAAGCAAAAAAAATTGAAGGCTGATTTGATCTTTTAAGATCAGCAGTCCAATCCGGTGTACAAAATTAAGATTTTTCTTTTTTTTACTGAACAAGGAACCGAGGTATTGATATTCATTTTGTAAACAAAATTAGAAATGTAACATTATTGAAGTCAATTAGTTCACCCATCATTTCTTCGTAGGCGCCACGATGCATTGCCTGACCATCGCTTCAGATACACAAAGACGTGATAAACTTTTACAATGGGAGACATCTCTCGAAATTTTCAATGTAATAGGGTCTGGCTTACTTCTAAAAGAGTATTTTTTAAGTCACAGCAAAAATAATTTTGGGTCAATGTAACACAAGAACCCCGTTTTCATTAAATCAGATAGTCACGTAATTATTTGGCCAGTACTGCTGATAAGGGTGGGTCCAAATGTAATCTAGAGAAAAATACTCATCTGATTCGCCTTTTTTTCATTGCCGATTTTCACATTTTCATTGGAGATTTTGAAATATCGAACAGTGTCAATATCGTGGATATATTACTTTTTTCCTGATCTCTCTGCGATGAGAGACTAAAACTATTTTCTCTTTCACAGAAATAAGGGACGTAGATATTTAGTGACATCGCTCACTGTATATATGTGCCTTGAAAGTATTTAAATTGATAGCTGATGACGTCATTAACTTTTCAACTGGGTGGCAACTTTCGCGAAGCTTCGATTTCAATTTACTTCTGAGCGGTAAAAAGTGGAAGAAACTATTTTGTTATATAATGTAATATTGTCATTTCTCTGCCACACTTGTGAATAAAAATTAGTTAGGGGTTGGCCCTATTGTGCTTACATTAGCAATCTCTTTTCATTCGGTTACGTTATCGTCCGCATATACGTCGAACACCCTCATCCTATGAATTTACTTGTCTTCTTCCCTGAACCATGCTCACCCAAGTTCCAGCTCATCATTCTCAACCATTCTCTTTAGCATAGTCTCTTATGACACGCCACAGCTGCAACTTGAGCCACTTGCATTATAAAGATAAAATAAAGTTCGAGAATTGTGAAGGTGAAAGAGTTTACCACCGAGAAGAGGTGCCTTCAACAATATTACTTTAAATTGTGAAGGAGAATTATATTCACGAAGTTCCAAGTGAATTACTGGTTGACTAGTTCTGAAGTCAATGACGAAATTATTGGATTCAGTCTGAGGATAAGTAGAGTTTTTTCATTGAAGCCATGTTACGGAGTGCTTCCTTAGTATACCTTAGGCAATTTTGCAATCGTCCCCGAGTCGGTTTGATATTAATTTTCGTTCCATATGAACACGATTTCTGTTCCATTTCGCTCTATCTGGTCAACAAAGGATTTCGGTAATTACAATAGTGAACTCATATTACTCTCTTTCCGCTGATGAAATTTATGTAAAGATTTGAACCAATTCGAAATGGAGGAAGGCAATATAGTGAGTTTAGAAATGCAAACATCTCGTAAGGATACTAGTCCCATCTCTGAAATCCAGGATATCAGCTTAGCAAATTCCAACGACCTCGTTTCCCTTCAAGGGAAATGAATGACAAGATTTTTTTTCAAACGAATCATGGGGCATGGAAGCTGAAAGACATCAGGGCATAAGAGCGAGTGAAAAATTGTTACGAGCTTATTTTCTGAGCTTTTGGGTGGGCGTTTTGTTTGCCGAGTACTTTCATGAAGATGATTACGTCGGAAATAGGGATTTCTTTCAGGGATAAAGGCTGGCGAAATTAATCTTTTTACGCAAAAAAATGCAAAGAACGTTTATTGTCATGCACTGGGCTAACTATCAGACAAGCGTAGAAAGATCCTTAATTTTTTAATAATCTCCCAAGTCTTTGTAATACTCTACATGCGACTCCTATCTCGACATCGGCTTAGCCGACAGCGAAGAAAGAAAGCGTTTCTTAGTGTTCCAGATTTATACTAAGCCTACTTTCATAGGATGGGGAAAAATGCTTTGCGAAAAAATGGGATCTTTCATTAAAAAAATCGTACGCACGCCCGAGAACTATGTTGCAGGGGTAAGAGCCTTTGTAACATATTCCAGCAGTTTGCGGCTAACAGCTTTCTTAAAAAAAAAGAAGGAAAAACCACCTCAGTCAAGTAACTTAGCTCAATCATCCATTCAAATATTCTGTTGATCCTTTTGTCTTATGGTCTTTTTAGGAGATTCACGTGGAATCTGTCGCTTCATGTTGTCCCCTTTTGGAAATTCTTGTGGAATTATAAAGTATTTGAATTTCCATTATACTTTAGTTTAGTATTAGAATATTAATTAAAAAAAGTTACAAGCAATCATTTCAATCAGCTTTCCAAAAATGTAAATGACAAATTTTTCCATGGAAAAATTCTTATGACACGACGAAAGAATAAGAAAGTGAGTTGAACATTTAAGGAAACCTATCGCCGTTTTGAAATCTGTGCGCATTTCATTTTCCTACTCCTATCGCTTACTTTAACTTGATACCTCATATTTTTTTTCCGAAGGATTATCAATTATAAACTGTCTAGCTAAATATTTATAAATACTAAACGTATTCGTTACATCATCATCGTCTCCCACAAATGTTCTGCATATACTAATTGAGTGGAACCGCAGTCATTAAATAACCGAAAAAAATCCATTGTATCCACTAATTTTTACCTTACCCGATGACTTGACAAGGAAATGAATATAACGGACTATAAATGACACTCTCAGATCATGGCTAGTTCTATCTGCGACGTTTGGTACTGTGTTTGCATTGACATTACTTAAATATTCTCTTAGCCCCGTCACTCCTCCACCCGTCGTGATGTACTCCAAAAGCGGTAGCGTATTGCACTTCCCCGTTTTACACCGATCCGGTTTATCCTGTATTGGTATGCGGGAATAGAGTAAAGACCGCGAGGATCAAACACAGCAAGATCACTTCGACACTGTGTTATCGTGAAGATATTATACTCCCGCGTTGAAAAGGACCTTTTGTCAGCCGAAATGGCGCTATTCGCACTTCACTTGTGTTAATTTACATCTGACCTGCACATTTGATTTAATTCTCCTGGCATATTTAGCCTGCGTGTCTTGTGTGTAAGTGTGTGTGAGTCAGTTATTCGAGGCTTAAGAGGGTGTGTATTGTACCTGCGGTCTTTAGTCCATACCCGCGAACCAATACAGTATAACCCGGATGAGTGTCAAACGGACAAGGGTAATAAGTCACGGCTTTTGAAGCACCTCATTATACTATTTATATATTAAGAGGTCACCATCTTCCAAAATGAAGTCTATGGAATGCTATGGAAAAACGCAACAGCTAAGAGCAGCTTCACCATCACATAATTCATACAAGTAGTTTTTACTCTAGTTCAAAAACAGTTTATACAACACTTGAATAAGATACAGATCTTCCATTCATGCGCTGATCCTACTAGGTCACCCTTAATATTCTCCCTTAGTGGGTATTGATATTCATCAACCAGATCCCAGTGCAAACAGCTGATTCGCAGGAGCGATTAGCCGTTGCCACTCTGAAAGTCATTCTGTAGCATCTTGCCTTTTCAAGGCAGTTACGAGCAGCGAGCCATTTCAAATCCCTTCATCTTTTCTTATCCATCTCAAGGCAGGATAAAAATTCGATCGACAATCTAAGACGCGTATACAAGTGTTTTTTTACGTCGGTCACCAACCGGTCGTAGGGAGCGGATCCGGGTCTGCAAACTATTCGGTGGATAAACTCTCAAGGAGAGCCAACGGTACGAGAAGGGGCGTGGGGGATGGAGGGGGGGAGGGAATCTCTTTCTTTCAGACCCGATGAGAACTCTCAGCTGGGTTACGATCTAGTCACGGAATATGGTAATTTTTATGTCTCCACGACGAAACAGACTGGGAGCAAAAAATTAAAGAATCGATTAATGAGAATTCATTATTTACGGTCGTGTAGCCGAGAGGCTTTGGTGGAGGCGTCGATTAAAAGGTGCGTGGAATATAGCATGAAAATTAATCACAGGAAAACCGAAATGCATTAATTAAATACTCAACCGAAAATTTTGAAAACATTTAGATTTTATCATAAATATTTTCTGTCTCCGTCCAGACGTTACTCTGACATTGGTGAACCTTTGCTTGATTCAGTGGAATGGAAATGAACCATTTTTGTCCAAGCATTGAACTATTAACAAACATGGCATTTGACTGGAGTAATCATTTATATTTACCGTATGTTTTAGCTAGTAAAGATTTAGTAGAGCTTATACAGAGGTAGAGCATTAGTAGAGCTTTTATAGAGGTATTATGCATTGCTTTAATGGTTTTTAATCCAAATAAATAAATAATTCATTATTATTACTAAGATGACGGCTAAAAACTAGAGCAGGAAAAGCAACTAAACTACTTAAGGAGCTCATTAGAGGAAAAGGGCAACATGGAAGGAAGGTAACGGAGAAGAGAATTTCGTTAATAAAGGTGTATATGAATAGACAAGAGATGATGAGGGGATCAATATCTATATTAAAAAACCCGCTGATTTTCAGCGGAAGGGAAAGAGTACGAAATATAAGTTTTTTTTTCACTAGAGATTACTGCCGGAAAGGTTATGCCGTTATCTTCAATCGAATTCCTGTCGCCTATTCCTTATCTACATAAAATTCGTATGTTTGTTTACTATAGCAATAGGCATCGAAAATAAGGCCGTCAAACGTGATTGATTCTTCCTTTGAATTAAATCTCATTGCATTATCCAAAGACCCCATCATATCAAAAGCAGTAATTACTAAGGAGAAATAGTATCGTAGGCATGGGATAAGAATTACTTTTTCACAAAAAAAATAAAATATTAAGAAAACGGTTGTAGGAGAAAATCAAATGGCAAATAAGAAAACTTATTCTTTCGCCTCCTCATCCGTGAAAACTGCAGCCGAAAATCTCCTGAAGCAACGATAACATCGGATTCGTCAAACCACTGAATTGATTCCTATACTTTTATAATAGGAATTATTCTTCAGGGCATATTATAAGGTCTTGAAATATAAATTTTTCCTTTCTCCTGGAAGAAAACTATTTAATTTCAAAATTTAACTTGATAGGTTCAATTCAGTGAATTTTACAAAAGACAAACATCTTATTTTATGCTTTATCAATAGTCACCAAACCTACAAATATTATGGCACAAAGCGCATTGGGGTGCTCTCATAAAATAAAAGTAGTAATTTTTTCCATGTATAGCTAAGTAAGTTAATGATATTAATGTATGCATAATATTGCTTCATAAATCTTATTATTCTTGTTTCTACAGAGCTTCGAAATTCGCGAAAATGAATAAATTCTTTCGCGCTATAAGATCGCCCTGTGACATCAGAATGCGCTAATCAAAGTCGCTCCATGACAATAATAAACAGCTACGGCGATACTGATTCATAACTTGAAGGGTGTGTCAAAAACATTTGTGAATAGTTTAAAAGATTTTACGTTGTACGTATTGCGCAATGGCTGACTCCGACTTCGTAAAGGCGCATTCTGGGAACATTCTGAAGGTAGATTGATTCATGGTCGCTGATTTCTTCTCCGTCAATGAAGATTTCGTCGTCGCGGAGTTTAGAAGTCACATAATTGAAAGGTAGGATAAAATTAATTAACTATCCCGTTCGCTAGTAATCTAAAGATCGGCTTGTATCTCATAATACTACTACCATTTACTCATTGTTTTAATGTGTACTGGGTACAATATTGGAAAATGTGAAGTTAAAGTTAAGAAGAAATAAAAAGGAAAATATTTGACGCCGAGATACTAAACATTTCTTAGGTCTGGACGAGAGACATATGGTGAATTAGCAGTTGGATACGTCCAACTGAAAGGAAAGTTTAGCGTTTGCACTGTTGGGGCTAAGGTGACACCAGAACATAAAGTGAGAACAATAATCTTATATGTACTGTGGAAATCACCGTAGTTGAGGAGAATGAAAAGGAAATAACCGCTAATTGTCAAGACTGAGCTGAATCTTGCATGTATCCATACATTCTTTAAATCTGTTCATTATTCGGGATAAAATCTTTCATGACTGATGATGAAATTAACATGTGTTGCTATGAAAAAATAAATTGTACGGAGAAAAATTGCTGAGATATTCATAGGTTTTTCTAAAACTGGGACAAATAGTCTACTGATACCACGTAAACGTATTGTTTTCTGGACTCTGACGTCACGCTCAGCAACCATGGCGATGAGTCGTTTGGACCGCAAGATTACTAAACTATTTTTAAAGTAGGATTTTATGAATAATACACAGGTTAGTGATGAACTGCTTTCACTGTAATTTTAAGTGTGGAGGAAATTTTTTTAATCGCATAATCATTCATTTTCAGTAGAATACCCAATTATTTGTGTACATTTTCTTTTAAAATGGGACTCTAAATATCGATGTTGATATTTATTTTACTATATAACTCGACCTCGTGTCATGGAACTCAAATGGATAAATATTTACTTTTCATTGTGGAAAGTTACTCGGGATTTCCACCGGGTCAGGTTCTCCAACTCCATCTCGGCCGACGCGACGTTTCGATGAACGAGATGTCCATCGTCATCAGGGCATGATGGAAAACTCGTTCATCGAAACGTCGGCCGAGATGGAGTTGGAGAACCTGACCTGGTGGAAATCCCGAGTAACTTTCCACAATTCTATACGCCGGGAAAGCCTGCGATCCTTTATTTTTCACGTCACAACAAATCATGAGTGTACGTATCATTATTGTGACTGGTCGCATGAATGTACGGTATCTGGTGATCGTGCCCTCAGAACATAACAAGGCGGGCGGGCGGGCGGGCGGCAGTGGGCCCACAGGCATCTCCGGCTGCGTTCTCCGTCGTCCTTGTAACTTGACTGACGGCTGATGTCGACCTTGGGATCGCACGCGGCTCCCCCGTTAGCTCATTTTCGATTCATTCTCTCCTCCGCTCGCACCGCTAGCCAAAGTTCTCGCCCACGTCAGACACCCCCCACGTCTCTAATCTGATGCAATGGTCCGATTTATTTTTGGGCGGAGGTCTCCATTACAGCGTGTTTCGGCCAATAAATTCCCAGCCTATTGATTAATTAACTAAAATACTTGATAAAATCTTCTCGGGTTTGGCACCGGGTGAGGCCGTTTAAGGCCAACGTTTCGATGGGAAACTTTCTCATCGTCATCAGGACTAAGACTGACTTCCGAGTTTGGTCCACGCCGGGTTTATATATTGAGCTAGTATTTAAGTTTCCTGCTTACAGCGGGAAACTTATGCGGGAAACAGCGGGAAAAAATGTGGTGCTACAGAAGAATGATGAAAATCAAATGGATCGACCGAGTTAGTAACGAGGAAGTCCTAAGAAGGGTAGGAGAGAAGAGAAGCCTCATGAAAACCTTAATAAGAAGACGGAACAACCTTATAGGCCACATCTTGAGACATGATGGCCTGATGAAGACAATCGTCGAAGGACAAGTGGAAGGCAAGAATGGAAAAGGAAGACCTCGAACAAAATATATGGAACAAGTAAAGAGAGATGTGAAAGAGAAGAAATACGTAGGTGTGAAAAGATTAGCTGATAGGAGAACTGAGTGGAGAGCTGCGTCAAACCAATCCTGGGAATGTTGACCAGTGATGATGACAACGGGAGGTTGAGAATTGGTATCAGCCGTCCTTTGGCTAGCTCAATAAAAGATTTTATCACTAGTATTCGCCAAGAAAGCATAAGATATTTTATCAACTAAAATTTATGCTATTTGGACGACAACTTTTATTCATAACGATGATGTCATTGATTTTTGGTCCTTCGCGTCGATTCATCTTCGTGACGACAGTTTCTCCGGCGTTGCAGGAGGCGTCTTCAATATGATTTAACAATTTCCAGGCTAACAGACTAAGTAAATTTTTCTCGGGTTTCCGCGCGGGTTAGAAAATCTAAGAGCGTCGACGTTTCGGGTTCTGCCTCGTCACCCATTCTCAAGGCTTCCCGTCGAAAACGAACGAGACGGAACCCGAAACTTCGCGACAATAGGAAGTGGAGGCCATGGATCCTCGACGGCTCTTGCCTATAAATAGAGTTTGTTTGTTAATAAAAGAATCCGTTGCCCTACTTTAAGCACACGATGTAAGTCCATTCTCCGTTGTAGTAATAATATGGAATACACTTAAAGAAAGAAGCCTTTCAGTGTACCTCTTGCAGTGCCCAGCGATTGCATAATAAGAGTCATTCGTAGCAGATTTATTTATTTTACTTTCTGGTGATTATTTTCTATCACTATTATATATATTATCCAGATATAAAAGTGAATGTGGCCATATCGCATCCACACTCTTGCCGCGTCGCCGTACTCTTCGCCGCCGCCGACGAGAAGCGAATTCGACCGTCTCCTTCGGGCAATGACTTTGGCTCGAAGAAAATTGGCCTCCTAGTTAATTTTCTTATTCACAAAAAATTAAGCGATGACGGATGATGCTAATAATATATATTTACGTTTACTTTTCACAAAATACCGATGTTAAAGTTTCGTCACGATCAAATTTTACGATGAAAATAAAATGTACTCCTTTCGACGTTATCCAGATTTATTATTATTGAAGTAAGATATCGCGTAGGTCTTAAAGGAGGAGATAAAGCGTTTCCTTAGGCACTGAACATGGATTCCAATGTGAATGTCGTCTTCGGACGCAACGATGCGGGAAATCAAGGTGCAAGGTGGCATAGATAAGAGAGCTACTAAATTTTAATTTTACTCTTCTATGGTTTAGTCCTGAGAGAGCTCACCTATCCAAATTTATCCTATATCTCACCTCTACTATCCTCTTCCGTTCGTTTCTATTCTTCATTTAATAATGCTGCTCTGTCATACTTTATTTCTCAATTTTTCTTTATTTTTTAATGATGTACCCTTAAAATTCACCTAAATATTTCCTCATTCGATGAGTGGTTTCTGTTGATAATCGTTATTTGTTACCTCAAAACAGTGGCGCAGCGAGGGGAGGTTATGGGGGATAACCCCCCCCCCCCCCCCCCAGAGCTCAGAGAAATTTTTAAGTTTAATCTATTTTACTTAATTGGATTAATATTACTTATAGAAAAGTGTAAGGATAGGTAATAAAATATATCTCAGAATGCCGTAAAACTCACCATTATGAAACATTTATTCTTATTTTTTAAGGCGGATGGCCCCCGCACCTCCCGCTTACCCTGGCGGGTATGTCACACCTTCAGGCCCCTTAGTTGCACCGAAAACCCCCCTAGACTTTATTCCTAACTGCGCCCCTGCCTCAAAATGACTGTGTAGGTTTTTAAATCTTACAAATGGTGGGCTCAAACTATTTCATTAATCGCGCCTTATCACTTTATCTTATATAATGTACAAATCATATTCATTGCAAAAAAAAGTCCTGATAAAGGTACACAGATATACAGAAACGTTGGTCAAAAATGTTGCATCTAATTATTACAGACCTTCACCACAAGACACTAATCAACGTTAGATGTTGTGTAGCGATTATTATCATCAATCGGGTAGAATGTAATACAAAATTCATCGAAATCACTCAGATCACTTCACCAGTTGGCTGAATGGATGAAACAAAGGGCTAGTTCTGCCACGGTGAAGATAAGTTTTCCCATCCAATCAGTCAATGCTACATTGACATGGCTTAAATTTAGAAGGAAGGTTGTTCTGTAGTTTTGTGTAGTTTCACCTCGGCCATGTAATAGGGAGTAAGTTATCACAGCCAGCACAATTATGGATTTAATGGTCATGAATAATATACTGTATACTGAGATAAATAGAACAAAATTTATTTTTTTAACTAAGAAGCTGAGATCCTACTTCAATAGACAGCAAAATGTCATATCGGTTTCATTTGATTCCATCGACTGACTTAATTATATGCTAAAGCGGTGATAATCAAATAGTGAGCAGTTTGTACTAGTATATTCTAGCTGTTACTTTTATCTCTTCGCGTATTCAGCAAGAGGAATCCTCAGTCGAGTAAATAAGAGGCAATCTGCTCCTCCGAAATACGATATGCGTCATCGTGGAATGGCAAAATTTTCCTCGCCTTCTCTCACCTTTATTTTCACTCGATGATGGAACATTCCAAGAATCAGTTTTCCATACCAGAATTTTTTTAAAGCGTTAAATGCTAAAGGTATAATATCATGCGTTTCCTCGCAACAAAAATGGAATAAAACGACCGAATTTTTTTTCCTATATCAGTTCCATTCCACCGTTTGCGGTACCTTTTTTCTTAAACATTCCTATGACTCTCTCTCTGTGGATTGTATCGTCTTGTGACAAGAGAATATCGCATTGACGTAACAGTTATGAAAATGAATAATATGAAAAAGAAGAAAATTTTGGCTGAGAAGAGGATAATTGCTAACGGCTAAGTCTATTAATTTTGCTCATGAATCAACAACGGTTTGATATAGTTTTAAACACTCCATCCTCTCATCATATTATTCCCTAATGAACTGTGCATACATAAGTTAACATGCTCATTATTTCATTTTTTTATAAATAACAGATATTTTTACACATATTTAGTATGCAAATACTAGTGGCTAAAGTTTAATTTTAATTATACATCATTTTTATAAATTTTGAATTACTCATAACCCTGCAAAGAATTTCTGGAGTGTCAAATGCCTCTTCAATTGGTATTTTATGTTCCTTCATTCTTGCGTGGGTACTTCTTAACACTTACTTTTCTGAGTTTTTATTTGTTAGTTTGCGAACATTTAAAAATTCATTGGAGGTCTACTCGCTACAAGATCACGCCTTAATACCGGGGCTAACTCAAGAAAAATACAATTTATTTAATGAAATGATGTAGTTACAGTAGATGAATTGAAAATGATGTTGTAACATCGAAACTCGAGTCAAATTAAATTTATTTTTTTGTGGAAAATTGCAAGTCATGTTTCATTATGAATCAATTCCACTCCATCTCGCTTGATTCCTCGAATTTTATAAATTTATTGGACCGACTCTGAGCATAAAAATGAAGGAAGTAATACAGAAATGAAATTAAATATAATATCAATGAAAAGAGTACACGCTGTTGCATAAATACGCAATTCATCTCCGGTCATTCAATTAATCCGCTATCAATAAGATAACTACATTTATGCAAGTTTGGATATTGCAAACATTAAGCACTGCTATTCTGCACAAAGGCTTAAGCTTATTAATTTTTTGTGGCATGTAACATACCGGTTAATGTGGGTTTGCATGGAGCATTTTGCGAATAATCCTTACCGCCCTCCTCCTCCACATTTCCATGGCAAAGTTCCCTCTTCAAATCACAACAAGGCCTACTCCCTTTCATTCTCTCTGTACAGCCTTTTCTATTCTTTCCCATCCTTCTTTCACCCAACAGTTTTCCCTCCAATACAGATTTTGACATGTTCAATTATACCTAAGCATGTAAGTACTTTATTACGTATAGTACTTTTGTATATTTGTATTTCATCAGTAATTGAATAAACATTTTTATTTTTTTTTAATCTAAAGATAGATAACCGCATACAACAGTGCTGTCATTTTGTGGTCGCCAGGGAACAATGCTTAAATTTGAGGACACAGAAGCAATATAATAAGAATAAACAAGAATCAAATTTACGAAAAAAGACGACGAGAATCGGGAGGGAACAAGCTAGTTAGGTGACAGATAGGAGAGGATATAATGGATTTCAAAGGGGCGAAGCGATCAATGTGTGGAGGGAGTGAGTTCAAAAGAGAAGCAATACGAAAGAAAATAGAACGTTTAGTAAGTGAAAGTTTGGGAATATGCATGTGAATTGGGGGATGAGAACGGGTGGGTAGAGGTGGAACTTTGAAATTGATAAAAGAGAGCAATTCAGTGCAGTCGATGGCGGAAGTGAGAATTTCATTGATAAATTTAAAATCTTGTGTGAGTCTATGGATATTTTAGGAGCCAGAATGGAATTCATAACTACTTCACCTCTTAGACTAGCTGCATATTTTGAGACATGATGGCCTGATGAAGAGAATCGTTGTGACAGAGGTAGATGGCAAGAACGGAAAAGGACCATTTCGAATAAAATATATGGAATATATAAATAAGCATGTGACAGGAAAGAAATACGTAGGTGTTAAAAGATTAGCTGATGAGAGAATTGAGTGGAGAGCTGCGTCAAACCAATCTTGAAGTCGTTTTACACGGTACACGGAATTGCGGAATCAGACGTACGTGCGAAGGCGCAATCAAAACTGCGTCGTGTAAAGCGGTGAATTGCTAGAACACATGCGAGAATGCGAGGATGCGAGACGGCAAAATAGCCCCTGTTCTAATTTCGTTCATGCATTCGCGCAATTCAGCGCCATTTTAGAAATTAATGCAGCTCTAACATGCGCAATTCCGTGTACCGTGTAAAACGGACTTTATGATTGCTGACCAGTGATGTTGAGACCAACTGAAAGCGTCGAATTATACACATGCATGCATCCATTTTAATTAATATCAGGAAACACGCGCAGGATTCTATTTTTATTATGCATTAAATATAGATGTGAAAGAGCAAAACGGTGCATGGTTGATAACTGTCCCTTCGAGCGAGCTCTCATCCTCCGCCGAGGCGCAACTCTGCTGTGGTCATTATATTTCGTGTCATAAGTGACAATTCATCTTCCACTTTCCGTTAAAGTCGTCGGGTGAATTTAATTTTAGCAATTGCGATCGGTAATTTTCAACGAACAAACCTCGTTAAGTCTGACCTTGCTATTTTATTCATGTCCGCGAGGGCATGGGCGGTACTTTTTCCAGTGAGAAATATTACAGGTGACGCAAGGTTTGGATATATAATTAATCTCTCCTTGAGCGATTCGGAGAATTGTCTTCCTCTCCTTTTCCATTGCATAAGTACTTTTCGCAGAGGCCAGAGTCAAAACATTTGAAGAACTAGAGTAGATACACCCAGTCCCATTTTTATTAAATTTTTGCGGTGTTTTTTTTGTACATGTAGACTCCAGCGCAGAGGCTTGTGTGACTCTTTGATTGTTTAATGCAATGTGGGTATTCGTACATAATAATCAATATTTTATTTCATTTCTAATTAGTACATACATTTTCAAGTCACGTTTTTGTTTTACCTTTATTTTTTACTTCATAAATATATAAATTTTATATAGATATCCAAGGATTTGTTTTTCAATTTTTTAACCAGTTTTCACTGATGTTTCTGTTGCGAAAAATGTATTAGTGAACACTCTAATATGTAATCCTAGACCGCCGTCGTTATTTAACTAGACCACATTGACAATGCAGCTATAAACAATCATTTAGGTATATTGCTTATGTTTCGCTTAAGATGTCTAGAATTTTAATCAATATTTTCTATTAGATAGAACATGATGAGATAACATAAAATATTATACTACAGAGGTAGTTGAACCCACTTGCCCACTACGGATTGCAGTAAGCTAACCACTCGACAACCACAGCGATTATACCGATAGTGACCTTGTGGTGAGCTGAAGTAATTGAATGAGCAAGATTATAGCAAGCCACACTGAAATATTCGATCAATTCTGTTAATTATGAAACCTCATTGTAAATCAGTAAATCTGAAGTAGCGCTGTTCTGAGGAATTTTTCCCCTCTCTAACTTCTCTACCCATTCAAGCCTTCCCTCTGCAACCTTATCGCAATGGAAGGGCATAAGTGTTCCTTTGACCCTTAGAGCTGCACTGGCGTAATTACTTCGTGAATACTCCATTCAAACCTATCACAATCGGTAGCATACCATAATAATAACAATAAAATTCTCTTCAATATGTATTCCTCTCGAAGACCAGTTCTTATAAAATGTAGTTTGACCAGGAAAGTTTTGGGGTCGTTTCAATTTTTCTTTTCTATATTTTTTTAGGGGGACATAATGCGAAACTGCGACTAGTTTTCGGCAAAAAGGATATTTATTTTTGAGGATATTCGTCCATAAAAAAAGGTTCGTAAAACCGGCCAAAATTTGACAAAAGGAGTAAAACTACTGTTCTTCCTTTTTCTTCCAACCGGAGGAGCTGGTAGACTCAGCTGGTTCTATTTGTGGTCAAAACAGGATTTAACGCTCTCGATTATATCAAGTAACCCGATGGTGTAGAGGTAATCTGAGATTATAAGGAATACATGAAAGACGACACACGGATTAACAAGTCATCGCCTTCTGTCTCCCGTTCCCAAAATATTTCTCTTTCCTCAAGTCATCATAAGGACTACGAGGTGTGTTGAGATAATAACGGGGATTTAAATTTTTTTGAAAAAAAAAATATTCGTCTACATTAATATTTTCGCCGTTATTTTTTCAATATTTCCACCCCTTTTGATAGTATGCACTACGGTCAAGAAAACCTCGAAACACCTTTAAAGACCTGTTTACACGATACATTAACACATACAAGTTAATGTCTGTTTGCGTGAATGATTTTTGTGGACCGGAACGAAACGTGTACACATGCATGAACCAAATTAGAACAGATTCTATTTTACGTTCATGCATTCGCACAAGTTTGGTGGTTACGCGGTACATTTTCGTGTTCATTATCGCGTTCAAACATTTGTAGACATTAACTCGTACGGGTTAATGTACAGTCACTTTCAAAAGTCGGTCCCCATACCTGGCGCAGCCGTCTCCGTTATTCTCCGAAGTCGACCTTCGCGTATTGCTTACACGTTCCTTGTCCACTGGGGATCGATTCGACTTGATCAGGTAGTACAAATGGTGCAACTTGACTACTTTAACCGTCGTCAAGAGCCCCACGCACGATTTCAGAGGTAGGAAGGCCGCGTGAACCCCCCCCCCCCCACACAGCCAAACAATTCCACCTCCGAAGAAAGCGGAGAAGAATATATGGGTTTTTCCGGCAAGTAACCCATCGCACGAGGAAGAGAGGAGACATCTGTGTAGTTTGGTAAACTTATACAAAACATATTGTGCAAATAAATTTTCGGAGCATTTCGAGCATGTTACTCCAATATTTTTTCTTCACATCGCCTGGTGAAAAATACGTAATATATACGCCTATGTAAATATTGTCATTTGCGTCACGGTTACCATCCGTCATCGCGTTCATCCATGCCGGTGGTTAAAGATTTTCAGACATTATTTCAATGTTTACAAGTTAAATAGCAGTCACTCCCCAAGTAGTAGGTTATTCGGACTACAAGTAGTGCCTACATTTTGAATAACGCAACTTATTCCCACACTGTGAATAGAAAATCAGAAGTTTTCAAATTTTTACCGGTCAAAACTACCGGTACGGCAATTTTTTATGGGAGAAGATTAATTTTGCATTATTTTTTCGAATAAGCAATTGGATTGTCTTTAAATTTTATTGAATTGCTTTTAAGATAAACATAAATTTTCACTAAAAGAAGCAGCGAGATGTTTATTGGCATCAAGTGAAATGGCAGGCTGTTAGACCATAATGCGTCGTAGGAAGTGTTGTCCTTTTGTTTATGGGAAATACTCTTACATTAATATTGTTCATTTTTTTATGAAAAACAGTACAAGCAAATGTGCGTGGAGTTATGATGGTGAGTCAACCAGTTATGGTGGTCATAGAAAAACATAATTTACCTGCCCTTCTGAATTGAAGATTTTACGAATCACCGTGCCTGCGCCCCTCCCAACTTGAACTTACCCCTTTAATTAAAAGTGACGCCCATTCGCATTAGGCCCTTTCATTCTAACCATATCCTTACTTTCATCCTTCCCCTCCCCCCTTACCAAAAATCTCTCGACCATGGATAGCACTTCTTCTTTTTTTCCTCTCCATCCTTCTCACCTTTTCCTTTCTTTTTTAAACTCACATCTCGGATGCCTTCATTCTTTTCTTGTCCCTCTTTTGTCGTCGCCTAAGTTTCCACACCGTCAAACGCTACATCCCAAGCAGTATATTTGGCAGCTCATAAGTTTAATTTGTATTAATAATGCAGAAATAGTCACTGGGTACCCAACACGGTATATTTTTATCGGATGAATATTATGCGTGCGTAGTTTAGTGTCAGTAGGAATATGATCAGTATTTGTTCGCACGTAAGACTGACTCAAGGTATTCATTACATGAGTGTAAGTTCTATTTATGATGTAAAACCACTTATACATAATAATGTGTAGGATATTGCCCTGCATGATATCAGCAGGCGCCAATTACGACTGGTTTTAGCAGAAAAAAAGAAACGAAAAAGGGGGAAGACTTAGGTTAACCTTTCAATGAAGGGGCAAGGATAAAACATATAGTATTAATGTGCCTTTAAATGGTAAGAAATAGGCACAAGTCATGTAATTAATGCTTCCGTTGGTATTTTCATTATAGAAAATATATTTATGGTAACTATTAAGACATTCGAACTTTCGATGAACATAAAGATGTCGGTTAATTACTTCCTGATACCTCGAATGTATAAAGCATTATTTAAATATTTGTACATATAGGATATGTTAGTAACGACTGGAATAAATATGATACAGAATTAAACATTACAATTTAGCGCACATTAATACTTTTGATTTCTCGCGTGATGAGACACGTAAAAAAATGTAGTATAAACCATGGTAAACATATGTATCCTAAGGAAATGGTTAGGAATAATGAATGCGCCAAACAGTGTGTTTGAAATACTTAAACATAGAGCAATATATATTGATGGTGTTGGTAATAATGTGTTAAAGGTATAATCTAGAAGGTTATTTTGTAGGAAACTTTTTGAATACTCTTTCAGACGTAAATTCCAATTTTCGTTTCTTCCTCATATGTGCGTTGCGACGCAGATACGTCTCGTTATTTTTTAGTGCAAGCCAGACTACTCGGAATATCCATCTCAGAATACTATCAGGGTGGGAATCCCATGACTGAGAACGTATGGTTCGCCTTGTGTTGTGGCACTGGGAGTCGGGGAAGTCGCGAAGAATTTAGGAATAGTGAAGAATGCCTCGGGAAGACTTGCGCGGACGGTGAGAGTAAGTCAAACTGGCCCGTTCAAGACACAGAAGGCATAGCCAATACCCGAAGTTCGACCTCCGAGAAAAACGTAGTTGCTCGCGCTGGCCGTGGGGACCTACTTTTGAAAGTGACTGTACCTTGTAAACAGGCCTTTAAACTCCATCTTTAGGGCAGTCTTCAGCTCTGTCAGCGATTTATTTTAATTGCATATCTGTTTATAAAAGCCCTTTATGTTCCTCTTTATTTTCCGATTTAGTAAAGTCTGAAGAATATGGAGGCTTGAGCATCGTTACAGCATTAACGAACAAGCAATGAAGTGCGAGACGAAAATCGCCGAGTTTTTCGGGAAAAGGGGGAGCCTGGTCCCGCACAACTTAAATTGTATTTTGTTCGAAAAAAGTATGAAACCAGTAGAAATGCCAAAAAAATTATTATATAACATGCTAAACCTTCCAACGATTTCTGGAATCTAAAATTATATTATGATCACATTTTTACTCACAAAGCACGAATAAACAACTTGATTTCTATTTCTGCGTGATCGATCACAATATCGAATTGCTTCCACTGTTTACCTGCCCATTAATTAGGCTACGAAAATCAGCAAAAAAATTCTAAGCGGACCCATAAAATTACCCTGGCCTTTTCCGAGCGGGATTGTGTTTAGACGCTGCTGGTTTCTATCCGCGGTCACAACAGGTCCACCATCACCCCCGAGGCGTCCACCAGTTCAAACTTCAAACTTGGGCTCCCTCCAAGGCTTCTCTCTCCATCTCTCCTCCTTGCCCCACGGCCATGGAAGGGGGGGGGGGGCAATTAATATCATACCACCCGCCCTCTTCCTCTTATTTTATTCCAGGGGGTCACGTGACCTGGTTAATCCCTCTCCACTCTCGTCTCCCGATCTGCCGTAAGCGCGGATTCGTTGGACGAGAGATAGGCCGCCCTCGGTCCGCTTTCGGGTTTTTTGGCCGTCTGAGACCAGTCTGGCCACCTCTCCCCCGAAAATAGTCCGCCCACCGCCTTGTCAGTCGGGAGGATGCCTCGAAAACGCCCACCCGAAAAGAATCACGCCAAAGATGTCGACGCTTCCGAATCTCGGCGGTCGGTAACCGAATATCCCAGTGGTTACTGATTAACAGCTTCTTTATTCTCGAGATTACTTTGCTCCGATTTATTTCTCTGTGGTGAAACGAACGCAGGGACAAATTGAATTTCTTGCTTAGCCAACGTAAGGTTCGCGGATGATCAGGGGTTGATAAGCTAGTAAGCGAGGTGTCTGCAGGCTCTAGCGGATGCGTTAGACAAGCGATGCGAGTATGGCATGAGGATTAAGAAGACAAGGTTATGCGGTTTTGTAAAGCATCGCGAGCGAGGAATGTGAGACTCAAAATAACAGAAAGAGTTTAAAAAACTTGAGTAGGTATAGCAATTCAACTGTTTAGGCAGCATGTTAGAGGAAATCATCACTGGTCAACAATCCTAGGATTGGTTTGACGCAACTCTCCACTCAGTTCTCCTATCACCTAATCTTTTCACTCCTACGTATTTCTTCTCTTTCACATCTCTCTTTACTTGTTCCATATATTTTGTTCGAGGTCTTCCTTTTCCATTCTTGCCTTCCACCTGTCCTTTGACGATTGTCTTCATCAGGCCATCATGTCTCAAGATGTGGCCTATAAGGTTGTTCCGTCTTCTTATTAAGGTTTTCATGAGGCTTCTCTTCTCTCCTACCCTTCTTCCCTTCTTAGGACTTCCTCGGACTAGAGGAAAACCGAATCTAATTGGTAAACAAATATCCCAGTGGTTACTGACTTACAGGTTCTTACCTCTCGAGAGATCACTTTGCTACGATTGATTTCTCTGCAGGAAAACGAACGCAGGGACAAAATAAATGTCTTGCTTAGTACTCGCTCCATTCATACCTTCTCTCTCCTCCGTATTTCACCCAGGTAGAATACTTTTAATGAAAAAAATGTGCTCAAATTTATTAACTAAAATTCCATATGGAGAAATGGTTCTAAATTTTCTCAGTATGTGGCGTCGGTTATTATCCTTTTTTGACATAAATTTCTTTAAAAGCTCTGGTTTAATCTTGTATTCACTATCTTCTAATCTATCTATTTACTTCTGGTTTAATATATGATTCACCTCTAAAAAGTAGAAAATGAAAATAAAGTAAAATAGATTAAAGGAATACGCTTTTCCCAAAAATAGTATAAATTGCACTAAAAAGTAATCTTTTCGTCACTGGGAGAATTAAGCGTGGTTGCTGATAATTTTTAGATATTGATATAGCGTGCCAACCTTTATTCACCTGTCAGGATCTTGCCTCATCTTCTTCTCGAGGTTTTCAGAAGACATCTTTTTTCTCCCTTTCTACTTAGCTCTCTCACTCTCGCATAGAACTTCCCTCTTCGATTGAATATAACTTCCACTCTCTTTCATCCCATTTATGAATCCAATTTTCTTTTTCCCTCTTCCTTGTTAGCGTAACAAACTTTCCTCTTATATGGTTTTCATAATAGACTCATATATGATATTTACCGTAAACCTACCCACACTGACAACTATATTCATCGGGTCTCTTTCGTTTACACCAGCACTAAACTTGCATCTTTTCATGCCCACGTCCACAGACTAACAAATATTCATCTTGGCAGAAACATTTATCAAAAGGAACTAAATAACATCCAACGTATATAAAATAAATGGATTTAAAGGAACAGTGATAAATAATCTAGTTAAAAAACTAAATTCAAGAAACTCTTCAAGGATTCTACAACATTGAAAAGTGGCCAAGCACCACGCTACATAAAGCTTCCATTTCCCCCACAATTAACAAATGGCCTATAAAAATATTTAAATCAGTCAACACCAAAATTGAATTTTAATAACAACACAATAAACTTAAACACTCAATAGGGAATATCAAAGTAAAAAACGATGCATACAACAAATCCGGAATTTATATAATTGCTATCTCATCTTGTGATAGTCTTTACATTGGACAGACAGGTAGAAATATTAAGACCAGGTTTATGGTTTTTAATGTTCTCTCACTTATACAACTCGTTTCACCCACTCTCTACATGGTCCTTATCTCATCTAGAAGGAACTTCATCCACTCTGTCTAAAGGACTGTTTCTACGGTACATCAGCCTCGACAAGTTAATGTCTAAATGTGTGAACGCGAGAATGAATGCCAAAATGCACCGTACAACCACCCAACTTGCGCCGAGGCGTCTCGCTATCCACCCGTGCAATCACCAGCAGCTCCTCTCTTTCATTAGAAATTGGTAATATCTTAAATTTTGGCTATTCTACACTTAGAAATTCATTAATGGATATTTGATAATTGAATTGATTTGTTAGAATTTTAAATAAAATAAAATAAAATTTGGGTAAAGACGAAATATTTATGTGTGATTACTCGCTTCCCGACATCAAGGGCAAGAACCCACTTTAAAATACGACCCGCAACGTAACTTCGATACGTGCCGGGACGGTACAGAACTAAACCTACAGTAAAACTCGCTTATAACGATCACGAATCTAACAAAATTTGGCATACAACAAGGTGAGTTCTCAGTTCCTGGGAATTTCCTATGATCGTCAATGTAAACTTCACTGCATGTAATTCCCCGAGTTCGAATGATACGGAATACCCGATATTACAAACTTTTCCTTATTCCCTTGGGAAATTATTTCCTCTTTTATAAAGGAATTACGGAAATCTATTTAAAGCGGAGAGCTACTTAACCGTTCCTTACCTTACCATCAGTCGTTTTCACGTGCAGCCACCATTGCATATTTCTTATTTTGATCTTGAAATACTTTCCTTTACCGCCGTTTGATGGAAAGGGTGGAAAGATGGTTAATTTTACGGATACGTTGCTTAAATAAAGACGATCTACGGAATATCTTTTCTCTTGATATAAAAGGGGATGTCTGTTTGTCTGTCCGCTGTGCGTTTCCATACGGATGCACGGATTGCCACCAAAGTTAGTACCTTGGTGCATGCCATGCTCCCAAAGGCCGTAGTGCTACTTTTGATTGCGTTCAATTCGTACTTTGAATCGTTTTCTCATTGCCTTTTGTTACGTCACGTCATTCAACTTCAGTGGTTAATATCCTGCCGGGCAGGCACGCCTCATAACACGTTCCAAGGAAAAACATAGCTAAAATGATTCCACAGTTACCTAAATATTAATCCTCTCGGGGCAAAATATTTTGTTGGGGTATGCCTTCACACGAATATTTTTGGTCAACGCACGTAAGTACACAAAACGATTAATGTTGTGGAGCAGGGTATAATCTGATCCCATGCGCGGTACACAGAAATAGTTTTTACCCTTGTTTACTGTTACATACGTACACCATCATCATGCCTGCTTTGCTCATTTTCATAAAACTCCTGCCATGAGATCATGAATCCCTAGTTTCCCACTTCTCTGGGATCCTTCCCGAGCAGCGCCAGGTGGCCTGCTTGTTAAAGATATAACGAAATCCCGTTTTTATTTAATTTTATTTTTTTAATGCAGTCCAAAAACAGCAAGAGGCTATTTAAAAAGGACTCAAATAAAAAAGAAAACAATTAGTATATTGCAAGAAAATTATTAAACAGCAATAAACAAAATGACATTCAACAGTATTATCAAATAGATTACGAAGAATGGTAGACTTCATGTAGTGATGCCAGGAGTAGGGTTAAAGTTCGATGGAGATGGTGCGAGATAGTCAAGGGATGAAAAAAGGATCAAAATTTGGTACACATTTTGAATAGCAGTTAATGGAAGAAGGAAGTCAGAATAGGAAAGAACGTTGAGAGTCAGAACAAAACACACTAGAACAAAAAATAGAACGATGGTCCCCAAATTGGAACAAATAATAACAACATGGAACGATATTCCCCTAAAAATTCGTTATAAGCGAGTTATACTGTAAAACGAAATGCCGCATAAAACAAAATAGAACGATGGTCCCCTGAAATTCGTTGCAAGCAAGTTTTCCTCTATAACGAAATCGCGCTTATAACGAATTAGAATGATGGTCCGCTGAAATTCATTATAAGCGAAATTTGCCGTATACCCGCTCATAGCAGAATAGAACGATGGTCCCCTGAAATTCGTAATGAGCGAGTTTTGCTGTATAACTAAATCCCGCTCATAACAGAATATAACAAAATAGGACGATGGTCCCCTGAAATTCGTAATAAGCGAGTTTTCCTGTAAAAAAACCGCTTATAACGAAATAGAGTGATGGTCCCCTGAAATTCCTAATAAGCAGGTTTTACTGTATAACTAAATCCCGCTTATAATACAATATAACAAAATAGGACGATGGTCCCCTGAAATTCGTATTAAGCGAGTTTTCCTGCAGAAAAAAATCCCGCTTGTAACGAAATAGAGTGATGGTGCCCTGAAATTCGTCATAAGCGAGTTATTTGATTCGGATGGTGTTCACCACTCGCGGGGTGCCAGTCTCCCCTTGGACTGTGGCGGTCGACCACTGTCGCCGTCGCGTCGCCGCCTCGCGTCCTCCCCATTATCGCTTCTCTCTCTCGCCCGTGACGTCACGGTGACGCGTTGTCTGCCCGCGAGCCTCCCCATCAACCACTCTGCTTTCCATTCACTTCCCTCCTTCTTGCCACTCCATCTGCGTCCCAATCCCGTCTTCCGCATCATACCCTCCTCACAACTGACCGGCCGTGCACGAAGTTAATTCCATCCCCGTCACCTAACGGCGGCTGTGTACCAGATACGACTTGAATGACACCGCAAAAATGACAAATACACAGCCGCTGGTTTTATTAGGTTACCATGGTACGACAGTGCAGACCCTTGAATCCCCCTATCATTTTTCACTACTGCAGTATTCAAAAGTTCCTATGTTTACGGACAAATCAAAACAAATAGAATTGTAGGCATCATTTTCCGGGTTTCATCGCGTCGTGGTTGTGTTGGAGACGACAGTTTCTCCTGCATTCCAGCAGGGTAGTGTGTTCCTTGTGATAGCAGAGACTTACATGCTAAAAAATTTATGAATTTAGTTCTTTCAAGAATAGCAAGAATACATAAATTTTAAAATGAATAATCAGTCCACAGTATGTGTTTATTTTTATTTGTTGAATTGCAAGAAGCAAGGAACTTTTTTATTTTTTGTTATTATAAATTATGATTTTATTTTTTAAACTGTTATTCCTTTTTTATATTCATAGATTTTTTGTCATGACTATAAACAATAATTACATTCAGGAGTTTTACTCTCTACCTTCTCCAGACAAAGACGTGCCACGTCGAAACCTAGATCGTATATTAAATATTTATGTGGAATTGCAGTTTTCTTAACTTTTCATTATATCAGTACTTTGTACCCGTGATTGATTACTTTTTGTACGAAGCAACTTTAATTGAGCCCAATTACTTTTTCCAGTAATTTTGCCAACAGTGATTATTATCATGACGGTATCTAATCTTCATGAAAAATTACAAATCGAACAGAGGGTGTGCATAAACATTCACGCCCTTCATCCCTCCATTCTCCCGTTGTATTTCTCTCTTTACTTCAACTAGCAGCCTACCTCCCCTCATTATGTTCATTTAACTTGTTCTCCCCTTAATATGCTTATCCAACGTCCCGCCACTATCACGGTCTTCGGGGTGCCTTTGAACGTCGGCTCACGGTCTATCCACACCCCCTGCCTCCACTTTATTTCATCTCGCAATTACCTCTCCTCCTCAACCACGTCGAGCCCTTCCTCATTCCTCTTCCCGACGGTCCATCGTGGAGGAGTAATAAAAAGAATTCATTGACCGATAATCTTGTCAGTGCATATAAAATCCCGAATCAGTTTCTTAACCGAACCCATTTGGAATAATGATAATAATTTAGTAAGGGTATACAGGAATACTGTTTGGCTCTTCTACTAATGTTATTTTTTCGCAGATTGTGATTATTATTACTATTATTATTATCAAAAGTTGTTACAAGAAGGCCATTGGCCTTGAGGTAACATGAACATAAGATTAAAACAATTGCAAACATCAAAAGAAACCCTTGGTCCCTGCTGCTTCAACCGCTTTCTTAAAATATTTAACTTTATCGGGAAGGGCTCAAATAGTTTTGCTGGTGGGGCGTTCGAGTCCCGTATGGTCCTGTTCAAGATGGAGAACTGCTATACATTTTTACTTTGTAATCGGCACTTTATCTTGAACTGGTGATTATTTTTTCCAAATTATTATTTAAGTATTCTACCGATTACGGTAGGTTTGCATACAATACTTGAGAATTGGTAAAATCTTCTCGAGTTTTCCACCGGGTAAGGCTGTTTAAGGCCAAATTTTCTATGAGAAACTCATTCATCGTCATCAGTTTTAGTCCTGATGACGATGAATAAGTTTCTCATAGAAACGTTGGCCTTATACAGCCTTATCCGATTCCAAACCCGAGGAGATTTTATCAATAGCATTCGCCGGGAATACTTACGATCTTTTACTTAAGAAGTGTTCTAACAACCTCCCCTTCCCTCATGTACTTCCCTCTTCGATTCTCAATAAGGCCTAACCCCTTTCATTCTATCTAAAAATCCTATCATCTTCCTTCCTCGCCCTCGTTTACCCAACATTCCACCCTCTAACGTCGCGACGTTTTTAACATCCCCTCCCCGCCAAGTAGACATTTAAGCATAAAATGACCCGCATTTTTCTATTTCTCGATCCGATTCATACTTTTCAAAATATCCGCCGCGAAAAATGGGCGGCCTTATCCCTTTCGCTGCTAAGTTGATGGCGTCACGATCCGGCGCGTAATTGAGTCTATGCTACTCCTCGGCATCATGAATGGGCCTCATAGCTGTTTACACACTTACTAGCGATTCCTTCCATGAATGAGAGGGTCTCCCTGGACGAGTATATGAACTAGAACTTAATGACGTCACCAACTCGTAAATATTTGGCGGTAACTCTCGGGTTTATTTTTCATTTTAAAAATTATGAAAGGAAGCTGTAGTTTTCGTTGCTTCTCATCTTTCTCTTGTGTGTACCCAATTCTTTGACTACATTGCGATTCCGAGTCTGATTGGATGGACCCATCAATAGCATAATAATAAAAGGTAATAAATAAATAGGTAAATCATTAACCACTTAAGTGTCGCGTGTTGATACTTTGTACTTTTTCTAAAAATATGATCCAATTACGCCCGATTGTGGCATCTTCAGGAACAACATTAAAATCAGTGGATTTTTCCATGCTTGAACGTTCTTATTGTATTATGCTAGGACACCTTAGCTTGCAGGGGCTTTGAGCGGCAAAACTTTGAGAAAATATTAGTTTAAAATAATTGGTTTCGTTCTTATTCGTATTCCGCAAACCTCGCAACGCTAGTCTAAAGCATCCTCTACAGCTTGCAACCTCTTTGCCGACTGGCTATCAATACCTTACCATCACCCACGAACCTCAATGGTCTAAAAATTCCCTCCACTTTAACTCTAGCTTTCATGAAGGATCCAAGGTTTTCCCGGCGAATAGACTGGAGGAAGAGTTTTCGGGTTTTCAGCCTGATTTCAGCCTGATTCACCCTGAAGAAGATGGCAGACTTAGCCTTCGAAACGTCGCGGCGTCACTGACGCGTCGGTGCAGAAAAACCCTTGGACCCGGCTGGAAACCCGAGAACTCTTCCTCCAGTCTCGCTTTCATCTCACCCGACGCCTTTCTTACCATCTCAGCATGCATGTTTAAAAAAATGGCGATATTGGACATCCTTGTCTCATACCACGGAGAATGCTTTCCCATCTGGATTCTCTGTCCACTATTCCTACTCTGGGCTATATTCAATTTACAAATGAGTCGCCTGTCCCTAAATTTATACCTATTTTCTTAATAATGTCCTTTCACTTTACCCAGTGCCCTCTATATCATATACGTTTTAAAATTTACGAATCAGGCATACACGTCCAGAGTATATTGAAGGTTCCTCTATACAAGGATACTCATCGCCGGTACATCATTGACATTGATTCCATATTGTTCTTACTTTCTATCAAACAAATGAAGCAATGTATGAAACCCTTTCCCCGACAGTCAAAGGCTGATAATCCAGGAATTTAGCATCAGTATTACATAAATTCAACATGACTCCTCTCCCATGCCTCCGAGACCATCTCCTCTGCATACGCGTTAGACAGCAAGGCCAGCAATGGACAGCCTTGTCTCACACCTTGGTCAATTCTTGCCCGTTCTAATTCTCCATCGACTAGCCTCACTTAACCCTCTGAATCATGAAATACAGAAAATTTGGCGATATCAAACTAAGTGATTGCAAGCCCACCTTAGTTGAAATGACGATAGTTTTTATATCTCATCTGTGCTACATATTGGGATATTTTAATGTTTATAAATTGCTCATTAGTATTTATTTGGAAAATGATTTAGATAAGAGATAACGCAAACCATATGCTACTCAAATACCTAGTTAGGTAGTGAAAAATAACTCATTTTTTAATGCTCCACAAAACTTTGTTATTCCGACCCTGGGTTTCACCTACTAATCTAGTAATTGAATCACAGGGTCGTAGTAATAAAGTTTTGTGGAACATTACAAGGTGAGTAATTTCTTAATCTAGATATGTGGTTCCACCAAGTAAAGCCTGAAAACTTAGTAAGGTATTTAAAGGATGATACCGACAGCTGAGGTCATTTGCGCCTGGGAAGTGGAAGAGGGTTGAAGAGAGAAACGTGGCGTCGACATAAGATTGCTCCTTACAAAAGACGCCAAAGGTAACACAGTTCATCGTCCAATGGAGCGGACGGAGTGTTGAACTCTGAGTGGCCTCCAAGTGCACCTAAGCAGGGATAGGGCTTTCTCTGAAAACACTCCGTCTCGCCAGCATGATATGAACGGGGACAAATGGGATGAGGAGTCAACAATGTAGCCAATTACCCAATCCTCTCCCCTTAATAATTTCTACCCTGTTTATGAAACAGCAGAGTAAAAACGACGGGATGATTACCCTATTTAAGGTAGAACAAATTTCATTGACCCATCTATTATGATTCGAATTGGAATAGTTTTTATTTAATATTTACTTGCAGGCCACCCGACGTTACTCGGGAAGGATAACACACGGAGAAGTGGGAAACTTGGAACTTATGGCCTTATAGCAGGATTTTCATGTTTTACCTTAAAACGTTTCGTGAGGTGTGCCTAACTGGCAGGATGTCGCACCGCAGAAATTGTATGGCGTGACGTAAAAAAACTGTAATGAGAAAACAATGCACACAAGGCAATGGACCCAACCGAAAGTACTAATGCGTGGTTTGGGAGCATGAAATGCATCTATGTACTAACTTTGGTCGCAATCCGTGAAGCCGTATGGAAACGCATAGCGGACAAACAGACATCCTCTTCTATATATTTAGATTTATTTATTTATTGCACCACCAAAAACGGCACAAGGATTTTACATTGGCTAACCTCAACAGATAAATAATAGATTAGAGAGAATAAAATAAATAAAAAACTAAATTTTTAATCGTAAGGATGATGATTATGGCTTAGAGAGGGCAGAATTGTTAAGGTGGCATTTGAGGGAGGATTTAAAAAATAGTGTGAACTCAATGGCTTGCGAGTTCACTTCGTAGAGTGACATGATATATTAAAAATAAACTTTATCATATTTCACACAGTCTTAATCAAAAATATCTACCGGTTTAGACCTTTTCAGGTCATTATCAAGAGGTAAAAGAACATCAACTCATGATAATGACATGAAATGATAGAAAACGGGATAGCTTTTTAATTATTACTGTGTGGAATATAACACAGTTTATTTATTAAATAGCAAGCTACCCGACGTTGCTCGGGAAGGATAACACTCAAAGAAGTAGGAAACTTGAAAGTTGGAACTCATGGTCACATGGCAGGATTTTTAGGTAAAGGAACAAAGAAGGTAAGATGAAGATAAGTTACATATATAACTGCAACCAATGGAAAAAACGATTTCCATTTATTTCAGCTAATATCCCGCTCCATAACATTTATCATTATGTGTGTACGCCCGTGAACAGACCAAAACCGTCGACTGAACGCATACTCCAGAAAAAAGGTTTGCACCGAGAGGATTAATAGTTTAGTGTAGAATCCTTTGAGTTATGTTTTCCCTTTGAGCGTGTCAAGATGTGTGCCTACCTGACAGGAAGTACAACCGCAGAGTTTGTATGGCGTGACGTAACAAACGGTAATGAGAAAACGACTCAAAGAACGCGTCGAACGCAACCGGAAGTAATGCCCCGGTCAGATAACGATTGTCCTGACGATAGTTGGCAGAACTAGTTGTGTGAATGGATGTTCGGACGATAGTTCACGAAGTTCCAAACGTTGCCACTTTACGATGGTTAGGCGCTGTAAAACCAGAAGAGGAGTGACAAGTGAAGGACAAAAAGTTAGTAAAGCTCCCATAGCTCTATTTTTCGTGGATTTGTCCAAGCAAGGAAGAATATTAGCTATAGAAAAATTATACGTTAAATACAAGTTGAACACGGTAATATGTTAACCCTACATACCTCAACAGGTTTGCTAACCGTCAATTTCTCGTTCACTTAAGATTTCAGCACTGGAGGGTAGCACAGATTTTAACCATCGTTGTGTGAATGCACGATAGTTCCAACGATCGCCGGAACAATCGTAATCTGAACGAGGCATTAGATCGCGCGAGATCCACATATGTACTAACTTTGGTCGCAACCCTGCAGCCGAGTGGAAACGCATAGTGGACAGACAAACAGAAATCCTCTTTTAAATCATGTTTCGGTTGCGTCCATCGCGTTCTATCCATTGTTTTCTCATTACAGTTTTTTACGTCACCTCATGCAATTTCTACGGTGCGACATCTTGCCGGTTATACAGGGTACGGCAACATAATTTCCTTTTTCAAAACTTATTAAATCCTATTGTATCGATTAGAAAAATTTTACTTGTTTTTTTATGATATAGGCACATATCTAAAGTTCTCTTTCACACAATAAAGACCTAGCCAGTTAGGTGACTTCCCCCATTCTCCAGACAATGAGTTTTTGGCGTTTTCTGGCGTTTTTCATGGCTGATACCAGCATATCAGGGGGTATGCTGGCAAATTCATCCCAAATGTTGGTATTCAAGGCTTGCACGGTCCTTGAACTGCGCACATAAAAATGAGATATAAAAAAATCCATTGAAAAAATTATTAGGGGAAAATCGGGAGAGAGGGCCGGCCACTCCAAATCGCCCCTAGTCGAGATTAAGCGCTCAGGGAAGTGTTCCGTCAAAACAGCCATCTATGCTCTTGAAGTGTGAGCCGACTGAACGACGTATGATAGCGATTGAATTTTGCAGAAACAAAACTTTATAGTCACGCCTCTCGAAAGAGACCACTGGTGCTCCGCTACGACATCAACCGAATGAATGGCGTCCATTTTAAAAAAGGAAGTTGTGTTTCCGCACACTGTATATAGATGATCTATCTTGAAAATAGTGGAGAAGTTGTGCGGTAGATGACTTGTGCTAGCGTGAGGTAATTAGATGGGAAAATATTGGAAAAGAAGTAGACGATAAATAAGAGTTAAATTAGCCCTCTTTGTGGCAGCAAAAATCAAGCTTCCACGGAACGGAATGGGGCGTCCTGTACGAAGCCCCCCTGGCACCCTCTACCCCTTCGTGCGCCGAGGCCTTTATCACGGGCACAATCCCACCTGCCCAGCAAACCCCTCTCCCCCTATCCGCCTCATTTACTCCTCGCAGAGGCGGCAGGCAGCTCGGGGTTCCACAACCTCATCCTCCCCTGCGCTGCGTCAACAACCCCCGCGAGGGGTGGCCATGTCAACCACCTCTCGCTCATTCCAATCCCACCCCCGCCTCCCGCCGCTGCAATCTCCCTCGGTCAAACCCGCGGGTCATCCGCGAGGAGGATCCCAGAGCGCTCACTCTCCTCCGACGCGTAAATACACAAAACCACGCGCGCTGACTTGGAGGCAAGAATATTATTGGTGTATTATTATTTGGTGATATGTTACCTACTTAAATTGAATCCTAGGAATACCAAACAGTTCTTGGCTTCCAGGCTTTCTGACTGTCAAAAGGTGTTGACTAATAGCTGCCAGAATGACTTTGGTTTTTACGCTCGTCTTCGTTCAAATTCCTCATTAACATCGATATATTGACCCCAAATACCCCAAAATAGTAGACGCAGTTGGCAACGCTGCCATAAATAGAAAATTTAGTGTTTGGACATGTTTTTCTAGATTTTAGATGGGATTGATTCTGTAAATTTTTGTCATATCTCGTCTCGTTCACTCCAAATATTTGGATGAATCAGTCAGTAAGTGATCGGAATGCATTTCATAGTATACAGATTCTCCATTCGGCCACTTAATGAGCTATCACCTACTTCGCATTTAAATGGGTTTGCTAAAGTAGCGAAGCTGGCGGGAGGGCGGGAATTTCGCGGGAAATAAATTATAATTAGTGCTGTGCAACAAATTTTGTTTCATAACACAATATTACATGTAACATATTACACGGATTTGTAACTTGATCGTGTTATACAATAAGTTTTTGGTATCCCGCTTCGTCTGAGAAACCAAAAACTTGCTGCATAACTCGAATTTTGGTTTGATAACACAATGTTACATGTACCGTGTACACGGATTTGTAACTTTTTCGTAAATCATGTTATATGTAACTTGTTGATATGATATGTTACTCAGTTTAAACGCACATTAACGGAAAAGGACGCATTTGAAACATTGCTTTCAAAGCAGTGTAGCTTCTTTCTGCGGAGTAACTCTAGCCATTGGCTTGCTTTGCTCACTGCAAAGGGTTTCGGCTCAGAGTCCCGGGGTTCCATCTCATTCTTCTACCATCTCTCTATGAAGGCAGTTTTCCAATGGTTAAGTCATAAGAAATTTAGAAGAAATATTACTCTACAAGGAGGGTGTTTTTTTTACATAGTAACTCCCGAACCGGTATATACTGATAATATCAACAATTACTAAACCACTAATAGTTCAGTTGTGTTCCAGATGAAATTTTTTGTCATAACTTCACAGTATTTTCAATAAAGAAACCCAATTGATCTGTTTTATTTCTCATTAAAATTTTATAACCTTTTATTGTTATCCATCATCATCATCATCATCCCTGGTCAACAATCCTAAGATTGGTTTGACGCAGCTCTCCACTCAATAATCCCATCAGCTAATCTTTTCACACCTACTTATTTCTTCTACTTCACATTCTTCTTTACCGGTTCCACATATTTCATTCGAGGTCTTCATCCTTTCCCATCCTTGCTATCTACGTGTTCCTCGAAGACATTGTCTTCGAGGAACAAGTAGGTGGCGAGAACGGAAAAGGAAAATCTGTTTTTGTTTATTGTTATAGTTCACACAAAAAGAAATTGCAAGCCTTCCTCGTTTCAATATACCCAAATAAATCGCTTGTATGATGATGCCCAGTGCCGGATTTTTATTTTTTTTTAATTTCAATTTTTAAAATACAAAATTATTACAATTTTATTCTTAAGCCTGCGAGGCTTCCTTTGAGGACGAGGTCCTAAAGCGGTCGCTTTACCTGCCCAGTGCTAAATCCGGAACTGATAATTCCGTTATAGATACCTTTCGAGCATAGGGAAGAAAGTACAAATATGCTACTTTCTCGTCCAGAATAAAGCTCAAATCCACTCGGCATGCGCGAGGTGGCGTCAACGAGCCTTGGGTGGCATTGTGTGGAGCTTCGTTTACCGCACAGCGGAGGGTTTCACCCCACCCCACCCCCGCATGTGCGGCCCAACCAACACTTTCTCATGCCTCGTTCACATTACGATTGTCCGAGCGATCGTCCTTACGATAGTTGGCCGAACTAGCCGTGTGAATGCATGTCCTGACAATAGTTGACGTAGTTCCGAATGTTGCCACTTTACGATGGTTAGGCGCTGGTAGACCGGAAACGGAAGCGACAAGAGAAAGACGAAAAGCTCGTGAAGCTCTATTTTTTTCATGGATTTGTCCTAGGAAGGAAGAATATGGGCGGAAGAAAAGTTTTTCGGTAAATACACGTTGAGCACAGTCATATCTTGTCCCTGCATACCTCAACAGCTTTGCTAACCGTCAATTTCCCTTTCACTTTAGATGTCAGCACTAGAGTGCAGCACAGGTTTTAACAAGTGAATGCACGATAGTTCCGACAATCGCTGGAACAATCGTAATGTGAATGAGGCATCACCACTTCACCCCCCTCTCCCTCCAACTCACGCGCGCAGTGTATTGCGATCCCGCCAATCTCCAATCCCCCTGCTCATACCCTCCCCACCTTGCGCACCGCGACTCCTCCACCTCCTCTTCCGGAGTGAGAGCCGCCCGCCGGATTCCTCTCGTACGGACCCGAGCATTCTTTCCAACCCCTCCATGTCTAAGGTCATGCAAGGCGGCATCGAGAAAAAGAACACTCGTCCCTCGGACTGTACAAATTCCACTTTAAGGGAGCAGTTTTGAAGAAGGAGATTATACGGCATTTTAAAATACATATGGATGATTCCACGTCAATTCAGCACAGAAAAGTGACATTTTCAACCCGACCATGTCAGATTACTTTCAAATTTGGTGCATTCAATGATCCTGGTAAGAGATTGAAAAATACCAATTTGCATAGGTAAATTACGATTTTGACGAAAGTTACAGGTACGAAAATGTTGGAAACTTGTCGAAATTTCGGCTTGTCTCTCTCTAAAGTTAAATACCTAAAATTCTGTTTATATTCAAGGTAGAAAAATGAAACTTATAATTTTGGAAAGCTAATACGTAGGGCTTTACATTGATATACAACATGGCCTCTTTATAAGAATTTCAGCACGATGTTATTTTTTCCACCATCACTGGAACTCTCCCTCCAAAGGGATGGAAAAAAAATGGTCGCATGATACAGGCTTTATAAAACGTGGAAGCTGCCACCCACTATTCATGAGCTGGTGACGTCATATGAGTTCCGGTTCATTCACTAGTTCAGGGGGAACCGCTAAGTAGAGATTCGCTGGCAAGAGAGTAAACAACAAAACATGCGGAGCGATGGATGCGCGAGGATGCGGAGCAGCTGATACCTGGTGACCCGGTCGCTAGGGCCACGCGACGTCATCAACTTTTATGCGACATGGTTAACGCCGTCGAATTTTCTCCAGCAATTATTCGAGAAGGAGGCGACGAATCGATCAATGGTCATATAACGTCCCCTAATTTTGTATAACTATATCAATTACGAAAGTTATTCAAAAATTGGTGAAGGAACCCATTAAATGTGAATTGGGTACATACATCTACATACTACCCCGCACACCGCCTCAACTTGTGTCCTAACACTCCCTGCCACACACCTTTTAGACGGCTTGCGGAGTATTATGTGGATGTAGATGAATATGCGAGTGGCGGAAGGTGTTAGGATAACAGCCATTTACAAACAAAAATGTTCTAATGAAATCACACCTGGCAATTATTCAAGTCAAGAATAGGGTAGTTTCCTTCATCAAAGAAAACGAAAGGCATTGATTGCGATTCGTTACCCACCATTAGTGTATTCATAATACACAAATTATTTGGTTTTTGAAATACCGGTTTAGACGAATGGCAAGGGTCAAATTTTATCCTCATTTGAAAAAGGCCAGATTGGCGCCCATGCGATTCCACTCCACGTGACGTCACAGGGACCTAGTTTCTACACGAGAGGATAGGAGTTATACATCGTCTGAGGTTACCAATGCATGCATGAGGCACAGAGCTCAGGGAAACATGTCTTGATAATCACCTATTAAAACTGTCTAAGGTCGGAAAGTTTTCTTCGTTTGATAATGTATTAATAATCCTTATTTAAGCCAAGCGCTACCAGCTAGCAGGGTACTCTGCTACCTGCCAGCATCCTGCGTCGTATCAACGCTCAAAGCCTCGCCCCAAGGTCACCTCACTTGCGGCAGCGGGAACCAGAACGATGTCACACGGAATTTTCCCGGCATTCATACTTAGCCGTCGCGTTTTCGCGCGCTTGAAAATGTTCACTCATCATTTAATCGCGAAAAATAGATATCGTCTTTTAAAAATCTAAAAGCGTGAAATACGTACTCTAGGAGTAATAATCTTTCGATTAAGGCAATAAAAAAATAATAGGAAACCACCCTATTCCCATACCTATTCGTTCGGCAAAATATCTCCTTTCTTTATCGTTTCTGTCGGATCTGAAAATATAGTGGAGTTGTGGAAGTTAGTGGAGTGGAGTGGAATGATGTTCTCCGTGTCGTTCTTAAATATATCTAAAAGTCTTGCGTAGGTTTTCTTCGGCGATGCTCACTAAGACTGACGAATGCCGCCCAGCACGACGCGTTTGTCGTTTCTACGTAATTGGCATCAGTTTCGAAAGCCATCCTGCTTTCGTCTTCAGGTCGAAGGTGAGAAGTCTTGATTTTTCGCCGCCACTGGCCATCCTTCCGCTGTGAGCCCTGATTGGCCAGCACTCTCTTCCACACACTGCTGAATGAGTAGCCATGGTCTTTGTTTATGTTAATGGTCAAGTGGATTTAAAAGTCTTCCCTGATATGCCTTGGATAGTATGGGCTCCTTTTTGCCACTAACTTCGCTCTTTCAAAATCAATTTTGTGACCTGTCTCACTCCATGCGAGTTCTGCAACGGCTTATAACTAGATTTGATTCTATTCTGTGGCTCTTACATGCTCCTTCATCCCTCTGTCCATTCCTCGGCATGTTTGTCCAACATCTGGTTTTCCGCAGGAGCATGGCACTTGTGCACGTCTTCGGACATCTCCTGTGGGATTCAGTCTTTTGGTCCAGATTCTAAGTTTTGAATCTTGGTCACGTAAATTGAAACTTGTGACCCCTTCCTCAGGATCATTGTAGTACTTTCCGATACTCCTGATATATATTCCCAGTTTCTCAAGTAATAAAATCTAAAGGGCTGGTTACACGGTACATATACCAGTACTGGTTAATGTCTATTTGCGCGAACGATTTCTTCGGACCGGAGGGGAACATGTACGGATGTATGAACCAAATTAGAACGGGTTCCGTTTTCTGTTCGTGCATTCGCACTAGTTGGGTGGTTGCACGGTGCATTTCCGTGTTCATCCACGCGTTCATACATTTAGGGCCGGCTTTATAATGCCTTGTTAAAAGTTTTCGGAGAGTGAAAAGTGGAGGTAACTAATCCTTGCGTTTATAAGATCGTGGGTTTAACGAAACGTTATTCTGAACTACTTTTACTTACCGTAACTTACTAGCACCATAGAGATAATATTTTGGCTGTACCATGTCCCGTATAACGCTATTCAGACATAAAAAACAGGCCCTTAGACTTTAGCTCGTATGGGTTCATGCATCGTGTGACCAGGCCTTGAGCTGAGAGATGCATGAGATCTATAGGGAGCTGATTAACGAGGACGGAATAGAAGTGTGAATCCTTACGTCAGACGTCCGGAGTAATTTTTGGATCAAATTATTTCGCACTGGAGCACCTCCCCGCGCATCGTCAGCTAACCGCAACCTCAGGTCAACAACCGGAGGAGGGATGGTTACCCGCGACCTTGGGAGAAGCGGCGGCAACTCAACTAACTCGGCCCTCAACCAGCTGCCCCCTACCCTCGTGCAGCGGAAACAGCATCCGAGGAGATAAAATAGAGCTTGCACGCCACGAATAGGGGAGACGTGACCTTGTGTCTCCCGACTTAGCCTTCCTCTTGGTCTTCGATGTCTCAATTGCTGCGTAAAGCACATGTTTTGATAAAAATAGGGAAAACAACATAACTGCAGTACGTGAGCACTGAACTAGCAGATTTTTAACGTGCAAGGAAAGTTTTCGAATTGCGACGTGCCTGATCGCTTCGTCGTTAATGGTAGTATTTACGAGTTGTGTTAAAAAATAGCGGGAATTCTAGTTTTTTTTTAATGTTTATGTATTCATCTACATTGATGTCGTTGCCTTCAAAATAGCCCTCTTCAGATAATTATGCACTAGTGCCAGGGCTTCTTCCAATCCTCGAAACACTTCTCAAAACTCACTATCTTTGGGATAGACTTTAGCTCTGTCCGCGATTTATTTTAAATTCATCTACGCTCGGAAAGGGATGGCCCTTCAAAGTTCTCTTGAGTTTTTGAAGTAGGAAATAGTCACACTAATTCATGTCTGGCGAATATGGAGGCTGGGACATCGTTACAGAATTTTTTTGGCTGAAAATTCACGAAAAATCAATGAAGTGTTAGCCGAAAATCGCCGAGCTCATAAAAACACGTATAACCTTAGCGGCTAACACAAACAAAGCAATCCATAAATACAACCGAAAATTTTATAATACTTCGGGGAATGTATACCAATACAATTAAAACTAATTTTACCACCTGACTCTCCGAACTCGCGAGAAATTTTAAAATTTAGGTCCCGTTATTTTCTGAACACACCTCGTATTACGATCGATAAATTCATGTAAACTTGAAAATGGCATACTTACAATTTTCACCTTCTCTAGTTACACCATACATTAAATTTTCTCTAAAATAGCAGCCTATATTAATTTATTTAGGAATAAATAAGATCTCGAACGGGGAAATAATGGACTGGCTATAAATGGAATTTGGTAGACAAGGTAGTTCCGTTTTCACATGCTTCGGTAAAACAGTCTCCCATCACCGGCGCGCATTTCCGGCGTGATTCGCCATGGAATAATTACCAAAATTGTCCAGGAATTAGATAAAGTAGAAGATTTACTGGATCCGTCACATTTTTCTCGACTAACAATGAGTGTATGCTTTCAAGAGCGAAAATATGAGTAAGAAAAAATTAAAAGAATGCATCGTTACGTTAGAAGGGAAATAATAGAAGATACTGGTTTTCCAATTCCAAATAAGTTGTTATTTCTCGTCTTATTTCAATTCATTATTTCAAAGGCTTTAAACCTTCACCTACGACATTAATGGAGCCGCTAGTAACACCAAATGGTATTATAGATTAAAGCATGTAAATTAGACTTCATCCAAATTTTACGTGAGCGAGTCGTTACCATGCCCAAAATTTTCACAATATTTTTTGGCATAGAGAGCAGTACCTAATTGGGAAATTAAATTTTCCAAGTGCATGGGTACTAGTTTTTGTCGTGTTTTTCTTATAGGAGCAATATTCACATAAGAAAAACTCTACTATTACTATTTATAACTTTTATTATTACACTCCGCCCTTGAAGTGAGTGTATATGGCATTTATATATAAAATCAGATGATGATAGATATAGAGAGTCCTAGAGCCATACGGGCCATTCACAAACTTAAACAAATAAAAATAAATTTTTCTTTTGATACAATTCCTTATGGGCTCACATTGATGATAGTATCTCATAAACATGAAGGGAAAATTAAGGATGATATTTCTAGCCAGAATAATTATTTTTATTCGATTCATAATTGATTCAGAGATCAGCTACGAAGAGGCAAATTGATATACTCGCCGACAAATTATTATTATTATTATTATTATTATTTTAATATTCACACGCCGAAGAGGGAACATAAATGCACTCCCTGGTCTCGCTAATTCACTCCAATCAAATCTCTCTCGAGTAGGGGCGATCATTATGCAGAGTCCAAACCATGCAAGGCCTAGCGAATAATAGAGCTATCCAGTTCAATTACCGGCCCGTGGACCGGTTCCAGCTCGCTAAAACGAATCCCACCGGCAAATTGCCTTGGCATTGGCCCGATAAAAGTTTCCAGCGATACAACACTGGGCTTAGCGTAGCCTTCGAGCCGCGTCTCTGGCCCTGAAGAGTAGAAAGCATTTCCTTGTTCGTTACATCATACACATTATACACAACCGCATGTATCGTCAAAGTTGCGACGTAAATACACTAACCGTGGTTGTAGGACGTGGAAATGTTCCTTTATGAGATCCTAATTACTTGGGTGCACGCCTCGGGGGCGGCGGAGATACATTCAAAATGTTTATTTACACTGGTGGATTCTCCGTATGAAGGCTGAGATGAAAGTAAAAGACATTAGAAATCTATTATTTAAGTGGAATTAAAATGTGTTGCGCATGTTTGGTACACGGTACTCACTCGTTGAGCGTTATGATAAAAATATTGAATTTCTCAGAAGAGTAATTTTGTGGCATAATATGGGATTATGACCTCGTTATTCAGATAATTCCTGATTACCAATGTACAAACTGAAGGGTAATATTTTTCTCATGATTGCACATTCGTTGAAAAAAGAAAACTAGCATTGAAATGTGACTATTTTGACTCCAGAAATCATTTTGATTCAGATAAAATTGACTCATGATCAGATAAAAAGACAAATCGAGAAAATATTATTTCTTAAGTGTGGCTTTAATGGATGAAACTGCCAGAGGAATTGGCGAAGAGACAGAAGGTGTGGATGGATTGAATAATAACAGTAGTAATTTATTTACTCCCAAAATTTTGATTGTACAAACTGGTATAAGCAAACGAGAGGGAGCTTAACGTGATCTCTAAGGTAAGAAGACCAGAATTGAGCCAACAGAAAATAAAAATTGTATGCCACAAAAATAAACACAGTAACTATTACATAAGTTTTGTTACAATGAAATAACATCAAAATGAATATTCAATTTTTCTCTTTAAAAAAAGCCACTCTTTGGTAAGATTTAACATTTTATTTCGAGAATTTAATTTTTTTCAGCGGGCAGTAGATTGAATTTCTTTAAGCAATTTTTATCATACTTTAATCTTGGTCTGTTTGTTACAATTATTGACTCACTCCTTAAATTATATTAATATTTATCAGATACATTCGGGATGTTGCTAATTCTGGCATGAAACAATTTTAAGGCTTAAAATAAATGCAAAGGCCTTAGCGCCACTTAAGGAAGAGGAAGTGCTGTAAACCATAATATAGGGAGAATTTTGAATAAATGGGGACTGGAGATGACAAGATCAGGGTTCATTGACAGGATGAAGTGAATCACATGCCCTAGTAGAGCAGGGACGGATTATGAGGGCTGTTTTGAGGGGGTGGGGGCGATTCATCACTTTCCGCGGCGCATTGGAGAAAATACACACGAATGTTACAAAAGAGGATTCTCAAGTCGGCCTCAGAATGTGTAGTCACCCACCACGCATTTAAATGGGTTTACAATAGCCGCAACTTGTGTCTCTAACGAACAAATTGATAAGAGTTTCACGGGGAAATAAGATATAATTACGGGGTTTTAAGCGAAATATAGGTAAATGACGAAGTGATCTATCAAATTCATACATTTTCAATGTTAATCCTTGCAATTGCAGACATTTTACTGCCAAATATTGGAAAAGTTGGATCTCACTGATTCCACTCATCATGACGCCGCGGACATTTTTGAGAACCGATTAAAATGCGACCGAAGTGGCAAGATAAATCAACCTTAAGTGGTGCTTTCGGTGCTTTTGCCGCGTATATATAGCTCTCACACTTCGACCTGAAGACGCTTGGTGGAATCCTGCCGAAACTGTCGTCACCTCTGACCACGAAACGCGGCGATAACCCGGAAAATGGAAAAATCCACAAATTCTATACGCCACGGAAGACTCTGAGGCAAAAACGTTGTTCTCTTTAGGCTTCCATGCTGCCCCTTCACTATGTGAAAATTTAGGCTTAATATCGACGCATAAAAGGTAGAACGCTGAACTTTAAGCATTTGTATGAAATTCTTCCGAAGCTCCATTGGGTCGGGTAATACATCGTTTCACTCATTGTTTTCTCGACTCCAGCGATGAAACATTAAACAGTGTTTGAACGTAAATATTAGCTTCGAGGGGATCGGGTTGGTGTGGTGGATATAGCGTCGGCTACCCACCCGGTGGGCTCGGGTTCAAATCCCGGCGGGGGCAGAGAATTTTCAGAGACTGCACGATCCCTGCTTGAATGTTATGTGGAGAACATTTCAAGCGTAAAGGCAGTTTTACACGGTACACGGAATTGCGCAATCTGACGTACTTGCGAAGGCGCAATCAAAATTGCGTCGTGTAAAGCGGTGAATTGCTAGAACACATGCGAGAATGCGTGGACGCGAGACGGCAAAATAGCCCATGTTCTAATTTCGTTCATGCATTCGCGCAATTCCACGCCATTTTAGAAATTAATGCAGCTCTAACCTGCGCAATTCCGTGTACTGTGTAAAACGGTTAACACTCCGTCCGTCGGATGGGACGTTAAGACGTGGTCCACTTGGCGCCTTTCGTTAAGAGCATGCTAATGCCGACGCCGGGTTTGAACCCGAGCCCTCCTTACCTACCCCATCCCTCATGGCGCAAATGACCTCAGTTGTCGGTCGCCTCTTCCAAATACCATACCATATCATATTCATCGACGGTCGAAAGAGTGAAGAAGAACACGCGAAAAACTATGAGAACGGCGATACGGTCGTCTTCTCCATCTCGTCACGGGAAAAATATTTGATTGGTGGACTTCTTTATTTTTTATAGAGAGAACGACATCTTCGCATCAAAAATAGCTTTTTGAAATTAAATTTTACCCATTCTTTGATTTTTTTAAATGGCCGAAAGGTAGATTTCAATTTCCGAGGTGTAGAAAAGAAAATGAATATAGTAACTACGTATGCTGTATGGAAAAAATATTTCCAAACTTTCCATGTAAGGAAATGCTGACATTGTTCCTCTTACATAAAATAAACCGCAAATACGAAAATCGCCAATTTGGTAGTGTGCATTGCCGCGGGACGTTTTTCGAAGGATATTTGACAACTCTTTTCGACGTAAATTTGGCCTTGACAATGACCAAAATTTTCAGAAACCCCTTTCGTTGTTTAAGACTGAATCATACGATCATTTTCTTTTGTCGCGTAAAGTGATCACTAGAGCGATCGCTTTTCGGGACGGGAAAAGTGATCGCTCTAGTGATAATTTTTCTGAAACACACGGTCCCTCCCTCCGTCGCCTTTTGCATCACTTTCGATATCACAGCTCGTTGTCATAGGACCCGCATAACGAAAATATATATCGTGTTTGTTTACATATGTCGTTCCCACGATTGTCAAACGTTGCGCTGCAATCGCTCCAAACGGGAATGCGTTCTGATTGGCTGATATGGGGTTTTAGTGGCGGTTTTAGCGACGGAAAAAGCGACCAGACGAGGGATGAAAAATAGTGATGGGAATCTTCATCGCGATCGTGATCGCGAAAAACAATTGCCGGCGACGATCATTTGCGAGTGATCTCTCTAGTAATCGCGATAGTGATCACTAGGAAATGGCGGGGAAAATGATCGTGTGATTCAGGCTTTATCTATCAAAATATATGGAATTCAAATACTTTGCCTCAATCGCACGAGAAATTACTGGAGTGGAAATCAAAACCTCAAGGTCTAAACGACAAAACAAAGCTTTTTCAGGCTTTACTTCACCGGTTCCATCATCCATGGATGAGGAATTCAACCGTCCCAACGAAATTTGCTACCCGTTATGATCCTTTTCAGATATATTTACGACTGACCCAGTCGTGCAAGCTCGGAATGTTTCAAACGGTGTCGCGGCAGGAGGCGGACCTGCGACACTAGGGATGTTGGATTAGGGGAGACAGAGAGGTGGGCGTAGCCATGTTTTCTCAAAAGACTTTGTCAGGGTATGGTAACGAAAGACTGTCTCAAAAACCCTCTTCCCAATTGGCAACACGGCTAACTCACGAAGCGTACACCACGGTGGTCTGAAAGTGACTGAATTTCCCGGAGGCTTGCCTCCTCTTATCGTATTTTGGTTGGTTTTTAGGGAGTCACCTGGCCTAAGCCCTCACCCCTTCAGAAACCTTGGGCTTGCCTCTCAGTTTCAAAGATATTTGAAATGAACTCTCGAGAGAAACTTGCTGGGTAAGCGGGGAGGGAAATGAAGATAATTAATTTTATACATAGCACGAAAAAGAGTAGGCCTTTTCAATTGAGAAGTCCAAATTGTGAGGAGAGAGTGGACGGGATAAATTGTAGAATGTTCCATGAAAATCTATCTTAACTGGTGGAATACTTCAATGATAAAAATACGATATCGAAATTCATAAAACTGCCATCAACCTGCAGGCTTAGGTGGCGGCTTGGTGAAGTCTTCGCCTAAGATCTTAAAGTCGAGCGTTTGAGTACCATCTGGCAGGGTTGCCCCCATCGAGGGCATAGGTGTTCGTGATCGACCATTGTTGTCTGTTGAATTCTCCTGATGTAAAGGCCTTAACGTGATTTTTTTGGTTGTTGAAGATAAAAAAATTTCCATCTAATGTTTTCGATTTATCTGATGCCTATGACATGTATTTCGAGAAAACTGGCGGTTGAGGTGACGCGGGTAGTGATGGAAATATCGATTTCGATTTACTTGAAAATGAGTTTGAAGAGTGGAAGAGAGGTAATCCAGATCAAGTCTTGATCAAGAGGACTGAATAGATGAGGCCCAATTCCATCTCATTGAAGGCTGATTTCTGTTGTCACTTCGGTCGCATTTTAATCGGTTTTCAAAAATGTCCGCGGCGCGGTGATGAGTGCAATGAGATCCACTTTTTTCCAATATTTTGCAGTAAAATTTTTACAATTGCAAGGAATAGTACTAAAAAGTTATGAATTTGATTGATCACATCATCATGCGGATAAATTTCGGTTAATACCCTTAATTACGATGCCGTATACCTCGTGTAACTCGGATCAATTTTTCCGTCAGCTCCGCGAGTGGCGACTTTTGTAAACCCAGTAAAATGCGCGGTGGGTGACAACACATTCAGAGGCCGACTTGAGGATCCTCTTTTTTAATATTCGTGGCCATGATGTTCGAGTTCCGATGTAAACTCGATTTTTCAACTTTGATCTTGACCATTTCGTTTGATCACAGCAGCGTCACTACCAGCCTGTGAGAAAGTCATGCGTCTCAATTTGTGAAACACTTTTCTCTAAGGCCGGTTAAATTAGAAATGCCCACCCTCGATTATCAGGAGAGCATGTCGATCAGTTGATCGATCGTAAAATTTTTTAGTAACGCCATGCTTCCATGGATGCTTACAAAACCTAAATGAGCGTTTTTTTAATGTTCACTACTGTTAATTCATACAATTTTTTCAAGTATATTTTTTTGTCTTCTTTCTGCATCTCAGATGTGTTTTTTGAGTAATTTTCGAATGTGTTATGAGCATGTTTTTGTACGTACTGTTTATTTTTTTAAAGAGCCGTCAATTTTATTTTAGATAAGTTTGTCTTTCGGCTAAAAATTTGTTGATAAGTCGATCTTTTCAAGAGGGGAACATGCTTGATATATGAGGAAGGGAAATTTAGAGACCTGATTCTATAGATGGTACGAAAGAGAGTAGGCCTTTGGGATTGTGAACGGAAGTCCAAATTGTGAGCAGAGACTGGACGGGGTAAATTGTAAAATTTTCCATGTAAGATTATCTTTACTATTGTAATACTTCAAAAATAACATATTAACATTTGAGGGGGTTAGAAGCCTTGGGGTTTCAGTGACTTTCTTTCTAAACAGAGTTTGGTACAGAAATTTATGGAAGAAATGTCCTAAACTTTGTGGCCCAGAAATACGAGGGGTTCTCTCTGTTCTGTGCTGACATCGAGGAGGAAATCAAATGCACTACCAAATATTATCTAGTTTATCGCGTCTGTTTTCTTTATCAAATTTCTGTTCCTCTTTTTAGAAGAAAAAAACGGGGCAGTCGCGGGACTGGCCGACAGAAGTGAAAACTGAAATCATTATTATCCATTTATTTTTTATATAGATTTAATATTATTAAAGAACTAATTTTTCCAGTAATACTCATTTTTCAACAAAAATTTAAATTATTTTTTTTTCAGCAAACTGTTTATTATTAAATAAATATTAAAAATACGATGTGTATGAATAGAAAGTAACATCATTTATATATTAAAATATAATATGCTTTTATTTCTTTACCGTACAAAATGTTTACATCTATAATTTATGTTACAATGTAATATGCTTTTATTGCACTATTTTACAATATTTTTAAAACTAGTTTACATAAAACATTTTATACTTCTGAAAAGTTAACTTTCATGTACAGTTTGAACAACACTTTCACCATCTTGACGACCAGCACCATCATCATTAATTTGTAAAACTGATACAATAGGTTTATGGTAGCTAAAATAAGAAATGAACAATTTTGATTAAAATCTATTTAAATGTCTTGTAAAGACAGCATCTAATGTAGTTTTATATTTCGTAGTACTGAGATTGCGATCATTTGACATTTTTAAACGAAATTCATTACTTAAAAATTCAATTAATGATATATTTTTATCGTCTGCAAAGTTTATGTTGAAATCTCCACTCAAAATCATTGGCAAATCGTCAAATCTTTTTCCAATTTTTTTAAGCAATGCAGATGCGTCATGAGAATATATAAATAAATTTTCATACAAAAAGTCTCGTATAGCACGTAATGAATTATCCGGAGAAATGTAAACGGCAACCATAATGATGAACTGACTATCACCAGAGTGGCAACTACATATACACATATCGCCGATATCAGAAGTAGTGGTGTTGAACATGCTGGCGTATTTCGCATGCACATCCATGTAATTTGTGCAATAATAAAGTGTGTCCACATTTTGATAAATAGCTACTCCTCCTGCTGGTCGATTATTTCTTTTGAAACTTGCAACAAAGCTAAAATTTGGGATATCAATTATTTCATCGCTACCCATATGAGTTTCTGATAAAATTAACACATAAAAGAAACTGCCTTAAATTGTACTGTATAGTAACAATATATTAACAAAGTACAGTTCCGAGACTGACTGTTCCCATTTAAAGTATAGCGGTGACGCAACCTATACCATTGTATACACTATAAACACTATACATATGTATATCTCGCTGTATCGATCGCGGTGTCGGGTCGGTGACGCTCACGCGAGTTCTATGCTTTTTCCCCATCCCACAAAAGTGCTTAACGCCGCTAAAGAAGTTTTCACTTCAAAAAATCACTTGTACCCCTTGGCTCCTCTCTCCCTTATTTCATTTCGATTAAATATCGGTTGCTCCGTAAATCAATTTTAGCCGAAATTTTGGCATCACCATTCGCGATTTTCTATTGTTACTTGAGAAATTTCCCAGATGTAAAGGCCTTAACGTCATGTTTTTGCGGATGGAGAAGATAAATAAATACCCATATAAAGTTTACTACGCCTATATTTATGTCAGAGTTTAAAGGAAAGGTTTGTGAAGAGTTGGATCTGGAGTGTAGCTACGGTTTGGAAACGTGGGCTCTGAGGAAAGAAGACGAGAGAAGATTTTGCATGTATTTTTCGATAATGTGTGCGGTATAATCCTCGCATGACCATGCAATGTCGTGCATCGATAGATGTAACATTTAGATGTAACCAACACATTAGATGAGGCATTCCAGATGTGGGTGTGGAGAAGAATGGAGAAGTTGAAATAGACGGAGAGGAAAAGGAACGACGAAGCGCTGGATATGGTGGGTGAGGAGAGGCAGCTTTTAGATGAGATATGGAGGAGACAGAAGGTATGGATGGAGTTAGTGCTTAGCGGGGAGGGGATGTTGAAAATGGTGTTGGAGGGTAGAATGTTAGGGAAACGAGTGAGGGGAAGGAAAAGAATAGGATTTTTAGATTGAATGAAAGGGAGTAGGTCTTATTTTGAATTGAAGAAGGAAGTGCTTGAAGGAAGGAGAGTTCGCCAGAATACTTCTTAAGAACTCCTTGGGAACCTACCTTAACCGGTAGAATACTTGAATAATAAAAATAATTATAATTATAATGAAGAAATAAACATGGATGGAGGGAGTACTTAGCGGGAAAAGGATATTGAAAATTCGTTACAGAGTAGAATGCTTGGTAAACGAGGGAGAGGAAGAAAGAGAATAGAATTTTTAGAAAGAATGAAAGGAAGTTGTGCTTACAGTGAATTGAAAGTGGAAGCGCTCGAAGGCAAAGGGAATGCTTCTTGTGTACTCCTTGGAAATCTACCTTAATCGGTAGAATACTCTAATGATAACTATGTGCGTGCATTTGTAAATTTTTACTATTAATAAATTGAGCATGTATTCTATGCAGATTATTTCCTCCTTCTTAAATATATATTTTGAGTGTTTATCGAATGAACGATGAACATGTTCATGAACAAATTTTATTCCTTCAAAATAATCGTCACTTTTTCGATGGATCGATCTTTTGGGTCAATTTTAGATTTTCACTGAAAAGTCGAGATTTTCATTTCTATTGAAAATCGATTTATCTAAAAATCGATTTCAATGCAAGCACTCACGCAAAGTATTTCCCTTTTATTTTTACAGCGATTTCTGTTGGAATCGCGACGTATATATTTACAGAATGCACAGCGCCATTTGCTCACAGTTTAATTTTCTTCCCTATAAAATGGCGACGACTACTACAATAATATAAAAACTGTTTATAAATAATATCTCTTTCCAATCCAACAATTCTCAGCCGTAGTTTGTCGACTACTTTTTTCTATTATCATTCGTTTCTAATAGGTATTAGTTGAATCCACTTTATTTCGATTCCGATTCTTCCAAATCGATAAGCGATTCTTGAATCTGGATCCATAGACTTTTATTTATACTTATAGGTGGGATATTGTTTTGTCTGTAGCATTGTTGTCATTAAAATTTAAGAACTGATTGGAAAAAATAGCAAAGTCAATTAAGTAGCCCAAAAAGTGTATTTTTTAAATAGCGAATCATTATTTATGATATATATGTCTTCAGCTTTAATAAAATAAAATAAACACTTAAATTGAACAGTGCACAATGGCTCAGATGTATGGTGGCCTTGATGCTCTAAGCTTAGACTATATTTTCAAAATATTTACCTTCCTGGAATCGATGAAATCGGAATCGAATTTAGGCGATCCATTCTTGATTCCGATTCCGTGCCCGAGAACCTGTGGAGTCGAAAATCGACGTTTGCAATCGACTCATTCCAAGTTTCAAACAAATAGTGGAAGGTTACACGGGATTTCCACCGGGTCAGGTTCTCCAACCCCATCTCGCCCATCGAAACGTTGCCCGAGATGGAGTTGGAGAACCTGACCGGGTGGAAATCCCGCGTAACCTTCCACAATTCTATACGCTGGGAAAGCCGACGATCATTTTACAAACAAATAGTTCCTTCCGAACAATTCAGAGCGATGATTTTCCATCAATAGACGCGGGTGCGATGCACACCCTTACACCGTTGGCGTTACGTAGCGCCATCGCCGCCCGTGGGGGTAAGGGGAGACAATGGAAGGGCGGGAAGGGAGTTTCCCATCCTACCACTCGGCCGAGAGCACTTTGGGGCGTCTCGGGGTTGTTGTCTCGCCGCGAGGTTCTTTGGCCGGAGAGAGAGAGAGAGGGCTTCTGAAGCTGACCGACCTTCCCCTTTACTCCCCCCCCACTCCCCACATCTCACTCCCCTCCCTCGCTAGACGCACCACTCCACAACAGACAGTGGTGCGTGGAGGAGGAGGTTAAACCGCGGAGGAGGTGGGGAGGAGGTTGAATAGTAGTAGGAGGCGTTGCCGTGGGAGAGGGAGGGGGGGAAAAGTCCATCGAGCGGGGAGGAGCGTCTTCGGAATAAATATAGGCTCGTGCCGTTCGCATACAAGATCCATTTCCCTGCCGCGCGTCCCGCGAGCAAGAAGGAGGCGACACCCCAGCGGACCCCGCGTGTGTACATGTGTGTCTGTAGACTGTGGAGGCGGTTGGAAAAAATTACGCAAGGAAAAAAAGAAGCATCAACCACGCGTCACCCCCTGCCACCACCCACTTTTGATCTCCTCTCCCACGCACGGAACGACAACAACCAAACTTTCTCCCCCCCCCCCTCCGCCCCTCTTTCCACTTAAAATAAAACACCACCTCCGCGAATACGTCACATGTCCCGCGGACCGTCGGTAACTGTCGTCTCCCTTCGGACCTCCCCGCCGAAATCGTATTCTGTGCCCCTCCGCTAACGCGACGTCGGAGAGAGAAAAAAAAAGAAGTATCCGCACCTCTCCATCATAGGAGAACTCGCCGCAACTTCTCCGCCGACTCTTTTTTTTTATATCTTGAGGGGAAGTGAGAGGAAAAAAGAAAGAGGGAGAGAGGAATATATATCTTTATCATCCATCTCTCTATCTTCTCCTTCTTTCGCACGGCGGGCAGCTGAGCGGGAGGAACGCCAGGAGACTCAGTCGCCGCCTAGGGAGCGTGGTGTGTTGTTTGTCCCGGCTGCCGGCGCGACTCGGGGGCAACTTGACCAACAATGGGCCCGCTCGTTCTCCGCCGCGGTCGCCGGACGACGACGTCGTCTGCTGTCCCGTCCACGGCGCTACTGGTGGCGGCCGTGCTGCTGCTACTCCTGACGGCGGGACCGGACGGCGCCGAAGGCTATCCGACCTACAGGCTGTGCGGCAAGCACCTGGCGGACATCCTCGAGCTGATCTGCAAGGGGCGAGGGTTCCACGACCCCTTCGCGAACGTCGAGCCCGGCAGAAGGGGTGAGTGTTGACGATATTGAGAGGGGTTCCTTTGATGATGGGGCGGCGCGTCGCGACGGCGCTGGTGCAAGTGGTTGTGCATGCTTAAATTGAAATGAATGACAGTGGGAGAAGTGAGGGCCGCGGAAGGCAGTGGGTACATTTGTCTTTTTTTTATGAGGGCGCCTATAAGTGTTCCTGAAACGGCAGAAATTGTGATGACCAGGTTATATATATTGGTGAAATGTAAAGATGCTACCAGTGTAACATTTTAGGATACATTTGTCTTATTTTTTATGAGGGCGCCAATAAGTATTCCTGAAGCAGCAGAAATTGTAAAGATCAAATTGTGATTACCAGGTTACATAGATTCGTGAAATGGATATTATTAATGCTAGCAGTGTAATATTTTAGGATATATTTGTCTTCATTTTTATGAGGGAGATCACAAGTGTTCCTGAAGCAGCAGAAATTGTGATGACCAGGATTCATAGATTAGTGAAATGTATAGCATTGATACCACCATTGTAATATTTTAGGATGCATTTGTATTCTTTTTTGAGAGAGCGTTTATAAGTACTCCTGAAGCAGCAGAAATTGTGATGACCAGGATTCATAGATTAGTGAAATGTATAGCATTGATACCACCATTGTAATATTTTAGGATGCATTTGTATTCTTTTTTGAGAGAGCGTTTATAAGTACTCCTGAAGCCGCAGAAATTGTGATGACCAGGATTCATAGATTAGTGAAATGTTATTATATTATATATATTTTTCGTCTCGTTTTATAAACTATTAATGTTCTTCAATACTATGTATGATTGAACACTCCCCGGGGAAATACAATGAATAAACCTCTCTCGAGTTTTCGCGCGGGTCGTAAAAATTAAGGCAGCCAATGTTTCGCGTTCCGTCTCTTTACTCATGAGTAGCCTTGAGAATGAGAAGTTTATTCAAGTTGAAGCTTTTAATATATTGATATAATTAAATTAGGTTTACCCTTTGGAATTCGGAGATCTCTAATGATTTCGCGTGTGATTATGGCGCGAATTTTTTCCATCCTATATCTATGATTTTTCCGGTGAAATACTGGTTGACTTGCCTCGATTTTTGTGATTTGGTTTTATTTTCGCGGCAAAGTCGATGTGATTATTTTATTTAGCATTGTTTACGTAGTGTACGTTTTTTATTTCGGGGACGAATAAGTTTCCAGGCTCATTCTAAGTGTACATCAGGGAGTTATCCTATTGCGCTGTTTTTCAAGTCAAATGATTACGTGACATTCCTAGTACCTGCTAATAAAATTAGTCGTGACGAAACAAACAATTTTGCATGTGAGGAAAGAACGAAATATTCAACTACATTGGATGCGCCAGGTTGTCATTGGCAATGGCAAAATGAGGAAAGTTTAGAAATGACCCAGTTTTATGATGACGGAGGGAAATAAAGAATTTTCCAGGGCTCTGAAATGGAACTTCGTGTACGTAAACACACTTGAATGAGGCCAGCTGGATAATGACCAGTAACTGAGAAGAGGCTTGCTCAATTTTGTATCCAAGTGAAAAGCTAAAGGGTAGTTTCCTTCATCAAAGAAAACGAAAGGGATTGATTGCGATTCGTTAACCACCATTAGTGTATTCATAATATAAAAATAATTTGGTTCTAGAAATCCCAGTTTAGACGAATGGCAATGGACAATTCTAACCTCATTTGAAAAAGGCCAAATTGGCGCCCATGCGATGCCACTCCACGTGACGTCACAGGGACCTAGTTTCTATACGAGTAGGTAGGAGTTATACATCGTCTGAGATTACCAATGCATGCATGTGGCATAGAGATCAGGGAAACATTTCTTGATAATCACCTATTAAAAATGCCTATGATCGGAAAGTTTTCATCATTTGATAGGGTATTAATAATCCTTATTTAAGCCAAGCGCTACCTGCTAGCAGGGTACTCTACGCTACCACCATGCTCGGCAGCAAGCAGCCTACATCGTAGCGGCGTTCATAGCCTCGCACCCAGGTAGCCTCACAGAGCAGCAGCCAGACGTCACACGGGCTTTTCCCAGCATTCATACTTAGCCATCGAGTTTTCGCGCGCTTGAAAATTTTCACTTTTCATTATTCGCGGAAAATAGATATCTTCATTTAAAAATCTAAAATCGTGAAATATATACTCCAGGGGTAATAATATTTCGATTTAGGCTATAAAAAAATCATAGAAAACCACCCTATTGGAAACCCCTAGGCCACGTACATTTGTATGCTAATTATATTTGTTTTATCCCGATATCCCGATGATATCACTTCTAGATGAATATAACTTCGTCAAATCACTCAATTGATTCTCAATAAAAGTATTAAATTGTGTAATTTTTCTCATTAGTGAGCGTATAATATTTTTCCATGAAATAATAAAAATAGAATGAAAGGGAATAGAATAGAATGAATCTATACGCATGTTAATGGTCTTTTCTCATGCACTAATCTTTAAGAAATTTCTCTTCTTAAATTAAGTTAAGGAAAATAAGTTACATAAGATAATTTCGTCATCACTAGTATGTTGAAAGTAGATAGTATAGGAAAGGGGCAGTTTTCGAGGATATTATTGGTTATTTTCGCAATTTATCATATTTGCTCCGATGGCCATGTTCTTCTCCCGGAATATTTTCTTCGTCAAAAAGGAGCATTGGCCTTCGCCTTCCCACTTCACGATTTGACTAAAAAATCACTCTCTAGAATACTGTATTCATCACCGTGTGAACTTAAGGGCTCCTCCATTCCCGTTTCTTTAAGGCATGATAAAACCCCAAGCAGCAAGTTAACTAAACATTTCTATAGCACTCGTATCTTCAACTCGCCGTATCACCATCTACACCACATTGGATATTCATGTCATTCAACAATTATTTCAAAGGATGTATATCGCTATCTGATGTGGTGTATCGCTTACGGTATAATCACATAGAAGCCGGTCCATACATTTTATTGCTAGAAGTCAAAGGTACCTAAAATCCGATTCCATATCTTTCTTCATGGGAACCTGCTAAAACCCATTTTTAGAGCATTTTCTCATGCATGGGAAAAAGGAGCTATTTTATTTGGCTTGTAATTTAACATGATTTAATTGGTGGTTCTAGATACCGTATGGAGTGCCATTTCCAAAAATATATGATGATGCCCAGGTCTCGAATCCACGACCTTAGTCTGAGGCTTTGTTTTATTAGACATGATGATTTTTTTTGCGATTTTCACAAATTTCGCGGAATAATTTCAATAATTTTGATTGAGGTGTTGGGTATAAGTTTGCAGAATAGGTATGTCACTTACTGCTGTGAGTACTGATCTCTTTTTTCTCTTAATTTTATCCATTAACCATAGTCTCTTTCCCATATTTCCCTTAATCTTCCTGCGTCATAACCTTCCTCCAATCACGTACATATTCCGCTCATTCAAAATTAAAGTTATTTCTTTTTTTATTTATCGTATCTTTAAATTATTCGATATGATTGCCGGACTTTCAAGTCGCTCAAAATTCTTTCGCCGATCGAGGGAATGGCGAAAGTTTTACCGAGTACTGCCAAAAACTTAATAATTCTTTTCTTCATTTAAAAATTAGGAATATTTTTCAGGATAATAAATAAAATACTTAATAGATTTCCAACTTTTGAGAAGAATTTTCCGAAGTGATTAGAGCGGAAAAATGTGAATATCAGCTTGAGTTTGTCACAGGAAGACGATCATTTTTCACGAACATTTCCATTAAAGTTACTAAGAATTAGATAAATGAGTATCCAGCTATTTTCAGAGGAGCATTCGCATGGAGGCCGAAAAAATAGTTTAGCACTCGAATTCCGACAGGAGGGCAGGAGCATACGGCAGGGGCTGCTGGGCTATTTATTTTTCTCAATAGCTATGAATGCAGAACACAACACTTTTCTTGAGGATTTGAGCCCACCCATATCACTTTACGGATTTATGCCATAGTCATTCATAAATAATTATAAAGTTATAAATAAAAATAAATAATAATTTCGTGGTAGAAATAAGTTGCTGTAATATTGGTGCGTTTTTCATGGTATTCTCTATAAAAAAGTTGGGAATTTTCAAAGCTCGTTTTAGAAAATAATTTTGGTTGTAACTAATCTATGAGCAATGGCTTTGGATTCGGGGCACAGTGCCCACCTTTCTTGATGTTTTTGAGCCCACCAGCATTGCTGTACAGTTTTTAAGCAAAATATATTCATGAATAATAAAGATATAAATAAAAATAAATAATAATTTCGTGTTAGGAATAAGTTGCTCCAATACGGGTGCGTTTTTCTTGGCATTCCCTAGAAAACATTTGGGGGATTTTTCAAAACTTGTTTCAGAAAATACTTTTGGTCGTGGGTCGGAAAGTTATAAGTCGGGGACCACCTGTAGTCTGTTCGAGAATCTTCAAGAATCTTTCAATCGCCGAGATTACACCGATTCCATTTTTCGAAGAACGGAACTCTTTTCATAGTCGACCCCCGTTGATCTCTTCACACTCATGAGTTCGCAAAGGTAATTATAGAGAGGCGCGAGTAACAACTTCCGCGTGCGTGGTGAAGTAGCTAGTTTAGCGTTACACTGGTGACCCAAAGCGTTAACGGAGAGCGGAAAATTACCAACTGCCTGGCTAAGAATTGCACAATACCGAGAGCTATATCTGCAAGTCACCGAGGAAAATATACGAGCGCTACCCGGTAGAGTTGAGGACGGAGATAAGATCTCATAAGGAGGTAGAAACGTTATAATTTCTAAAAAAAATATTTATTTTTATTTTTCGGGAAAGGAATTGACTTTGATTGAGCGTGGACCAAAATCGCACAATTCAGTCGAAGCTTCCATCATTCTTAGTGTTAGTCTCAGGAAAATTTATGAGAGCAATTTTTTCCCCTTTTGCAGTTGCCATGAACCCTTAATGGGACTAACCCCTCAGTTGAACTTTCCAGTAAACCATCATAATCATGCTATCATTTTTTCAAGTAGCACTGTTTCTCTTAGTCTCAACGTAAAAATATTACAGTACAATTTACTTCGCATTGATAAGGCTACTCGAGAAGAAACTGATGACTCTGATCGTGCATCTTTGAGAAAAAAAGATGCCAAATTATGATAGAAAAACAGTTTTGAATAATCGTACCTGATCGTGATCCATTTTTCACACAGATATTTATTGCAATGGATATAGATTACAAATCGAACGGTTGAGCCAAGATTTCTGGAATACGCAGCAAATATTATTGCCCTCGCCAATAGTTGTTAAGAGGCACAATTGGAGATGGCCACTAAATGGCAGATAATTAAACGCCTTATAAGAATAATGATTTTCGTAGATTTTACTTGTTGATATTAATAAATTAGATTGCATATTTCATTAGGAGCAACAATGACACTTTTATTTCCCTTGGAAATGTTCGTTGGAAAACGAGAAAGGATTTAATTTTGAAGGAGTGACCATTTATTAGATTTTTTACCCGAGAAATTATAATTTTCACATAGTGCCAGTTTTCCATGTTTGATGCATTGCTCATCATTTTTGTTCAAAAATTTGACACCGAGTTTTGGAATCTGAAGTAAGCTCTTTTACTTTTATTTGATCAAATGCACGTGAGAGATATCAGGAAAATGAGAATGATATAATCTGTATTATTTTTGCCTTTTCCATTATTATCAGAAATTTTTGATAATGCAGTAGAAAATTTATGTCATTAATTTTTGTTAAAAATGAAACATTCCATAGCTCAATTTCAAAAGAGAACGTCTTCTAAAAATCGGGTTGGTGTTCGATTCGTTTTCATTCGGTAAATAGAAGCCATGCCCATTTTTAGCTAATCTCTTGCCACTTTTCAACTCCTCTTTTCTTGATGAAGAAATATGTAACCAAGAGGATTATTTGCGGAAGAGGATTATCATAAACGTAATGCGATATTTTTACGAGATTTATCATTCATCCCTCACTGAAGAGTAGCTATAAAAATACTTGTTATCCGTTCCCTTTTTTGCCAAGAATGAACATTACATGGACATTCAGGCACCCTAATCCCACCCACCATTACCCAGTGCGGAAAGTGGAGATAAAAAATTCTGACTCAAAAGTGTGATAGGCTAGTGTAATCCAAGCCTTCAGTTATTTAATCCAGCTTACTTAAGAGGAGACATAATTTATTTCGCATATATGAGACTCGTATTTCAGAACAACATATGTCATTTGGATTCCGTTTTCCAACATCGACACTTCATTCCATTATTTTTATTCCTGCTTCATCGATGTAAATGAAGGAGGATGAGAGAAGATAGGAGCGTTCTAGATGTGGGTCTTGGGAAGAATGGAGATAGTAAAGTGGACAGAGAGGAGGAATAACAACAAAAAGCTGAAAATGGTGGGTTAGGAGAGGCAGCTTCTTGATGAGATACGGAGGAGACAGAAGGTTTGAATGAAGCGTGCACTTAGCGGGGAGGGGATGTTGAAATCAGTGTTAGAGGGTAGAATTAGGGGTAAACGACTTAAAGGACGGAAGGAAATAGGATTTTTGGATAGAATGAAAAGGGGTAGATCTTATTGTGAATTCAAGAGGGAAGTAAAACGAGGAAGGCGAGGCTGCCAGAATACTTCCTAAATACTCCATGCAAATATACCTTGACAGGTAGAACACCTGAATAATTATAGTGTTCTCAACATTATTTTTTAAATCTTTTCAAAGACTTGTTCAGTCAAAATTTAGTTTTTCCAGAAAAGTATTGGGGTCGTTTTCATTTTTATTTCTCATATATTTTAGGGAAACTGAACCCGAAACTGCATCAAGTTTTTTCACACAAATAATATTTATTTTTAAGGATATTCGTCCATAAACAAGGTTCGTAAAACCGGCCAAAATGTACAGACAGAGGGTATGGATCGAGCGAGAACTGAGCGGGGAGGGGTTTTTGAAAACGGTGTTAGAGGGTAGAATATTGGGAAACGAGGTAGAGGAATGAAAACTATAGGATTTTTAGATAGCATGAAAGGTAGTATGTTTTATCGTGAATCGAAGGGGATATTCCATGAAGGAAGGGGAGGCTTCCAGAAGACTTCTTTAGTACCGCATGGAAACCTGCCATAATCGGTAGAATCCTATAATAATAATCAATGTCAATGTAATCTGACCTTAACCGTCACCGTACAATGATAAAATAATAGCACATTTATGAGACTTTAAGAAGAATTCAATGGACGAGAGAAAATAGAGGGAAGTAGTACTAATGAGATATATGTAGCATAAGTTTATTTTCGATTTTTTCATAGTGAGTAACATTTACACTTTTCTCTCCCTGTGGGTTCGTTGGAAAGTCATAAAGGGTAAAAATATTGAACAGTCCGATGGTGGCCGTGGATTCAAATTTTTTAATCGAGAAAAATATGTATGACAACACGAAAAGCCACAGCTCAACATTATTATTACCATTTATACGATTTAAATAGCCTTCTATTTGGAAGTTTTAGGTAAACCAGGGCTTTTAGATAGAACGAAACGGAGTGGGCCTTGCAGTGAATTGAAGAGGGAAGTGCTTGAAGGAAGGTAAGGCTCCCAGAATGTTTCTTAAAAACTCCATGGACACCAACCTTAATTAGTAGAATACTGAAATAATAATAATTTGGATTTTCGGGGTTTTATTTTTGTAGATATTTTCCCATCCAATTTTGAAAACGGTGTTAGAGGGTAGAATATTGGGAAACGAGGTAGAGGAATGAAAACTATAGGATACTCATCCGGTATGGTATTTGAAGGAGGCGACCGACAGCTTAGGTCATTTGCGCCATGAGGGAAGGATAGGTAAGGAAGAGTGGGGAGATACTCGGCGTCGGCATTAGCCTGCTCTTAACGGCGCCAAGGGGACCACGGCTTAACGTCCCATCCGACGGACGGAGTGTTGCGCTTGAAATGTCCTCCACACAACATTCAAGCAGGGATCGGGCAGTCTCTGAAAATTCTCTGCCACCGCCGGGATTTGAACCCGAGCCCAAGGGGTGGGAAGCCAACACTCAAGGCACCACACCAACCCGATCCCCTCCAATAATCCTCTATATCCACTAAGATGCCATCTGTATCAAGAATGAAACCTGTCGGAAGACGTCAACGGAGCCAGTTTCGAAAATGATAATTAATTGATTTTCGCCGAATGCGCTTTTAAAATCATTCCATATTCCTCAGGTAGCACATTAAAGATTCGGTAGATGGTTATCATCACCGGTTTTCTTTGTCGTAGAAGTGTGTGGGATAAAAAGTTGACTTGGCCTACTACCACTGCGTTCGCAAAAAAATCGCGAGCTTACAGTGAGGGTAACGTTCTGGCTTTAGGAAAGCGAGCGGGTGTAATTTTATCATCGCCTCGAAGGTGTGAAAACTTACGCATAAAATTTGTGGGAAGACGTGACTGGAATTTTCTCCCTCGACAGACCTCGTTCCCTTTAATCGGCCTGAATTATATTAGCGCTTCTATCTATCTTTTTCCATCATCACATTTCAGGCGATTTTTTTAACCGTTCGTTTTCACAAAATAGCACTCGTTACATTTTTACCTTGATCTCGTTTTTGAACGGAGGAAGATTAAATTCTGAAAATTTTAATTCTGTTTTAACACTGACATATTGGTTTACAAATGTCTAATTTCTCAGTCGTGACATAAGAGTACAGTCAGAGCATTTTTTTACTTCAATGGCGAAAAATTTCATAGAGGGAAATATTTAATATCATCAGGGAACTTAGAGAAATAGATATGATTTTTAGTGAATTGCATTTGGCGAGTACGAAAAACTATTGGAAATTAAAATTGAGGAATCATCTCTTCTGCTATGAGCTCTGAAACACGCATGCCGTGCCATTTCATGGGAATTAATCAACATTGAAGGTTTATATCTAAGGAAAAATATCATGCAAAGATGTTGTTATATGATTTGACTATTTCCTGATGCATTATGTGGGTAAACTATTCTCGGGATTCTCACCGGGTTAATTCTTTCATAATGATTATGAGCGCCGAGACAAAGCTTAAAACGTTGGCCTTTATAAAAGAATTAACCCGGTGGGAATCCCGGGAACAGTTCACCCACTTGCAAAAATGTTGTTGTTAATAGAGGTTATAAACAGTTTAAAATAATAATGAATTGTTTTCTTACTCTAAAAAATAAGAAGAGGAACAATATAGAAACTTAATTACATAGGAACATACTAGAGTAACTTTTTATATCGAGAACCAGTTTTATGGCTGCTATCAGTTACAAAAAGGTCTCGCGCACGTAGAACATTTTCAGGCAAAGCATTTGAATTTGCAGTAGATACATATAATACACCAAAAGGATTACATCCTATATACTATGTCTTGTAAAACAACCAAGACTGAATATTTTTCATATAGTGATGTTTTTATAATGTCACGAACTCTTGCCGAGCGAATCATCGCTTCTAGGTCTTTTCTCGGTCTTTTACATGGGCTTCGTGTTTCGTTAGTTACTGTTAGCCTATAGTCATTCCCAAACTAAATGAAAGGTGCCGCATGAACCACAACTATAGCGACGTTATCAACTCATTAATAGTGAGCGCCTGCATACTCAGTGTAAAAATATTATACAAAAATGAAATAAAATAAAATGAAGGTTTGAAAAGAATAAAGAGACTCAAATGCTTTTTTGCAAGGGTTATTCTAAAAGGTTATTTTATTGGCTTTTTAGACATCAGTCCAGTTTCAAGACATAAATTCAATAAATATATAACATAACCATAATATATTATTGAAATTTTGTTAACTGTGAAATTCTCACTTTTAACACTATTTTTCTTAAGAAATTGCTATTTTTATTAACTTTTAAGATGAGATACGTCGGAGACAGAGATTTTTGATGGAAGGAGTACTTAGCGGTGTAGGATGTTGAAAACGGTGTTGGAGGATATTATGTTAGGTAAACAGGGGAGAGGAAGGAAGAGAAAAGGAATTTTAGATAGAATCAAAGGGAATAGGCCTTATTGCGATTTGAAGAGGGAATTGCTTGAAAGAACGGGAGGTTACCAGAATAATTCCTTAGTACTCCATGGAAATATACCATAATCGGTAGATTACTTTAATAAAATAAATCTAGTTTTTAAGAGCCAGAATAGCGTCGAAATCCATCTCCAGACCTACGATTTCCTAGAATTTTTCGGGAAGCACCCCCACATTCAACGGTGAGAAGGGTCTCAGCCGAGGGCCCCCAATCACTCCAGAGCGCCCCTGAAAATAATTTATAATGAACACTGGAACACTCATTAATGTTCCGCAAACGCTTGTCCTATTCTCCTACTGTATTTTTCTCTAGTTGGAGAGCCGGCCTACATCTTAATCACATCCGGAAACGCTGCTCTACTCCCCCTCAATCCAGTAGCCCAAACATCCTTGTCTCTATCACAGATTGCGGCATCTTTCCCGTCAGCACATTGTCAATCCAAAAGCTTTGCTCCTCTCCATCACGTCTGGTAAAGGGACCGTTCACTCAGACCCGAAAACATGATTCATCAGATGTAAGATATAATGCTAGGGTCTTCAACCAGGGCCGCGGCCACAGGGCCGCATGCGGCCTCAAGAGTCTAAAGATAATATTGCATCGCGCCACTCAATATAAAATATACGTCGACACACTCCTCAACAAAATAAACAATGTCAAAAATCACAGTGATTGATTGAAATTAAAAAAAAAAAATATTATTGCACTTTGAAATTATATGTTTTAAAAAGATACCGTGTCCGGCGTGATGCGGTGGAAATCTTTGATAATCAGCTTAGTAAAACCACTTGTCTGTTTCCACACACTTTTATTTAAACCGACCATGGTTTCGGCAAACTGGATAATGGCACCAGTTGCCGAAATCATGGTCCATTTAAATAAAAGTTCGTGGAAACAGACAAGTGGTTTTACTAAGCTGAATTATATGTTTTATTTTATTGATAAGGTGGTGAAGTGATATGGAGCATTGAGGCCCTCCGGACGATGGGAAATCGATTTTTGGGCCTTGCATTTGAAGACCCCTTACTTCCCTGCGAATATAGTCAAAAAAGCCTATTAGGGCTCTTAGCTGGGTCATCTCTCTCCATTCGGCAGACGTTTCGGAACCCGCGTCGCGCTCCATTATCAGGGCTGATGGCGATTGGATGAAGTAGGCCAGCTTTTACCTTCTTCATCCGCTCTACATCAGCCCTAATGATGGAACGCGACTCGGGTTCCGAAATGTTGACCGAATGGAGAGAGATAACCAAGCTAGAATCCCTAATAGCCTTTTTTGATGATTCATCCGAATTTGATAGGATAAGTTACGGTTTAAAAAATCCTCCGTTTAACCATTGCGTTATAAGTTTTACATGGGAAAACGCGAAAGTTGGCGCTCACTTTTAATGCGTTGATAACGTCGCTATATTCATGTGGCACCTTTCATTTAGTGTGGGAATAACTATAGGCTAACTGTAACAAACGAAACACGAAGCCCATGCAAAAGGCCGAGAAGTGGCTTAGAAGCGCTGATTCGCTCGGTAAGAGTTGGTGACATCATCAACTTACTTGCGTAAGGTTCAAGATCGTTGATTTTTCGTCGCAAATCGCTCATTGAGCGGGAATGATGCATCCCTGAATTCCTAAAGCTAAAGTTTATTTATATTGCATTGCTGGTTCCGCTATTTAAAGCCTCCAGTATTAATGCCCATTTTCATCCGTGGCGCAGCTCAATTTCCCCTTGGTTGAGTTAGAGTATTTCCATTACATTTCATTTGTAAACGAACTATATTTTCAGCTTCGATAAAAGGCGATAAAATACGAGAAATCTATGGGTACAGAAATTTGTTCTTCCCACGAGAAATAAACTTGCGTTACAAACAACTTGTTCAAATTGAAGCATTCTTGGCCTACGCCTAAAATTTTATGTAATAAAAACGATCTTGTATAAATGTGGCTGGTATCCATCTCCCACTACACACCCATTGAGGCAACTTACGAGTTAATTCGTAGATTTCAGCATACAGAATACCTAAAATTGTGCCTTAGACATTTTTACTTGAATGACAACCGAAGAGAAGATGCCCTGACTTTGACCCTGCCGAGGAATAAATGAAGAAGTACTTATCTAACTGGCAGGAAAATGCAATTAAGTCAGCCGAATAGAATGCAAGCAGCTATCAGCATCCTTGATAACAACGAGCTGAGGCTGAGAGAAGGAAATCAAAGTAGTACGAAGCAGTCTCATTATCTTCCCCATAAAAAAAACAGCTGGACACGCTAATCCATGGAGTAAACAAGATGAGTCTCGACGAGCAGTAGGAACTACATTCGGCGGCTTCATAGTTGCGAACCATAGCTTAACTCCTAATAAGCCATGACGAAAGCTTATATTTCCTATGAATGATTATTTTACGCATTTTATCACTTCGAGAGACAACATCGATTTGATGAACGAGTGAGCCCTCTTTCCACATTTATTTCGCTCTGGTTTTAAGTGTATTTTCTCAAATTAATATAGTTCACAGGCAAAGGCAGATGTATTTCCTTTTATCTAGGAACCAATGCTTATCCGAATTATAGTGATGATACTCTTCAGCTATTCAAAATATTAGGAAATGAAGTTATTTTCAACAATTTTAGATAAAATACGCCATTAAAATTGCAAAACGGATGACTGTGTTAGGAAACAGTGGCGATCTATATGGCGGCGGGCATTTACACAATCAGCAACTACGGGATCAACGTAAAACTTTAAAAGAATGAAAATCTGGAATCAAACTAGGAACCCCCACATTTGTGTTTCACTGTGTTGTAAATTGTACAGGGACACGTGCGTCGATTGGTTGGTTAACATTCGTCAAATCTGATTCCTGATTTGATTCCTGGCAAGAGGGAATTCCATTCCTCCTTGGCGTTATCACAATAATGATACAATGAAATATTTATCAAAATTTTCTTTCGATTACGAATGAAATCATGAACAGAAAATGAAGTATTTTTATCGATATTTGTAATTTCCCGTGAATATGACTTTAAGGTAATACAGGAGATAACGTAAAAGTTTGTAGCGTTTTATCTCAACCATTGGAGTCAAAACGCGTTCGTCAATTAGGAATTCCGTTAGTTTGCTCCCCAAACATAAGTGAAATAAACTATCTAATTTAATAATCTCGTACTCGTCCAAGAATATCCGTATTTTGGATCTCGTAGTTTTTTCAGGATACCGACGAAATGTTTTTTCTAATAACGATCCTAAAATCAGTTCAAACGTTTCATATCGATTTTAAGCACGCTGCGATTTCCTTTGCTTTGCTGAGATGCTGTCCCTGTCGATTTCTCAATTTCATTCCCTATTTAGCAAGAGCGCCTCATAGTGCATCAAACTAATGGGCATTTTCAAGACGCAGACGTCAACATGGTTATCTCCTTCAATTGCATTAATCTTAGTTGTTTTTCCCCTTTGCCATAATCCGTTACCCTCAGCGGCGCAACCTTGGCGAACAGAAAGCTGACACCTATAAACACGAGGAGGACAAAACATCGATAACAATGGACCCATTGAATTGAGCTTAGCGCAATACAATCTGGGGTGCGCAAAACAGCCAATCAGGTACCTCGCTTGAAACGCTTTCGCTGACACAAAGGCGACGAGGACGCTGGATATCACACTCCAGCTGAATGGGCCACAGTTTTATCTCATAGCCGCTTGGTCTGCTATTCACGCCAAGGCACCTCTGTGCTGATGTACGAGATGTAGCGATTTTACTTTTTTTGCTCTCAATTTTTTAACAATATGATGCATCAATTTTCTGTAGGGGGAGAAATAACTTAGGCAGCATGTCCTGTATTTACGCTGAAGATACTCGTTAATCGAATTGAAGTTGAACGAACCATATTTTTATTACAATTTTAACCTAATATTTTTACGTGAGAGTTTAAAGAAAATAATTTTGCAATTTTCATAGTAGTTTTGAAAGTACTTTCCTATTTCTCAAGTGTAAAAATAATTTTTTTCCAATCCCCACAGATAAATTCAAATTCCAAAAATGATTGACTCTTGTTTTTTCTAAATTATTTCGTCTGTTTGTCTGTTTCATCGATAGAATCGTATAATTTAATGATCCTAATCGGCTTGAAATTTTCAGTACATGTTAGAACTGGATGACAATGCATTTTCACTAAGTTCTTAGGCCTTCAGAGGCAGTGGAAGCCACATTTTACGACAGTTAACAGTTGCACCATTCGCTCAGAGTCAGGACAATTAAGGACTCCAGGTAAAGTCGAATGTTTTCTTTTAATTTTTAAATACCGTTCACAAGTTGAATTTACGCTTTTAGGCTTTGCCATTTCTCACTTTGTATGAGTACTTTTTTGGTAGCTTTATAGACTTAAAGTTTATAAAATAAAACTATGAGAATGGCATTAAGATGAATTTAAAATTAATTTAAAATTCACATTTATATTATAGGAAGATAAAGGAAAGAAATTAAAAATAAGATAAAAAGAGATTTTTTTGAAACGTGCTTTTTCCAAAAACAGTGTGAAATATGATTAAAATGTAAATAAATAAGCTTTTCATCTCTCGGAGGATAAATAAGTGGGTACTGATCCTTACTCACCTATCAGGCTCTTCTACACTGATTTCTTATACACCTGATCAGCTTTGATCTCCGAGTGATGATAGGCTTATTGTTTTACCTTTAAGTGAATTTTACAGTTTTCGGAAAAAGAATATTTTTTAAACTTCTATTTTCATTTTTTTAATCCTTCTTTTTATTTAGAATATAAATAAGAAGTTTTAAATAATTTTTAAACCACTTTCAAAATATTTTCATTATTTTATTTTAGAAAAGTGAGGCTAATGAGGCTACTCAAAACTTTCTCATGGATGGTGCGAAATAGCAAAGCCTAAAACGATGAAGGACGCGTAATGTCTTCTTTTAAAATGCATGCATATTAAAATATAATGCTAGAAAAACAATCGAATTTTCCCGGATTCGAAATTTTAATTTTCTGGTCCATTGGAGACGCATTGAGCGTTGTGCTAGATGACACCTGCTGTAGTCATGAAGAATGAAACCACTGACATTTAATCCGAATCTGAGCAATTAATGCATATGTTAATTGTAAAAAAAAAGGTGGCTCATACTGCCTCTGAAGGCATAGAGAAATACAAATTCTGTAGTTGGACATCCTGACGGATAGGCGCACCGCTTGACACACTCAAAGGGAAATCGTAAATCTAGAGATTCTACACTTAACAATTATTCCTCTCGGTACAAACATTTTTGCGTAGGAATGCATTCACACGGCACTTTTGGTCTACGCACGCACGGACGCACATAATGATCAATGGTGTGGATCGGGGTATAATCTGAAATATATGGAAATCGTTTTTTCCATTGTTTGCAGTTATATATGTTATCTGTGTTTACCTTCATCATATACCTGCTTTGTTTATTTAACTAAAAATCCTGCACTGAAAAAAAGTTTAGTTATAAATGTCAAATTCTGAGGAAATTAATCAATCTTTTCGGTTCATATGGAGCATTGAAAAATTCGGTAACAATTACCGTTCCAGTTTGATAAATTCTATGAAATTGGGTTGGTAATTATCACCGAATTGGCCGCAGTAGTTCGATAAAAACTACTTAAATCAAAAGGATAATAAAACCGACGTAGTGTGCACACATGAAAGATTTTCCATCCAGAAAAACATTGATTGATTGAACATTATAAAATTAGGAGTTTAACGTAATTTTCTGCAATTAATCATAACTTCTATGGAAGTTACCAAACTCTGCAGCGTATCGAATTATTGCAGTTATTTTTACCAAACTTTTACGTACAATTGACCAAATTATGAAATATCGGAATTTTCGATGAAATTCATTAAGAGCGTAAGAGATAAAATAAATGAAGTGCTTCATATTTTACATCAAATTTTAAGTTTATTTAACAAAAATACTCCCTGTCACACCAGTTTGATAGTTTTAATCAAATCTTATTTCCCGTGTGCCATGTGATTAAGAATTCCAAGTTTCAAGTTTCTTACTTCTCTGGGTACTGTCCTTCCCGAGCAACGCCGGGTAGTCTGCCAGTCATTAACATTTACTCAGAAACTGAGCGATCAATACATACATTAATCGTTAAAAAAAGACGGTTCATACTGCCTCTAATGACTTAGGAAAATTGTAAGAATGCATTGTCATCGAATATAGAAATAAAATTAAAATATCATGTTTATTTTATTTTTATACTCGATTGCTTGATAAGATTCTCAGCACCGTTTTGAAGTCGATAACCTAGAACGGGAGGGGTGTCAGTGGAACAACGGCAATTACCGGCCCATAAAAAGTTTTTACTGGCCACTGGCACGAATGTTTGATCGGCTCGCACCCCTTATAAAATATTCCGCTCACCCCGTGGATTTCTCTTCTTCTCCATTCAGAGGTTCACCCTCCCCGGAGAACATCGGGACCCGACTAAAAATAACCGCGGGCGCGTAATAACTTCTGCGAAATGATTGACAAAAGCCGCCGCGTTTTCTTGGAACTCCTTCCTCGCCGTTCGAAGACCCCGGTTTATTGCCCGTCGACGCTCTGGAGGGAATGGGAATCGGTCCCGGGGCAAGTTTCCCCATTCCTCCGATCCGTTGGCCTCACCGCACGCCGCTTTCCCGCCCGTGAACACAAGCGTCTTGGGTGTTCTTGAACCGCAGCCTTCACGAACCGTTCGCTTCGGGAGCTTCGCGAGAGCTTCAAGAATCGAATCGAATAAGTGATTAGCAAACCCAGGCAGACTTTAAAACTTACAAGCAAATTTCCACCAACAATTTTATTCTCATTTCATTGGAAAATGGTTAGTAAGTTTTGCCTTACGATATGTTCGAATTCCATCAGATTATGCCTCAATCAGCCCCTGACTTCTAAGAATTTAATAAATTAAAATTAACGGTCAATTTTATAAAAATAATTTAATTTCACGACCACATGTCAGGTCTTCTTCAGATCAAGAAGACTAGACCCGAAGGTAATAAAAATTGTATTGAAACTGGCAGTGATATTTAAGTGTTTGTGAAAATGCCTAGTAACTTTTGATTTATTATCCAGAAGATGTTGTTTCTACTGTTTACAATGTTTACTTAGGTATATATGTTAGAACATTAATCGAAAGAGGAATAATAGCATAAAATGTTCTCTCAAACTCTCAATTAGTCCGACAGTATTCCATTTCAAACTCACACCCCAATCACTAGTTATCGTATCGATCTCAATTTCCTTTTATTGCAAGTGCCAGACAAGGAAATGTGTTATTGTTGATTTTGAAAGATAATGCGAGATTTTTCCAATAAAAACGTGGTTTTTAGGAAAACATGAACCGTAAAAGAAAATGGATTGAAAGTATCGTAAACTTCATTCATTCAACTATCCGGTTAAAAATCCTAGCCCTCTCCATAAATTGTAAGTACTTTTAAAGAAGTATACTGGAAGCCGCTGCATTGAAACGATTACTTGAATTACATACCAACTATGAGAGGACCCTTGGAGTCGGCAGTAAGATAACATATAAAAAATTGACGCGCCAAAGAGTTGGAAATATCTTTAGGAATGAATTTAATCTTCTATATTATTTCTGCTGTATTGATACCTTTTTCTCAACTTATACGCAACCAAAATCTACAAATGAGGTACCAAAATGAACAGAATTAATCAGAGAACATGCGACGGCATATCTTACTTCCTAAATATTGCTATTGTTTCCTAAAATTGGTTTTTAAATAATTTAAAAAAACGGTAAATATTCCTGACGTAAACGGCGCACAAACTGGTACATTTGTTCATTTGCAACAATATCTCGCATTCTTTAAATAACTTTTACCAAAATGCGGCTGATTCCACATTCAAGTCTCCTGTTGATACGTAAGTATGAGCCATCATGTGCGTTTAACAGAGGATAGTGTAATTACTTCCAATGTTGTGTTTAAAGAGGTCCTCTGACCTCAATTTGCACATAAAAATTCCAATTAAATATTTTCATAAGACCCTGCCTTTTTTTCTACATTTTAAAATTAGAAACGCGCCTATCCCTCTGTGGACCTGCATTAAAAAGAGCGGGGGAAGTCCGCTGGGAGCGGGCTCATCACGCTCGTATAATTTATATTGAGCCATTTGAATCAGCTACGTTAAAATCTAAAATAATAACTATCGTTATTTCAGGCGACCATTAAAGCGTTTCTCTTTCAGTGGTGTAGTCACAAATTTTCCGTATTAACAGCGCTAAAAACTATTGAGATGTGAATGAAAACCAAGCTTTAGTTTGCTATCATTCCCATGATTCTAAAACAGGGTAGTGCCTCGGAAAACAACAACAAAGATATGTTTGTTGTTTTGTATCAAATTATGTTGCAATGAGTTTAATTGTAATGATTATTTTGTTATTTAGATGATTATTGTTATTATAAAAGTATTATAAAAATTAAGGGAGGTTTGCAAGGAGTATTTAGGAAGCATTCTGGCAGCCTCCCCTTCTTTCATGGACTTTCCTCTTCAATTCACAATAAGTCCTACTCCCTTGCATTCAATCTAAAAATCCTATTATATTCCATCCTATCCCTCGTTTACCTAAAATTCCAACGTTTAAAACCGTTTTCAACATCCCTTCCCGCTCAGTACTTGCTCCATCCATACCTTCTGTCTCTTCCGGATCTCACCTAGAAGCTTCCTCTCCTCACCCAACATGCACTTCGTCGTTCCTCCTCTTTTATTCTCCGTCCACTTCACCTTCTTCATTCGTTTAGATAATGGAAGGAGTAAATAAATAAGCATGAATTATTACAGTATCTACAGTCTCAAAAATTTGAAATTTCTCGTGGGTTAACGTAAACAGCTTTGTATCTTTCTTCGTGTTATATTCTCTTGCATTGTTGCCATCAAGATGAAAGCATCGCTTTTTGATTTATGCAGCCGGTAATTTGCTTGGGCAGGCGATCCAAGAGGTCGCAACCGTTAAAAACGTTCAAGACTTCAACTGCGGTCGCCAATTTCCCGCTCTTTAGCTCAGTCCATGTGCTCGTGTTCCATGGCGCGGCTTGTGTGTTACACGTTGCCATGAAATTACTGTCTTTAGTGAGCGCACCTGATTCACGAACGAGGCACCTGAGTTCGCACGTTCAGCCCATTTGATGGGGGTACGCGGACGACGAAAGTAGGGGGCCTAGCTTCTTCTCATTCGGAATTCGTTCCATTGATTTGCCGAAGTACTAACTAACCAACAAAGTACTAACTAACTTTTTTTACACAAACTCATATTATAATCAAAGAACTTCATAAACAAGTCACTTTGTATGGAGTCACGCGCAAGGGTGCATATTTATTCACGCCATAAATTGGCTTGACTGGGATTCGTATCCGGATCTTCCGATTGTCGGTAAGGTATGCAACCAATCACACAACCTTCCTTCCATTTCATTTCAGACTGGATTTATCTGACTACGTGTTGGCGCCTCAGGTCCCCGCGCGATATCTGGCCAATCGGCGTCTATTTAGTCTGAATCCCGACCGAGCCAAATGATTTCCTCATGGCGAATTTCCCCCTAATATGAATGTCTTGTTCGAATGATTATGAAAATTGAAGTAACTTTGCTTATGCACACTGAATTTTTTAGCACCACCAGATTCGCCAGTTATGGTATTACCAGGTACATGTATCCATCACCAGGAACACCTATACACATGTTCAATTGAAGTATCAGAGGATGCCATTATAGGAGGAACTGGTAGAACTCAATATGTATTTGAAATCCTGTGGTAGAGAATAAGTTAATTTTATTGTTATATTTTGTGCGTCTTCCAACAAGACATGCCATCATCTATTGGCCATCGTGTGTAATGATGTGGAAGACTAAGTTGTCCTTAGAGAGAGAGAGCAGTCATCTTCTTGTTGTTTTTAATAAGAATTCTGTTTTCGTCCGTTTTTCTTAGCATTTCCTCATTACTTAATCGATAGATCCTCTTTATCTTCATCATTCTTCGGTAGCACGACATTTCGAATGCTTCCACTCTTGACTTCTCTGCTGCTGTCAACGCCCAATCATCGCTTCCATAGAGAAACGTGCCCCATATGTAGCATCTGATGAATTGTTTCCAGACCTCTATACTTTAATTTTCAGATTTTAGTAGATTATTATCTTTGTAGAATACCCTCTTTGCCTTCGTTTGAATAGTATGTTGGGGTAAAACGATCGCAGTCCATACGAGATATAGTGACCCCGACTTTTCGATGTAGGTATCTAAAGATTAAAAAAAGGTATAAGCAGGGCCAACGATAAGCCGAAAAGCTCAACTTGGAAAACTTGACTCGGTTTGGGGCCCAATAAGTATTCACGTTAAACATTTACCAACCAGGAATAATTATTTTTACCAAACTAAACCACTTCTTATAAAATGACATTATCTTAATAGTAATCTTAATATGATATAAGGATATTCGTTAGCAATGCATCCATAACTAGGCAATAGGGTGGTTTCCTATTATTTTTTTATTGCTTTAATCGAAAGATTATTACTCCTGGAGTACGTATTTCACGCTTTTAGATTTTTAAATGACAACATCTATTTTTCGCGATTAAATGAAAAGTGAAAATTTTCAAGCGCGCGAAAACGCGACGCTTAAGTATGAATGCCGGGAAATATATCCGTACGTCGTATTTCTGGTTCCCCCTCCCGCCCGGTGAGGTGACCTTGAGGCGAGGCTTAGCGCTGATACGTCGCAGGATGCTAGCGGATAGCTGAGTACCTTGCTGTCTGGTAGCGCTTGGCTTAAAAAAGGTTTATTAATACCTTATCAAACGAAGAAAACTTTCCGAACTTAGCCTGTTTTAATAGGTGATTATTAAGACATGTTTCCCTGAGCTCTGTGCCTCATGCATGCATTGGTAACCTCAGACGATGTATAACTCCTATCCTCTCGTGTAGAAACTAGGTCCCTGTGACGTCATGCGGAGTGGAATCGCATGGGCGCCAATCTGGCCTTTTTCAAATGAGGATAAAATTTGACCCATGCCATTCGTCTAAACCGGTATTTCAAAAACCAAATAATTTGTGTATTATGAATACACTAATGGTGGGTAACGAATCGCAATCAATGCCTTTCGTTTTCTTTGATGAAGGAAACTACCCTATTGACCGTGAAATGGCACATCCCATACGTTGTCTCGGTTTAGAATAACTAAACCGATTCAGACGAGATATAGTGGAAGTTCGACATATTAAAATAAAAGATAGTTGCACTTTTCACAATTATCTAATTCTTACGAAGCGTTTCGGCCCACAGAGCCATGATATGGTACAAGATCGGTGCAAGTATTGTACCAGATGATTCTACACTAAATAATTGTTCAAAAGTGCAACTACCTTTTATTTCAATATTAGTGCAATTTATCCACAAAGAGATAAAAACGCCACTTTCTTTTATTATTCAATGAGACGACCGGTTCCAATACCTACCTAGTTTCATTTCCGAGTCTCATTAAATGTATCGAAACCGGTTGTCCCATTAAATTCTTAAAAAAAGGTAATTTTCCTTTCATTCATCAGTAGATCGTGTAACAGTTCTTTCACATCAAACTGGGTACTCTAATGTGTGGGGAAAGTTGACCCTAACATAAATGAACCACATTATAGAAAAATGGGCACTTCTGCGTAGAAAAAAAGTAAGTACTACACGTGGAGTTCAGAATTAGGAATTGTGGTGAGGTATTGTGAGGAGTATTGTGACAAAACCGCAGGTCTCCATGAAAGGTTATAAATGGTCCAGGGAAAGGAACTGCCCCGAAGCTGAATGCGTGGATTGCACGTGCCTGTGACTTAGTGCGACGTGAGCTCTACCCTCGTATATCGAAACCAACTTACGGATTAATTCGATGAAGTGAGCCAATCACGTGTAGCCTGAATCATTACAATTCACAGTAAATACAATAATAAGGTTTTTGCCATTCGTATATCCTCTCGTCTTATCATTTATGAGTGTAGTTACTACGATGTCCTAAAGGTGCGTTTACTCTGCGTAACATGTTATATAAACAAGTTACATATGACATGTTTTACGAAAAGGTTTCAAATCAGTGTAACAAGTTACATGTAACATTGAGTTACAAAACAAAGATTCGTGTTATATATAAGTTTTTGGTTCCCCGTACGAAGTGGGAAAATGTGTAACATGTTACAGAAAAGAGGTGAGTCGCATGGTGGGGATAGCCAGTGTACTGGTGGGCTGCGACTGAATCTGTAGCATGTTATTTGTGCATTTTTGGCTCCGCTAGGCTCTTGTTATAAAACAAATGTTACAAGTAACTTGTTACATATAATATGTTTGCATAACATGCTACAGTGTAAGCGCACATTAATACTGCTGCTGGCATTGCCATCTTCTCCAAATTACACCTAAATTCTGAAATAGAATCGCTAGTGCGTGGTACGCAACTTTTATTGCATGCATTTCCCTTGAAGGACGCGTTCGCTTACCGCGACTACCTTTGCTTTTACGCTGGACCAATAAAAGACATGAATTGGGCTTTGCGAGACGAAGTTGGTTAATATTACTCCTTTCCTTAGGCAATTCTTTCGTTGCGAGTACTCTACTCTATTTCTCCCTGGCTTCCTACTTTCACAACTGGCTCTGTTTGTATTTGATAGGCACTTATTTCTTGCCATCTCACCTTGACGAGGTCATACTTTGCTGTCGGATACAACTGGGAGAAAAAAATAATTTTGTGTCCAAAGAAAATATCATAAAATTGATTCAATTTTTTGATGCCCGATACCAAGAAGAAATTCCATTGTAGCTCTTTTAATTCCACACAGTTATGCAAATTGTAGAAATGTTAAAAATAGGATCTAGCTTGAGAGTGCAAAGTAAAGATTATTTTGTTGCTAAGACAATGACTAATACTAAAAGAATCTTTTACAAGCAATGATACACATAGGAAATGTCTTCGATATCATATTCTGACTATTTATCTGATCTTGGATGATACTAATAAACGAAGGGATTTAAAGAAGTCACCATCATAATGTCATAGAATTTTCCCTCCCTCGATCAGCCATGCTGCCTCCGAAAAAAAATCGACGAGGATGGGATTCGAACCCACGCGTGCAGAGCACATTGGATTAGCAGTCCAACGCCTTAACCACTCGGCCACCTCGTCATAGTACTTTGACGCTTTGTCAAGACAATTGTTTTTCAAGGTTTCTGATTAGTGCGTCATCCCACGACTAGCAATAGGGAATGTATATCCATACCCGCCGAGCATTAAAAAAATCTCATTTGGTTACATTTGAGATATTTCCGAGATATTGAGTAAACATTTGCAGTAGGTAGGTATCCAAGACACTGAAAGCATGCTATTGATATCTAGTGAATATTTTGTAATATAATTAAGAATTATTGAGAGACTTTAATGCGTCTACGACGAAGAGTAGGATCGAATCACAATATGTTCGATATAGATCTACCTCAACGGGTGGAATGACTTTAATAGTAACTGGCTCTTAGTTTATGGACCATTAAAAGGAAGCTAATTTAATGATATAATCGCCTTTAATCAACGTGTCGCTCCTTTATTTCCGTACCCATAACTTATTTCCGTATTCAGAAGTTCAGATTAAGGCATAGATTCCAAGCCATATAGTATAATCAAGGACCGATACTCCTTGGTAGTATGTAACATTACCATTTGATGCATTCACAAATATAATACACAACGTGAATGACGGGTAAAAATTTATTAACGCAATCCCTCGAGTCACCCAAATCACACGATTTCCATACCATAATCTATGCCTTTCAGGATGCTCAAATGATGCACCCATACTTTTGCTGATAGTGATAAAAATATTTTGGCATTTTTACTTATGGTAGAACTTCGTATATAATATTATGCACCAAATTTCTCTTATGTGCGCGGAATATCTCAAAACTTATTCCAATCCATATACCGTAACATACAGAATTTATTTATATCATGCATTTTACTGACTAAAAAACAAGTGGTGGTCAAGTGGCTCACCATCATCAACACTGGTCCTAGGATCGGTTTGACGCTGCTCTCCACTCAATTCTCCTACCAGATAATTTTTTCACACTAACGTATTTCTTCTCTTTAACATCCTTCTTTACATGTTCCATATATTTTGTTCGAGGTCTTCCTTTTATGTTCTTGCCATCCACTTAGGCCTCGCCGATTTTCTTCATCAGGCCATCATGTCTCAAGATGTGGCCTATAAGGCTGTTCCGTCTTTTTATTACGGTATTCATGAGGCTTCTGTTCCCTCCTACCCTCCTTAGGACTTATTCATTACTAACTCGGTCGATCCATTAGATCCTCATCATTCTTCTTTAGCACCACATTTCGAGGGCCTCCATCCTTGTTTCCTCCGCTGCTGTTATTGTTTATGCCTCACTTTCGTACAGAAACATGCTCCTAATGTAGTTTCCTATAAATGGTTTCTTCACTTCCATGTTTAAGTTTCCCGCTGTAAGCAGATCTATCATGTGGTGAAATGCCTCCTTCGTTCTCGCCATAGTAAATGATAATATGCGGGTATCTCCCACGCGTCGCAGTGAGCGAGGGCATCGTCTCCCTTCGGCACCACTAGCAGTGGTCGGGGGAGGAGATCATCCCCGGCGAGACACGAGCCACCCGTGTGAGTGAGGGGTCAATTGACGGGGCGGGCGAAATCTGCGGAGACGGCGGTGGAATGCGTCCGACGGGAGATCATCCCCCCGTGCATAAAAGGGGAGCGCAGAGGAGGGGATGAACTATTTAACATTTTCGAAAGCAGGAATATTTGAGAGAAATCCTGACTTTGCATCCTCATATAGCTTTCATCATCATCAACATCATTACTGGTCAACAATCCTAAGATTGCTTTAACGCAGCTCTCCACTCAATTCTCCTATCAGCTAATCTGTTCATACCTGCGTATTTCTTCCATTTTAGCTACATTTAACTTATAGTTACCTATTATTTAGTTTAAAGCTTTACGCTAGCTATCACAACTAGCATAAAGTCTATACATATATGCTAGTTATCGTAACTATACATGTCATCTATAACTATATGCTAGTTATCGTGACTAACATATCGGTAGCTTTAAAGAATCTATTTCTGATTAAATTTGCCGTCCCCGATGGCGGCGGGGTAATATCTTCGCCTTCCATCCCGAAGGTCGCGGTTTCGAGACCCGCCTGGATAGGTAGATCCTATCTAGGGCATGGATATTCATGTTCACGCTTCGTTGTCAATACGTTATAACCCCGATACAAAGGCCAATAAAGTGATGTTGCTAATTGTAAGGTAATACATGAATAAGTACGTATTATAAATATTTTGCAAGCTGACATGAATTTACAGTCATATTTCTAATCACTCAGGTCTATCCCCGATCCCACTTTGAATTCCTACCGCTAATTCACATTAAGGGACTTCCATTCTATCCTGTTAGACAGTGTGCTACATATGGTCTATGCATTCAATCCATAGCTTTTATCCTCTTCCGAGCCCTTCTCTGGTTACCTATCATTTCTTCCAATAATATGACTTTTAACAAAACTTCTCATTGGTGGCAACATTATTTTAACCATTGGTATTCTATCAGCAAAGATAGGTCGCCATACCTGAAGAACTTTGCAAATCACACCACCTGTCCTTGAAAATTAAACATTCCTCTTCAATATCCACTAACGCCTACTCCCTTTCATTCTATTAATAAATACAGGTGAGAGGGTTAATATCCTATGTATGATGTCCTCTCTATCGCTTACTTATCAGTCTTCCATTTCATATGGTTTTAGCATCCACTTCCCGCTTTGCACTAGCTCCCTCAACCCTGCTGTCTTTCGGTATATCCTCTCCTCGGCTACCATGTCACCAAACAAATTCCACCGATTCAGGCGTGATGTGGTGAGAGACTAGGCGCAACTGTAGTAACTCCGTAAATGCATCAAAATGCATACATATCGTTTTTTCATGACGACCAAAAGCCGGCGAAGGCCCATCATTATTCTTTGAAAAAAAAAACAAAAATACCTAAGCAACAAATACCAAAGTATCTCGGTGTCCGCATGGACTAAAAACTAACTTGAGCTCACTACATCAAATCGCTAATTGACAAGACCAAAGGAGTACGGAACATTCTCCTACCACTTATCGAGTCATCGTCACCGCTCTCACTAAAAACTATACTACTACCCTACTCCAGCACCATAAAACAAACCTCTTCTCTCATATGCATCACCAGTTTGGCTTCACGCTGCGGCAACTCACCTAAAACAACTACAAACAACTGAAAACCTAATTGTTCGCAGAATAGTTGGCGCTCCGTGGTACAACAGCAATAAAAACCTTCGCAAAGATCTGAAAAATCACTCCCCTACTGCACTCTCTAAAATCCTCTCCCTCCCCTACTGCCCTGTCTAAACTCCTCTCTCCATAAATTTGCAAACAACTGCCTCTGACTGCAAACGAACTTTTCCCTCACCTCTGGGATTGGAAGCTTCCAGCAAAAACTAAACACTAAGTCCCCAAAACCGCCTTCCTTCCAACCCACATGTCTTCCACCTAAATCTCACTGCCAGGCATCCCATGACTTAAAAATTAGTCAGAAACAACAAAAAATGAAATAAGTAGTGGACAGCCAATGGCTGGGAACTGCTGACGAGAAAAAGAAGTGAAATACGTTGCGTGCGAGCGTGGTATGGTGGGAATTCGACATAAAAGGGTACCAGATGATCCCTCTGTGAGCCGAAACGCGTGGTAAGCATAAAAATATTCGTGGAAAAGAGCAACTATCTTTCATTTCAATATTTCAACTATGTCACTACTTGATCCTTCATTTTCTTCTCCTTTAATCTCATCATCCTACATTTTCTGCATTCTCAAATTTTAAACGACTCCAGTTTTTTTCTTCTCCTACCCACCCCTTGTCCACGTTTCAGCACCTAAGCGGACACCTACACAACTCGCTGAGCCCTTGGAAAATTCCCGTGCTGTCGGATTCAGGGATGGCAATCGAAACTAAACGAAAGCCAAATCCAGTAAAATTTCAATAGTTTCGTTCCTGAGAGTGAAATGTAGAAAATAAACGAGAAAGAATAAAACCGGGAAACTAAACTCAGGGTCGAAACCATATCGGAGTCAAAACTACTTCGGGTCGAAACTAAACTAAACCTCTGGGACGAAACGAAACACAGATAATGTTTAGCACTGGAGGGACCACGTGCTTCACCTTCAAACAGTTTATATAGTTTCGACCCGCACAACGAGTATGAAGTATGGTTGAATAGAATAGAGGCTCGCCCTATCCCCTCAAGATGTATGGGCACCTTCTTTTTCACTCCTAATGCGCAACTCCTTATGCGAAGTATTCAGTCGCAATATGACGAAGCTAAATCTTTTAACCTCTCTACATTCTGCCATGAAATGGGTCGAAACTATTCCCTCTTTTCTCCCTCCACTCAACTTCTGGGATCGAAACTTAGCTTTAAACTAGGGGTTTCGATTAATTTCGTTTCGTTCCTGGGAGTAAAGTTTCGTCCCGGGTCGAAATTAAACTCCTAGGTGATTTTAATTTCGTGAGGGAACGCAACTAAACCTAGGCCTCGTACATTCGTTTCCTTCCAGGTCGAAACGAAATATTTTCGTTTCGTTTCACTTGCCATCCCCTGGTCGGAATCCGACGCTGTGGTGTCACCCTGGCCACAAGAGGGATGGACTAGTAGGAATTCCGCGCGCCCACTCGCGCGTCTCGCCCCAGCGCCACGTGGACATGCCCCGGGGGGAACGTGGGTGGAACCCCGGTTAATGCGGCCACTTCGACCGCATTGTCTCGCGCGACTATTATTGGTGGTATTAGTCAGCCCTCCCAAGACTCGCAGAATGAAAAGAAACGACGATCAATTTGGCGACGAGTCGATCCTGATACGTTGAAATCACAAGACGGAAAAAAAGAAGTTCGGTTTCTCCCTGATTGACGGAGCAATTCATGTCTTTGATGTCCAGTAATGCCTACTCCGTTTAATTCTATGAATAAATAGTTGAATGGGGAATATCCTATCTTATAATTTCCTCTCCGTCGCTTACCTATGATTTTTCCTTTAATTACGGATTTTAATATCCACTTCCCCCTTAGCACTAGATAGAATAGAATAGAAAATGTAATTTATTATTCTGGGTCAAATGCGACCCTTACGAACATACATGGTTATAAATTTATCAGCCGTACAAGCGTATGAATACTCATAAAACATCTGATTGTGGTAGCTTTGGCACAATATTCATTTAACTTGCAATATTCAATTCACATGTAGCTCTTCCCCATTCACGAACGCCTACTATTTTAAACATTTCTAACGCACAGCTGCTTCTGAGGTAAATTAAATTTTAAGACTTCTCATTCCAAAACAGATAAAATTTTTTACTCAATCATAATTGCTGTGGCAGCTACATATTTCATTGTATTTCTTTTTGAATTGACTTGCACCTATAGATTTTTTTTTACATCGCGTGACAATTGATTCCATACCTCGCAAGAGGTGACATGGAAAGATCTAGCGTAGGCAGATGTCCGATAGTGTGTTATTTAAAGTTCTTCCATATGGCGTGTTGGACGTTTATTTGTTCTAGCTTTATTTTGTACATATTGGTTTAAATACTCACTAAAACTTTCGTTCGTACTCACTCCATCCAAGCCCCTTGTCTCTTCCTCAAAAAGTTTCCTCTCTTCGCCCACCATGGTTTAAGTATAGGTGTTTAAAACTCTAATAAGCCTCTTGTATTTTTTTTATGAATCATAGGGTCCTCTCAATAACCTCTTCCCCATTCACGAACGCCTACTATTTTAAACATTTCTAACGCACAGCTGCTTCTGAGGTAAATTAAATTTTAAAACTTCTCATTCCAAAACAGATAAAATTTTTACTCAATCATAATTGCTGTGGCAGCTACATATTTCACCGTTAAACTTTACAGCACAAAAGAATACTACTTAGTATAAATCTTTCCGGAATGGAGCTGAAAATGTATAGAAGAAACATTGAGGTAAAATGGGTGAAACTAAGCGGATAGGAGATGAAAAAATCGTGGTAGGGGGAAAGATAAGCGGATGGATAAGCGAGGAAGGATCTAGCATAGACCTGAGTTTTATATGATACAATGAGTAGTAATGAAAAGGCTTTATGCAGGGCTGAAGAAGGAAATTCAATGAAGAATGTAGGGATGAGGGAGGGTAATTTGAAAATTGAAATGGTTGAATAGCTCCATTAAAAGCCATGTTGAATGTTTGGAGACTTCTAATAATAATTCTATCAGTTCAAATCAATCTTTTGTCTGACGAAGGATCACGTGAAATTTATGCTATTGCATTCATCACCTCAGTCACCTTTTTGTAAACACTTCCTTTAATTAATCAAATCATGGACTTCAGTATTGAAAGATTTATAATCAGTAAAGGCGCCGCAGAGAAAGGAGTACGTGGTTGCAAGTAATGTTACTAAGAAATCCGTTGGTATTATGATTGGTTAATTGAGCGGAAAATGAGAGTTGATGGGAAAAATCGAAGGTCACACTTAGACCGCTGGTTAAGCGTGAGGAAATAGAAGCAGGAAACACTTGAATGCAAGAATTAACCGAATAAAATAAGTCTATTGTAATCAGTAAGAGCGTCTTTGTTTCGAGAAATATTCACGTGTCTTTCTTGAATACCTACAAAACGCGGCGAAACTATTGATTAATAGCCATAAATCGCCGATGACCGTGCAGAAAGTAACAGTTGAACCATTTCGTTAATGGTATCTAGTAAAAAAGAGAAGTTTTACAACGAAGAAAATTTATTCAGCCCAGAGGTTTACGGGATATGCAGCGCGTGAGTCCGTCTTTGTAAACAAGTTTTTCGCCGGTATTGCACCTGGCTTCTTCAGGACGACGAAGAGCTAAGCGGTGGCTTTAACCGTATTTTACATGCATGAATCTATCGCTTCCCTAATGATGCGTGGATAGTAGGGTGCCACGTTATGCCACTTTTTTAGGAGCGAATTGACATTCCCGGTAAAAGTTGCTTACTTGGATGGGTATTGCAAATATGATTATTTTCCTAATCGCTTAATGTATTCTGTTCGCCATTTTGCCTTAAAATTTCGAAATTTTTAACGAAAAATGTAAATAAGTGAAATTTGGCTTGAGCAAGCACTATTCATTGCAATGGAGTATAACTTGGATTTAAATTGATATTTAAAACCAAATATATTAGCTATAATACTAGTAATTATCGAGAAAATAACTTTCTATCTTGTCTCAGAAAGAACTTTAGTGGGGTAAGCAACCCGCAACACACGGCCACATTTTACTTTATACGTGCAATAAATTACATGGAATTGAGATGTTTTCAGTCAAAAACGTGGAACTCAAGTCTGAAAATGTCAAAAGTAGTCACTAAGATGGGAGCACGCTCTTTCATGCCATCGCCGGCTACATTGACTTTTTTCTGGTAAGAAGATATCATTGAGGATGGAAACTATCATTAGGGATTCACTATGACGATTATAAGTCCCTCTAGGATCAAATATACCTCCCCTGCGTTCAGAAAAAGGGTTAATTTTAGTATTATCAAGCAAATGTGTAGCTCCTCGCTCTCTTAGCCACCGAAGCTGGCCAAGCGAACCAGGGTCACCACTGGATAGTACACATCTCTTATTATAATAAAATTGTATTTAAAAAAGTCAAATATTTTTCTCCAAGAAACCCAATTCACCACCAAAAATATAGGTATGTTGATTTTCCTATGGATCGGTGCGACACGGAATAAGCCGAATACAGTAAAGGTGCTTGGTGCACCAACTCCCTGCACCGACCTTGGTATGTGATTGAATGTAAGCGTGTCAGGCTTCGCTGTGCGGGAAAATTCTCGAATCAAAGTAAGAACGCGATGTTTAATATCCACTTTTATGTTCTCCACGTGGGTCAGAGTTTCAGTCCACAGTGCCATAAAATACATGCTTTCTTACCGTATTAGCAAATGCGACCTAGATAGAGATCTGACTCGTGTATGGCTTATTCTTTCCGCCATAAACTTCGTCTTGTACTTTTCTCACTCTAAATTTGAGGAGTATTGAATCTGTGCAATGATTGAATTACCTCCGAGACTCAGCGTATAGAATAACTGTCGCTTGAAAGGTAAATCACCGGTGAGCCGTGCAGAGATTAACAGTGGAATCATTTCGTTAGAGGATTATATTAACAAAGTATTAAAGCATAAAAATAACATTATAATAAAAGCTAAGTTTTGTTAAAAAGAAGAAAATAGCTGCCTACTGCTCCTAAAATTATTGAAAATTTCAAATATGATTGATGAGAAAGTAAAATGAGTTTTAGAAGAACGTTTCGGATATCAAAAACGAAATACGTGGTGCGCATGTAATATTACATGCGCTTTCGTTGGGAGACAAATCTGGTATATATTGACCAGCAATTATTAATTTTATAATCAGTGCGAAGTCGAAAATTCCCCATAGCAATGTACATTTTTCAGGGTAACATAAATGTGTTGTAGTCAACGGCTTTCGGGAGCACTTGACAACAATGCATCTGATCGTTGACAATAATCCATCTCGCTGCGAAAGCCTACGTTCCTAAGGCATAATAGGATTGGTAAGTCGCAGGTCCCTGTTGAAGATAAACAACAGAAAAAAATATATGCAGGTACTTTACAAACTCATTTTATTGGCTTTTTTTAGATCTCCGTATCTAATTTTTACTTCTGAATATTACTCGAGGCGCTCTTCCAATCGTAGTAAAAGCGTAAGGAAATTGCATTGTCCATTGTCATCATGAAAATTTCAGCGCTCTAGTAAACCAGAAAGTAGTCGAAATTTGAGTTGCAAGATTTGGCCCCAAAGGACAAACAAGAAAGCGAGTATAATAAAGCGTGGTAAAAATAAGTTTTTGAACAATGAAAATTTATTCAGCGGAGAGATTAACGGGATATGCACTGCGTGAGTCAATCCTTAGCGGACTCTAGCGGAGATGATCAGGGGACGAGAAACTTATTTATGTAGAGTGAGAAAATTATAAGACGAGGTTTATGGCGGAAAGAATAAGCCATACACGAGTCAGGTCAAATTGTGGCCTGCGGGCCACAGAGTTTGTAATGGCCCGACACAGAATTTTAAAAAGTGATAGAGTACACTTGTCTCATTAAATTGATTATATAATTAAATGTGCTAGCAAAAGATTTAGAAACCTAACTAATATAAAATTAACCAAATAAATAAGTAGAATTGAACTACCACTATTGTTAAATTTTTATTATACAATTTATATTTTTTTCTGAAATTAAATGTAATGTTAACTGATGAATACAATCATTGTAAGCGGTGCGGCCTTCCGATAACCTCCGCTCATACAAAGTGACCCTCGAGCCCAAACAATTACCCACCCCTGTCTACAGTCTAGATCATACCCTTCAGTAGACTTTTCCTTATACTCTTAAATAACTTTCTCGTGAGAAGGAATACAAATTACAAACCGGTCCCAGAAATGGTCGAGAAACGTTGGGGGACACCTTCGACTTCGAAGAGATAACGTAACTGAAAATTGCCAACATTCCCAAAAGTTTCAATAACGAGCTTTATATTTATAGTTTATACTGTGAAATTTAAAACTATTATTCGTGGCGGAAATTTTCGTATGTTATCATGTGAATTATCTCTGCTACACAACTGGCTAAAAGAGATTTACAGCGCCTAGGTAAAAATATCTGTATGTGTTTACCATTTTTTTATGTTAACTCCATGCATTGATGCTAACTGAATTTATATGGATCCTAAACTCTATGCATCACTCTACTCGTATAAGGTGTTAGAGTCTACCACAGAACAAGTTTAAATCTGTCCAAAAAATTAAACCTAAGTCTACTTGATGCCATTAATGTGTAGTAAAAAACGTGTATCCAATTCAAGGAAACACAATGTCATCAAGATGAAGTGCCAGGGGCGATATGACGTATTCTCACTTCGAGAAGTGAAGGAAATAGATGAGCAAGGAGTTTGAAGAGGGATTATGTTGGGAAACACGAGCACGTGACTCTGCAGTGCAACGAGATGAGGGGGGGGGGGAGATGCGGTCGCAATTAGACATGATTGTGTGGTGAAGGACACCTGCTGGAGGTGAACAAAGGTGAATGTGGGAAGATACCCCCGATAACCATCTATAATCAATGTTATGCAGCGACCATTATCATTGATCATCAGGGCATCTAAAACCCATGATCGGTGGGAAGCGATGGTTCATACAACTCTTCGGTAGAGGCAATTATTATTATAGTATTCCACCGATTAAGGTAGGTTTCAATGGAGTACTAGAGATCTCGGAGCCTCCCATTCTATCATGCACTTCCCTCTTCAATTCAAAATAAGACCTACTCCCTATCATTCTATCTAAAAATCCTATTCTTTTCCTTCCCCTCCCTCGTTTCCCTAACATTCTACCCTCTAGCACCATTTTCAACATCCCCTCCCCGCTAAGCACTAACTCCATCCATACCTTCTGTCTCCTCCATATCTCATCTAAAAGCTGCCTCTCCTCACCCACCATATCCAGCACTTCGTCGTTCCTTTTCCTCTCCGTCCATTTCAACTTCTCCATTCTTCTCCACACCCTCATCTGGAATGCCTCCAATCTTCTCTCGTCTTCTTTCCTCGGTGTCCACGTTTCCCAACCGTAGCTACACTCCAGATCAAACTCTTCACTAACCTTTTCTTTAAACTCTAACATAACGATGCTCTCAGAAGCTCCTTCCTGTTCATACTTACTACAAACAAAATCCGAAGATACAAGCGCGATGGAATGGAATTTTTCCAAATTGAAATAGATGCTTACAATTTTCCACGATTATAAAACTTATTACGACATAGATTTCAATGTTACTATATAATCCTCAATGTGAAATCTAGGTCGTAATCAATAATGTAATCGTGGAAAATTACAAGTGTTTATTTCAGTACTTACTACAATATAAAGGAGAAAAACTGGTGTACATTAAATTCTCGCGAAATCTAGCAACATTATCTCAAATCGAAAGGAAAATCGAGCAGACTTGGCGAAAAAACTACCTGAGAAAATGAGAAAAGGGAGTTGAAAACCCATTCCGTTGGTAGTTTCCGCTTTAGATGTGAATAGTAATGTAAAATGGTCATTTAAACGTAGCAGTTTGTATATTACATGTAATGTTGTTTCCTTACAATGTTATTAATGTAACTACCAAATATTGTTGAAATGTCATTGCACACTCACAAAATCAAGGAAAACTAACCAATATTGACGAAATCGCCGGATGTAAGCAATATCCGCCATCTTTGTTTGCAAGATCCCTCTAGTATCTCACCCCACATATTCCAACCTATATGGTTCATGGTGTTGCTACGGTCTTCGCTGATTGGCTGACATTTTAACGGCCCAATGATCTAATGTAATTCACAGGGTATAATTGTTTTATGTTCGGACTCCGACCAGTTATTTTGCTTTTAATAGGAGGCCAAGGTATCAAAATTCAGAGAAAATTATAAAATACGAATCGTAGAACAGCCATGGACGATCCTAATAAAGTCACTACTATCGGCTGAAAAAAGGTAGAATGCTGAACTTTTACCACTTGCACGAAATTTTGCCGAAGCTCTATAAGGTCGTGTCTTATATCGTTGTACTCATTGTTTATTCGACTACAACAATGAATCATGAAAAGTTGTTTAAACTTAAACGTTTAGCTTCTACGGTCGAAAGAGTGAAGAAGAACACGCGAAAAACAATGAAAACGGTGAAACGGTCGTCTTCTTCATCTTGTCACGGGAAAAATATTTGATCGGTGCATTTCATTGTATTTTTATAGAGAGAACAACATAATAAAGAGCTTTTTAAAATTAAATTTTACCTATTCCTTGATTTTTAAAATGGCCGAAAGGTATATTTCAATTTCCGAGGTTAAGAAGATTGCATGATGATCGAATTTACGTATGCTATATGCAAAAAATATTTATAAACTTTTCACGTACGGAAATGTTTATTTTGTTCCTTTTACTTAAAAATATACCACAAAAACGAAAATCACCCCGCGGAAATGCACGCTATCAAAATGGCGATTTTCGTCTTTGTGGGTTATTTTAAGGAATAGGACTAATACCAAAATTTCCTTACGTGAAAAGATTGGAAATATCTTTTTAATAAAGCATAGGTAACTTCGATATTCATGCATTCTTCTAAACCTCGGAAATTGAAATCTACCAAATAATATTCTTGCCCTTACAACTCAAGAATGTGTGCTTTGTGCTTTATAAAGGTATATTTCTGTCTAAGTTTGTAAACACTGTTTCTCAATGCAAGAAAATTACCTTAGAAAGTGGAAATGAGTTTTATCTTTTGATATCTTTGCGGCGACACTGTATTCTCATCATTTAATTGCATTATCCCGTAAGGAAACTTGATCATCCTGTTCCAATTCCCAAAAATATGTATTTATATCTGTAGTCATTCTATGGAGTAATTTACTAAAAGTCATACCAACTGGAAAAAAGTCATCGTACGGATAAAAAAAGTAATAAAATTCAAATAAGTACGAATCATGTTCGTGGCAAGGATGTTGAATGCGGAACCCTCCAATTTGTACCATCCATTTTCACTCCTAATTACTGGCTTGGAAATTGAGTTCCATACACGTTCCTGTCGAGGCATTTGAATTTTTGCTCATAAGAATTTATTCACATTGAAGTAGCGCTTTTAACTTATGAATCGTGAGAACTCGATTTCACATTTCTTCGAGGACAGCAAAGGTTACTGGAGAAGCAAGAGTTTTTCTCTCAATTTAACTATCCCGATTATTATTTTATTGAGCCCTTTCACTGCCATAGGCGTTTCTTCGTGAAGGCACTCAAAAATATTCCCCAGCACGGTTTGTTGGAGTAGGTGGACATTATTTTCCTGAAGTAAGATTGACATGTACTTTACCTTTATTTATTTATTCTCAAACCACCGAATGCAGCTCATATTGACCATTTTACATCGGGGTAATCAACAACTTTAACAAGTAACCGTACACGAACAACCATGCCCTGGACATGAGAAACTTACCCAGGCGAGACTCGAACCCGCGACCTATTGTTAGGCAGGCGAGGACGTTACCCCACCGCCACCGAGGCCGGCTTTCAATCACTTTTAGATATTATAATTTGTAATTTAATTTGACGCATGTCAAACAGATCAAATTAGCGGTTTTGTATGCGTACATAAGTGTGATTGTTGTTTCAGATGGAAATAATACCAGAGATATACACATTCCAGTGTCTATGGATGGCAAGTTATTCCTTTTAGCGAATGATTTGAAAATAGCTGGGAAAGATGCGAGATTCATCCAAGGTTAATGACGACAGCCATGACATTTTCAAGTGTAATTTAGTTCAGTAACATTCATAAACGGTTTTCTCTCGATATAATCAAGGTCTGGTGTGACTCCCTCTCAAAAATTGGTGAAATTGCGCTAATCGTATTGAATCAAAGCTCTCGTTTAATTAACCTCAAAGATTAATTTTTTCAGTCAATTATAATTCCACATTTTCGTCCAACCTTAACAATTTAATGTTCTTAAAAATCCAGATTATTAAATAAAATTTCGAAAATGCTGGATACCTATGAAAACCGTTGCCATGGTAACCTCAAAGTGAACAACAAAAATATTACCGTTGCCATAGCTCAGTAATTGAGGAGTTGCGACCTGATGTTTATGAACAAAAAATGCCTAAAATTGTCTCCCCTACCTCATCCCGAAGTATTGCTGGTTCTTCCTGAAACACCCTGACTAGGGCCTCCAACCACTTTAAAGTCAACTAAACTTCTCGCAGGAAAAGTATGCCATTCTAATTAAAGTGGTAGTTCATCAGGAACGAATTCTAGGTTCGACGTTCGGATCCCGATCAAGGCAAATGATTCTGTGGAATTGGAAATTTCGTACTTACTGCGCACAACCGGTTAACTTTGTAAAGATACGCCACTGGCTTTATCAATGATTATTTCCTTAAATACATAATAATACCGGGTGCCGAAGGTTTCCTCAACCAATATGTATTATTTCCGCTACATCTCACCTGATCCAATCAATCCGGTTTATTTTTTTCAAACGATTCGTCGTTCAGTAGCGTGAAAAAGATTCGTCAGATATATCTATTCCTATTATTATAAAATAACTTCTCTTAGGACAATGCCCCATCTCTTTCGGTTCTTGCTCTTTCCCAGCAGATGAACACTGAAGGTAGTCCCGCCTTAGGCCGTCGGGACGTGACCACCTCAATGCTGAACATGGAGAACTATCATCACCTGGCATGCCTGTTTTTCAGGGGGCCATTATTTTTAACGGCTATACCCCCTCACTGATTGACTACAAATCATACGCCAGGCGTGTATTTACGGCAAAAAACGAATGTTTTTTTCGGACGAAATTTTTTTTATTTCTTCCGCCCAAAATCGAGCTTTTTGAGACAAAAAAAAATCATGTGAAGCCTGTCCATGAATAATTCGGCAGTTAATCCCATATCGAGATTTTTCCGAGGAGAAATCGGGGTGGCCACATCTTCGTAAGGTTCCCCGATGCTATCAGACTATATTTTTAGATTTAACGAGTCCAAGAGAGCCTGAGAATCGCAACAGGCTTCTCAAAATGTTTGCCAATTCGTGTTTTAACGTCGCTTCATTCGTTGCACTGACCCGCGAATTTTAACCTTTTGATGATTCCATAGAAACTAATAGCTTATTTTGTACATTCATGTATCAGGCATACTGATTACTGAATATAGATCTCAAAATAACTTATCTCCATCGCATCAGATTACTCTGCACAATGAAAATCAATATAATGATACATTTACGCAAGTAGGGAGTAGCATGCGCATGATTATACCCTAATTTATATGGATAATTATCATGATACTTTACATTTTGGTCATTATCGATTTGATTACCGATTTATGGTAAAATTATCTTCATAACACAATTAAATCGCAACATTAAATTATTATTAAGTTCTACAATTTTATAGACTAATTTTTGCGCTGCTTCACTGGTGGAGAGAAATAGGTTTTTCTCTTTTCATTAGTCATCAGAAATCTTAAATGCACTTTAAAATATCATCTTCAATAGATCGTTGATTTCTTGTCCATTTCTCTTGATTCTTCCCGTCCATTTCACTGAAATCCAGGACGAATATTTATCTTCACTCGTCCCTCTGTATTCCTTGGTTTTCACGGTAAGGTCTAAATATGAATATATCATTTTCACTTGAAATCTAATGACGAGGGGTAAATCTAGGTGAAAATCAATCAAGAATCAAAAATCAATTAAGCATCGATCGGAAACGCTTGTGTTTCTAAAGTTGATGACTGCATTCCGAAATACTTACCAGGCTGATTTCTATTGTAACAACGGCCACGCTGCTCTTTCCACCACGGGCGTATATTCTCTAAATTTTTATCAAAAAGACGTTTTCTCATTAATAGATAAGTGATTTCCTTATTGGTACAGTATACTGGTATGGCTTGTGGTTGATCACAAACACTGATAAAGGGGAAAGCGAGAAATAGGGAAAAAGATAATGGAATTAATGCATATGAGCTCTAGCCTAACATATCCAGACCACATTTCGGGTTGAAGCTCTAAGTGAGTGAATTTTCTGAAGAACCCACCCACTCCACGAAGTTTCTTCAACGAATATTACAAAGAGGTTCCTCAAGTTGGTCTCTAAATGTGTTGTCACCCACCGCGCATTCAAATAGGTTTGCACAAGTCGCCACTGGCGTCGCTAATGGGCAAAGCGATCCGGATTTTACGGAGAAATACGATATAATAAGATCTGTTAACCAAAATTTATATTCCTAATGATTAGATCTATTTTATCAAGTAGGAACGAAATGGATTTAAACCCAGGGAGCTAAACTCAGGCTCGAAACGAAATCGGAGTCAAAACTACTTAAGGTCGAAACTAAACTAAACCTCTGGGACGAAACGAAACACAGATAATGTTCGCACCGGAGGGACCGTGTGCTTCACCATCGAACAGTTTAATTTCGACCCACATACCGTACGGAGTACGAAGAATGGTTGAATGAAGTAGAGGTTCGGCCTACCGCCATTTGATGCATGGAGCACTCAAGTATTTATCACTAACAGGAGAACGGTGAACGCAAACAGGCCATTCGAATTTTAAGCTCAATGTTTTAACCTCTCTACACGCATGTCAAATGTATTGGGTCGAAAATATTCCCTCTTATTCCCCTCTACTCAACTTCTAGGATCGAAACTTAAGTATGAGCAGTGGAGTTTTGATTAATTTAGTTTCGTTCCTGGGAGTAAAGTTTCGTCCCCGGTTAAAACTAAACTCCTTGGTGATTTTAATTTCGTGCGGGAACGAAACTAAACCCAGGCCTTGTATTTTCGTTTCGCTCCGGGTCGAAAAGAAACATTTTCGTTTCGTTTGCCATCCCTGGTGACAACATACTTAGAGGACTTGTGGAGTATACTCTTCTGTAATATTCATGGTAGGTCCTTTGGTTTCTTCCTCCGAATAAAGAGAGCGCATGAGTGATTTAAGCAAAAATACCCAAACTTCTTCGCCCCCCACGAAATTATCTTTTCGTGGGAAATCCAATTCGACCGAACGGACTGGGTGGCTTGCGATTAGATGTACAGCATACGTTATGATGGACCGCCCCGTTTTATAGCCTTCGTATTTCGAGTCGCTGTGTCGGCACCCTTTGAACAACCCCGTTTTGAAGACTCAGTCTTCTTTAAACGGTGATTTTTTTTCTAGGTAGAGAAAATCTCCCCATTACCTACTTCGGGCGCACAGTTTTGCCTCCTCGAGACTTCTTTAGGGTGGTCTGCACACATTCTGATTAATCTGTCGCTGATAAATCCAATTCCGAACCGGTCTTCGGGTATTTCCGGCGAGAACTTCATGTTGGAATGAGATCGCTCCTATTCTTGTTCAGAGTAATTTCCGGAGGGGAATCCATAGCATCGGGTTCGATGACCGTGCGGGCCAAGTTCGTTTGTACCTAAACGTTTAGAGGTCTAAGTGGGAGAGCTGTTCGTGGAATACGTGGAATCCCTAATTGTCAGATGATCCAACGAAGAACCCTGTTGAGACCCTAGAGTTTCGGGAACTTTTAAGTTCTTGAAATCGGCAACAAAACATGACTCTCTGAATTCCGCTGAAACTTTGCAAAAAGAGCTTGTTAGCGTGAAGTATTCAGAAAAGTAAAGGAAAGCCGGAACCAATCGAGAATAAAAAGGGAAAAAATGGGCACCGAAAAAGTAGTTACCATCAAGATTTTTTTACCGGGAAGTAAATGCACTTCTGGAAAATTCTGTAAGAGGAATGACATTATATTCGTCATATGAAGAAAAGTAATTATTATGCATTTTCGATGAAGTGACTGGAAATTGATGTATCGAAATGTTAGAGAAAAATCGAAAACCACTTGGCTTACCTGAAAAAATATTTTAATTGCTTCTTAAGTTGAAATGTAGCAGTAAAGTAAAAAGAATCTACATAAAATATGTAAACCGATTTCGTATTTACGGACTAATTAAAAAAATTTGATGACGTAGCCTTCACTTTCCATTAATGATTTGGCATTTTTTAGCATTCGATTGGGTGATAAAATATAATTGATGTTTTACATTTAATGAAAGTTTAATTACTGAACTCGGTTTTAAAAGATGCGGTTCATCACGATATAATCTCAGCAATTATGCATCAATAAGAACAAATCGTGGTTTTTTGCGTTTTGAATATATAAAAGCTCAAAGTTCCGCGAACCTTGCATGAAAACTCGTTGGGAGAGAAAATTTGCTCATAGTGCAATGGCTTACATAAAATGTCATATTTCGCAATAAATCCATACGTTGGATCAATTTACATTTTATGGAAGGTTGTTAGTCGATTATTTTCGGAGCATGATGTAGTAACACATTTGAAAACATACTTATTTGCGTGAAATTCCACAGAGGGAAAATCATTCACCTTGACCGGGACACGAACCCGGATCCCTCTACAGGTCTGATCCCTGTATTTCCGGGTGCTCTATTTATTGAAGCTACCGAGTCGTCGATAACTTCTGTGGGTATTCGAACCCGGGACCCGGTTTAAGGCGAATGATTTTTCCTCAGAGGAATTTTTTACATTTAGTGCGTTGCGGGTGACTCCGTATAGTTATCACTATGGCTAGTCTGGGATACCAGAAACATGGTTCTTTATTGACACATGAATCTCGGAGAAAATCTTTGTTACCTACGAACGTTCATATTTTCCTTTCTTATGATTAATTTCTTACTTTTTGGGAGTGTCCTTGTTCACTGTGTGGTTACCACACTTCTCCCCAACTGCTTTCCGCCCATTTATGAGGACTTGATGGAGATAAGGCTTCGTCTGGGTTTTTGATCTGCGGAAGGAGGGACGAGTCGGCAAAATGTTGGCACAAGAGTGCACTAGCCACGCGGGATGATATTTCTTGGCACATGTCTACGGATCACGGGGATCGCAGGTTGGGAATTATTTTTGGTGTAAGATTTTCCTTAATTTCTGGACTCGAAATAATTCACCTGGAATTCCTGCAGATGGAAATGTCAATGGAAGACAGTGGAAATGCGATGGTGGTTGGCCGCTCCTCTAACGCCTTCAAGGGTATAAATTCTATGTACTGATACTTGTAATTGCCAGATGATGATACGCTGTATCGAAACCGGTCGAAAATATATTTTATTTTGTGGAACAGCGAAGTCTTTTTCTTAACCTTTGTGCATCAGGAAGACAGTGGATAAATTTCTGGAGCCGACAAATTCCTCCTTGAGGAGAGTTATATAAAAGCACTCCAGGAACAGTCAAATATGTTTTCATGGTGAAATTAATCCTTTGGTGTATTTAGAGTTGTATAATTTTGGTGTAGTCTGAATTCGAACAAATGAAAATCTTTTCACTTGGTAATAGTGTCCCATAACGTATAAAGTCGTTTCAGGCTTGAGTTGGTGGAAGTTCGATATATCCACGATAAACACTACAAATGGTAATGTTCACATTTCCTTCGTAAAATGTTCTAGGGATCGCCACCGGGTCAGGAACTGCATAACTGCCGACGTTTTGATGTCCGACTCGGCCATCGTCGCTGAGACTGTGAGGTGGCGATCCTCAACTACCGACCATAATTTCAAAATAATTTTCATTTTCAAGGAAAAACTGGACTTTTTTAATTGAATTGGATTGAGATTCCAAGGAAATCTGACAATATGTTGAAACACACAATGACACAACACGTTGAAACCATGGTCGGTCGTTGAGTTTTGTATTAAAGTGTGGAAAATACCATTTGTAATTTTTATCATGGGTAAGTGTCCAATAATCCTGGGTTTAAGAGAATCGTAAGCGATGCGTAGGGTAGAGGATACAATTTCAAGTCGACAACGTTAACTTACTGAATGCTCTTAGCAGATACAAGTACATACGGGAAGAATAAATGTAAAACCGTGCTAAAAAGAGTCGAGGTTAGGCATGAAACAGGTAGATTTAAGACTATTGTGTTCGGTATGTATTATTTACTCGCATCTAGTAAATCGATATAATATTTCATTCGCATAAATAATACGATCTTGTAGAAAATCGCAGATATCGTTTTAGCTGAAAACACCAAAAAACACCGTAGTCAGATTTCCTAACCTTAAAATTTTTACTACATCCATTTTATAAGTTCGTAAACGTGTATTATTTTTCACATTAACAGTGCATATATCCAGGTCAACTATTGCCAATAAAGAGATTGTTTATTGGTAATTACCTGTCATTATTTACCTTGACGTAATGCTGCAAAGTATAAATTCACTAACCTGATTCGGAGAATATTATTTTTTTGGCATTTAAATTCAGCATTACATTTTGCTTTAATTAATAATAGTACTTCCGTAATAATAACTCTATGGACTATTCATGCTTTTCGTGGGCATCGCCGGCATATCTACCACTTACCTTTTACGCCATGTTCAATTTTTATCAATTGGAAACTAGTCTCGTGTTTGAAAAAAATCTAGCGTCCTTTTAATGCCTCTTCTTGATAAGCAGTAGCGATTTAGACCAGCTATCTGAATTCGCGAAGCCAATATTATTCAACGAGTTCGTGTGGGCGATCACATTTTTTTAAGACTGGTCTATTGGAAGAGGAATGACCCTGGAACACATGCTTCAATCCCTTGTACGGACGGGAAAAAAATTATTACTTTAACGGCTCGAAGGTCTAAGGCATCGCGGGAGCGGAGTCTGTAATTACCACGGATGGCATGGGATACACTACGTAAAAATTCGTAGGGGGGAGGAGGGAGGAGATCGCTATAGCGATATGCCCTTGGCCGATTGTCATTCCATCTTGTAGAACTCACCTCGACCTTGGAGCCGCACGATAGCCGCCTCCTCTTGCCTCCTTGATTTTTGCGGTCGACCGAACAGTTGAAACGCGCCATGCGTGTTCTTCCAGCACCCTCATTTTATTCCCTTTACATGCATCAACGTCATTTTTAAAATCCCTGGAATTGAAATAAATTATTTGAGAGCTCAGGGATAATAATCTCCCACTGCTTTGAGACTCGTTCAAATTATATAAACTCATACTCAACTGATTGTAAACTAGTTAGCACTAATTCATTCCAATTTTATTGTTTTTTAACATTTTAAATTTATTACTATTTGCTTTTGATTTACACTCCGTTTTGCTACTTACTTGCTTAATATTTTTAAGTTTTTGTAAATCCAAACAATTACGCAACTTGATAGTACTTTTATACTTTAGTAAAACCATTTTTCGTTTAATCTTCAACTTTTAAAACTTATTTACACACAATTTTTATCTGAATTGCTAGTAATTTTCCATCGCATTTGAGCAATCTGGAACACTCATCAAGTATTTTAAATTAAAGAAAAATGACCCAGGTGTCAACGGTCAGCCGTCATTAGTTTAGAACTCGATACCTCCTCTGCGAAAACGCTCAACAATTGCCCACCGAATCAAATCCGCTCATCTAGTAGCCCAACAATACGAATCAGCTCAGCTGGCAGTGTCCGGAGCATAACCGCTCATCTCCTATTCTACACGCTTGGTGGTGAGCGGTTATTCTCCGGACACTGCCCGCTGAGCGGATTCGTATTGCTGGGCTACTAGATGAGCGGATTTGATTCGGTGGGCGATTGTTGAGCGTTTTTGCAGTGGAGGTATCGAACTGTTTACAATTAACCGTCATACCTAGGGTTTCACCTACCCAAGTGGTCTACTTTGATAATGGCGGTTAACCGGCAAATGGTCGCAGTTCTTTTATTGAAAATTGTGAATAGATATTATACCAGTGTTTTTTTTTCCTTTATGAGCATGGTAAGAAAATCAAAGAAGAGAAAGAGGTCCACAGAGTAAACGAATAATCTATTATTTATACGAGTGTAATGAATAATGAACCAATATAGATTACGACGGACTTTGCGGTGGAGCTGTTCTCTCCTAACTCTCTCTCTCTCTCTCTCTTAGGGCCGTATTCTTAGTCGACCCTACATATCCGTCCATACATAACAAAAGGCCCCTACATGCGTTTCTCAGTCGACCCCCATAAGTGGGGGGTGATTCCGTCGTCAAGTTCTCTGAGATGACGTATATGATGGCGCAGCGCCAATTTTCCATACTCGTGGCGTAATGGGAACTAACTATGAAACTAAGAAAAGAGGTCCAATAATTTTCGGGCGTATTGTTAGGGCCTTAGACCATTTAAGTAAGTTCTTATATGGTCTAAGGTTAGGGCAACGGCTCAAGGTAAATAAACAATCGGTGTCGTCCGCCAGGTCGTGTCGGTACCTTAATTATCGCTACAAATACACTCATATCGAGCCAAAAGTAGAACCTTGTTGTCCTCAAATTACTTCAAAAGCGGTCTGTACAAGGTAGTAATAAGTACGGAGCAAATGTGATCATTGACGTGGGAACTTACGTTGCATCATAAAGGTTCGTCATTTGCTTTTGCCTTCCGTAGTTAAGTTTATTATGTGGCAAATAGTGGCATGAAAATACGTTTATACGTAAACAAAGTATTGGTTTCCCAAAAGTATACCAAGTGCCAAACGTGAAAAATATTATATATTCGTAGAAAAAAGGAGCTTGTATACCGCTATATTGTTCTTATTAGTTCAGTCAATTTTATAATTTATTTAACTTGGTGGCTATAAAGTGGTAGTATCATTACCTTTCCGCTGTGTTACTATACATTTTAAAATTACTTGTGTGAGCTCGTCTCCATTAATATCCATTGTAACGTAGATTCTTTGATCGAAGTGATCAGCAGACGATATTTGGCCGCCATGTTTTTGTAGGGTGTAGGGTTGGTTCGGGTACCCTACATCAAGTAGGGCCCGTTTAGTTCCAAAAACGCCCATATGTAGGGCTTGATTTGGCGTATGTAGGGCGAGATCGGTTTATGTAGGGGCTGATGACGTATCCAGGGTCGGATTGCCCTACAGGGTCGTCTTAAGAATAAGGGCCTTAGTCTAGAACACGTGGTAAAAGGGTATTCAAAAGAAGTGGCTATCTCCTCGAAGTCAGTACGCCTCATTGTTTACCACGACGTACCTCGTGTGTGTATTTCCGCATCGGCAGAGAATTTTCCTTTAAATGCCGATTCAACTCCTCTGTCACCGTCTTTCCGTTCTGAAGACCTCCTTCATTCTCTCCTGCTTTGCGTGATCTTCAACATTTTCGCGACCGTTATTTTTGGTTTCGCGACTCCGCTTTGTTTTCCTGCTGCGGTTTTTCGCCCCTTTCCCGAGCCCATCCGTCATATTAATAGATTTCGCGTGACAACACCTCTCCTGTTGCATCGCGCGGGTCGAATCGCCACCTCTCGATTTCGATCTCGAGTGGAAATGAGAGTGGAGGACATTGGTAAGAGAGACTGTCGTCGGGGACGATGCCTGTGGTTCGATTGAACAGAATAAAGCATGATAATTCCTACTGTCGGCGTCAAAATGAAGTGCCGCTGTACTTTGCGAATTTATATCAGGGCTGAATTGCATGCTAAAATAATGCATGAAACGCCATTTTAAATTATGATTTATTTTTTGTCTTGTGAATAATTCAAAAACGTAGACACGCTAGCGTAATAAATTCCTCCGCGTACCTTAAGCCTAATTAGCTAATTAGCCGTTTTATCAACTTCTTGAACTTTGTAACTCAACCTAGGAGAATCTACGACGTCTATAGAATTTATTTTCCAGAATAAATTGAAATTTCGCGTCTTTATTTAACTGTTTACAATTAACCGTCATACCAAGGCTTTTACCTACCCGCATGTTCTACTTTGATAATGGCGGTTAAACGTCAAATGGTCGCGGTTATTTATTTTAAATTGCTAATTTTCATCAATTAAATGATTTTGGCGTATTTTTGAACTCATAATTTGTTGTTTATTCACAAAAATGTTTGAACATTATCTAGTCCTACAGTTTACCCCGAAAGAAAAAATAAAACCGACAGTAAGGAGGGGAACCTCGATTAATCTGTGGCCTTAAACAACAGCCATAATAATTTTCCAAACATCTAATATACATATTTGACGTCTTAGGTGTATGCACTTTATTCAGATGAGTATTTACGTCAACATGTTCGAAGTAATTAAAATTACTCATTAAAAATAATAGCAACATCAGATCCAGGCAATTGTTATCATTAGTATTAACCTATCGAATATGGCAGGTTTACACGGTTTCAATGATTTTAAAATGCGTCCAAATTCACATATACGGACTTGCTTTTGCAAGTTGGGGAGGGGGCCCTCAGCGGCCTACGTCATATCGTTCAACAGACATTGTAAGAACTGGCAGAGTGATCACTCTGTCAGTTCTGACAATTTCTGTTGAACCCTATGAAGCAACACCGCAACAACTTCGTTGCTGAGATAGTTATTCACGAAAAAGTTTAAATGCACGGGCCGAAATTAAAAATACCCCGATCGGTCTGAAAATTGGTTTCTCGAAGTAGATATGAACGAAGATTCGAAAAATGACATTCTTGAAAATTCGATTTTTTTACACCCAAGTTCCCCCAAAATGTAGAGGCAGTTGGTAACAGTATAATAGATAGAAAATTTAGTACTTCCACAATTTTTCATAGGGTTTCAGACGATGTTAGAGGGGGTCGTTTCTATGGCTTTTTATATTTTAATCAGAAGAATATTTTTCTTAACCCTTTCAGAGCTCTATTCAGGTAGGTATACCTGTACGTCATCCGATGTCCTAATAGTGCTGAGTGCGGTATAGTAGTGTTGCAGACTAGGCACAATATGCAAATATTATATTATAACCACGTATTAGGTGTGTGAACTTTTTTCGTGTGAGTATTCACGTCAACAAGTTCGAAGGAATTAACATTACTCATTAAAAATAAAAACAGCATCGGCATTAACGTTATAAAAAGTAGTTTTTTCTGCACGAATACTGTGATTTGATACTGTACGTGACTGTGATTGCGATCCTATTCTATTGAATTTTTGATTAAGAAAGTTATTCAACCGATGTAGTTGGGTTTATAGTGCGAAATTAATCAAATTTTAATGTTCAACAATAATTTATTAATCCAACGCTGGGTTTCAGCTGCTATATGATCATTTTCAGTTATGACTCTCAATGACTACATAGTAGTTGAAACCCAGGGTCGGATTAATGAAGATTTGTCGAGCATTAAAAGGTGATTTATTTCGTACTATAGCTATGTGGCTCCACCAAGTGAAGTTTGAACATTTATAGTTGATATATAGTTGGTTTTACATGGAGAATTTTGATGAATCAGCCCGGCTTGGTATCCCTCACAGAATCACCTGAAACTCACTTATCATTGATTGAACTGTTATCTAAATCGATTCCCCACCTCTCCTCCACCCTTTCATTCCTCTTGACTACTATATGTGTGGAAATAATTCTATTACAAGTGCCTGATGATGGTACTATGAATTGAAAACGGTCGCAGTTTTTAAATAAATTGTGGAACCTGCCATTGTCTTTCCTTTCTGATACATCATGAAGGAGTTCATCATGTTTCGCCTGACACGATTGATAACTTTCACATCTCAATCTTCTTCGGTGACTCTTCTCAGTCACATTTGTGATTTCTCCTCCCATATATCCCTGATACGACCACAAGCCTCATAATTGCAGCCTTTTTCCATTAGAAACCAATCTCTAGTTTCAATAGTTGTATATATATTTGAGCTACGTGTCACTTGAGTTCGCTTCTGAAATGTTTAGTGGCGTGATTGCTTCTCCCGCATAATACCTTTTGATCCACTTAAGGCTTGACTGGTAGAATCAATTTATAAACCATAAAAAGGAAAACAGGCATACAAAAGTGACAAACGTAATGGGACCTGGCTCTGTACGAGGAGAACCAGGTCATGGAGTAACCCTAGCAGAATTGGAATCTCTCGCACTTTAGGGTCCGTTATTATTTATTTAGATGAAAATAGTTCTTGTTCTATTTGTATGCTATATTTATTAGAGGATACACACCGCAAATCTTCGACTTAAAAATTAAAAATTGAGCTTCATATTTTATTCCCTGCTCAAAACCTGGGTAAGGTTTCTCTCCATATACGGTTTATTTCAGATTTTAACGACAATACATTCTTGAGTAAAAACATTTATTTGTTCTACTAAAATGTTGAAAAGTCGACCAAAAAATCGGACCTGGAGTCATAACTCATAAAATATCTGTATTTTTCTCCGTAAGTACACAATATCATGTCAAGTTAAAATAGTTTCGACTCAACAGATCACACTTGTCACATTATATTCTCATAATGTTGATGAATTCCGTGGCAATTTTTCAGTGCAGGAATCTGGATAAATTTCAAAATATTACGTTAAATAGGTCAAGCATTTTCTTACTATTACTATTATGCCTAATATGCTTTTACTAAAATCAAGTGCTGACCAAGATTGATTTTAGAGGATATGATTTTGAGTTTTTAGTAGTTGTTGCTATCTCTTATTTACTACAGAATTCCTTAATTCAATCTCGTAAGGAAATGGTTCTTGTAGCAGTTTTATGAAAAGTGAAATTTCTCACTCCTCTTATTGTTTAACGTGTTAATTTTACTACGATAAATCATATTTATTTCTACTATTAGTGACACCCCGCAGAATTACGTTAGATAATATTCCTGAAGAACGAAAAATGTTTCCTCACGCTGATCTCAATGTGTGTCATTATGTGCCACTATGGCTATCAAACTTGCCATTGTAACAGGCTACTGCCTGCGTCACAGCGTTTCCCGGAATACTTAATCTTAAAGCGCCGACTTGGGAAAACATCCTCTCCTCGGTCGGTAGTCATAGCGCAGCCGTTCTAGGAATTTTGAAGCGGGAGAGAGGCGCAGGCGCTAACTGGGGAAAGTAACCTCGCGCAAACATCTGCGTACTCGAACCACGGTTCGCGCGCTAGAGAAAGGGAGAGATGACGTCACTGTAGGATCCGCACGATCACTAACCTCGCCGCGTTGCCAAATCTTTTACGACACTTATACATCAAGTCATGAATCAAAGGATGTTCCGCGTTTTATATTTCTCGCTTCGCGGCGTTATGCCAGTAACGTCGAAGCTTCAAGAGATAAGTGCATTTGAATCTTGTCTGAAACAATTTTTCAATCGGGCTCCATCCAATAAAGTTATAATAAAAAAAAACTCGTACGATCGGGAGCGCAATAACGATGGGCCTTAAACGGTGTTGTAAAAGGTGGAATTTCAAGGGTATCAGTTGTTCAGTTAGTCATTCGGCGGAAATTTTGGGTATCGCCCGGACAAACGCTTCTCTTAAGTAATTTACGGGCGCTAATAGCACCGTGATGACGCACGAACCAACTCGCTTCTCAAAAAAAAATCCACGATTGAGACATTTTGAAGAAAAAGGATGAGCACTTTGAAATTAGGGCTGGGGAAATTGAGAATATGTAGGTACTATGGAGGTTTGTTAAAGAATTCGTATTCGAATCTATCGTGATATTTATCGATTTTTAATCGCTTTAGTATTCTAACATGAACTATTGAAGATATATTATATTTTGGTCAATGCATAGAAGCGTGAAAACATGAATATAATTTAAGAATGTGTCCTTTATAATAATAAAAATAAATATAATAATAACAATAATAATGATAACGATAATTTTGATTAAATTGAAAAATAGAACTCGTTATACAGTTGATATTGCAGTACTATTCTCGCACAGTATCGAAAAGACATTAGCCGGAAAAATAAATAAGTATCAAGAATTAGCATAAAAAATAGAATATGGAAAAGGTTAGATAGAAAAAAGATATGGTATTTTCAACGGTTCCTACTTAGATGAGTGGCTCTAAATATGTGTTTAAGTCATGAGATTCGGATTTCTTTCCCTCTACGAGACGCTTTATTTTCAATTAGAAATTGCTTTTCCACTTGAATGGGACATAAAAGTTTAAGTCAGGTGCAGTCAGCTACGTTCAGTCAGTGATTTTCTCTTTTAAAATTGGTCTAATTGAAAATAAACATGTATATGAATAATGCATTAGGCAATTTTCATGTAAGGGATAATTATCCACTTGGCACCTTACCGCGTCAACACTAGTCTCGGAATTATGAGTCAAGACAGGAGAAGAGAAGCCACTGGTTATCAGGAACTCCAGAGGGTTTGCCGACGCGATCAGCAGTAATCCACCCTCAGAGGCAGAAACCGATTGAGCATCAATTTAGTGTCATAACTCTTCATATCTTCGCTACGCCCGCACTTGTCTCAATCTTAAACGATGCCAATCTGAACGTGTAACTTCGCAAAATGTTTAGGAGCAATTTTTCCCAATGAGCAAAACCGCTTTCAACCTCATACCACTGATAATTCGAGCAAATGACGCACGACAATGAAAACCTTTTAAGAATAAACGCTTTACTCTTTTTGCAATCAATGCTTTGAAAATTGAGCAGGCAATTAGAGATAAAAATTGCTGCGGAGGTTGTACATTTTTTTATTTAACGAGGAAAAGCTCAAATAAAATATTGCCGCCATACTAAAGCACAAGCTAATTGTCGAAAGGGAAGAATCACATTTTCAAAGCCGATTTTTCTACATCAGAACGATAAGGATGTGGTTAAACGTCCCTTTTAAATTACTTTGATTAAGAATCGTCACATGTATTGTTATAGGTTAAAGCTACTCTGTGGTTTGATTGAAAAAATTCTCTATGGTTTCAATGTGACAGTAAATTTATTTTAGAATCAATGCTATGATCGACTGATGTATATTTTTATATCATGCGAATTATATATATTTTGACAATGAAGTATTTTTAGAAGTATATTTGGTAAAAATAAAAACAACTCCTTGTTCGGACCGTTCTATTGAGCATAATTTTTTACCCGAGTAGTAAGATATGGCTTGATCCTCGATGTATGTTTAAATGCTATCATTAAAAAATTGCCGTTTTGTTTGTTGCTCCTTTTTTATTATGGCTTTGTCACAGTTGCTGTTCAGTATTTTTGAAGTCATTCACGCTTTCTCTTTGCGAAACGTAAGCAAAAACTAATTGGTATCGTAAGTTGCAAAATCGGTGTATTTAGCTTGAAATACTATGCGCTTTGGGAAACTGCCATACCTCATTGGCACTTTGCCAATTGCTCCGGGCAGATGAGAGATTTAGCCAGGAGACGAATGTATCATGCCCATCTTTTGGCTGGTCAATAAGCATCCAAATTGGTAGCTTCGGTATTACTCTATCGTATCAGAGAAATTCTCCTCTATTCATGACTGACCTTCAGCAACCATATGCTGTTTCAGGTGCCCCATTAAAAGTTAATAGCAAGACAATAAACGACATTTTAAAACTAGTGAGCGGATGTATCATGATTTATTCTTGCTACTCATTGCAATATCTCCGTTGCTCGTGACCTGGTAACTCTCTATCGGCTTCGGTAAGCTATGAAGCCAGCAATATGCTAATGAAATTTTGGATAAAATTTCTCTACCATTATGTTTCATTAGTTATTACCTATTTTTCCACATTTTAATTATCGTCACTGACTAATTCTTCGTATGTTAAAAATCCTATTTATTTCATCCCTTTGATTTTTTATTCTTCTTCAACGACATTATTTTCTTCAAATGTTTTCTCACTTGTTGAAATGTAAATTATTTAACATATTTTGGTCCGATGTCTTATTGAATCACGCGACAGCTTTCACATAAAGTTATTTTCCTATTCCCAGCCATAAAATGTTATAGCTTCTGATGATAAATCAATTGTTTACTGTTAATTAGCAATTACTAGAGCTCTACACATCGAGGCTCACATAGAGGAAGAAAAAAATTACTCTCTCATGTCCCATTTCATCATACACCCCCTTCTCCACATCTCTTACGTTATCTCGCAGTGTTATCACTTGTAGGGATTAATTACTGCACGAACATAAACGTTTTGAGATCACCGCTTGGAACCATTTGGGTCCACTAAAATTTTTAAGAAATATCAACTGATTGAGCTGTTTTCTTGATGATCGATGGCGTGCCAATGCAATTTGACCGACCTTAGAGAAAAGTCTTTCACTCGGGACAGATGTCGTTAACATAGTACGTCAAACGAAATGGTCAAGAAGATAGTTGAAAAATCGAGTTTGGATCGAAATGCGAAGATCATGGCTCGATCTCGAATTACTCGATCTTTGATTATTAAAACACTATTTTCGATTTTACTCGATTTTTCCATCACTGCCTCAGGTATAACAGGTGGTCTAAAGGCCAGACAGCATCACCAGCGAGGCGGGCAACCTCCTACAGGTCTACTCACAGACCTGAAGGAGGTTGCCCGCTGACTGTCTGACTGTTTGAAGCACATCGTATGTAATTGCGCAGGACCAGGGTGTCCATGATGGTTTGGGGGTTGGAAGTGGCCAGTCGGGTGGTGACCACTCATCCTTTTCGGCATTTCCGGACCTTAAATGTGCGACCTCGATCATTCTGACCCGCCCACGACATTGTCTCCTTGCACCAGCCCAGACGAGGCTCCCCATGAAGTGACGCAAATACCAACATATCTCATGTAGAATCTCAATTTTTCCCGGCGCATAGTTTGAAGGAATACTTGTCGGGTTTTGCACCGGGTGTGGAACTTTAGAATGTAGAATTGTTAAGAATGTGGGAATGTAGAATTTTAGTTTTTCCCGTTATGTATAGTTTCAAGGAATACACCGAGTATGGGAAACCCGAGAATTATTCCTTCTAAAATTTCTCATTTAGGTATCACGCTTCCCGTCCGGATTCAATTCGAAATTATTTATCACACTAGAAATCAAATTATTGATCAGAGGTAATTAAGAAGATTCCAAAGAGAAATGAAGGAAATGTCAATATTATGAAAATTCCAAAATATCCATAACATTCCACTGAAAATCTTTTAAATCACTATATTTTATATACACTGCATTGCAAAATCAGATTTTTTCGTACGATTTCATGGCAGTGTTGGTGTAAGCATATGGCAAATGTTGATCAGTGATGAAAACTGAAACTCATCCTAAAAGGCTATATTGTATTGAAAAATTAAAAGTCGGCAAATAACAATAATAATTTTTGAATCATTATGACATTGATTCTGTAATTGTAGTAAAACCAATTATATCGAATTCAAATGACTTTAAATTCGACTCTTAAAGTTCAAACAAGGCTTAATTTATAAAAATTATTATTGAATTATCCACATTTTGCGCATATTTAGTTTCAATTATCCTTATTGTTAGTGAATGCCTAATATGAAAAGAAAAATATGTTAATTGAATACTTTCGGCGCTTTTATCCTCAAATAGAGGTCAAGCCAATCATTGCCATTTTTGCCACGATGTAAATTATCCGAGAATATAGCACTTTTTTTGCTCATTATTATTTTGGGAAAACTTTGCAATCCATACCAGCACTAAAAAAATCCAAGGTGATTTCTCATTTTTTGAGTGATGATCCTTCGCTTTGCACGGTAATTGAATAATTGCGCGATTATGTCTTCACCCTCTAAAATTAAATTATTTTATCGCCTTTGGAAAACGGCAATTATTTCGACAAGTAACGAATAAATTAAGCCCTCGAAACAACGGCAATTTTTTAGATTCCATTTGCATATCACCTCTTGAGAATATTATTCCAAAAGTCAATCATGCTGTGTAATAAAATTCAGCAAAAAGGTGCGTTCAATTTGCGGCAGGATTTGAGAGAGATTCTCGAATATATTCCCCATAAAATATTGGAAAACCCCCCGTTCCCACGGATGCTGTTAAAAAGAGAAAACGGTAGTTCATATCCAATTACATCTTTAGTTGATATCCCAATAGGTCTCAGGCTCATGATTATGCGAGACATTATTGAAAATACATAGAAAATGATCCTATATTACTCATAATCTGCTTCCGCTTTTTCTACAAAAGTCATAGGGAGAATAGATATGTGGTTCGAAATCTTCGCAATTCCTTTCCCCGTTGGGGACAAGAGCTAATTTGGAAGTGTACTCAACTTTCAGAATTCTTTCCCTAGCCTGATTAGAAGTTTGCCAAAAATACCAAGTATCCCAAATTGTATTCTAAAAATTTTAAATTCCCAAATTAGGCGTTAAAAAGAACCTCTCTACTCCCAATTCTTAGCATCTTTTAAGAATTATCTCATATGTCATTGATTTTCCGCTATTATACGCACACATTCAATTCATATCAAGGGTTAGTGCGTTTCCCTCTGTAGAATTTTCTGACAATGGAACCCTGAAAAGCGATATGCTCCATACCAGACTTTACTAGCCGATTCCTAATGTTCTTTCACAAAAATCCGAAGATCAACTCTCTCCATTTTATCAATGTTATTATGTGTTTTATATGTCCGATATTATTTCTGCTGCCTTTATCTTTTTTTAAATTAAGTTTTTCCGAATAATACTACTGCGCTTCAATTTTACTCATAGGCTCCTACAATCCTTCAAGGCTTCAAGAAAGAGCAGAAAAGAAACGCAAAAGGAAGATGAAATAGCAATTTTTACATTATGAGGGCATCAGTTGATGTTTAATAGTTGCCAGAAATGGTGAATTGGGCGGGTGAGGCCATTTATGTAATTTTACCGTTCAAATGAAGAATACATAAATTCACGTAATTAGGAGGATATGGAGTGCTCCAAAAATGGTAAGCAATGGTTTCTGCTTGTGTCGGCTTTTGCAGTGTGGTGAAGATTCAGCGGAGAGTTTTACGGGATATGCAGCGCGTGCATTCATCTTCGTGGACGGCTGCCATTTGCGGATGGAAGATGGACACAGACGGTTCATATGTCGTAAACCTCTCTGCTGAATTATTTCTGCTCCGTGTCGTTTTTGTTGCCTAATTTATCAGGTCATACGTTTACGAAAATAGATTCAAGCTCGAGCTACTGTAAAAGAGGGCGGGTTAGGTGGTTGAAAGCATAATGAGTAAATTGAGAGTGATTTAAATATGAGACGGAGAGTTTGTACTAATTGTATCATGTAATCAAGAGTGGCTGAATGTTGAAATTCGTGATTGTTGAAAGGGCGCTAATCCCTTCCAACCCACAGATGCTTCTGGGAGAAATTAAATTTCAAGACTTCTCATTATAAAGAAGTGAAAATTTTCTACTCGATCATAATTATTGTGAGAGCTACATATTTCACCATTAAACTTTGCATCATAAAAGAACGCGTAATTTAAATCTTTCCTAAATATAGCTGAAAATGCATACCTTTTTGATGTTACTTAGAAGCAACGTTGGGTCATAATGGGTTAACGGAAGAATTATTTTGGACACTGTCAACAATCTCGTGACAGTCGAATGCTGTTTTTGAAGTAAATGCATTCAGTGGCCAGCTATGATACTTAGTGGAGCTGTTTTGGAGTGAACATGCAAATTTTAATCCGATTTACTTCTATCGAAGTCGATATGTTTCGGCAAATACTGGCCAGCATGACAACAACCAATGTTGGAGTAACTCATAGCAGATTTTGAGCGGAAAATTGAATACATGGAGAAATTCCAAACCTTATCACTTTGTCAACCTATTTTAAACATTTCAGTAATTAGGAATTTAAGACACTGTAGTGTTTGAAGTGTTCATACCAGTCAAGTTGATAAATATATGCGAAAAATTACCTACTATATAATTTTTATTACATGAAATTCTATTAATTATCGGTAAAAGTGTGTACATGCACAAATATTGAAATGAGAGGTAAAACTGCCATGAGAATGCAGGAACCTAAATAGCGTAGTGGTCTGCACAGTGGTCCGGACAACCAAATGTCCGTGGTTCGATTCCCGGTCCAGGGTAATTGTTTCTTATGCAATTCATCTACATTACACCGACGATCACGCGACAGGCTTCGAAAAATAGTTTTCGCACACCTTTAACAGTTTTCAAGGGCCTCTATTCAAGCGAAATGTTTATGACGTTTTCCACTTTCCCAGGGAAAAATTTTCGCCATCATAATCCTTAATGTGCGTCCGCATATCATAAAGCATTCGAGCAGTCGTGACAACACCAACAACTAAGCAAAATGTGGAGATAGAGGACGTAGAATAGGATGGTTTATAATGGTCTACGAGACCAAGCCCTCGGAAGAATCTCACAGTATAATAGCGTAAGCCACAAATTGAGTCTCCTGTTACTATTGTCAGACTTCCTCGTTTTCTTCCGTGTGTTTGCCAGCCCGGGAGGAAGAAAAAAGCCTACGGGTCTATTTCATGGCTGAAAGGCTCGCGTTTTGAGGGACAAAAATGTTTGACCAGAGAGTATCGTGGTCAAGGGGGGGGGGGGGGTTCGAATCCTCGACCGTTAGGGCGGGGTAAGAATGGAGAGGGGCCATTTGAGAAGACCTCAGTGGCGCGCGAAGACGGCGCCAGCGCAGCATCGACCTCATTCCGAACCCCTGCCACCGCTCATTAATATCTCCGTTACTCAATCCGTCAAACTTCGCCTTCACGTGCGCTCCCGATCCAATGCACGCGCGTGCTCATAATCTATACCAGTGGCGCAGCGAGGGGGGGGGGTGTTTAGGGGTTAAAGCCCCCCCCCCAGAGCTCAGAGAAATATTTAAGTTTAATCCATTTTACTTAATTGGATTGATATCACTAATAGCCGTAAAACTCACCATTTTGAACCATTTATCTTAAAATTCCACAATTTACTAATCTAGCTCCTACCTCTCATCCTGGTGGGTATACCATACCCCCACACACCCCGGTATAAGTTGCACCTAAACCCCCCCCGCCCCCCAGCCTTAATTTCTGGCTGCGCCCCTGATCTATACCACTATCTACATCTACATAATACCCCGCAAGCCGCTTAAAGGGCGTCTGGCAGGGGGTGTTAGGACACCAGCCATATACACATAATAAATGAAGAGCTCTAACGAAGTTGGGACTAGCGTTTATTAAAGTCCTTTATGGTTCGGGAAAAAAAACGAATTCCCATATCTATCCTTTTGGCAAAATACCTCTCATAATTTATCGCCTCTGTCTGACCTGGAAATATAGTGGGGGTAATATTATGTTAACCGGGTCGCTCTTAAAGACATCCGATCGCAATTATTCAAGCAATCTAAGCCTAGCGCGCAGCTTTCGAGTCTCAAGCGGCTCCCAGCCTAATTCGCTAAACATCTGAGTAACGCTGTTTGTACGCCCGTAGCGGTTTTTGACGAACCGCGCAGTCTTCAGTTCGCAGATTAAGTCTTTCTGCACCGGATCCCATGCGCTCGCTGCATATTCAAGGTGCGGTCACTATGTGTTCCTCTCGCGATCATAAGGGTTTTAAAATCAGGATTCACCAGTAAAGAGTATGGTATTTTGGGGGAGGCGTCCAACAGCCGAGGTTTATGCACTAACTTAGGTGGCAATCCGTGCTGCCGTATAAAAACGCATAGCGGACAGACAAACAAACATCCTCTTTTATATAAATGGGTGAGAGGCCAACGGGTATTAGTGATTTCTATTTTCTAAACAGAGTTAGGTACAGAAATTAAGTGTAGAAAACAAACGAGATCGATTAGATATTTGGTAGTGAATTTTATTTTCCTCTCGATGTCAACACAGAACAGAGACTAACTCGTATTCCTTGGCAACCAAGTTCCGTTGTATTTCTTCTAACAAGTAACTTTAACTAACTCTGTTGAGAAAAAAAATCACTTGTACCCCTTGGCTTCTCACCTCCTCATATATATAAAGATTGCCACAAGAAGGCTATTGCCTGGTGGCAGCTTGAGATCAAAATAAATGCATGAATAGTCTTCATATCTAAGAATAAAGTAAAGAGAGAGAAAATACATCTATATTATAAAAAATACATCAATTCGAATATCATACTACCAAAATAAAATTTTGAACCAAATAACCCAATTTTCAACTCTCCATAACAAATCACAATGACATCAACCAAGGATGGTGATCTATACTTTCAAACCCTATCATAAATCTACACGGTATTGTATTTGGAGTAGTCGACCGACAGCTGTCATTTGCGCCATTAGGGAAGGGTATGGAAGAAAGGATGGAGAGAAACCCGGCGTCGGCATCAGCCTACTCTTAACGAAAGGTGCCAAGGAGATTACGGCATAATGTCCCATCCGACGGACGGATTCTTGCGCTTGGAATGTCCTCCGCACAAAATTCAAGCTGGGATCGTGTAGTCTCTTAAAATTCTCATCCACCGCCGGCAATATGATCCCGAGCCCACGGGGTGGGACGCCAACACTCTACCCACCACATTAACCTGATTTCCTCACTAAAGAGTCACATGGCCGTACTTAGATACATCAACTAAAGGTTATCTATGATTGTGGGGGTGATAATGACTCAGCAATTTTCCGCACAGCGTTTATTAAACCAAACCGATTTCGACGCTCACTGTCACTCACTCTCAGGGGCACAGTTTCCTTGTTGTTGGAGTTGTACCCTTGAGAATAACAAATTAAGAGTCGTAACCGGTTGGGTTGAATAAACGTTGTGTAGAAATTTATTTAGCCTTTATTACTCCCAACATAATCACGAAATTCCTCTAATTTGAGTCAGTAAAAGTTGGATGGTTAGGGCATACTCAAAACCCAGCGGGCCTCTTACGATAAAAAAGAACGTTGTAGTGGTTATCCTGCCCCCAATGAGCCCTTGACAGTTCTGTCTTCATCGAAAAGTACTCTCCAGTATATTATTTTTGATAACTTTATTAATTTTGAGAGAGATATGATCCTTCGCATTGCACGGTATGAATAGTTTCGCGATTATGTATTCATTTTTCAGGCAACTCTGCTAGTTCTTACAATTTTTTATTGCCATTAGCTCATTACGAATCGTTTATTTGTGATATCTAAACTTAGCTTCATTAAAATGGCTTGGTGCAGAGTGTCATACGTGAGGTGTTGAAATAAAGCATCCATTCCAGATAGATTTAGATGCAGGCAGTAGCTGAAATGATTTGTGTGACAGGAAGAGTAATGAGTCTTTGAGGCGTATCTCGAGTGAAGAGGGTTAATTTTTCAATGTACACATGTAAGGGAAGTTATGGAATTACAAATTTTCTTGGGGCTTCAGATGATTTTAGAGGGAGCGAATTCTATGACTTTTTATCGCATCTCGACTCGTTCACCACAAATGTTTGCATAAATCAGTCAGTCAGTGTTCGGAAGTGCGTTATATAGTATATATTTGTGTTGTACACAATTCGTTAATAGGTACGAGTTACATACAATTCCAGTGATTAAAATTGAGGAGCATGCATCTCCCTTCAGGTGCCGGGGTCAGTAATGGATTCTACATCGGCTTAAATGCATTATTTAAATTTATTTTCTAGGCAAAAATCACGGAACGGAATTGGCGCTAGCCATAAAAACGAGAGCTCTTGAATTAGCACCACGGTTGGAATGCCGAGAAAATTTTCCCGCTATACATAATTTTTTATCTTATCATTTCTGTGAATGTATTAGTTTTATTTTTCTTCTATGACGTTATAACCCTCTTCTTTCTTGGTCGACTAAAGCCAAGTGTTTATTCTCAGCTGCTGGGAAACATACCTCCGATTTGAACCACTGTTGAAGACCACCTTATCCACGACCACTGAGTGCTTATGTCTGTCCTCAACTTGAGGGCATAGTTATTTATCATAAAGTGGAAAGGGCATAACCTAAAAAAATTTCGAGGCTGTGTCATCAACTGAGGCTGAACAATATTGAATCAGCCATATCTTGAATCTACCAGGGCTATCAAGTGTTGAGCTCCCGATGATTGAGGATCCAGACTTTTCGTCATGTCTCAAAGGCAACATTCTGCTGAATGTGCCGCTGAAATGTAAAAATAAAATTGTAGCTGAGAAAATTACAGAATTACTGGAATTAATGGCAGCGGAAAACCACGTCGCAAACGTCCAAATAATATTTAAAAATATTACAATCTTTACTTATCGTAGAGTAGACGAAATTAAACTTATAAATCTATTTTCAGAATTTTTTAAAGCATATATCGAATTTCACCATCTCGGAGAATCGTATTTTCTGGTGATATTAAAAATAGCTAGATGGATTATTTTGACTATGAAGTTGCTGTTCAAAGTAGTGTTCTCAAATGGCTTTTTCATGCCGTATTTATTATTTTCTAAAGAGCGGTAACTATGATTTACCCGAATAACACTATTAACAAGGTAAATACTCTTAATAACTACGACATCTAGGATTTACACGAATATCGTAGCCCTTAATGATCCAACCCCTGGTAGCGTGGTGTAACGGCGAGAGGTAACGTTATGTGGGTTGCATACACTTCGTAGGGGTCAGTGTCATTCAAGAATAACATTTTGCACCTTCCAAGGAGAGAAAAATTTCTTTGGAGGTAAATCCCAATTGTGGATAATATACTGCCCACTCAAAGTCCGCTTGTAATCAGCATCAATTAAATAAAACTTTTTAAGAATTTGATCTGTGATAAAGTTCATCATGATCATAAATACACTACGCAGTCTAGAGTACAGACGTGCGTTTGACATCAATTTCTAATCACCCTATGCCAGGATTAGTAATTTTCACACTTTTAATTCAAAACGCAACAACCGACCATGGTTTAAACATATTGTGTCATTTTCAAGGTCTTTCATCTTCACCAAGGAATCATCTATGAAATGGCTCTTATGTGGTAGGGAAATTTTTGATATTTACGCAATTCTCCCACATTTTAAACGGAATCAAACTTTCAGGCCAAGAGCCACCGTCTATTGTTATTTAATCATCCTCCCAAGCGTATTTTCTCTCTTTAACGACTTACTGAGGAAAAAGGACGAGAGAAGATTGGATGCATTCGAGATGTGGGTATGGAGAAGAATTGAGAAGGTGAAATGGACAGAGAGGAGGAGAAACGACGAGGTGCTGGACATGGTGGGTGAGGAGAGGCAGCTTTTAGATGAGATACGGAAGAGACAGAAGGTTTGGATGGAGCGAGTACTTATCGGGGAGGGTATGTTGAAAACGGTGTTAGAGGGTAGATTGTTAGGTAAACGAGGGAGGGGAAGGAAAGAAGTAGGCTTTTTAGATAGATTGAAAGGGAGTAGGCCTAACTGTGAATTAAAGAAGGCAGTGCTGGAAGGAAAGGGAGGCTCCCAGATTACTTATTTAGTACTCCATGGAAACCTACCTTTATCGGTAGAGTACTATAATATATAATAAACGACTTTGTGCAAAGTGACACAGTAGTGCTACAGAAGCAATTGTAGCACTTATTCGGTATGTCAGATATATTTTAGAATAATATTATTTTCTTCTGTGTGACTTCAATTTAGCCTCGAGAATCCCAGGGCATTTGTAGGCACTGACTGTGTTTATGTTTACTCAAGCTGCTTGCATCCGATGCATGTCCTGCTTCCGTTGTGTTTATCAGCGCTTGTACCTCTCTATCGGTGGACGTTATCTCCACCTTACGTTCGGCTTTCACACACCCACCGCTCCTAAATATAACTCTTCGCAACACTTTCGCTCGTCTCCTTCGCGATTTTATCTCTGTCATTCCCGGAACTCGGAAAGTAAAGATATATATGGTACGCTCGAACTGAAACGCAGCGATTAGCGGTCGGAAATCGGGAAAAATGCACTAACTCTTGGTTAACTATGTGGTATTCCATTATTTCCTGGATATAAACAGTTACTTATACCACTTATTTTATAAATAAGTGGTATAAGTAACTGTTTATATCCAGGAAATCGGGAAAAAGCCGACCTGAATTCCTAGTTGGAGGTTTATACTTGAGGTTTACACTTAAAACTTTTCGTATTTACACGTATTTCAAAATAAATTCTGATCATAAAGGGTAATTTTCCATAAATCTAAATTGATGATTAGATACTGTGGCTGCAGGTTGACCTAATTCCCCTAAAACAGGTCAACTTATTATTTCTTCGGATTTCTTATAAGTTACATTGATTCCGGAATTGAGAAAGGATTTATATGCCATTACGTCCCAATACGACTGATCGGTATAATTGTACATACACTTGTCAGGCCTTCAGCCAGAGGTATCTTTCTTAAGATTAACATTTATCACTGATGACTTGATATTATAAAAATATTTCCTTCTTGTTTCAAAAGAACTCTGTTACAGACGAAAAACGTTACATTCTAATGTTATTTAAATCATCTTCTCTGAATATTTCCGATCTCTAATCACATCATGCTAAGTTACACTTCAGTATTACAGAAGAAATTTGGCACGTACACCAATATATCAAATTTATTTTATACTAGAGTAATTTTCTTCTACGTACATTTTGTATAAGACGGCATTTCAAAAGTAAAGGATATGCATTTTTAAAGTGCAGAACCATTTTTTTAATTTTCGCTGTTTTATATTGATATGTTCATCGCAAATCGCAACACGCGTCACAAACTTGAGTGAACCCGAGAAAGAGAAGGAAATGGCAGAGATTTTAGGCAGTATAAGCAAAACAAGAGTGAGTACTAAATTGAAAATTCAATGCAGTCGGAATTTAATAGAGATCTTGATGTGCCAAAACCAGGGTTGGCAAGTGAAAAGAAACGAAATGTTTCGTTTTGACCCGGAGGGAAACGAAAATAAGAGGCCTAGGTTTAGTTTTGCTCCCAAATAAAATTGAAATCACCAAGGAATTTAGTTTCGACGCGGGACGAAACTTTCCGTTCCGTTTATCCGAACGAAATCACCGTTTAAAGAAGACTGAGACGTAAAAACGGGGTTTTTCTAAGGGAGCCGACAACGAATCGAAATTCGAAGACTATAAAACATCCGTCATAACTTATGCTGTACATCTAATCGCAAGCTACCCAATCCGTTCGGTCGAATTGGATTTCATATGAAAAGATGATGTCGAGAGGAGCGAAGAAGCTTCGGTATTTTTACTTAACACTAGAACTACCATTGGAGTCATTTTGACTCCTCGTGATTTTTTGGAAAGCGTGTACTATTTTATATAACTATTTTAATCGATAAGCCTTATTTTGTGTCAAAAATTAATAAAAGTCACGGAATTTCAGGCCAGAATTCGGAAAAATTTTAGTCAGGACGGAGAAATAAAAATCGCGAGGAGTCAATATGACTCCATCGGTAGTTCTAGTGTTAAATTACGCATGCGTTCACTTTATTCGGAGGAAGAAACCAAGGGGACTACCACGAATATTACAAAAGAGGATCCTCCACAAGTCCTCCTCTAAATGTTTTGTCACCAGGGATAGCAAGCGAAACGAAACGAAAATGTTTCTTTTCGACCCGGGGCAAAATAAAAATACGAGGCCTAGGTTTAGTTTCGTTCCCGCACGAAATTAAAATCACCAAGGAGTTTAGTTCGACCCGGGACGGAACTTTACTCCCGGGAACGAAACTAAATTAATCGAAAATCCGCTGCTCATAGCTAAGTTTCTATCCAAGAGGTTGAGTGGAGGGGGATAAGAGGGAATAGTTTCGACCCATTACGTTTGACATATGTGTAGAGAGGTTATATATTGAGCTCAAAAATCGAATGGCCAGTTTGTATTCACCGTTCTCCTGTTAGCGGTAAAAATATGAGTGCTCCATGCATCTAATGGCGGTAGGCCGAAACTCTACTTCATTCAACCATACTTCGTACTCGACTCGGTGCGTGAGTTGAAATTAACTGTTCGAAGGTGAAGCACGTGGTCCCTCTGGTGCGAAAAATTATCTGAGTTTCGTTCCAGAGTTTTAGTTTAGTTTAGACTCGAAGTAGTTTTGACTCTATTTCGTTTCGAGCTTGAGTTTAGCTCCCCGGGTTTGAATCCATTTCGTTTCGTTTCTACATTCCGCTCTCTAGAACGAAACTGTTGAAATTTTACTGGTTTTGACTTTCGTTTCATCTCACTAGCCAACTCTGGTCAAAACTATTACATGCGTACCAAATTTCCTTTAGGATTTCAATAATGTTCATTAACTATAATCAGAGACTACCTCTGGTAATACTACCTACTTTCCCGTGAGTCTTGCCTCATCATGGCGTAGCTTGACTTTGTATGCTCCAAATGCATCGTGGCTGAGGTGGAAAAACCTCGGTTGTCACAGAGCGCCATCTTAAGAAGCAACAAATTTATCTCAACTGATATCACATTTATCACTTTGACGGGTGACAGCGGTTCTCTCCTAATTACTTGTTTTCGATATCGTGAGGCTCTAGACGAATCAGAGAAAGTTATGATACCTTTGGACCTCGAAATTAGGTAGGTAGATACGGAATGATAGATATATATTATGATAAAAAGGATTTGAATATTTCAGTGAGAAAAAAATTAACTAAGGGACAACTTCTGTGGCACAGAAGCAGTAATAGAAACATTTCGTGATGGATTACCCTGTCAAAACTTAATACGCTAGTAACGTGGGAGAAGACAAGGAAATTAATTCTTGTGACAGGCAAAAAAGTAGGTGGAATAATTTATGCTTGAGGCACATTTCACCTTAAGCATACATGGCGTCCGCATTAGCCTGGTCTCAACCAAAGGCACCAAGGGGACCGCGGCTTAACGTCCCATCCGACGGACGGAGTGTTGCGCTTGAAATGTCCTCCACACAGCATTCAAGCAGGGATCGGGCAGTCTCTCAAAATTCTCTGTCACCGCCGGGATTTGAACTCGAGCCCACATGGTGGGAAGCCAACACTAGCCTAATCACCATCTCGATTCCCATGAGCTTCGCGTATTCGGGTTTTCCTGGTATTAATCGGTTTGTGCGGAACACAGTTACGCCGAATTCCGATTGGCGTCGTCGGGACCAGAAGGTTGTTCCTCGGGTCATGAAATCAAACCTTCTCGAATAAGAGAACCCGCAGTATCCTCATGAACGTTGATCCTGTAATTACCATCCCTCCAGCCTCGTCTGAATAGCAGGGTGTGGTGTACTTAGCCAGTCCTTTTTATGAGTGGGTAGTACTCATTTTTCCACCCCCTTTCATGGGCGGGGACTCTCAAAGACGCGTGTAATATGTGCTCTTGAGCAAGCGGTCATAAATCAATCTTACGATGACAGGCCCTTGAGTATGAGAGTATTGATTAAATATCCTTTTTTCGCGCTTGCGTGTCTGATTAAAGATTTTCAAGGTCCATAGTAGGAGGCCTTGGACGAGTTAAATTTTCTCACAACTATAATCCAAGGATACGTCAGAGACTGCTGCGGTGAAATTTTGTAATAAAAGTAACGGACTCAGCATTATTCGCTATTCTCGGTCCAAAATTATCATTCCGTTCGCTCTTGCAAAAATATCGCCTGTCTTATGATCTGATATAATTTATCGACTTGAAATTGGTAAGGGTTGATATGAGGGAATAAAAAATATCATTGTTAGAGTGTATACGAGCAATAGGTCATTAAAAAGCAAAGACACGCTTCTAATTGAAATTGTAGATTACACAAATTTGAAGTAACAAATTCTCAGCCAATGAAATAACGGAGCATTAATATAAGGGCAGCTAAAAACATTGAATGTTGTTAACTTATGCTTATATTGGAATATTTTACCTTTAAAATGCACATTTCGTCTGCATCCTGACTCTACACCTATCAGAAATGAGTGTAAGCACCGAGATTATTTTAGAATTACTCCTGCAAGTACATCTCTAGGAGTCTTGGAACGTGAAAAGCCTTTCCACCCGAACAAGATTGTAGCCCAAGAGAAAGTAATTAAACGCTCTAAAAAGCCTTTTATAACTATTCACATTTTCCTTCAAGTGGATTTCCATCAAAATGATCCAAACATCATCATCACATCTCTTATTTTAATGTGGTTAACCACAAGGATGCATTTCCTATCAAGTTCCCTTTCCCTATATTTCTAATAATCGGTAAAAGAAAGTAAGTACGAATGCTCGTTATTGTGTATGTTTGCGTGCCCAAAGAAATCTTCACGGCGCGGGTGGAGACCGCCCTTGAAACGTTTGAGCTTCCATGACAACTACGGTTAATATCCCTAGAGACCCACGAAAATCACTCTGCAGAAATCGCTCGAAGTATCAGAGAACAAATAATTGGGTGTTTCCAGGAGTAGTTGATGATTCAAGAGATTGGTCGGATAAACGTAGTACATGACATTATCATAAAAGTTTGTAATTAAGCTCCACTAATTTCACCCATAATCTAATTTTAATATTTATAAATATAATTATCAGATAACAATCTTAAATATTGCGGATAAAGGCACAAAGTTTTATCCTGATTATTATGGCGATACTTCTCCAATCACACGAAAAATTTTGATTGCTGCTTGGATATTGTTTTGTCGTTGTTTTGACCAAAACTGACATAATGATCGTAATATATTACGAATTAAGAAAAATAAATGTGATTATATATATAAAAAAGTAGTCGTGTGATGAGTCTTACATTTATTTAACTATAGTTATCATATTAACCAAAGAATACCGTAATTGAAGTCAAATTACGTTAGTTCCTTGCGGTCGAATCAAGTAGCTGAAAAAGTGTTATCTTAAAAATTTAATGATTGAATGATCTGCTTTCCCTGTACCCTTATTTTGCTTGCTTACCTCATCTATCTGTGATGGCCAAACATATTCTCATTGGCCCATGCGTAGAGATACGTGAAAATAGCAGTTTATAGCCTTTTGTAGCATTTTTTTCCTTATTTTCTTAATGTAGCACTAGTAATTGACGACAAAGAGTGATGAAGCACAGTTATTTGAAAAAATACGGCAAAGTTTAAATAATTATGGGTATAAAAATAATAAATTAAGGAATAAGACATAAAGTAAATAAATAAAATTGATATAAGTAGTCTGAATACCATTTACGCTACTTGAACATCAAAATTGAACAAGTTTCAAAACTTTCTTCCTTCAACCGGTTGCGTCTGTCAGTCACAACTAGATTGTACTGGCTGAAAAACCTCTCTGCAAACCTCTATCCAGATTGTGTGGAGTGCAGCATTACCAAACTCAGTATATTATAGCCAGATGGCAAGAAATATTTGCTCAACATCGCAGACGCTACCAGGGTTCTCTCTCAACCTCTCTAGTAGCTGCCGATGAAAATAAAAGTAACCATGTATGAAGCAGTAAGGCCCAATGTCCAGTGCAGCGCGGGGCAAGTTCGGCACTATATTTACGAATTTTGCCATAGAAAAGGCAAATTTGCGGTTTAAATATTATAATAGTCCAGTCATCGCGTCTATGCCGCATTTATTCATGTGTATCGCATCGAGATCGCATTTATCGCATACGCGATTTTGAATTATCACTACCCATGCGATATATATTTGTTTTGATCGAGCAGCCACGAAACTACTTCCTCTGAATCTTCTCGAGTTAAAGGATTTTCACTTTCATAATCGTTTCATTCTCCGCGTCCGTTATTAGGGCTTGAAGGACAGGGCACCCGAAAGATTTTAATCAGCGTGTCAGCAGCTCACTCCTTTTGATAGTTCATCCGAGTGCGTTGCTGTCTGCGATGTTTCCTCTCCAAAGCATGTGCCGTTTACATCGGAACTCGGCCAGCCCACTAATCTGAAATAACTGCCCTCTCATGAGACCGCGTAGCTGACGTCCGAGTAAATATTTTTTCCTCCGCCCTCATTTAACTGGCGCGAAATATTAACAACACTGTGTCAAATTGATATTTGGCTACTATGCTTTGCCTGAGTAATGGCCCACCCAGCGATGATGCCGAAAAAGTCGCCGACTATTCAAAATTGCTGGGACGGCGCGTCATCCTTAAAAATCTTCTCCGCTTAGCGGAGAAAGCAAGGGTAGGGCGGGGAAATCCATTGGCCGAGTCGGAGTGATGCGCAGTATATTTTTTCTCGCATGTCACCGTCTCTCTCGCTGGAAATCACGCAAGTCACTCCAGAAGCGGTGGCGGGATGAGGATGGCGTAGAAACGGCACGTGGAGCAAGGTCAGCGACTGCTCCAGCCACGTTGTGTTTTGGCCGACCCACCCTCAGGATTCCGCCCAGACAATGATGAGGGGCGCGAAGAAAAAATAAAACTGGAAGCCGTCGCACTCCGGTTGTAAGGGGCGAAGGGAGAATGACGTGGGAATTGCGGGATTGCGGGGAGAAAAACGATAGAAAAGTATTTGCGTCGCGAACGGAAACCATTATTAAATGATGGAGGGTGAATTCTGTGCGAAATTCATTTTCGAAAGGACGGTAGAAGGTATAGAAGAGTGGAGATCGGTGCATTCACTGTCCCGGAAAATATGCACATGCGGAACTTAGGGTTTGAAAATATAAGAAACCCGTATTTTTCCGCATTTCGATCCGTCACCGAATTCTCGGGCCTTTAACCCCTTCGCAGGTGAGTTGATAACGTCACGAACTGATGTCGAGTTGATCAGCAGCCCTCCGCTACTCCACACAGTGGCGCAGCGAGGGGGGTTTTGGGGGATAAACCCCCCCCCCCGGAGCTAACAGAAATTTTTAAGTTAAATCTGTTTTACTTAATTGGATTAATATTGCTTATAGAATAGTGTAAGGATTAATAAAATACCCTTCAGAAGACCGTAAAAATCACCATTTTGAAGCATTTATCTTAATTTTTTCCGGCGGAGGGCCTCATCACCTCCCGCTTACCCTGGCGGGTATGCAATACCCCCAAGTCCCCAAGTATTAGTTGCGTCTGAAACCCCCTCTAGCCTTAATTCCTAGCTGCGCCCCTGACTCCACAGCCTTGTTCATGGACATTGTGCCATCCGTTGTCCTTAAAGGCCGTTTTACACGGGGCACGTACTTGCACAATTTGACGAGTGTACGAAGGCGCAGTCAAAATTGCATCGTGTAAAGCGGTAAAATGCTAGAACACATGCAATAATGCGTGGACGTGAGATGGCAAAATAGCCCCTGTTCTAATTTCATTCATGCATTCGCGCAATTCCACGCCATTTTAAAAATTAATGCAGTTCTAACCTGCGCAATTCCGTGCCCCGTGCAAAACGGCCTTAATACAGCGATTTCTTCCCTCGATGAGAGGTTCTCTCTCAACGAATTAATGAACCAGAAGTCTAGCGAAGTCACCATTCCACGAAAAGTGGGCTTACTTTACCACCTTTCCATCCACCGACTTTTTTTTAATGAATTGACATTTCGGTTCCATATGAAAGACCCTTATCCGTTTTTCACACTTTTGCGCACGCTGAAAGTACACTGTATATCCCTACAAATCGATTTCATTGCATTGTAAATTTTCTATCAATTATATTTTCATGCACCTTATATCCGATTATTATGTTAACTGTGTTCCATTTAAGCAATAGGTTTTTACAATACTGTCCTTGTCGTATTAAATAATTAATAGCGTGACTGAATAAATTGTATCCTAAGGTAATAATAAAAATAATTTAGGCCAGGAAAATCTCGTACATCAATACGTGTTTGGATTTCAAAAACTTAAAGCTATCTGATAACCGTATGAATTTAAGCATCCAATAAAAGCTCATCTACTTTTGGTTAGAGCGTAGTTTTCACAAGTGAATGGATTGTTTACTTGAGAAAATAATGCAATCACAAAACTGTAGAAACCAATTGGCAATATAAAATCAGTACGAATAATTATTGAATGCCCATATGATCATTAATTCATCCCCAGGTTTTTAATCAGATGGTGCTTCAAATTAAGCGGATAGATAAAATTCTCTCTCAAATTATAATTCAGAAAATAAAGTTTTCACCACTCGTTTTGCATGTACATTTAAACACATTATTGCGCGTATAAATCGCTGCAAACGAAAGCACAGAATAATAATTAAAGAAGTGTTAAAAATAGCTATGAATGATTAAAAATATAAAAGCTACGCAAATAATAAAATTGAATTCGAGAGACTATCACCGCTCACCGCTCGCTTAGTAATGTTTTAAATTGAATGTTGATTACGTAAGTAAAATTTTTGTTATGAAGCGAAACAGTAGTCGACATTGATGAGTTTGAGAGACCTACAGACTGATTCGGGGCTATCACGATGAAGGACTCGACACCTGTTTTCTCAATACAACTCGCATGGAATTCTCTGTGTGATGTAATTTGCCTGATACGCCAGCCAAAACATTTTGTCACATTTACACCTGCTCAATTGTCGCAATATTCTTTTTTCTTCGCCTCTTTTATAAATAAACCTAATTTTCATTCTCAGTAAATTACTGCTTTCAAGCCTAGATAATTATGATTTCGGACCCAGAGAAAGGGTCGATGATTGAGGCTAAGGCTAAGATAAAAATTATGTTATCAATTTTTTGCTTGGAATATTTATAAGTTATTATTTTCTGTATCACCTGAGCTCAAGAGAGCATTAATAATAGCTGTCCTGCCTAAACGAAAGATGTGAAATTATGAGATAAAAATAACAGGCAAACAGGTCGCGAATGAAATTCAAAGTTAACTGACTGGAACAAAATGGTAGATGGCGTCGGCAGTCCTTGACGAGCGCTTCATCCAACGCTGATTATCCTCGTCACCTGCCAAGTCGTTTTTGTACACTTTCTTTTGGCTTGGATCCGCCCACTTCCCTTCCCACAATTAATGCTGGAATAGCACGCAGTTATCTCATCAAACACGCCGAACTAAAATGAGGGGTAAAATAAGTCTTTTCATTTTGAGGGGGGAAAAACCAGAAAAAACTCACTGTTAATATGCGCTTCTTTTTACAGTGAAATTGAGGGAAATTCGATTAGTTATTAATAAATTTAATTCAGTTCAATCGGCTAATCCGTTTATGTATTATGGTACGGTATTTGGAGGAGGCGACCGACAGATTAGGTCATTTGCGCAATGAGGGAAGGATATGGAAGGTAGGGTGGCGAGAAACCCGTTGTCGGCATTAGCCTGCTCTTAACGAAAGACGCCAGGGGGACCACGGCTTAACGTCCCATCCGACGGACGGAGTGTTACGCTTTAAATGTCCTCCACACGATATTCAAGCAGAGATCGGGCAGTCTCTGAATATTTTCTGCCACCGCCGGGATTTGAACCCGAGCCCGCTGGGTGGGAAGCCACCACACCAACGCGATCCCTTCCGTTTTTATATAAATAGCTAAGACAGTAATAGCCCAGAAAAAATAATCACTTCATTAGGGTCACCCGGGTCAATTAAAAATAGGAGAAAGAATATAATTTGCACATTCGTCAGAATACCCGAGTCCAGAAAAAAATTTTTTTAAGGCAAGTTGATTTTCCACCTATTTACGCTTGCGGGATTTCTGGCGCTGCTGTAATATCCGAGGAATCAACATAATCGGTGGAGACCACGTAATATTAACTTTTAGGTAAAAATATTACGATGCATTTCATGCAAACTGCTTCCTCCAGATTTAAACATTTCCTGCATTCCTTATCTCATTTCTTCATGGCTCTTAGTCATCATGATATTAATCAACATATTGTATCTGTCGTCTTCTTATTTTTCTCTCGCTTCTCCTTGGTCTTTTCTTCCTTCATCATTTCCTTAAGACAATCGTTTTTTTCGGGAAATGTTCCATCCGGTTCACCTTCTTCTTTATGAGGGTACGTCCCATTATTCGCCACAATTGCGTCGGAAATACTTCTATTGAAATATGTTTCCTCTTTTCTCCATATTATTTGTCTAGTTTTTCGAAAGTTTTGCGGAGCATAAAGACCAAAGTTACTTTAATTAAGAATTACTTCACTTAAGGCAACTAGTTTAAGTGGTCGCTATTCTGCGCAACTTTACTTCACTATGACTTACAAAAAATTGTAATGCCACAGTCAATGCTAGCATAAAATCATAGAATCATCTCATACTGTAACACTTAAAGGAAAATCGCCTAGATGTAGACATTTAATGATACTAATAATTCGTTCTTGGATCCTGCAATTCCGTAGGCTCCTAGGTTGTATGTATGATTTGTATCCTCTACCAGCGACATCACTATGACTTTCGAAAAATTGTATTGCCATAGTTAATGCTAGCATACAATCATAGAATCATCTCATACTGTAACAATTAAAGGAAAATCTCCTAGATGTAGACATTTAATGATACTAATAATTCATTCTTGGATCCTGCAATTCCGTAGGCTCCTAGGTTGTATGTATGATTTGTAACTTCTACCAGTGACAAATTTCTCGCGTAAAGCTTTTTGTACCATCTTAAAATTCGATAACTCCACTGGATAAACGCTCAGCAATCGCCCACCAAATCATATCCGCTCATCTAGTACTGGGATGAGCGGATTAGATCGTCCACGATTTGATTCGGTGGGTGATTGTTGAGCGTTTATGCAGTGGAGATATCGAATTGTAAGGATAAGTAGAACAATTCCTGTTCGAAATTTTCTTATATCTCAAATATTTGATAAATACATGTTATAAAATAACTAAATGGTAAAATTAACATATTTAAGATATAGGAAATGATTGAAAACGGTCTACTTTTTATTATATGACAATTTCAAGTTCATATCATAAGTTTTATGCGAGAATTCCGGCTTATAAAACCAACCGTAGCAGCCCTTTTAAGGCGGCTTGCGGGGTAGTAAGTAGGTGTAAATTCGACTAAAGTAATGTTCTGTCATAGCGTCTACGATGCCCCGCCCACTATCAATTGACACCTCATTTTAATAAGTACCTCCTTCTCACTTTATTTCCATAGTGGCGTACGTGCAGACAGGCAAGGGTGTGTCGGATGAGTGTTGCAAGCAGGGCTGTACCCGTCGCACGATGGAGAGCTACTGTTCTGCCGAGCCGATACACCACAAGCGGCTGACACCTGAGAGACCGGAACCAATGGGGTATGAATAACACCTGCTATAACGAATGGTGACGAGCTTATCGTCAGTGATATTGATAGAAATATAAAAATTCCTTGGAACTAACAACTCGAGGTAAATGCTTTGTGTCTTTTTAACCGGGTGGATGAGTAAGATTCATAAATGCACGGTAATTATAACCTGTTATGAATTAGCAATAAAACGTTTTAGGGGTAAGTGGGATTTTTCATGTTCACAAATGACAATTTTTTAAATTTCGAAATGAATAATAAAAGCCCCTTTTAAAGAACAGTCTATAAAAAGTTTTTTCTTGCGATTCATCTAAAACTTAAACAAATGTTTATTAGAATTTGAGCTCATAAAAACAGAGCACCTTTATTTTGGGTAGCCGCATTGCCATTAAGTATTAATCCGGTCCTTCTCAATACACACTGCAAAAGCTGATACGTATGTCTTCTCCTTCCTTCCTTTTAGGCGCTTAAGATCACTTGTCACAAGATTTGAGAAAAAATGATATGACTTTAACAAACGATATGAATTACTATAACGAAAAAATTATTTGTAATTCATTAACTTAACTCAATATTTAATGAAATGCATGCTGATTTCAATGGGTTAGTACGGTTTATTTATTATAATAGTAATGAAGAGGGGAATGAGAGGATAAGCTAACCTATTGAATTGAGACATTTTATTCCATTGGCCATTAGTCTATGAATCTCCTCGTTAGACCTAAATTCGTCATTACCTACTCGGCTTGATAGTTAACTTCGAAAACAATTTATATCATTCCGCCAGATATCATCTGATATGAGACGAGAATGCTCACTAGATTCACTGGATTAGCCATTTTGTTTTATCTCCCTTACTCCAGTTTAATATAGTAGTACCTAATCATTTATCTATTTCCCTTCCCTATTAGACAATACCTCTTACGTGTTTCACGTTCGTAACAAATCCATTTCATAATTTTTACATTATTTTCAGCGATTAATGCCAATACATAGAAACATTTAAAGTGAATAAAGAGGGGGTGTGCTAACTTCGAAACAAAGACTACATATCAGATTTAATTTCACTCGGAAGCGCGTAAGGGAGGCCATACCTAGCGACAGAGACTTCAACGAATGAGACTGAAAAAGGGGAAGCACCAAATATACTCCCCTTTCAATCGGTACGACAGCTATTGAATACGAATTGATTATTTTAAAAGAAATGACTTCTTAGAATTAAATTCAGGGCAATTTATTCGCATATTCACGGAAGCGTAATGGTTAATTAGACAATAATTTAAAATAAAAGGAGTACGTATTTGAAAATTTTTGGGGAGGGGAATTCAAAATCTTCAATAATGCTATTTAAGTTTAGCGCCATTGCTCGGGAAATAACGAAAAACTAGATCATAAACTGATCCGCAAGCGTCTCTCCTACCTTCATGATGCCACGCACATGCGATTCAAAATTACAGTATATTTCTCTCCAATTCATTGAGAAGAACCACTCATGGTACAAAAAAGTACAAGACTATAAAAAATGATTCGCGGGTGTGGTACAACTGCTTTCCGCTCCTGGCCATCGAAAGTTTCATGATAGGGACTTCGATTACTACGAATTTCCCCGAATTTCTTCAAAGTCAACAAATATCTACCTATACACCTCACAGAGACGCTTATAAGACTTAATTTTTTCATGAGTCGAAAGAGCATAAAATGTGAAAAATTGAGCCCAAAATTGTGTTCTTTTGGAATTCCTAATTATTTGCGTATTTCTTACGTTCCTTGCCCAATCCATCACTAAAATCCAATGCTCACATCATTTATTTGCCATTTCGTTGAAAAGATAAGATCGCCAGGGTCTGTATTGCCTTGAAAAGGTTTTGCGAAATTACTACCTATTTTAAACTCTTGTTACACCGGAACGCGCCAAAGAGGATGGCTTCTGAAGGTATAAGGAGGGAGAAACGATATTGACGATATTTAGAGGAGCTGTAATAGCTCAATGAAAATACAATTGTCAATTATCATTAAAGTATTCTACCGATTAAAGTAGGTTTGCATGAATATTTAAGAAGTATTCTGTCAGTCTCCCCTCCCTCCATTTACTTCCCTCCTCAATTCATTCATAAGGCCTTTTATTCTACATAGAAATCCTATTCTCTTGCTTCCTCTCCATGGTTTACCCAAAATTGTACACGCTAACACCATTTTCAACACCCCTACCATCTCTCTGCTCAATTTAAAAATTTCAATTGATATGAAAAATTAAAAATACATCTCTCCCGTAAAACTTAAATAAACTTAGAGCCTCTTGTTTGATTATGAATGGTAAAAAGATAAGATTTCACGGGGTAGTAGGCAGGCATACCCGAGTGATGGATGCTTGTGGGTGGGGAAAAAACTTGTTTTTTGGACGGATTTCTTCCTTTTTTGTTCGTCTTTTTCCTTTCGCAGAAGGTTCGGAGAACTGTCTCTTGCGCGTCATCAGTCTGATTCCCAGACGCCCAAACGTAGTCATTTTTTTCTTTCGCCAGATTCCCCCTCCCTCTGGGAAGACTTGTGCGTACACGCTTAGTCCTCCTCCCTATGCCCCCAGGGGGAGGAGGGGCAACGATCTGTTTTGTTTCCCTTGATCAGCCAGAAATTTTGAAGAAATCCGATCCACCGCCGGGAACTTCCCTAGACGTCTCGCCGGGCGTGTGAGTTTGATCCGCTGGCGACACCTGAAGGTAGCTCAGCGGACGAAACGGAGTGGCCCGCTTGTCTTAAGTTTCCCTTCCCGGACAGGGCTACCAACGCTACCGAATGGAGCATCCTGATTTTGGTGTATGTTCCATGAAGATTTCATTTAAGGATTCTCGAGTCCGCCGCTAGAATTGTTGCCGCTCCGCGCGTATTTAAATCAGATTTCAAAATTACCACTTGTAATACTACCAGTCATCTTTATCCACTTTTCACGAGTAAATACACGGAAATGATATGTAAATGAGCCAATCGATCTTATAAACCACACATTTAACACATGCGAGACGTTGACACTATAGTTAATGGCGAAAGTCACGCTGAACGAGATATAGCTGCCTAGCGGCGCCGCTGAATCAATGCGCGCGATAAGGCAACAGATACAACTCTCAGTGCCGTGTTCTTGGGCCTCTTGTAATGGAGTCCTCTAGGTATGCACTATGGAGGTAAAAGTAACTCAACAAAATTTGTGGAGCGACTATCGCTCAGCGAAAAAAAATAGGTTTCCTTTACGGTGGGCTGTTATTCTTTGGTCGAAGAGGGAATTTCAAAAAAGGCAAACCATTTCTATTTTCTCATCTTCCACATACGTGACGGGTTAAAACAAGGGTCTTCAACCCAAGGCCCGCCAGCTAATTTCTTGCGGCCCCTAGAGGCTATAGATAATATTGTATCGCAACTACAAAAGTAAAATCAAATATCGACACACTCGTCAAAAATAATCAATGCCAGAAATCGCATTGATACATTTAGCTTTTTAACCATTAAAGATTATTGCACTTTGAAATTGTATGTTTATTTTATTTTATTGGATGTGATGGCAAAGTGACATGGAGCATTGTGGTACCCCGGACAATGTGGAATCGATTTTTGGCCCTAGCATGAAAAAAGGCTGAAGACCCCTGGATTAACGGATATCCTTCAACCCGAGCGTGCCTCTTGACAGCACGAAATTTCTGGCGGAGCTAGAGAGGTCATCTCTAAGAATTAAACTTTCAAAAGTTGGCAGTTCGGATCCCCATCCCACGGCAACACCTTCTGTCCTCGGGGAGGGGTTCGCGTGCGTGAACATTAATAAGGAAACCCATCCGTCTCCACACGCTCGTTTCACTTTTAGCTTTCGCATCGCGGTTTTGCGGCGGACGGTGTCTCGCCACGGTATAGAAACGCTAATTCCGGACGAGCTAATTCTCGTCCGCCATTTTCCTCCCAGACTGTCTCAATCAGGGCTGCCAACACACGGAATGTAAGTGTTTCGATTCCGCGAGGATCGGGTTGGTTTGGTAGCTAGAATGTTGGCTTGACACCAGGATTTAATCAAAGGGGTGGGAAGATATTTCATTGGTTGGCTGATCTCTGTTTGATTGCAGAGTTTAGGGCATTTTAAGTACAGCACTGCATCCGTCGGATGAGACGTCAAGTCGTGGTCACCTTGCCATTTTTGCGTTATCGTTTAGAACAGCATAACCCTGAGGCCAGGTTTTTCTCCACCCTTCCATCCCAACCCTTCCCTCATGGTGCAGTTGACCTATGCTAATGATCACCTTCTAAAAATACCATACCAAACCCGAATCTTATTGCCATCTCTCCACGCAAATTCTTGGAATGAATGGACGAAAATGATCCTTCAAAACCCATTAAATCAATGTGACGTCACCGGAGGAGTTAGCAGTCGTAAGTTGACGAATAGCGCTAAAAGTCTCTGAGCCATGTGTTACAAAACCAGTGGACGCCTGACATGAATTTCTAAGAGGAAATTCAAATCGTTATTTTTAGTCACTTAAAGATGTGTAGGTATAACCTCGGCTTTGCAAATATCGACAAGGATACCTTCTTTGTCCTACAAGATTATTTCTAACTGTGATAAATTGATGCCATGATAAATTGCCGTGAATATATTTCCTGATAAGTTTTTAAAAAATCAAAACTGGAGTCGGAGGAAATCAAAGCCGAAAAGTTTCACGGCATAGTTTTTGGGAAGTTGGCAGCTCTGCTTTTGACCTGAATTGTGTCTATTCACGGAATTTCGTCAGTCTGGACACCGATTCCGCTCCATTTACTGCTGCGATGGCGGCTGTTCATTTGCGACAGTTGATAATCACGTTTCGTTTTCTCGTGTTATTCTCGCGCTTGCACAACATTCGCACGCTTTAAAAGTCCTTGGTCTGATATGGGGTTGAATCAGACTGGACCGCGAATTTATGAAAAGATTTTATATAGTCTTGGGATGAGGTAAAAGTAGACTGATAAAGTAATAAAAAGGGTCCTGTAATTTATGCTTGCTATCAGCAACTATTCTCAAGTCAATATTATCGGTCATGGGGGTAATACTCATTCAGTTACTCTCAGCTACATTTAAACGACGAAAATAAGTGAAATTTCATTCAGTATAGAGTTTTTCGTATCAGCGATTCACAATGTGTCCTCGTAACTTATGAAAGAATTATTAAATTATACGTGCGCCAGTCAAGATGGAATTGATAAATGGTGTTCTAAATTTTAAGTCCTCTGCAGTAATCCTAACCTCTATTCCTACTCGTACCCGTCGAAATTTTACAATAATCATTATCATAATCATTCTACAGTAATCATTGATTAATGTAGAATGCCCATCATAAAATCTATAAACCCAAGGCGGCAGCCGGGAAGGAACTCTTCCAACTCCAAAGAGAAATTGTTCGTAGGCTTTTAGGATTCATACGTAATGAACTTCAGCTATACCCAACTAAAGCTATCCGAGTTGGAAGTAAGCTAATTACGTTATAAAAATACCGTGAGACTAGACTAACAGTCCTGAGAACTTATCCACAAAGCATCTTCGAGGGAGCAAAATATTTTTATTCGCTCGTTCCACACTCTGTCCACCTGTTTCTCTGAGTGACTTCAATGACAGCCGCTCTAATCTCTGCGAACATTGAAAGCCTGTATCAATGCTATAGGCGTATTCGACGATATTGCTTGATTATTTTAACCCCATTGAAAACTATCCACTCCTCCCAATAATTGCTATCTATCAACGAATCTTCATTTTTTTATGCTGATAGAAAACTTTCAAAATGCCAGAACTTTGGCATAGTTTAAACAACCATACTCATGTAGCCTTCTATACCCTTGGAGCCGGATTTATGCCTAGTTAGCCGGAAAATTATACTGCCGGAACCTTAACTTGAGAATATGTCAAAGTTAAATTAAAGCAAAGTATTTCAGAATAACGTTTAGTGAAAAAGATGACCATAAGTACCCTCGTAAATTCTGACTTTCATGCTTCGAAAAAACTTATCAGGTATTATAAAACCGGCCATTACTCTCATAATCACCATTATCACAATTTTAACATTGCTCCAAAATTCACAACAAGGATTTTCAATTAATTTTAGCCAGCACATTTCTTATCTTCTAAGAACTAGCTTGAAAGTGTTCGGATTCCATTATAAATAAATAAAATCACTATCTTCAAGTAACCTTATCATACGTAACTGGAATCAAAAACTTCAGCAATTTAGGTATGTTTACAATCTTTATGTAAATTAAATTAGTGAACATCTGGCAAAAGTGGATGACTCATGTGGTCCAAGATAATCCGTGGCCCAATGTATGCTCTCCTTAATTATTCATGACCTCCTTCTCTCTCACCTCCTATCTCTCCTTACTGGCTTTGGTGGAGGTAGGGTAACGTGATCTATCACCAATACTAAGGCCGCGGTTTTGAATACCATTGCGTAGTGCTTCTCGCTCACAAGGTATGGATTGGATTCACGCGAATGCAAAAAGAAGTTATTAGGAGAGAGAACTCAAAAAACCTAACATCATTCAAAATCTGAGGTGACGATCAATATTGCTAAGGAAGGGATATGATGGTATGGTATTTGGAGGAGGTGACCGACAGCTTAGGTCATTAGCGCCATGAGGGAAGGGTATGGAAGGAAGGGTGGAGAGAAACCCAGCGTCGGCATTAGCCTGCTCTTAACGAAAGGCGCCAAGGGGACCACGGCTTAACGTCCCATCCAACGGAAGGATTGTTGCGCTTGAAATGTCCTCCACACAACACTCAAGCAGGAATCGGGCAGTCTCTGAAAATTCTGTACCTTTGCCGAGATTTGAACCCGAGCCCACCGGGTGGGAAGCCAACACTCTAGCCACCACACCAACCCGATCCCCTTAAGGAAGGGATATCGGGTTTCTTATCGATTACTGTTGATCACGAGGAGGGTACCGTCCTCTCAACCTTCCTGTAATCTTATATATTATTTCTACTGTATAGATAACTTTTTCTCAACTTATACGCAACCAAACTCTACAAATTAGGTACCAAAATGCACAGAATTTATCAGAAAACATGCGACGGCATGTCTTACTTCTTAAATATTGATATTGTTTCCTAAAATTGGTTTTTAAATAATAAAAAAAAACAAAAACCGGTAAATATTCCTGACGTTAACGGCGCACAAACTGATACATTTGTTCATTTGCAACAATATCTCGCATTCTTTAAATAACTTTTATCAAAATGCGGCTGATTCCACATTCAAGCCTCCTGTTGATACGTAAGTATGAGTCATCATGTGCGTTTAACAGAGGATAGTGTAATTACTTCCAATGTTGTGTTTAAAGAGGTCCTCTGACGACAATTTGTACATGAACATTCCAATTACATTTGTACATAAGACCCTGCCTTTTTTTCTACATTTTAAAATTAGAAACGCGCCTATCCCTCTGTGGACCTGCATTAAAAAGAGTGGAGGAAGCCCGCTGGGAGCGGGCGCATCACGCTCGTAGTATTTTCTTTCTATAATGATACTTCTGCTTGTCTCAGATTTTGAACGAAATTAGGCATTTTTTGTGATGAATTCTTTTATAATCCACAAGAATCCATATCTTGAGAGTGGAAAACATTACTCTATGGGGTGAGTTTTGTTACAAATGACACCGGTTCGATGTAAAACATCGACCATAAAAGCGATGGCAAACTTAGCAATCGAAAAATCGCGTAGCCCCGCATAGCGTGTAATATTAGTACCTGGTGGGAAACCCGAGAACTTTTCTCGTAAGCAACTTGTTTGTTGTAATTAAAGTATCCCTAAAAGGACGGTAGGTGCGCATGAAGCATAAAGTCAGTTACCCTAACATTGAATTACCCTCTTGAATACGGCATTTTACCCAGCATCCTTCCTTCTACTCTACCCTTCAAAGAGTTTTTCCTGGATGTACACAATTACTTATACCACTTATTTTTTATCAGAGCGCGACCCGGGTTTCAATGAATTATCATCATCTTCAGGCGATAATTATATTTAAAATCATAATTAGCGCCTGAAGATGATAATTCATTGAAACCCAGGTCGCGCACTGCTAAAAAATAAGTGGTATAAGTAATTGTGTACATCCAGGAAAAAATTAAAATGGAATACCACAAAGTAAACCAAGAGTTAGTGAATTGTGTTCCTACCCTTCAAGCTTTTCGGCATATCCTTTCCGCTTGAACCCAATCCATGCGGTCGTATCCGTGTTCCGCACATTTTATGACCGTAAAAAATGTTCTAAAAAAGTTCCACCAATCCGTTCGTCTGTATTCCGCAAATGATCAGTAGCTGGTTGCAGTGGCGGCGCGTGCGTATACGCATGTTAGCAAGTGCACACCCAAAGATGAATGAATTATAAAAGAAAACTATTTCTTTGCAACGAGAGGGATAAAAATCCTGTCTGCATATGCAAGAAACATGAAGCTCCGAACGCTACATCTCCTTTTCGAATTCACCGCTCAACAAGTGTGCGATCCCGTGGCATCGCGCCGGGCGCATTTTCGGTCTATGCGATCGCTTGAGAGTGCTCTGGCCGTTTTTTACACTACTTCCTCATAGGGTGTAAGGAAAGGAGAATGAATTTCACCTACCGTCACTTGTAAAGGTGTGTTTAGAATAATTATTTTCATGCATGCTAATATTATTTCTGTTCATGCAATTTTAAGGGTAGAATAAACCAGTGATATGTTTTGCTTGCTATGTATTCTATTACGACGAAATATGATGCTCATGGGTTAGTATTAACATAATATAATTAAATCATCCTATATCTGCTCTAATGCACACCCTAGATAAATTACCACCAGCCGCCACTGGCTGGTTGTTTGTTTTGTGAAAAGAATTCTCGGAATCTGCGAAGACGAATTAAGAAAAACTGGCTACTTTTCCGTCGTGGGACCTCCGAGTAAGCTGCCGGAATATGGGATCCTCATGAGATAGGCTTAATCAACGAGCTGGCGTGCGAGCAGTTGGCTTTCCCTTGGGTTAGTAATGTCTAATATCTCTACCAGTTGAAGAACAACTTTATTTCACAAAAAATCAAAATGTTTTCGGCCTAAAGGTACCAGGCATATATAAATACTATCCATATATTTACTTCATATACGATCTATTGCCGTTGGCGTAGCAGCAATGAGCAAAGTTGGGACGCTCGCGGTCAGGAAAGTTGAGTTAGGGGTAACGTGCGGAATAGGGACAGTTTCAGTCAAGGCAGCTTTGGGAAATTTGCGGAAAACGACATTCCTATCTACCGAGTCAGGTAAAATGTGCGAAGCACGGATGAGTCGCTCCTTCATTGCGATGGCTTTATTTAAAAAAATTGTTTAATTATATTAATTTAATAGTTAAGACTTCAATTTAATTAATGGAATAAAACTTATTAAATACTCATTTAATAGTTAATACTTAATACTTGTATTTAAGATGACTAAGATCGCAATTTTACGTTGTTTCTTACGGAAAAAAATTACGTGATACTTGCCATGATCCCACCTTAGAGATTGGGTGAGAATCGGCTGGACGCCCTAAATGCCTCATGTCATTAAGGAATGCCTCTTATAGTACTCGCATAGTGAGGAGGTAAGAGGTGGGGTTGGGGTATAGGTAGAGGTCGCGGTACCTCGAGGTAACACAAATGCATTGCGTGTTATGGGCGCGCGCATAGTGAGCAGGTCGAAGTAGAGGTGTACCTCACGGTTAACCAGGAGGTCGCGCGAGACCGCTAGACAAACGAGTTTTTCTTTTCGAGCAGTGTGTCTCGAGGTATATCGGGACGCTTCTCCGCGATTCTACCGTTCTACCCCTTCCCCTACCTCTAACTCTTATGAAAAATATTCAAATGTATGAAAACGCTTCAGTTGACATCCTAATGCATTCCTGAAATGTATCTAGGCACTCCTTTAGTTGCAAATGCAGATGGTATTATCTCTCCCACACCTTGTCGCACTTAATTTATGGGATGAGCACTGAATTCACGATTACTTAACGTACCAATCAGCCACCACTTACATGCTGTCAACATGTCGTCACTATCATCACTACTGTCGCTCAACATTGTAAAAGTGTTGAATACAACCAAATAACCGTTATACTTGACGCCACACAGTGGAAGATTGGCTCGTGGTCGAGTCTGTGGAAAAGCCGCAAGCGCAAACCTCTGGGTATCCCTCAACCTCTACTTCCGATTACGGCCGCTAGGTAGCGTCTCTCTTGTATGGAATCTCGCATCATTGTCGCCCTTATTAATGGCCCGTTTTTCTCTTTTCTCTTCCCCCTTCTCTTCCCTTCCGCCTTAAAAACGCGCAGGGACCTCCGCCACGCCCACCGCAACGGAGTGCACCCGGAGGGCCGGGAGTCTGCCGAGGAGGAGACGGCGTCCTCGTCGGTGTCCAAGGCGTCGTCGGCCGGACCGCCTTCCTCCTCCCCGGAAGACTCCTCCTCCCCCTCCGAGGGTCGCCGCGGGGGCGGAGGCCGGGGGCTGCGCGGCGGGAGGCGGCGGAAGGACAAGGGGAGGAGGAGGCGGGGCGGGGAGGGGGAGGATGGCGGGGGCGGCAAGAGGAAGGGCCCCGACCGGAAGAAGTGCCGCTGCAAGAGGAGGCGGAGAAAGGTGCATGATCCGGCTAAGGAGACGGCCGGCGTCTGCCCCGAGGGGTGGTGTCGGCGCGGGGGCAAGCGGCGGGCGGGTCGCAGGCGGTCCACGACCACGCCCACCCCCGCGATAGAGTCACGTGCATTTTAAAAATCTCGACGCTCTCCGACGAGACAAGCAATCAATGCAAATATCTGCGATTCAGATCACTGTTGAACGCCTCCTTTTTTATACGAATATTTCTCTATTGACCTTGATTGATTTTTTTTAACTTGAATAAAATGTAGTAAGTCTCGACGTCGTGGGTTCGCGCTGATGGACAGATATGATAATCGATGCGACGTGAAACAGAATCAGATTTTCGTGACTATTTTCATGCAATGTTTTTACCAAAAATGTTGATTTTCTCTATAAGTATATCACCAAATTTTAATATTGAAAAAAATAATAAAAAGTTAACGGTTGTACAGGTTAAAGTTATGAGTAATCCTAGTCTCCACTCTTGAATTCATACAGTATAAGTGGCGGATCCAAAGAGGGGCTGGGAAGGCAGTAGCTCCCTCCTGGGGTATCCAATTTACACTAGATAAAAAGTTAATTTTGTAGAATTACTACAAATATTCCCAAATGTTTGTCCTAAAAACTGAATTCTTTGGAAGATTAGCAATGAAACGACGTTAAAGTGTCGTTACAAGCCTCGAAATTCTCAAAATTTTCGTAATTTCCCAGACCCTCACTACTGCTGAAAGGTTACCTGCCACGCCCCCCATCTTTTCCCTATCCTGTATTCGCCAATGTATAGTATGGATTGGCGTAACATCGCATCAGACGTGAATCGGAACGACGCGACGTAAATCGATGACTTACTATATTCTTTGCCAACGTTTCCCCTATGAACGCCAATGTTTTCCCTTAGGGTAAGAAATGTGATGAAAAAATGATACAATTTAGAGAAATATCTGTATCCATAACGTTGGCAAAGAAGGTAAACATTTTATTCAAGACCTCTTTTTGTTAATTCCTCCGGCTTAATATCACTCAGTGACAAACAAGAGGGGGAGTACTTCCTTACTTTATGAGGCCATTTATTTTCTGGTCCTTTTTAATTATTAGATGACGCAGCAAACTAGAAGGTATCTAAATTCTAATTTTTCATAGTCAATCATGGCAATCGACTCAAATTATGACCATAAATGCGGAAGAACATTTACTCCAGTTTTCATCTCGTAAAATAACACGCCAAGTCAATCTTATTTCAATCAAATTTAAAGCAAAAGTTACCATCTCTCAATTGAGAGGATATGGCTTTCTTTAAGCCCACTCTGAAGCCGTTTGCAAGAATCGGGTGGATTAACGTGAAGAAAAAGATTATATTCCAAAGTCGTTTCACTTTTTAATCGTAGATAATGAATTACAGTACCACCAGGGAAAAATTCATTAACCCTTCCTTTCTTAGCATCTTTACTATTAAATCAGTGGATATAAAACATTCTATAGTCATCCGGTATAGTGATATAAGATGGCATTGTGCTAAAATGGCCAAATTAAGTCGAGATATTCCTTATCTATGATGTGATAATGGAGTTGGTACTTTACCATCGGTATGAATTACCGAAATGCGTGTAACTAGGAAATTTAATTACGGAGATCTACGCAAAACTCCAAAACTCTGAAACTGTTATCATATGTGTGTTTCAGTAGCTTTTATGAAAGGAAATAATCAATAATATCCCGGCCAATACCACTTTATTACCCTAACTCATGAATTGCAGAGGAAAATCAGGGTATTACATATTAATTTCAACCATGCTCCCAGAGCCAATTCACAACCCCTGCGAAAACTATGCTTCAGAGAGGTCATCGTATAAAATAAACTTCCGCTCAAAGAGGTCACTATAAAAGGTTCTACTCTACCCTTCTCGCTTTATCCCATTCTGTGGGGCTCTTTTAATATTAGGAAAAGTGTAATTAGGTATAACGAACTACGTTCTTTTAATTTAAGCTACAAGTATTAGAATATTGTCATAAAAACGTTTTGTCCGATCCGGTCCCCCTCACATTCGCAAACCTCGCGTGACGACTTTGCAAGTCACACCAGGTGGTTACTTTCACTCGATTTTCATTATTTATTCTGGAAGGAGAACAGTTTCCCTCATTGCTGTCCCACCGTTTTCTTGCCAATGGCACGAGGGGAACTGCCTTTCATTTTGAGTATTGACAATCTCCACCTCCCCGTTCATAATTACAGCGAAGTGTAATACATTTCTTGACTGGCAAATATTGTCACCAAAATGCCGCACCTTTCACTGTATTCACCGAATCCTAGTATATCTTCTCATCCACGATAACCGTAATATTTCGAAATCAAAATTACAAGGGTTGCCGCACATCTGGAAACAATTAGGAAAAATAACAATTTTTGGCAGTTATATATTTTAAAATGGCCTGGGGAAAACCTGGAAGTGTTAGTTTTTTTTCATTTTGATTGTTTATATTTCTTTAGTTCTAGTGAGTAATACAATTATCAAAATATTATTTTATCAAAAACAATAATATTTCTTTCAGACGATTAAGGCGATTCCAATAATTAGTAATGAACCAAAATGATCAAATTGGCTTATCCCCTAATTCAGGCTTTTTGCAAGTACAGTAGTTAAGATTCTTCGGTGATATAACTTAAATCTTAGAAAACGCGGAAAGTATAGGAAATTCTAACATTGAGTCTGTAGCAATCCTGATTCTCAAAATACTCGTTTTGCTATTTGAAAGTTGAAATGCTTTTTAAATGAAAACCTACGGTTTTGAAAGCGTAGCGTGTTCCTTGGCCTTCATTTCGACGGTGCGTACAAACCGTTGTTTCTACGTTTGTGAGGGACGAGTTTGGTAGCAATAGCAATCCCCATGGCAAGTGTCTCCCCAATTTTACCGCCGCCAATATCAACTCGTCGTCAGGTGGGATTATTCCTGAATCCTCACCAATTCAACCAATCAGCATCTCATTACAGGGTCGTGGTCATTGCGCACTAGATGCAATGGGAGAAAGATATTCGGCCAAGTTGATTTAATCGCTTTGCTTGCCGTTTTGTGCCGTCGAGGCTCGATACGCTTATTAAAAATAGGATTAGTATATGCTAAGCTTTGACACATATTTTCGCGCCCGTTTTTCTCTTTAATGTCGCTCATAAATTTCCGCACGAATGACTGGTAGTTAAAAAGTTTCCGGGTGATGATATTGCCCTATTGATTCCCACACGATATTTTGAAAAACCCTTGTGCTCCTGTGGAGTTCGGGTGAACAATTATAATGTTCATGAGATTCAGTATGTTTAGGAATGCGATTGAGTCTTCGGAATGTTCGTGAGTATTTTATTTCCTTAAAACCAAAACGCACGCGTTACGCTAACTGCAACTGCCTTCTGTGCACTTTTAATATTTACAACTTTGCCTTTTGACGTCTTGTCAGATTCTGAATAGTTTTAAAACCATACTTCGGAGAAAAAATAAAAGATACAGGATTTTAGGAATACATTAGATAGTAAAATAAATATTCGAAATTTGTATCGGCTTATAATTGCAAAAAGAAAAGCTTTGTACCTCAAAACATGATTCAATCTGTCACATTTGATTTTGTTAAACCTGCATGCAGTCTCTTTGATAATAACTGCCACCTAGGGCTAAATCGCTGATCTTAATAACCTTGCAACTAACGAATGATAAATATTTGTTCGAAGATATTAAGAGAGCCTTTCAATATATGAAAATGCTATAAGCATTAATGGGTGAAATGTGAAATCGGGTGAATGTATGTAACATCTAACTGTTAGAACAATATGTCTGAACGAATGCTTTCAAAAACGTTACGTTTTATGGCGATATTCAGCTACTCTTGCACAAACCACTTTTTGATCTAAATTAATTGCCGTAATTTTTTTTATTACCGATGGAATAAATAAAAAAATACGAGTTAAAGTAAAAAATTCTTTGCTTCATTGAAATTGCAGATCCCAGAAAATAAGCAGCACTGAATGATTGAAAAGATTACTTCATCTTCTCAATATTTAATGTTTTTTGATCGATTAAATAAAATCGGGAAAATAAGATTGGGGTGATTGAAAAAAATATTAATATATAATTTCCATAATTTGACGTAATTAATTTGCTTGATCAAGGTTTTGAGAAGAAGGACGATCTTTTGAAGAATAATCGAGTTTATTGCAGGTTGTGCACGCAATCTTCGGCTAGTTCGACCGAGGTTAATCGCGAAAACTCAATGCTATTCAGAAACATAAACCTTGAAAAGACGACCAAGTCGTTTTCCTCCGTTTGAACCAGCCGAGTCTGGCTGAAACGTGTATTTCTCACGTTTTAGGTCCCCGCTTGACCTTCAGATTTGACCGCCATTAGCATAACCACAGCGTTTCCTTCTGAAATTAGAGAGTGGTTTCATAATGGCCTCCTAACGGCAGTTTTTTTTCGCCAATGATTCCATTCGTCACAGCGCATGGTGGTGATTAGTTCCATGTCTCACTGTTATCTTAACCTTCATCCATTTTTAAATCTAACGAATCGCAAACTATGAAAGACGTTAAAACCAAATTTAAAATTTCTGTGATAAAAATTGTCCACCCCTTCACCATAATACCTACTTATTAATCAGCATTCCCCTTCTCACCCAGTTTCATGCCAACTTTAGTCAATTCTTTGTTTGGTTGGTTTCTAGTTTCAATATTTAAGGGCATGGGGTCATTTCCCTGTTAATTCCCTTCTAGGAAATGAAGGAATAAAAATTGTTAAGGTTCACTATTATATAAATATGGGCACGACCCGGGTTTCGTAACGTAGTTACATCTTCAGGTGACTCGTATTACATGCATCTTATATTTATACATACATATTGAATACGACAGTAAGGGCATCAATCGGATGGGAGTGGATTGGTTGGGGTGAGGGTTAAGCAGGGAATGAAGGGGGAGGAGGAGCAGCCTTGGTTTGGGACGAGGGTTTTTCCTGTGTGGATAGGTATCTGACCAGCGAGGGGAGTGCGGGGTTACGGTAGGTGAGGAGACGAGGGCTAAGGAAGATAGCGGTGTTGGAGAATAAAGAGAGGATTAGCGGGGGTGCATTCGGGTCGTGCCCATATTAATATAACAGTGAACCTTACAAAGTTTTACTCATTTATTTCCAATACGGAGAGGTTTCACAAAGTCAAGCCTGGAGTTATTTAAATTCCCTTTTAGTATAGACCAATTTTCTCCACACCCACCATGCCTTGCACCTCCTCGTCCCTCTTAATCTTCGAGCGCTTCACTTCCTCCATGTCCACATCTCGATCGTCTCGTCTCCTCTCAGACTTTTCCTTCAATTTCCGCATCATATATCGCTATAATCCATATCAGACTATACACCAGCTTTTTCTTTGCACTCTTACATAACTATGTTTGCATTGGCTCTTTGCTATTCATGGACACTGGCTTTGCAAACGGAATTCTCTTCCTCATGTCCTTGCTGCTGCATCCGTTTTCCATTCATTACTGACCAAATAATTCCACGGGTTGATCTGCTCAAGTTTGTTTTTACTTTCTTTTTCTTGTCCCTCACATTCCGAGATCGCGATATTTTATAAAACCGCATTCGTTAAATCTTCTTGTAACTGAGCTTCGTACTGTATTCTTAGCGCCGTTTATCTAACGCATCATTCCTAGCTTGCAACCCTATCGCCGAATGAATTATCAATTGCTGGTGATCCACGACCCTCACTGATTTAAACATCGATGGGCTCGTTACTCAAGTATTCTTTTATTGGCGATTTAAACAGAGCTTTCAAAATTAGAACACCCGTATTATTCCTTTTTTTCGTTCCATCACCTACTTTTCGGGCTATTCGCGCCGAAGAATCAACGGCCTTAACCCTTTTGAAGATAAGTTGATGACATCACGAACTCCTGCCGGGAGGGTCACCGCCTCTATGTTATTCCTGCGCCTCGCGCATCGGTCTGACTTGGTTCGTTGTTGTTTGCACTGTTGTGGGCAATATCTTCCTTCAACGAGAGATTCTCCCTGAAAGAGTTAACGAAACGAAGTTTCTGCAGTTTTATTTTATTTTTAGTGTATGAGAGAGCGGCTGTATGAGTTTTTTTCGTTTTAACTCATCTTTCTCTTCCAACAACCGATTTTTCTAATGAATTGCGACCTCGGATTAAAAAGAACGACCTCATTCCCCACTTACTCTCCCGCCTCTAACTCATCCCACGCCTCCCTCGCTATTTCCGCTGCATACACGTTATACAGCAAATGGGATAGCGGACAGCCAACAAAAAGCATTAAAGAACAGAAATTAACCTCGGGCTATTCGCGGTATATTTTTTCCGAAACAAAGATACTGAAACTTTATTTGAAATTATACTTGAAATTTTATTTGAAATTACACTAGCCGGCCACCCGGCGTTGCTGGGGAAGGATAGTACCCAGAGATGTGGGAAAATTGGAACTTTGAACTCATGGTCATGGCAGGATTTTTATGTTTTCTCCTTGAGAGTGTCAAGAGGTGTACCTACCCGTGAGGATGTCCACCCGCAGAAGTCGTACGACGTGACGTAACAAACTGTAACTGTAATGAGAAAATGATGCTAAGGACGCAACCGAAAGTAGCACTATGACGTTTGGGAGTATGGGATGCACTTATATACCAACTTTGGTTGCAATCCGTGCAGCCGTATGGAACCGCATAGCCGACAGACAAACAGACATCATCTTTTATATCTATTCAGATTAAGTGGCTGGATGAGAATGGGCGTGGCTTTAATCCGTTGTCCTCTCTCTCTCCTCATTGTGTGGATCAGTGGCGCCACAACCGCGTAGCGAAATCCCGTCGAAAGTTTTCGGGGAATCCCTAAGGTTCGCGTTCGCGCCCCACCAAAAGAGCGGTATCACGAGGTCGATGATCCGATTACTCTCGCGCTTAATTCTCCACGCGCGAGGAGCCAGGGTGGAGCAAAAAAATAATCGGAGCGGTTCTTTTTTCACTGCAGACGAAAGAAAAGAAACGGAGGGATTGTTGGGCGGGTGAGAGATTCCGGTCCAGTCCCGGATCTTGACTGATCGTTTTTCGAGGCGACGACGTTGCCTTGATCGACGCGAAAAGGACTAATTCGTGAAGCCCAGCAGGAGAATGAAGCGTGGCAGTAGAGGCGATACGAATAACTGAAAACACTGGCCGTATTCAGGCAGTGTGAGCGCTTAGAGCGCCACCACAGCAACATACTAGGGAGTGAGAAGATAAGGGGAACAAGTGATTTTTTTTCTTTTCAAAACAGAGTTAGGTACAGAAATTGATGGAATAAATATTCAAAAACTTGGTTGTCAAGGTATACGAGTGAGTCTCTATCCTGTGTTGACATCGAGCGGAAAATCAAATGCACAACTGAATATCTAGTTGATCTAGTTTGTTTTCTTTACTGAACTTCTGTTCCTAACTTTATTTAGAAAAAAATCACCTGTACCACTTGGCGTCTCATCCCCTCAATTATGTGGTATCGTTTCCTCTTGAGTACGACCTCTAGCTAGCAGCTGAGTTTGAGTACTCACCAGGTAAGTCCCTCAAGGTGACACTTGGGAGACTTCCCTTCTCAGTCTTTTCTCAGTGGGCTCATCCTCAGTTACTTGCCTGGGTACTAGTGGCTGATTGTTGGGAGTCCAAATATTGGCTGATAGCTGTCCAATGGTGTAATGCTAGTCGATTCAAAACACCCTCCGTAGAGAAAAAACGACTTTTTCCGATGATGGAGGCTGAGAATATGCTACAGTCCGGCCGCCGAGAGTTGTCCGATGACAGGCAGAAGCTTAGGTTAGGGGTAGGAGGCAAGGTGTGCCGGGCAGGAAAGGGAAACGCCCACGTCACGTGTAAACAAAAGAGTTCCATGAAGAAAGGAGCCGGAAAGGACAACGAGTTTGAAGGAATCAAAGGAAGAATCCCTTCTTTTAGTGATTCGAAGAAAGGGCTTGTTTTGGTTGTAAAGGCTAATTTCGATGGTTCATATGGATATGACAATGTTGTATGACTAGGCGAGGGTGTGAGGTGAGGTTTGGGGACGATTTTTAAGCTATCTTGAGTGCAACATAAACACAGGGTTCCCACTCAACCGTGAAAACCTTAAAACCGTGAATAAGCCGTGAATTTCGTCTACCGTGAAATAAAAACTGGAAATAGCCGTGAAATTCGTCATAAAACCTTAAAAACCTGTCGAGGTTGATTGTAGATCTACGATTGACGGATGAAAAGAAAAATCAATTTTTCGATCATATTTCAAGGCCAGTCACTCGCAGACACTGTCCACGCATTTATCTGCCCGAAGCCCAAATATTGGTCCGTATGTCATGGCGACACACACACCTTAATGCTGTGATTGGAAGACCGTTAGCCAAGGCGATCATCATTAACCCTGGCGAGAAATCAGACACCTCTTCACTTCCCTGTCACCCTCCATTTGCCCACTCACAAACTTTAGTCGGCCCCAAATTTTGCTAATGATAGGCAACGTCATAAGAGATTGCACTTTCATTGCTGCGTTTGCACTCCCGGCGTTTATCGCCTTTGCTATATTTTTAGTTAACGTGCGGCCAGTGATTGTTATGTGATCAATATTTCTTCCTAAAATGGCTTATCAAAAGACCGTGGATTTGACGCAATTTTGACCGTGAAAACCTTGAAAAAAAAGTGAATTTTATAATTAAGTTAGAGTGGGAACCCTGCTACAGATTCTCCTAGTGTATCGACTGACAAGGAGTTCTTTGGTTTCCCAACGGGTAGATGTGACGTTTACCACTATTCGCACGTGCATAGAAAGATTAATTTCAATGGGATTTAATTGGCAATGAAGATTTCTTCGCATTTCCATATTCGTTCAGAATAATCCAACTTGTAAACTTTGGCGAGCTATCGAATTGGCCGCTGGTATGGGTAGAGCCGTTAGATATGCATCCGGGAGGGTGTGAATGGGTTGAGAAGAGATGGGAGCCCAAATGGGATCCCAAATCGAGGGAGAACCATTTTTTGCCCACGGAGAATTTTTCTTCCCTCCGCGCAGGCCTTTGAACTCGGTCCCTCCGCCTCCACGCCTTATGCCTCCTCAACCCTCTCCGCACGTGGCGAGAGAAGAAAGGCCGCGAGAGGAAAATAAGAAAGAGAAAAGCGCGTATCCTTTCCACCCTCTCGGGGCCCCCCACTGGAGAAAGGCTCAACGCGGACGGTATTTGGCCGGAGTGGACCACGTCCAGACAGCGTTTGCCCCGTCAAAACATTCAGAGCGCCCGGGCGCCCCTCCCCGCGTCCGTCTGCGACTTGTTATGGCCAAGTTGGCCGCGCGCGGGACCAGTCCCCCTTGTGATGGAGCCATTCTTCATCTTGGCACACAGATAAATGGGCAGGCGACGTGGAAGGTCGCGCTCTTTGATGCTTCGGAATTCAATTTTTGAAAGGTGGGTTCTGTCCCCTTCTGCGTGTGCAAAATATTTGGGCTTGCGAGTCGGAACTGTTCCCGAATTGAATTGCTCACCGATTTCCACATGATACATGTAAAGTTATACAAGAATGCGGCAGGTTGTTTATGATTGGTGGTTTATCCTCGATTTAAGCTTGCATTTCTCTCCATCTATGTATTCATCTCCCATCACTTATCATGATACAAATGCTCCATCCCTTTCCTTTTGAATAGTCTCTTTTTGGTTTTTATCCATTTTTCCATTTATTTAGTTAAACTAGTGTCTTCAATTAATGAGAAAATATTTATTAGATTTTTCTCTCTTTCTTATCCAATGTTTCTTCTCTGTTTCCAATTTTTTCCATCGATTCGTTTCTTCGTTCAGACTCCCTTTTCTGCAACTTATTCTCTACCAACCCACCAAGTCGCGATAGCCTAGTTTTATTCCAAACCATGCGTCTAAAATATTTGCCTCTTGGTTCGGGTAAAAGAAGGCAAAAAATTAAATTAGAATTAAATGTTGCCAGGGTTCATACTAAGCAAGAAAACAATTTTATCCTTTCGTAAATAAGACTTTTGCCGAGGATTAGTAGTAGAGTTTAAAAACGTACAACATATATTGGTACTCAAATATTTTTTCTTGCAGAATCAGCAGCCAGATCAAATGGTATATATCGGTCAATAATGATCATTTGGCCTGCGGCAAAATCAGAGAAGACGCTAGCTATTAATACTTCATTACTGGCTGACTGATTCGCTGGACAGATTTAGGTCGCTGTTTTGGGGAGGGAGGTCCATCATCGTCCAATGCGTCTTGGTGGTATGCAATATATCTAAGCATTAATGCTACAGAACTCTTATTCGCGCAGACAATTGAATTTTATATTCCTCAATTATTTTTAAACCCTCTTAAGTAAGATGGTCACAGAAAATTTTTCATTTGAGATCCCTCTAAATATTACCATCTTTTCAATTTTTCAGATATTACGAAGGGGAGGACGCAGGGCCCCCCCTTAATCTGCAACTGGATGTTTGCAAGCCTGGTGCCAGCACCAAGGAAAAGCATTATTCCTCCCTGGGGCGTTCTCCCTGAATTCTCTCCTCAATTCATCATAATTAGAGCTACCTGCACTCCCGCTGCGATCGGTTCGAATGTCGACCTTGAAGAGTGGTGTGAATAGCCGGGCAGGGTATCATAAACACGGCCGCAGATTCGACCAGACGGGGTCTTCCCTTCCATCGAGCAGATCTTCACCCTTCCTCATATTTCCCATAAAATGCTAAGTCACGTAGCCAAAGGGAGTTGGAAAGGTTTTTGCCCCGCTTTGGATTCTTGATGGCCTCCCGAATTTTTGCTAGCAGTTTATCGCGAGCGAGAGACTGCAAATCGGCGGAGTTCGGTCAAGCCGCACCTCCTCTCTGGCCGCATGAAACGAATGCCGATCGTATGGCTGGATACGAGCCTGGGAAATTCAGTTTATTTTTTAAAGGAGGGAAATTCTTTGTATATTTATCACCTTCTGCATGGATATATATTGCGGGATACATTCATTCAATATTTAATGTTGCTATTTGATTTTATAACTCACCAGGAAGAGTGAATTTGTTTATATCACCGCACCTCCGTGCCGCTGTATTCTAGCGATGATCCTGACTTCCAAGGTTTCGAAATGCGCTTTTGGTAAATTTTTAATCATATTTTGCCGTGTAAAAGTGAACGACTTTAAAGAAAATATTTCATTATTTCTTCAGTGGTTCTTCAATATTTATTGTTGCATTTTGATTTGATAATTTACAAGGACGAGTTTAGGGCACTTCGAAATGAACTTGAGGTATTTGTCGCAAGAAATTAACGGTGATATTTAGTATAGGAGTGATATCTATCAGACACATATATGGTTTTCACCTCACAGATTGTGGAATGGTATGTATTTCCCTCAATGTTCCCTAAATGGTATTTTCATGATCTTGGAAGCTTGAAACCTCGGTTGTCATCAACATCACAAGAATCCAGAGCCACGAGGGGGCGGAAATTCAAACAAATTTATGAGTTCCAATTAAAAAGAAAGCATTTAGCAGCAATATTGGGAGTCCTAACTTTCTCCTAAAAATCTGAGGGCGTCATTAACTGGATGCATTTCATATCCAGAAATTTTGGGGTTCTTGTCCAGGGGCGGATCCAGGATTTTTTCTGGGGGGGGCACAAGCAAGGCCGTCCAGGATTTTGTTCTGGGGGGGGGGGGCACAAGGATACCTCGTGATACAAAACGAACACAATGATAATGGGACCGTATTAAAAATCTTGCATTTTTTAAGGGTCTGGGGGGGGGGCAAGTGCCCCCGTACCCCCCCTCCCCCCCAGACCCTAGATCCGCCTATGTTCTTGTCCATAGCCGATTTATGTGGAATCTTCGCAAATCCAAACTCATCCATTTTCAGTACAAGAGGACTTATTGCGATTCATTCTCCTCGTTTGAAGAGGTCCTCCATTGCCAGTAAGAGATCCAGCCAACGTTTTGCACTTGAGCAAGTTCGAAGGTCGAGTAAATGATTGGAGCAGGGCACGAGCCATGCCAGATTCCTCATTGCATCGCGCGCAAGCTTAACGACGTATTTCACATCAAGAAATCTTAACGAGCAGGCTTTTTTCCTTGGTTGCCAAATCAAACATGGCCACATATAGTCCATGGCGTAGATGTCGGAGGAACTCTTAAAAAAATATTGAATTTAACACGTTCATCTTTAGATCATTGTCTTAATACTATGAATATAATGGCTATATATTTTGGATTAGTCAGGAAACAAGGGATTTCATATTAATGACAAACCACGAAAAACTCTTCACAGAAAAGGTTACATAAAATAACATTGAGAAACACCATTCCATAGCCTGTGTGTCAATTAAAAATTTCTGCGTTAGAAAAGGTTTAGTGTCTTTGGAATTGAATTGCACTGCATACATTGTTCTCCAGAGGAACGTTATTTCAATGAGAGGGGATGGATTCAATAAAACAGAGGGCCAATAAGAATAATTTAATGAAAGGTATGATGGCTTTAATGTACGATTACTAGAAGAAAGGGACAATGAAAATGGAACATGTACCCGCTTTCAAGAATGGAAAATGTCACTTCGGAAGTGGCATAAAGTGTTGAGAACTACCAAATATGAACTGAAAATATTTGTTACACCATATGGAGATTGCTTGGCTGAAGATCGTTCCTTTTCGATTATTTTGAACTTTTTTCCTACCGTGAAATTTTCCCCTAATCTTTGTCGGTCTATTTATGTTTCTTGATTGTCACCGTGAATTCAAACGAGTGCAATTATTCCAATCAAAGGAAAACATTTCGCAGCAAATTAACGAAAAAGCTGGTCTTCATTAATTTTAATTTCTTCCTTCACTTAGAAAAGCTTTTCAAAAGTATTTCTGTAGGATATCCTATATCACCCTGAAATCTCTAACGAATTGTTTCATCGGGAAAATGACGAAGCAAATGATATATTCCTCTTCTAGTGTAATGATTTCTATACATCAAGCCAATGTGAACAAATGTTGCTGAATAATGAAATGAAAAACTAGCGGGATAAGCAAGAAGGAATTCCATATAAACAAGGCATAAATTGAGGAATAAAATGTGAATCGTTAACTCGGCAGGATAACTAAGTTTTGGCTTTTCAGCTGAATTCAACTGCCCTTCGAACAGTTGCCGGTTGCTAAGCGATAAATTACTCGACAGGGCTAGGCATTATGGATATGTGTAACTATATCAACAATCTATTTCTTTTGACTCTCCGGGATTCGTATCAGAATCTATCTATCGTTAACATGTTTTTTTTTAACTAATGACAAGGATGATTGGGAATTTGGAGATCCTAGTTCGTATACTTATCTAATCAAATAATTAGTTTAACAGAGAATCGCAATTGAAGTGTGCATAAATTAGCACGTTTTCAAGCACTTTCCTGGAAGGTGCTCTAACGAGGTCCATCGCGACATCCATTCATTTTTATCGGGGTAGGTACTTAAATCATAACACACCTTATTTCAGTTTATATCGAATTCCTATACATACATTTACAGTTGTAATCTATCTTCTCTTCTAGTAAACAAACATCCCATAGTAGGCCATAGAAAAATTTCCTTTTTCCAGATAAAATTTCCACAAAGGACACCCAATTTTTAACGACATTCGAATTAGATCAGTCATGGGATTACATTTTGAAATTTCCATCACAAATTCATTTGCTTCGTATCTCCTCCTGTAGGGTTCCACCAAGAAACGAAGTAAATTTCGTTTCCATGAAGATATTCACGAATATGGTGTTCCAGTTCTTCTATTTACGATATCATAAAAATTCACTGCTATTACATATTTTCCGGAAACAGCATTCGAACTAAATCATTTATCCAAGGCCTCATGCGGTATGGGTGATGGTATTCTAAGCACGGTGAAAGCATTGATCACTACAATAATAGGAATATAGTTTATATAGTAGAATATAGACAAAAAACTGGTAAAGACTTCATTATACAAAGAGTTTAACGACAAAAATAAAACTTAGTCACGTCACAATACCACTAATAGAATCATTGATAAATGAATAATTACAAATCTCTGTATAGAGATTCACTTTAAGTACAGAACTCATAGCGTTGGATGGCACGTGGTCCCCTTCGGGGGCATCCATTAAATACGTGAGATGATTTTGGCTATTTGTGCCCCCCCCCCCTTTAGTGAGATATCGTGAGATTTGGCTCGACCCCCTCCCTCTAATCTCACGTGAGATTGTACAAAACGCGTATTTTCAGTATAAACACGTTGATCTAAACGTCAATGCGTTGTATTTATTAAAAAAATAATTTGTTTAATTATTTTCATTTAAGATTAGTTAAGGCTGGTATTTTAAATTATCGAGATCGCTATTTTACACTGTTTCTTGCGGAAAAAATACGTGGTACTTGCCAGGACCTCCCCTATCCTCCACGTGAGATTGGGTGAGAATCTGCTAATCCCCTCCCAACCCCTGAACGCCTCACGTAATTAATTGATGTCCCCTTTCGTTTCGCACATGCCGACGCCGGGTTTTTCTTCACCTTTCCTTCCCTAATGGCGCAAATGACATCATCCATCGGCCGCCTCCTCCTATTACCATGTCATATCATGAGTTTGGTAAAATTGATTAGAACAACGTATAAGATCGTATCAGGCTTGATTTTGTTGAAGTTTGCTATATCCATGATAAAAAAACAAATGGTAGTTTCCACACTATTTAATTTAGCACACAACGACCGACTATGGTTTTAACACTTTGAAACATGACAAACACACCTTGAAAATGACACAAAGTGTTGAAACCATGGCCGTTCGTTTAGTCTTAAATTAAATGGTGTGGAAATTACCATTTTTGTTCATATCATGATTAGAATAACATGAGAAGCGACGGGGCACAAGTAACGGTCATGCAGCGCTCGACCGAGCGAGAAAAAGCTTAAATGCATCCAGCTTATCCAGTCGATTCGACCAAGTGGTCCATTTTAATGGGTCACACAGCCACCTCTCTCAATTGTTCGCGCAACGGGAGGTCATCGCATTGTTGTTGAGTCCCATGGAGAGTCTGTAGAGTGACTGATAAAGCGAGTCGCGGGCGCGGGGCGTGTTGTGTCTGGGAATTGAATCGCTGCTGGCTCGGCGGTTCGCGAGGAGGGGGTCGCGACGGGTCGAGTGTACAGGTCGGCGGAATTAAAACTCTCTCTCTCTCTGCACTCCTTCCGCCAGCGAAAACCTTCTTCCAACTGGGTGGACACAAAATTATCTCAATTTCGAGCAGTCGGTCGGTCGGAGGGAAGAGTAGACTAAACAAGTGACAGAAGCATCGTAGTGTATGATCTGATATCCGCAGGGGAATCCAAAACAATTAATCTTGTGAGTTACGAAGATTCAGGCGATGCGATTGGAATTCAAGCATGATATGATACGGGTTAACACTTTGAAACCCGTGGTATTTTCATGTGCGGGCAACGAGAAACCGAGGGCTTTTGTTGTTTTTTTAATAAAAATAACATTTCACAATCAGGAAAAGTACATTTAGAAGCCGTTAACCCATTCGCTTACAAAGACGGCGATTCGCCGGTCTCAAATATTACTCTATTTCCCACCTTTTTTGTGCATGAATGTTAAATGTATTCATCGATTATGTTCCCTATTGCTTTTATGTTCCCCTAATACATGTTTCTATGCTGTTATTATATCCCAGTTCATATTTCATTCATGTGAGGGCTCGGGACCCTGTCATAAAAGATACATCCGAGGTATTCTAGGGCTTAGGCGTCAAAACGTTAAGTTCAATTTTGCTGGTATGTGATGAAATTCAAGAATATTCGATTACCACCCAAGTTGCAATACTTTACCCGTCATATTCGGGTAAAAAACTTACTCTAGTGCGGGCTCAAGTGCATTGTGTATCCTATTGACAGCTTCATTTAAACAGTATACGTAAGTGCGCGATCGCGCGCAAACATCACATCAAAATCAATATATCACTTCAAGATTAATCTATCGCAGCTTTAAGATTACTGTTATTTTGTAAGATAACCGAGGGCGTTGTTAAAATCCCGGGTAATAATCAACTATGAAATATCTTACTCACTGAGGTGTACCAGACCCACGACATCAAGGTATACTCGATATCTCTATCTTGATTTAGAGAAATTTCTTGGTGAAATAATCAGGGGTTTAACTTCAAATAAATAATTATTCATTTACGCTATTTTTAACTTGTATCCAGTCTTGACACTTTGCAACTAAGAGTGCTCGGGGGAAAATTTTTAAAAATTACAAACCTCGAAATCTGAATTCCCATTACTCATTCTTCCACACATCTAACTTATCACAATACAAGCCAAAAAAATTAAGATCCTGTTTCCAGCAGCATATTATTTCGTAAAAATGAGAATCATGAAAATTTTTCTCATAATTATTTCTGTGACTACACTTCAAACTAACATTGTCTCACTTCGTCAACACGGCGAAAATTGGTTTATAAGTTATTTAATTTTTGATTCTTCCACCTCAATAACTTCAAACAACATTCACGAATCAGAAAAGAATTGGCATTTTCCGCAACCAGATGTCCATATATTCCGGTGATATGAGAATAACGGCGTCCCCGTGTCAGTAAAATGTTACCTTTACCATCATAGAGATAGCATTTTCCTAACTCCCCTTACGGATCGGTGCTTTTTACTCATTACGCAACCATAAACTGTGGATGGGGGTATCGGCGGGGTCATCAAAGAAGGGTTGATTCACTCATTCTCATCGAGTGTGACCCCTTTTTCCAACTAATTGATACATTCGCTAACCTCCCCCTCCCGATAATCTCTGCACATTTTGCATAGCGTCGTCAGCCACGCTCAAAACACACGCCTCACCCCCTCCCCATTCCACACACGCTCGGAGACTCCTCTTGGGCAATCGCAGACTCCGGCGCGTGCACGATATCAATAGAGTGCCATCCCCCCTCCACTCCTCACCCGTCCGTCATCAGGTCACCGCGACCGCCCCTCGCGATGAGCGCCCAAGTTGCCAGCGCTGTCTCGAGGAGACAGACCCAATTAAAACAGCTTATCATCATTATTATTAAAGGTATTCTACCAGTTAAGGAAGGCCTGCACTAGTGTTGCCAACCCTTCCGTGTTTTCTGTGAGCTCCGGTCATCATCATCATAATCACTGGTCAACAATCCTAAGATTGATTTGACGCAGCTCTCCCCTCAACTCTCCCATCAGCTATATGTTTAATTTATACATGCATAATAGCTATAAAACTATGGATTTAAAATGATATTTTAAGAGATTTTTTTCTCAAAGTTTAGATTTTTTCCAAAACTATAAAAAAAGTTACACGATAATGTTGTATACAAAATCATCATCTTCATCTCTGTTTAACAATCCTGAGATTGGTTTGGCGCAGCTCTCAGCTAATCTTTTCACAACTACGTATTTCTCCTCTTTCTCATCCTTCTCTACCTGTTCCATATATTTTGTTCGAGGTCTTCCTTTTCCGTTCTTGCCATCCACTTGTCCCTCGACGATGTCTTCATGAGGCCGTCACGTCTCAAGATTTGGCCTATAAGGTTGTTCCGTCTTATTATTGAGGTTAAGAGCTGCGGTATCCCTAAAGTAACATCTTTAGTTTACCAATGAAATTCCAATTTGTCCATCTTCTGGTTACTACCGCGTCGGTTACTACATGACAACAACAGTTTCTCTGGGATTACTACCAGCGTCTTCAGGTCGAAGAAACTGTTGTCGTCACATAGCAACCGATGCGGTAGTAATCAGATGATGGAGAAATTGGAATATCAACAACGCCGAAACCTTTTGTATTTTTACCAATGGAATAATCACCTTTCATGCTATCGATTAAAACTTTTTGTAAGCAATTATGTACTTAGTTGCCTCGAATTGGATACAGAATGCCCTTCACAGCTTTAAAAATACTTCTTTGAAAGTTGTGAACGGAAGTCATATGTACGTCATTAATTTTGGATAGGTTTTCTTCATTCAGGACTACTGTGCCCCGTCGTCAGTTATGCACCCAAAGCTCCAATCTCGCTATTTTGAAGAGATGTAGCAAAAAGAAGTTCATAATTTACTTGCAGAATTTTTCGACGCCATTTCGACATAATAAAATTAGACAAAATTACACTTGATATTCGTTCATCGACGATGAGTCCTTAATTGAAACAATCGTGTCATTAGTCAATCGCCTCTTCATACCAACAAATGAGTTATCTTCTCTACCCCATTTTTGGGATTTTAAAATTTATTTTGAGGTCTTTCTCTCGAAAGTAATTTATCAATTTGAATGCTAATTATTATTCCCTCACATTCCACGCAAGAGTCGTCCCCAACAGTCACCCTACCTTCAGATGAAGTCTTTCTGTGCCGTTCTTTTTCCGACCTATTACCCATCAAACTTTAATCTCGCATAGTCATTGGCACACATTGCTTGATATGATAGCGTTTCCACTTGTTCCTCGGGTGAGCAAAAACGGTTTTGAGTGCTTTAAGAATATCTCATCTCTTTCTGGAGCAGATGGTCGTTAAGTTTCCAGTTGGATATGGCAGCGCTGGACTTCCTTGCTCTTAGTGTTTCTATCGTATTGAATTTGCTTCATGAAGTAATACCGAATATTTCTCTTAATTTGGAGTTGGGGTTTATCAATATGAAATTATTAAGGCAAAGTGGGCGACATGCAATCCATTTCACTGTGATGGATGAACATAGCATCGATAATAGCGTTTGCATGTTATAAAAGGCAGTTGGGATCGTTGTCCCACAGAATTCCTAATTCGATGGATTTTTCTAAGAACATATTCTAATATTACGGTAAACACATGTTTTTGATTACTCACTATGACTTGATCAAATTTTCGCTAGGTAACATAAGAAATGATGTTTCTTCGGGATAGAATATCCATTCATTTGATGCATCATTCATAGCACTGCAATCCACTCTTCCTCATTATTAACTCTGTCGATCCATTTTATCTTCATCATTCGTAGATAGCACCACATTTCGAATCATTCCAATCTTGACTTCTCTGCTGCTATCAACGTCCAAGCCTCGCCTTTGTAGAGGAACAAGCTCCATGTATAGCATCTGATTAATTGTTTCCTAACTTTCATGCTTGTATTTTCAGCTTTAAGTAGATTCTTCTTTTGTAGAAATCTCACCTCGCCTCTAATGCTCTGCTTGGGATTTATTTCCGATAACTTCCAAAAACGACTACTTGCGATTTATTTGAACCGTCTATTTTTAAAAACTTCTTTTGCAAAGTATGCAGTGCGTTGAATATTCTCACGACACTTACATATCAAACGTAAAGTTTCTTAGTATTAATGAATTCCTAGATTTTGGTAGAACAGGACTAATTCCGATACTAGCATATATAATAACGACATTTCAGTTTTTTATATCTTACCTATTGCAAGAGATAGCTGAAAATACCAACAATGAAAGCATTCGTTAGAGAGCTCGCAATATAGTGCACAAGCTTATGATAAATTAGTTTCTACCTATCAAGGTAAACAATTTATACGCAAATGACAGACTGCATGCAGGTAAAAAAGAGTTCATATACTCTCCACTTCTAAGCAATGAAATACCTAATTAAAAACTATGTTAGAAAATCTTTTGGTTATTTGTACATGAAGTTTAAAGAAGAGGCTGAGTTGGAATTAAACCTTGAAAATAAACCATGTAGCTTTTCTCTGATAAAAATATATTTCTTTCTTAACTATTCAGCATCTAATGAAAGCGCATTTATTCTTGGATATAGGAAAATCTTCACAAACTACGCTGCTGCCGCAATGTATTATGGGTTATTATCAGTATTTGTTAATAATAAAATGTTTTTCCACCCGCCGTTCGTTTACCATGACATCCCCATTAGAGGAAATCAATATGTTCACACAATCAAATAAGTATTATCAAGAAACCCCTCAAACCACACATGGACCCCTATTTTTCATGCAAGACAATTGATTCTCATATTAATGTCTGTTAGACTGTCAAAGACGCGTAAAAAAATTTTAACTGCAAGATAGCTAAGAAACTTTGTTTCTCAACACAATTTGGCCTCCAGCGATTATCCTTTATCAGTCAGTATACATTGTGTGGGAGCCTATTTTTCGGGGGATTTGAGAGTCAAATCAAGAAAAAAAATTTGGGCTTCTATTTGATCATATTTTGGGGCGTCCTAGACAAATTCTTTGATTTGATATCTGATCAAGAGACAGTATTTGACCTCTAGCAATATTATCCTTTATCAGCCAATATATATTGTGCTTGGGTGCCTATTATACGGGCGACCCGAGAGTCAAATTCTAGGGACAAAGTTTTTTAATTCACACCAATATACGTGCAATGCTATCCCCATGTATGTCGATGAAGAAAGACACATTTTCGTGGAGAAAGGAGACATTTTATAAATGTGATATCAAAAATTCGGAGAAATTGACGTGTTTACTCCCCTTGAAACGGCTGGGGTCGTTGCAACTACATTTGTATCTTGTTTTCTCTTACATTGGGAGTCTCACGTTGCAAAATGCATGGACCGAGCTTTGGTGTGATTGGGAAAATTTTAAATCATGATCGAAATTGAAGAGTAACAAAAAGACCCTCTTTAAGGGATGATCTATGTATTACGTATTAATTATATTTATTTAATAAGTGCCTAAATAGTTCCAAAGAGGAACTGAATTAATGTGATTGAAAAAATGTTGAGGTGTGTCGTATTTAACTCGATTTAACTTTGCTTATAACTAAAATATTATAGATGGCAAAGAAGCAGCCCAGTATTTTCACATGCAATATAAATTGTGCCATTTTTTCCTATTTTTACGTGATTTATGAGAGAAAAGTGGAATATTATAACTTTTTTTGTGATTATATTAAAATCTGTATTATGATGGAAAATAAATGAAAACCAGTTAGCATTGTTTTTTTATTATTATTTTACAAATTCTTGATTGGAAACCTGATATTTAATCTATTACACCACTATCTTGGGCATAATGCAATTTTAACTCATACTTATTTGTAGTATTCAGGCATTTGTATGGAAATATCCTAAAATATACCTTTATTATTAAGTTAAATGCAAACCAGAGGTACTCCACCGTTGATTTAACTTAATCGGGTTAAGGCTTCTATCAAAAGATTATAAAAATGAAAAAGAGGGAAAATTATTTTGATCAATGTAAATGTTATTTTTCAATGCATTATTTCGTCTTCGTCGTTGCGAAAAATTGTAAGTAAACTCAAAACTCCAAAAGCATTCAACCTATCAGGTAATTAGCCCTTAAATTGTAATGTAAATTCAATTTTTTACCTTTCTAACCAATACTTATATAGTACTTGGCTGGAAAACAGGAAAATCCTCTCCAAAAAGATATTAATTTTTATTAAATTTCATCCTAAAACATCGCCTCACTCACAAAAGCTAGTATCGCCCACAGAGTGGCAATTGCTCTGCCAATTAGAAATCCGCTATATTCATGATATATTTAAAATATAAATACGATACAGAAACTTCTATATTGCCAGAGAACCATTAATGAGTTTAAAGGTAAAATGATAAAATAATATTTCTTTTCCCTAACATCGTCGAGAATGACAATGAATTGAATCTTAAGCAAAGAATTATTCATTAATGGAAGACAGAGGCTATGGAAAACAGCGTTTGGAAGCCTTCAAACTTTGACTTTGTACACAAACAGAGGATAAATGCATGTAGTAAGATGAAGAATCACCGCGAAGTAAAGACGATATGCTCAAGTGATGAATCTTTAACCTTGAATTTCACCGTCACCGCTTATTGGCCGTCTTTGCGGTAGTGCTGGCTCTACGACAAGTTTTTAGTCGTTGAGAAAATGGGTGTAAAGAGAACGTGAACTGTTTTAAGCTGATTCCAAAACCAAAGTATAAGAAATAAGTGCAGCCAAGGTTGCTTCACACTCTCTCTGTGGAGGTCTCATCGGAAAAGCAGGGAAATCTCTAGTTAAAGTCGAAAGATTTAATGCAAACAGTTTCACGCGTTAAGGTCATAATGAGTGGATCACATTTTCTTACTTCTAAATCAGAAATCATCAAGGTATAAAACAAAAAAATATAGAATAAATATGAATGAAACAACATGTAGCGCAAGCACTTACAATAAGACAAGCCTTCAAAAATATTGCATTTCTCTTTTTCGCTCCTTCAACGTGATTATCTCCTTCTTCGTTAATGGTGAATCACATATTTTCAATCACCTTACAATTATAAAATGTTTTGCTACCTACTGTCTCATTTTTCATACTTGATATTTGATGATTGAAGTTAATTAACTAATGAAACCCAAGAAGTTGGTAGAGTAAATATCAGTGATCTGAGGCCTTCCTAAAGGAGTAGCCGTTGAAATTAAAAGCTGAATAACTGCATTCTAAGAACACCGTAAATATATTCGTACCAGTATTGTCATATTAGGCATTCCAGTTCTATGAGTTTATTGATTCCCTTAAATGAAAACCAGTTAGAATATTTTTTTATTATTATTTCAAAAAGTTATTTTCATCAAAGGCAGAAATATTTCAGAAGCAGGCAGTAGCCATAGATGATGCCATCTAGGACTAAGCGCCCGTACACATATGTCCTGTTCCCATTTATATTGTGTGCGACTTAACATTAAGTTCGTTAGCGCATGATCATTAAAAAAAAAAAAGTTTTTGTCAATGCACTCGTACTTCAATAATATTTCACAATTATCTAGATAAATAAATCTCAAAGTCTATGGCGGACATTGACCTCCCGAAATAAATTTATGGCTATGTGCATGTTCCGAAGAGTATAGACGAATTAGGGCATGCGTTTGTGGCCGGTACACATAAATAATATGCTTTGATTATTTTTTGAGTCAAAATATAGAATATTTCGCTAATTGTCAGTGGTTGATGCATAGGTTGTCCTTCGTTGAAATTTCGTCATGACACGTCATGCTAGACAAAAACTTTTGGGCCATGTCGCCGCGTCAATTTCCGAGTGGTCCAAACGTTTCCCGGCCCATCCTGGTCGCTCTCCCTAGAAAATTGACGCGGCGACAAAGCCCAAAATTTTTCAACTAACACAGCATGTCTTCATTGTCAACATTGCAGGAAATTAAATTATTATTAAGAACGACTAACCATTAAAATTGCCAAGGATTGATCAATTTAACTTTGATTGCTTTCATTGGCAAACTGAGTGCACATCTGCGCGCAACAGTTCCTAACGGCGGCCGCCCATTTATCCTTCGCAGACCGACGCCGAAGCAACCAAGAGACAACTGAGCCATGGGTCCTTCCAGATCGGCACCATCTCCCCGTCGTACCGTGGCACCCCGGTCATCCTCCCGAGGGGTAAGGTGCCTCCCGTCCTCTCCTAGCGGCAGACCAACCAACACCTTCCGGACCAGCCGCACTACACATCGCGGGACCAAAAACAAAGGAATGACGAATGCTGATGATGCACGCGAACGAGACCAGTCATGAGATAGCCGGAAGTGGGCAGGAAGACGCGAATATCCACTGTTCCGCAGGGGCTTATCGCGGTCGCCTAACGCCTAGTCTCGGGGAATTCCTGCGGTGGGACAGGACGTTTTTCGCCGTGGACTAATGAGTCATCCCTAAACATCATCCCTCTTTGCCAAGCTGATCTCGCAGTTCTGAAATGAACGTCTAACGCGTTGATAGGTGTGGCTGTGCGTAGCGAACCGATTGAGTTCCGATGCATTGGCATGCCACTCCGATTTCCAGGAGCTGTGACTCAAGCCGGAGGGGTCAATCGCGGTCTTTTAACGTGTTTTAGGGAGATGATGGCCGAGGGGTCGTCGTTCTGTTTCAATGGGCCCAAAAGAGCATTTAATGAAAGATGTCACAACATACACGAAATGGCTGTGCGGAACTATCAGACTTGACATCACCAGAAGCTTTGGTAAGATAATTTATGGCATTATTTTAAAGGCAAATTCGAATTTTCACGCGGAAAAATTACAACGATAGCTAAGGCCAATATACATTAATCACGAGGCATAAGTATTTTATTTTTCTTCTCCCATTCACGATACATCAATAATTTATTAAAACGGAGATTAGCAGGATATCCCAACAAATTTTGCCAACAACTAATTATTATGGCATGTCAAATAAGGGACGACCCTAAAGCTAAACGAAGCGACACGGGTGACAAATGGCTTGACAGAAAAGATGTATAAATACAAAAGAAAAAAGTGTTTTTCTAAGCTAAGCTTACTTTTCCCAGTAAGCACTCTGACGATTAATAATTATGTTAAATCAGTGTATTTCGGCAAAGTTTCAATAGTCTATTTTTATCGAACATGCAATATGTATTTCACAGTGAAAATGTGAATTGCTTCAAATTTTAAATTAGACAAAATATGGGTAAGGTCCCTAAGTTATTCATAATGCTTAGTGCCAGGAGCTGAGATATTTTGTAGAGAATATATTCGAACTACCATGGGCCTTTTCGGTAAGCATTTTTATCCTGTCCACGTCAAAATAGTAAAAATGTCCTTTTATCCTCACTTGTGATTGTTTTATCCTTCAATTCTATTTTTTAATTTTCCTCGTGTCGTGAATGGTAATTAATTTTTCCCCGCAGTCCAAAATTATACTTTTAACGTTTGTTAAGTCTGCTGACGACGTTTCACTTTGATCTTATGAACGTGACCGCCATGAAATACGTGGCATGTCGATGCATTGACACAGCCCTTCCTCCAACCTTGAGGTGAATCCCAAAATTACATGTTCTCTTGGTGATAAAGAAGTCATCGTTTCCCAGGAAAATTTCCATAGTGTAACTGAGCAGATATAAGATAATGTGTTGGCTTTACTTCCACCCTACCTTTTCGGATTATCGACCCAAAATGGACATAATAAACTCAAGGAAGGAAATCACATCTCTCAGTGCATTGAATTGTGCCGTCAACTTCGGAGCTGTCGAGTTCGCGTTTTGTCCGATTGAAGAGTGAACTAAAGTGGTGGAAACTAACTCCAGCTTTTGAGTCACGAGCCAACCACCGTGCGATGATAGTGGATATTTTCAACGAGTGGTCCCCTGCGTGCTTATTATTTTTTTAATGTTGTTTCGTATGGTCACCATTAGTCTTTCGCAAGAGAGGAGTGTGTTTCATGTTTTCAAGAGTGAAAAATCAGATGGATGAGTTCGAAAAATGTCTTCGTGATGATTCCTTTAACCGATCCAGAGATAATATATGCCAAAAGTGTTTCGGAACGCCTAATGTGAGAATAGAGTCACATGGTATGACGAGGGGTTAATGGATGTTTTTGACTGAATACACGATTAAGACCATCACGCATTTTTATTGGTCAGAAAAATGTGCGATTGGTGGCAGAAAGTTGATAAAATGACCACGAGTCCTTCCAGATATATTTGGGAAATTCTTTCAGAATTCTTCCTCCCCGCCAGCCCCGCTAGTTGATTCACTACGTTTACCGGAAACTCCAGGTTCATTGGTGCTGCGAAATTTTTGCACTTATTCTTCACAACTTGAAATTCAAAGTAGGACAAAAAAGAAAAATCGCATTGCATTTCATACAAAACTTTGCTTTTGTTAGTTCTCAATGCAATATACAATCCATTTTGACCTCTATCTCATTTAAAAATAAACCATTAACCTTAGTTTTACCTTGTGGCTCTTTTCACTTAAAGCATGTCTTACTGAAATGTATTTATGCTGGTTTCTAACAATCAAATACATAGACAGATTTCCTGCATCCATAGAGTTGCTAACGGATTTGCACCTCTTCTACAAGACGTGAAATCATTTGTGAAACTTTCCCAATTGATAACGATTTCCAGTGACAACATCAATCGATAATCTTTCAAGTAATGATTGAACTTGCCAAAGATGTTCGTCGATATTTCAAAATAATTTTATTAACACCCATGTAAGCGTTTGTGATATGCTTTTTGAATGTTATTTTATTTTTTGAGATGTTCCTCAACTGTAAGCACACCGTCCTAAGTGCTCCCCGAAGAAACGCCTTCTCAAAGGAAAGTGCACAGACATGATGGTTTCAGTTAGAGCGTTTCTTCCGCAGTATTATAGGAAGTCCATTTTTAGGGCCGTGATTTGATGATGGTGATATAGTCAGATTTAAAATGAAAACTTTAACATTGTGCTATAAGACACCGCAGACCCATAATTTTTCATTGTATAATCACAAATTTGTGAACCAAAAAGTGATTTAGAAGATGGAAAATTGCTAAAATTCTGTGTTTCTGTGATTGTGCCGTTCATTGTATTTTGATGTTAGCCTCCATTTTCCACTTTGTGTTTTTTCCCTTGTCAGGAAAGAATCAAGACTGCGGGCAATAGTGTTGAATTTTCCATTAAGCATGATATTAGTACATAAGGTAGTGTAAGAGCAAATCGGAGGATGGTCCCGCCAGTGGGGGGAATTCAAACGCACCATTCTTCGGCATCCTCCTTCGTGTACTCTAAATCGAGATAACAGCGTGGAAGGAAGAAACGAGAAGTAATACCCTTCGTAATAAAATTTTCTGAAGATATAATAAATTGGATAGTGTGCCAAAATTTGTCCCTGTTTTTCAGTATAACGGATGATTTTTACAGCAATTTTTTTCGATGTGCAACGAAGAAAACTGCCAAAACCTTTTGAGCTGGAATTAATGTCTATTTATGATTGTCTTCTGTTTTACCCTATTTATGGTCTGAATCTCTGAGTAAGGGTAAGAGAGAAAAATGTTTGTCTTCTGCACACGAGGAAAACATTGAAAACCCGAAACTACTCGACGTACTCCTTCCCCTACACCTTTTCATTCTGTAATAAGGATAGCTTTCCATTGCAAGAATTTTTCAATCAATTTTAGAGGCGAGTTGGTTAATTTCGAGTGAAAGCTTTACAAACGTTTTAATTTCGAACACGCGTTGGAGCATCAGTCCATGGATAAAGCGATTTTTGTTTACATTTTTATCCTTTTTGCAGTGTTGCTCCTGTATTTTACTAATTAACGATATTTCAAGATTTGCCTCAGCTTTTGATTAACTCGCAAAAAATTCAAACGCTCTTGTTTAAACTTACTCTGAGTACCGGATGGTCACAAGGATGCACAAGGTGGCTTACCTTATCTAGTTGTATCATGCAATGGTGGCTGTAATATGTCTAACTTAACGTATGCCACACTTGTAAGGAGTCAAATTTAGCATTACTGATATTATATAGGAAAGTGCCAAATGTACTCGAGTAAACATGGTATTGGAGTACCCAGATAAGAAATATAGTATCCCGAACGCTACTCGATTACCGTCATCATCATCACTGGTCAACATTCCTAAGACTGGTTTGAATCAGCTCCACACTCAATTCTCTTATGAGATAATATTTTCACACCTACGCATTTCTTATCTTTCACATCCTTCTTTTTCCATGTATTTCGTTCGAGGCCTTCCTTTTCCGTTCTTACCATCTACTTGTCCCTCGACGATTGTCTTAATTAGGCCATCGTCTCTCAAGATATGGCCTATAAGGTTGTTCCGTCTTCTTATAAAGGTTTTCATGAGGCTTCTCTTCTCTCCTCCTCTTCTTAGGACTTCCACTTGGTTGATCCATTTGATCCTCATTATTCTTCTGTATCACCACATTTCGAAGGCCTCTACTCTTGATTTCTCTGCGGCTGTCATTGCCCATACCTCACTCCAAAGGAAAGTACGCAAATAGAAGAACTTACATTTGGAGAACAATACTCCAAATGCAAGTTCTGATATCCGTGCGGTCAAACACATACCCGTAGGAGTACTTTCCTTCCTGAGGCACATTTTTACGGAAGCTCACGGTTACCTCGAAGAATCAACAGGGATATATGAATGAATACCTCCGCTTACCCATTTATTTTTTCCTGATTACACATTTATCATTTAGGTACTGGATCACCTGTCTGTGTAATCGAATACCTCTTCTCGAAAACATTTGGCGCAATCCAAATTACTGTGTGAACTTACCATTCTCGGAGGCTCTGCGTCCATGATTAATGTCCTCCATGCAGTCATCCGATGGAGGTCCTCCCGTGCGAAGACTACAGCAGAGACAGAGCTTAAGAGGCTCATAATCTGGGCTTCATCTCGTATTTAGTGGCGTCAAATGATCTTCTGTGGGTCCGATTACCTGAACATATAAAGGAAAATCGAAACATTGATAGTTATATATTTCGTGACGTAGCCATAAAACTATTCAATTTTTTCAAGAGGTTTTATCATGACCAGTGAATTACAAAGGAAGCTAACTTATAAAGAAATGTAATTTTCATAAAATAAAAATAATACTAAAGGAATGAATATCGCATTAATTTGTGCGATAACTTTATGAGCCTCGATTTTATCTTCTATCAAACCACAGTTCATTTAAACTCAGGGGAAAACTAATGGTATCATTATCATTTGAGGTTTAACTGAGTTATCTTGACCCTTGAAAAAGCCAAGTGATATCTTTAAACTTACGAAGCAGTTAAAACGACATAGATATAATTAGGCCTTTTCAACGATTTTTTCTTCGATATTCAAACGCCATCATTAAAAAAAGCTTCCTTAATTCTGTAACAGTGTTGTTCATTAGCCGAGATCTATTAATTCGAGAAAAATATCATCAGCTGTCTTAGCCACAAACATGGACCAAAACAGAAAAAATATTGGATGAAAACACAGGCGTTACCTCGAGGCAAATTTGGGCATTTATTCTGGTAGTTCTTTTCCTTTAATATACATGATTTGGGTACATAATAAGTATTTTAGTGTTAAAATTTAAAATTTTAGTGCCAACTTAATGCAATTTATCGCCATCTTTGAATCATAGCGGGTAGGTCATTTATTTTCCTTCTCCTTGAAAAGGATTCTTCGTCCTGCACGGTAGTGATTCGGGGTGAACGGACCTATACTAATGATCTCTTACGAAGGCGGATATTTTTCCATGTCATATTTGTGAGTCAAAGAATAAATGCACATGAATCCAGTTTCTATATTTTTTATTTACTTTTATGACCTCCACTTTCCAAGGTAGTACGTACAAGTACCAAATCACCTCTTGATGCCTACGCCTTTCTAAGAGCAGAGAAGATTGGAATTTACCCATGTATTGCCTAGCTGAATACTTTTCAAGACTAATGTTCTAAGTCACAGAAAGTGGAAGATTATGAACAAGAGGTGGAACAGTTTAAGAGCTATGGCAAAATAAACTATAGAGGTCCACCATAAAAAATAAGGTGAAACAAAAATACACAAAATAAAACATTAACGGCTATGTAGGTTTACATATAGGCACAAGGTAAGTCAAGATCAATTGATCCAAACTTATGGAACTTACACAATATGCATACACACATTACATACACATTATTACATACTATATTACATACCATGAAATGTAAGCCTTATAGTTTTAAGATAACACCTTATCCAGCTTTTCGCCGACTATTATGCCATTTTTATGTTAATAACGTGATTTTAACCTCTATAACAGTATTTTCTCGCTAATGCCTGAAAAGGTCGACCGGAACGATTTAAGTTTTATTTTTAATCGGGATTTTCAAAGGAATTACGAATATTGCATCAGTTTTTTATCAAAACGACATGTACAGTAGGGTGGGCAAAAAGGTTTTTTTTCCTGATCAAATTTGCCCTGTGCGGGAAAGTTGCGAAATGATATAAGGATCTCGCACACAAAATTTTTTTCAAATCGGATAATATTAACCACTGCCGCCCGAGCTCTAAAGTTTAAAATTTTTCGAAAAATCAGGCTGATTTCAGAATCAAACGGCTATGAAGACGAATTTTATGAAAATATGGGATAATGGATAATAACAAAGAGTGGATACATGTTTATAGCTTATGAAAATGAAATTTGACGTTTTTTTGACAAAATCTATGGTTAAAAAAATGTCTATGAATTAACAACAAAATTAGATTATAGACCACCCGCACAACACCACTCATTTTTGCCTACATTTCTAAAACACCATTTTGGGGGCTAAATTGCAGGTAAAATAATATTTATTTCCATTGAATTTCATTTCTTATCAAATAAGTCATCATATGGTAGTAAATAATCCGACAAAAAGTAATAATAAGGTAAATTATTTGAAATTAACATCGATCATAATGACGAATAACGTACCTGTGGAGCTATTTTCAACAAGAAATTCAGCCAAGGCTTAGAAAAAACAGAACCTGAACACCAAGCATTTCACTAAGTAGCTCTCTGCTAGTTTCGTAAAGAAAATACCCAGAACTCACCACGAGGAAGAGGCTACCATCGAGTTCAACCCGTGTCCCCCAGCCAACCTTCCAAAGGATTACGGGAGGATTGACGCAATGGTTAGAATAGAGGGAAAGCGTACCAGGTGTGGAGTGAAGTGCGTGATGTTTGTTGCACCCGAAAATTTCATGGGTAATGATTTGCCCGCTTATCAAGAGATGATGAAAATGTTTTTGTACTCTCGGTACATAGAAGAAGAAAGTTAAAATAACATTATTTCTCTTTCGGGAATCGCGGAGACAGTGGCTTATGCCATTGAAGGCATTTGGTATAGATCATCTATCCCAGTTGTTGGATATAGGCAACTTGTTTGATAAATGTTTCAATATCATGGAAATAATCGCAATATTCTTCAATCAGTCAACAAGAATGCTTTCATTGATCTAAAGCAAGACTTTCTTCGTCACGCACGTCAGCTTTTTGATGTTGCGGCATGTAAATTGCTTTAGTGAGACTGATTCTGTTTGTGATATTCTTTCGAAAATGCCTTGTTTAGAATGGGAATTCCCTAAGGACAGAGAATTGGCAGGAAAATGAAGATAGGCGCCATCGATGTGCAGGAGACCAAAAATAGGAAGACGAGGCTTTGCAGGTTAGAAGGAACAAAAAAACACCCGAATGTTCCACCCTATTTTGTCATAAGACTTCTGTTCGGAAGACTCAGGTGGTGAAATGACATTGAACGGAGAGTTATGTGATACAAGTGAAGGAGAGGATTTCATGGAAAAAGGTTAGTGTAAATAATTTGAAATTGCCAAGATTTGCATCATCGTGTGAATAATTCTGCATGTCAAACCATACCTCTGCAGCACTTGCATCTGCGCACCTAATAGATATCGGGTTGGTTACTCAAGGAGTCAATGTACTTTATGTTGACAAGAACAAAGTTAGAAGGGAAAGAGAAAGATTGCGCACATCTCTTCGGAGGAATGTGGGAACTGTTAAACTGCAAGCTCTTTACTTCGACGAGAGGAAAGACTCTGCTTTCGTTTATAGTCAATCAAAGTGAAAAACAATAGGTGAGGATCATGTAACTCTCGTTCAACAGCCCGGTTCACGCTACTTATGGCATGTCACCCCATGTGTCAGCAAAGCTATTGGCCTCTAAGATTCCATAACGAATTTTCTAGGGGAGGAAATGATCATTATCGATGGACTCCAAGCAATTGTGTGCGATGGAACTGAGGTTAACACCGGAAGCCATGCTGGAGTAATCAGGAGTATGGAAATGGCCCTAAGAAGACCTTTGCATTGGTTTGTTTGCCTGCTTCGTTGCAATGAACTATCGTTCAGAACCGTCAAAAGAACTGATGACCCTGGCAAAATTTGTTATCGAAGTTTACGCTCCAATGCGGTTTTCAATAAAATTGAGACAACATTGAACAGAAGTCCTGAAGTATATTATGAACATGATTCTTCTTATGAAATATATAGATAGAGACATCAAATTACGCCGCCACTCTATGATTCAGGGAAATGTGATTTTGCTCACCCAGAGAATATTCCGCTTGCAATGTTAGCCGATGAACGCAGACAAATTCGTGCAATGGCCATCACAAATACATTGAAATCGAGAGAAACTCAGCAGGAGGAATTGAGGAAATTCGAATTTTCCAAAGCTAACCTTCGATGGAGTGAAGAGTTCTCAGGATCGCCACCGGGTCAGGAACTCCATATCTGCCGACGTTTCGATGTCCGGCACGGTCATCGTCCTCAGGGCTATGAATGAACACTTCGGCAGATATGGAGTTCCTGACCCGGTGGCGATCCCGAGAACTCTTCCCTCAGTCCATTCAACGGGAAAGCACAAAATCTTTCTAAACTTCGATGCTCAAAATTAAATCGACTTGGTTGACTGTGAACCAATTGAGGTAAATCAACCACCAATAGTAGCTGGGATGACAAACAAAAACTTGGAAGACCTTGTTACGGAAAGATCTGTATTTGAAGTACCTTTTCCCTGCCATACTCAAGCAGTTGAAAGGATGATACAAATGATAATGTTAGCATAAAAATCCGTGTGCAGTATAGAACGTAGGCATGGATGGGCATTATCGTGCATAAGAGACGGATAATAATAATAATCATAGAATAGAATAATTTTCTCAGAGTAATTGATGTGCTTTCACAATCGTGTCCTTCGGAAGGTTGGCTGGGGGACACGGGTGGAACTCGATGGTAGCCTCTTCCTCGTGGTGAGTTCTGGGTATTTTCTTTACGAAACTAGCAGAGAGCTACTTAGTGAAATGCTTGGTGTTCAGGTTCTGTTTTTTCTAAGCCTTGGCTGAATTTCTTGTTGAAAATAGCTCCACAGGTACGTTATTCGTCATTATGATCGATGTTAATTTCAAATAATTTACCTTATTATTACTTTTTGTCGGATTATTTACTACCATATGATGACTTATTTGATAAGAAATGAAATTCAATGGAAATAAATATTATTTTACCTGCAATTTAGCCCCCAAAATGGTGTTTTAGAAATGTAGGCAAAAATGAGTGGTGTTGTGCGGGTGGTCTATAATCTAATTTTGTTGTTAATTCATAGACATTTTTTTAACCATAGATTTTGTCAAAAAAACGTCAAATTTCATTTTCATAAGCTATAAACATGTATCCACTCTTTGTTATTATCCATTATCCCATATTTTCATAAAATTCGTCTTCATAGCCGTTTGATTCTGAAATCAGCCTGATTTTTCGAAAAATTTTAAACTTTAGAGCTCGGGCGGCAGTGGTTAATATTATCCGATTTGAAAAAAATTTTGTGTGCGAGATCCTTATATCATTTCGCAACTTTCCCGCACAGGGCAAATTTGATCAGGAAAAAAAACCTTTTTTCGGCCCACCCTAATGTACAGGTTACTTATACGGAGGTTTTACTGTAAGTATATAGCTGATTTTTATGAAATTTATGCTTTCCCGATGAGTGCAAATTGACAGTGAAATTCAAAGACAGGTGCACCCATTACGAGGTCAGACAATGGCGGAGGACAGAGGAACCAAACCACCATTCCCTTTATTACAATGTCTATTATGTCATCTCCCCTAGTATAATTTTTAAATAGCACTGAATTTTTTTAAATAATGAGAAAGGAAAAGCAAGGCGTTTTTTACCTAAAATGAAAGAATCGTATAAATATCAATGATTTCAAGCAAGATTTCTAAATTTATCTGTTTTTTTCCTCTAAGTATCACTAATCATTATTTTAACCTAATTTCATCACATAATCGTTGCAGACATCGCAATAAGACATTATTTACGTATTTTTTGGCTTAAGTAAAATAATTTTCTTTGCAATTACTATAACCTGGCACCAGATTATATTCGTATGACTCCTGTCAAGAAGAAAAAGTAAATATTACTTCATAACCTTCATAAAATTCTGTAGACAGGTAAGTAAAACAGTGTTTATGGGATGAATGAATCATTTAGAGAAGAAGTCATGATTATATTTATGTATTTTACGATTTCTGTTCCTCCTAAAACTTAATTTTGTTAACGATGAGTGATATTTATAATATTTTGGTGTGATTTCCGCCCTAACACAACTACGTATAGATATCTTAACCAGAGGCAATGCCAGCCACAATGCTATCCAAAGCCAGCAAAATACTATATGTGGCTGAAGAACTTTTAAAATTTTCATTGGATGAATTGCCAACTTTGATGCAGCGTAACTTTGGCATAATGGATGTTTCAAGCCGTAGCTTTTGTAAAAATAGAGAAAAAAGCAGAAAATGAGTCCGGGATGTTTTTTTATTTGAGCAATCTGGCTTCAGTGCCATTTGCTGTTAGTTTAAGTGGCATTGTGATCAGTTCACATCTACATATGCTTTAAATACGATAAATGTAAGGCCATGAATTTATTCTAAAATAAACTTCCACCCATAAAAATATTTAAATTTAGTATGTAATTAAAGAGGATTGGACACTGAATTTTCATAAAATCAGTTCAGCGATATTCCTCAGCAATTGCCTATGCCAACTCTTCCATGTTATTTAGCTTTTCACCAGTCTCTGCGATCACCTTCCCTAACTATGGTCACATGCTATGGTATTTAAACCCATGCAATTCACAGTTTGGTACAATGTGAAACATTTAAAATCGCTGTTTTGAGTTCAACACTGAAGATAGCACACAAAATATTTACTCTGCTATTCCAGAATGGCAATTAAATAATACTGCATATCAAAGTAGTATATACAGCGGTGGAATGAATGGTCTGAGATGAAGAAGGTGAAAGAACGGAGCGGAGGAGATACAAAGAAGTGCTAGACAAGGTGGGCAAGGGGATGAGATAAGGATGAGACAATGTTTGAATGTAAGGGGAACTGAGCGGAGAAGGAACGTTACAATCTGTTTCAGAGGTTAGAATACTTGATGAGCGGGTTAGGGGTATATGATTTTATTTGGTGAGTCAAGGAAGAGAATAGGATTTAAAGATAGAATGAAAGGAAGTAGGACTTACTATGAATTGAAGAGAGAATCCCAAAGAGAGACGGTTAGAATTATTCACAAATGCTCCATGTAGACCTACCTAAATCGGTGAACATTGCAATAATAATAATAAAAGTATGCTTAATATAATGACAAATAAATTAGTTGAACAGTCGAAGAATATGCAACAGCATTTCTTCCACAGTCCTTGTTTTCCATTAATTACCTTGCGCATCTTAAATGCCAGAGAGACTACATATGCCAAAAGAACTTTCACTTTAAATACTGCAAATTCATGACCAGTTCCAAGGACCCCAAGAGGGAATGAAAACAGATGGCGTAATGACAACATAAAATATTCCTGTAATTAGGGATATTGTTGTACACATTTCTGTCCTTGCTAACTAATCACTTTCCAGGATTTCTTCATGGCTTCCGCATTCAGTGTCCTCTTCCCGGGAATAGCATGCAGCTTGTCACGTGCGAAGGCATATCAAAATACCACTCCAGAGGAGCGATGATTAATGAGTCGTGAAGCCCAGCAGATTAGGGATTCAGCCGTGAGCCTCTCGAAAGCACGTGCAGCGGAATGCCACATGCAGAGAGAGTCTTTGCCGTTGTTCAGCACACCCCCACGAAGTCCTTCCAGGAGCAGCCTTTGAAACAGCACTTGAACAGGGCTTTCTCCGCCCGCGCGAATCTCTCGAGGTCTCCCTCCGACTCCGCTAGAGCCAGCACCTCCGGGGGCACGACTCCGTCCGGTGTTTCGAGAAACAGCCGTCGGCGCGACAGAGGCAGGCTGGGATTCTCCATTCCTTCCCGCCAAAAATAAAAACGAGATCGATTAGCTGCCAAGACCGTGAATATTTCAAGTAAAGAGATAGATTCTCGAACATTTTCCCTGATCCCAATTCCCTTACAACCATGTTCCCTAAAATGCTTTTTTTCATATCTGTTCAGATACGACCCTCCTACCACAGCTTGAAGGCAGTTAGTCTCAACATGAACCCGAACTACAGACGCCATATTACCTGTAATTGTAAAGCACTGCGTGAAACAAGTGACTTTGTGCGCAGTCAGTCAGGTGCAAATTTATATATAACAAGGACGAAGTTCGCCACGAAAAAATATTTGGGTCAGCCGGAATCCGAAAATTCGATATCGGGAGAATCGGGTTCGAAAACTCGGCTAACCCAAATGTTTTTCATGGTGAACTTCATCCTTTTTGTAAATATCCATACTGGAAGAGCCCATTGACTCATTCATTCAATCCTAAGTTCTTACTCTCAACTAACTAAGAACTCACCCCGGATTTAGCCATTCAGAATAGCCCATTAACGACATGGTTTTCAGAAAATTTTGTGGGATTGCGCAACACAACTCCAAGGATATTAAGCCGGCTGACGTCAAGGGAGTCATGAGGTGTGTTCCAGTAATGGTACCCGCTAAGCTCTTCATGACAGCGCTGAGGGAATTTTGAGGATAGAATCAGAATTTTTTATGGAGATCGGGTTGGTGTGATGGCGAGAATGTTGGCTTCCCACCCAGTGGGCTCGGGTTCAAATCCCAGCGATGGTAGAAAATTTTCGGAGACTGCCCGATCCCTGCTGGAATGTTGTGTGGAGGATATTACAAGCGCAACACTCCGTCGGGTGGAACGACGGGTTTCTCTCCATCCTTCCTTCATGGCGCAAATGACCTAAGCTGTCGGTCGCCTCCTCCAAATACCATACCAATAAGAATTTTGCATTCCAAGTGAGTCTCGGTGTAGAGGAATGGAGAAGGTGAAGAGGACAAGTGATGACGAAGTGCTGGACATTTTGGGTGAAGAGAGGCAGCTTCTAGATGAGATCCGGAAAGGCAGAAGGTATGGATGAACCGAGTAGGTGCTTAGAGGGGAGGAGATGTTGGAAACAGTATTAGAGGGTGGAATGTAGGGTAAACGAGGGAAAGGAAGGAAGAGAATTAGATTTTAGATAGAATGAAGGGGAGTAGGCCTTACTATGAATTGAACAGGGAAGTACATGAAGAAGGAGGAAACTGCAAGAATGCTTCTTCAGTGCTTCATGGAAACCTTCCTTGAGGGGTAGAATACTTTAATAAGTCAGTCAGTCAATAGTGAGTCAGCGGGAGGATGAAATGGGAATGTTGAACAGCAAATAAATGCTGTTAACACATACTTCAAGGGTAATTATTCAGCTTTATTGGGAAGGAATGGAGAAAAAATTACCTCCTATGTATTTTTACTTACGAGTAAAAACAAGCATACTTAAACTTTGACGTTAGGTCTTCAGATAATTTGACATTAGGTCTTCAGATAATATTTATGACGCCAAGAAACTAAAACTGGGCAAAGAAAAACAAAATGAATGAGTAATAGGACCTAAAGAAAAAGGAATCATCTAACTGTCGGTCATTAATGTCGATATATCTATAAAAGCCACGAAATCAAAAGAAAAACATGTTGCTGGAGGGAAAAGTATTTTAATATAATAACGTGCTTTCAGGGGCAGAATGGGTTTATTTCCTCGGAATAGGATTTGAGTAACGAAAAACTGTTTAAATTCGAATACGAGATGGATGGGAGTCTCTTCGACCACCCTACTATAGTAAGTATTAATCTGGAATCTTCATCATAGCACATTATGTGAGTATTGCTCATAGATGATGCTGGGCTAAAATTATGGTAAAACTTAACTCTGGCATAGTTCCCGCACCTAGGCTGAATCGGGTGACGACTGATAAAAATAAGATTGGAACATCATAAGAAGATGAAAGAACAGTTCGAAATGGAAGAAATTTATTGACGGACCTAAATAGGATCTAAAATAACAGAAGACCCAAGTAGTAAGAGTGAGAATCTAACTTTAAGCTATATGAGCTTATGCTTCATTATTTCAAAAATTGAATTGACGCCAATCAGCTCAATCTCTCAAATTTATCGTTAAAGAGAATTTTCGAACATCGATTATCTCTTTTATGAGCCTAAGATACCCATGTATGTATTTCATTTTAAATCCGATACTCCTGCTTATTTTTCCGGTTTGAAATAAATGGAAATAGGCTTCACAGTAGAAATAAGTAACATGAAAAAACGCCCTCTTCATGGTAAGCCAATCTGTCCTATCTCAGTTCTCGGATTTGGCCATTTCTATCTAGTTCGCATGCGAAGAGAAAGAAAATCACTGATATTTATTGTTACTCAGGGAGTAGAACCACTGAGTGAGTGAGAGAGTGACCTGCACTTTAGTCCCTCATGCTGAAGTGTGAGTGCTGACCTTCGACGCCCTGTCCCCAAGATGACTCCAGCTCCACCTGTTGTTGGGCACCTTCGCCACCCTCGGCAACACTCGGTGCAGACCTTTGACCCCTCCGGTAACGGTCGCAGTGAGACAAGAGCATCTGTCGGATGTACTCCTTGTTGCAGCCCAAGGGGAGCACCACATTGCGAACAGCGCTGGTTGGGGTCGAGGTCAGCGTGGCGGCTGCGACAACCACGATGAGAACCAGCGGCATCATCTTGGAATTGGGCTGTTTGCGATGCGCTGGGGGCGATAACAACAGATCCAAACTCCCAAGGATCACACAATAAATTATTTGGCAGAGAATTAATAGATACGCGGTGAAACTGGAAGAAAACTTCTGCCGTGCAATACTCCGATGAGTGCAAAAGCGATCACTAGGTGAGGGTCTACTCCACGTGGTACTGCTCCGGATTAACTTTCAAAAGCATGTTCCGGCACGGAATTCGGCACGTGGAAGAGGCAAGTGGCAGAGTCTGAAGAGAATATAGGATCCTTCACTGCCGCGGGCGATGCTTTTTAAATCGAAATTCTGAAAAAAATTCCGGAGAGATTAATTCACCGAGCGAATTCAAAACGTATATACGTGATGTGTTTAAAATGACGGATAGGTGATAATAAACGATACAGGAGCGTAGAGCACGAAGGTCTGTGATGTCTCTCTCTTTCGTGTCGACATATATATAGCTCTAGACATGGATGGGTGTGGATTCAAACGCCGCGATGGCTGCCGAACTGCGTATAAATTCGGGGAAGCGTTCCAGAAGCTTGACAGATGTACCGATTATAAGCACGCGTTCCCAGCGCTCTTCAAATACCACCATTCTTTCACGATCTTATGGAAGACTTATTTACTTACTTTTCCTCCCTCCACGAATTGGTGCGGTGGTGCGACATAACTGAGCATAACACGAATGCCGTGGGCAAGGTCGCATGCGCAGAAAAGCTCGTGGTAAATTGTTTTCTAATGATCCGCAAAGACAACCCAAACACTTCTGAATATCGCCAAAATAATACAAAAACATTATTTCAAAGGCAAATTAAAATGTTCCTTTCTGTTTGGCTGTCAGGCGCGGTTAGGTTTAACGATTTTGAAGTAAATTAAATATAATAATACTTACGTGTATAGATATTACATAGATATTAGCCAAAATAGTTTATACATAACGCCTGTTGTTCAAAAATTATCAATTAAAAATCATGTACACACCAGTAGCACTTGGTAATCAAGCAATTCAGACAAACCATTATCTTCTTTCGAACTATATATTGATAACGGGTATCCAGGGCGGGCCCGCAAAGTTTACGCTCTTGAGAGCCGGGTTGAGAGCCCGACGACGCCTCCAGGGAGAGGATAGGGATGGAAGGTAGGAGATACGGAAAAACCCGCGCCGCCATTAGGACGACGGAGCCCACTACTCGCGAAACCATAATTTAATGTGACAACAAAATTGGAAGATTATTCTATAATGAGAATAATCTCTCGATTATGTCGTTGTATTTCGTATCATAAAGATATATGGTATGGATAATTATTATCTCAGACCCTTATTTGTTAGTAATTTGTACTTCTAATGTAGCTTGCAGCTTATGAAATCGGTGAACAATTGAAATTAAACTGAAACCTGTTTCTTATACAAAAAGCATTTCGTGTTCTAACGTTAACTTCATCCTATTCCATAATTTCTGCAGACTGCAATAACTTGCTAATGCATCTGCTTACGCGCAGGGAAAGTAAATGAATGATCCCGCGTCAAACACACGCCTGTGTTTTAAATTAATTATTCATTTAAATATAAATATAATGTGAGTCAACTACCGTGCAAGGAAGTCCGAGTAGCCAAATGCCAAAAAATCATTTCCTACTGTTACAGAGAAATCGCTGTCGCTTAGTCTAGGTGGCTAATTTTCAATTTAGCCTCCCACGCGACCATTATAGAGCATATTTCATGAAAATAAAATTCTAATTGTAGTCTTTAACCTACCCCGAGGTTTTAAGGTTTTAAGAGTGAACTCATAACTTGTGACGGGCAACAAGTGGCGAGCTGTGACCAGAGGAGAGAGCACGAGCCAAGAGCAATCGTTGTATCCTGGGAGTTGGCTACCCGCCGGACATGATATCATTTAGTGAGAAAAAATTTCATTGCCGCGAGAGTGATAGCTCGGGCGAGATTGTGGTGCAAGATCGTACCTCTAAACTAGTTCCCCCGCCATATATATCAGTTAAATCACAATCTACCCCACTTTTTATTCCTGCTTCCCTCAACTTTATCCATTGGGGATGTCGACTGGAACTTGACGTGGAAAAGAGAGGAAGGGTTGATGATGTAATCATTACTTAAGATTTGTCCACGTTACATGATAATATTTGTCAGCTACTTCATGGAGTATACGTATCTCATCATCCCCAGGGAAAAATCGTCGCCTCGGAGCCCGAAAGAAAACACTTCGACGGCTAAATGTGAGCGAGGACGTGAGTTTCCTGAGTGCATTCCATCCAATAGGGCTTATGCCTCTGGAGTTTGACGCCTGTCTCGCTAGCGTGGTTGCGTCCGCGTCCGTCCTCCATTTTCCATTCCGGATTTATTTCATGGAAAAACATAGTAGACAAGGAAATTATTAAATCCTGACTCGAGTGAAAATTATCGGACAAGTAAGGGGCGGTTACCAAATTTATTTTTCTGCGGGCTAATTCGTCACTGCTAAGCTTTAAGCCGCTGATTGCGTCCGTCAAGTTGCGGATGGAAGGTAGACTTCTAAAAATGTAGAGGTTATCAGCGATATAAGGGAGCTTACTCGACGAATATGCAGTCGTGGACAAAGGCGACGGCGTTCTGTCGGCGCAAACCAAAACTATCTAATTTTCAACGAAGATATCCTAGTGCCCACAATTTTATTTACAGATTACTACTCGTGTTTCAATGGTTATACAATCATCCTCAGGTACTGATAGAAACTGAATTATCTAGGCGATTTTACAATGGCCAAAACAGGCTCATAAAGAAGCCGTCACCTATCTAATTTTCAACGAAGATATCCTAGTGCCCACAATTTTATTTACAGATTACTACTCGTGTTTCAATGGTTATACAATCATCCTCAGGTACTGATAAAAACTGAATTATCTAGGCGATTTTACAATGGCCAAAACAGGCTCATAAAGAAGCCGTCACCGCGGCCATGAAATCATGGCGTCGACATTGTGAAAAATGTGTACACCTGCAGGGAGATTACGTCGAGAAGTAACAACGCTATCATAGCTTTCGGATGACTAGCCAATAAGATTAAAAATCGGAGGCCTTAGAACTTGAATGCACCTCGTATAGTGTTGGCCAAAGTAACCCTACCTTAAGGTATTGTTTTCTTTGCGTCTCGAATATGAATAATTACAGCAGGAACGTTAAGGAATAATGAGAGCAAAGCGGGTTGCATTCTATAGTGTCTTCTGCATTGAGCTGTAAGTTGGGTTGCCTGCCCAATGGGGTCGATATTGAAGAAGTCGGCCGAGAAAAGCCTTTTCATATAGAAGCGGTGAGTTCACATTTTGGGCGGTTATTCCATATTTTTGGAAAAAAAGTTTGAAAAATCGATTCTTTGCTTGACAAATTTTATTATTATAAATAGACTTGACTCGTTCGGAATAAACTCGACTTGTTCATCTTCCACGTAAATTTTCTAAAGAACGAATAAATTAACACGCTTAATACGGATAACGAGAATTCTCGTTTTTACTGCTGACTTTTAATTTTGCCAATTTAATTTAATTATTTATATTTTGTTCATATGTAACGGGCAACTATCATGAATAATACGATTTTGCATAGGTCGTACACTTTTAGAATGTCTAAATTTATTTTTTGTTTAAAGAAATTCAAGTCGCTACTTTCACGCATTTCCATCACACCCAAAAAAAATGAGTTACATCATACCTTAGTAAAAAAAATTCCATTAAACAAATTAGAAACAATGGCACTTTAAATAGAAGAGTTTTAAGGTGTCCAGGTTTAAATACCTGCCGGAGAAAAGGGGTAATAAGCATTTAAACAATGCCGCACGCAACGTATTAAATAAAACGTTTTCGCAGGTCCTCTTTTTTGCAATACATGAAGGCGCCAAACTCAACGACCGCCCCAGGTACCACATACCTTAGCTACCTACGCCACTGCCCGCGAATATGGTTCTCATCATCCCTCAGCCTGCATGAGCAAAATTATCAATCCACTTGCCTCCTGAACATGCCTTAGTCTAGTTTCCATCTACTCGTGCGCCTTACTGTGACAATCTGTAAGTCACTTTCCTTCACGCTTGAAAATTAGCTTCGTTGAAAGGGCTGCGTGCATTCATGCCTTGTAGCGCTCAGCTAGTAGTAACAATAAAGAATGAGCTTTGCTAAATAGGTCTAAGTTGGAAACCTGGGCTTCGATCGTCCTGAGTCAGTCCATTGGCGGATCAATTAGGGGGCTAAGGGGTCTATAGATCTCCCCTTGGATATCCAACTTACACTAGATAATAGACTAGATAGATAGAATGGTAATTTAGTTCGGACCCCCACTACTGATGGGAGGTTACCCCCTAATTAGCCCCCCCCTTGTCCCTATCCTGGATCCGCCACTGACAATGAGTCAGTCCGTCCTAAGCATCTAACGCAATGATGCATTCCCCTCAATCACCCCCGAGACAAATTGCTCCTCTCTGGACACATTTAACCAAGCGGCACTCGCACGGGATACTGAATCACGAATGCACGCACTGGATACAGCTGTAGCCCATTGCAATTTTTTTTATTACCTCATATGGAATATTGGTTACCTCAACGTATTTTTTACGTACTGAGACTCCACCCCACATAGAGAAAAACACGTAGAGAAAACACTAAGTAAACAGAATGTCTGGGCTACAACGGTACACCGCGCGCGTGCCGTGGGAGAAACAAATTTAAGGTATTCTATGTACTATTGCATGGAGCAAAGGTTATCTCCCCCATCTACAGTGGTAAGTTACCGGAGATGATTTCTGATAGCAGAGCTCTTACGTATACGCTTGTAACTAGGAAACCTTTTCCACAGTCCGATAGTCTGGTTAGTAGAGTAACAAAGGTTTCTAGCTCCCGTAAAAGGTTACCGCCTCTTCTGTCAGCCGCACACGCCGAGGAAATCGAAATGTTTCAACTCTAAATACGTTTTTAAAAAGCTTGTATTATCCTGAGAAGAAAGATTATAAAATAGATTACATTCGTACACGTTTTTGAATTGATAGGCAAAACATTTAAGGGATTGCATGCCCTAGTGAATATTTATGAAAGCAGATGATCCGCATGCTGATAAAATAAAAAGTTTTCCGAGACGATAATGAAGAACTTCCAAAAATAAATAAAAATGAGGCAAAGGGTATATCTCAAGGTATCATCGTATCGTAGGCGGAGAGCAATGAAAATTTAAAGTATAAATTTCATTATTTAGGTATGAAGTTGGAGGGGCATATACATTAGGGTATTAAAACGAGAGAAATAAAAGAGGAATTGTTCACCAACGGGACAAAGTTGACAAAAAGAACCTAGATAAGAACGTAAATCGTAAGCAAGTGAGATCCGAAAACACAATCCAGGTTATTGAGATGGAAAGTGCATGGAAAAGTAGATGACGATGAATGCGATAAATTCTAATTAAACGAAGCTTGTACTAAGGAGCAAGGACCTGCAAAAACTCTTGAAAGACGATAGCCTATGGCTGGGAGCATTTATTCTGAGCCTCTTCTCAATAAAAATAAATTATTTCAACTAGAAGACAATTCCTCATTGCCGCCATACGTCCATTACTTACTATGTTTACACAGCCAATGGAATTTGGGTACTCACTAACCTTAGGCTGAGCTGTTAGAACGTCTTGACTTCCTCATCATGTTCAAAAATGCTGTAGATTTCCCCATGCCAATATTATCCGATAGCATTCTAAAGTTTTTCCGCCATCTCTTCCCTCATTCCAGTGCCGACGCAACGTAGCTGTGATCTGTAACAATTAAAATTGCGCGTTTTTGGGTAATCGGTGTTCATTTGTTCGTATTGAATAGCGCTCACTTGAAAAAACTTTTGTTGTTGCTGAACACTTCTGAATTAATTCGCGCGGTCCTTAACACTATGGCATCGTTGGTGCTTCCCATGAGAAATTCAAGAAATTTTTGTTCAACCAGAGGTACAAACGGTACGTAAGCCCTCTGTTGGTGCCATTTTAATGCTCCTTCTGTAATGCGTTGTATCAGATGAATTTGCATGCATAAACGTATTCTTATCAAGGATCGTTATTGCCTAAACTTTCATCCAATGGTTTTGTATTTGTGATCCTATTTTTATGGCACTTTAATTTAATTATGATTCCTGTGCACGGAAGTTGTCAGTATGGAAGAGTACGACTTTGTGGAGAGTTTACGACCCAAGACGGACGAAAATCTTAGAAAGGAAAGAAATTCCGCCGCTCGAAGTTCAAGAATCCCATTTGAGGTTGACGAGTCATTTGTTGAGTCATTCAAGAGAGAACTTATTCTAATGAGGATGAAATACCCCTTCCTGACCGACTCGCAAGTTCAGGGTCGAACTCTCGACAAATTTTGTATACCCAACTTGATGGGAAAACCTTACAAGTAGGTCCATACATCTCATACTTTTACAAGGATATATTTCTGCTTATTTTTCGGTTCTAATGATGTTTATTTTTTAGGAAAAATAAGTACGGAAATATCACTATGTGTTCCGTGCAGAGTGCCGTACTGTCAGCCAAAAAGTCATTTAGCGAAAGAAAATTTTCTTCATCCCGAAAACATATTGAAACTAAAAGAAGGCATACTATTGGTGGAAGCTACTTTCCAATTGATATAACTTTCAATAAGATGAACGGCAGAAGAAGCTCCAAGGCTTGTAGGAAGTTATTCAAAACTTATACCCTATATTCTGATGAAATGGATACTGATGACTACAGCATTCAAGATTCTAGTAATGACGATAGTGGATTGGAAGACTTTTCTCCTGACGAACACAGCCAATCGTTAGAGCACCAGTTCAGGAAGAAACCTCCTACGGGAATGAAAAACATTAAAACATATTTGAAACTGAAACACCCTACTCCAAGTAGGCATGGTACACCAAGGAAAGCAAACAATTGCAAGAATATGAAAAATGCTAGCAATAAAGTGCAGCCCATAAGCGATAAAATAATTGCGGGTATTGAAGGAAACTACATCAGTGATAGGTCAGAGAGGTCTGAAAAGGAAATAAATAAGTCAACTGAACCACCAATGAGTATCATGACATCAGATTATGATGGAGATACAATTGGAAGTTCGGTAGACATAATAGAAGAAACTCCTACAGACGAGAGGCAGATAATGAAACATGAATGTTCACAGCAGAATCTGAAAAAGATTAGTAGCACAGTTATGCCTATGAACAAAAAATCATTAGAGATACATAAAGGAAAAACCTGTGATATATTTGAAACAAATGAAATTAATAAGATTACCAAGCCATCAAAGAGTGCTGTAACATTAGACTCTGGAAAAGGTTCTTTACGAAGTCCTATTGGCATTATTGATGAAACTCAATCTACAGATGAGATGCATGCATTCCATCATGAAAGTTCAGAACAGAGTTCCAGCTTCACTTATATTTCAGAAACTATAGGGATGAGGAGAAAATCTCCCTGTTCCACTTCTTCAGATATAAAATTTGTTCAGAGAAGAAAGAAAGCTAGCATTTCTTATTCCGAACTGAGAACAAATTCACACTCATGTGATGGCAGAATCAAGCAATCTATTTCCCATGTTTCTGAGGAATACATGGAAACTTTTTCCGAGCACAATTCAGGCTCTATTACTAATAGTATGGAATTCAACTCTGGCTTTTTATGTGGAGTAAAATGCATGAAAACTTCAAAAGTGAACGTTCCACAGTTGAAATTAAATCTGTCGGTGAGTATCTTACTACTTTGATCTTTCTTTCCTTCCTAACATTCAAGTAAAGATTCAGGTGGCAACTTACCTTGGATGTGGAAGTAGTTTCTTCTTCTACATCTGTTCTATTAAGATTTGCTGACTTCCTTTTCATTGTATTAAGAGAAAATTCTGCCAAAATCAGAAAGTTTAGTTTTGTATTGTTCATTGCCTTCCTCCCTATCATAATTTTTGGTGCTTGGTAAGCTGTTTCCCCTATTTTTTTCCTGAAAGCCAAACAGCAAAGTTTACTTTGCCAGGGTTATGGGTGTGGCTTGGATTTACACTAAGTCCACCTTATTGGCACATCCATCCATTGTCTTGCTCTATACAGCAATTGGGAAGGTCATGAATCAACAATGTACATGTCTTAGAGCTGTTGTCTCTCTTGGCTACACCCTATAGCTTAGGGAAGGCAAGTTGCCTACAAGCATAGAAATTAAAATGATTTAAACAGTACCAGTAAGGAATATGGATGTCCTTCTGTCTGTCTGGCATATTGGTTTGTGTTCAAGGTGTAAATTTTTCTTTTCTTACCTCACCCAAAATGTCTTATTCAGCATTTTATCCTTGCATTTCACCTTTTATATTCCTCATACACAAATAACATTCTTGAATTCTAATGAGGGTGAAATTAATTTCACCCTCATTCCGTCATGGTTTACATTTCCACACCACACAATAGTGGTGTAGCCAGGTGGGGGGGTCTGGACCCCTCCCCCCCCCCCCCTCGAAATATAAAAAAAATCATTTTCCTTCATAAAAGAAACAAAATATTGAAAAATCGTGAATTTAAAAAATGAAGTTTTTTTATTATGAAAAGTGTTATAATTAGTTTAAAACCCTTTACTTAGAACCCTACTTTTCAAAAATGTCCTCCCTTAGTTTTGTACCCCCCCCCCCCCGAATGAAATTCCTGACTACGCCACTGCACACAATTCTATGCTCCTCATATCAGTTATTTTTTAAGCAATTTATTGCAGTCCTATTCAAGGTAGTACTTGATATGGAATGAAAATTTGTAAAAAAAAAATTAAACCATTGGACTGAAGGAGGAAGGCATTCCATCCATCAAATTTTTGATGCCGAATTATTTTCTGGTTTATGAATTGAATTTAGTATCAACAAAAACTCTCAAAGCTGTTAAAAGGAAAATATTGGTGTATATTAATTAGTGCTGAAGGTGAAGGCTAATCTAGGACCCTGAAAACCAAAATGATTTTGGTGAGGTATTATATTATTTTTATCATCCATTCTATGCTTCTTAGACATTGGGGAAAACAATATTTAGCCTAATTTTCTAAACAGTAGGGTCTAAGCAGTAGTCTCATGCATGTATAAGGGTCAGTGAAGGATCCAGATAGGGTGATATAATTAAGGGAAAAGTGTTTCCAATAGAGAATTGACCAAAGAGAACGATGGTTGACAGATTGCCCATTCGATCATCGCATAGAAATTGCATGTTTTCTCCAGATCTCTTTTACAACAATCCAGATGGTGTGATAGTATGTACTTAATCAAACAATCATCATAAAATGGCATATAAGTGTGATTACGTGCATGAAAAATCCACAGAGAAAAAGTCATTCACCTTGACTGGGATTCGAACTCGAATCCCCCGATTTCCAGTCAAGTGCTTCAGCCAGTTAAGCTACCGAGGCATCATTCCTTCCTGTAGAAATTTATGGACACTACTGGGCAAGGATTTTTTTTGCACAATTTGTGGATTGCTGGTGGCTCCTATAAAGTTATCACCATGGATAGTCCCAGTGTACTTAAACTAATGATTATGTACAGTAAAGTACCAACCTATAACAAATCAAGAGAAATCAAAATGTAATAACAAATTATAATAATCATGGAGACCCCCTGAATGACATGTTGAATTGTTTGTGTGATAGATAATAATAACAATGGCATACCTACTTATAGATCAGGGTGTAGGAAATTAATACAAATTGCTTTTTACTGGATGGTTTTCTTGATTTATTTGTCATGTTTCCTGACATGCTAAATCTTTCCAGACTTAATAAAATTCTATGACTCTTCCTAATTGTCCAAATTTTCCAGTAGAGTAGCCATTCTATATAGAGAGATATGGGGTAATGAGTATGGGGATATAATTAGATGAGTGGAAACTTTTATGTGGAAGAAGTAGGAGGACAAAAGGCTTGAGGTATTTAGATTAGGTTGTGAGGGACAAAGGAGAAGTTCAGATGGATGTAGAGGAAAATAAACAAGGAAGTGTGTCATACATGGTGGGTTGAAATAAAAAGGAGGCAATATATTTCGATGGATCATGTGCTGAATGAAGAATAAGAGAATACTGAAGACATTGATGTATCATTGATATATATTAAAATAGGGTAGGATGTAAAGGCCGTTTTATACATGCAATTGCACAGGTTAGGACTGCATTAATTTCTCACTATGGTGTGCAATTGCATGAATACAATTAGAACATGGGCTAATTTGCCATCTCATGCTCATGCATTCTCGTATGCATAGGTGGATTTAGGGGGGTCACAGGCACTTAAAAAATAGACAGATTTTGAATACTACGGTTATCATGACTTTGGTTTTATTTTGTGTGTTACGGAGCCTCAATCGTATAATTCAATATTAATAACTTTCATATCAAAATAAAGAGAATGTTTTCTACTGTACGAAATTGTTGTATCTTATTTTTAATCTCAAATATGAGAAGACCTGTCAGACCCTTGTGCCACCCCTCAGAAAAAAATCCTGGATCCGCCCCTGCTCATATGCTTTCTAGCAAGTCACTGCTCTACACAAGGCAATTGACTACACCTTGGTACACTCCTCAGATTGTGCAATGTCCTGTTTAAAACAGCAGTTAAGCCCATTGGAATAGAGAAGACAGTACAGCTTTAGGATTAGGTTAATGGAGGTGGGCCCTGTCAAGCTGATGTGAGATATACCTACATATTGTCAGAGAGTGAGAATATTTTGGTCTTAAGGTCAAAATTGGCCATTTGGATACCAATTAAAACTACCTGACTTAATGTGTCTTGCGCAGAGGTGTCACAGTGCAGAACACACTACTGAAATTTGGAGGTGAGGAGGCTTTTCAAAATGTATATTAGAGGGCATATACAAAAGCAATACAATAAATTATTTTATTGTAAAAATATCAACAGAAGTGCAAGAAGAGAGGTTAATAACATCTTACTGGAATATTCAGAAAAAGAGAGGTGTTAAATGTTTCAAGACACTTGGCCTCTCACAGACCAATACAGTACATATTTCAGGAGCCTCAGGTGATCAAGGGAGTAACAACCCACTTCTTTGCGAACAGCCGAGGTGGCACATGGCAGTGGGTCTATGAAGCACTCAGCATTAATTTATTATGGACTAACAGTTCATTGACAGTAATTATCAATTATGTACCATATAAGTGATTCATCAACAACATTGAAGTAGAAGAAGCACTAAGTTAATGAGTATAAAATTATTATATAGCTACTTGATTTTAAGTTACATAAGAGGTTGGTCTGAGGTATTCAGGGATCCAGGGATCCACCCCCGGAAAATTCTAGGAAAATGCATGCCCAGAAATGAATTTTGACGCTATTCTGGCTCTTATAGACTCGATAAAAGTTTATGAAAGTCTGTAATTTTTTAAGAAAAATACCATGAAAAATTAACCATTTCATGGCTTATAAAATTAAAAAATGCATTATGGTTCTATCATCTATATAGAGAATTTTTTCCTTGATACTGCACTGAAATCTATAAAACCTCCAAAATAACCTTTTCGAATAACCCTTTCAATACAGCATCAGGTTCTCTTATATCTTCTGACACCTTTAATAATTTTTATAAATTTTTTTTTCAGTGAGTAAGTTGTAAATAAAAAAACTAATGAAATGCAGAAGTTTATAATCGCAAAAAAAACTTTGGCATTAGTAATCTTATGAGTATTTTTCATTGCACCTTTCAAATACTTACACTTCACGATGGAATGCAGAAGTTTATAATTTCAAAAAAAAACTTTGGCTTTAGTAACCCTATGAGTATTTTTTATTGCACCTTTCAAATACTTACACTTCACGATGGATGTGAGCATTGTGGGGGGTCACTAAACTCAGGGCCCTCAGCGATTGCAGACCTGGCCAGACTGCCCCTTGTTACACCGTTTTACTTTCATACAATTTTACAGTTAGTACCAACAAGAATTTTAATACATTTATTTGAGAGTTTCTAACTAGTTTTAAAAATTTCATAAAACATTTAATCATTTTAAATCAAAGTGTAGCTGTGTTTTAGCTTAATAACTCCACAAAAAAGAATTTCACGTAGAGGAGGGCAGTTGATTTTCTGGAAATTTCTGTTCAAGGATGCATTTTACTTGAAGATTACGAGGGAGGGAATGACAAAATAGAGGACCATCTGTTTAGCACGAGGAGGATTGGCACTCCTGCTTAAGTGGCATTTTATTCATAGTAATACTCTATTATTAAAAATAGGAAACTAAATTAATAATAGCAGTAAAAATATATTACCATCCATAACTTATAAAATATAGCACTAAATATTCTGAGTCTATCATCCAGATATCACATCATGCTGGTTGACTTTGAGAGAGATCAGTTTTGTCTCCCGTCCTTGAGTCTTCCTCAGATTGAGTCATAAGGTGTTGCGTTCTAGCCGGAGAGATGGGAGCTGCCGTTTGCTGATTTCGCAGCCCTTTTTTCCTAAGAGTCAGTGGTTGCAATGCTCTTTTCCACTCTGAAGACACATTATATTCATCCTCTAAATTAAAATAATTAGGATTCCTTGTGATTTTGGTAGCTTACCATATCAGCCTTGGTAAATACTTATTTTTTTGCCAAAATTAGTGTGGAAATAAGCGCTAAAATTACCAACCATTAGCAAACAAGAGGGCATAGAAAACATCTTGTGAAGCTGCTATATAAACTGACAAGAATGCAATGCAATGCAATGCATGCATTTTAGTCAGTTTATGTAGCAGCTTCACAAGATGTTTTCTCCGTATACATTATACCTATCTACTCTACCAGAGAATGTCTCGTGGACAACTGACGAAACTTTACTCAAAGTCAACCCATGTGACAGGATATTTGAAAGATGAATTCTTGACACCACACACAATGGAAATCTCCGTCATAAAAACTAAGTACTGTCTTCCCTTGTTTCCTAAGTATTTAATAACTATTCACTTAATTTAAGGTAACAACCACCGTATTAATCCCAAGTACCTATTGAAAAAATTAACTCCTTTTATTGGCAGGTTTGTTCTGAGGATTCAGGACCAGGTTCTGCAAACCATGAAAAACAATTGAGAGCCATAAGCTCTGCTGTTGCTAAAGGAAAATACAAAAAGTGTAGTGAAAGTATGCCCTATGTTGATGAAGCTTTACAGAATGCTCTCTCTGAGAATAATCTTGAGTCTGATGAGAGTCCAATGAGTGAGATGGAGGAAGAAGAAGATGATCGTAAATCATCACAGAGCAGTTATAGCAATAGAAAAACCTCCTGTAGCTCAATGGATAGCTACCCTATGCAGCACAACGGCAGATTTTCACCCTACATATTTCAAGTTTGTATAAAAGTCAATTGCTTCATAAAAATTTCTGGATTAGGATTGACTTTCATGAGTGGAGAAATGACGTGTCAATGACATGTGGATTCTGCTGGATATATTTTGTTTTCTATGTTTCATATGTAGAGAACTTCAAAATAATAGTTAAAATGACTGAGTTTTACATAAAATTGTCAGATAGATTACAAAGTATTCAATGAAGCAGCTGAAATTTGACTGCATGCTTTAACAAATCACAATAATTTATTAATTATTCATTTTCATTAATCCAACAAAAAAATATTGTAAGAAAAATGGTACTGTTAGAGTTGAAAACCTTTCGAGCCCTGGCAGAATCGTATTGATTGCCTCCTCCACCACAGTGACAGGGGTTTAAAAATTTATGATGGCTTTCCTTCATCACAGCTACATTCCAGTCCAGGATCTGCAAGTGTGAGCTCAGATGGAGAGTATAACATTGGAACACCAAATCTACAAGGCCATGCAATAAATGAGGAATTTGGTAACCTCAGAGAAAATTCATCGCCTCTGCAAGCTGGCATTCGGCACACACCTAGATATGGCTCATACCAATCACCTCCTTCATGGAGTACACAAGAAAGTACTCAGTTGTCTCAAAGCATGGCTCAACTCACAACTCAAGCAGAAATGAGAACAGTAAGACTTATAGATAACAAATGCATCAAGTTTGTGGTGCAGTTATTTTCCTAATGTCTTAATGTTATTCTTCCAATATCTTACTCCAGGGTGGTAGTGGAGAGATCAATGATGGATATTTTCTGGCTAATTTATTTGATGACTATACCAGCCAATCAGTGAGGCGAACCTTAAGGTATGGTGTTATATTTGAGCTTTTGATAGATTTTGTCTGCAATTTCATGCTACTCTGAGATGAGGGAATCAGTGGAAAAATACTTGCAGGTCATCATTCGGACCACAGACATCAAGTCAGGAAGATGATGGTGTTTTAGATGTGGAATGATTGAAGCTAAGAATGAAGGATGAAGAAATAATATTTATTTTTTACAAGGATAAAGGGAAAGCACCCAATCCTTTAAATTTGAGTGCAATAAGACACCAAGTCAAATTTTAAATCTATCGTTAAATTTATTAGAAGAAAATAAATCAAAAACTGTATTTGTACTTTTTAAATAAACACACTTAACATTATAATACAAGGTCATTTTTTGGATGATCCAAACCCAGAGAAGCCCATGATAGCAGACAGTTCAGGATCTTGGTCAGCTCCTCCATCCACCTCATCCAACTTGCGTTTCTTTTCTTTCCTCTTTTCTTTGCGGTACTCTTTCAACTTTTCCTCCTGAATTGGACCCAAAGCAAGCATGGAATTTCTTTAAATACATATTTACAATTAAATCATTTACATTGATTACAATAATAATCATTAAATAACATGACATTTTCCGCAATAGGGTGGTTTCCTATTTTTATTAGTTGCTTAAATCGAAATATTATTACTCCTAGTGTACGTATTTCTCATTTTTAGAATTTCTAAGTGAAGATATCTCTTTTTCACGATTAAATGAAAAGTGAAAATTTTCGAACTCACAAAAACACGACGGCTAAGTATGAATGATGGGAAAAGCCTGTGTGACATCATTCTGGTTCCGGTTACCGTTGTGTGAGGCCACCTTGGTGCGAGGCTATGAGCGCCGATACAATGCAGGCTGCTAGCAGGTAGCACTTGGCTTAAACAAGGATTGTTAATACCCTATCAAACGAAGGAAACTCTCCGATCATAGGCAATTTTAATAGGTGATTATTAAGAGATGTTTCCCTGAGCTCTATGCCTCATGGATGCATTGGTAATCTCAGACGATGTAGACTCCTGACTACTCATATAGCATCTGGGTCCGTGTGACGTCACGTGGAGTGGCATCGCATGGCCACCTATCTGGCCTTTTTCAAATGAGGTTAAAATTGACTACTCACATTCATCTAAACTGGGCTTTCTAAAACCAAATAATTTGCATATTATGAATACACTAACAGTGGGTAACGAATCACAATCAATGCCTATCGTTTTCTTTGATGAAAGAAACTACCCTATAGTCCGAGAACTATCTTTCATGTTGTGTAATTAATGAAAAAATATGCAATACAAATTTATATGGTTATGAAATGAGATGGGACATTTTTGCAATAACAAATGAGAAGTGTTCCATAAACTCTACACGTAAAATTGATCATTCACCATGACTCTTGGATGCATACAGATGGTAAGAGTTAACATAATTTTCTTCCATTTTTAGAAAAGTTAATTCATTTTAAAGATTATTCACACACAAAATAATCTTCTTAAACGTTCTAGAAATAAAATGTCTAGCACCAACTCCAAAACAAAGCCTATCATAATCAAATAACATGGAAGGAAATACCAATTCTTGAAAACATTCACATTAATGATGTCAAAAAATCTAAAACCACATCCCTTCAACAGCAGTAAAGGCAAAAATAATAACTTCCTTAACAAGGTCGACTGCAATATTAATTTTTCTCAAAACATCCAAGAGCTGCCTAAATACCAAAGGTTTTCAATTTGGCTCACAACAAAAAGCACTTAAGTTTTCACAGCATATACAATTCAAACGTATAAGTGAAATAGAAAAATCTAATGAGAGAGCCAGTAGTCATGAAATTCATAAAAAGCAACAATAGAGCCCAAAGGAGTCTCATACTAGCTTCTTCAAGTGTAGAATTAGGATGGAAGTCTCCATGTAAGATCCTTAACCGGAGAAATTGCTACGCATTAAGCAGTACTTGTAGTTCTCATTCTTTAGTACATACGTTTCAAATATTTTTTCAAATAAATACAGTATGATGTACAGGCAAAAGATTCCTTCCATGCCACGCAAACCTTATCATATTAAAAGTAAATAAACTTGGAGCACAGAATGGACACCATTAGTTAGAAGGTGAACAAAATTCTTCACTTCTTCTCCTATTTAGTAAAAAGACCACAACCTTAAATTTTACGAAAATATTTACATCAACTTAGTAATGAAGTCACCAGTATAAAATAGATATCTTATAAACAACAGCAGCCACTTTTCCTTATAGTCCAATGCAGAGGTTCCCAAACTGGGGGTCGCGGGCCGTTCGGAAAGGGGTCGCGAGATGTGCGAATAATAAAGTGAACTATGTACTTAAATTTAGACAACCATTTTTAGGGGGTCGCGGCTAAAACGTATGGGCTAAAATGGGTCGCAGAAAGAAAAAGTTTGGGAACCGCTGGTCCAATGTATTTCCTATGCACACAGTGCAAATTTCACCTATTTCAATGACCACCTCATTCTACAGACTGTGGTCCTAATAGGATTGTTCGCTCAGAGCCAAAATCACAATTCATGATAGATGATTAAAATTATCCAATAGATGGAAGAGATGGATAACCTACAAGGGACAAAATCTTCTCCCTTCAACCATTTCCAACTAGTTCTAAATAAAAAATATTTAAAAGTTTGCATCCACTTTTCATGAGTTGGAGACGTCATTAGAGACTGGTTCATTAACTCATTGAAGCAGGACCACCCGCAAGAGTGTAAACAACAACAAATCATGTGAGGCCAACACAAAGGGCTTACTGAATCTGACAGATATGTTTAAGAATAAACAAGCATGTCACAATAACATCATATCTATGAAAGGATTAAGGCTGTCACTTTTTGGTCGCCAATAGCTTGAGAAGTAGATAAAGCATTGAAAACAAAAAATATGGATCTCTTTATTTCCCAAACTATTAACACTATTGATTATAAAGAAAATTTAAGCCATCGATTGGTCAATGCTTGAGCATGTACAGGAAATTATTTAAGATTTTATCGACAAGTGAATAAAATATGGGTGTGTCGAGTTTACTTCCTACACTGTACTGGTCTTGGCTCCAGTTCTTAATTGAGTTTTTAATTTTCATTGTATAATTGTCAAAAGCTATTGATAATTGCAGTTTGGTTATTATAAGAGCTGCCTAAAATACAACAAAAAATTACCTAAAAAATAATTGGAACCAGTACATAACCTATTTATAGCATACCAATTACTCCCTCGAAAAGATTTCAAATTGAATTTTGCAAAAATTAATTTTGTGCTAAATCTTTTTGGTCACAGTTCTGACTCCATTTCTATGCTCAAGAACAGAACTGAAGATATTCAAGAATGGAAAAATTGCTTATATTTGGAATTTGAACTCGCTATGGGGAGAAAGTAGATACAATTGAATTGTAATACATCTAGGACTCACCTCCTCCCTTAATTCTTTCATTCTTTGCTCAATGTCATATTCTTTCTTTTTTTCTTCTAGCTTCTTCTTGTTCACATCAAATCTCTTTTTAACTTGATCTAGGGATGACCTTTCCACACGCATTGACATACCCAAATTCCTCTGATCTGTTGGAATAATCAAACACGGTATTTAATTCTGCTACAGAGAATGCAATGTGAATTAAGCATGTACTACTTTGTTACGTACGTTTTTTCCCATTGATATGATCCAGAAAGTTGATGGAGTCCTTAACAACACAGTCACACACATTGCAGTAATATCTGAAAAATATTTTTTTATTTATGTAAAATAGAGGATTTCAAAGGAGGACCGAGCATGTCTTAGTAATTAAGCACTTACCCTCCTGTTTGTGACGCAGGAGTATTTTTTGTTATGACTACGCTCTTCCCAAGTTTTGATTCCAAATCGACTCTGTAGTCTCGTTGACGTAAGAGATCTCTCTTTATTGGAGGTAATTTTTGTTTCGCCTTTTCTTGAGCATCTAGCTCCTCTTGTATCCTCTCTGCAGCCAAGCGCTCGTATTCGTCTCTATCCCATTTTCTTCTGTGATCCTCTGGTCTCTAAAAAGTTTTAAAAACACCACATTCAACACAAAAATTGCCTTCAAAAACCATATATTGTAAAACCTTTGATACGCGGGTGACTTAGATGTGAGATTTCAAGAGGTTAGTCTTGAGTCAACGATCCACACAATAGAATCAACACTGAATGTCATCAATTTTGGGAACCAAGAATAAAGAGTGACATTCAATCACATAGTTTACACAAAATTTCGAAGCAAATTGCAAATATTTTCGGTGTTTTTTTTTGCATAACTTGCAGGTTCGAAGTATTCCGGGAAAATTGCAGTCATTACAAATGTTAATGAGTTTCTTTACACATAAAATCAATATAAGGTAAACATGCAACAACAAATATCTTTAATGATGCATAGAGAACTAAACGTGGAAGGGAATACTTGTGATCAAGGTGTTGGTATATTATTACAAAGTTTGAGGTTAGACTACTTCATCAAAACATGCTTGTTCACTCTACTTGCCGATGTTCCAGCTCTTCCAGCCATTCTGACGTCGAATACTAAATTCACTTGCAAAATCTGGCCACTAAGTACGGGTGAACATGTATTTCTCGACTAAACCAACGTCTTTCAAAACACTTCAGGAGCTCTCCAACTCCTACCTTTCAGGCACTCCTCCACAGATTAATTTACAAGAACGAGCAAATGCATGTAAACGAACGTCTTCAATCTACGGCGGCCTAAATTTCGGTAGTTTTAGAGACAGTGAACTACGACAAACGCAGGAAAATACCAACTGATATAAACAAGAGACGTTTTGAGCAATTCGGTTGTTAGATTTCTTCATTCATTTGTTTTATCGTACGTCATATGTTTGTGGTTGTGGAATACCATCGTTTCTCATCGTATTCTGGTTATGATTCAAGACATATTTATTGACGCAATGTAATGTAATGTTTGTGACAAACTCATGAACGGTATTGAATATGGATATATCTTAGCCTACGCATCTACCCTTTGCCCAATCTGACTTTGATCAGTTCATTTTCTGTGGTGAGGATTTTAGTGATTCAGATAAGGTAAGACGCCCTCGCACTCTCTTGCTGTTAACTTGTCAGCTGTTGGATAATTCGTACAGATTATTTGTTTTCGAACAAAGTACTTTCAGATAGAAGGAATTTTTGATTTTTCTATGCATGTCGTTGATATGCTCGATGGGGATTTTGTTGCCTTCGTATTAATTGCTTTATTCGTTTTATTGTTATAACAAACTGTTTTTTGCTGTAGTTTTCATGTTAATAATGCTCAAAGATGAGTTGGCTACGGAACAGCCAATTAAGGGCCAGTTTGGGTAAGCGCTCAACACAATCACCTCCTAAAGACTGTGACCCATTTGCTTGCTATGCTAGTTTCGGTAGACATTGGCAGCAAATATACGACATTATAAAGAAAACACAGGTAAGTGACAGCTTTGAATTCTTAAAACTCCTAAAATGTTTGTTACATATCGGCAGTGGTATCTGTTATGCTTACCATCTCCAACCCTTATTTTTTCAAGCCGCCCAAATATTATCCCAATCAAGATGATGTACTTAGCGTTGTTAATCACATTGATCAAATGGAAACTATTCTTTTATGGGAACTTAAGTCATCCTCGCCTAACTCAGCACCATCACGCTTGGAATATCTATTGAATGAAAATATCTTAGATAAATTGTTCCTATGGAGTTTAACTACTGGGAAGTACAAGAATGCCATGATCCAAGAGCAGTTAAAATTGTTTGAAATGCTCATTAGTAATTCTGGGCATGAGCTTATCGGTCGTGAACCAATTGCTCGTCCTTTGCTCAAACTTCTTGACAGCTGTAACGATTGTTACCCGCCAGAATTGGAAAAGAGGCTAGTAATATTGCTGAATCAATTATGTGTTTCATTAATGCATAACATAGAGCTTCTTGGGATTTTCTTCACACCAGCTACAGATGAGGCACCAGCTAAGTACGTTTACATTTATGTTGGTTGTGCATCTAGGAAGATTGTTTATTCCTCTGCAGTAATTAATGCTGAGTTTTATTTCTAGGTTTCTTATATTTTCCCTCCTCATACCATTCGTTCATCAAGAAGGTGCAGTTGGGCAGCAAGCTAGGGATGCATTACTATTATGCATGTCAGTTTCACAAATGAATGAAGATGTTGGAACATACATTGCTGAAAGCTCCAATATCTGTCAGGTATTTTATTTGTTGTCCTGTATTAATTCATATTTTGCCTTTTTTTCTCCGTTAAAAAAGTTTAGCTTTGTATATGTTCTTTCCTGAATCGTTATTAAAGTAGAATTTTCACCTACAAAGGAGATTTCCATGTTGTAAATTTCGCTTTTTGTCTCAGAAAAAAATTGCATAATTCAGTGTTAGTGAATACCTGTTTTTTTAGCCCTGTGGGTTTTTTTTTGGGTCTTTGGGTTTTTTTCTTTGTGGAAGTCTTGAGTTCTGGACGTGAACATGTCTAGTTGGTATCTGTGGTTCTGTGGTATTTAGTGCTTTTTTTCAATGACTAGTAAACATGTGTACCAATTAAATACACCATATATTGCTACCATTCTGTCCTGACATCTAGTTCATGCCGAGATATCTTCAGACTGCACATCCATTTCAATCTGTCATTTTCTGTGCAGATATCTTAACAGGGATTTTTAAAAATTAAATTGAATTTTTGGACAATTAAAAGCCAGTTTTTTTTTCAGATTAATTTCAAAAGTCTTTGCACAATGAAGTAATGAAATCATAGACCAGTATGTTAATCAGCTTGTTTGATAAAATATTATAAATTGATCATGAACTTGAAGGGCTGGTTAGTTTGTGTAAGTGTGTGGTGCATACGAGTGCAAATGCACCCCCTTCATACAGCCTTAGGTCATTTTTCAAATTAGAACTCACAATTCTATAATTTGAATTTTGATTATCACAAGATTGAAATTATCATGAAACGTTGTCAGATTTCAAAATATAATAATATTATTTAAATTTAAATTGGTCTAATTGTTGTACTGAAGACTACTAGACTGTTCTGCTGGAGATGTTCTGTTTTTCTGGAAAGACAAAACGTAGAGCAACCTTCCATATCTGTTTTCAATACAGACCATGAAGTTTAACAGCTTACTCAGGACTTAATTGAGTATGTCAATGATATTATAAACCAAAATCAAAGGTTATACCATGATACCACCTAACCATACTCAAGTGTTCAGTCTGGTGCACTGGGCTGATACAAGGTTATTTCATTTTGTTATTTGACTGCAGTAGACAAAAACCTAGAAGATAAGAAAATATTACGTAAATAGTGCCTATAAATATTAAAAACTTCTATTTGGCACTCACGTTACATATTTGAAAAAAACCCACTTTTTGTTTAAAACTATGTACATAATGGGTTTTTCCAGGAGGGAGAAAACCTAGTGGGTTTCATGATAGAAGCCCAACTCATGATTAAAGCAACTTCGTATTTTGCATTTAAAATCGTTCATTGATATTTTATTCCTCCTTGCATTTTCTGTCATGTATTTATTTTCACAATCCTCTTCAATAAGGATACTTATTTCATTATTTGTGTTGTCTTTTTAGTTTTTGGCCAGTGGTCTTTGTGGTCTGTACTCTCGTCTTCCAAGAAAACTTAACATTGAAGTTGATGACTGGCATAGACTCACCACGGATGATGTGAATGAGTTAGATGAACTGAACATGTTCATGAATTCTCTGGAATTTTGCAATGCAATTGCATTGGCTGCTCACCCTAAGGTTAAAGCTCAACTTCTTAAATATCTCTATCAAGGTTTCTTAGTTCCTGTGATGGGGCCAGCTCTTCTTCAGGTATGTATTTTCTCTATGTGCTTAAGTGTTACTTTTCCCTGTCCAAGTCAGACCTTTGTTTTCTGTTTGTTGAATCACTGTCAGTTGAACTGTTGCTTTGGAAATAACATAATAAAATCAGATTGTAGACTCAAAAATTTTAAGTGTGATATCAAATTTTTTTAATATGATCACCAGGCTGGATTTTTGTTTTAGATACAGAATTTTATAGTCGTATGATTGGAGGTGTTTTCATTATCGATTAACACCTGCCCAATGCAAGAGTGGTGTAGTTTAGATATCTTCAATGCTTCTGAGAGGGAAGCAAAAAATATTTTTGGAATATCAATAAGAATTAATCGTAAGACTAATTACATGTTAGCTCTGGAACTATGGCATATGGGATAATTTTCATCTTCCATTCCTGAGGTATGATCAAATTATTTTTATAGCCATGTCCTGTGTTGATCAACTTTCTTTCTGTTATTGATTTTTTGTTTTTTAGTTTTGCCAATTGCCTAGTGTGTTCATCTTTGTACGGGGAATTTTGGTTCGAGGACAGTTGTGGATGTAAATTGGAAGCTTTTTAATTATTTTCTGTTGGGACTTGGTAGTAAGTGCAGGTAGCTTATGCAGTCTTTCACCTGATTTCTAAATCTCTGCTTCTCTAAGATGTAGCCTATTTGAAATCTTCTCCTGTCCCTTGGCATTTTCCTCATGCATATTCCACATTTTTGATTTTTCAGCATTGTGTTAGCAGCACTGCAGAATTGCAGTAGCCTTTCTCCTCTTTCATTTCATTTTTCCTAATCCATATTTTCTGGTTATTCCTCAATCTTTACCCTCGCTGACAACATCGTTTTGATATCTTAAAAGAATGAGACTTTCTTCCCATCTTCAACGGCCATGGCTTCTGCACGGGTTTTGCTATTATTTAAATGGTACACCTTACCTATTTACCCAAGGATAGAACAGTGCTCCCTCAGAACACTGCCACTCTTCATCTACAACTGCTTATTCAACTACATAGTAAACTTACTTATGGTGCACCTAACGTATATATCTAGTGGTCCACCCGCTATCCACAACGTGGTGAACTCACTTAGTGCATTTAAGCTCAGATATTAGTCGACTTCCCCATATTAAATTCAATGTGATCATGACCCAAATAGTCCCATCTATTTACAATTTCTTGTACCTCTGGCTACATGTGAAATAAGGCAGATGTGGTCCTTTGGTTTCAGCATTCTACTGTCATTTTAAACTTACTTGATACATATATGTTTCCAGATCGAATAGTATAGCTTCATAATGCTCATCTTTCAGAAAATTGTCTGTTGAGCAAATGTTGGTGAAGGGAAGACAAATTTATAATTTTTAATTGGCTGAGGATATAAAAGGCGGCAGTATGCATTGGTGAATTATACCTAGTATGTATCTGTGTTTCAACTTTAGTGCAGCACATCATAAATCTTTTATTAGGAGCTGAGATTGAGGGTTATTCATGTCTGCATATGCATAAAACAGCATTGGAGTAATGATTGTCATTATTATTTTTTGTAACTTGATTCAATGTAAATGTTTGTTCAACTGAGCATTGCGTCCCCTTGCTATCATTGTAATTGGCACATACAGTGGCAAATTTATCGCTGGCTTCATCAGTACCTTTATCTCTGATAAGGGATATTCTCTATTCCTGATCCATACCCTCCATACATTAGGCCAACACCACAGGTTTTTCCTAGGGTTATTCCTTATACATATGTATGTACAACTTAATTTGTACCCTGAATATTCCTATTCTTAGAAAACCTGAAAAAATGACCCGTTTCTGAAGACTTCATTTCCCATTCCCACACACATATGTTCTTCTATTGACTTATTATCACTGAACCATATTAAGCCAGTTGAAATGAATGAAATTTCTGACTGTAACCTTCCAATAGTACTTCCTTTATAGGGACAGTTGACGTTGAACATTCATTGATGATTGACCCATGTTTTCATGCATTTGCTTATGTTTGCAATGTGCCATAGTAATAAATAATCTTACTATTCAGTATGAAAGCATTTTCCGTAACTTCTTGGGATAGCTGGTCTAGATTTTTTATCGAAGCTTTGTTGATTGGTATGCTTTAATGACATTGGTTGCTAAATATTAATTCTATCATTAAACATGACCTGCATTCTAGAATTAGATGAATGGATGCTTAAATCAGCATTCCGTAGTATAAAAACTTATGAATAAATTTTGATTTCATTTTAATAATAAACTGCTAAGGTTCCTATTGCCTTTCTTATTAACAGCTTTAAATTATTTATGATATCCAATATAATTTCTATTGTATTTTAATTCCTTAATTTTACTAGTCAGCTGCTTTTGGAGTGTAATGGTGATATAAAGCAATTTTTTCTTCTTCCATTTCTTTAAAAGCTGTTATGGTCTGTCTTAAAAGTTATTTACCTTAAGTACTATATTTGGCTCTATGGGTTTGTGTATCTTCATGGTACAGTTACTATTTTTATTCATGCATTATTGAGTAATCTTATTCTTGTGAAGAATTTTATTAGGAATGAGGAAACAAAATGTGTATTTTCAGTGAAATTTGAATTCAAATTTTGAATTAAGTTCTATTTGAAGTGCAGAGTTACTGGATTTTTAAATTGCTCTATTTAAAGTTTACAGCTTTGTGAAAATAATCAATTCAGTCGACTTTGCTATTTTTTGTTTTGATTTAATATACAATGGCTCACATCTAGCCAAAGAATGAGGTTAACCATGTGGGCAGTTAATTAAAAAATTAATCTCTCAAAGCAAATAACTGGATTTGTGCTTACATTTCATCTCAGCCTTTCTGTGGATGTGTTTCAAATGTCGTTGTGGTAAAAAAAAATTTAATTTCCTGTGCATTCTAGTGAAGAATAGCAGAAAAAAGAGACGAAACATTTATTATTACTAAATTTTAAGCTTGGATGTTTTATTATACTATGAGAGAGATGTTTGAATTCATTTCTGAATCTGCTGAAGTAGGTTGTACACGTGAGTAGGTTTCCCATTTAGGTTCCCCGTATGAATGAGATGTGATGGATCACAAGTATGCATGCAAGTGAATACATTTCGCTCTGCATTTTTGGTATGCCAGCATATTACATATTTCACCATTAAATAATCAACATGAATTTATGCTGCTTGTGCATCCATAAATTTTATCTTGCAGAACCATTTGAAAATAATTATATTTTTGTCAAATTTATCATGACTTCATATTTAAGCTTAGTTTAATTCATTTTTATATCAAATTACTTGAAATATCTTTCCATTGTTGTGAGAAATCAGGTGCTATTATAGATGACTTTGGAGATAACCAGCAAAATATTCCGAATTTGCTGGTTTATTGTTTATGTTCCTTAGTTAATGTTGTAAGATTACATAATCATTTTTTTCCTTTTTTGTGTGTTACGTATGAACCGAATTTCAAGTTAGCGTAAACCAGATATCTGCAAGTAGGCATAGCAATTTAAGAAATCAGTCAATATGCGTGTAGAAATGTTTCTCACTTAAGATATTTCATTTTTTCCCACATTCATTAGTTAATTTTTGTGTGCTTTCATGCTTTTAGCATCAATTATTATTTTAGAATACATTTTCTTGGTAACCCATGTGTAAGTTAATAACTAAAAAGTGGACATAAGGGAAAACAATATCATCTATCATTATGTAGTGTGTACCACTGCACCTTAAGGTGCTTTTTGTACAGCACATTGCCGTTAGTAAGTGGTCATTTATCACTTATATCAGAATGCCAACTATTTATTATCCTAGCTGTCTCATTGTATCATGATAGTAGTGTGTTGTAATTCCTTGTGCTGAGCAGTGTTGGGGAAACATGGTTTTATATGGTTTATTTGTACATATGTGTATATGTCTGTATTTTTTCTTGCTTATCCAATCAGAACACATGGTTGTGGTCTTTACTGCTTATATATGAGCGAATTGGTCTGTTTAGCTTATAGTATGGTATCTAAGGATAAATAACTATCTCTAAATGCCCTCTGTCTTTTCCCTTTCGCCTCTGCTGCTTGTAGGACACTGTTGGGTTGTCTGTTGAAAGCTTAGAATCAGCAATGGAATTGGTCAGTATTAATTTATAGGTTATCAAGTTTGATGTTCTTTTAGTCATTAGTTCTTCAGTCTACCCTAATATTCCTTTAAATAACAATTCTCCTTTTCAAAATGGTGCTTGGCTTATTATTTTCTAAGTTTTTTTTGTGTTTTTAAGATATGTTTTTATGTTTGTTTTGTCTCTTTTGTTCGATTTAGCTCCTGTTTAGCTTATATTTGTTTTGTTTTTGCACTGTTTGTTTTGTCAAAAGGTACACTGTAGACAAGGCATTACTTCCTCAGTGAGAGAAGCCCATAAAGATGTGGTTCTTAACCTGAAGGGTTCGCCACCTGAGTTAGGACATGTATCTTCCAATGAGGTTGGGCAGAGGAGTGAAGGGGTGAATACTTCTCTTAATAGTTATAAATTTGTACTATATTTTGAGTCTGTATGACACAGTTAAGAATAAATCTTCAAAAATTCCTGGAGGAAAATGGGTTTTCTGTTCATGGAATTTGATTACTGATGATCACGTTTTGTGATATGTGTTAATTTAAATTTTGATGTTTCTTATAATAATGTGGAAACTTGCTTTTGAATCATGTGCTTAGGTTTGTGCACTGTTTGTATTTTGGTAGATTCCATTCCCAGTCCAGTTAACCTGTGTTCCTTCAAAAATTTAAGTGAATTTATTGTACAAATATAATATAAGACACGGTCTCAGGCGTTATTTTGTGGAATTGCTTCATTATTGAATGAAATAAAATAACTTTGTTTTATTCCACGCTTTATTTTAAATAGCACGACCTGGGCTTCAACATCTACACCTGATGATAACACTAGATGTTGAAACCCGGGTCGTGCTATTTAAAATAAAGTGTGGAATAAAACAAAGTTATTTTATTTCATTCAATAATGTACAAATATAGTATGTAATTTTTATGTCGACCATGGATTTCTGTAAACAAACCCATGTTATCCAAACATAGTTTTCAAAGCTTAAGAAGTACTGTGTGTTTTACACATCAGTTGGTTGCTATGTAGGTTATATTAACCCTTTTAGTGCCAGCCTTTTTTACCTGGTATACGCGAAGAATGCCAGGGCTTTTTTGATGAATTTGCACGATTTTACTTAAAATTTTATAAAAATTCTAGTATGAATGTGTTAAAGCTAATTTTTTTTTTATTTAAACTTCTAATACTTACGTCAATGATTAAAAAGTTCACCTATGTTGTTATCTCTTCTGTACAACTTGGGAAAAATATTTAATTTTTAAATTAATTTAAATACACCCGGCCGATAGATCGGCCCGTGGCATGCTTCGCACATACCCCTCGGGCCGATAGATCGGCCGGCTGCCACCAAAAGGGTTAAATTGCCCCTCGGAATCCTTTTGTTATTGTTCTGAGGTATACGGAGTAAAATAGACTATGGGGTTAGAAATGAGATTTGATTGAACTAAGATGAAGATGTTTAGCTTAATGTGATAAAAATTTATTAGGTTGGATATTCTGGAAAGGAAATACTCAAATAGCCATATAATTCTCCCCCAGCTCGTCCACCTTACAAGTCAAAATTGTCACTGCGTTGGTGTGCGGGAAGGGGGAGAAATTCACCGCAGGGACCAAACACCAGCCTCTCAACCGCAAAGCCCAAAACACACACACAGACACACATTCACTCACGACAAACGTACACAACAAGATCTTTTGTGGGGGCTGTAGGGACCTCCACTAAGGATTCTCGCTCCACAAAAAACCGGGATATTCACAGGATGGGCCTGTTAGGGATAGCCAGTGATTTGTGGAAAACACACGCACTCAATAAGCAGTCATTCACACATTCACTCACCTACAGATGGCTTCAATTTTCCGGGAGAAAAAATATTGCTCTAAGAGAGCGTCGTCGAGGATCAGCAAGGGGACGAGGAAACACACATGTACGTATTTCGGCTACGAAGTAGCCCTCTTCAGTGTGCTGAAGGAACGAGCCGTGGGAGAATTATCCGGCCATTTGAGTATTTCCTTTCTACAGTTCCGAGGCCGTAGAAGCTCAACCCCCATTTTTGCATTTAGGATATTTGGAGTTTATATTGGACTATTTATGATGTTAAAGTAAACATTCTCCATCTATAATGGCATTTGCCCTTACTTCCTGATGTCATTTCTTGCATAATTTCATCAAGAAATACCTCCTTTCCAGAAATTAAGGATTTTAAAGTTCTCCACGAGTGTTAATTTTTGACTCGCATTGGACTTCATATCAGGTTGTAACCAATTCTCATGTAGGTCTCCGTGTTTAGCTTGTGCTAATAATTATAACAAAATATTGACACTATAAGTATGCTGTCTTCCAAGGAGTTCTGGATATATTTTTTATGGCAGACTGGGCAGTCTTTTGTTTTCTATGGCAGTTTTATCCTATGATTATAAATACCACATTCTATTCATAAAAATACATAGTTCAGAAAAATGGGAGACTTCACAGAAATCGACAGTTTGATGTTGACAAGAATTTTGGAGAGGTTTCTGCTCATTATAGTTTTCGTGACAGCAGTATTTTTGCTTAACAGCAAACTGAGTGTGTTTTCATTGTGAGGTGGGGCATTCAGCTTAACCTAACGTAGTGAAATACATGAGCTTTTATTAATTTTATTCCTCATTTCAAATACCAGTTTTCTTATAAGTCGTTAGAAGTTAGCATTTTTAAATACCTACTTCATTCCATTAATCATGAAAACATTACTCTTTGAATTTCTTTTTATTTAATTGATAAATATGTATGTATGCTAATCACATTTTTTGGTATGTGTTATTGTGGATGTGTTGATTAAATATTTATATGGCACCCTAAGATAGTGTTTATTCCTGCATTGTAAGGCATGCATTTCACTTCTCGTATGAAATTAAGAATACTTACATCTTTCTTTTACCCATTTTTATTTTGCACATCTTTCAATGTGTGTCGCTGTTATTCTAAGCACATTCCAGGTGATGGAATTTCTTCTTTTACTTAAATTATATCCTTTAAATTTGATGATAATGCCAACATTTTCAAATTAAAATTAATTACATTCTTATGTTTCTCATGAAATTTATTTATTATTTCGATATACCTAATCATGCACGCATAATGAATTCAGTTTTGCATAATTAAGCTTACTTGTTAGTCATATTCAGCATATTGTGATACAATGTAAAAAATTTTAATAATTATTTATGGTAGTATTGATTTTTTTATTATTATTCTGTTTTTATTCAATTTGAAGTACCTAGTTATAATTTTTACAATTTTAAGTAAGTATTTTTTCTTTAAATGATGTGATTTTGTTGATTGATTTCCCTAATCATCTATGACTGTTTATTAATATCTCTCCTCACTGAAATTTATATAATTTTATTCTATCATCTTACAGAGTAATGTCGAGGAATTAATTGCAGCCACTGCTTACTTCGAACTGTTTCTAAGGAGCATTACAGAACCTTGTATGCTGTACTTCTTTATAAAGTTTTTAATTGTGGATGACTATGAAGGTGAAAGAATTCTAAATATTTTAGTGCATCGATTGGGGACAAAGTCACGTGTAAGTTTTATGTATTGAAGGATGTCTAAGACTTTTAAAAAATATGCTTTATCAGTCAAGCTCAACTGCATTTTATCTGTGTGTGATGTAGTGAAAGCCAAAAGATTTTAATTTACTAATTAAAGAATCCTACTTTTAACAAATGTTAAAGATTAGACGTATTTTCAATAAACTTCTTGCCTCTCCAGGTTCTGATTATATCTGAGCATGCATGCTGAGCTCTTAAATCTCCTCTGTTTAGCATTGGTCTTCCCTGGCTTGAATGGAGTATTTGCTCAATTTTTGCTAGCAACTACAAAAAGTTATTTTAGTCATGAAAGCTCCATTTTAAAATGCTTCCCCCACACATTGTACAGTGGACTCTCGTTAATACGAACAATGTTATTACGAAGCAAATCGTTGGTCCTGACGAAAAGGCCTACCCAAGCTATAGCCAAAGAAAGGTTATTACAAAATTTTTGTTTTTACGAAATTACAAACCTCAGTCCCGGTCCCAGCAGTTACAAAGTGAACTTTATTACAAAGTTCACGCATAAGCAACGGCATTTAGGTGGATATTCACTACGCTAAGTTTTAATAATCGCACCACGTTTAAGTTCTTCTCGTGTACTTTGCCCAAGAGCGTCAATTATGGTTCTTTATGCAGTTTACACGCTACATCATGTAATAAGCTACATTCCTGTGGAGTCATGTTGATCCACTCATAACCGCTCGTAAATTGGACGTACTGTTATGCACGACATGCAGTTAGCTCTTCCTGCGCTGATTCGATTAACGAATTTTCAGAGATAGTAGCATTCAAAATTTTCGAATTTGCTGCATTTCGATTTTGTCGATGCCTGGCTTAGAGGAACTCTCTTTTTGGGCACAATCTGAACAAAGTATCATTGAATCCAGTGTGAATTTAAGAACTGTTCAGCGTTTCACCCGTTCTTCGTCACTGCGAGGAGCTATTTTTTCTGCTCCGGATACGTCGCACGACCAGCTAGATCAGTTCGTCACGATCATGAGTTAGTGCATATGTGTATTGCAATGTTGCCTTCTACAGGATAACCGTACTCCTCGATTCCTTGCATACAGTCCGACCGGCGAGAGTTGTCCGATGACGGCACAATAGGAGGGGCAGATAACCCTGGGCCAGCATGGTTTGCAGTCAATCGCTGTCCCCCAAATGCACCTCACACCCACACCTAGTCATACTTTAACATTGTCACATGCATATGGAGCACCAAAATAAGCCTGAACCACCAAAACAAGCCCTTTCTTCGAATCACCAAACCAAGTGTTTCTTTCACTGGGTTCTTCACGCTCGTCGTCCCTTCCGGCTTTCTTCATGGAAACCTCTGTAAGCGTTTCCCTTTCCTACCTGCAACCTTGGCCCCTACCCTGACCTAGACCATTCTGCCTCGGACAACTCTTGGCGGCCGGACTGTAGTTTTATCAACTTAGGAACAAGGCCTTGGGACGCATCCAGTTCATATATCGGACTTACCTTATTTGGGAAGATATCAACCCTCGATTGCGTCATGCTGCATTCTTTTGTTGAGAAACTGAAGCTTATTTTCCTGTTTATATATATTTACCCACAATTTAAACGCGCTTATTATATACTGTTTTTTCAACGCTAAAAGTAAGGTTCATACGAATGTCGTTATTACAAACCTACGGTTTTTCGGTCCCGTTTGAATTGAAATCTAAATCTAAAATCCAGAAGAAATCAGTTGCTAATATTTTTCAGCTGATTTTTACTCCTCATTGTATTCTGTTTTTCAGCTTAAAATTCATCCCGACTTGGTTCATTATGCAATTTTCACTCTTTTTCTTATAGAATTTGCTGGGGCTAAATATTTTTGTTGTGTAACCAGCAGTTGTTCTTTAAGGAGGATAATGAAGCAAATTGGCATCTTTTGCATTGAAGGTTTTACGTTACAATGGTATATTCCTGAAGCATTCCAACGTGTGTGCATGCATAATATTTCAATAATGGGATTTGTGTAATGCTGACTTATATTTCCCCTTATCCCATGCCAGTTGTTTACTTGCCTGTGGCTGTTCTTCCTCTTATTCTTCTATACGTGAGCTAAGTACCTCTCTTTCAGTTCTTCCTAAGGGGCCTAATTCAGTTTTTCACGTTATTAAGTTCACTCCATGGAGCCAATTTTTAGTTTCTATGATTAATTTGCATGTCATACTTAAATAGTATAAATTGAACTGCCACCTCACTTGCTATGGGATTTACATGGTAAGGTCTAGCTCAGTTATGGATGTCATGAAAGTATCCTCTAAAAGAAATAGAATGCCTGATGGCACAGTTCTTCAAAATTTACTGTGCATCCATATCTTTAAATTTTCATACTCTTTCAATTAGATTCCTTGATTAAATTTTGAGGATCAAAACATTCATTTCTCATTACTGTCGTTGGTTGCTTAACATTTTAGGGTAGTTTTGTTTGGATGGCATTGCAAAATGTTACCTAATATTATTTTTTTTTTTTTTTCAGCTTTGCCTTGTTTCTCTTGCTCTGTTCGAAACATTGGTGGATTTAAATTGTGAAGATGTAATGTTGGAGCTTGTCCTTCGGTATCTAATACCGTGCACCCATGTGATGCTGTCCCAAAGGAAACGAGTGGGTGACATGAGCACATACAACCAAAGTGCCCTCAAGTTCCTCTCGTTGTCTCCCTCTTGCTGCTCGTCAGCAAGGGCTTGTGCATCGAAGGCGCCGAGTGTTACACAGCCCTCGCCCAGTTCCCTGCAGGTCCACCACACCCATGACTCACTCCCTCCAGTCCTCATGAATCCTGCCCACTCACTCCCTCCAATGCTCACCCCGGTGAGCCAACGACGCCGAGCCATTTCGGGGAGCGAACCCCACTTTGCCTCCCCTAGTAAGACTGATTCACTGTACGGGAATTATGTCATGTACGTCCTCGATGCCAAGCGCAACGTGGATGACTGCACCAAGGCGTGCCGTTGTTGGGCGTATCGGTACAATGGCGATGACCCGCCTTGCGATGCACTTGACAAAATCAAGAGACACCCTGGACGAAATGGGTTGACACACCAGGCTTGCCCAGGGGTTGAGAAGTCGGCTGTGCCAGAGGGGATTAGTCAGGGTACAACGAAACCAGTGTCAGACTCTGGGTGTGTAGATCTTAACGAGGCCATGTTAATGTTAAAAGTGAGTGAAAAAAGGATTAGCAGGGTGAATACCTCTGAAGAGAGTGGAAGTAAAAGCTTGGTCATTAGTGATGGTGTAAATGATGTTAGTCATCAGTTCATGATGAAAGATGGGAGTCAGTTGTCTATGGGTGAAAGTAGTGGGTATGAGAGTTTTCCCTTCAAAGAATCTAGGGAGAACACTCCTGACAATGACCAGGAAGATGACAATGAGAACGAGAAGCCTGATTATAAGCTTCATGAATTGAACTCTGGTGGTATTCCTGTGGACTCCTCTGTTAACTCCTATAGTAGTGAGGTGACTAAGATTTCCTCGAGTGGTCCTAATCACCAATATTCGAAAGAGAGTGTCTTCTTGGACATGTATAACACTACTCCTAATATTGGTAAGTATCTATGATACGATATTCAGTGCTGTGTCGGTGAATCACTTACCATGAGTAAAATCCTATTTTAGTGCATTATTTGCTTTTCACTTTGTTTTAAGAGACCTCGGACCTCTATGGGTGATAAATTGTTCATCCTGAATTTTTTCAACCTGCTTATTTCCTCGATAAAGTGAATCCATAATAATGAAGCCACTATTTTCAGGTCTCATCAAATTCATTAAATGGAGGTGTGTTTACCACTAGGCAAAGAGCTACTCCCAGCTGAAAACAATCAATTTCCCCTGCATAACTACAAAGTTGATCATGATTAAATACACTTTCTGATGTTAAAGACAGCTACATACATACTACTAGTAGTGCTGTGAACATGAGTATAACAGTGCCTCCTAGAATGAACCTCTATGATTCCCCAGCTTTGTTATGCTTGTATTAAACAAACTTGATTTCAGAGCTCCTTTTCTGGTTAACCAGACCCTTCTTCAAAAAATTGCTTTAGCCTTCCTTAAAACAGAACAAAGACTACCCCTGTAAGTTATCCCTCATTAGTTCCCAAAAACCCAAGGTCTCCCATCCTCCTCCCCTTCTCCCTTATGGTATCCCTCACCCTTCTTCCAAGAGACCAGTGGTAAAATGATTAACAGAGATATCGTACTGTCCCTTTAATTTTAATTTCACAAACTACTGCACATTTTTCGATTGGCTTGCAATCATCATCAGGTACTGATGTGTATGTAAGCCAATTGAATAATGTGTAGTAGAGTTTGTGAAATTAAAATTAATTGGACAGTATGATATCTTTGTGCATCATTAACTATGCTGTTCCACGATATCTCTCTGGAAAAAGTTGACATTAAACCAATGGAACTCCTAGGCTATTCTCCTCCTATTCCCGTTATCTCTTCCTTTAGGTTCTCTGCTACTAGAATTTGTGTATGTGTTTGTTTCCTTCCTTGTAGAAAATTGAATCATCTTGAAAGACTAATGAAGTTGGGGAATCCTAGACATATCTATTAGTTGGCTAAAAATCTCAATCCTGCCCGTTGTTAACTATCATTGAGATCTGGGTTTGTTTATTTGTGTGTTCATCTGCTACTATCAAAATTCTAAAAATACCTGATCAAAGAAGAAACATTCCTTTGATCATTCATATCGGGATCAAGGGCTGTGTCATCTCCTTTCTACTTTTTTTTAATGTGATAGAATTTAATTTAATGGCTTCTTAAGTTCTCGTTTTTTTTAATCATTGCAGATTGAAAGCCAATACATACATACATATATGCAATGTAGCTTTGCCTCACTTTGATCCAAGTGCTATACAACAGTTCTATTCTCCCTCTTTTTACTATGACTCTTCATTGCCTGTTTATGTTTTATTTTATTCATATTTGTTAATACATGGATAGCTATTTTGAGTGCTAATTTCTTTACAGGACCATTTATGGAAATTTTATTGAAGAAGCTGGAAGGGATGATGTTCAACAACTTGTATATAAACTTGCACTTGACTGGGCTCATTTCGAGGTTGGCCATTTACCCTCAACCACTTCTACATTCGTTCCTTTTGAATCACACCCTTGTCTTCCAGCCTAGTATTCGGTCTTTATTTCAGGTTTGTATTATTTAATTGGTGTATCTAACTGTGAGATATTTTTGCTAAGTCTGTTAATGTGACAAATTATTTCATTTAACCTAATAATCTGTACCAAACCACGTAGGCAACAGTAATGACTTGTCAGGTTTGCTGATAACTTTTTGGTCAATTTATTGGATAAGATTATCGTATGCATTATACTCATTACAACTCACCTTATTTTACACTAATGAATAATTTATTTTTTGTGGCATTTCTTGTGGTAATTTTAATGCAAGCATTACAGTCGAGGTTACCTAAAATTATGATTTATTTAGTTTTTCAATTTGGAGCCACTTTAGGATAAGTATATGTAATTTATTAGTCAGAGCTTGCAAACCATGAAGAAAATTCTCTTTGATCCCTTTTCTTTGGGTATTAAAAATTTAAATTCAGATAAGATATATTTTAATGCAATAAGATAGGCAGTTTCAATCACAAGTTTCAAATGTTCAGTAGCCAGGGCGTATCAATCAAAGTTTTGAACTAATTCTTTTAATTTCTCTATTGTGTTGAACCAGCTGTTTACAGTGAAACCTCGATATAACGACACCCCACGGTGCACTAATAAACACTCGCTATAACGAATTGTCGCTTTACCGGAGGTGGAGCAAATAATAGCCAATATACCTGTTGCGAACAGATATACAGGAACAGGAGTGGTGCGGCGACAGATAAACATCTATCCGATAAACGTAAGCATAAATCCAGACAAAAGGCGATGTTTTTTTGCATCACTAAATTCCCTTACTCAAATAACGACTAACTATTCAAACAATTTATAAGCGCCGCACTGAATAAAAATCATGCAAAGCATTGTTTCGTCAATCATTATATTTATCGAACGACAGTTTACCACATAAATTTGATACTGAGCACTCCATTAACTTCATTTCTAACAGATCGCTAGCAATTACAGAGGTTAAGGAGTATTGATGAAAGTCTTCCGGCGGTGAAACCCTCGCTATGGCGAGAGCCAACACCGAAAGGGTCTCGTAAAAACGAATTTTTTAACACGCTCATTATAGGGTCAATTGACGGTGCATCGGCTATATCTCGTAATAGCGGGGGTGTCGCTATAGCCCGTACTCGCTTTAACGAGGTTCCACTGTAGTTATTTAATTTTTGGCTCACAATAATTTTCCTTGAGGTGCTCTCTTAAGACAAATTGGAGAAGTGTCTTAACCTAAGGCATTTTTATGGCTCTAGTAATCTGTAATGATGCTAATTTTCAACATAAAATAATAATTCCTACATGAGATAATGTATGCAAAATTTTGTTGAACATGTTTATGTGTAAAGTTAAGATTGATGAATAATATGATTGGACTATGTTTCTTTACAGGTGTTGGAATCCTTGAAACATAAAATTGAATCATATTTAAATAAACAGGAGAATGTGAATGAATTAATTCTTCAAGCTCAACAATTTCTCATTGCCCGTGAGGAGAGATTAGTTAATGTCAGGAAGCACGTAGCTGAAACTTCAGCTGTCACAACCAGACGCACTTCAGTTCCAGAGCCTTTTTCGAGAGGTAAGATTGAAGGTAGTCATTGCATTTTCCCATAAGGCAGATTCTTCTCCCTGGCTGAAGAGGTGATTATTAACAGAATGGAATTACTGAAAATTACCGAACAATTAGTAAACCACAAAGCTACAATTTAAGTATAAAATTTGCTTTTCTGAAATCTTCATTGCTTGCTCAGTATAACTGTATTGAAACTCAGTATAACTGTATTGAAACTCTTCCACTGTTGGCACAAAAAAAGTAGGACCCTGAACTTTAAGCATTTGTATAAAATTCTGCTGAAGCTCCTTAGGGTAGTGTATTATATCGTTTTACTCATTGTTTATTCAACCACAACAATGAATCATTAAACATTGTTTAAACGCAAATGTAACCTTCTGCGGTTGAAAGGGTGAAGAAGAACACACGAAAAACTACGAGAACGGCGAAGCAGTTGTCTTCTTCATCTCAACGGGGGAAAAATATTTGATTGGTGTACTTCATTGCTTTTGTACAGATAGAACGATGTTTTTTCATTGCAAATAGCTTTTTAACACTAGAACTACCGATGGAGTCATTTTGACTCCTCGCGATTTTTATTTCTCTGCCCTGACTAAAATTTTCCAAATTCCGGCCTGAAATTTCGTGACTTTTATTCATTTTTGACATGAAATAAAACTTTGCGATCAAAATAGTTCTAGAAAGTAAAAAAGTACTTATTTTTTAAAATTTACCTTCGACTACCAAAGGGAGTCATTTTGACTCCCTATTGTATTTTGCTCGTCTTTTCGCCAAATAGTAATATTTGTTCAAGAGTTTATTTCTTCTTATGTTAATAATTAATTTAAATCAACCGATGGCTTAAATATATAATTATTTCGCTTTCAGGCCAATATTTGCGAGAATTTGAAGGCATTTCTAATTTTATGGGTCCGTGTTTGGAACTACAAACCATATGAATGTCCTGATATAATTTTATCCTGCGATAAAGTGGTGAATATGCTATTCATATTGAGCATTTTCAAATTCATGTGTTTAGAAGCCGTCGTGTCTTGCCCTCATCCCTTACCCCTCCCTTCTCCCCGCCTATCAGGCTCGCTACAGCTCAATACTGTTACACAGTATTGCACTGCAGCGCTTTTATTTCACCCTTGATCTTGTGGAAGTTCATTTTCAAACCTGAAAAATTACCTTTGTATCCTTCCATTGATACAAGGATGAACCAGGAAAATAAATCAGTAGAATGAAATAAAGTTATTGTCCTAGCATTGTCGGCTCTGACAGCGCTGGCTGTCGCGCACCGCACAGGAAAATCGTGCGCTGTCCTTCGCATTAGTAAATCCAGTGAACTCTGGAATGGACTGCAGAACTCTAGTGAAGTAAGGCTTTCATTTTTCCTGACTAGCAGTATGACCAGAAGAAGTAGGCTAATGCGTGAAGTCCTTTCTATGTTGCATTCTATACCGAAAGGTAAATCGGAATGCGAAAAGGAACATCATTTCGTCTCTGACGAAGTCAAAGATTTTATTCCTCACAACGTTTCTAGCTAGTCTGAAGATTCAGACATAATACGTGCAAAAGACATGCAGTAATTTACATTTACTTTCCCTTTCATAAGGAGTTACAAAACAAAGATATTATCTACAATTATTAATCGATTCGTGTATACTGACTCACATAAAGTGATGTAAAATTGTGGAAGCACGCAAACAAAATTATGAAGATTTTACTCTTTTCGGTGGGGAGCTAGATGCATCTATAGCCATATTTTATGCCATTGAATATGAGGTGCAAATGATCTCTCTATTGCAAGTATTTGGTCAAACGACTGGGGAATACCATTATCTAAAATGAACGACTGGGAACCGGTTTGTAAAAATTTTGCATTATCTAAGATTTGATGAGAAATCTAATCAATTCCAGCGGCTCAAAACTGTCAATTAAGCCATCTTTTCAAGAGTGTAGGATAGATTCACAGATAATTACATTCCTTGTTAAAAACCTGGTCCATACATCACGGTTGTTGAACGAATTCTCCCCAGTAAAATCAGGTGTATTTTACTCAGTACATTCCATCTAAGCCGGACAAATACGGCCATGAATATTGGCTAGCTGTTAACAATGATAGCAAATATTTTGCAAATGCCTTCCCCAATGATGGAAAAGATTATTCACTTCATGCAGATTGCCGTTTAGTAGTACTGAAACTAATGCAAACGTTTCTGAAAAAGGCTGAAATGTTACTGTAGATAATTACATTACCTCAGTCAAACTCGCCGAACAGCGAAAAAGCTAGGGTTCTAGCATTATGGGAAAGGTAAATAATTCGAAGAGAAGTACCAAAAGAAATGAAATCACATTATTACCACAAGAACATATACTCAGCGATGGCCTATCTACTCGTTGGAAAATACTTCCGACTTAGCAGGTATTCATGGGCAGTGTACAAGGAGACTACCTAAAACATTTCGCGCAAGACGCTTTTGAAAAAGCTCGATACAGAGTCGGCTGATACTCAAATTAGATCTCGACAAAAGCGTGGCGTGTCCAGTGCTGCATATTCTTATGACGGGATTCTGCAAAAAAATATTTCCAGGCAATACCAAAGTGCAGAAAGAATCGCTCAGTTTGGAATTGTACGACCTGCCAAAAGTATTTCTGTGGGAAACTGTGGACAATGAACGACAAGTCTTGAACTGTAAAGCACCTTAGCCAAATGCGTGGCTTATCAAATACAGTTTTATTGCTGTATTTAATTATCTTCCCAACTTCCATATAGCCTAGGTAATATTTTTGATCATTCAAGCATGATGATAAAATGTGTTGAAATGTCTATGTTTGCTGTTTTATCCAATTACTCTGTGAAAATCCTATTAAAACAACATAACATGTAGGAAAAAAGAATTTCAAAGCAATACCGTCGAAACTCGCATTTAAAAATAATATGATTTTTTTGTTTAAATAACGTCTGAAATAATGCAATAATAAACAATAATGATAAACTAAAGCAATGTATAAATAAAAACATAGATAAACTGGAAAAATAAACAATTATAAGGTAGGAGTCAAAATGACTCCATTTGGTAGTTCTAGGAGGGGTGTCAAGTCCGGTATTCCTAGTGTTAAAATTACATTTTACCCATTTGATTTTTTAAATGGCCGAAACGTAGATTTCAATTTCCGAGGTGTAGAAAATTACGTATCGAAGTTACGCATGGTAAATGGAAAAAATATTTCCAAACTTTTCATGAAAGGAAATTTTTTTAACATTCCCCTTACTAAAAATAAACCACTATGGCGAAAATCGCCCCGAGTCAATGAACACGAACAAAAAGTTTTAATTATGTATTTGTTTGAAATAACATGTTCTTCTTGCAAAATTCCATTGCTTTACTTCCATTTCTTGTTCCAAAACCAAATTTACCGTTTTCTTTTCCATTCATCACTTCCTCTACTTCAGTATTAAATGATGCAATTTTAACATAAGCAACTGAATCAATAGGAATTTAGTTGGTGCTATCCTTTGCTGTCTTTTTCATGCTTCAATTAGGGAATTAGGTGATGTTCAGGGAGAAACTCTAAGAGGCGCAGTAAAAAAAAGAAAACTGAAGTATAAGTGCAGAGTGTTGCTGCATACTAGAGGAGAAGTGGGCGTTTTGTTGCCATGCTTGGTAGTTACTTAACTGCATTTCTACTACTTCACTTTATTTCACAGTGTACCTTGCTGCATTTTTCTATAAAATCTGTATAAACGACTGCTTTGCCAATGAAATAAAGTCAGGTAAATTTAAATGTTTTTGTCAAGAGATCAGGGAAAACCCAGGGAAATTGTGAATGGAAAGTTGATATGAACCCTGCCAAAGGTCCGATGAATGATCCCGTTGGCAGCTAGGTAGTGCAGATTCAAAATTTTTTGTTAGAATTTCAGTATTTTTTTTCTCTTTAATTCCTTGTAGGTGATGTGAAAAGAGAGAGTTTTTCATCCAGATTGTCATCTGTTTTCAAAAGAGCAACGACTAGCAATAATTCACATGAGAAGTTGCAAACCAATCCTGATGGCTCTGGTTATCGGTAAGGTTTTTTTATGAATACAAATCATTGCTTTGTGAAGTAAATTTGCTAGTTTAGCAGCTTGTTACCAATGACTACCAATATTGATTGTCCATTATTTCAGCTATATACACCGCATGTCTTGGAGTTCCTCCGAGTCCAAAGATGACAAGAAAGAGCTATGGAACGTTGTTATGTCTGCTGTGATTTTGGATGAATGGTTGAAAGAATTAGCAGCAATAACACAGGAGCATTTTGTAATGAGTAGTTATCCCTTTACAGATATCACATAATATTACCTTGCCATATTAAATGAATAGAAGGAAGGACTTTTTGTCATAGTTGTTGTTGTAGCATGAAATGTTAAATGTGGATCATAAAATTTAATTTATAATACTAAATAGCCTTTTTTGAAAGGTAGTAGTCTAGCATATAGACATGATCTCATGTGTAAAAAAAAATATTTATATTGGTTATATCTTGTACTGGTGACTCTCTATATCCCATTTATTTCTATAAAGAAAGAAATAGAAAATCTCATTTTGCGTGACTTATAGTCACTGCATATTGCTTATCTTTGAAAAGTCCTTATTTCCCTTTCTCTCCATTTCATTTGAAAAACATCTATCAAATTGTTATTCATGAAATGGTCTGAGCTACAATTTACCAATTTTATGAAAAATTATGATTCTAAGACCTTTATCCTCGTCTTCCATGTTATTTACTTTGTATGTGTTACACACAGCGTAAATTACCATAGTACATTCATTTTCATAAGTAATGAAAACTATTCTCTTTAAAACATTGGAATTGTAGATATTTACTCTTTAAATGGTCACTTTTATCATGTTTGCTGCACTGTCACCTATGTTCATGTTGAGGGATGGTCAGTTGTTAGTATGTGTTCTCACTTACCATTTAGTTAATCGATATAGTGGATCATAATCAGCAATTTTTTGTCACTTCACTTTTCCCTTGTAGCCGTGGTAAATATTACTACCTATTATTTTTATTGATTATTTGACTTGATGGAAATCCAACTAAATACCAATTTAAATTGAGTGTCTTAAATGATATTGATCATGTTTAAATAATTATTGTCCTCATGCTGCAGTAGATTTTTGTATTACCAATGGGTGTTTTGCTTGCTGACATCTTGTGCAATGATTTAACGAGAATGTTTTGCTGATTTTTTTTAGATCATGCTTCTTTTGCTTTAACTTTTTGCATTCAAAGCTCAGGTATTAACCCATGATTAATTAGGCCAACAAGTGGGTGTGATAATGGTATTGCAATGTAAATGTTATTCCTTCACTGTGAAGGGTTGCGGTGGTGAGCTCACCAATTTCTCTTTACTACTTTGTTAATGTTTTTTTAACTTTTTTAATATCGCCTTAACAAATGTTTCTCGTGCTACCGTTTTTGGTGGCTGTGGGTGGTGATTTTGGAATAGTTTGAGAAACTAGCCAAACTGTTTTAAATATAAAGCAAGCTATCAATTGGATTTGGAAAACCTAGTAATCCGTTGGAACTTATAAAGTTTATGGGAGCAAATTTAGCTCTTTCTATTTATATCTTGTGTGTAAGGAAATGTTTTGTTGTGTGGAAAAGAGATGACTTTATTTCTGTTAGTTTCTTATGTCTTGATGGGCATTATTAGTTGGCACATTCGTCATAAATTGTACTGCAGATCACAGCACCATATTTGTACAGCATAAGAATTTATGGAGGGAGGTAATTATCTGTATATTTGTTTCCGTTCATCATAACATTAGGGAAATAATTTGTTTTTTTTTCTCAATGTACATGAGGTAAAAGGTTGCATGATTTTGCAATGAGGTTGATAGTCGTATTGGTCTGAATCAATGCTACTCATTGCTCAGAAAAAGTATTACTTTTTGTGCTTAACAAGAATTGTTTTCCAGCATTTTTATTCCACTCTTTGTGAGATCATCTCGTGTAGCAAATCTTGTTACAATTCAGTTTATGTATTTTTGTATACTTTTCAAACTGAAGAGTCACCTATGCCCAGTGAGCTCTTACTTAAGGGAAGTTCATTACTTAATATGATTTTGGGCTCCATTCACTACCTTCGGGTTGGAGTAAAAAACAATCTCTCAGATTTGCCTGATTTTGGTCCTGCCAATGTAATTCCTACATCAGCCAATTGCTTAAGTATGCTGTTAGACCCGTTTCTTGCCTTATATGTACAAAAATTTTCTACATCAAGAAGTGTTGGTGAATTAGATTTTTTACTGCGCAAATTATGTTGTATATTTAAGGCTTTAGCTAGCTTAAGCCTTGTACTTACATATTTTTGGAAACATTTAATCAAAGTTTGAAATATTATTTGAAAACATTTTACACTTGTGAATTTGTCTGTAGAGTGTGAAATAAATTTACACCTGTGCCAATTGGATGATGTGATGTACAAGGTTGTTTTCTAAAATAAATGTTGGCTTTATAGATGAGGCTTTTTATTTTTGTGAACATCTGATTGTGGAAAAATAGGCTTCAATATGATTTTTTGAGTTCTAAGGTCTTTTAATGTATAATATGAAGCTGAATTACCTGACTTCATTCTCACTTACTCCTCTATCTCTTTATTCTCTCCTGTTACTTTCATGCTGGTGAAGCATTGCTTCTTCATAACATGTTATTTCACAAAATTTGTTGGTATAACTATTAGATCAAGGCAGGGGCGCTGACTTATAAAAAATATTGGGGGGCCCATATCCGAGGTCTTGCCGCGGGAAGAGGTTAAATCCAAAGTGTGTCGCAGCATCGAAACACTATCATGATTCACACCACCTGATTCAGCCAACCTGCTTCACCTTATAATAATTTGTTTTAACACATTGTTGAATTTATTTTAAAAGGTAACTATCGTCAAACATGGGAAATAAAAATTACCAATATATTTTTGTGATTTCACAAAACATAATATAACTTAATTATTTTCTTGAAATATTGAGGGGGCTCTGCCCCCCCAAATGAATCTTTGAGGGGGCTCGGGCCCCCTCAGGCCCCATGGAGTCAGTGCCACTGGATCAAGGTGTTCGTGCAAGAAAAACTCCCGTACAGCCTGCCTCTGTTACTCGACATTCTCCTGGTAATTTGCAATCTTTCATTTGGGCAAATCCTACTACTGACGTAGTGTCTAAGAGGAAGGTTTGAATGTCATTCAACTAACAATAAGATTTAAAAAATAATTTGGATAAATTTTGCAATGAGTACTATGCTAATTCGATGACACAATGAATAGCAACGTTTGAAGGTGTAAAAAGATTTGAAGCCATTTCGTCAGTAGCCATCTTTAAGTCAAATGAGGTTGAACAAGAGCACCTCTACAAAGACAAATATCCGAAGGTGATTTTACTGCTGCGACCATGCAGATAAATGTTAAGAACTTCCAAATGTGGTGCTATAGAAGAATAATGACCATCAAACGCTTCGACTGAGTTAGTAATGAGGAAGTCCTGAGAAGAGAAACCTCATGAAAACCTTGACAAGAAGACGGAACAACCTGATAGGCCACATCTTGAGATATGATGTCCTGATAAAGACAATCGTCGAGGGAAACATAGATGCCAAGAACGGTAAAGGAAGACCTCGAACAAAACATATGGAACAGGTAAAGAAGGATGTGAAAGAGAAGAGAGACTTGAGCGTGAGAAGATTAGCTAGTAGGAGAATTGAGTGGACAGCTGCGTCTAATCAATCTTAGGACTGTTGACCAGCGGGTGGTCATGAACTTAAAGCAGTGTTTTATGCATTAAGGTGTCAAATATTAGAAACTGCACTTAAACGAAGAAGGAAACTGAAGGCACCCTCTGGTCACATATAACAAAGCTGATTTTTAAAATTAATGATGACTTTTTGCAAAGCGTTTCCTTGCATTCGATTATGAATGAATGGCAGGGATTCGATTTAAACATCCGCTAAAACAATTGAAGGATGCGTGGATTTTCGATTGTCTTTTCCCAAACAAAATATGCCCTGCTGCGCTATCTAGCGAGTTGTCACCGGCGGATTTCTAGACATGGTGAGTGAGCATAATTTGGGTTTTTCACAAATTATTATTTTGTGAATTATCTGTCAATTTTATCATAAATAATTGATCGTCTGTTTTATTCTGTAAATTTGTAAGTTACCATCAATGTTTTTGAGGTAGTAACATTCAAAGCATTGCTTTTTGACAACTCTCGGTGTTTTGGATTAAGAGAGCTTGTTTTAGAATCTGTACATGTTATTAAATTTCCTTTTTCGGAAATTAGTACCATTTTTTATGTCATCCAATAATTCTCGCAAATCCAACTGCACCTCAGACATTGTGCTGTTATTCTTCAAAAGCGTTATAATTTTATGCTTGTCATCGAGTGCTTAAGCTAATAATATTCTCTTTCTTCTAGTTTCGGAACCAGTACGATAGTGATGTTACTGTGTGGAGCCCGCAAGGGCGGCTGCATCAGGTAAGTTGTGCTTAAATTGGCCTCCGTTTCATATTTTTGTACCTTTGTGTGGTTGAAGTTGATGCGTCGGAAAGGAACCATTTAATCCACAATTACCTATCATCCTAATGCGAAAATGACAGTGAAATCATTATTTTTGTCACTAAGGTTTCCTTCGATTTTGTTCAAGTATCAGATATTTGGACGCCCTCATTGTTTGTGTTGCGATGCTAGGGTACTATTCTGCTCTAATTAATCTTGTCATTGCTGTAAACTTCTTCCGAGGTTGTATGCTCGTGCTGAAGCCTCTGATGAAATATCTTTGTACGCCTTTTTATACATCTTGGGTTTTAATCGAAAGATTGACGTTTAATGGCAATCGTTCCAACTTTTTAACCTCATCTCTTAGATGGGCGGGCAATTGTCTTTAATCTTAAGCTGATATTTTCTCTTCGATGTATCTTTCCCATTAATGACCATGTTTCTTACCTGCCTTGTTGTTTTCAATTAATTCAAAGTGCTCACGTGGATGACTCTTTCAATATGGATTAATTACAACAGAAAAAATACAATAGATATATTTTTATTTTCTACTTAGGTTGAATATGCCATGGAAGCCGTTAAGTTAGGTTCTGCTACCGTAGGTTTGAAAAATAAGTCCCATGCTGTTTTAATTGCTTTGAAACGAGCATCATCAGAACTTTCTGCTCACCAGAAGAAGGTGATTCCGATTGATGACCATTTAGGCATAAGCATTGCCGGCTTAACCGCTGATGCCCGAATTCTCAGGTTGGTGATATATTTACCTGATATTTTTCGTAATTGACTTGATATTTGAAGCTATATTAAATATCTTTTTTTACAGTCGGTATATGAGGACAGAGTGCCTGAACCATAGATATTCACATGATTCTTCTCTGCCAATCACACGACTCATCTCTAATCTTGGCAATAAAATGCAGGTTTGCACACAACGTTATGACAGGCGACCGTATGGTGTTGGCCTCCTAGTGGCTGGTTATGATGTAAGTAGTTTTGCAAACTTTAAATTCCTCTTAGGTCAGTGTGTTAACAGCATGTTATGATAATGTGTGTTCATCCATCAAATTTTCTCTCATTAGTGGCCTTTAGTATCTGTAGATAATGATTGGAAAAAGCTCAGGTTGTGGTCCCGTAAGAGGAAATTGCATTATATCAAAATGGGTGCGAGTTAAGATTTGAAGCTTTCAAGCTTTAGCCAGAAAATATGGAGACAGTAATATCTTTTTCTTGAGAAGATCTTGGTCATTTCGAAAAATTAAATGAATTTTTGCAATCCTGTCTCTTCTATGAAAGCCAGAAAATCCATTCATTGCATGCTATTTAATTCTCTTTCGAATACACGTCTCAATATGGCATTACATACATCTAAATGGGTTGTGCTACTTCACACCCTTTTTGCGTTTACTTCTTCAAAATAATGACATCCCTTTCACCTCTATGCTATTCATTTCTCTCTGCTATACGAGAGTGAGGCATTGTAATTGAGGTTTTCTTTATTTTAGGATCAAGGTCCTCACATCTATCAGACATGCCCATCTGCCAATTATTTTGATTGTAAGGCTATGGCTATTGGATCTCGATCTCAAAGTGCTCGTACTTACCTGGAGAAGAATCTGGACCAGTTCTTGGAATGCAGTTTGGATGACCTTGTAAAGCACGGACTGAGGGCTCTTAGAGACACACTTCCAAATGAAGTGGAACTAAACACCAAGGTAAGTTAACTAAACTAGCATATCGATGGCTAAGTTCTAACATCATGTTACTCAAAATTTGGCCAGTCAGAGTTAATGCTGCTGATATTATTGTTGATAAAAAATAAAATTCAAATGAAAAACAACTATTTGTTTGCAAATATATATGCCTCTTTTTCATTTTTATGTATTTTTTGTTTTTAATTTCAATTAAAATTATGTATATTCAATTTTAAAAATTAATCGTTTTTTTTCTCTCCTGAAAAGTTGCTAGTTTTGAGATACATGTTGTTAGAACTTCATATGTTATCGATATGTTCAGCCTCATATTGAGTTGTTAGGTGAGGCATCGTACTTGGTTTATTTACATTTGTTGTTGATCCACAGTAGTCTTGCCAGCTGTTCCTACTGATATCTTTATAGGAAAGACTTAATTGAGGATGCCAGCTGGGCAGCTGTTAGAAATGTCTTAAATGAATAGTGTATGTATGCAGGTGGAACCTGAAAAGATTAACAGACCGCCCCCGTAGAGGTACAAACAAGGGGTAGAACACTCGCACATGATTTAAACGAGAGTTGAATGGGCATGATTCATACCTATGGTCTTTTACAGATTGGATGTTCAAGTATTGCAATTTTGAAGGTAATTGTGTTCGTACACCTAACGGCACCAAGACACATCATGTAAACGTGAGGTTAGACTCTCTAAAATCAAAATTGATTGAAAGATGAATTAACAATATAGTCTCCATGCATGAATCAGGGATAATCTTTTGTATAAAAATCACTCAAATTATATCCTTGCTTTTATATGAATGCTGCCCGTTGATCATTTTGAATGATAATGGACGGTTCTCTGACCTGAAATGGTAATTTAAGTCTTGTATTCGGTAGGTGGATGGTGCAGTCATTATTTGTGATTAAGAAAGTGAATAAATAAAGTCTACCCAATTTTGGTTGATCAACATAATTCCTCAAAAGATACCAACAATTTGCAAAGTTTGTGATACCGTCATTAGAAAGAAGTCCTTTCTACCAGCGATTCATTTGCAGAAATGCAAGGGAAATAGATGCTGTTTAGCAGCCTTGGTAATTTGATAGGAAAAAATATTGTTGTCATAAATTTTCCTTACTCATCTATGTTATAGGTTTTACTGCTGATAACTTCTAAGGCTGGTAATTCAAAAAATAAAAAAAATGCTGTTGTTTTTGTTTTTCATGCTGCATCAGAGATAGCATAACTAATTTTACAGGTCACAGAGTCCGTATAGATGTTATGTTGGAGCATCTTATGTTAGTGTGTTAAATACTGTGACCATGGGCATGGCCAAGGGTACGGTGGAGAACAGGCATGTCCTCCTTTAATTGATTTTGTTATATGTACTTTTATTCCATATCTGTTAGGCTATGCCAGATGCAGGGTGTCGTAGTCCACCATTCTATGAATTCTGACTTCTCCCGCAACTGTGGCCCGAATAGCTCATTTAAATCCAAGTTTTCGAAAATGATTGTGGAGAATTTCTTGGGTGTACTTGAAACATATCTTAATGCATTTGTATCTATATGTTGGCTGAGGGTATTGTATACTGTTGGTATTATTATAAGACTTGAGTCTGGTGAATAGTTCTCTCTTAGTTGAATAGGTGATTAGTTCTCTCATTTAAATCACAAAACTGAATCCTTTGGCATTGTCAAGTGTTGCAGTTGCTGCGTTTGTGGGCTTCAATGGGTTGAAATTTCCTTTCAGAATGTTTCCATTGGCGTGGTGGGCAAGGGAACACCATTCACCATCTATGATGAGGAAGAGACATCTCGTTATCTCACGGCTATTGTTGGGGAGGAGAAACGAGGGGGTGGTGGTGGTGGAGGTGCAGAGACAGAGCCTCCTCCCACTGCTCGTCTTGTCCCCAAACCAGAAGATAAGCCTGATCCACAGCCAGCTGTGGCAATGGACACTGAGTAAACAGAATGAAATTTATAAAGTATTTTAAATCTACTCGAGGGGCCGCCAGCTGTAACAAGCAGGATGCTCTATTGTGTTGGCCAAACAAGGGATTTGATGATGATGTGAGCTTGATTGCATTGTTTCGGATGCTAACTTTGTTAAATAAAGTTTCAAAAAAAATACTATCCACTGGCAGTTATTGAAACTGTAAGCAAGAATGCCCAGTAATGGTTAATGCATTTATTGAACAATTTTCACTTTTTTGTGATTTCATAAGTTTTTGCTCAAATAAATATTTTGAGCAGCTTTCCTACTAGAATTTTATTTTTGAATGCCTAAAAAAATTCCAACTCTCATGGCGGGAAGACCTATGGGTAGCTCTCCTTGATTTTTGCAAATGCGAGTTTTCATGGTTTTAAGCATAATTTCTGTTTTTACGCAATATTTAGGGTTTTTGGTTTAACAAAATGACTCTTATCATAATTTGGAAAGGATTTTCGATCGTTATGCTACTTCATAAATTTCTAACCATTGGAATAAGTGACGTCTTTACCAATTCCACTATATAAATTCAACCCGCATGTTGAAACACTGAATTCTCGAAATTGCCACATTATGTAGGTTCGAAGATTTTCGCGGCGTTGGTTTGATGATATTTCCATTCTATTCGGGTTTCTTCACCGCGTTTGTTGTATTTTAAAGACAACAGTTTCGCCGGCGTTACAGTCGGCGTCTTCAGGTCAAAGGTAAAATTTTTGGAAAATTTTTTTCGCCTTTTATAGGCATAAAATTTTCCGCCTTATATAGGCGGCGGCGGCTGCTGATCCGCTGCTGCTCTCTCATTGGCCGGTTGTCCATCTCTCATTGTTGGTGGTCGGAGAATCCTCTTCCATGCAGTATGCAAGCTGTAGCCTTGATCTCTGTTGAAATTTGTGGGCGTTTTCGCTATCTCAATAGCTTCTCTGATCAAGCGAGGGAAGTATTTATTCTCTTTAGCTATTATCCTGGCGTCTTCAAAGAGGATGTTATGCCCAGGTTCACTCCAAGCATGCTCAGATATGGCTGAGAGTTGGTGCTGCTTGTTTTTCATAGCCCTCCGATGTTCCTGCAATCGGACTTTCATTGATCTGCAGGTCTCGCCAATGTAATATTTACCACATGAGCAAGGCACTCGATATATACCCTCATAATGGTCCATTGGGAGTTTGTCCTTCGCTCCGGGTAGCATGTCTGATATCTTTGCCACGCAATTGAAACGTGTAATTACGTTGTGTTTTCTGAGCATTCTGCAATCTTTTCTGATGTGCCCGCCACAAAGGGAATTGTGGCGTATGCTTCCGGCTCGGGTCGGCTCTCTGCCTCAGAGGTCCTTTTTGGGGCTGCGTCTTTGTTCTCCTGCTCCACAAATCTTCTATTCAACATGCTACTGCTGTAGCCATTCCTTACCAGCACTTCAATGAGATGCTTCTTCTCCGCAGATAGTGACTCGGTGTCTGAGATGGCATAGGCACGATGTATTAATGTTGCCACCAAGGAGATTTTTTGCACTGGGTGGTGGTGCGAAGAAGCGTTGAGATAGCGGTCAGTATGCGTTTTCTTTCTGTGAACGGCATGTCCTAGGAGCCCATTTCTTTTCCTTTTTACCAAAACATCCAGGAAGGGAAGTTGACCATCATGTTCCATTTCCATTGTGAATTTGATAGCGTGGTGCTGCGAGTTGAGATGCTGTAGGAATTTCTGCAATTCTTCGGCGCCATGGGGCCAAATGATGAACGTGTCGTCAACGTATCTCAGCCAGAGCGATGGTTTCTTTTCGTACGACGCGATGGCCTTTTCTTCGAAATCCTCCATGAAAAGGTTCGCTACAACTGGAGATAGTGGAGACCCCATAGCTGCCCCCTCTGTTTGTTCGTAAAATTCCCCATTCCATAAGAAATAAGAATTTCTTAGACAATATTCCACTAATTTGGGAAAGTCATTCGGGATTCCTTCAGAGATGAGTCGTCGGATGATATCCACTGATTCTTGGATAGGGACGTTTGTAAACAGAGACACCACATCAAAGCTGGCTATGATGTCTTCGTTTGTGACGGAGACCGTATTAAGGATATCAATAAAATGGGATGAGTTCTTCACATGCGATGAAGTCCGTCCAACGTATTCCTGGAGTGATTGGGCTAGATATTTGGATAGCCAGTAAGTTGGGGCGTCGATTTGACTCACAATCGGCCTCAGAGGTACGTTTTCTTTGTGGATTTTTGGTAGGCCGTATAGTCTCGGTGGTTTCGCAGCCGAAGGGAGGAGGCCTCGTTGATATTCTCTTGGAATGGATGAACTCTTGATGATGGCCCTGGTATTTCATTCCAATTTGCTTGTTGGATCGGCCTTCATCTTTCTGTAGGTTTGCTCCTGGAGAAGAGATAATATTTTCTTTTCGTAGTCTTCCTTTCGCATCAAAACAGTAGCGTTCCCTTTATCTGCGGGTAATATGAGAATATTACCATTGTCCTGGAGCTTTCTTAACGCTCGTCTCTCTGCAGCTGTTATATTCGGTCTCGGTGGTCTTGATTTGCGGAGGATACTCCCCACGTCTTCCCATATCTCATCTGCAATCCCTTTTGGAAGCTTCCGGAAGCAGCAGCGGATCAGCAGCCGCCGCCGCCTATATAAGGCGGAAAATTTTATGCCTATAAAAGGCAAAAAAAATTTTCCAAAAATTTTACCTTTGACCTGAAGACGCCGACTGTAACGCCGGCGAAACTGTTGTCTTTAAAATACAACAAACGCGGTGAAGAAACCCGAATAGAATGGAAATATCATTGCCACATTATGTTGGTTACTGCCACATTAGGTTGTCCACCATTATGCCAGTGATTCATTTCATGTCAATTTCTTGATTTTTTTGCGATGTAGAAGAGTGGACGTTAGTTTCAAGTGAAAGTCATATCGCAAAGCAGGTTTTTGTCGACTGGAATGCTGAAAATTGGTAACATATTTTACTGACAAGTATCCTAGTAATGGGTTTTATGTGTTTGTAGAAAGTAAATTCTGCAACCCGTGAACAGACTGGATTTGTAATCTTCGTTTTCCGCCTGGAGCACTTTGCCAATGCTCTAAACACGAGCAAGGAACATTCCCTAGGAGGAGGACCATACACTCAACATGTTTCTCTACTCTTTGCAAAAATCAAACTATATTGAGAGCTGTTAAACTGTGGTATAAAAGAGGCATTTATTAAAGCCAGTATACCACTTGCTAAAGTAGAATACAATGCATCTTGAGGATTTCTCAAATAGTCTTGGTCAGTACAAAGGTTGGCCATTGATTTTCAAATTTGGGAAAAGTTATTTACAAAAAGCATTATGCATGCATATTAGCCAAATGGGTTGGGCTCGTGTTTGCTGATCAAGGGGCACAAGTTTCAAATCCTGGTTGAAGCCTTTCAGCACCCCAAATCAAAATCCTCTTAAGAGTACAAGGTTTCTCTGGGAAAGTCACTAGCCTTTGGCTCAGTCTGGGATAGCTCTATTCTTTCCTAACTTCAGGTTAAATCACGGAGTGAGTAATGATTTCCTCGTCTTCATATGATCACAGCATACCGTATATGTCTGAATATAGTCCCCCCTTTTTCTCCAAAAATGCCCAAGGCAAAAGTAAAGGGGGGGACTATGTTCAAATGCATTTTTTTGACTTTTCCTGAAACTGAAGCCTCAAAATTATGGGGGGGACTATATTCGGAGAAATACGGTAGTTTGCAATCACAGGCTAAAATTTAGTTTAGAAATCCTGATGGCCCAAAATAATAAAGGACCCAGAATTGAGTTTTCTGGAAAATGCCCACGTCTATAAAAAACATGAAATCACCTTGAGTGCTGCATTCCTTTTTGTATTGTCGTATGTCTTTACATTTGTTAGATGTGGTCCACTACAATCTGATGTAGCCCTCAGAGTACTGCCCCACCGAGATAGGGGCCACATTGGTTTCTTCCTCTTCTACAGACTTCTTTACCATTAGAAGTGCATATTGATCATTATCATTTTCATTTTTAAGGTGAAATAGTTTTCATTCAACAATTTTATTTACCGCCTTTATTGGGAATTGGATCGTTATCCAGACTTTTTAAACCCCTTTTTATTACACTTTGTGAAGTTTTTATTTACCACTAACTAGGAGCCCTACCTATGGTAAAGTCTCAGGAATGATTTTAAGGTCTTTTTCATGAGACTTCATGCACCGCTAGACAATAACTCTTAGCATATGTAATAGGTTTTGGTGAATTTATATGTATTTTAAATAGTGATAAAACATTCAAATGATTTGCGTGTCAGCACTGATTTCTAGCCTCATGTGAACAATGAGATTCCACAGAGAGCACAGGAAAAATCAGAAAAGAAATCAAAATGATTTGATTTTTATTTTTTGATATAAAATATGCCATTAAGAAATCATCAAATAACATGCATGTATTAAAAAAGCACGACTAAAAGTCCTAAAATATGGTTGTAAACTCCTTAAGACTTATGCTGTGGAGTTCGTTGATTAACTGAAATATTAACCTCTTAATACAAAGTAACAATGGTGCAGTAGTAGAAAAACACCCTATAATACTTGATTTGTCCATCTGTATCATGCCAACAATAATTACCTAATTTTTTTTCGTATTTTATATATTATTGGATCCAAAAAGATTCAAAGAATTTTCAGACTAGTCATAAAAATGTTTGATATTTTCTCAATTAGATTTTAAATTACATTAAATGAGCCTTTTTTTTTAAAGAGATTATGTGGTACTCATGAGAACTAAGAGCTAACTTTCTGTTGTTCACGGTTTTAACCACTGCTGGTAATACATGGTACAATACTCCATTCATGCATATGTAGTTCTTGATGAAGACTAATTGACTCTGTCAATTATGTCAGTGCTAAACTGAGGTGTGTATTTCTTGGAAATATGTAATTAGAACTGTTCTCCAACTGGCCTGATTGTTAGCTCTTGTATCTGAAAGTAAAACACAAATTTCCTTTTTAATTGAAGAAAACTTACATGATCTTCAGTAAAACAATTTTTTCACTGTTAATTTGCGCGAGGGATCCATTAAACAGTTTATTTAAGTACACATATGTTAATGGACACAATAAGATAATTTTGCCACAATGACTTTTTCGTATCTTCCAACTTAACTGTTTGGAAAAATGATTAGAAAAATTACAAGGAAAGGAAACTATTTTTAAAATTGTTACAAAATATTTGTTCCTTTCTTCCTATTTCTAAAGACTTCAGATCCCTCGTAAATTCTGTTCATGATGTTGACTGCTTCCAAAATGGTTTGAAATTCTCATTATGAAAAGATTATGTATCTTTGCCAGTGGATTCAATGAGTAAAGAAATTTTATTGTTCCTGAAAGTGATGAAAATCTGGTGATTTTCTTTGGTTTCTTGTATTCAATTACATACATCCCATTATACGTTTTATTGAATCAGCATTACATATATGCTTGTGTAAAAGTAAAATAGTGTGAGGATTTGTGCAAATCTAGCAATGCCTATGATGGTATGGGGGCATTTAGGACTTGTTAAAAACTGAAAACAATATAAAAAAATCAAGACTTCAATTTTTTCACAGTTAAAGACCACTAAGTCTAAATAATTAAATTATGTGCTTCTATTTTTACTTCGAGTGCATCATTGTCCATTCTTGAGTCATGAGTAGAAGTGGGAAAAGCATGACTCATTCATGATGGCTCGGTATTTATTCATAGATGTAAGTGAATACCACATCAACATCACCAAAAGGGCCTATCAAGGAATATGTTATAGAATGTTTACATGAGATGAAGAAAGTAGGCTTCCTGTGGAAGTTTCTCATTTGCCTCTCCTGGAATTCGAACCTTGATCTTTTGGATTTGTGCCTTCAGAGTTCAAATAGTAGAATTCCTGGCATGAATCAAGGAGATCCAGATTCGAATCCCTGTGAAGGAAAAAGATCTTTCCCCTTCTGAATTTTCAGACTTTGGGGGACTCCGTAAAGGTAAGCTGCTAGCTAGTCCGGGGTCTTTTAACTGATTTACATTTACTCAACTCATTCAAGCCAGGAAATTTTTAGCATATAAATCTTGATAAACGGATGGGATTTTCTGGTGTATGAAGTGCAGTCTTTCAGTGATGGGAATGAGATGAGATGGTCCTTACATATCTTACTTGTACAGGCTGGATGTGCATTCATGTGGATCGGGTTGAACATGTTAATTGCAATTACATATTACGTTTAGTGGACAAGTAAGCGACACTACCTGGACATGAGGAGGGGTTCCGAGCACATAGATAACCCCATCTGCGATATCTTTTGGTTCAAGCATGGGCATTCCGTCCAAGCTGTCCTCCATTCCTGGTGTTTTGAAATCATCTACCATTTCAGTGTTGACCAAGCCGGGGCTGATACTCTGAGATTGATGAGAGAACACCAAAGGACATTAGCTGATCAGCAAGTAAATCTTGATTTGTCAAAATCGCATTAATTTTTGTGTTGATTTGATAATGTAATCCTGAATTAATAGGAAGGGATAAATTAAAGTCATCATTTGATGGAAACGTATTCATCAGTTTTCTGGATATCTAAAGACCATGCATTAATATTTTAATAAAACCAAGGTTCATAAATCTCTTTCAGAAAATTAAAAGGCATATAACAGTGAAGCATTTAACAGACTTGAAAACCTTGCAATGGGGAATGTGATAACCAGGATTGCTGTTTTTTCTATTTGTTCTAGGATTATGGTTACAGGGAGGGGTCATTATTCAATCTGCACTCGTTCAAATGGCCAGTATTACTTCTATTAAGTGAAAGAATTTAATGCTAATTTTTACCCTCTTAAAAATGCTTGAAATTTCATTCAAATGATTATTTGAATGCAGGAAATTTCCATTTTGCACGGTGAATGATGGTCATTTGCAAGATCATTCAAATGAAAATTCACCAGGTAAAATGGCCTTTACTGATTTTGAAGTGTAAACCTTTCAATTAATTTTAATTAAGTCCTTATTAATTAAATTATTTTTAAGGGTATTGTCATCACATGTTTACAATTTATGCTTTTGGTATCGGAGGGTGCAACTATAAGTTCTCTGTGATCTGGGCAGTTGTTGTCGTTTGAACTGAGCATTTATTGGTTACTGGAATGCTTTTATACTTGTTTATTCATGCTTTTGTCCTAACTCAACTGCCTTGACATTGATTTGGCGCTGTTCTCCACTCATCTCTCTTTTCAAGATTGGTTGGTTCCTAACATAGGCAAATTTACGGGGGGGGAGCAGAGGGGCACACTTAACAAAATAGACGAGGTTTTTAATATGATTATCATTACCTTTGTTTTATTTTCTATATTACAGAGCCTAAATCATTGAATTTAATATTAATAACTTTCATATCAAAATGAAGAGAATATTTTCTACAGTAATTGTTGTATTTTGTTTGTAATCTCAAATATGAGAAGACCTGTCTGACCCTTGTGTGTCCCCCCCTCAGAAACAAATCATGGATCCGCCCCTGGTTCCTGCCACACCATGCACATGAATTTAAGAAATGAAAAGAATGTGTTTCTTGATATTTTCTGTTTAAAGTTAAGAAAAGTATAAGCAATTTTTAGAAATTTACTTACTGTTACTTTAATTTTTGATTTTTCAAGTACTAACTCTCTTCTTAGTCCTTCTGTTAGTACCGTCACTCCATGCTTAATTGCAGTGTGGATGTAATGTCCAGTGAAGGTGAGTATGTTATGCCCCACAACACTGTAAATAAAATTGCATATTTTCAAATGTGGTACGACCTTATTCTAATGGTGAGGAGTTTTCATTGTTGTAAATGAAAGATTGTATAATTAGCCCTTCATATGTTGTTTGGTTTATAAAAGTAGGCAAGTTATGCAAGGAATCCCTGAGGTCAGAGTTAATTGAAATATGTTACCAACAACAGATTTTTATGTGAGATAAGATTTTAAAGGCAACGTATACGGCAAAAGGAATAAATATAACATTTTAATTCAAATCTTTATTTAAATATTTTTATCAAAACAATCTTGGAGAATCATGAGCAGGGGTGGATTCAGCATGAAATTGGGGGTTGGGGGTCATGAAATAAGTCCGTGGAGTATGGAATATCCCCTGGGATAGAAGGGCATTTTTAAGGTAGGGAGTGCTACTCTCTATGATGAATACAACTCAAATTTCTTTCACATTTGGGACTTGTAGCCATGCATTTACATATACACTCTCTTTACTCCTTTGCAAAGATACAAAAACTATTAAACTAGTATAAATTGAAAAATGTTGATAAATATAGGGGGGGTCATGACCCCCACAAAGTGGATACTCCTGATTCTGAGGTAGGCATCTATGATCAAAGGAGACTTCCAGTAAATAAATGATAATAATGATTATAGTGATTTATTTTGATCCTAGTGAAGTGGAACTCCTTTTTATTATACATGGTAGAAGAACTAAACTCCCATTCACTCGGACCCACAGTTGCAATTAATTTAAAGAATTTGGTAGATGAAGAAAAGTTACCATGGCAAAGAATCTTCACCTTTTCTCGTGTAAGTTTAAAATAAGAAAATGCTATATTACCTACCTACCTTCAAGGAATAGGTGAAGTCATTAGAATTTTGGTTCAATAATTAAAATTTTCATGGTAAATGAGAGATGTTAGAGGCTAAAAACAAGGGGGAATGAAATCTGGTCCTAATTTGACCATGCTAATTTCTATTTTAGAGTAAATAACTTAGTCAAGAGAACCACTTTGACATCCTATTATGACAATGTGTGTTCATAAAACACATCAAAATGTTAATAGAAGTGCAGAATATGGCCTGATAGCTTACCTGATCTGAGTTCTTTGGTTTTATGCACTGATTAAGTAGAGTTTATGCACTGAGTAGAGAAGTAATTTAATTTTGAATTGTACCCTATCATGTAAATTGTGGTACCTAATGGGTGATGTGTTGTGTGTTAGAAGGGCTAAAATAAAAAAAGTTCATATTTAATGCCAAATAATTTATTTTTGGTAAAAAAAATTTTGCTATTATGTAACTAAGACTAGCTACCTTACCTGTTCAAGTGAATAATATGACCATCATCGACTCCTGTTTCTTTCATGAGTTTGAGTGCTTGAGTAGTACAGTTAGTGAGCCCTAAGGCGTTGACGTTCAGTAGCTGTTGAAGATGCTCTGCTTTCCCTTCACCTGTTGCATAAAAATATTATTGGATTGCTCTTAAACATTTTTCAACTTTCAACTCATGCTTTCATTAGTTTGTGACTTCTCATTTAGCTTTAGCTGCATTTATTGTAGATCTAGATACAATTTATTTATTTTAAAGTATGTATTCTCAAATTTAAAGTGTCCTCTTTCCTAGTTAGCCATCTAGATTTTTGTTATGCACAGTTCAAATCTCAGAGATACAAATTATTCCCCTTTAAGTCTAATTCAACCAATTTTATAAAGAATGTAAGTTCACCTCTTGTCTTCACTATGCCAAAAGTGATGTTTTTCACATAAAAAAACTGCCGCTTCACTCATTGTCAGTGATGTTTTAGAATGATTTTATTACTTTTGGGACTTGAGGCTAAATAGTAAAATATTTATTTAATTTTAAAGAGCTCTTCCTCATGATCAAGAGGGCTACAAGCTTTACTTGGAATAATTCAGTCCATTTTTTTAAGTTCACCAACCTGTTAGAGGGTAATATCTTCCAATGCCAGCACAGTTTATGAGCACATTGACTGTTTTGAGATTATTCTTCACCCACTGGAATGCTTCCACTACGTCTTTTTCTTGTGACACGTCTGCTTTTACAGCATACAGTTTTCCCTTTTCTGCCAGTGTTTCTGCAATATCCTGTAATTTAGTAAAGTTTAAATTACAAGCCTTTCGTTAAGAGCAGGCTAATGCCGACGCCAGGTTTCTCTCCATCCTTCCTTACCTACCCTTTCCTCATGGCGCAAATGACCTCAGCTGTCGGTCGCCTCCTCCAAATACAATACAATACACAGTTACAATGTGTGGAAATAGTTTTTTGATGGCTGACTTTTTGCCCTTTATAACTGCTTAGAAAGTTGTGAAATGGTTCTAAATTTTGATGAAGTATGCAGTTTACATAAATTTTCAAGAATAAGCCCACTGGTGCTAATCATTTAATTGTGAGAAAATTATAATACTAAGTTAACCACTTCAAGTTATGAACAATGTTTCACAATCGAAAAAAATTGGAAATAGTACCTACACTTTTGAAGCATAATTCTTTTCTAGCTTTGGCTTGGCATGAAACTAATCCAATATAGCCTTTCTCTGAATTAAATATGTAGGTGTTTTCCTTAGGTTTTAAGCTGGTCTAAAATTTCTGTAAATAGGTACAAGCTGATATGTCCAATGTGATGCCATTCAGTCGATGCTTCAAAATTACTTTTACATTATGATTTTACTTAATATTTATTGGGTTAATCTTTGAACAGAACGTTTCATGTATTATCACCTTCAAGGGCATTAATATTCCATCCAAGGTTCTTAGACTGTACGAGTAGATGGTTACTCTAAGAACCTTGTATTCCATCAACAAAATGAATTGGTAAAATTCATACATGTGATGAAACATTCTGTAAATAGTTAAAGTAGTCTTATAAAGTAAAAAAAATACAGGATTTTGACTTGACATTTCTCGGAAATCAACAAAAAGTCTAATTCTTGAGTTTTATTAAATTTGATGGAATATCTTATCTATATATAATCTGTGGCGGAGCTCTTAATTTCAAGCGCCGTCACCAAGGCCAGCCACCTGGCTTAGGTCGTTGCCCTGGGACCCTGAGGTTCATGCTGCCGTCACCAGGGTACGCGGAACCATAGAGTAAGTATTTTATACTTACTCTACTTTTATATACTTACTCTATGGCGGAACCTCCATTCCATATGGTGTGAGAGACGCTGACGAAACAGCAATGGAGGACTGTCGCACGTGAGAGACATTGAGCAAGTGTATCGCTTACCATCGCAATAAACGTGGTCGAATTCACTTTCGTTTACTTTGTTGAAGTGAGGTTAATAACTGCAGTACCCCATACCCCCTTCAATCTACTAGCAGGCCACCCACTGTAGCTCAGGAAAGGTAGTACCTACAGTAGGGAACTTGGAACTTAGAATTCATGGTCACATAGCAGGATTTTTAGGCACACTGAACAGCAAACAATGGAATGAAAACATATGACGCTCACGGGATCAGCTTATACCCCGCTCCACAACAATGATCGCTCTGTGTGACCATATGTGTGTAGACCAATAATGCCTTGTGAACTCATACCCCAGCAAAAAGGTTAGCACTGAGAGGATAAAAAGGTAATCGTACTATTATTTGACTTATTTTCCCTGCGAGCAAGTGAAAATGTATGCCTACCCGATAGGATGTCCAACCGCTGTACATATGTAGTTGTATTAAATGGTAATGAGAACACTATGCGAAGTATTGGATGCATGTAACTCAAAGTAGCACTACTGGGTTCAGGAGCATGAGGTGCACGTGCATACTAACTTTGGTAGCAATCCATGGAGCCATATGGAATCGCATTGTGGACAAATGGGCACCCTCTTTTATATACGTACATGTGTACTCATAGATGGACTTATGCATAATTTCAAAAAATTATCTTATGTAGAATTCCTTAAATAATTATCAATTACCAACATAAGTTATGGTGACACGCCTGCTGGATAAAAACCTAAAAGGTATGCGACCCGCGCAGCATTATTGTAGAATTCTATAAGAAATGCATATTTCTTGTAAGAATTTTTGTAAGACTTATAGAATCCTATAAGAATTTCTATAAGACTTATAGAATCCTATAAGAATTCTGTAAGACTTATAGAATCCTATATAAGTCTTACAGAATTCTTATAAGAATTTCTGTGAGACTTATAAGAAATTTTCAATAGGGTAGTACCTGTCACCAGTGGCACATGGAGGGGGGGTTTGGGAGATAGAGAAATTACGTAATCCTAAAATCATATCCCCCCCCTCCAGAGCTCTGAGAAATTTTAAGTTAAATCTATTTTACTTAATTAGATTAATATTGCTTACAGAATAGTGTGAGGATTAACAAAATATCCCTCAGAAGGCCATAAAACTCACCATTTTGAACCATTTATCTTAAAAATTCTGGGGGAGGGCCCCCACACCTCCCGCTTACCCTGGTGGGTATACCACCCCCCAGTATTAGTTGCACCTGAAACCCCCCCTAGCCTTAATTCCTAGCTGCAACCCTGCCTGTCATTTGTTAGCTAGTGCTTGTATCTCTTATCTAAAATTCTCACATAAAATGACAATCTTAGCCAGGTATCATTTTTATAAGGTGTAATTACATGCATACCTTTATTTTTTCTTCTCTCCTTGCCATTCCTACTACGATCATTCCATTTTTCACCAGCTGCTTTGCTATAGCAGCTCCAATGCCTGAGCTGGCCCCTGTAACCACTGCAATTTTTCCAATCCAACGATCCATTTTTTTCACTTAAAACCAAGGTGGAACATCATTAGATGTGAAAGAGAAGAAAATATTGTTAGGCACCTTCTACTACAAAGCTGAATTCAAACAAAATAATCATTTTATTGTCTTAAATAAGGGCTATGAAGACCCATTGCATGATATTCCTAGCCAAACGTCTTCTCTGGCATCGTACTCATTAGCTAATGAAATAGAGAAATTTGAATGTTATAAGTGATGAGGTCTTCTCAGGTTTGCTCGGAGGAGGTGTTTAACTGAGCATGTACTCTCACGTTTGTAGCCCACCATCATCATCAAATGAAAGCAGTGGTGGCTCATGGATTTTGAAATGCTGGCCAACCTCTCTTTGGGGTACATTGTTTGCTGCCACCTCCTCCCCTCCTACCATATCTATAAAAAGTTAATGAAATAACAGCCATGTAGTAATATTTTTTTGGTTATTTCAGTCCCTTATGATGACATACCTATATGTGCGACATTTTGATGGAGTTATTAAAACAAATGTTACATGTCAGTTAACCAATGTCTAATAAAGCTCTTAAAATTTATACTAGTTCGTTCCTAGTACTCCTCAAATTTCTGGCTAGCTGAAATATAGATTTCACCCTTTTAATAAGAAACTTTGAACCCCATAACTAAAGTAATCATGAACCAACTTACCTGAATGAAATTTGAAAAAAAAATCCAGTTAAGCAGAGAAAGCACCAGAATAGAATGTTTAGTAAATGTGTGCCTACGGTAGGGATTTTGCTTGAAGAAGAGTAAAATGTATTAAATAGTGAGGGTGGGGACAAGGTTTGCCACGATATTTCCACTTTAAGCAATATATGGAACATCCAAATACTTGCTTGGTGTTTTTAAAATTGGAAGGAGTTAGGAAAGATCGTTTGCGTAGAATGTTCTCCATGTCCTGCTTTCAGGCAGTCTCTTGATGGCAATGGGACAATACGGAGAAGAAAGTGGATGAGTTAGGGTTTGGTGGAGGGGAGATGGTGAAGCTATTGAATGGGAAGAGGGCAGGAGCAAGATGTTTACGAAGTTCCACTTTATGAATGGGAAGGAAAAAGATATATTGTACTGCGGAAGTGGGACAGGAGTGGAAGGGGTTGTCTTTTTAGCAATAAGTCTAACAATGAGAAAAATTTCATCCGGGAATTTAAATCTGTGACAACCCTGTTCTAATACACTTGTCACTCTTTTAATGGAGTTCGTATTGCCAAACATTGCAGAACCACAATTGTAACTTTTTTATATCATGAGATGGCATTGTCTTGTATTTTTTCATAATCACTTTAATTGAAACCTTCTTAAAATTTGCATGTGACTTCATTATTTTTTATTACGAAAGTAAAGGTAACTCAAGGTATCTTTTGCGACCCCCTTCCCCCTTGAGTTTTTTTCCTGTATCCGCTACTATATGACATGAAAATATATTTCAAATATTATTATACCATACGAACTTCCATTTTCTTGGATAAACTTTGGCTGAGGGAGGATTGAACCCCTGACAGCATCCCTGCGTACGGGCAAGTCGAAATGCTTGTTGTGGGCCCCCCTTCGATTTATAAAGCGCGGGTTCAACGGGACACTCCTTCGCCATTCGTTTCGCGTATGTTTTTCACTTATCTTCGTACGACGGTACCACTAATGAATTTTCAAGGGTGTTCGCGTAATGGAATCGGAATGGTGCTCGCAAATGAAAATAAACGTGTTTCAAAGTTTTAACGCATGACTCGGACAGGATGGCATGAAGACAGGAGTGGAATGTGTTAGGAAAGCCTTACGTCACCTTCTGCCTTTTACAGAATGACACGCTGCACATCGGGTAAAGAAAGTTATGTACACATCAAAGGTACCGCCGCTGATGGTAGATAACTCTCGGACTGTTGGATATGATTACAATTAGAGAAGTTCCTCCAATTCTAGCAGTCCCCGTAGTCTTCATAAACTCGTATTAAGTCGGTTGCGTGAATATGCAGAGCACTTACCCACTTAGGAACCCAGTCACGGGGAATTAAGCAAGTTATTCTTCTTTCAACTGGTTCGTCGACTGGTCTGCTATATTTTCTTTGCGTTATCGTCTATAATGCTCCTGAAGGCCGCGAGATTTGAAGCATTTGATATGATTTTAGGAACGTTGTGCAACTGAGCATGAGATAGCAGGATATTTAGAGGGATTGGCCCATAGGTGTCCCAAATATTTTATCATCTTATACGTGCTCATCTCATTCTTGCTTCAGGCCTTGCATTTCATCGACAAGTATTGTAGGAGAAGAGATTCAATTGCGATGCGGGTTGCTGCCTTTCGCCTCATTGTTCGACAAATATGCACATGGATCATTTGATTTACGCACAGAATTATTTTAAAGCTTAATTTTTTATCGTTGGAGTTCCTGTTAGCTAGGAGTTGATGGAGCACAGTGCGACATCGAAATTTTCAAGGGGGCTCGTCAAACTTAACATTAGGGGGCGAGTAAATACGGTATATTTTAAATAGGGGATAAATTATACTTAAACGTAAAATTAGACGAAATCAGCCACCCATTGCAAATGTAACTCTGAGAAATCCTGAAGTGTTGGTAGTGGGGTGAGTTATTTGAATTAGGGGCATTAGTCATCAAGCAGAAGAGGGCGAGTGGACCCGAAGACGAGGGAGGGGACCACTGTTAGTTACGAATGTGTTAGTGCGAACATTTGGATGTAGGTGTAAGCAAAATATGAGCATGTGGTGAAAGCAAATTGTTTTGAGGTTTATAGGGATCCAGAGAAAGAGATGAGTGTGTGTCATATGTGAAATTAAATGGCCTGAAGTAATACATATCTTCATTTCTCCAATACGTCGAGGTTTATTCTTTGCATTTCCACCTTCAAGTTCTCCAGCCTACCATAGCTACGAAGCTATCTAATGTCCCATGTTCCTAACCTTAACATTCCATCAGTGGTGGAAGGATCTATGGAGGGTCATTGGGTCAAAGCACATTCCACATAAAATCGAAATTTTTGGTTGCCATTTCGTACAAAAGTATTTAGTTATATTTTCCGGTATATTTAGCAACTTCAATGAATTCATATAAAAATTAGATCTAAAAACTTAGGGCCTACTTTACACACTTATGGTGTATTACAATCCAGTGGCAGATCCAGATAGGGGCTATAGCCCTTTGGGTATCCAATTTAAACTAGATAGAATAGTAAGTTTGTTTGACCACCACTACTGCTGGGAGGTTACCCACCACTTAGATCCTCCCTTGTCCCTATCCTGGATCATCCACTGCATTCCATCATATTTTACTCATCTACTCTCTCAGGTAATCCCCCCCAGAGATTAGAGTGGGGGACTCGTTTACCTCCAAAATATTTTACTAGAGAATGCAGTCGTGTCTCAAGTAAAAAAATAGTGGAGTAGTTGTGACTCCATGGGTTGATAATTTGGTGGTTTGCCCTTGCTTTCCAAATCGCAGTAATGTGGCTGTTAAAGTAAATGTTACCAAGCCTACAGTGAAATGAGTGTCACTCTAGTGACACACCAGTATGTTCTCCAACACCACACATACGAAGAAGAGCTACTACCCTCTGCCCACGTGACGGGAAGAATAATTATTGGTGGCTGCCATTCCATCTTCACTGGCTTCCAGTACCATTTAGATGGCCTATCTTACTCAGGAATAGGCTTTTTGTCTACAGGCTTACTCAGGCTTTTTGTCCACAACTAATATTGCAGCAGCTAACCTCTACATCTAAAGGTCAACTCACCGTTGGCAACAGGTGGATACTCTCAGAGGCCTTTAACCTTAGCGGCATTCAAACTATGTCAAAATGCTTGGGTCAACTGTGGAGTATGTGCACCATCAGTACATGCAGGCATCCCATTTTCATTCCTTACACACCATTGTTATTTTTCATAAAATAGGTTTATTTTTTTAAGTGTTATACATAATTTGAAAGACTTTGCGTATGATATGCCTGTGGTCATTATTTCCATTCAACCATAGCATAGATTCCAAGATTACTCTTTAGAAGTCCTAAAGACAATTCATGCAGGTATATATTCGTGTTTCCTAAGTTATACTTTCAAATAGAAAGAGAATTTTGTGAATATTTACAATAGCATATTGGAATTTTTGTATTTTTTATTCAAAATATTAACTCCTTTTTAGACGATTTTTCCACAAAATTGAGGGTTATTCCTCCGAAATCAAGTCATAAGTGCTTAGTTTTACAGCTTACCTTTAATTTTTTTCGTGGTAAGGTGCACTGCATTTGTTTGCACTCTTGTTAAATGTCCTCTACTACCTGTGGCTATGTAGTGGCCATTCCCTGTGAGAGCAGAAGATAGCAATAGAACTTAAGGGATCTCATTTTGCAGCAGATCTAATAGGGTAGTTTCCTTCATCAAAGAAAACGAAAGGCATTGATTGCGATTCGTTACCCACCATTAGTGTATTCATAATATACAAATTATTTGGTTTTAGAAATACCAATTTAGACGAATGGCAAGGGTCAATTTTATCCTCATTTGAAAAAGGCCAGATTGGTGCCCATGCGATTCCACTCCAAGTGACATCACAGGGACCTAGTTTCTATACGAGAAGATAGGAGTTTTACATCGTCTGAGGTTACCAATGCATGCATGACGCACAGAGCTCAGTGAAACATCTCATAATAATCACCTATTAAAACTGGCTAAGGCCGGAAAGTTTTCTTTGTTTGATAAGGTATTAATAAAGCCAAGCGCTACCAGCTAGCATGGTACTCTGCTACCTGCTAGCATCCTGCGTCGTATCAGCGCTCAGAGCCTCGCCCCAAGGTCACCTCACTTGCGGCATCGGGAACCAGAACGACGTCACACTGAGTTTTCCCGGCATTCATACTTAGCCGTCGCGTTTTCGCGCGCTTGAAAATTTTTACTTTTCGTTTAATCGCGAAAAATAGATATCGTCATTTAAAAATCTAGAAGCGTGACATACGTACTCCAGGAGTAATAATCTTTCGATTTAGGCAATAAAAAAATAATACGAAACCACCCTATTACCCAAGACTTCCGACAACCTAAATGGCCCAACATACATCTGTTGACCATTGCACTCCCTCTGTGAGAGTGAAAAATTCAGCCAGTACTACTCATGCCCTGATGACGATGGACAACTCGTACATCAAAACATTGGCCGTGATGGAGTTGGAGAACCTGACCTGGTGGAATTCCCGAGTAACCTTCCACTATTATATACTCCGGAAAGCCTGTGATCATTATTACTGATACCTTTCCTTAATAAGACTGTAAAATTTGAGAGAAATAAACTTTTCAATGGAAATAAATTCACAGCTACAAGTCGATAACAGCAACAATACCAGTCATCAGAATTTGCCAATTAGTGATTATTTTAAAAATTGAAAGGTTAAGAGGGAGAGGATCACAGATCTGGGATTTTTCAATTTCAGTCTTGACCACACTTGCAGAAACTGAAAATTACTCATTCCTACCCTACTCTAAGTATGCATAATTAGAATCATCACTGGGAAGCACGGAGAGAGACAATTGCAAGGATTGTCACCAACATGTAAAATATTGCTACCTAAGAGCCCAAGGAGATTCGTGAAATCTTAACATAGCACACACATACACACATTTATATAATCTAAATTTCCAATGACTTCATGTAAGATATCATGTACCCCACAGAAATGCTATACGTATTGAGTATGGGCTAAAATCTTTCATAAATCATTTCAGGAAAAATTGAAGATTTTTGGCTCAATAAACAGATTACATTTTCAGGGATATATCATTTTTATTACAAAAATGTTATCACAAAATAGCGGCACACAGTGCCTTGAAAATCATTTTACATAAAGATATGTACGTACTTGTCAAAATTTTACAAATACATACATACCTGGAACCAGGCTATAAAAATCACATATCAAACACGTATTACGAACTCTTAATGATAATGAGAATTGGTAGTCAAAACACATACACGTGTAAGCATACAAGCATACATACATAAGAATGCAAGTTAAAGCTGATGTAATTTCTGAAAGATTCAAAGGCTCATATTTCAGAGCCTACTTCATTTCTGATAAAATATTATTATTTGCTCAGAACTAATTCACTACAAGAGAGCATCTAAAGTGCAATAATAATGATGGATAACAGAGAGTTCATATCATTACACAACATGAACAAGCACCATTATTAATTCATTATCTTTCTGCAAAGCATGGAACAGTCAAATATGACCATTAAAATCTTTCTTCTTCTCATAAACTGAGACAGAAACAATATAATATACAATAAAATTGCCCCTTTCGGCGAAAAAGTATTTTTTTAAACACATGCTAATCAGGCTAGCAACATCCATTAATAGAATGGCACAGTGCGTAATACTTAAGACACTTTCATGCCCAGAAAAAAAAACTCTGGCACAGTACAGGCTGTAGCAGCCTAAAGTTATTCAAATGGAGTCATGCATTAGTACATCATTCTCACAAACACATTTTGGCACTTAATTTTCATTCACTTACATTCAAGATCATACTCAAGCAATAACAATAAAAAACTTAGTTATTCAACCCAAAGGTAGGCTATTATCTGTTCACTTTGTGTTTGCGGGTGCACTTTCATGAGAGGCTGGACACTCACAGAAGGCTTCACTAATGGGTAGGGGTAGTGCCGAGAGAAAGAGGAGGAGCAAACTCAATGTTGCCAAATGTACATAGTCACACTAGTTTGTCACTGAAAACTCTTGAGTCATGGGTGCCCACATGTTCTTTGGGCCCAGTGCTGAGACCAGTGGCACAGCAAGGGGGGGTTTTGGGGGATAACCCCCCCCAGAGCTCATAAAAATTTTAAGTCTATTCCATTTCACTTAATTGGATTGATATTACTCATAGAATAGTGTAAGGATTAATAAAATATCCCTTAGAAAATCGTAAAAATCACCTTTTTGAACCATTTATCTGAAAAATTTCTAGGGGTGGGCCCCCACACCTCCCGTTTACCCTGGTGGGTATTCCACACTCTCAGCCCCCCCCCCCCCCCCAGTATCAGTTGCACTTAAAACCCCCCCTACCCTTAATTCCTAGCTGCACTCCTGGCTGACACAATATACCTACTCATTTGGAAGGTATTGAGGATAATCCCTTCACAGAGACCATCACATTGTCAGCTACTATGCTGAATGTGGCACCATTGGTGAAAGGCATACTTGAATACATACAAGGAGAACGTGTGAGGTTTGGCAACATTGCTCTATTAGCAGATTCATGATCTTCATGATGTTAACACGACGGAGGTCCAAGAGCGACTGAATTTTCGAAGCGTTAGGCCATGCCTACTGTCTCCTGATTGGCCAACGGAAAGTCACGTGTCGAGAAATTTTCCCTCCCCTCACTCCCACTTACTTTAGCCACACCAGCTCACCAGCAAAGATAAAATGAACAGAGTCTAGAATAAGTGAGGGTAGAGCTCGACTCTTTACTAAGACAAAATCAAATAGAAATGACACATTCAGGTTCATGACACATTCAACACAGTCCACAGCAACTTTACTTGGGACATTTTGAGTAGATCAAAGGAGAGTATCTGCTAGCACAAAACATATTTTAAAGAGGTAACACAACTTAACTTTTCTATTAGATGAACAAAGCCGAACTCTTTCCCATTTCTAGCCAACAGAGAGATAACAAAATTTATCAATCAATCAACCTATATCAATGGTCTAATAAAACTATCATAATCCTTTAAAATCGATTCAATGGTTGTTACAAAGTCTTAAGCTATGATCGGTAAAATATTTTATTTATTTTACCGATACCCAAGTCTACGAAATAACGAGCAATGTTACAACAAATTAGTAAGTTGTGGTAAACAAGCCTCAAGAGTTAAAAAGGTACGTGTAAAAGCTTGTTTTAAATTTCCTTACTCATGAGTTTCTACCAATTTAAAATATTTTATTTATGCATATCTAATTTAATGAAAAAGGGCTCTAACCATCCAAATAAATATAATAATTATTTTGTAGCCAGTAAAAGGTTAAGGATATAAAATAATGTTTCTTTAAAGACTGGATTAGTGTATACCATCATATATATATATGGCAACAGCCTTCCTCATCAATGTTATTCAAACCACAACAGTACCACGAAATTTCAAACAAGCTATATCATTAGTAAATTAACTGGTAATCAAAGTTACTTCAAGGCCGCCTGAAAAGCAATGCAACCTAATTCAACAGAGTTGCTTGTTAAGGTTACCTGGCCTTTATACATTCCATGCTCAAGCCAGTGTGGTCCAATCTTAGCAATGTTAACTGGATACTTCTTCACAGAATACATGCCCTAGAAACGAATAATTTTACATTTATGAGAGGATGTGAATACACATGATACAAGTCACAATAATCCTAGAAAGTGCCAATTAATTGCTGTCTATTAGTCATCAATTGTTGGCAATCTATAATTAACTGCTAACCATCAACTATATTTTTTTGCAAAAATATCATAAAGGATTACTATTCTATTCACAACCTTGTAAAAAAACTGCATTCAATCAAGGAATTCTGAATTTTTACGGCACAATCTCTGACAAAAAATTGTATAATATTATTTGGATTAATTTTTCCTCCATCATTTTTGTAGTCAAACTTTTCTTTTTGATATGAAACTACAAGAGTAGTAGTCAAACTAGAAATATTTAAACTTGACGAGTAGTCATCGTAAATGTGAAATAACAGCTATATGACCGAAAGCATCACATTTAACATCTTAAATGTGATGTATTTGGTCATACAACTGTGTAAGCTATGTACATTACAAGTATGATCTTGTTGTTCCCAATCGAATGATGTCTTCTACTTGAGCTTTGGGCTCTCCACAAGGTGAATGTCTACATTGATGCTGATGTTTTGTTTAAAGTATACTAGGACTAGCCGCGGTGATAACTTTTATGGGAGTCACCCGCAATGCACAATCGTGCAAAAGATCCACAGAGAAAAAATCATTCGCCTTGACCGGGATTCGAACCTGGATCCCCCGATTTCCGGTCGAGTGCTTTAACCAGTTAAGCTACCGTGGCGTCATTCTTCCCTGTGGATATTTTCGGACACTACCGGACAAGATGTAACTGGACTGCTGAGCATATGATGCCACAAGCAGTCCAAATCGTGCACACCATCCAAATCGTGCTCTCCGGCTGTGGCGCTGTGCGCACGATTTGGACTGCTTGTGGCATCATATGCTCAGCAGTCCAGCAATATCTTGTCCGGTAGTGTCCGAAAATATCCACAGGGAAGAATGACGCCTCGGTAGCTTAACTGGCTAAAGCACTCGACCGGAAATCGGGGGATCCGCGTTCGAATCCCGGTCAAGGCGAATGATTTTTTCTCTGTGGATCTTTCGCACGCTGATGTTTTGAAACCCCTTCCTTTTCATCTTTAGGGCAAGTGACAAGACTAGATATTTGGCCAGAATATACAGGCCAAGGGTTAATGTCAGGTGGCTGTTGATTGGTCCGATTTTCCCACCTTTTTCTTTTCTCTTCTCTCATTGATCAACCTCGAAATCGTCCTCCAGGTGGTACTTGAGTTGTAGCCGTCGTCTCAGTTGATATTTTTCAAGTCATCACCATCCTTCCAAAAGGAAAGTGGTCCCTTCAACCTTATTTCATCATGCCAAAACCATATTTGACAAAGAGTCTTCCCTAAGATTAGGCACTTGAAGAGGAACCAAAATGGCTATTGTGATAAGGACATCGCCACGGCCCTGAAAAGGGCCTTTAACCCTGGCGAAAGGAGGAGGAGAGTCCTAAACCAATAGCATGGGCTGACCTGCCATATGTTTCCACCATCTCCGCTAAAATCGCCAGAATCCTTTTCAGACAGAGGATTGAAACCTTTTTTCAGCCATAAGAGACCCTGAGGAACCACCTTGTACAGGTGAAAAATTCCTGTGGTTTCCAAATCCCAAGAGTTTATATGATTTCATGCAACTGGCCATTTATATGAAGGTGAAACTGGCAGGAGCATTGAGACGCATGTCACGGAACAAATGTTTTCTAGAAATTGAGAAACCAAGTTTCTGGTCCACTTCAGAAATGGTCAAACCAGCTTCAATACATGCCATATTCATGAGTTCCTAAAAAATGGCACTGAAATATTGAAACTGGTGGGGTGATAAAATCATAGTGGAATACATAGTTCCATTTTTGTGGAATCCAAGTGCAATGGAATCCCACTAAGTGACAGCTAATTTCTCTCCTTAATGAAGTTTCATAGTTGAAAGCTTTTATAGAACATGTATCTATGACTTAAGCAGCAGTAAGAGATTCAATAAATGGGGATAGGTGGCTAATATTAGTCAATGGTAAGTGATTTTACAAAATCACTTTCTAGTCCTTAAAGGAGTACTCCTTCCTCAAACATTTACTGTACACGTGTGGCTGAGGCTTAAGAAAATTGGAAAATGGAATGTAGGTAAATTTTTTTCACTGCTGGTTTTCATCATAGAGGTACATCTCAACAAATAAAAATGTCATTCTTAATCTTAAACTCAAGAGGCAGCATAAGGAAAAACTCTTATACATTTCCCTATGGAGAGCGGAAGACAGCATCTTTCTGGCCCTGTTCATCAGTAGCGGAATTAAACGCATCAATAATACCTATCTTCAGGGGGAGGGCCCCTCATGACACTTCCTATGCTTCAGAGATTTGAATTAAGAATAATATATATAGACTGAATCACATCAATAAGATTAGGTTTATAGGCATTTGAAGACCTCACATACCTCATTAACTGGACATGCGCAGGGTAGTTGAAGTTTTTTGAAAACTGTTGGGCATTGATCATTGTAGGGAGACAATGCACAAAGGTCATCGTAGTGACAAGAGCCAATGTTATCCACACATGGAATTTCAATCCATCCCAAAAAAGAATGCTTTTTAATTGTCACGGACGCCTACCACATAAAAATATCTATTAGATATCCAAGTCAAACATTTTATAAAAGCATGAATAGATTTCAAACTTAATAATTACCTCAACAGGGGATGATATGTTTCGAGCAATATTTACAATTGCACTTAGCGTCTCAATTCCAGGTATAGTCAACGGGAAAGGAGTAACATCGAGATAAGTCAACTTGATAGGGTCCGTAGGTGGGCCGCAATTTGACCATTTCAATCCACTTGAGATTTTCAACTTCTAAAACAATCAAAAAGACACTATTAACGCTGTTTCGGTGATTAGTGACAAATACTACTAAAGTAACTTAGATAACCTTGCTTCGTTGCTCGGTGAGCGAACAAGGTTACCTCTGTTGCTACAGGAAGGACGAAGAACGTGACTTACCTTAGATTGTGCCCCAATTGATACTAAAAATAACACCACACACACGATAGATTTGAAATTTGTAAACATTTTTGAAAACTTTGTTTGGAAAACTACAGCAAAATACCGCTGCTTTTTCAAAATTTAAGGAATTCCGATGCGCAATCGCGCTATGGTGAAAAATGTGAATAACGAGAACCACGGGAAGGCGAAAATGGGCGAGGACAGATCGGCGACGGTGTAACCAAAGAAAGAATCAGCAAAATTTCGTTTCGTCGCGCGTCTTGAGATGTTTCATGGCTTCACTAATACTTATGTCGCACAGCGGTGAAACTTGTGATAAGTCCTAAGATTTTGACCTTCACTCTTTGCTGCTACCTTGAGGCACCAATGAATCATGTGTCCGTGATAAAATGCGGTTAAGGTGATTTAAATGTTAATTTGTATTCCATCCCGAAATATGCGAAGTACTACATTTAGTATGTATTGGAACCGTATGTAGCTACTTAATTCTTAAATTTCCTTTTAATTAATCTCTTAATTTGGCAAATGAAATCAGTGGTGAATCATCATATTATTTAGTGATTGGTGGTTCATTGCAATTAGTAGGTACTACTACCCTTATTCGCTTTATTATTATCCATTACTATCCCAGAGGAAACGGATTATGCACTTTTTAACTTTTGCTTCGTTTTAGTGAAATTTTGTTCTGATTACCAGCGAAATTCTTAATATTTTTGCTAACTATTTTGCTGGAGTTTAAACCCTGTTAGCTCACATGACACTTACATAATCTTTTGACAGCCCGTTTTCAAACTTTCCTTCAATTACTCTGGCTGTTTAAACGTGCTTAATGAACTTCGGCTTTCAATGTGTTAAAGAGCCCTGCACCGAGTTGTGTTACGCAATTGTTGTTATATCCTTGCTGAATCCCCCGGCCATTAAATCAATTTTTCCTTGTCCCTGGGCATTTTTACGATCATTCTAAAATTCTGCCATTTAGTGCATATTTTTAAACCAGGAAACAAGACGTTAAGAATTATATAGGCCTAAGTACCTACTGCTAAGGGATATGAGTGTCTTGTCTGGACCACTTTAGTCCTATCTTTAAATTTGTCATTCGAGTTAACATGACTGTTATGCTGGTCGCTCTACCAGAACTACTTTGATTTTCTCTCAGAATTATGTTCTAAAAGCATTAGATATTGGTTTGAAAGTTGAGGCCGTATGCAGGGAATTTACCTAAGCATTACAATAAAACTTGAGAGTTAATCGGGGATCTTATTTGGGTCCATTTCTCTGTAATATACAAGTGACATTGCAAGTTTAACCCAACATACCCAATTTCTCCTATTTGCTGATGATTTAAAACTGTCAACAATCCATAAATGTCTTGCAAAATGGCATAAATCAAGTATCCTAATGGTGTACTCTCAGTGCCTTAGAACTCAATATCAATAAGTTTTACTGCATGTCATTCTACAGAAACAATACTCCGGTTATTTTTTTAAGGATTGCATTGTGAATACACCTCAATGCCAAACTATGGCGATCAATGATTTGGGCATATTACTTACACTCGCTAATACTTTTGACAAATATGTTAACCCTATTGCTTCAAAAGCATATAAAGTGATAGGGTTCATTTAGATTTACCAGAGACATCTTTGATTCAGCTATCATAAAATCACTATTTAACATGCTTGTTTTACCTATTTTGGAATGTGGTATCATTGTATGGTCACTATTTTATGAGTGTCTAATAAATAGGTTTGAAAAAGTTCAAAGACATTTTATTAGGTTTTGCATGTGCAAAGGAGGTGCTGACGTCGACAATATCTCTTACTGTTATGGGCTTACTTGGGGATTTCAACTCTATCTTCACAGCACATGTGATGCTCTTATACAGGTTATTGAATCGCAGTGTTTAGTTCTGATCTTTTGGAATTAGTTTCCTCACAAAACTATATCATACTACTAGAGGCAAGTCTTTATTCCATAGAGTATTTAATAAATAAAATTATATATACCGTAGCTCTATTGCAACAATTCTGTGGGAAGGAATTGAACTTCCTTCCGTAATCGATATTTTGGCCATGAATGCTATGCAATTTAACCCTTACCTAACCCTACATTTCTAGTGATGTACATTTTCAACTCATTTATAAATATAATAGCAGCTACATACTTGAGAATTTAATTTTGGTATTAAAAATAGTCCTTAATTCTGCCCTATTTTCACCCTATGCATAGTAATTTAAAACTATGCCTATAGGGAGATTCTAGAAAAAATATTTTGCATCCAGCAACTCTTAGTAGTTTTTAAATTTTTTTCTTAGGGTTGATATTTGTTGATTCCCATTTCAAAATATATTGTGCGCTATAGAAAACCCAAGGACAATTGCAGGCAGGCAATATCAAATTTCAGTTGGGTGCCAAAAATTCATAAATGAAAAATGGAGTAATTTGTAGCTTCTTTTACTCTAACACTAACTTTTTTTTAGATAATCAGTTGCATTAATTACTGCACCTATAAATATGGGTAATATTTTGAATAGTTTTTTTGGTGTTTAAAAGTGGAATAATGTTTTAATATGGGGTAAAAATTGTTTTTAATGATTAAAAATGTAGTTGTAATTTCCCCAAAGATTTTCTAACCCTATTACAAAGGAACGTTTTTTCCTTGTTCTATAATACCAGGCAGTAGCTACGGTGTGTATGCATAGTAATTTGTAATTGAAGTTTTGGACATTTAAAAGAAAGTAATATTTTTACCTTTAAGAGTTAAATGAACCTTCATAATGTAATAACAATAAATATAATGAAATATTTTAATCTGCAGAAATGTTGCTTTAGTAATGGTATTTTATCACCTTTCATACTTCAATGTAAAGCTAAAGTAAATAAAATTTAAGGTACTAACTGAATTCACTACTTCTTTTTTAATATTTTAGGGTGAAAATCACCTGTAGTTATGGAATGGCTAAAGGTAGAGGCATGAAATTTAAAACCAGTCATCATATAAGGAAACCATGTTTCTTTACCAATGTAGCCAACCACAACCGCCTCATTCATTGTTCACTTGGAACTATTAATTTATGAGTGGCACAGCTGTTACCAGGTGCGGATCCAGGATTTCTTTCTGGGGGGGCACAAGCAAGGCCGTAGCCATGATTTTACTCTGGGGGGGGGGGGGCAAGGATATCTCGTAATTCAAAACGAACGAAATGATAATGGGACCGAATTGAAAATCTTGCATATTTTTGAGGGTCTGGGGTGGGGGGAGGCACGTGCCCCCTCCTGGATCGGCCTATGGCTGTTACTGAACCCTTTTTTGTACTCTTAACATCATGGTCATACTATCAGGGCCTGATTTTGGATGTGAGTGGCCCGTGACCTATTTTGGTGGGAGGGCAGGAGTCCCACTGTTTCAAGGTGTTGCTATTAGTACCGTAAAAAAAAAACAGAAAATGCAAATAGCACAATTTTCAGCAAATTTATTAACAGTATACCAAACTGAGCTCTTCGTCTTCCTAAGTACACAAAGAGCTGCACGCTCACTTCTTGTTTCCTAAGACAATGCTTGGTGTGCCACTGGTTGCATTCATGGCTACATTAACCCTTTCGATACTAATGACGAAAATATGCATCTGGACGTTTCTTGACCCAGGAGATGAAAGCTGCAAATTTTGGTCGGAGATTTTTCTACACAGAAGAACAAATAACGAAAATATACATTTCCTTACTCTCCCCCTTTTATGACGGTCGTGGATTTGCGAAGACTTAGTTTCAGGACCCAGCTATGAGGGACTTATCCTCGAAATCCAGAAGCAGGTACCCGGACCCCTCTTCTTAAATTATCCCTCTTTGTGGTAAGGGTAATTCAATTGTTCATTCAGTCAGTTTTCAAAATAAATATTTGTTCCTTTCGCAAAAAATATAAGCTAATAATTGAATTCTTTGTCTTTTGAGCAACATATACAATTTTAAAACGAAATTCTATGATAAATATGAACTTATATCTTCAGTATAAACATCAATGTGGAAATTGTTGCTGCATTGAATGCGTTAGTATTGATGGTAGAGCTTTGTTCAAAATTTGACAATTCTCAGAATAAAACGAGGAATTCTATTCGAAGTTTGCAATTTACGTTCAAGCAACAATTATCCATAAAGCTAATTCATATAAGCAAAGCATGATTTACCGTAAATCAGTGACGCAGGTAGGATTATAAATTTCGAAAGGAGGGAGCCCAACTACCCTCTGAGTCCGAGATAATGCGGAGTCCCCGCTGGGAAGGGTCGAAAAAGGTTGGTGCTTTGAGTGTATGCGAGCTATTATCTGCGAGCCTCTTCTTAACAAATGTCCTGCAAAAACGCTCCGTACAGAGGGGACGGAAGCGTGTCTTTGGACTCAGTACAGCAGTCATGTTAAGGAGAGAACTCCACCATCTCGAAAGGGTTATGAGTGCCATGGATAAAGTGTTTTTATCAGCAGCATTAACCTTTTATTAACGTCAATGTTTATGAATGCACGTTAACCGAATATGTACAACCCAGCTTCACTTTGAATCCCCATATGCATGATGTTTTTTTTATATTTTTCCAATTTTGTGGGATTTACCTCTATATTGGTGAAAGGCTCATGCTTGGTGGGTGGCCCAGGCTCCATTGGCTCCCCCTTTGATCCAGCCCTGTGACCAGGGAATTTTGCCTGAGGGGTGGGGGGAATAGAAACACCCCAGGATCACCCACCCTCCGAGGGATACCATCACAGGGTCTTGGGGGTCAGGCCCGTGCTGGGACACCTGAACATATCCTGGTGCACCCACCAGCCTGGAAATCTTTGGCACCCTCCTGTTCCAAAATTGACAATTTTTAGTCCGAACACCAACAGTCATTTGATTTCCTATAATGTCTCATTTAACAGCATAATTAACATCGTCTAGAGTAGGCAAACAATAGCTTAAATTAATTTAGTTTATTCTGGATCACTCCGGTAGTCCTCCCCCTGCATAGTGCTGGTGCCCTCTGGCCTTGGCCGTCCACCGCCCTTAGAAGGGGTCCAGCACGGGTCCAAAGGGTCCAGTTGGGGTTGTTTATCCTTGAGTAATATTTTTTAATTTAACCTTCTCAGAAATTAAGTTAAGCTCTCTCTAGTGAAATTTTTGTATAATATTGAAAAGTGTAGCCAGGGCTGTGTGAAACGACAATTCTGATCAGTAAAAATTGTAATTGTGACAAATTTGATTTGAAAAATTTTTCTGGAGGGCCACAAGCCTTCTGGAAGAGTGGACAGGCTCCCATCGCATCCTGTTAGCTACGACCGTGGCTACCAATAATTATGTACCTACCTTCCCTGATTGTCGATGTATACTCTAGACACAAACTATTGGAAAGGAAAAATAATTTTGGGAAATAAGGTGAATCGGTACGTATTAGGAACAAAATAGTCACGCATTGGTATCTATTATTTACTTTATTCTTTATATTTTATGGTGTACTGGCTGAAGATAGTAACTATTATCACAAGGGAAATTTTCTATAACTCTCATAGCTTATGTACAAACATCGAATCACAATTTACTGAGTTCATCATTCCTCATGCTTTAAGCAAATCATCAGTCTTTGAAAATACCTTTAAGTACACAATGTTTTCTCAGACAAAGTATTCACTTCATTTTCATATTTAAGGCTAATCTTTGGTTTAGCTAGTTAATTTTAGTAGCATATGATGAATGTAAAGAAAATATGTTTCTATTTAATGCGTCTATTGATTATTTTATGCACTCGATAAGGTATTTTTCTATTCTCTTGCAACAGCATTATGTTTCACAGTTTTGTCCTATTATGCCCACATGCTTTGATTTTAAGATTAGGAGAATTGGCGTCACATCTGAAGTAAAACCCCTTCCCATCAATCAGAAACTTATCCATATTTTGGTGATGGGTCATAGATTCACTAAGTATAGATTTGTTCTATTCAGCTCATAGGTTTTCTCATTCGTATGTAACTTTCAGCTTAACTTCTAATGCACATTCTTTGGTGAAACGGATCTGCACGTCAAATTTTGACTGAGTGATCGAAAGAGTTGATATTTTTATAATTTTCAAATACTGTTTAAACTTTTTTAAGCTATGCACCTGTGCAAGAGGCACCCCCATTTTTATCATCAGAGTTCGGGAATTTTTTTTCCTTCTGTAGTGCTATTGCAAGGTATTGGAGTTCTAATGTCACTCATACACCTCAGGGACTTAGAGCAGATAGTAGTTAGATAGATATTGGTGTTAGAGGTGCACCCACAATTCAGGTAGCAGAAGTACACCTCTCATGCGTGGTTATGCATTGTTTTAAGTTAGTAATGCACTATATTTTTCAAAATGGGTAAAAAAATGATGGTCTGTGCTGCAATAATTAAATGCAGAACCATTATGTGATTGTCACTCTTCCATAATAGAATTTTTTATGTGTGAGATGAAATGGAAATGAATTGTGCACTTAAGATATGCACTCTTAATTATTTGTGTAACAGCGCCAAAAGAGAAATACTCGAATGATTTGTAGATAGATTTTTTAAAATTACCACATCTTTTGTGGGATTCATGATTTATCATATCTAAAAGAGTGTTGTATAAATAATATATTTAGGGTGATGTGAGTAATCTTGCTTTATAATGACGGGGAATAATTTGTGGAAGCGATTACAAAAATAATATTTGAAAGATTATTGATGTGACTCTTTGAACTACTTACTCAATGCAAACTTTTAATCCTGTCAATAAATTCCTCACCTCTTAAACTGGAAATTTGTATGTATGACTCTATACATATCTTTGTCTTTGTTTACTTAGGAATAAAAGTCAGTTGATGGTTTATGTATAACAACACAGATTGATATGAATTCTAAGATGCATATTCTAAGATGCATGATGCATATGCATTCTAAGATGCTATGATGGAGAAAGATCATTTCTATGAATGAAGTTTGGTTAGTTGAAGTTATGTATTTGGTCTCGTTGTTGGCACCTCCTACTAGGCCCTGGTACACTGAATCCTTATTAGTATCCTTCCCAGTTAAGGAAGTGGAGTATGGCATAATGTAGAAGTTCTCTGTTCATTGACCTCATGAAGATACCATTCTTCCTCTGTGAATACTAGGTAAAATAAAATGGCTAGGACGTCTATAATGTGGATCAGTCAAGCTGGAAGTTGGCAGCAACACAGGCTATTTGCTTTCCGTCTTTTCCTTTGAACCTCACAGTTCCCCGATATGTTCCAGCCATAATGCCTGCCCACCGTGTACCTTTCACTTTAAACTGTGCAATTGGAAGGTTGTAGGTCCCCTGCAAAAAAACATTTCATTTCTGTGAGCTTAGACCATGAAAAGCTTAGAAAAATATTTAGAATAAGTGGTGGATCTATAAGGGGAGGAAGGGGACTATAGGCCACTCCCCCTACCCCCATTGAGCCGAAATATACACTTGATAAAAGCAAAATTTTTGGGGGTTATCACTTTGCACAAAAATATTTAGTTATATTTTCGCGTAAATTTGCTTACTATTACGCTTTGAATTACAAATTAGTTTTAAAATTAGGGCATATTTGTGGCTTTGTTGGAATTAGCCTAAAACAAGTGTTTTTCAGCGTAAAATATCCCAAATTTCCAAAATTCCCAGACTTGAATCCCCCAAACTCCCCGTTGGCCCCCCTCTTTGTCCAAATCTAGATCTACCGCTGTTTAGAATACCTCTTGCCAATTATCCTCATGAGATGGAAATGCAAATTAGGATGAAGCTGTCCAATGGTAGCAGAAAAGTAATAACACTTACTAGCCATAGTAAAAGATAGTGCATAGTTTTTTAATGTAATGTTGGGGGAAATAACTATCCCAAAAAAGTTAATGGCACCACTAGCAGCTTGCAAGAAAATCTTACCTTTCTGATAGCATAAAGTCTTGAGCATAATTCATGATGTGGGAATAATTCGAACTAATCTTATCGCCTTCAGTTATTTTCATAGGGCTCCTGAAGTCGGAGTTCTGGTTGATTGCCTGTCCCAGCATAATTTACTCTGTTCACCAGAATGGGGACACATTAGATAATGCTTATTCAATATCTTTGAATCTCTTGCTAAAATTTGCATTGTTTTCTACTATTTTTACTTCAGACTTAGCATCATCTCTTGCACTTGGGCCTGGTAAATTCAACAAGACTTAGTGTTGTCAACTTTAGAATATGGAACCCTAAAATGTTAAATAGAAAGCTTTCAAGGTTGTGAATAAGCATTATCTAACCAGACCTTCTGGTGACCAGATTGGGACAGGCAAGCTGTCTCATGTTTGGGACTTATAGCCATGAATTTGCTTATGCACTACCTTTACTCTTTTACAAGGGTACAAAAACTATTAAGCTAATAAAAATTAAAACATGTTGATAAAATTTGAGGAAGGTCATGAACCTTCCCTAGATGCAATGTGTTTGAATTTCCCTCATTGTAAATCAGTATTGCCCTGGTTCAAAGCTACAGGAATTCTTAGAATGCTTGTGGTGGTAGTGAGGAGTTATTTCTCAAAAAAAAAAGAAAGCTCTATCACCTGTCACAATTAAAATGAAATATTTCCTTATTGTGAGATAATTCATTGTGAAAGAAAATCAAAATGCAAATCCAGTTTACCGGTTCAATTGGGCAGCTGCATGGAATATCATGTTCTTCTAGGAGAGGCGGGCAGTAGCCATCAGAAGGTGCCATTGCACATACATCATTGAAGTCACAGGAGCCAAACTTCTTAATGCAAAAGACGTGCATCCAAACTCCCAGCATCTTCCTCTGCATCTGGACTTCAGCCTGCAGAATTAGTATAGATTCATATTACTTTCATTCTGAAGGCAAAATTGTTCACTAAGGGGAGAGAGTGATGAATGTTTTTTAAAGTAGGTATATATATATATTAATTATGTTAGCCCTTCTGCTTCTAAGGACGGTTCTCAGCATGCAATTGAGAAACACAAAGAAAAATATCCAAGACTAAGAAGTGAAACTGAAATGGTGAATTTTTCCAGAGCGAATCTTAAAACTGTGGTCTCAAAGGAGCTTCTTTTCTAGACCTTTCCCTCTATTACTACAGCTCCCTGATAATAATCCAAACCTAATAGACCTTCTAAGCTGACTCGGGCAGTAAAATTGCCGTGCTACTCAGCACCACAAATCATTTGCCAACCTTTAAATATCTGCGCACTCAAGGTAAAATGATCATAAAGGAGTAATTGTTTGCATTTCATTGCTCCCTAATACTCTGAGGAAATGACTGTTTGTGTATCAATAAATGAGTGTATGTATCTAAAAAAGAAGTGAAACTCACCCCATACTTCAACCAGAGGTATGCTAGATTAGAACTAGCAAAAAATGTTCAAACAGTTTTTAATATGATCCATAAAGATATATTTTCGATCTTCCACAGAGTTTTCTACATTTCAATACGTCTTGCATTGGGTTATTTCTTGCCACTGAAGCATAAGATAATGTCTCTAGAACAATTTTAAATAATAATAAAGCCCTCGATCTAGGAACCCTGGAGTTCTGACTTCTCTGAAAAGGTGATCCTGAAACCTCTTCCTCAACTGATACATTCCCTTGGCAAAGTTATAATTTGGTGATCACCATGCTACTAATTTATCACTAAAAGGATATGTATTATGTACGTATACTTCCTTAAAAAAAACTACGACCACCAGATGCGTGATGACCACCAGAGTAATTTATTCTTCACTATAGTTGGTAATTTTTTTATCTCCACTCACAGAGAAAAGCTTGTTTTAATTGATGCGTTAAAGGGTCCAAAGGCTCGGAGGATGTTGCAGATATTCACACAAGTTAGGTAACCAGATTCTCAAATAAAGTTCCCTCTTCTGATATATATCAAGTATTCATCATCCTGCTTTGAAATACTCTATCATGTTATTCTTTTGATTTGAGAAGCTTTGTGTGGTAGTTGATTGCTGATGAAAAATGTTAGAATTTTTGCCCGTACGTAATGTGATTTACTGTGAGAAACTCACCTTAATTGGAGCATTTAGTTTGATTGATGATGTTATTTTTCCAGAAATCACTAGGTCACCTCCCAGGTCTTCATTTTCCTCAGTTGGTGCTTCGGAAGTGGATACTTGAAGGTCTACAACACGGACAGGGTCTGCTGAAGTGCCACAATCTGCAAACTTTATAGATTTGATGCGGACTTTCCTCTGAAAGAGAAAAAAAGAAACATTCAGTAAATGAGTGGAGTGCATCCTTGAGCTCTGGGATGTTAATGGAATGCCTCCCAGTGTAAGGGATTAAAATTGTGCCCTAAGAAGAACGTAGAAACACAATTACGCTAATTTATAATAACCTCTATTAATTAAATTCTCTGGGGTTAAAATCGTGCGTACCAAATATTGAGTGGGACGCATCCCCAATTGATTCCACGCTTGCCAGTGTTTTGGAATAACTTTCGAGCCCCTCCAATCTGTCACTTTTTGTGAGAATTAATCCATTTAAAAGTTAAGTTATCTTATTGAAATTTTCAAGGTACCTACTTAAATTAAGAATCTTTGTCAGCATTTTCCTGAATCTCAAGTTTGAAAAATTTTCCTCAGTATTCTCTTGAGTGTATTTTTTTAAACTGGGATGTTGACAAATATTGTCAAAGATACACTCTAAATTCGTGGGAAATGTCGTGATGATAAAGTTGCGAATGGGTATTTCGTCACAAAAAATGGCAAAATACGATCTGTTGAGAGCAAAGTCATCAACAAATGGGATGAAAGCAATGAACGTTGACTAACATATGGTTTTATATGAATGGCTATGATTGCTAAATGTTTGCTAAAATAAATACTCCCATTACGGGCACAGCGCTGAGGAAGAGTAATAGAAGTCAAGGATTAAAGTGGAAGGAAGAGGTGGCCTGCCAGTGGCGTAGCAAGGAATTTCGTTTGGGGGGGTCCAAAACCAGGGGGGGGAAAATTTTTGAAAAACAGGGCACTAAGTAATGGGTTTTAAAATAATTTGAGCACTTTTCATAATCGAAAAAATTTCATTTGTTACAGAAATATTTTGTGAATTCATGATTTTTCAATATTTAGTTTCCTTTTATGAAGGAAAATAATTGTTTTTTTTATATTTGTATAGCCGGGGGGGGGTCCGGAACCCCCCCACCGGCTACGCCACTGTGGCCTGCGCATGATTCGTGCTGAGCGGGCTGCAGACCTTTGCAGGTTGGGAATGACACGATCATATTCTCCACTCCTTCCGAGGGACAGCTCCAGCGACCGCTTCAATGATGGCGGAAAAATGATCGTTTCGCGTGACCATTTTCTACGATGGCTCAAGGGATGGATATCTCTTCCCTTTTCCCATCACTCAGTAGGTTCCTTTTTCCGTCGGTGTCACCGTCCTTCAGCCAATCAGAACGCACGACCACTAACGGCATAATAGCAGTGGCGTAGGTTTTGGGGGAAACCAGAGCTAAAAGAAAGTTTAATCCATTTCACTTAATTTGATTAATATTACTTTTAGAAAAGCGTATATATTAATAAAATATCCCTCAGAAGGCCGTCAAACTCACCATTTTCAACCATTTATCTGAAAAATTTTCGAGGGGAGGGTCCCCGCACCTCCCGCTTACCCTGGCGGGTATTCCACACCCTCAGACACCCCAGTGTTTTGCGCCTTAAACCCCCCCCCCCCTAGTCTTAATTCCTAGCTGCGCCCCGTACCGCTAATGTTTGGAAAATTTGGTGGTATTATAATAAAATAATTCTCATACTGGAACATTGTACAAACGGCAGAATGAGAAAAGGAATGGTATATCGAATCGTATAGAGATAATGAATACCAGAATATAAACTCAACGCGGACGAAATCTCGAGTTCCACTGTACGTATACGTGCTGAGTTGGATCTCGAGAGGTAGTGGAGAACGCAGACATAGATGGGGGATTTTCGGAGAGCGTAGGATATTTGCAGTTTATAACTAGCGGATGAGCAAATTGGATGTATCGAAGGTCAAGACTACCGTGAGACAGGATGTTCCACGCCCAGAGAACTTGGAGAAAAGATAATTTCACGCGCGTTAAACATGGAACATCAAGCAGTCGACCTTATGACGCTAAGGTTAAGCAAATGCTAGTCTTGATTTGCGTAAAACCATTCTCCGGATTGATAACTGATGATGATGACACTTGATTTAATGGCATACCAGCTCTGCCTAAAACACATGTCGATTTATTTTTTCATTGACGTAGGGGAGGTAAAAATAACGAGACATGGTTCCCCCTCGTCTCTCCTCCTAACCTGATATTTGTTATTTCGCGTATGCGTAAATAGAATGTAAATGAAGATTTTTATTTTACAACTTTGGGAATGTGTCGCAATGGAGGGCTTCTACCTTGGATTAAATTCGGCGCTTCATATACAAATGGTGTGGGTTACTAATAAGTATTACATAACTGACAACAGCAAAAACATTTCTTTTGAATTTGCGGGAATCGCCCCTTCTGCCGTCCCCCTGGATCAACAATTGTCATTTCGGTGAGTAGAAATGGTAGAAATCTAACAAGTCTATGTCTAACTCAGTTGTAAGTTAAACTCAAATCACTTTCCATAGAGAGAGACGTATACTCTGAGAAGCTTATTAGATCCAGTTCTTTTTTAAACACTCCACCATTTTCGGGCCAAAGAAGGGCGAAATTTGATTAGAAGTTCGATTGAAGATTCAGCATGAAGTTCAATCTTCTACAGATAGTAAGACCAATCCGTCACTCTCATTCATGTACCTATTATGCAGAGGGAATTGAAAGGTTTAAACTAGAATTTAATTTCGTACTTTTAAGATTGAAATTGTGAACATCTAACATTCTTTCTAGAGAAGGCTGTAAATGAGTCCGTTTGATTTCATTTTTTCCGACGTGCACTAATTTTCGGGAAAAGGGTCTGAACTCAAAGCTTCGGCTGCCTTGAATTTTACGACGCGGTGGCGAGCCCGAGAGTAGTCCATGCATGTAATTAATTCCTTGGAACTAATTAATGTTGCGTTTATTAAGATTTGATCTTGAATGTAATCGCTGTGTACCTCAATGATTGAATTTCGTTTCTATCCACGCGTCTGGATAACCGGAAGTGACCATCGCGTGACAACACGGGAAATTGTTACTGGGGGAAGCCATCCCTGACCATGAACTTTTCCTTTGTTTTGTGTTTTCCAGCCTTCCTTCGTAGAATCTACATTTTGGATCCCTCTTGACCCTGTATCTCTGAGAAAAAAATAATAACATACCGTGTCACATAAAGTGAGGTAATTTTAGTATCTACGGGTCGTTTTTTACATCCATTTTTCTGTTTGTTGATGATTTTTTTCGGATGTGCCCCGCGTATTTATTCGGGTTTGCTTTCCGACGTTTAGTGGCCGTTGCTGTTCACTGCTTCTTAGTTAACGAAACGTCAGGTAAAAAACCGAATAAGTGCGCGGGACATACCCGAAAAAAACATCAACAACTAGCAGCGGATCCAGGGTAGGGAAAAGGGAAAGGTAGGGGGCTCACTTCTCCTGTATATATTCGACAACTAAAATTACCATTTTAACTAGTGTGTAATGGATTGCCAAGGGGGGCTACAGCCCCCCTTAGCCTCTCCCTGGATCTGCCACTGTTAACAGCCGTAATGACCCGCGAAAGCTTCATTTTTGTGGTCCAACAGGTTGCTCAATATTTGACTGTGTTTCTCCTCACTTAAGTGGGGATGAGGCTATTGAGGGATTTTTATTATTATTATTAAATAATTGGTTACAAGTCGACCATGTAGTCGGGTGGTAACATAAAGTTATTACTAAATAATAATACATAAACCAAAATGCAAAACAAAATACTTAGTACCACCAAATTTTTAAAAAGCCCTCAAAAAAACCATTTTTACACAATAATATACTAAGACCAAAGAAAAAAAGACAAGAAACACAAAATTTTAAAAATATACAATTACAAAGCCCTCAAAATTCAATTTTATCTACCCTTTTGGTAAATATAGAGGCGTGAGTTGGAAATGGCTCAGGAAAATTTCTTCGGGTAAGCCATTCCAATCCTCTATCCCCCGATGTAGGAAGGAAAATTTTAGTCTATCTGTCAGCTGCCTTGGGGCCTTAATCTTATAATTATGATCCCTCCTCCCTAGATAACTTGGTCCTTTTAACCGCTTCGTTAGCTCCCTCCACGCAGGATCACCACTGTAAGTTTTAAATACACACTTCAAGCGTGCTTTCTTCCCCCTTGATTCTAAAGAATTCTATCCCAGCGTTTTTAGCATTTCCGTGACGCTTGCCTTCCTTCTGAAATTTAACGAAACGTCAGGTAAAAAACCGAATGAGTCGCGGGACACACCCGATAAAACATCAACAACCAGCAGCGGATCCAGGGTAGGGAAAAGGGAAAGGTAGGGGGCTCACTTCTCCTGTATATATTCGACAACTGACTTTGGTCACTTGCGCCACAGGTACGGGGTGGTGGAAGGAAACCAGGCATCAGAATTAGCGTGCTATTTACTAAAGGCTCCTAGCGCACCACGAATGGTGTGTTGCACTTAAATTGACCTCCTCACAACGCTCAAGTTGCGTTCGGACGATATCGGAAAAATCTCGGCTAACGCCGAGACTTAGACCCGAGCCCACAGGGTGGGAGGCAAGCACACTTACCCGAGCCCCAACCGTAATGGAAAAGTATTCAATGAAGCCTCATTCTTTTTTTGAATCATCCTAGCTATATGCCCTGGAAAAATACTTTATTCCTTTGCCACACTTGATTTTTTTACCTATTCACTGTTTACCTGACTAAATCATCCAATCATAGAGCTTCTCCGATGGCCACTTCCTATTTTATGACATATTTGCAGGCCACCCGGCATTGTATGGGATTAGGGGCGCAGCTAGGAATTAAGGCTTGGGGGCTTTAGGCGCAACTAATACTTACGGGTGTGGGGGTATTGCATATCCACCAGGGTGAGTAGGAGTTGCGGAGGCCCTCCTCCAGAAAAAAAATTAAGAATAATGGTTCAAAATGGCGAGTTTTACGGCTTTCTAAGGGATATTTGAATAATCCTAACACTATTTTATAAGTAATACTGATCCAAATAAGTAAAATGGATTAAACTTAAAAATTTCTCTGATCTCTGGGGGGGGGGGGGGTTTGTCCCCTAAAACCCCCTCCCCTCGCTGCGCCACTGTATGGGATAATACCCAGAGAAGTGGGAAACTAGGGATTCATGATCACATGGCAGGCGTTTTATGAAAATGAACAAAGCAGGTATGATGATGGTATACGTATGTAACATCAAACAATGGAAAATTCCGTATACCGCGCACGGGATCAGCTTATACCCCGCTCCACTACATTGATCATTATCTGCGTGCGTAGACCAAAAACCAGTGACGTCATGGCAAAGTTAGCAGTGCCTGAACGTACTTCACTTAGTTTTTTTTAGAAGTGAATTGTTACGCTGAGTGTGTTTTTATTTCAAGTTATTATTTACATTTTTATCACATTTTTTTGCTTTGATTACAATTGTATATACCTACTAGAAAATTTTGAGTCAACAAAATTGATAAAATTGTTATTTGTCGATTATGTCTTTCGTTAACCAGTGCCGGAACGCCGTTCCGGCACCATGACACCACTGCCAAATACGTCTTGCGAACGCAAACCCTGGCAAAAAAATTTGCACCAAGAGGATTAATACTTAAGTGAAGAATCCTTTGAGTTATGTTTTCCCTTGCAGAGTGTCAAGGGGTGTGCCTACCCGGCAGGATGAAAAATAGTAAACGTTGAATGGCGTGACGTAGCGAATGGTTATGAGAAAACGACGTAAAGGACGCGTCGGGCACTACCAGAAGTAGCACTCCTAGCTTTTCGTGCATGAGATACACCTACGTACTAACTTTGGTAGCAATTTGTGCAGCCGTATGGAAATGCATAGTGGACGGTCAACATACATCCTCTTTTATTCATTTAGATAGATGACCGAATAAAATTTAGAGCAAGTCAAACTATAACCCAAATAAGTATTTTAGATGAAGCTTTGATAATTAGTATAGAGTATATACATCGATGTATGGTGGAGTAACATCCCACCACTTTGCAAATCCTCAGAATATCTAACATGCGCAGTTCATTCCTCCCTCCCCTTTCCCTTTCGTGTGAATACTTTCCACGTCGATGCTTTCCTGGGTACTCGGTGTTCGTGGGTTCCGCATGGGTTCCTTCGGGATTTCGGGGAGGACATGAAGCGCGAGTGATAAGTCGAACTTCATATTTTCATTCCTTAAAATTAACTCAAGGTTGAAATTGAGTACATAGAATCCACTTCCATCTTTGACAAGTGAACATTGGACTTGGATGTTTTTCGTATATTTTTATTACGATGGAAGTAGTAACTTCTTGATAATTACGTGTAAACGTTGAAAAATGGAATGGTTCATAAAAACTAAGTTAGGGAAAGTTCTAGGTATTTCATGTATTAACGATGACAGAATTGAAGGTTAACCGACGACATCCGAGTTTATCCCGACGTATTCCTATCCTCCCTTGTTAGTTTTCGAAGCAACGCAGGTTGAGTTAGCAGGTGACGGCATTAGCACGCTGAATTTGGTTCCATTAGAAGAGAGCAGACACTCATGACTCATATCAACAGTATTATATGAGGGTTGTGAGAAAGTTACTAGCCGAAATGTAGATTAAAATCGAGGCCAGTTCTAGACATTTTTCTAGTGTAGGGGAACAACATTCAATGATGAACAAAAATAAGCTGTGGGGTAGTCGGGATTATCTCTGGATACATTTTAAAATAAATATAAATATTCAGGGCCGGCCTTAGGGCGGGGCGACCGCCCCGGGCCCCGCGCTTTGGGGGCCCCCGCGTTCGTGAAAAAAAATGAAAATATACGATAGTTTTGAATCAAGGTATCATAACGGCGTAATTACGAAGTCTGAATTTGGGAGGGGAACACATACTTAGCCAGAGAGTGGTAGGGATTCAAAATGCTCGAGTTTGTAGATGGGGTATAGAGTTTAATAATGTAAGTGAAGGGCCCCGCACTGAAGGTTCGCCCCTAGCCCCGCACCTGCTAGGGCCGGCCCTGTAAATATTTGATTATAAATGTAGTACAGTGGTGTAAAATAAATACGAGTAGTATGGGTATGGCTATCCACTTTACGATACGTATATCCTTACTTCTACAATAATTTTGTGCAGTAAATCAACCCTCAGCCTTTTATCTCATTGTTTGATTAGCACTGAACATTGGACTGAGCGATGAGGCCTTTCGCTTGGCGCTCTACGTGGCCGAGTATTTTGCTTAGCGCCAAAACCGGCCCTGATTCACATTGAGTCAGCAATCGGTTGTATTATCCTAGCCTATTAGGGTAGGTCGCCTGCGTCGTCCGACAGGAGGATGCACATTTCAAAATCATTAAAATGTCTACGGCACTCAATTTTTCTTAATTTCCCTCATTTCGGGAGAAGCCCGCCCCTGGGCACATTAAATTCAGCAGCAATTCTTTTTCCGTCCCCTGAGTGCTGGCGTTGAGGGAGGTGACTGGATTTTCTTTCATGCTGGTTTTGGTGAATGAGGGAGAGCGCGTAGCCATGAATGTGCTGCGGAAGAAAAAAGGAAAAAGAGACGATCGAGAGGAAAACGGAAGTGGTGTTTCAAACCAGTGAGGAAAGAAAGGGGAGTTACCGCTGTATCATACAGGTCCATCTATTGTGACTTTTCGTCCTACCAGCCGTTTGTACACAAAAGCTGCGTTTTCCAAAGGCTACTTCACACGATGAACGATCTTGCGCCAGTTTATCCGTATGATCACGCGTATAATACTTACTCACCGAGTGAAATTAACAGAGGCAGGTGATATTTAGTGGAACTACATCCTGATTTTATCAAAAAGAGATATGGCAATTTTTTCACAAATTGATTTAGTAATATTTATACACGAATCGACCGTCAGGTAATTTTCGAGTACAATGTGACAATACTTTCATATACATTGTAATTTAAAATGACCTGACGGTCGAATCGTGTATAAATATTACTAAACAAATTTGTGGAAAAATTTCCATCTCTTTCTCATTAAATCATGTATTCATCGAGTAAAACTTCCCATTTCTACATCGTTCGCCTTTCCATATTGTATTATTTACTTACGTAACGATTGAACGGTTGGTTGAAAAGATACTTTTATTTTGGACGTTAAGTGTGGAAAAGTTAGTCTGGTTCCACGGTTTGGCCCACGATCAGCCTTAAGTTCTTTGGCACAGTCGTATGTATAACAGGGAAATAATGTGGTTTGCATTATCGGTTTCAGAGGAAGTTTCCATTATCAAATAGGCACTTATGAGCGCGGGAGTATTCATATTACAAATAAAAACATGAATGATGTTTATTCATCATTGAGAAGTATCATCCCCGAAAAAATGGTCAATTTAAATAATTGCGCCTATACTACTTGGGAGAATTTTTAAAGGAACTTGTTGATAGCTAAATTATCATATTCACCTATGGATGTCTCTCTTTTCATCTTGATATCTGCAGATCATATAGTGTTATATTGGATCAATTATTTTTTATGTTATTGAAATTCATCTTCAGTAATTAGAGCTTTCTATTGGGGCTCATTATCATTTGAAGACGATTAATACCCCAGAACCTCTACCGAAGTTCAAGCATTGGAATAATCATAAGAGTTTTCATACTGTTTAAATTCTTGTTAAAAATGCTGACTTAAAGGTTTCTGGAAGTATCAGAATTGAAAATATGTAATTATTAGATCGTTACGAATCTATTAATGCCTGAGGAGGTATGCACAGTGAGCAAGTGGCCTTAATCATACTCTGAACTCACCCAGGACGTGATCCCAGAAAATGGAGTTAAATTCTATTTTTAAATGTGTTCAAATTTCGTCAAAGTGAAAGGTCACCAGCGTTGAATTTGGTAATTTGTACTAACAAGCCATATTGATGAAAATTTCACATAATTGCCGCCAAAAGTTATAGTATATTTTAATGCTGCATTTGTACTACAATTATAGCCGTTTATCTTCCGACAAACTTGTTAAAATTTCACGAAAATTTCCAGCTTTAGGGGTATATAACTTGTATTGGTTATATCACACAATTGGAAGTATTTGTTTCATAACGTAGCATGATCACTCAAGACGCCAAGTTTGAAAGAAAATGAATTGGAAGGAGTTGATTTGCGTGTTGAATTGATGAGAAATTGCCTAATCAATACTTCCCAGTTCTTGGGTGTTGCATGTCGTCTACAGACAGTGAAGAGAACGAAAAAAACGTCTTTAATACTTCTCTTTCGACCTTCACCACCTCTGCAACATTCCCAGGACTAACGAGGCTAGGCAAAGCTCTCTATACCCCTGACGAGAGCCGGTCTCCTACTACGTTACGTAAAAATGACATCGGAAAAGATTGTTTATGTCTTAATAAAAATACGAGGTGGACTGAGTCTTACAGCATGGATGTGGCTTCTATTGCGTGAATTATTATCAGAAGAAAATTGAATGCGTTGCGTATATTTTTAAGTATTTGTTATTGAATTTTCTTTTTATTAGTATTTTATCCGCATTATTTCTATTTGAAGCTACATGTTTAATGGAGAAGATAAAGAAAGGTTTGACGTTATCTGAGCTGAATACTGTACGTCAAGCTCAGAGATGGCAATGGGAAAAATTAATTTTACTTGTATTCGTTGAGAATTTTTCTTTCCGATAACGAACTGCCGAAATGAACCAGTTATTCACGCTGGTATGGTAAACGATCTAGGATGATTTGAGTGATATCTTCCAGAGACTTCCAGTCATAGGGGACCTGCGGGTACAAATAATGACATCTATATGCCTATGCCTATACTTCTAAATGAAAGCACGTCAACCAAGAGGTTACCTATGTCTGATAAAACTAGTTATTGCGCATGATTGAGAGTTCCTAGAGTCTCCTGGAGGAACTCATTCGAATGTCAGGTTTGAAGTAACGCCTTCTTTTTCTGATTTTTTTTAAAATGACTCTTTTGGAAAAAAAGTTGTTTCAAACCTTGATACATCGTAATTTCTTCAGAGGTTTTCTCCAATAGATATATTTTTTGTGAATTGGACCGTTTTCGCTGCTTTTTGTATTCTACCGAGCAAATTAAACTTGCAAAAAATATTGTTTTGTTCTCATATTATTTTTTCCAGGCCACTCGTGTGTATTTATAGATAAATTTCAGGAGGAGAAAGTATTTCGAGCCTCACTGTTTTCAGAGCCTTAAATTTTACACTCCAGAATTGCATATATTTCTGACTCTGTAAACCACATTTTATTCATCAATTGTGGAAAAAATTACCTGAGAATACCGGTTAATGTTATTAGTAGGAAAATAGACCGTCACATAATCATCAGCGACCGTTGCACTCTGAAAGAAAAAGTGAAGTATTTTTACGCGGGACAAATGTGGTTACCCAACCTCATGTGGTGATGGCCAGTTCTATCGACCGTTCGAAAGGAGGTTTAAGCTGTTCAGGGTAACAAAAAGGCTCAGTGGAGGATTACACGACCGTTTCCCGGGGCTTTTCAGTAAGTTGGGAAGTCGAGACGATCGAAAGTGAGCGATTATTTATTTTCCTCGCGAAAACACCTTTTAAGATTCAGAGCGACGGCTTGAGCACATTGGTATTTTTTCCTCGTATTGCCCGTCATATTTTCCGAGGCGCTCGTCCCCGACTTAGCTACTGCACGAGTCACCATTTCCAAGGATGAAGTCTTATTGCTCTGGATTAGGGTCGTAAATCAGCTCAACTTCAGATCCTTGAACCTGGTTCTCTGAAAGGAGAAGCCGGAAAAAGGTTGAAGTCGCGGTGAAATTATGTGAGAGGAAGACCCTCGCTTGGGGTGGATTTTCAAGTAGCCTACTAGCGTCATTTCCTGCGCGTTTTACGGCAAATACGATGTCAAAAATTCTCTCGTAAGTTTCAGTTCCACATACTGACGTATGTACAAGACTACTTGGAGCCGGGGGCTTGGAGTTCTTGAAAAATATCTTTGCGACTGAGAGGCAGGACCTAATATTTCGGGGGAGGGGAAGAAAACGGATGACACGTGACTTCGTCTCGATATATAGTACGAACAAATACCAATTACGAATGATTCAAATGTGTAGACGAAATCAAATGACCTATTTCGTAGCCTAAATTGATATGAGCTAATTTTATTATAGGTACTGAAATATTCGTGAAGGCAAATGATGTGCTCTGTCTTATTAAGTGTGCTCCATCGTATCTAGGCGTATTTAATCCTTTACGACTTCTTTTGTTTTGTCTGTTTAGTGTTTTCAGGGTTCCCAGGATTTTTTCAAAATTATAAGAACCATTAATCATATAAGTTATCACTGTCTGACTGAAAATGAGTCTTGAATTTTCCAGTGTATTAATTCATTTCAAAAGTTATTTAAGAAGGAATACCCTTTCCAAGGTGATGAATTTTCTTCTTCTTAAATCTACGGAAAATTTCCATGAAAATAGATGTTTTCTAGAGTTTCATGCTGTCTCTACCGCAAGCGCCATTCTGACGTGTTAATAATTTATAGGTATTCCTTATCTTCGCAACTGGAGCGACGGAAAACCATGATTCATCCATTAGCTTACGAAAGTGCTTGGTGTCGGATATATGTACATAACAGAATAAATTAATTGCAACCCTAAGAATAGGCTATTGGGAAATGCACGTATGAGGTAATGGAAGTTTTTACGTGGAAATCTGGGTAAATCAAGTTGGCGTGATAAAAACTACACGGTCTTTAACTAGAAAACGACAGAATGTCGAAACCATGGTCAGTAGTTGAGTTTTGTATTAAAGTGTGGGCATTATAATTTGTATTTTTTTATCATAGAAATTCGTACTTCCACCAAGTCAAGCCTGAAACAATTTTATAAAATCAATTTGGAGAAATGAATTCTCACACTGTCCTGAGCTGTTAAGTGATATGAAGAGTGCTTCATTTTCCCTGACGTTGCGCATGCCAAAACAAATATGAGATGAATTTTACCATAATTTTCGTAGATAGGACTAGTGATGGCGAAAGACATGCTGTATTTTTTGTTGATACTTATTTTCATAGAAGTTTGTTTTTCGTGAAAAACTTTTGACCATATTTTACGCTTTCGTCACAAAATATGATTGTTTCGTTTAAAATTGAAATAAACAGGAATTTATATCACGTTCCCCAAGACTATGTGATAAATTGCATTGAATATTATTTTTTAAATCGATTCATATTGTTAGATATTCAATATCTTTTCCACTTTTATCCTGGGATATCACAAAGTTAAACACAGCTACGTAAAATTAAACATATATCTACGCAAAAAAGCACTCCGCCCACCTTTAAAGGAATGCATCAAAATGCCCAACCATTTTAGAGATAAGCGGAGCTCTGAGGGAAAATATCAACTTCCCTCTGAGGAGAAAAGGCGAATCTGTGCGTGAGGAACCGGGATGATATTTTAAAATTCGCGTTGCCGATAATTTTTAGAGAAAAATTTTTGCAGTTTCGAAAATTCTGACATTTTCAACTCGTTTCGAAGTGGAAAGTCTTTCCCAACCAATGCGAGTTATTTCGTAATGCGTTATTTGGAAATTAACCATCGGAAGAGTGAAACCAATTAAGCTACATTCGCCACCATCCAGATGGCCAAAGACGCTGTCAAAAGTGATCGCTGCTGGCTCCGAGGGTACCTCCATTATTTTGGTTATCGAAAATTCGGCACTCTCACGTGATTATGGTCATCACAGCTGGTTATGCAGGATTGTGGGAACCATTGGGGCTGTCACTCTCACTTCCCTGGAGGATGCGGGACACGAAAGGGTTAAAAGCCTATTACGTATTCAACTTGAGTTGTATCCGAAAATGTTTTCGAATTTTCGCCCCCAGAAAGAAATAACGAAATAGTTTAATTTAGTTGCGACAGTATTACGTAATGCTATTATATGCTGCAGCGATATTCGTGAAAGATTTCATTTTGTCCTGAATTTCTATAACGGTAGGTTGATTATTCTCGACTTCCGTATCGACAATGAAGTTCTTCGATTGAGCAATACAAATTCATTTCATCTTTGTCGCTCGATGTTTGTATTTTCTGTAAGTAACTCCTGGAACTTTCAAATTCCGTGTGATCACTAGTTTGCATCACCCAACTTGCTCTAAGCTCATACCATAAGGGCACTAAATCCAGGACCGATGACTCATTCTCCGCTCCAAAAACTGTTTTTGTGTATTTATTCTAATGCATGGGCGTACCCACTAGAGCTTCTATGGGAGGGCTTCTAAGGTAGAGCAGCCCCCCCCCCCCTCAGAAGCAAAAATCGCAATAGTCTTTAAGTAAAATCAGTACTGAATTGAAACGAAAGTATTCAACAAATTTTCTTTAAACCCACGAAAAATTGTATATATTAGTATAAGATATGTAACTAAAATAAATTATTTTTTTCAAGGAAATGGTCTCATAAATCCCATAGCTTGCCCCCCTCCCCCCAAGAGCATGGCTTGCCCTCTCCTAGTCATGATCCTGGGTACGCCCTTGTACTAGTGCTTGCTGTGTATTTATCTAGACCTTACTGTTTGTAGCGGGTGCCAGTATTAGTCTATTTTTAACTATTTTATTTATTCATCACATTACTTCCATTTTTATGAACCCAAAAATAATTTTTTTCGACCATCTCGAAACTTTAGTAGCGCATTATACCATTAAATCGCTTTTTTGGGACCTTCAGAGTTGGAAAAAATAATTTGATGACTCTAAATAATGGCCAATTGGTAGATGCTGCGTAAATTCTCGTCAAATAAATTTTCCAGGTATTATCGATAGAGAGTACTAGATCGATATCGATAGATAGAGAGTTCAACGCCTATTTTTACGTAACATGCGGTTACAAAATTACGGTAATGTGCTGGCAATATAACCCCATTCACATTTACGGTGTCTTCTTCCGTAGGTAGGCTCGAGAAAGACCGTGGAAGTGAGGTCATTATCATGAGGTCTTTCTCCATCGCGGGTGGCATAAATGTAAGCGTTTACGAGTACTTTCTGAAGATAATATCTCGAAAACTAAGGCCCATTGGGAGCTTCAGCAAAGAGATTTGATCACAAAAACGCTTGAATCTAGGGTTAGTTAATCTTAAAATAGCATTTTCTATCACACTGCGAAGTCTGAGCGCGACCTGGTGGTGACACTTCTTACCATACTTTGTAAATTAGTTGGAAGCGAAGGACAAAGAGAGCAGTTGTTGACAGTTTGCGGTTCCGTTTCCGCCACTGCTGTGCGCGCAATGAGGACAAGGCGGTGAAAGTATAAAGGTAAAACGAGTGTGTGAAAGATCCAACTCATCCTTGAAGGTGTCCCTGAGGTAATCAGTTTTTAACTCCAAGTTGGATGCTGAGCTTCGTTGTTACTTAATGGCGCATTAATAGTAAGCTGTTGTGTTGCTTCTAAAAGCAAGAGTTTCATCACTACTGTTTGGCATAAGAGACATTTTCATGACGAAAGATTTCCGTAAAGCTGTTGAGGGTGTAATCTAGAGGTACACAAAGGAATGAGCGGTCGTTTTGCGCTGTTGGAAAAACATCTGCCGACTCTATTAATCATTACAGGTAACCTACAGCGTAGTGCAGGCCTGCAAGGAAGGCAACTCACCCATTTCACTCATCATTCCCACGTGTCGAGTGTCAATATTTCCGCTTCGTATTTTTCTCTTCATTTCGTCATGAGATCTATTACTTATCCATATAAAGGGTGTTTCAGGAGTTATGTGTAAACATGTAATACTTAAGGAGGTAGTAGAAAATTTTAAACATTTTTTACAAGTAAAAATTTCTTGAGCTTAATTAAACGAGAACTTTGAGCGGGTACCAACAATACGATGGCGCAATGTCTCCCATTTTGAGGTTAATTATTTCAGACAATTATAATCGCAAATTTCCGTCCAACCTTAATCATTTAATGATCAAAATATAAAATCCAGTGCATTAAATAAAATTTCGAAAAGGGTGGATACACAAGAAAAACCGTTTTCTTGGTAACTTCAAAGTGCATAAAAAATGTTTGCCCTGACTCAGTAACTGAAGAGTTGCGACCCAATGCTTATGGGCAAAAAATGCTTGAAATTAAATGAACTTTACCCGGGTTTCCGCGCGGGTAAGATATTCTAGGCAAGGGCGTACCCAGGATCAAAACTAGGGGCATAATATAGGTAATATTTAAGCATAATATCCTAGATAATATATAAGCAAAGATAAGGTGAAGAAATCAACATTTTAAGGAAACTGTAACAGCTCTTTATTAGTTTTTAAAATTATTTGCTTGAAAAAATATTATTTTCTTAAAGACATTCGCGATTTTTGCTTATAGGGGGGTGGGCAGCTGCCCCCTCCTGCCCCTCGCTGGGTACGCCCATGATTCCAGGAGCGCCGACGTTTCGCGTTCCGATTCGTCCCCCATTCCAAGGCTATTGAATGGATATTTGGAAGTGACCGTTGAAGCTCAGCATCAGGAGGGGCGGGATTATCTTGTAATATCTTACCTACACGGAAACTTGAGAAAAGTGTATTTACTCTGTTCGCCGGGAAAGTGTAAAATCATAAATGCTTAACATTGTCTCCCCTACCACCTCGTGAAGTAGTGGAAATTCCTCTTCAAGCATCTCAAAATTCATCCTGTAACACCCTGCATGTGTGGACCCAGTTGTCCTCCCGCGTCTTCGCATACTCAATATCCTCCCCTCAGTCCCTGTTTATAGCATCCCCTCGCTTCTCACTGAATGGTCCGATCACGCTCCGTCTCCTCCGTATCTTCTTCAGAAGCTTCCTCTCCTCGCCCACCATGTTCCTCACTTCTCCGTTCATTCATCTCACCGCCATCCCCTCCAAGCCCACATCTCCAAAGACTTGAGCCTACCCTCATTGTCTTTTTTTTAATGGAGGTTGGCACAAAGTAGAAAATAATGGCAATTTTTTTCTCGTTATCAGGAGTCATCAATCCGAAAATTAATTTTACGCTGCTTTCCACCCCACTCTCCGATCTACTAACCTTCTCATATTTACGCATTTATTCTCTTTTGCATATTTAATAACTTGAGATATATACGTAAACCTCATTCGGGGCCCTTCTTTGCCTTTCTTCCCATCCACCATGGTATGGTATGGTATGGTATTTGGAGGAGGCGACCGAAAGCTTAGGTCATTTGCGCCATGAGGGAAGAGTATGGGAGGAAGGGTGGAGAGAAACCCGGCGTTGGCGTTAGCATGCTCTTAAAGAAAGGGGCCACGGATTAACGTCCCATCCGACGGACGGAGTGTTGCACTTGAAATGTCTTCCACACAACACTCAAGCAGGTATCGGGGATCTCTGGAAATTCTCCGCCACCGCCAGGATTTGAACCCGAGCCCATGGGGTACGAAGCCAACACTCTAACCATCACACCAAGCCGATCCCCCCCGTCGACAATTCCTTCTTCGTCGACTTCATCCTGCCTCAAGATATGGCCGATTAAGTTGTCCCATATTCTTCTTATGGTTTTTAGACGACTTTTCTTCTCTCCTACTCTTCTTAGCATTATCTCATTACGGTTGTTTTTATTCATCAATCTTCGGCAGCTCCTATTTTTGAATGCTTCAACTCTGGTCTTCTCTGCAGCTTTCAGCGTCTAAGAAACCATATTTTTTTATCCATTACTATTCGCATTCGCAACAATTTTACTCCCTGTTAATCTCTCTCCCCTAAATAAAAAATTATTTTCGATAACGAAAAAAACATGAACAGCTGGAGGCCCATCCCTCACATATTTCATACTCCAGGGTTTGCCTAATGACACTATATTCAAAGAAATTTCTGAAACTTTATTTCGCACGCTTTGGTTAAACAAGCTGACAACCCACAGTAGCTTCTTATTGCTTGCAATTAAAGCTCATTCTTACTCACTGTCACTGAATTAGACTAGACGGCTTCAGAAATCAGTTGCTGTTTTTCAGTACCTACTACACAGCACTATTGAAAAATTATCCCGTTGTCAGAAACAGTTATTCAAAACAGTTTCTTTTATCAAATAAGCTCCGGCTACGTCCGTTTCGCTCAGAAATGTATTCATTTCAGTCGTAGTAAGCGGTAAAGATATAAGGCATTGAGTTCGCGACGAATTTTCGTGTTTAACACCACGTGATATGAGCACGGCAATTTTTTAGTACGTTATTTTATGCGCATACGTGACAAACTGCCTTATAGAGGCCTCTAGGATACTTGACAATCGATTTAAGTATGGTGGTAATTATCGTACGTCCTTGAATTCTCGGGTGACGTCCACAGTCTAAACTTTTCTCTGTAAATCTCTACTCTTTGGTGGAACAAGGAGGCCGTATTGACATACAACAGCAGTATTTCAACATTGCATTGCATGATTCTCCACCTCAGTTAACTTACTAGTCCTCTTGTCGACACGTCTTCCGCTGTGAGGATTTTGCTTTTTTCTTTAACCTTCGGTAAGAAACCTTCACCATCAGTCTTTAGCCTAAGTTTTCATTGACTCAGACAAGCCTTTCACTTCCTATGTTCCTCGTTCCTCTTTATATACATGCATGGGCGTACCCAGTGGGGGTCAGCTGCCCCCCCCCCCAGAAGCAAAATTTGCAAGTCTTTAAGGAAAATCAAAACTGGATTGAAACGAAAGTTTTCAGAAATTTTTTCATAACCACATGAAAAATGATGTTAGTATGAGGTATACAACTAAAATATTCTTTTCCAAGCAAATAATTTTAAATACTAATAAATCGCTGTAATAATTTTCTTAAAATGTTTATTTCATTGACCTTTACTGTGCTAAAATGATACAACTGGAACGACCACGGCTTGCCCCCCCCCGTTTTGATCTTTACTGTGCTAAAATGATACAACTGGAACGACCACGGCTTGCCCCCCCCCGTTTTGATCCCTTGTATACATTTAAGATACATTTTATCATAAAATTTGAAATTTTTTGTTGCAAAAACTATTTCATTGTAAATCAGAGGCACAGAGTAAGACAGATCAATTATGCCCAAAATGCAATTCCGTGGAGAGTTAGAAATTAGTGAGGGCTAAATTTCTTGTGCAGGAGTTGAGGTTAGCGGCGGGTATTCACAAGTATATGGAAAGGAAATGCTCAGTTGTATCCCGGAAAACTCTATGAGTTCGGGAGACGATTTGAGGACAAATATGGGCAGAGGAAAAATACGTGGCTTTTCATGGTCGCGCCATTTGAGAAAATTGGATGATGGACGCATTGCCAGCCATAGGATGAGTTATCATTCGTAAGCCTCAAAGATTCTCTTGATTCGCAAACCATGGGGAGAATCTGTAAAGGGTACAGGAAGTATTATTTTCAAGGAGAACTTAATATGAAATCTTTTTTAAAGAGCGATGGTCATATTTAAAAGGATATGCTCATTTGTAGATCACGCATTTCATTTCATTTTCGCTTGTTATTCTGTTAGATTTCTGTTGCACGTATACGAAAATACGTAGCCTGTTAATATTTTTGTATTATTATTATTTCATGGACTTGCTTGGGGTTTGCAAAACGCTTCTGCCTACCCGAATGTTTAATTAAAGCTGTGGAGAGTTTTAGACCCAATAAAGAAAAAAAAACTTTTTCGTGCTTTTTTGTAAATATTTAGAATTATTTTCAATAGTTATTACCTGTTTCTAATTACGTGAAACACTTAATGAATATTTAATTATGCTAGTAATCGTGTTCAAAAATATAAGTATGACCATAATAATGTTCAGCCGGAATCCTCGGTTTCATTTTATGAGACACCAATGTCATTTTCTATGCTATCATAATGAATAAGACGATCGAATGATATCCCAATCTGTTCGTCTATGGATTCGTATTTTCTTCAAAACATCTTTTGATTTTCCAGGTTTTAAGCATATTTCACGCTCATGGGCATTCTGTTTTAAACGCTTATAAATTATATGCTCGCCTTTTTTTTTTAATGCAATGTCTGAGTCGTAAGCCCTTTAGCCCATTCGCTAGTGGTCACTTCAATAAATTAATTACCCTGAAGTATCGTCTTCTCCCTGACTTTCCCTTTTTTTTCATCTCCAGACAGTATAAAGGGATCTTTATACTTTTAAAATAAGGTTTGGCATCTATATCCATTGAGTGATCAACGTTTACAGCGTGCCGATATCACAATTTCAATCGGACCGCTGCTGTTTAAAACTCAATTTCGAATTCCCTACACTTATATTCCATTATCGTAATTTTTCCATTAATTCCGATGTACGCGCAGGAATAGGAATACCCTCAATTCAATTTTGAATTCCCTTCATACATACAATCAAGTGTCGTAATTTTTTCCGAAATTTCGATTTACGTAGGCATACCCAAAATTCAAATGACCGACTATGGCAGCTTTATTCATACCTACATTTCGCATAGGTTGCCTAAAAAAAATTGTGACGGACGTTGTTGTGGTAACTCATGCTTCCGCATTTGGTTTAGGAACTGTATCGAAAGGCAAGACCTATAATGTGCTCACTTTTCCTCTCCTTCTGTCGAGTCTTCCCTTTCCGTTGACCTCATATTGTGTCGCTCCTCAAGCGGACTGCCTCTCCATCAAAGGAGTCGCTTTCATGGAAATGAACGCTGCCGGATACAAGGGCGATGTGCCCAGTCCAGCCACGGAATCCAGGTCGACCGCTTCTTCAAGCGATCTCGCAGATTCACGTCGATTCCACTGAGTGTGACGTGATCTTCGCGGAACATCTTTCGGATGAGATTCATATACGTATTCGCATCGAATTTTCCATGATATTTGCGAGAGCAATTCGTTTTGAATTCCGGAGTCGCTAACCTTCGTAAGAATCCTCTTTAAATCAGCATTCAGGTTTTTACTTAGTGAGTGGGTGATACTGTCACCATATCTGCAGAGGTCTGGTCAATAGCGGTCCTACTATTCTTGCTCAGTTTCATTTTATGTAAACGTAGTTTCTGTGGATGAATCTTGAAAACATGACTGCCTTTCTAGATTTAGTTAGAGAATGGAATTAAGACAGTGACTACGTAAGTAAGGAAGTAATTGATTCCAAGGGTGAGGAATGGGTATAACAGAGGCGTTGAAAACGTAATTCAGGGAAAAATATGATGAAAATCCGTTCTACTGTTTCATCTCAAAGAGAAAATGTATAATCCTTCCGCGTCTCATTTTGTCATCTCCTGTTTATCAGCTTCTTTAAGGGAAAATATCTTTTTTTCTCATCATCACCTGGAGGTAAACAACAAGACTCTTTCCTCATCCAACCCCCTCTTTTAATTTATGATTTCTTGTCAACATCTTGCTGCTATTCCTGACTAATTTTCTCCTAGGCTTCACATTTCCTCAGATCATCGGTTGGTTCTTGCATGATTGCGACTTGATTCGAAAATAAACATCGGAAATAATTTTTAAGTTGTTAACAGGGCCGCAGTATTTCAAATACAAGTATTTTAAAATACGTATTGGAAATAACTTTGTAAGTTTTATTTGGCATTTCAAAAACGCGAGTTGAATGTATCTTGCATTTTGTATTTCAAAAATAGATTTTTGTTATTTTTCCAGTCTAAAATAAAAAATACATTGTAAAATTCTTTTGAAGTATCTCTGATAACAATGCTGTAACACTACGCTTTAGAGATTACTTCGTTTTCGTTAGAATCGTTTTATTCACGTTCAAGGGCGTACCCAGGATCAAAATTAGGGGAGGGGGGGAAAGTCATAGTTGTTGTATCATGTTGTAACTTTTAATATTGGAAAAGGTGAATGAAACCAGCATTTTAAGAAAACTATAGCAGCGCTTTATTACTTTTTAAAATTATTTGCTTGAAAAAAAATTATTTTAGTTAAATTTCTAATACTAAAAAACTTTTCGTGACTTTAAAAAAAAATTGTTAAGGAAAATCTAGCCCTAATTTTCAACAAATACTTCTGCGATTTTTGCTTCTAGGGGTGGGGGAGGGGCAGCTGCCCCCTCCTGCCCCTCGCTGGGTACGTCCATGTTCACGTGCCAAGGCAGGTTATATTTTTTCTGTTAGTTTCCATACAAATATAAGTATTTTGTTCTTTAAAGGGCATTTAAAATACTATTTTGTAGTTTGTTTTCAAATACACAAGTCAAAGGCATTTGGTATTTTGCATTTCAAATGCATTTGGAGCGGTATTTTGTATTCCAAATACTCCTCGGCCTGTATTTTGCCCAGGCCTTTTTGTTAATATGTTATAATTAATGAAAATTTTTAATCGGCAGGTTCTGATGAAACTGAACTATACCCTCAATATTTATTATCTAAGTTCTTGCATTATCCAGGTGCATAATTTCGTTTCACCAGTAGTGTCCCATCTCTTGAAAAGAACGCATGACTCCCTCTTGAACTGTCGTATTTTTTTCTTTTACCGTGACCTTTCGATGACTTAAAATTTACGATATGAACATGAGTTTTTCAGGGTGTAAAGACCTTTTCCATACGGGATATTTTCCTTTACATTTTCTTTGGTAAACGTTGAAAATCTTGAAATCGGTAAACCTTTTTCAACGTTTACCCGTATCCGAAATCATAAAAATACGTCTGAGAAACATAGAAGTGAAATTTTTCAATGTCAAGTTTAAAAGGCAAATTTGAAAATTTCAACCGGGGACTACTTGAGACACACTGAAATTTTTAGGATGATAGCGTAAGTTTTGATACGTCACCATAAAGACTCGTCGCGGAAATGACTTTCAGATAAAAATGAAAGAATAAGATATTTGAAATATTTATGTTGAGAATTTAGCAAATATTTTAGTTCCACGCCATCTACACTGATAAATGTTTTGACAATCTAAATTTTTGTAATTATGTGACGATTTGGTTGGGTGAGCCGTTAAGAAAGGTAAACCATCGATAATGACTGCACTCGAATCTCATCCGAAGGTCATGAACTACTTTCTCGTCTCGTATTTCTAACGAATTCCTCTCGAACTCGAACGTATCGAAATTTAATGAAAAAAAATGTTGTATGGCATGACGTCAGACATTCATTCGTATTAATATCTTCCATTTAACGTAACTAACGGTGGTTGGCTTCGTCTTGTAATTTAATTCCATCCACCGAACCGGTTTCAGTCTTGTCCCACTAGCTCGCGTATATATTTACGAACTACCTTACGTGATTTTCCTTTCTGGCCCGAAGCTAGATGCAAGGCAACAGTGCCTTTAAATGAGCTATATGCACGTGTTACCATCCTTGACAAGGTAAGGGCTTTTACCGGACTGAAAGCCTTTAAAACACTTTGTATGCGACCGAATGGGCTATGGAGACAGGGACGCCGACTTACAAAAAATATAAGGGGGGCCCAAACCGGGGATCTTGCCCCGGGAAATTTTATTAGTAGTGAATTTTAAGTTTTTTAAGCATTTAAAAAGAATCATATGGTCAACATTAGAACCCTGATAACTCGAATCTCGATATCTGGACAATCCGGGGAAAATCGACAAGCCTGACAATTTTTTTCTCACACCCATAACGAATTTTTGAGGGGGCTAGGGCCCCCTCAGGCCCCATGGAGTCGGCGCCACTGTATGGAGACTTCAACGGTCTTCTATCGCCAGATAGCACTTTGATTCCTAATTAGGCCGTAGCGTGAGGGGTGGGGATTAAAATCAGGGGCGGATTTAGCATCAGATTTGGGGAATCATAACCTAGGTTCGGGGAGTCTCCCCACGGGAGAGAGGGGCGTTCTCCCTTGTAAAATAATTTAAAGAACTACGCTCTACGATAAATACAACTCGAACCTCTCTCGCGTTTGGGACTTGTAGCCTTACATTTACATATACACTCCCTTTACTTCTTTACAAGGATACAAAAAATATTAAACCAATAAAATCAGAAATTATTGATAAAATTTGGGGGGTTACCCCCCCCCCCCTTAAATCCGCCGCTGGTTTAAATTTCCGCCAATTGGAAGAGACGGGGTATGCACTGAATTGTTGAGGCCATAACTTTGTGGAATTCGATTTTAAGTCAGGAAAAATAACAAACTTTGCTTTTTGCGACTTAAGATTTAATCGTCAGTTAGTTTCAATTCAATGTATCATTTTCAGACAACAGTCTTGAAAATGATAGTGTATTGAAATTAGTCGACGATTACATGCTAAGTTGTAGAAAGTAAAGTTGTTATTTTTCCTAACTTGATACGGGGTATGTCTGGAAGATACGGAATATACCCCCTTCAAAGGAACCCCCTCCCCAAGTGAACATCTGGAATGTTTTTCTGGCTACGGCCTTTTTCCTTGCAGTTTAGTACTTCATAAATCCTGTTGATTGTGCGTAAAGTGATATATTAGTGAAGGACAAAATAATTTATGCGGATATAACTTCGTTTTCTGTTCCAAACATTTTATTGCCCGACTTTTCAGATTCCTCTTTCTCAGTAGGGTATACTTAAAAACTGAATCCTTTGATGCCGTAAATCATCTGAAAATGCCCCGCAAAGCGCTACCTTTGAAATAACGAACGCCATTCTTACTTTTATAGACATAAATGCCCCGGGTTTATACTGCTCCACCCATGGGAAACGACACCATCCGTGCCATGATTTTTCTGGGTGAATTGTGGTTTTTAATCGCATTTAGCATGATAAAATAAATAAAAAGTTAGGCGATGTCGGCTCACATTTTAAGTCCTATGAACAAAATGGTCAATTCTCAAACATTTTCTTCGGCTCTAACTGAATACTTACGGTAATACACACTGGTTAATCGTTTTCTTTCGCTTCTTCTACGTACGCTCTTTTAAACGGTTTGTTGAAGTAATAATTTCAAACGCATCAAAGTTTCAATGATTCCATAGAAATTCTGCATGTGTCATAGTAATGTTTCATTATTGTGTGACACATAATTCTACTCATGCCAGGTACGTATAATCACATCGTGTCACGTGCGATAGACTATACTCTTTAGTCAGGTCCCTCGGTAGTTCCTCGTTAGAAGTTTTTTTTTTGTTATCCTTAAGCCCACAATATCATGCCACTGAAGTTGAAAGCTCATTGCAGAGTAATAAAGCTACTCCGATAGCGTCAATCACCTTCGAAGTGAAATTATGCGAGCGTTTTAATGGATCGCATTTTCTAAGGTTTTGCTCTTGAACCCAAAGCTCCTTTCAGTATCGAGCGTGCATTATTTTAATTTATTTAAAAATGAAATTCCATTAGCTCTGCATTCCATTACAGTATTTTATTAGCGGTCGGATACTAGTACATATATAAATACCAGCTGAAATATACATGAAAACTGCGTCCATGTAAGGAGTGATAGGTATCGTATCGGATGCGATACCAATTAATGTTTTCCGCTCATGTGATTTCATATTTTCGTTTAATCAAAATCCTTTATCTACGTTTAAGTTACTAATTGTTTAAACTAATTTTTAAACATTTAAAGGCATATTTTTTCTTTTACGGTGTTAAGTAGCTCATTTCATGTGCATATACGGAAAAGAAACTGCAGACTATATTCATCGATGCACTCCTTGTTGTATATACCTCGAAGGAAAGGGTGAAACTTTTGCATGCATGTTATAATAATAAGTAAACATGACCAGAAGTCGTTGTTTGCGTGGGACTAGCCAAAAAAAAGGGATGCTCCACCCCCTATTCCCGATGTTGACGCATTACATTTACAATCTGATGGCCAGAGGTAGACTACGGGGACTCCATCCCCTGTCGTGAGAAGAGATGGGGAGAACATTAATTCTGGCCACGCTCACGAATGAACGCATAAACACTTGCAATATTACAGGGTTAGATGATCAACACGAATTAATGATTAAATCGACATTCGTAAATATGTTGATCTTAAAATCACGGGAAACCCTCTCGTCCTACCTTGTCCTTACCTTGTAAATAGTAGATGCGTTGCCAGGGCAAAATATTGGCCTCAAAATCATAAATTTTACGTGAAAAGCATGAGGAGTTTCCCCGCGCATACCCTACCCGAAAAAAACTAGTTCTTAACCATCTCGGGAATAGCTTCTTTAAAAAAATATACGGTATAACCTCAGTGGTGCGGACTAGGTGCATCAATGGTAAAGTACTTTCAAGTCTTTCATCTGTTAACGTAAATGATTGAAAGTCCATCCCTTAGCGCACTTCCGTCTTCAAGGAATCTCAGTACCATGAAAATCTCCCACTTTAGCGATCGCTGTTGTTTACAAACCTTGCTGAGGAATCCTGCGGATACTTTCCAGAAGCTCTCGGACAGCAGGAGGAGGCAGCAGACCAGCTGAAATCCTAGACGCATCCCCGTGATCTTCATGATGTCTCACTCGTCGTATGACCTGACCTTGTGGTACACCCCGCCGACGACTCTACGCACAGCAATTGCGCCCGCTCTTGGTGGGGGCGTCAACCTTCCGGAATGCACTCCAAACCGCCGCGACTCTTTCCCACGAGCGGAAAAGATTCTACCGACTTCGAAGCTTCGCACTTTTCCTCCTGTAACCACGCCTTATTTGCAAGAATATTGAGGAAGTAATCTTCTGTGTCGACAGGTTCCGCCGTAGCAGGAGTTAATTCCGCTCACGACCGCCTCAGCTGGGCCGGAATCGGAATATGTCAACATTGGGGCCCGGTCTGCAGGACGGGAGCTACTGTCAGAGGGGAATGAAGGGGAAAAGATGACGTCGTCGCGCCTGCGCAGTTTGCATGTGGCAGAGAAAAGAATCGTCTCCCTCCATCTCCCAACGCTTTTCCACCATTGCCGCCCAAACAAATTGCTGCGCTGCCTCGGGGTCAGCCGTCATTCCCCATTCATGCGAAAGTGACGCACAGTTTTCCTTGGAAATACTCTTCGGACGGGTAAAGTGGGATAAAAACCGTCACCGGACGCCGAAGTCGTAGGACTTCTCCCAAGGATCGCTCTAATTGTGCGGAACGAAGCTGCTAGTTCCCACCTTAAATTCTGCGTAGAGCCTTGGTTCGTTGTCAGGCTAGATGCACCGTATGTCAATGATATATAAACAACAAATGGTATTATCAACACTTTTAATATACATATAACTCCACTACCGACCATGGGTTCGACTCTCTAATTCAGGGGTCTACAACATTTTTAATGCAAGGGCCAAAAGTCGATTTCACATCGTCCGGAGGGCATCAATGCTCCACGTCACTTTACCACCCAACAATGAATTAAAAAACATAATTTCAAAGTGCTATAATCTTTATTGGTTAAAACGTTCAATCAATCGATGCATATGCTCTGTATGGTTCTTTTCATCCACTCCATGTATATTTCACTAAGGAGAGTTCTCCGATGGCTTGAATAATACTGAGGTCGGTTACCAGTTAGCAAGAAAATGAGAAATTAAGCTATTGAATCTCCATATGGCGCGTATTTTAAATTTGTTAAATTCTAAAGCAAGGTAGTTATCCGTTACATAAGCTATTGTCTGTTAAAAGAACGAGCACCTCTATCGTCTAAACGAAGCAATCAATTTCAAGGCAACAAGGCAAGCACACAAAAGAGAATTTATATATACGTTGTATTATATACTTTTTTAAAAATTCCGCACCATAGTAATTCCTGTACTTAATTATTTTTTTTTTAAGTACCCATTTTTTGCGCGTAAAATGGAGTTGCTTAACTTTGACTGCTTGGTATTCCCGTAGTTTTCGTTCCATTAACTTTCAACTTTTATATAAGAAATCCAGATCTATTATTGGCAGTTTGCCAAAAAACAAATTCTTTATTGCACTAAAATTGATGGGTTTATTTTAAACAAGGCAAACATATTTTTAAGTAAATATCGACACGGTTTCATACAAATTATATGACATTTGACGAGTAGGATACAGATAAAGCATATTTTTTCAATATTCGTAATTTATTATATTTTCCTGCATAACACCCACAGTTATTTTAACACCCAAAGAAATAAAATTCTCATTCACTCCCACCGAGTAGTATATCATTATTCTCATTAACTACATTTTCCCATTCGTCGCGAGAATAATTGATGTCTTTGTTTCTCACTTTCATCTGTTTTCAAAGCGTTGTCTTCACAACCAAATAAACGCATTGACATTAATTTTTTTTAATTATTAAAGATTTAAAAAATATTTGTCTAAAAATGAAATCGAGTACGAATACTGCAAATCTAAATGTAGCTGGTTTGGTCCTCAAAATGACTTGTCAGTAGACTTCTATTAAATCTATCATGATCCATAGTAAAGAAGAAGTTTTTTGAGAAGAAGAGTTTTGTATAGTTAGCATTTAAAAAATGTTGGTGTAATTGTATATTTATTGGCTGACGATTATTTTTCAGGAAGCCAATAGATTATATTAGTATTCATACTCAAAGGCCTCAAAGGCCTTCCTTTCTTATTTCAATTGTTCAGTCGGAATAACAGTCTACGATCGTTATCTTATCCCGACTCTCTTCCTTCCTCGTTTACTTTGTGTCCTTCCCTCAATCTCTGATTTCAACATGCCCTCTCCCGTGGTAGCGCTATCCATCCAACATAACCACCACCTCTCCTCCTCCTTCTCCCTCCCCTCACCCGCCATTTCCACTTGCTTTCTCGCCCATTATTTCTCCTTCCAATTTGGCTGTTCATTCTTCATCATCACTGGTCAACAATCCTATGATTGGTTTGACGCTGCTCTCCACTCAATTCTCCTATCAGATAATATATGCACACCTATGTCTTTCTTCTCTTTCAAATCCTTTACCTGTTCCATATATTTCAATTGAGGTCTTCCTTTTCCGTTCTTGCCATCTACTTGTTCGTCGACGCTTGTCTTCATCAGAACATCATGTCTCAATATATGGCTTTTAATGTTGTTCCGTCTTCTTGTCAAATTTTTCATGAGACTTCTCTAATCTCCCACTCTTCTTAGGAGTTCCTCATCGCTTACTAGGTCGATCCACTTGATCCTAATCATTCATCTGTAGCACCAAATTTCAAAGGCCTCTATCCTTGATTTTTTTCCCAAAATCTTTTGCATATAGCCAATCTATGTAAATAAAAGAGCATGTCTGTTTGTCTGTCCGCTATGCGTTTCCATACGGATTCACGAATTGCTACCAAAGTTAGTGCATAGGTGCATCTCATGCTTTCAAAGTCCGTAGTGCTACTTTTAGCTGCGTCTGACGCGTATTTCGCGTGGTTTTCTCATTACCATTTGTTACGTCACGTTATACAACTACGACGGTTGGACATCCTGCTGGTTAGGCACACCTCTTTACTCTGACAAAAGGAAAGCATAACTCAGAGGATACTACATCTACTGTTAATCCTCTCGGTGCAAACCTTTTAGCTGGAGTATGAGTTCACAAGACGTTTCTGGTCCGTACACGTCGGACACACACAGCGATCGATGTTGTGGAGCAGTGTATAAGCTGATCCCGTGCGCGGTATACGGAAATATTTTTTTCCATTGTTTGCCGTTCAGCGTGCCTAAAAATCCAGCAATGGGACCATGAATTCCAAGTTCCCCACTTCTTTGGGTATTGTCTTTCCCGAGCAATGTCGGGTAGTCTACTAGTTCCTAATTAATTGATAGTTTTAACTTTGACCAAATCACGTGAATATCCATGATCACCTATTTTTTTACTAATTCACAGAAGAAGGCTGCAAGGGAAAGAATGTGTTCAAAGAAAGCACATTTTTTACATTGAATTGCGATTTTTATTTGCAATAAATAGTCAAATTGGAAGGAGGAAAAAGTGGCGAGGAAGTACATATGGCGGTCGAGGGGAAGATACATATGCGTGAGATGGAGGATGTTGCAAATAAATTTGCCACACTCTCGAAAAGTAATTTTTGTCTACCATGAATTTACGTGGTCATAAAAATGCCTTTTAAGAGAGTTGGTCCAGGATCCAAATCGCTCGCTGAAAATTGTGGGGAAAAGAAAATGCTGATTAGCATCCATTGCGTCTCACGCTTTCTTATCCGTGATTTGGTTAACAACTTCCGCCGCCGATTATTCGTAAATTAGGTAATTTATGAATTGGTCAATTTACTCCTCTTAAACGCGGAATGTTCGTCACAAAAGTATTCGTTTGATATAGAGTCTAGTCTTCCAATTTTGCTGCATGAGTAATAAATTTGAAGTAACTAGATGCTCATAACACTGGATAATATCCTTGATATCCACGACTGTAAACCACTGGAATTCATAAAAAGATTTTTTTAAATTTCAACGTAGTAATGAAGCAAAACCATGCATGTAACGGCAAGAAAACCAATACTGGTTGTCCTCAAGGATTTTCAAAGAAGTGACGTTACACATGAATGGGATTTTTATTATTATCATGAACGTATATTGGAGAGGAATGTCTGAAGGGGTTTTCCCCGAAATGAGAAAAATAATGAAATTAATTACCGTAGGCTGATTTAGTTCAATGTATATAACTCCATAGTAACATTATGGAAAATGAAAAATATACTTTGTTAGGTTCATTAATAAATTTGTAAAGCACGACCTGGGTTTCATAACGTAATTTGAAATGCAACTTTGCCTGCTCCGCCTTATTGCCTTCATTATTATTATTATCATCATTGGTCAAAAATATTTAGATATAAAATTTTACTGAAGGTCCTTCTGCAAAATTATCTAGCTTTACATTACATTGATCTTGACCCCCCTAATATTATCGATACGTCATCTTAAGCTTTTGTTGAGCAGGGCTAGCCAGAGAGATTGTGATTATAGGCAAATCTGAGGGGCCGAAATCATCTCACTAGATTTAATAAGTACTAGCAGGTCACCCAGCGTTGCTCAGGAAGGATAGTACCCAGAGAAGTTGGAAACATGGAATTTATGGTCACGTGGTAGGACTTTTTGATAAAGGAACAAAACGGGTATGATGATGGTATGCAAATGTAATAGCAAAAAATGGAAAAAAAAATGATTTTTGTATACCGCGCACTGGACGGGTTTAAACATCGCTCCACAACATTGATCGTTATTCTTGTCCGTACGTGCGTAGTCCAAAAATGTCGTGTAAATGCATACCTAAGCAAAAAGGTTTGCTCGAATAGGTAAGTTTAGAATCCTTTGAGTTATGTTTTCCCATTGGCTCGTCAAGAGGTGTGTCTACCTGGCAGGATGTCTAATCACAGAAGTTGTATGACATGACGTAACAAACAGTAATGAGAAAGCCACATGCGTCAGACACAATCACAAGTAGCACTGTGGGCTTTGAGATCATGAGATACACCAACTTACTTATTCTGGGTGCAATCCCTGCAGCTGTATAGAAATGCATAGCGGACAGACAAACAGACATCCTCTTTTATGCATATCAGATGGTTACTTCGGATAGTATCATTAGATACTTTAAAAATGGTCTAATACGCTGAAATCCATCCTCATATTTCTTATGGCATTCTGTTTTTGGGAAACTCATCTGTGCCTAAAAGAGCTGTTTCAGCCTAAAAACAAGCTTTTAAAGCTATGTACCATGTCCCTATTCGTACTCCAGGTTAAAATGTCTTCGCTAAATCCAAAATCCTCACCCTTCTATCTATATCCTTTAATTCTTTGTATATCCTTACATGTGCCTGCTTTGTTAAAACAAACCCTTCCCAATTTCTTACAAATTCTACCTACCATGATCACCTCACCCGTGCAAGAAATAACATCCACTCCAATCAGTACCTACTCCAGCTCTCTCTGTCTTAAAGGTCTCATCCACTCTGCCTCTATCCTTTACAATAAAATTCTGGAAGAAATAAACAATTACACCTCACTTTTCGAGTTTAAAAATAAACTAAAACTCCTCCTAGCTGCAAAATGCTACCATAGTGTTGCTGAATATTTGGAGGATGCATTGTAAGGTTAATTCTCAGAGGGTAACTGGAATACCTGTGCTTTTCCATGCCCCTGTTTATATGTATTAACCCTCTGGACTCTTTTTTTTAATGTTGTACATACCTTATTTAAATGATTATCTCGGCAATCCCATGAACCTGGTAATTTCACTCTTCATGTATGAATGTAACTGTACTTAAATTTTATACTGACTGTAGCCTTATAGATGTATGTACTGCCAATGGTGGAGGTGAAATGTATGTACTGCCAATGGTGAAATAAATAAATTATCCTATTTCCTATATATAGATAGTTCCTTATGTGTCTCGGCAAGCGCAATCGTCTATCTTCACAGGGGTTACGCTCTGCATAGGGTTCAAACGAATTTTTAAATTTGCTAATGGTATTTCCCACAGAAGAAAAGAGGGTATTTATACGGGTCATTAGTCAAATAAAATTATTCTTGCTCTGTATGATACAATATTTTCATTCTGGCTGAGTGTCACGACGCGACATCATGAATCACTCGGTTCTATCAAATTTAGTTTTAATTCCGTCGCTTTTACTGCCTGGCCCCAATAAAGTCTAAATGGTGCTTACCAAGGGTGAAGGATTGTGGAAGCTTCGCTGGTTTTTTGACTTAAGCGACTAGCGAGTCATTCATCGTGAGTCACTTCTCCCGTGTTTACGTAACACATTGCTGTGTCGATTTATGATGCGCTACGTTAATTAGAGCGGAGAATGGCATACTCAATTATCGTTTTTGTCTGGTATCCCTCTCGCTTACTTTCCGAGGCAATGTTGAGCTGTTCTCCAGCAGCTCGGATATTAAGCTCATAAAAGCCCCTAGTTTCAAGGTCTCTGAAACCAAAACTAAGATATTTTTGTTTTCCAAGCTTTGTTGCGGTAAGTTTTGTCCATATCAATACTTTTATGCCAATTATTATAAGATGTAAGTAATTACTAGTTAACTCTATAATCGAGGACTATTTCGTGCACCTTAATCGGCTTCGAAGATAATATTAATAACCCAGCTTTATTATGCAATTTTTTCACGTTTGTAAGTTTTTTTATTCGTCTTCGTAAATTGTGATTGTTTAATGCAGGGGCCTCTAAAATTTTCAATTTAAGGGCCACATTATATATTCCCCACGTTTATGCAATCCGATGGAACGAAAAATATATAAAAAAACAAATCAGTGCAAGAATTCATTTCCCTCAAAAATTAGAGTGTAGACATGGAAAAAGTAAAAATGTCTTGACTGAAAAAATCAGGGTAAACTAAATGGATGCCTGCCTTTGGTTTGATGCTACCAAATTAGTGTGACGAATGATACTGTCGTTTTGACTTCAAAATTTCATTCAAATCAGGTTTCACATTAGATGAGCCATTTGTAAGAATTATTTTCAAATGATCATCACACAAATTTGCTCGTTAGTTAGATTTGGCATACTTCATTAAGGGAAAATGTTTGTTCACTCATGTATTATTATGATTATTATTAGTATTCTACCGATTAAGGTAGATTTTCATGGAGTATTCAAGAAGTGAGCTGGGAGCCTCCCTTTCCTTCCAGCACTACCTTCTTTAATTCACTGTAAGGCCTACTCTCTTTCAATCTATCTAAAAATCCTATTCTTTTCCTTCCCCTCCCTCGTTTCCCTAACATTCTACCCTCTAACACCATTTTCAACATCCCCTCACCGCTAAGCACTAACTCCATCCATACCTTCTGTCTCCTCCGTATCTCATCTAAAAGCTGCCTCTCCTCGCCCACAATGCCCAGCACTTCGTCGTTCCTTTTCCTCTCCGTCCATTTCACCCTCTCCATTCTTCTCCATACCCACATCTCGAATGCCTCCAATCTTCTCGTCTTCTTTCCTCAGTGTCCACGTTTCCGTCCACGTGTTAAATTTCTCGGGATGGTTATCAACGTAAGTGGCGGATCTATGAGGTGGGGGTCGAAAGGGGCTATAGTCCCACTCATTGTGTCGAAGTATGCACTAGCTAAAATCGAAATTTAAAATTTATAAAAATTAGATTTTAGAATTAATTTAAGAAAATTCTAAAATCGAAGTTTTTAGAGGTCGCCGCTTTGCAAAAAAATATTCAGTTATATTTTTTGGTAAATTTGCCTACTATTACTGATTGAATTAAAAATTATTTTTACACTCAGGGCATATTAGAGTCTTTTTTTGCCAAAGAATTGCCTAACTAAACAGCTGTTTTTGAGCATAGACAATTTCAAATTTCCTAAATTTCAGAACCTCACTTCGGATGGGAGGTATTCCCCAGATTCCCTGTTTGCCCTCATCTTAGTCCAAACCTAGATCCGCCACAGATCAACATTGTAGTAAGTTCCCAATAGGGTAGTTTCCTTCATCAAAGAAAACGAAAGGCATTGATTGCGATTCGTTTCCCACCATTAGTGTATTCATGATACACAAATTATTTGGTTTTTGAAATACCGGTTTAGACGAATGGCAAGGGTCAAATTTTATCCTCATTTGAAAAAGGCCAGATTGGCGCCCATGCGATTCCACTCCACATGACGTCACAGGGACCTAGTTTCTACACGAGAGGATAGGAGTTATACATCGTCTGAGGTTACCAATGCATGCATGAGGCACAGAGCTCAGGGAAACATGTCTTAATAATCACCTATTAAAACTGGCTAAGTTCGGAAAGTTTTCTTCGTTTGATAAGGTATTAATAAACCTTTTTTAAGCCAAGCGCTACCATCCAGCAAGGTACTCAGCTATCCGCTAGCATCCTGCGACGTATCACCGTTAAGCCTCGCCTCAAGGTCACCTCACCGGGCGGGAGGGGGAACCAGAAATACGACGTACGGAGATATTTCCCGGCATTCATACTTGAGCGTCGCGTTTTCGCGCACTTGAAAATTTTCACTTTTCATTTAATCGCGAAAAATAGATGTTGTCATTTAAAAATCTAAAAGCGTGAAATACGCACTCCAGGAGTAATAATCTTTCGATTAAAGCAATAAAAAAATAATAGGAAACCACCCTATTATCGAATTAAATTTCCTGGAGCGAATAGGGCGAGTGCGATCATCCGATGCTATGAAAAAGTAATTCGTCTGGGAAAATATTTTTTCTTCAAACAAGCAAAAAGAAAAACGCTAACATGGTAAATAAATCATGTCACTTCAGTGTCGTTTGACTTCTTTTTTAGTGCCAGTGCCCTTTTAGTGCCAGGGGGCCGATCCATTCGCCCGGGTAGTATATGCGAAGAGTGCCAAGGGCCGATCCATCGGCCGGGCTTATTGCACCGATGCCTTTTAGTTTTTGAGCTTCGTGTAGATTTTGTCTCTATTTTTTAGTATCTGTCATGCTTTAACATACCTGTAAGTATTGAGAGTCAATGAAAAAAAAAGTTTCAGAAAATGCATATTAGGCTTTATATAATTTTTTTAGTGGAAACCTACAAATTCAGCCACAAATAAAGGCCTGGCATTCTTCAGCAAACCAGGAAAAATGGGCTGGCATTAAAGATGGTGAAACGTTAACCGAGCAAGCGTGCAAGAATTACATAGGACGGAAGCAAACGAAAATCTCGCTGACGATCTTTTCGACTTCGGTAAAGAGATGGAGCACAAAATTCTGAAAAAAAATAAAAATGAAAATGATTCTGAATACGTGATGTTACGTAAGATGATGTGGTATTTATGTCATTCATTGGTTTTTTATTTTTTATTTTTAGTGTCGTTGGCTTTGAGATCTCTACTCATTCGTGAAATTTCTTTGCTAGCTTTATTACAATTCAGATCAATTCCTTTCTCCCATAGAATTTATATTCATAAAAAATATGATAGTTTGTAACCAATTATTTTAAATTTATTTTGTTTTTTATTTTATTTGATGCTTTCGATGCTTATTTTTATTTATTGAAATCTATTGCTATAATTTTAAGTAATCGTAAGCCCCTTACGAAACAACTCTCTGCTTCACATTCCGCGATTCCGTCTCTCCATCTCTCAACGCTCTCTGTTCTTCCGAATCCCCTCCTTGTTTAACTCCATCGCTTCGAAAATCCCTTCCCTGGACCTATTTTCCTCTGCTACTAGTTACAAAGCCACCTTAAAATACCATCTCAATAATTCACCATTGTCTAATCAATAGTGCCCCTTCTCACGTTTAAAAATTTTGTTTACTGTTACTTTTCATTTACTGTGCTATTGTTTGTTATCTTTTATATATTATTTATTTAGGAACAGCCAATGTAAATGCCTTTGTGCCGTTTTTGGTGATGAAATAAATAAATAAATAATTGAATGGTAATGCACTTCCATGCTCAAGATTGCGTTTTTTTTTTTATAAATTAGCTTAGCATAATTTCGGGAAAGACTATTCAGACGCACTCTACGGACATCAAAGTATCTATATATTCGAATATACGAAATGTGGTTCCAAAAGTTCATATCCGCTTGTGTGCCCTTCAACATAAAAAAACCCAGTTCATTGGGATTCACAGTGGGTTTTTCAACACTTGATTTTAAATCGGAAAACATTTATTTATGAGCACAAAACATCTAATTTTAACGTGCTATAGAATAGAAGAAAATGGAAGGAAAGTAAAATATTGTGTTCAGACTTATTGCCCCGATCATAGTTAATGACTTGAGGCTAGTAGGCTTCCGTAACAGGTGAGCATTTCAAATTTATCATGCCAACGCTAGACTATCTAAGCTGTGATACCTTACATACGCTAATGGTTTGTTACGTATCTATCTTTTTAAAAGCTTCTCAAAAAGGAGAAAAGGCGTTATTTTTTATGAATGCTTTCATCTTGGAATTCAATTGAATCATTCAATTCAATCATTAATGATCGATTTTCGACTGTTACAAAAATCGACAATATTTTTCTGTTCTGGTTAAAATTTGATGATCGCAAGCTTCAGAGGGTTACTAAGCTATATTTAAAAGCTCTTCAAACTCTCAAAACATTTTCCCGGAAAAGGGATAATATCCTTTTGTTCTGCTGACCTTGCCGTCTGAACGAAATGGGGTGTTAGATGGATACTAAAGCGTGAATCTACAGCGTATTGGGCATATATTTATTAGTGACTACGTGCTAATCTTTCGCGGTGATGAATAGAACGGATTAGTTTCGGAACAATGACATTCCCGGAATTCATCGTCGTGTCGATTTAATATTTCCGCTTCCTGAACGACTCGCGATCACATAAGCGTGACATTTGGAATGTTTTCACGAGTCCTTTTTCGAAGCTGATACGGAGATTTTGCACTGGTCAGATACGAGCACGTAAGCGTCCTCGCTATTCCGATGGAATTTCGTAAATAGCGGAAGTTTTTAAATATTCTGCGTCCGTAGTCTCTAGCTTTTTTGGTGTTTTTATTTGAATTTTAAAAGGGCGGGCGAAAATGCTGTTCACAACTGGCATCAATCCAAGTCAGAGGATTCCGAACAAAGTTGTGCATGCCTCGTGCATTCTCATAAATGTTTTGAATGGAAAACTTACTTTGTTCGTTTCGCACGGACAATTTATTTCTAACCATGGTCTCGACGCTGTCTTTTCATTTTGATAATAACATAAAAAATGTTGGACCCACGGTCGGAAATAAAGTGTCAGCGTGGAATTTTCTTTACCTGCTTCGCGGTTCTACGTACGAGGTAAATCCACAAACATTAAACATAGAAGTGTTGGTTCAAAATTCAAAGCCTGTTTGGCCAATTTGCCAATCTTGTGAATTCTGCTGGTGGTAAATCACCTCCATAAGGGGCGAGAATCATCTCTCAATTTCTGAGGTGAAGAGAATATGAAGCGGACACGATATTTATGGACTCTCGAGAATTTTTCGAAGAAACTTAGGAAGTACGTGGTGTAAGTAAGCGGTCTAGTGCAAATAAAAAGGAGCGATGAAACTGTGATGCGTGCGTGGAAAAGGATGTCTAACAGGATGCGTGATCCTACGGAGTTATTTGGAGGTGGAGCTAAATAGGCGTTCAGGGTCTCTCCCTCGGTCATTTTTAAACTGCCTTTAGGAAAGAATGTAGAGCTAATTATTCGTTCACCATTTTTAGTGATCTATTCTGATTGAATTTGACAAATAAAGAGACCCGTATTTTTCCGTGTTTCGATCCCATTTTTCGAGATATTCGCTGAGAAATATTAACTGCCTTGACCCTACTGCAAATAAGTTGATGACATCACGAACAGATGCCGAGAGGGTGGCTGCTTCCATGGTACTCTTCACCTTGGCCTGGGTCCAATGGGGAAGTTTTTTTATGGCCATAACTTTACCTTCTCTTCCTTTTACCTTCTTGAGTTATCTGACCGTATCTTACGCGAAAAATCGACGGCCTTCACAGGCAAGGGGGCATCCTTAAATTACGTGAGGCGTTTAGGGGTGGGAGAGGGTCAAGCCCAATCACAATTCGCACCCAATCTCACGCAGAGGAGAGGAGGAGGGGGGGAAAATATCCCGTAATTTTTTTCCCGCAATAAACAATGTAAAATTGCGATCGTAGTAATCTTAAATAAAACTAATTGAACAATCAAAAAAAATAAAATTTAACGCAATGAAGCATAGATTACCGTACTTACACTGAAAATACGCACTTTGAGCAATCTCACGTGATATTAGAGGGAGGGGGTCGAGCCAAATCTCACGATATCTCACTATAAGGGGGGATATCTCACTAACAATAAGTCCAAAAATCGCCATAATACCCTCACGTAATTAATGGACGCCCCCTGACATAAGTTTATTGCGTCACGCGCTCCGGCCGGTCGGGTCGCCACTCTGGCACTCCGCCGTTGATACCCTTCCGCCTCCCGAAACCAAAGGGCTGCCCATGGGAAGTGATCCTTTCATTCAATCCCGTTGCTAGCGGAGCAGTTTAATGGGTGTACATGGGTCCATTAATTATGTGCAGTGATTTTGGCCATTTTTGGACCACCCCTTTACCTTAAGAAGATAATCGTGATATTTGGCTCGACCCCCCCCTCCCTCTAATCTTACCTGAGATTGTTAAAAATGCGCATTTTCAGTGTAAATACGTTAATCTATGCTTCATTTCGTTGAATTTAATGTATGATGCTTGTGATTCTATTTGGTGTATAGAGTAAGGGGAGAAATATGTTGAGAAAACATCATTAAACTTGACTTGGATTTGAACTGGGATCTCCTAAGTGGAAATTATCCATACCTTGAAGAATGAAGACTTGATATTTAACTAGCAGAATATTGGGCTGTAAATTTGGAAATTGATGTTAGAATTGCGATCAAATCAAATTATTTTTTCCTGGATAAATTCTTGTTTTTGTGTTCATATCTCATGTGTATGACTGCATGTACACATGGGCGTACCCAGCAAGGGACAGGGGGGCTGCCCCCTCCTTGAAGCAAAAATCGCAAAAGTCTTTAAGCTAAATCAGTGCTGAATTGAAATGAAAGTATTCAACAATTTTCTTTAAACCCACGAAAAATGATATGCATTAGTATAAGATCATCATCATCACTGGTCAACAATCCTAGGATTGGTTTGACGCAGCTCTCCACTCAGTTCTCCTATTAGCTAATCTTTTCACACCTAAGTAATTCTTCTCTTTCACATCTCTCTTTACTTGTTCCATATATTTTGTCCGAGGTCTTCCTTTTCCATTCTTGCCTTCCACTTGCCCTTCGACGATTGTCTTCATCAGGCCATCATGTCTCAAGATGTGTCCTATAAGGTTGTTCCGTCTTCTTATTAAGGTTTTCATGAGGCTTCTCTTCTCTCCTACCCTTCTTAGGACTTCCTCGTTACTAACTCTAGTATAAGATATGTAACTAAAATAAAACTATTTTTTCAAATGTCATAACTTGGCTTCCCCCCTCTTAGTTATGATCCTGGGTACACCCTTGCATACATGCACTTGTTCATGAAATGATTTTTAAATGTTTGGATTTGCCACTGTATTAAACTATACACTTCCATAGACAATTATTAGGTATAAATCATGGTACAAAACAGTATATTTTTCATGGTTACTTTTGGGTTAAAAATATTTTTCCCATCCACAGTTTAATGTAAAAGAAATACATGACATCAAAGCTAATTAAAACAAAGAAAAGGCTTTCACAAGTTCTCCGCTTTGATATTGAGCCCCTATAATGAGTAAATGACGAGCAGCGGTTTCTTTTTTTGCACCTTCATCTTACTTTTGCTCTTTTTCTCTTCTATCTGGGATACTTCTGTTAACTGTGCGCTAGGATTTCATGTGAGAAAGAACTTAATGGTCTTATTACTTGTCTTCAATGACACCTGCCTTTAACAACCAGGTGTGGGTGGATTAGTTTCTGAGGCTCTATTGTGTGCCATGTTTTAGGTTCTATCTTTCGTCTGGCTGCAACCTTACAACCTATCAGGTATAGGTGACCCTGCTGGGCGTACATAATTGAGAATCAGCCCTGCTAATGCAAGGATGTCATTCTGGATATCATTGGAATGCACAAGCCTTTCCATCTTGAGCTGGATATAGCCCAATGAAAGGTAAAGATGTTTGAGTCCCTTTGCAATTCCATTTATGTATTGAAACAAATTGGACAAATACATTAGTTGTGAATATTGCCATCGCCTCATCTCAAATGTTATGTGCATTTAGGGGTTATCAGGGAGGTTTGAACAATAGCAGGGAAAAGGTGTGATTCCATATTCACATTTGAATGAAGTAAAGAGAATGCCAATAATTCTCCAAGATCATTTCCATCCCTCCCTTTTTCGGTGGTGGATAAATGCCTTGCAGTAGTGGCTTTTTTGAAGTCCATATTCCCTCACTTTGCCATCCTTGGTGTACTGTAAGGGCCTAACATGTTTACTCTAAAGACTTTAGGGATCAGGTTGATGTTGTGGCTGGAGTGTTGGCTTCTCACCCTGTGGGCTGGGGTCCAAATCCCGGCAGTAGCAGAGAATTTTCAGAGACTGCCTGACCCCTGTTTGAATGTTGTGTGGAGGACATTTCAAGGACAATAATCCATCTGTCAGATTGGATGTTAAGCCCATTGACGTCTTTCGTTAAGAGCAGGCAAATGCAGATCCCGGGTTTCTCTCCACCCATCCTTTCATACCCTTTCCTCATGGTGCAAATGACCTAAGCTGTCGGTCGCCTCCTCCAAATACCATACCTCTAAAGACATCATCAGTGTATGGAAACAAAAGACTGTCTCAAAAACCCTTCTCCCACTTGGCAACACAGCTATCTTACTCACTAGGCGCACACCACAGAGATTTGAAAGGGATGGAATTTACTGGAGGCTAGGCTCCTCCTATTGCATTTTCGAGTTATTATTATCTTCTTCATGGTTTGCTTGTTGTCATGTACTCCTGACCCACTACATTAGTGATGGGACATGACTCAATATCATCAACCAAAATCATATATATTGCTTATAATTGTTCAATACCTACTACTTTCTCACCCAGTTTCTAATTTCACACCAAAGTTATGACTTATTGACCCATCACTCCATCACTGCAGTAGTCCCTCCTATCCTTCTGTCTTGAGATCTTGGTGACCTCTCTATTGTGAGTAACATCTGCTCTTAATGCCTGCATCCAGTTTTGATGATTTCCTGAGGCTTATTTGATTGTGCTCCATGTTTCCATGAGAGACATAGCGTGTAAGATTTCTTCCATCTATTATTATCATTAAAGTATTCCACGAATAAAGGCTGGTTTCCAAGGAGTAATTAAGAAGCATTCTTGCAGCCTGTCCTTCCTTCATGTATTACCCTACTCCCTTTCATTCTATCTTAAATTCCTATTCTCTTCTTTCCTCTCCCTCATTTATCTAACATTCTAACCTCTAACACTGTTTTCAGCTTCCCCTCTCCGCTAAGTACTCCCTCCAGCCATACCATCAGTCTCCTCCAAGTTTCTTCTAAAAGCTGCCTCTCCTCAACCACCATGTCGAGCACTTTGTTGTTTCTTCTCCTCTCCGCCCACTTCACCTTCTCCATTCTGCATCACACCCACATCTCGGATGCCTCCAGTCTTCTCTTGTCCTCCTGCCTAAGTGTCCATGTAACCACTTCGTAAAGCACTGCACTCCAGAACATACCCTTCACTTATAATTATTTCTCTAAACTCTTAGGTAACAATCCCCTCATAAATTCCTTCATGTTCATGAATGGCTCCTTTGCTAATGCTATTTTCCTTTTGACGTCCTTACTGCTTTATTTGTTTTCCTCTAGAGTGGACTGGTAAATGTGCTGCTCAAAATAGTTCAATTGCTCTACCTGTTCAAGTTTTTCTTCACCGACTTTTACCTTGAGACTCATATGTATTCCTTGTTTGCGATGCTTCATAAAACCCCATAACCTTGGTCTTTTTGTGATTAATCTTATGCCATACTCCTCGCAATATTTGTCTTACGCATCTACTAGAGCCTGCAGCACCCTTGCTGACTGGCTAATCAGCTCCTGATCATCCGCAAAGCTCTTCAATTTAATATCATCCCTTCCACTTTTAACCCAGCTTCCAAACCGTCCTATGCTTCTCTTACCATCTCCTCAGCGTACACTTTAAAAGGCAACATAGATCGGGGACAGCATTGCCTCACTCGTCATCTAATGCTTGCCCACCCAGATCTCTGTCCACTACCCTAACTTGCTCAGTCTGGGCCACATACAGATTGTGTATGAGTCGCCTATGCCTCCAATCTACCCCATTTTCTAGAGGATCTCCTATAACTTTACCCAGTCCACTTTGTCTATTGCTTTTTCAAATCCACAAAGCGGTCATAGACATCCTGGTCATATTCTACCCAGACGGCACAGAATCCTCCGTATCTAATTCGTATGCAGATAGTATCCAGTGACAAAAAGCGACGGAGCGGTAGTCAATGGATACTATCTGCATATGAATTAGATACGGAGGATTCTGTGCCGTCTGAGTAGGTTCCTTTCCATGAGGGACCTCACTATTGCTATTACATCAAGAGTATACTTTCCTTTTCTGAACTCAAACTGATCTCCACACAAATATTTGTTTGCCCTCACCTTCATTTGTCTGTTTAATATCCTTTGTACCCCTTTTGATGTGTGCAATACATATTAGGCTAATAGTCCTCCGCATTCCACAGCTTTCTTCTTTTGTGGTAGTGGAATTGGAATGGTCCATGGAATCCTCCTGCCAACATCCCTCCTCATTGATCCTGTGTACTAGCTTGAAAAATCTCATGCTGTAATTGATTATGTATTTATTTCCCTATACTTTCTTTGCGCTACTCTGTGTGCACGTTCTTCCACTTCCTTCTCTCCTTCATTCTTTTTATCATTTCCTTCCTTATCCATGGCTTCTTTATCCTTCTACTGTCAACTAAACCAATTGACTTCTTCTCTACTTTCACTAATCCAGTTTTAATATTATCCCACCATTTCTCCACAGTCTCTGAATCTTCAATCTCCTGGATACTATCCCCTATCTTCCTGTATCCCCTGAACTCTACCATGTGTACAACCGCCCTTGATGATGATTGAAGGGGTATTTCATTTCCATTCCTTCCTTTCCTGATGCATTCCATTCCCCCGTAATTACTAGATTTTTCTTACCCAGTGTTTTTCTTATTATTTCTTTGAGCCATTCGTGCACCTCATCCTCTTCTCCCTCCCTATGGTTGCTGGTGGGCATGTAGACTTGAACCACCACAAAGTTGGTGGGTTGTGCCTCAATTTATACCACCAGAATCGTCTGATCTATATCTATCACATGCTTACCAATCTTCCCGTTTATTACTAAAGCTACCCCTCATTAACTTTCCTCCCCACCCTGATAAAAATAAACTTCACCATTGTGGGTAAAGGAAGGGTAGTAGCCTTCATGGTGGGTAGTTACCCTTGCACAACCCACACCCTACCCACCATTAAGGGTAAGGGAAGGATAGAAAAATCCTTCCTCTACCCTTCCTTGGAACTCCTTCCCTTACCATCCGTCTACCCTTCCTCTACCCACCATTAAGGGTAAAGGAAGGGTAGGAATATCCTTTGTCTACCCTTCCTTGGAACTTAGCATTTATTGCTGAGGAAAACATATCCTGAAAGTGTCTCCTCAGCTACTTTCACCTGCTAAAGAGTATTGAGTTCTGTACAAGAACGTAAGCAGTCTTTGAAAGCAAAGATAGACGGGCTGCACAACTAATCTTTAAAATTCCCCTAAGGAAAGCAATAATATACATATTCAGAGGCGTAGCCAGGGGTGGGGTCCCGGGGGGTCCGGACACCCAGCCCCCCGAATTATAAAAACACAATCATTTTCCTTCATAAAAGAAAACAAAATATTGAAAAATAATGAATTTAAAAATACTTCTTTAACTATTGAAGTTTTTTCAATTATGAAAAGTGTTTGAATTAGTTGAAAACCCATTACTTAGTATCCTGTTTTTAAAAAATTTCCCCACCTGGTTTTGGACCCCCCCCCCCCCCTGAACGAAATTCCTGGCTACGCCACTGTACACAATAGTTTCTATAATTGTGTGAAAAAAGCTCATTTAGAAGTTCTTTCATTCACTTTTTTAGGATGTAACCTATTTGTGTGGCTGACAATGAGACATCGCGAGAATGATGTTCGGTATTTGAATGCCGTTATTTTCTGAAACGAAATAGGTATGGTAGAAAAAAGTCACAGCTTTCTTCCACATAGGCCCGGGTGCGAATCTTATCTTAAGATTTTGTAGTTTAAGTTCCGTTAAGAAGCATTACCTCACAAGTACCTCGATAGTCGAGGTTATTAAGGTGCTACTTCATCAACCTCCAATATGTAAGTTCTGGGTTCAAGACCATGTGAAGGCTAATTTATTTTCTGTCTTATAATTTTAGATTTCACTGTTACAACTCATCCCCATTCGTTTAATTTAGTTGCTAAGCAATTTTTTAAATTTTTATGTTAATTTTTGGATTTTTAGTTTTTATGTTAGTCATACCCTTCCTCTACCTTCCTTGAGGCTGGCCCAACCCTTCCCTACACTCCAGGAAGGAGAGGGCCTACCCACCAATGTTCTAAAATACCCTTCATCTACCCTTGCTGAAGGGTATGGGAAGGGTACACCTATCCTTCCTTTACCCTTCATTGAGGCTGGCCCAACCCTTCCTCTACCCTTCCCCTACACTCCAGGAAGGAGAGGACCTACCCACCAATGTTCTAAAATACTCTTCATCTACCCTTGCTGAAGGGTATTGGAAGGGTACACCTATCCTTTCCTTACCCTCATTGGAGGGTAGACCTCTCCACGATGGAGGAGTTTATTTTTATCAGGGCACTACTGTATATAACCATATACCCATCACCATAGGCAGATTTAGGGGTGGGGGGGCACATTCCCCCCCAGATGCTGTCAAAATAGACAAGATTTTTAATACGGTTTTCATTACATTCGCTTTATTTTGTGTACTATGCAGCCTCAATCATTTAATTTAATATTTATAGCATTCAAATCTAAATATGGAGAATATTTTCTACAGTAATTGTTGCATTTTGTTTTTAATCTCAAATATAAGAAGATCGCAGTCAGACCCTTGTGCCCCCCAGAAAAAATCCTGGATCTGCTCCTGCCCATCACACCATGTGTTGATGATGATAAGTCTCTGCAAGGATTTCTCATGCTGATGACCCCAAGGACCTTGCCAACCTCGCTGCCATGAACGATACTTGCCCTTTGTGGATGGGTCCTGCCCAGACGGCACAGAACCCTCCGTATCTAATTCGTATGTACATAGTACCCATTGACTAAGGGGATACTGTGCCGCTCCGTCGCTTTTCGTCAATGGATACATACCATTCGCGGCCTGTCGACGAAGCGCGTACGCAGCATGTGAATGTCCGCTACTAAGCACGTACGATTGGATACATAGCGCGCAGGAACACGGCACTCAGGCTAATCTCAATCGATTAGGTCGAAATTAGTTATATCGTAACTCGCACGATCAAAAAATGTATCGAACGCAACACAATCGATAACTACCGACCGTAGCGAGAACCTTGATACGAATGAATTGTAAGTTCTCAATAGGTAAATAACACCATATCATGAATTCTAATTACCATGAAAGACTCACGACCGACAAAGTTTTTGTCGGTTGTGAGTTTTTCATGGTAATTAGAATTCATGATATAGTATTATTTACCCATTGAGAACTTACAAAACTTACTCGGCCACTTAAATAACTCTGCGAAAAATGAGATTCTCACGGCTAATTCACGCACCACCAGCATCCAGCATTGTTAAGTGGCTCGTACTTACTTGGAAACCTTGAGATGTTAATGAGAGTAAATTCTTATTAATTTTGACACTAAATAAGACATCACATAGCCCACGAGCATTAAAAAGCTTACCCTAAAGCCTGACGAAATAAGATTTTTAAATAAAAATTGCCGATGAAACAGGATTGCTGACACATCTGCTATTAGTATGATCGAATTCATCAAAATGCAAGCAAAAATTAACGTATAGTTCAGTCTCAGCTACTAAAACTTACCCATATCAGGCGCTAAAGTATTTGAAAAATTATTTGGTATGAGTAAAAGTCCCTAGGTAACTGCAGTAAATGTATCAACCTATTAAAAATATGAAAGTCCTGCCAAATCACCAGCATAAACACTTGTAAAATAAAACATGTTATCTCTTAGATCACACCTCCGATTTTATACTTACTTTGCATGAAGTCACCACCGCAAGAAATTTTAATGAGGCAGGAAAGAAAAAACCCACAGAAATACAATACATATATTATGTATTTTCTATTGTCAACCACAATAATATTTCCAATTTTCTCTTCTATCCCACATCTAATTTAGCGAAACAATTACTCTTATTCTCTTTCGAATAGAAAATTATTTAAAAGAGGACTGGTCGATACATACAAACTATCGTCAATACTTTCTCCGATGAACGTCCACTATCACTGCACCAACTTGCACAAATCAAATCCACATCCACAAATATGTCACTTCTGCCACAATGTCTGTCTTCTTGGCGACAGGTAACAGTGAAGCAATGGTACCTTCCTCCAATCTGGGCACCTTCCATTCAGCAAGAATTTTCTCCTCGTCTTCTCGTCCAAGGCCACAGATTACTTTCTGATATCACAATGGTGCAATGTGAAGCTCACACACCTAAAATTAATAAATAATAAAATACCATGTAACTTATTAGGTCAAATCATTTCCAATTTTTGGTATTTCTGCATGAGAAATCAAATTACTAGGCTCGTAAATATAGTAAATATTTGTATGCCTGATATTTTTATTGTTTTAAACTATAGCATAAGATAATTTGAAATGATGAAAGCCGACGTGTAATACACCATAGGGCAAGCTAAGAAGCAATATTCGATCCTATAAACTTGGCAGCTTATTCCTAGTTTCTCCTTTAACCACACGTTTACCGAATGAATTAATACAAAAAAGACAACTAAAATGCAAGAATTTTCAAAAGAATTGCTGCTACAATATTTTGAATCACCATTTTTAGTACTGAATAGCGGGTCCATTATCTTGACCCACGTAAGGTCATCCCACGCCCTGGGAAATAGCGCCAGTGAATATGTAAAGAAGGAATGGTTTGTATTATTGTTATTTAAGCGAAATTGTTAATGAAACGAGGTGGAATAGTTAAAGTAACGTTAATGATTTAATTTAACAATATGAAAATAATGTATTTTTGATATAATGGGTGAAAATAAGACTTTATCATATTAGTGTAGACACAGCTTTATTGGGTTATTCATAAATACATAAAAGCGACAATGCTTTGAAAACAAGCGTACAAGTAGAGGTAAGCAATCAATATATATGTAACGTACCATTGCAACCCGTTTACAGCAAATGTATGTTAACAATAACACTGTAATTACTAGGGCGCTATTCCAAAAACAGACCCCTTGGGAAACGAGAAATCAGGTAAACTTTGACATTGGATGTTACATAGCATAAAGACAAGGCACGAATGAAATTATTCCTTAATGAAATGGGAAATATTATAATCTGTGAAGGGGATCATTAAAAACATCGTAGTATAACGATAAAGAAACAGAAGACATTATATAAACTGGAGCGCTATCGGAATGACGCCTCGTCGAAAAAAGTGATTGCAGGCCATATGTCACTGGGTCATTCATTTGAACACCTATACGAATAATCTAAAACAACGAACTTCATAAGAAAGAAGAAATAACAAAATTTATTAAACATAGGATCCCCAGAACCATTCAGCTCACATAGAAAAACCAAATTTTTTTTTAAATAGGGCGCTATTACATTTCGACACCGAAGAAATCCTCAGTAGGGGTTAACATTTACACTGACACATTCAAAAAGGTAAAAAGCGAATTTTATTCAAAACGCAAACCTAATTGTGATATGCAATGACGAAATAAAGACACAGCCGGAGCAGTTTCTAAAATTGGAATTAACGAAGTAGGAAAATAAATAATAATAATTGACCTACCAACAAATCGAAGTAAAGTTTCAATGGGTTATTTTTTTTTAAATTGCAGGGAATTTTTTTGTCCGAACTCCTCTAAAATACGATAAAAAAACATCGAAGATTACAAAGCGTCCATAGACCAAATCGTTTAATAATAAATACAGTAACCTGGAGTCAACAAATACTAGGGCGCCCACCAGGGGCGGATCCAGGATTTTTTCCTGGGAGGGGCACAGGGATACCTCGCAATACAAAACGAATGCAATGATAATGGGACCGTATTAAAAATCTTGCATATTTTTGAGGGTCTGGGGGGGCACGTGCCCCCGTGCCCCCCCCCCCCTGGATCCGCCTATGGCGCCCACACGAAATCACGCCCATGAAAAAGGATTGAACAGGCTTGGAAGTCATTTTTTTCTAACGACTGTGACGTACCTAGAGCTGAGATAAAGCATACATAACAGAAAAGACATACGAGACCAAATGGAAAAAATGAAAAACAATCATATAACATCACTTAGCCTCTTTAAAAACTAAACTTGGGCTTGCACAACCCACAGTTTCCGCACCAAATCAAATTCAGGAACAGTAAACATTTTTATGTCTGATTAATTTGCAGCTGCGATGAAAGGAAAAAGTATAGACACTTTAATAAAATCAAAATAATAGGACTTGAGGGTTTGAAAGTGTGTCTCTGTCTTTCTCCGTCTTTTATGTGTGAAAAACTTTCACACATAAAAGACGGAGAAATAAAATAATTTGCCAGAAAAATATTCGAGAAATGGGTTTAAATTCGTCATTTTAAACCCATTCGTCATTTTAAACCCATTTAATGTAAATGTGACATTTTAAAAAGACTCCTTCAGAATTTCGGATCGAAACTCATCTACATTAGGAGGTAACACATCAAAGATTATGTAACACACATAGCCCATAAAGATTTACGTTACGTAGAGATACCACGAGTCGACAAATACAAGGTCACCCACCCCGAATCACCCGCATGGAAGGTAAGGGGTATGAATGGTAAAATATTTTTTCCCGACTATTGAGCCCGGCCTAAAGCTGTGATGTCACCCTAATCGTAGAAAAACATGTTCAACCAAGGAATGAAAATGAAAAACGACACAGTAAGTACTTTTCTCCTCTGAAATCTAGGTATTGGATTGCCTAACTCACTGCCTACGACACCATCAAAAAAATCTGTAAAAGTTAAACATTTTTAAAATTTTTATTTTCGGTAAAAATGAAAAGAAATTTACTACAATCCAAAAGGAAACGAAAGCATGACGAAACCTCCGTTTACAAATGCATTTGAAAAATTTACGACACTAGAGGAAAATACTTGACCAACAAAAAACTGGAAGTAAAAATGTAAATGTGACATTTAAAAAAGACTCCATCAGAATTTCGGATCAAAACTCATCTACACTACGAGATAACACATCAAAGATTACGTAACACACATAGCCCATACAGATTTACGTTACATATAGATACCACGAGTCGACAAATACGAGGTCGCCCACCCCGAATCACCCGCACGGAAGGTAAGAGGTAATGGTAAAATATGTTTTTCCGAAGATGGAGCCCGGCCTAAAGCTGTGATGTCAGCCTAATCGTAGAAAAACATGGTCAACGAAGGGAGTAAAATAAAACATAACTACGTAATTACTTTTCCCCTTTGAAATCTAGGCCTGGATGACCCAACCCACAGCCCTGGACACCATCAACAAAATCTGGAAAAGTTAAACATTGTTAAAATTTTTATTTTCGGTAAAAATGAAAAGAAATTTACCGCAATCCCAGAGGAAACGAAAGCACGACGATACCACCGTTTCACAATTCAACTGAAAAATATACGACACTAGAGGAAAATAATAGACCAAAAAAATCGAAGTAAACCTTTAAATCTCTCAATCTCTCATTTTCAAAACTCTCCTTCAGAATTTCGGATCGAAACTCATCTACATTATGAGGTAACACATCAAATATTATGTAACACCCATAGCCCATACAGATTTTCATTACAAAGAGATACCACGAGTCCACAAATACTTGCTCGCCCACCCCAAATCAAGCGCATGGAAAAATATGTGATGCGATTGGGAATATATTTTTTCCCGAAGACTGTGCCCGGCCTTCCGCTGTGATAACACCCCAATCGTAGAAAAAAATGTTCAAACAAGGGATTAAAATGAAAAACGACTACGTAATTACTTTTCCCCTTTGAAATCTAGGCCCGGGGTAGCTCACACCACAGCCTGCGGCACCAACTAAAAATCTAAAAAAAATTTAAATTCTTTATTTTCGGTGAAAATAAAAAGAAGTTTACCATAATTATTATTATTAAATGTATAAAAGAAGTACAAACACGACGATATCACCGTTTTAACATTTAACCGAAAAATTTACGGCACTGCAGGAAAATATAGAACTAAGCCAAAAAAAATCGAAGTTAATTTTAAATGTGACATTTTCTAAGTTTTCCATGAGAAATTCAGATCAAAACTTATATACATTACGATGTAAGACACCAAAGATTACGTAACACCCGTAGCCCATACCAATTTACATTGCACAGGGATACCACGAGTCGACAAATACTAGGTCGCCCATCCCGAATCATGCCCGTGGAAGATATGTGATATTAACGGAAAAATATTTTTTCCCGAAGACTGTGCCAGGTCTTCTCCTTAGATAAGAGCTTAATCACAGAAGAACATATTCCACCAAGGGACGAAAATTTAAAAACGTCATCCATTAACTTTTCCTCTTTGAAATCAAGGCATGGGATGACCCAACACACAGCCTGCGATGCCAACAAGAAAATCTGAGAAAGTAAAAAAATTTTAAATTCTTCATTTCGGGTAAAAATTAAAAGAAATTTATCACAATCATAGCAGAAATAAATCACGACCATATAACCGTTTAAAAATTTAAAGGAATCATAAAACGGCACTACAGAAAAATAATTGACCCACCAAAAAATCTAAGTTAATTTTACATTTGACATTGTCTAAATACTCCATAAGAAACTCAGTAAGAAACTTATATATATTACGAGGTAATACATAAAAGATTACGTAACGACTGTAGCCCATACCAATTTACATTGCATAGGGATACCACGAGTCGACAAATACTACGTCATCCACCCCAAATCACCCGCACGGAAGGTAAGTGATATGAATGGGAAAACATTTTTCCGAAGACTGTTCCCGGCCTACAAGTTTGATAATACCTTAATTATATAAAAACATGTTTAACCAAAGGATTAAAAAGAAAAACAACAACGTAAGTACTTCTCAGCTTTGAAATCTAGGTCTTGGATGGCCCAACCCACAGCCCTCGACGCCATCAACAAAATCTGAAAAAGTGAAATATTTTAAAAATATTTATTTTCGGTACCACAATCCCAAAGGAAACGAAAGCACGACGAAACCTCCGCTTAAAAATGCATTTGAAAAATTTAAAAAACCAAAGGAAAATAATTGACCGAAAAAAAATCGAGGTAAACATTTAAACCTTTCATTTTCAAAACTCTCGTTCAGAATTTCGGATCGAAAGTCATCCACCTTACGAGGTAGCACATCAAAGATTACGTAACACACATAGCCCATACAGATTTACATTACACATAGATACCACGAGTCGACAAATACAAGGTCGCCCACCCCGAATCACCCGCATGGAAGGTAAGTGGTATGAATGGTAAAATATTTTTTTCCGACTATCGAGCCCGGCCTAAAGCTGTGATGTCACCCTAATCGTAGATAAACATGTTCAACCAAGGGATTAAAATAAAAATGGACTACGTATTTACTTTTCCCCCTTGAAATCTAGGTATTGGATGGCCCAACCCACTGCCTACGACACCATCAACAAAATCTGGAAAAGTGAAACATTTTTAAAATTTTTATTTTCGGTAAATATGAAAAGAAATTTACCACAATCATAGATGAAACGAAAGCACGACGATACCACCGTTTTAAAATTCAACTGAAAAATGTACGACACTAGAGGAAAATACTGGACCCACAGAAAACTGGAAGTTAGAATGTAAATGTGACATTTTAAAAAGACTCCATCAGAATTTCGGATCGAAACTCATCTACATTACGAGGTAACACATCAAAGATTCCGTAACACACATAGCCCATACAGATTTACGTTACATATAGATACCAGGAGTCGACAAATACGAGGTCGCCCACCCCGAATCACCCGCATGGAAGGTAAGTCGTATGAATGGTAAAATATTTTTTTCCGAAGATCGAGCCCGGGCTACAGCTGTGATAACACCATAATCATAGAAAAACATGGTCAACCAAGGGATTAAAATAAAAAGCGATCACGTAATTACTTTTTCCCTATGTAATTTAGGTCTGGGCCGTGAAATTTACCGGTTGTTATATATAATCAAATATTTGTTGTTCCCATGGATTAATAATATATAAAATGAATTCCTTGTGTTTGTCTGAGCGTTAAGAAGTTTTAAGCGAACTCCTAACGATCATATTGACGGATTTAGACTACATATTTTTATTCCATATTGGCTGATTTGGAACTGAAATGAACTCCACTGATGTTAACGCTAGAACTCCGATTGAAATTTCCATGTGATAAGCGAAAAACGAAGAATTCATGACTAACTTCAGATATAAGCTACGAATATATTTTCGGAAAAAAGACCACAAATAGCAGTGGAAGACCGCGCGGAGGGGATAGAAAAGGGTCATTCAGTTCTATGAAGGGCATGGGCTCGAGGGACATCCAATAAGCTGGTCTTTTGTGTCCTCGGCGGTCCCTTTCCTAACCCCCGCGCGGTGCACACGCACGGCCACTTTTTCGGATAATTTCGTGCCACACGGCATGAAACTATGCGACGCGGAAAATAAAGTGTATGGGATCCTTAACTTTCAAAAGTGAAAAGCTTCATGCCGGCCTGGTCCGAAATGAGTCGGATCTTTTGGATCTTTTCGTGCCTTTTCGTCAAATGTTTGTTTCACCGCAGCTCAGTTGTATATGCGTTCATAAAATTTTCGTAAATATTTTCCGTTAACACGGAGTCATAAAATTTTCAATTGTACTGAGTGTGAAATCCTTGATTTGAAATTCATCTACATCTACATAATACCCCGCAGCCGCCTAAAAGGCGTGTGGCAGAGGGTGTTAGGACACCAGCCGTTTACAGCTAAAAAAAATGAAGTGCTCAAACGAAGTTCGGAATAGCGTTTATTAAAGTCCTATATGGTTCGGGGAAAAACGAATTCCCATATCTATCTGGCCCGAAAATTGGGGTGGGCAGGCCCAAGGCTAGTTTAAAAGTATTGCAATGAGTCTTGTGAATTTGAAACGTACGCGATTACATGTTTTTGCGATGATCTTAGAGCAATAACAGTTTTTAGCGCGTTAAAGTCGCCGTAAAAACATTTTTCGATGCCAGTCTTCCACTGGGCCGATTTCCGGAAGATTCTGCATATAGTTTATTGGTTTGGGGATGTTCTGCCTCACAAATAATGATGTGTAATATTATTAATAGTAGCGGGCGTAACTTGGTGGAAATACATAATCGCAGGAATAGAAGGATCTACAACTTTGCTATTTCCACGTAGCAGTTTATTGACACCGACCATGGTTTCGTAACAAGGTGAAAAATGCAGGTAAATTGATAGTATGTATAGCAGAGGGTTGGGTGTGGAAATACATTACAAGATTTCCCAACCCAACACTGTCAATTTACTTGCATTTTTCACCTTGATAATGTTACTGTGTAACGAAACCATGGTCGGCCTCAATAAATTACTATGTGAAAATAGCAAAGTTGTTGATCCTTCTATTCATGTGTAATATTTATATTGAGGTGCATTTACAATGGAAATTCTCTTTATTTTTTATGAATGACATAGTGAAAGATATATTTTCATTTTTTTCCAGGCTAATTATTTTGTTTTAGCGTCGTATTTTGTTGAAATCCCGTTTTAAAAATTTTTTACTGTGCCACGCTTCTATCTAAGTTTATGAAAAATTGCATATTTTATTTCCCAGAAATAACGACATGATTAAATTATAATTAATTTTCCTGAGTCTGAAGTACCTGTTATGAAATTGGGATGGAGTGGCCCAACGGTTTTTTAAGCGGAGAAGCAATAAAATGGGTCTTGCGTTTTTTTAACGCTAGAGATAAGATGATTATACGCTGATGTAGATTTAATAACAATTTTAGGCGCGTCAAATTCGTTGGGACAAAATAAGTTCCGATGCGTATGATTTCTCTTTCCATAGGGCCGATTACTGGTTGGCGCACTAGTATTTGGTGACCCGGGAGTACCCTGTATGTACATCGATTACGGTTTTAAGGAAATTCTCTTTCTTTCATTTTATTATTTCATTTTATATCAATCCATCTGAATTTCATTAAAAATTTTCTTCAATTGTTCCGTGATTACCCGGAGAAAATATCATTTAAAATTTTGAAGGTTAAATATTTTCCATACATTTGTCTTAAATATTGTCATAATTGTCTTAAATTCCAAATGAAATTTTTCACTCGTTGCGTCATTGTTGCATCTAAGATCATGAATAATTTCATTTATTACTTTCCAGAAAATAACAAAATTATAAAATTTTTACTTTTCCTAATCGTGATTTTCTAGCTGGGCAAATGAGGTGGGCATAGATATCAAGATATTTCAAGATAGATTCAAGCATGATTTCAGGAAGAAAAATCAATGAAATGGGTTGTAGTACTTCGCGACTTGCATGTGCTCTGAATATTATTTATTGGTCTCGGGATGGCCTGTTACATCAATTTTGATTTTATATCTTGACAAAAGGATTATTCGAAATTTCCTTTTATATTATTTGTAAATGACCCAGTGAAAATTATATTTCGATTATTTCGTGTATCTTTTCTTTTCTTATTTTTCAAACAAAGAGTAGATAAAATTGCAAACATTTCTTACCATGTGTCATTATTAAATATAAGTGTGTGGTAAATTTCTTTTCTTATTCTCCGAAAAAAACGATAAAATTAATTTTAAGGTGGGCCAACCAGCAGTGGCGGATCTATGGGGGGCTACTGGGGCTATAGCAAACGTTAACCTCCTTGGGAATCCAATTTACGTTAGATAGCATGGTAATTATTTCCGACCCCCAATATACTGCTGGTATTTTTGACCCCACTTAGCCCCATTCCCTTTTCCCTATCCTGGATCCGCCACTGCCAATCAGTGGCTATTTATCAAAGCGGAAAAGTGTTGAAATGATTCTGATGTACTATTACGTTATGGAATAACATACTTTTACTATTTAAAACATCCTGGAATAATATCAGCAATCGGCACAAAAAGAGTCGACGGGAAAAATATAATCCAGTACGTGCCATTTCTCATCCGCCGCGCCGGGACGATTTCGTGCAGGCGCCCTATTAATATTTATTGATTCGCAGTTACATTATACATAGTTAAAGTTTGGGATGGCGTTCTCCCGCAATATTTGATGTTTTATCTTGTAATATAGAAGAGTTACGCTTTGAAATTCGATTCCAATTTTTTTTAAATAACGCGTTAAAAACATAACTTCGATTTTTTTTGTCAGTAAAATATTTTCCTTCAGTATCCTCCGTTGGTTATATCCAATTTCTAACATCGGTGACGTGTCGTTCTGCCATCTAGTTGTGTGGAAAGTTTCCTTAAAAATCTTCAGAAAATAAGGAAGATATAAAATTTTTACCTTTCCCTGTTTTGAATTGGTGGCGGAGACTGTGGGTTATGCCAGCCCAAGCCTATTTCTTAAAGATTAAAAGTGTTAAATGAGTGTTTCTGATTTTTACCGCGTCGTTCAACACGCTTTTATGTGATCCATGTGGTATCACAGCTGTAGTGACAGTTGTCGGAAAAACATAATTTTCCAATTCGTCTTTTCGCTTCCATGCGGGTGATTCGGGGTGGATGACGTAGTATTTGTCGACTCGTGGTATCCCTATGCAATGTAAATCGGTATGGGCTACAGTCGTTATGTAATCTTTTATGTATTGCCTCATAATATATATAAGTTTCGACCTGAGTTCCTATGGAGTATTTAGACAATGTCAAATGTAAAATTAACTTAGATTTTTTGGTGGGTCAATTATTTTTCTGTAGTGCCGTTTTATGATTCCTTTAAATTTTTAAACGGTTATATCGTCGTGATTTATTTCAGCTATGATTGTGGTAAATTTCTTTTAATTTTTACCCGAAATGAAGAATTTAAAATGTTTTTAATTTCCCAGATTTTCTTGTTGGTATCGCAGGCTGTGTGTTGGGTCATCCCATGCCTTGATTTCAAAGAGGAAAAGTTAATGGATGACGTTTTTAAATTTTCGTCCCTCGGTGGAATATGTTCTTCTGTGATTAAGCTCTTATCTAAGGAGAAGACCTGGCACAGTCTTCGGGAAAAAATATTTTTCCGTTAATATCACATATCTTCCACGGGCATGATTCGGGATGGGCGACCTAGTATTTGTCGACTCGTGGTATCCCTGTGCAATGTAAATTGGTATGGGCTACGGGTGTTACGTAATCTTTGGTGTCTTACATCGTAATGTATATAAGTTTTGATCTGAATTTCTCATGGAAAACTTAGAAAATGTCACATTTAAAATTAACTTCGATTTTTTTTGGCTTAGTTCTATATTTTCCTGCAGTGCCGTAAATTTTTCGGTTAAATGTTAAAACGGTGATATCGTCGTGTTTGTACTTCTTTTATACATTTAATAATAATAATTATGGTAAACTTCTTTTTATTTTCACCGAAAATAAAGAATTTAAATTTTTTTAAAGATTTTTAGTTGGTGCCGCAGGCTGTGGTGTGGGCTACCCCGGGCCTAGATTTCAAAGGGGAAAAGTACTTACGTTGTCGATTTTCATTTTCATCCCTTATTTGAACATTTTTTTCTACGATTGGGGTGTTATCACAGCGGAAGGCCGGGCACAGTCTTCGGGAAAAAATATATTCCCATTCACATCATCTATTTTTCCATGCGCTTGATTTGGGGTGGGCGAGCAAGTATTTGTGGACTCGTGGTATCTCTATGTAATGAAAATCTGTATGGGCTATGGGTGTTACATAATATTTGATGTGTTACCTCATAATGTAGATGAGTTTCGATCCGAAATTCTGAAGGAGAGTTTGGAAAATGAGAGATTTAAATGTTTAATTCGATTTTTTTTGGGTCAATTATATTCATCTAGTTTTTTTAAATTTTCAAATGCATTTTTAAGCGGAGGTTTCGTCGTGCTTTCGTTTCATCTATGATTGTGGTAAATTTCTTTTCATATTTATCAAAAATAAAATTTTTTTAAATGTTTAACTTTTCCGGATTTTGTTGATGGTGTCGTAGGCAGTGGGTTAGGCAATCCAATACCTAGATTTCAGAGGAGAAAAGTACTTACTGTGTCGTTTTTCATTTTCATTCCTTGGTTGAACATGTTTTTCTACGATTAGGGTGACATCAAAGCTTTAGGCCGGGTTCCATCTTCGGGAAAAAATATTTTACCATTCGTGCCACTTACCTTACACGCAGGTGATTCGGGGTGGGCGACCTTGTATTTGTCGACTCGTGGTATCTTTATGTAACGTAAATCATTATGGGCTATGTGTGTTACATAATCTTTGATGTGTTACCTCCTAATGTAGATGAGTTTCGATCCGAAATTATGAAGGAGTCTTTTTAAAATGTCACATTTACAATTTTACTTCCAGTTTTTTGTGGGTCCAGTATTTTCCTTCTCGTGACGTAAATTTTTCAGTTGAATTTTAAAACGGTGGTATCGTCGTTCTTTCGTTTCAGCTATGATTGTGGTAAATTTCTTTTCATATTTACCGAAAAAAAAAAATTTAAAAATGTTTACCTTTTCCGGATTTTGTTGATGGTGTCGTAGGCAGTGGGTTAGGCAATCCAATACCTAGATTTCAGAGGAGAAAAGTACTTACTGTGTCGTTTTTCATTTTCATTCCTTGGTTGAACATGTTTTCCTACGATTAGGGTGACATCACAGCTTTAGGCCGGGTTCCATCTTCGGGAAAAAATATTTTACCATTCGTGCCACTTACCTTACACGCAGGTGATTCGGGGTGGGCGACCTTGTATTTGTCGACTCGTGGTATCTTTATGTAACGTAAATCTTTATGGGCTATGTGTGTTACATAATCTTTGATGTGTTACCTCCTAATGTAGATGAGTTTCGATCCGAAATTATGAAGGAGTCTTTTTAAAATGTCACATTTACAATTTTACTTCCAGTTTTTTGTGGGTCCAGTATTTTCCTTCTCGTGACGTAAATTTTTCAGTTGAATTTTAAAACGGTGGTATCGTCGTTCTTTCGTTTCAGCTATGATTGTGGTAAATTTCTTTTCATATTTACCGAAAAAAAAAATTTAAAAATGTTTACCTTTTCCGGATTTTGTTGATGGTGTCGTAGGCAGTGGGTTAGGCAATCCAATACCTAGATTTCAGAGGAGAAAAGTACTTACTGTGTCGTTTTTCATTTTCATTCCTTGGTTGAACATGTTTTTCTACGATTAGGGTGACATCACAGCTTTAGGCCGGGCTCGATAGTCGGGAAAAAATATTTTACCATTCATACCACTTACCTTCCATGCGGGTGATTCGGGGTGGGCGACCTTGTATTTGTCGACTCGTGGTATCTTTATGTAACGTAAATCTTTATGGGCTATGTGTGTTACATAATCTTTGATGTGTTACCTCCTAATGTAGATGAGTTTCGATCCGAAATTATGAAGGAGTCTTTTTAAAATGTCACATTTACAATTTTACTTCCAGTTTTTTGTGGGTCCAGTATTTTCCTTCTCGTGACGTAAATTTTTCAGTTGAATTTTAAAACGGTGGTATCGTCGTTCTTTCGTTTCAGCTATGATTGTGGTAAATTTCTTTTCATATTTACCGAAAAAAAAAATTTAAAAATGTTTACCTTTTCCGGATTTTGTTGATGGTGTCGTAGGCAGTGGGTTAGGCAATCCAATACCTAGATTTCAGAGGAGAAAAGTACTTACTGTGTCGTTTTTCATTTTCATTCCTTGGTTGAACATGTTTTTCTACGATTAGGGTGACATCACAGCTTTAGGCCGGGCTCGATAGTCGGGAAAAAATATTTTACCATTCATACCCCTTACCTTCCATGCGGGTGATTCGGGGTGGGTGACCTTGTATTTGTCGACTCGTGGTATCTTTATGTAACGTAAATCTTTATGGGCTATGTGTGTTACATAATCTTTGATGTGTACCTCCTAATGTAGATGAGTTTCGATCCGAAATTATGAAGGAGTCCTTTTAAAATGTCACATTTACAATTTTACTTCCAGTTTTTTGTGGGTCCAGTATTTTCCTTCTCGTGACGTAAATTTTTCAGTTGAATTTTAAAACGGTGGTATCGTCGTTCTTTCGTTTCAGCTATGATTGTGGTAAATTTCTTTTCATATTTACCGAAAAAAAAAATTTAAAAATGTTTACCTTTTCCGGATTTTGTTGATGGTGTCGTAGGCAGTGGGTTAGGCAATCCAATACCTAGATTTCAGAGGAGAAAAGTACTTACTGTGTCGTTTTTCATTTTCATTCCTTGGTTGAACATGTTTTTCTACGATTAGGGTGACATCACAGCTTTAGGCCGGGCTCGATAGTCGGGAAAAAATATTTTACCATTCATACCCCTTACCTTCCATGCGGGTGATTCGGGGTGGGTGACCTTGTATTTGTCGACTCGTGGTATCTTTATGTAACGTAAATCTTTATGGGCTATGTGTGTTACATAATCTTTGATGTGTTACCTCCTAATGTAGATGAGTTTCGATCCGAAATTCTGAAGGAGTCTTTTTAAAATGTCACATTTTCATTTTTACTTCCAGTTTTTTGTGGGTCCAGTATTTTCCTCTAGTGTCGTAAATTTTTCAGTTGAATTTTAAAACGGTGGTATCGTCGTGCTTTCGTTTCATCTATGATTGTGGTAAATTTCTTTTCATATTTACCGAAAATATAAATTTAAAAAATGTTTAACTTTTCCAGATTTTTTTGTTGGTGTCCGGATAGCGCCTTAGTTTTTGAACATGCGTAGTATAGCGCCTTAGTTTTTGAACATGCGTAGTTTATGCTGTATATATTGTCGGGGTTGGGAATGATATGTTACCATATGTTTGATTCTTTGTGATTCATTTACAATTCCCTGTTGTAGATATGTCGCATAGGTGAAATAATAAATGACCAGGTTACATATGCACTGCAATCTCTTATTGCGACTTGGCCACCTCTCGATAGCGCCTAAGTATATCATGTTATGAGGTTTATTAACGGATATATTAAGGTCCCTTTTAATGTCTTTTTCAGTGATACTGAAGTTTATCGTTAATTCTAAGGTGGATTCAGTCGGTTTTTCGCTGTAATTTTTCGTAAAAGTCAGTGTCCAAAGTTGCCTTTACTAGCGCTCTCCACGGGACACATCAGGATAGCGCCCTAGTATTTAACGTACCTTTTTTTTTACATATTTATCCTTTATGCTGGTTGAAATGTTAAGTTACATCAATTTTGTTTACTTCTCTATTCTTTTAAGGTATTTGTTTTGCTATATTTTGTTTTATGACTTATTAAATGACCGAGTGGAACATTGCCTGTACTTATATTTTAGAGTGTTTTTCCTGCCAATATGTGATAAGAAAGAATACTTTTCTTGCTGAAAATAATAAAATTAACCAATTTTAAGGTTAATTATAAGTTTAATTAAAAAAGCCGTCTTTATACCAGATATATAAAGCATTATGTGTTAGCATAATTTTGTCGCTATTTCCCGGGGCGTGGGTTGACCTTTCATGGGTCAAAATAATGCGCGTCTGAATAGCCACTTCTGACTTAAAATTACATCCAAATAATTACAGCGAGAAAGAGTACATACCTCACAGTTTTTCGTAGGGGTGAAATGTTTTCTTCTTATCGCCCAAATGCACTTCTTCTTCAACTCAGGATCTTTTGGAGAGCTAAAAACTTGAACCATATGTCCCGGAGTTTCCATTACATCCCGACAATACACACACGAAAGGCATTTCTAACAAAAATATCTCACAAACACGTTTCTGAAGCCCAGTGAATGAAATTAAAGAATAAGGGAAACTTCCACATTACCAGACACTCTATTCTTCACTAACTTAACCACAAAAATCCCTGAAATGTAGTGAGACGTGACGTAAACGACGCGATCTCCAACGGCTTGTGAAGGCATGTAGTGATGGGTCGATCATGAACGATTCGATCAAAAAGATTGAATCACTAGGTGAATCAAATGACTCATGATTCATTTCGTTAAACAAGTCGATCATCAATCGTAGCCTACGTTATATACAAGGCCGTCCAACGTCGGGAAAAGGCTGGGACAGCGCACGTAGTTGAGTCTTCGGCCGGTAGAGGCGCTCTTTTGAGAACATGAATTACATGAGATCTTACGGGAAATAGCAACGGAACTGATGAAATTTCGTTATTTTTATCTTAAGAGAGGCTCTAAATTCTTTCTAATACTTGTAAATCTACATAATACCCAGCAAGCCACCTTTAGGGTGTTTGGCAGGGGAAAATAATGAAGAATGAGAAAAAGCGAGGATATTTATTTTAAGGAGGTCTCGAGAAAATTAGTCCTAAGGCGATTGATTTTGGACCCTATTGCAAAACATTTTTCGATGGAAATGATTACTCACTAACCAAAACTTACCAAATATACAAGAATTGCCATGAGAAAAAAATCTCCTGAACCGGGAATCGAACTGCGGTCATACCGCCATGCGCGTCTTTAGGGCAGGGTTGAGACTCTTAACCGGTCGTGAAGGGGCCATAACTAGGACTTTTTTCAGGGGGTGCAACGATCAGTTTGCCACTATCCCTCCCGTGATCCCCTTCTCTCTTCCACCCCTAAAATATAATACCTCTGTAATCCATTTTTTTATTGTGCGTTAGTTGAAATTACTCGCCGTATGTATGCTGTGAAGAAATTTTATTAATATTAGTTTAAAATGATTTTTAATTATTTTGGCTAACTAATTTAATTATGAAAGTTAAATAACTTTTCTAATAAATGTTTCAAAATTTTCTGCTCCCCTCTCTGAAATCTTCGCCAGAGGCACACGCCCCCCTGCAACGCCCTAGCTCCAGTCTTGGGTTGCGGCTTCATTGAAGTCCTTTTTTCCCGCGTTGACATCCTTGACGAACCACAAGGGTTTAAAATCTAGCAGTGACGGATATAGATCTGCACCAACTAGGTGGGGGGCCTATCTTCGTGAATTACTACACAACCAGGGGAATTTCCCCCTAGCCGAAGGGGGGTTCGGGGGATTTTGAAAGTTAGGATTTTCCAGACTCAAAAACGGCTGTTTTAGACTAATTCATTGATAAAAAAGACACTATATTATGCAGGCGTAGTAGATCGTTTTACAAATGCCAAAGCGTTAAAATAGGCCCTATAAGGTTAAAAATAATTTGTATTTTGACTCCTTATAGTTGGTAAATTTGCCGGAAAATTTTGCTATCTGCTTTACGTCAAAGTAGTGACATATGAAAATTTCAATTTTTATCTATAGCGTATGTTACGACTCCTAAGCATCTCCCCTCCCCATGGATCCGCCACTCTCATCTTGTACCATGAGCCTCGGAACAATTGCCATGGGAATCAAAGAAAGTCTGCTCAGTGGGCTGGAAATCCAAGATCACAGCCTCGATTCCCGGTTCAGGGGAATATTTTCTCATGGAAAATTCATGGATATATCACCGCCGTTCACGCAGCAGGTTGATTGCGTGAATCGTTCAGGGGCAAGGGGGTCGAACCGATTCTCACCCAATCTCACGTGGAGGGGAGGGGGGTCCTGGCAAGTATCACGTCATTTTTTCCGCAAGAAACAGCGTAAAATTGTAAGAAAACTGGGTGGAATTGAGCAAAACGTGTTCCTCTATTAAACTAGTTAAATTATATTTTTTGTGGGAATTTTCACCGATGGCCAACGTTCATTCAGAAGACAGTATTCCATTGCGCGCCTTGTTACCCCATTTCGGCCTCTATTCCTTAGCTACAATTCTAGTCACGCCCTTGAGAACATGAGAAATCAGTTTCTTGACCGTAGACTGACATCTGACGGAGTAAACGTTTCCAGTGACTTCGTCAAGTTACTCTACCGACAGCAGGAAAACAGTGAAAACATGTCAAGAACTTGAATTTCAAAACTTTCTACCTCTCTGCGATAGAGTAAATGACTCTGAAGATTGCAAATCACTGTTGCTTATCAGGAAACTCAATGACATTTCTAAGGGCCATGAAACTCCTGCAACGCAACCGGAAGATCTTCTCGAGATATTAAGTAGACCTATTCCAGGTAAGGTTACTGAAAAAGTGTTTGTCGACTGATTAATTATTTGATTGTTAATTAATTATTATTAACAAATTTCCCCAAGTGACCATCGCTTATATATTTGAAATATATATGAGAGAAGCTGCAGTAGCTTTCGTGGCGGGTTACCTAGTCCGAATCGCAGAGGAGAGAACTGAATGTATAGGGCGTCTGGAACCTCTCGCCGCATGTCAAAAAAGTGCTCCCTCACTGTTATTAGTGAATCATTTGAATAGATCATAGATAGATTGTTATCCTAGCAAAAAATTTACATATTTCTCAGTGTAAGCAGTGCGCAAACTTGACAGCAACATTTTATATTCGGGCAGTACTCTTTCTGCAACGCCAGCTACTTGAAGAGCAATTACTGACATTCATTTTACCAAGATTTCTGAAGGAATTTGCTTGTAAGCAATGCACAAACCCGGTATTGCTTCGTGTAATATTACAAAAAAATTTTAGGCCACTTCTGGACAATTATGCTAAAATGAAACGGACACTGTAACATGGAAGAAGTAACAGCACCTGCGTTTAGGAAAATATCACTTTGTCGGAAATTCCTATAATTTTGAAAACATTATTCCGTGAAAAATACCAAAAAATAAAGGCCAAAATTAAATAAATAAGGTAAATGTTAGCATAATCACGAAAAGAGAACTAATTTTGACAAAAATCGCGTCTGTTTCAAATGTTCGCCATTCATTCCCATACGAATTTTGTTCTCAAAACAGCGCCAGCGGCGACAACTGGAACTAACTCCAGACATGCTCATTCTGCCCGTTTACAGCCCACGTTGGACGGCCTTATGAATAACGTAGGCTACGCATCAATCATCAATCACTCCGACTTCCGGTTTCATATCAATCATCTCGGTTTCCGGTTTGATTCAAAATTTGGAACAACCGATGCATGAACATACGTATGTTCATGGACTGATGCTTAATCTCTTTTCGTCAGGGCAGAAATAGTTGTGATAAAATTAAATACTATGTTATGAAGAACTGAATACTTGTGTAATCTTTTTCTTAAATGTTTTCCAGCAGTTATCAGTATTAATAACACCAATACACGTAAAAGGAAAATATTAAGATGACTCCTGTAGGAGAACGTTAAGAAGTAGAAGTTAAAGCTGGTTATATTTTATTGTGCCGTTCATAAAATTATCCTGCAGATCAGATTCATGCATAGTGTGTGGTGTATTTTGTGTTATATTTTGATCAACTATAGTTAGAAATTATTTTATTAGTGTTAAGAAACTGTGGCAGTTTCGCCTTCCCAAATATTTTCATGACACTGCTTCCTTCATTTTTTCAATCTAATTTACTCATCTAGGAATTCACAATTAAAATAGTATATGAAATGATAATATGGATAGCAATCAGCGTTACCAATGCTCTTCGCAGATGAGGCAGTATTTATTCGATTATTCAAAGTGATTTATTACATCCATTGATTGAGTCTTTTCGATCTTGATTCCTTTTGAGTCTTTTCGATCATGATTCCTTTTGAGTCTTTTCAATCATGATTCCTTTGAGTCTTTTCGATCTTGATTCCTTTGAGTCTTTTCGATCTTGATTCATTTGAGTCTTTTCGATCATAATGATTGAATCAATTGATTGAATCATTTATGTGACTCGAGTCAAAATGATTGAATCACTAAAATGATCGACTTTGCCCATCACTAAAGGCATGTGATCTTTCTAGGAGGATAGGGCACGATGGCACCAGATGGCACCACCCGCGAAAGAAAATAGTCCCAGACCGAATACAGTTTTATCGATGAGATACAATTTTATCGATGCATATGAATTTGCCAGTCCTCTTGCATCTTTTTTCGTCATTAAAGGAAATAAAGAAACAAAACCTTCTAAGTAACTTCCTAAGCGCGATTTTTGTATCTTGATTGTCCACCCTCGTATTTAGGTACGAAAACTTCCTGTGCCGTCTGGGTGTTTGATGAGTTTCCAAGGCTCATTTGGTTGTACTCCATGTTTTCAGGGAAGTGATAGTTGGTAGGATTCCCACTTCCATTTCAACAATGTTTTTACGTAACACCATCACCTGGACTACCTTTCATCCGGCTCCAACCCTTTGACCAATCTGGCATGGTCGGCCCTAGTGGGAATAATTTAGAATTAATCCCTCCGGTGCAGTTCTAGGTTTCATAGGAACGCGTAAGCCTTTCCACCACTGCAAGGTTGCAGCCCAGGGGAAAGGTCTCACATCCATATTACTAGTTAAATTTTATGTGACACCCATACGTGGACGACTTTTTGTCTGACTCCTATCTCTCAGATTTTCAGGCTTGGTAGGCCCTTATGGGGCAAACTGGCTGCTACTCCAACTGCAGGTCTAAAGGTCAATGGAGATAGGAATAGTTTTTCCACCGGGACGAAGTTGTGGCCCAATGGAAAAGCTTGAAGAAGTATCGGAATTTATTTCTTAAAACTACTTTCTAAATATTTATAACCTTTAAAATGGCTTATAAAGATTTAAGGCACAACTATTGGTAATTGTTACATTTTGTTATTAATCTCAAATATATGAAGACCAGTCAGACCCTTGCGCCCCCCAGAAAAAAATTGGTGTTGCATGAAGCTAATAAATGGAGCATTTGGAATCCTTATTGAATCGGAATCTTTGCTTTCGTAAAGCAGGAAAGAGAATGGCAATTTCAACTGCCGAGTAGACACTAATTTAAGAATAGTTCCATTATCTTATACTATATTGAACAAAATTTATCTGCTACCTATATTTCCCGTAATTATCCTTTGTAAGTGCCTAGTGGTTCGAAAGTTGCATACGATGCCTGACTGTGCCTGACTAATTTTCAATTTGAATTACCGGAAGTTACGTCACGATCAAAGCATAATTTCAATTCCGTTAAGTTCCCTCCAGAAATCACTTGAAGCAGCTTGATTTCAGTAGTCCCTATGATCCCCGCCAGTGGTAGCCGCAGTGCCGCCATCGGCCATAATATCTGCTAGCTCTTCTGCAAACTTCGGGGGTGCTAAAACTTTTGTTGTTGTATGTTGATTTAAGAGGTACTTGTAAACATGGCGAAAGTGGAAGATAGTATGGACACGGCAGATACTGGCGAGAATTCCGTAAGTGTTTTCTATGGGTCATTAATGCTCATTCCGTTGAAGTTTCTATGATGGTTAATGTTGTGTACATTTTATCACAACCGCTTCTTATATTGATGAACGGCATTGAATGTTTCATTATTTTGTTAATAATTTGCTTACAGAATGCTTCATCTGGAGATACCCTTTCATCTAGGGGTAAAATGGATGATTTTGAAACCAAATTGGTAAGTTTTCGGCGTTGACAGGAGTGATAGCTTCTTCCTCATTCTTAGTCGATGTCAGTAACACTTTCTCATCTATACCATTCTTGTTCAGGAAACCGATCGCAGTAAGCGTTTTGACTATTTACTGCAACAAACGGAGATATTTTCGCATTTTATGTCTGGTAATCAGAGAGATAAACCTCCCTCAAGTCCGCTGAAACTGAGGCCAGGTAGGCCCAGGAAAAATGTGGATAAGCCTGATCCCAAGGAAATGAAAATTTTGGACGCTGCCGAGTAAGTTATTATTCTTTTTACTGTGTCAAATCTTACGTATGCTTTGTTTATGATAAGATTTCGATTCCTATTCATTTGTTCGTAATTGCTTCCAATGCCATTTTAGGCTATTGCTGTTGAAATTTTGCCTTCAAAATGCACCTTAAGCAGAAATTGCTAAGATATTGCTGTTTCCCATTGACAAATTGAGTTAAAGAAATCATGGCAATCGTTGTCAGGATTCGCTTACCTGCCCCAGTTAACACCTATTACTACTTTTTGGTCAACTGGCAGTCGTTCATTTACTTTAATAATTTGGGGGTTGCTATTTTTGTATCCTAGTGACTTATAAACATAGTAATAACTGTTTTAATAACACTTCTTTACTTCTGTGCCGCAGTCACCGACACCGGAAAACAGAACAAGAGGAAGATGAAGAGCTGTTGGCGGAGACCAATGCAACAACTCGTATCATCACACGGTTTGAAACTTCTCCACCTTACATCAAAAGCGGTGAGCTGAGAGATTACCAAGTCCGGGGTCTCAATTGGATGATATCATTGTATGAGAACGGAATCAATGGCATTTTAGCCGATGAAATGGGTCTCGGGAAGACTCTTCAGACTATTTCTCTACTAGGGTGAGTATTTTAGCTAGCCATAGTGACGTTTAGATGGCATATTCTTCTTAGCTTAATTTTTCTCTATTTTGACCTCATCTATGTATTTGGCTCTATAAATATTGCTTATGTGTCTTAAATTACAATCCCTATAAATTCCGTTTACTTAATTGGAAATGGGTAAAATGCTTCACTGATTTGAAGCTTGTGGTGCAGTGATATGCCTCTATCCTGACTGTTCTCACAACCTTTACATAATTTATGCCTTCGTAATTAATGACTCTTGGGTCATTCCATTTTTAGTCAACCAAAATGTTGACGTAATGAAACCCACCTAATCAAATTTTCATGAAACCTGCACATTTGCACCTTTGCACATTTATTTCATGAATAGAGATAACGTTACATTTTATGGTCCAAGTGTCAATAGTTCATAAAATGTGGGGAAATAATATTAGGTAATGATCCCTACACGCAATGCATGGTGATTTTTATTTCATCCATAAGTTATGCTCATGTTGTTTATTTCATTAATTGTGTCTTTAATTGCATCAGGTTTCAGGTTTGAGCCAATTTCTGAATAATGCCATATCTTTCAAGGGTAATAGGGACCGAAATTTATTAACATGAAATATAAAGGCAGCATAGGGCAATTTGGAAAGAATCCTCTTATGACAATCACAGCAGAGTTAATTTATTTCTTATTCATTGGGTTCTGCCATAGTGTTTCCTAGTTGAAATTCAGGCTGTTAGTCGTGTTAGTGTGTCTTATTCCCTCGCAAACATTGTGTCTTGGATTTATTGAGATATGCCTTCAAAATATTTCTTTGCATGTAAAAGTAATTGTGGAGATGAGAGGAGTGACATCCAACTCATTAAGCAAAAGGCAGCTGACTTGGAAGACATTACAACTAAAATTAAGAATGTATTACCTCCAGTTAGCCACTGGTAAAATTCAAATGTTGGCCCCTTCATCTTCAAATTGGAATAAACTCATGAGAGAATTTAATGCTTAAGACCACAAAGTGAGACAGGCACAATGGCATCTCAATGAGAGTGACAACAGTACTAGCAATATGGTTACATTGTGCTGGGGATCCACTTTCTAATTACACTGTTGTTCTGGGTTAACCTTTTTATGAACTTAATGAGAATGCCAGACTGATGTGTGGGGTGAAAGATAAAGTCAGTGTAAGAATGAGTATCTGTGAAGGAAGTTACTTATGTACAATGTCGAGGAGCTTTTTTTGCTTCCCCAACAACAATTTCCTGAGGAAAAATTGAAAAACCTTTGCTTATCTTGCCTCTGATCATAGGAGTACATTTTTTTACAGATGGAGGTGCTTGGCAGTATAAAAATTGTAAATTATTTTTAAACTTGTGCCATTAGTACTATGAGTTCAAAATGAATGCAACCTGGTATTTTTTCCACCACTCATGGCAAGTGCTTGTGTTAGAATAGGAGGTATGGTCAAGCTTATATTAAGGAATGCCAGCCTGTTGAACCCAATGGCACAGCAGAGGAAAAATATCAGAGGGATATAAATTTTGTGTAGGTAAACATTAAACACTAATACCCATTACATTAGTAAAATTATTTGGCGAAATCGCTCACCAATCTCCTTGAAAGATAAGACATGAATTTACACCTTTATGATAAAGTTACTGATAAATTCACTCAACTTGATGGTGGAGACAGCATATTTACATTTTGTTTTGAAACAGTGGATTTCCCAGATAACTTGACTATTGGCTCTTATGTAGCTTGTGTTTGCAGAAAGAAATAGTGCATTGGATTGGTGAAGCTCTTGATCACGAAGAGAATATTTCAGTTGAATTCATAGCAGCTGAAGGACCTTCACATTTTTTTCTCTTGGCTTGAGATATACAACAAATGCAGTCTCTCTACTAGTACCTTCTGTGACCATCTCACACTTCTAGGATATTTCTTTTGGATGTCAGAAGGTATCATACAGATTAGACCGAGGACCCTTTGGTCAGCTGACAAACGCTGCCCTCCCCCTAAAAATCCGTTTAGCACAAAGATGGTACAATTAAAGCACCTTTTTGTGAGTACCGCATACAGCCAATAAATATGGCATAACACAATTTCTGAACATTGAAAAAATCCCATCTGCTCAAAATGCATATGGGTGCACGATAAATTCAGCTTGTGCACGGGTCAAAAATAGTATACAGTGGAACCTCGTTAAAGCGAGTACGGGCTATAGCGACACCCCCGCTATTACGAGAGATAGCCTATGCACCGTCAATTGACCCTATAATAAGCGTGTTAAAAAAATTCGTTTTTACGGGACCCTTTCGACGTTGGCTCTCGCTATAGTGAGGGTTTCACCACCGGAAGACTTTCATCAAGACTCCTTAACCTCTGTAATTGCTAGCGATCTGTTAGAAATGAAGTTAATGGAGTGCTCAGTCTCAAAATGATGTGGTAAACTGTCGTTCGATAAATATAATGATTGACGAAACAATGCTTTGCATGATCTTTATTCAGAGCGGCGCTTATAAATTGTTTGAATGGTTGGTCGTTATTTGAGTAAGGAAATTTAGTGATGCAAAAAAACATCGCCTTTCGTCTGGATTTATGCTTACGTTTATCGGATAGATGTTTATCTGTCGCCGCACCACTCCTGTTTATCTGTTCGCAACAGGTATATTGGCTATTATTTGCTCCACTTCCGGTAAAGCGACAATTCGCTATAGCGAGTGTTTATTAGTGCACCGTGGGGTGTCGTTATATCGAGGTTGCACTGTATGTGGTCAATGGAATTATGTGAAAGGGTTCATTTTCAGTTTTTTACCCAGTTGCATTTGAAAAGGTGTTTCATTACATCTACCAATGGTATATAAAATATTTATATGCACAAAAATTTCTTCCATGTGATACAATTTTATTTGCAAGTGTTCCTGATTTTTGCTGGACGCATTCTTCGAGTTTTAATTTGAGTTATTGAAAAGGCAATGGCTTAAGTAATTTATTATTTCTCATTGTTTAGGTACATGAAGCATTACCGTAACATTCATGGGCCTCACATTGTCATCGTCCCAAAGTCAACTCTTGCTAATTGGATGAATGAATTCAAGAAGTGGTGTCCATCCTTGTGTGCTGTTTGTCTTATTGGAGACCAAGAGACAAGAGTAAGTTTATTTTGAAAAGTCCCAGTATTTGAGCATGGAATACTAAAGCATATTGTAATAGTATGTGCATAAACACACACTAGGCCATGGCATTACTTATTACTTATTTTCCACTGGATCCTTATAGATGCTAATTTTAATTAATTGACCTGTTTTCTTGCCCACATGTTCCATTTGTGTTGCGTTCTGCCCCGTAGTGAGTTACTTGTTGTATATCTTGACTAGTCTTTTGATTAATTAGCTAAAGACTTGGTTGTTCCTTCATTATAAAAGTGAAATCTTTGACAGCATATAGGGAGATTTTTTTTCCTGTGATGCATTATGGAAAGATATTAAACTGCTTAATCAGTTTCAAATGATAATTGAATTAAGTAATTCAATATTGATCTTATTCTTATATGATCTTATGATCATACTTTTATATATGATCATGGAGCTTAATGATGGTCAATCTTTTCTACAATCTTCAATGAGGTAACTTTGTTGGAAACTCAGGACTAATTATTACATATACTTAGTGCATGATAAGATGTAGAAAAATGGCAATTTTTTATGCATTTCAGGCACTGAAGTTGGTAACTTGAGAATAAATTAATTCAATTGACTTAATAAGCAATTAACATTCTGAGAGCTTAAAACTCTGCTTTTAACCCTTCTTTGGCATTATAGAAAGTTTTAAAAACTCAAGTCTCAAATATTTTGGAAGGGGGGACTATATTTGCTGTATAAAATTTCTAAATTCGGTTTATTTGAGGTTAGGATTGTGTGTGTTTGATGAAATGTGAATGAATTTGCCATGTGTAGTTGTTGAAGTGTTGCCAACAATTTAATGCCCAAGTTTATTATGCTTGCCAAAATTAACAAAGTCCTTTTTTTAATTACAGAACAACTTCATTAGGGAGACATTGATGCCAGGTGAATGGGATGTGTGTGTTACGTCATATGAAATGGTCATCAAAGAGAAGGGTGTCTTCAAGAAGTTCAATTGGCGGTACATGGTTATAGATGAAGCTCATAGGATTAAGAATGAAAAGTCAAAGCTGTCTGAGATTGTAAGAGAATTCAAGACAACAAATCGCCTCCTTCTCACGGGCACACCTCTACAGAATAATCTGCATGAGCTGTGGTCGCTGCTTAACTTCCTGTTGCCAGATGTCTTCAATTCATCTGATGTAAGTCGTAATTTCCTAATTATTAGCTGAAGGGTGTAATGCTGGTTAATCATAGCATATTCATTGGCTTCCTAAGATCTAGTAAGATTGATGTTCAGCTAGTCTAAAAAGCACATACGTGTACGAATTCTAAGATTACATTTTTGAAAAATACATTACTGCACAAATACAAAGTAATTTTTTTCAGTGGATTGATGCAGTTACATATTCCTTAAGTTATAAATGCACTATTTCAATAACAATGAAACGAAGCTTTCCTTAAAAATATTCTTTAGTAATAATTCTAGTTTTCTTAACAGCTACAGGGAGATAATTGTGGTAAAACCTCCACGCAAAGAATTTATTGGGACTTAACTGTAGGGGGATTAGTTGTATGCAGTTGACATGTGGGTTCCAGGGGCCTAAGTCTGTAACTTCGTTTTCTCCCGAGTTGGGAGAAAAGAGACTCGTGAAGCTCCAGTTTCATCCAACTGAAGTCTGTAACGGTAACGGAGAAAACTTTCTCCCAGTAACGGAGACTCTGACTCTCCTGGAGAGTATCTTTCTCCCGACTGAAGTCCGTAACGCGATTTGGAGACTCTGACGCGCCCTGGACGGGAGCTTGGGAGTCACCCGCCCGGGACCCGGCGATTCATTTTCTCCATAGGAGAAACGAGGAAAATACCAATGGCGGACCATTGTGGGCGATCGTACTGCAGTTCTAATTGTATTCTAATATGGTTTTTTACGTATTTGTGACAAAATAGAACACGAAAATGCATTCTTCAAGTTAGGCAGGCAACTTATGTAGTGTAATTTGTGACAAGAATAGAAATTTTTGTATGGCTGCATTTGCAAGGAAACTACGTGCAGTGAACTTTCATTGTGCCTCTAGTATAAGTGAACAAAATTTGTGTCCTTAGTGTACCCCTTAGTGAATTGATTGCACATAGACGATGAAGTAAAGAGTGAAGTGTGTTGTGAATGTAACATCTTCGACGAAATTATTTCGCACGTATATAATTTAGGCTACGAATCAACTGTATACATTACGATGAAAGGTATCTAACTATGTATTGCGAAGGGGATATGTTTCATATTTGAACTAGTCTTACTTAAGGGATACATCGAACGCCTGTTAATTTTCATTCGTTTGTTCGCTTCTAAGTTCTGTTTGATTTTATTACGTATTGCATCTATTTCCAATTCCCGTTGTGAGATGTGAGGTTTTGGCAATGTTTACATTTCACGCATTTCGTTGTGTTGTTGTTTGTTTTTGTTTGTTTTTGTTTTGGTCATGTTACGGTGAGAGTGATAGTGAAATTCGAAGTTTGTTGGTGTTACAATAACTGGTTTAGCAATTTGTTTCAACCTATTCATTTAATTGTCTTCGCAATGTTAATGTGAAATAACGTAATCTGATTCTAAGTCGTTAGTGATGAGTAGGAAGTGAGGTGTAAAGAATCCTTTCGAACTTCAAGGAGTGCAAATTCTTTTAGTGTGTACAAAGTGATTGGAAAACCGATTATCATGTATTATTAGTGTTACATAATGGTGTTTTATATTTATTGTGAGCCAAGATATTTATTGAAACAGTTGATTCCGAATATAATGATTATAAGTATTAAAAAGATAGAAATGTGTGCGTTGTAGTGCTATATGTGATATGATGAGCAATAAATATGTACAAGTAAGGGTAATTTTGCTTTGTTTTCTCTATATATACCTCTAGTAAACCATTTTCCCCATGTTTTCGCTATTCTACGCTGTCAGTCTTTGAAATTTTTAAAAGTAGCGAGGCAGGTTGTTGTGTTTCCTAAACTATAACATTTTGGGAGATTGTAACATATGTTACTAATTGCTGGCACGTAGGTATTTGCAAGAATAAATATGTACCATTCACACATTTATCTTAACGTTATTTTCTTTACGATTCTTTTCTGCATAGTAAAGTTTTTCAATTTTCTTTTTCCACTCCCACATTGCGTATTTCAGCTTTTCGAGGATAAATGCATGTAATACTGACGTTGATAGTTATGTTTTTCCATACTCATCATGCATTCACCAATGAAAGTAAGCATCCGAAGTGCAAAAAAATATGCCATATATATCATCAATGAATACAGCGGCCGTTTGTATACAAGATTACCTACATGTAAAACATAAAAATGCTTTGGTGTTACGCATTAGTCTCTCCTTTTTCAATGGTATAATATACTCTTTTGTGTGTACTAATGAACAAATATATCTGCGATGGATTTAAATCGATTTATCCACTATCAATTATAATTTCGATGCATCAATTTCTTTCATTTGAAAGTTTAACTTTAATGATGAACGAGTAGCCCTTATTACAGGTGAGAATCGTTTGATTTCCCTCTCGTTTTTTTATTTGAAACAAAGCTTTTCTATTGGTTCTTCACGGTATCGCCGGCTTCGGATTCAATATTTTTCATACCTACCTGCCGTTCCTGTCCGATACCGAGAATTAGAGTTTTCTCCGGTAGCGGCCAGGAACTGATGTTCTCTCCGCCAAGTTACGGACTACAGTCGGGAGAAAACTACGGGAGAGTACAGAGTCTCCGGAGAAAGGAGAATTCAAGTTACGGACTTAGGCCCCAGGGTGGCAGGGACTTCCAAGTGTTCCGTGTGCTTTACGATGCCGGTGGAATTGAATTTTTAAATCTTGCTTTATTCACCATAAAAACCTTTTCTATGGTGATGATAAACAATTTTTATTATCTACCATCGAATACCATGGCTATCATCTCGTGATTTTCAATCTGCATATTTCTAATTGAAATTATTGTCATCCATTCTGCTCCACGCCTCATCACTGATGTTATTTACAGTCTGAAATTAAAGGAACGTCAAAATTAATGCCTATGGATCACATATTTTTAAAATAATCAATTTTCCTGAGTGTCTATTCGATTTTATTGTTAGATTGCAATAATTTAAGTCAATATCTATTGGCAGTTTTATGCAGCAATTTTGCTTGAAAGAGCACATATTGCCCTTTAGACGAAATAAAACACATTGTTGGAATCTCATTGAAATACCAGTACAGGCTTCCCCCGAGTTACGTATGTCTCGACTTACGTAAATCCGTACTTACATAAGCTATAACCGTATTTCAAATGATTACGTTAATTTTCGAATGCGAGCGCGAAGAAGTAGATATTCGCTCGTACAACCTATGGTAGAAAAAAATATCGAATAGTTATTGAGTTTTTTACGTGCTAAAAATAACAAAGTGACCCATTTTTGTCATTCCTCGAAGAAATTTTCATTAATTTCTGTAGAAAAATCGCTTATAAATCCCAAGTCAGCAATCAACGTGAAAATTTGCAGTTCTAGCAATGGATGTGGTTGCGCTCATTCATGTACGATACAACTTGTTATACAGCATGCACACCCGAACTCCGACTTTTGAGTTGGCAATGAATGCCGCGAAAAAGTTAAGAAAAAGTTGACACACAATATTAATTGCGTAATTGTTTACATGTTTCTGGCGGAAAATTTTATTAAGCTGCATTTTCTCGTTCTCTCACATTGTGTGCAACTCTAAATGAATATTGCGTCATTGAAAGCTTTTCCCCACTAACTTTGTTGCACGTTCATGACGGAGTTGGCTGAATAAAAGCTCACTTTTAATTAGCTTCGTGCTTTGGAAATACTCTTCGATGTTTCCAGCGAAGTAAATATTCAAATGATGATATTTTCTCGTTATTTTATTGAGATATGAGAGAATGATAGTATGTTTCTGTGCGTGAAAGATTGAGTGTATGTGCGTGTGAATGTATCTTAGAATATAGTAATTTACTGGTATTTTTTTCTATTATTTGCTCGTAATCCTAGACACTCCTACGTGTATTAACTGTGACAGTGAAACTACCAGATTCATCGATCAACGTAATATGTAAAAGGCAGAAGATATAATGATTATAGGTAGGTAGACGATGCATTCTTTGGGCCCTTAGATTGCAGTATAACATAATGAATCAATTTAAGTATTCAGTTTAGTAATTTAGCGTTGAGATACCGTACTTTCCCAAATCCACGCGATCGGTCAACTCGGGGAATAATATTACGCATTTTGATTGGCAATGCTCGAGATGCAACTCTCAGACTATATTAATGTTTATCGATTTTGTATCTAATAACGTAAGAATACGCGATACAGTTCATGAATATCGCAGTGAATTGAATGAAACTTCACCGAGAATTTACCGCGCATTTCTCCGCTGAGAATTTCACCGCGCCGATCGTATTCTCTGATGCACAAACGCAAAGGTTCGACTTACGCAGAGTCTGCCGGAACGCATCTCTTACGTAACTCGAGGGATGCCTGTAAATATATATGTTTGTGACTAACATATGGTATGCATCGATTAACAATGATGGAAGTTTGGTAGGTCGAGTTAGTTACCGCGAGCAAAAACGTGGTAGTTGGCTAAGCTCTGAGGTCACAGTGATCTTCGCAGATGATGATGCCTTCATAAGAGCACACATGTTCTTTTGTGCCAAAATGCCATACCATCCGTGAAAACGCTGCATAATATTTGAATCCGCTCCTTGTCACCGTTCATCCAGTAATGCAGAGTGGAGCATTAGATGGAGCTATGCATAGGGAACCAATGGACTGAGCCGCATATTGCAAAGCAATGGATGGAGTCGCACAGAGTGGAGTTTTGGCTTCTCTTGAACGTTTCTTATGGAGCCATCAGAGTTGACTCTGGCCTTCACCAAGCCCAAGTGTCAAGTTTCCTCCATACACTCTGCTCAGTAGGTCTTGGATGTTGAACCTTTCGAAGCTCGGAGTAGAGCTGTAAGACAGGGTACCCTCTGCCGCCCATTGTCCATTGGTCCAGGTCTATTGGTCCAGGACTGGGCCAATAACTTTGAAATAGGGAGGTTTACTTAAAATTTTGCTGTATGGGGGTTCGTTGTATAGAGGTTTTACTATTACTATACTTACATCAATGAAAAAAGTGATATATTACTATTTTTGCAAGAGCTTCTTGGGTCTCTTCTTCATTTTCATAAATTGCTGCTTATATCTAATGTGCATGACACCCTTTTGCTATTCACTTCAGTTGCTGACAAGAAAGTGTTAATTTTAGATTACCAAAAAAGTGGGATTATTTTGCATTATGAGGTGATGATATCCTGGATTTGTGCCCACAACTAAGTGAGATGTTTAAAAAAAGTTATTTAGCAGAATAATTAACGCATCAATGACATAGGTTGAATTAAATCTTAAAATTACTTAGTGAATCAATGGGTTACTGTTCCTTGATGTTCGTATGTTATTGTGAATTGAAATTATTGCTAATTTAAACTTTCCTTTGAGTTGCTACATTAAACTTTTACTTTCATTTCAGGATTTCGACTCATGGTTTAACACAAACAGTTTCTTAGGTGATGTTACATTAGTGGAAAGGTTGCATGCCGTAAGTATTGCATATCTTAGTTGGTTGATATCTGTAATAATGTGTGTATTGAATAGATTGAGTGGAAAGTCAATGCTTACAATGACTTTATATTCAATAAGTTGGGCCCTCATGTTTTTTTTTATTTTCTAGGTTCTTAGGCCTTTCTTGCTAAGACGTTTGAAATCTGACGTGGAAAAGAAGTTGCCTCCAAAAAAGGAAGTTAAAGTGTATGTTGGGCTAAGCAAAATGCAGAGAGAATGGTAAGTGCTAGCTGTTTTGCTTTTATTTTGAGGAGTACATAATATATTTCGTCTGCAAAAATCTTTCAGAGTTTTTAGTTCCAGTAAATTTGCATAAGTCTTTCTTGTCTGTGGAATTTAATTATTTGATCTCTAATTTTGTGCTTTTACTTTTAGGTACACTAAAGTATTGATGAAGGACATAGATGTTGTGAATGGAGCTGGAAAAATTGAAAAGATGCGTCTTCAGAACATTCTCATGCAACTTAGAAAGTGTTGCAACCACCCTTATCTCTTTGACGGTGCAGAACCTGGCCCACCATACACTACTGATGAGCATTTGGTAAGGAATGATGCTTTGTTTTCACTATAGATATTATTTTGAGTAGTGATGGGTCGATTCAAAATTTTATCGATTCCGATTCTGACATTTCGATTCCGATTCTACCGATACCGATTCCATCGATTCTGATGCCATAGGCTCCAAGAAAAATATCACTTAATTCCAGGCAACAAGAAAACCACTTTAAAAAATATTACTCTGTGAAAGAGTCAGTCAAACAAAAGCATCTTTCATATCATCTCTATGTAATTAAAATATAATAGCTAAATTTCAAAACAGAACATACCTGAAAAGTGGTGTTACATGATAGGTATTACTTTAGAATATTAGCATTCGTGTTTAAATTGAAAATAAAAGTATCTCCGTTAATATCTATCATTTATTGATAATATCTTATCATTATCAATAATGTCTCACAAATTTAGTCTCCTTTTACAGAATTTAAATTTTTGCTCAGAAAGCAAAGCATCTTCACTCTGTCAGGATAAAGCCTGTTGCATTTTGCATCACATATTTTTCCTGCAGAACTAAATGTCTTTCACTGAACACAGTGGATGGCGGTATGGCAAGAAACCTCTTCGCTAATACTTTCATACTTGGGTAGGAGATAAAAGACTTTCAGTATTTCCCAGGGAAGGAATTTGGTGGTGCATTCATCTATGATAAATAAGCTACCACTTCAGCTTCAACAGTGTTTGCTATGGTGACTTTGGGTACTTTTCCAAATGCATCACTGTATCTTGACTATGTACGTGTCACAGGCTCCCTAGTCTGCATTTGCTCCTTCGGAATATAAAAGGGATTTCCAAGTAGCACTTTTTGATCTCAAGTCGAGTTGAAAATTACTCCCAAGTATCGAGTCGAGTATGATAATTTCTGAACCAGGCAATACAGCAATGCATACTACAATATATTCTACCACAATTTTCTATGATGAATGTCTAGCCTAATGTAAGAAGGAAAATATAATGAGGATCGTTGATAGTTATTGCCAGAAGTAGGAGATGAATGAAAATTAATGTGTCTTCAACTATTCCATAGGGAAAATTGAAATTAATTAACCCCAAGTAATATGTAGACCATATATATGTATCCAAACTACAATCGAGAGCCCTGAGTATAGTAATTTTCACAGCTATAATAAAGATTACATACTAAGTATATGAATCGTGTGATATTTGGCCCTTTCAAATTCTCAAGCAGAAAATCCAATTATTCTACATGCTCAGCCACCAGGTTTTGACATCTCCATGTTACAATATTACTGCCTGCAGAAAATTGGCTTTCGCTACACACTTGTGTGACTGGGCAAGTACTTTCCTACCAAAATTGCAAGATTTTGGAGACTTTGGAATTTTTATTAAAAATTATATCAACGATTTATTTAGACCTTGAATCTTCATGGAATTCAAGAGGACAAAGCGAACGAACTATAGAACTAAACTTTAGTTTTGTAGAGGCAAAAAAATTCTATACTTCTCACGTCATTTAATCAGCGTTAAAATCTCTTGCTTTTTTTAAGTTCAAGAAAGAAACTAAACGCTACAAATGAATATCACATCGGACGGACGCAGTAATAAAAAAAGCTAAAAGATGCCTTGTGATATGAAAACTCCCCCTTCCGCGCGACTCATCTCGGCGAAGGTGGAAAAGGAAAAAGGGTATCAGTTGTTGCCTTTCATGGAAACAGTTCAGTTTTCTCTCTCTTAAGCATGCTGACTTAATTTATTCACTTTACTTCAATACCCGAGCCATATTTCTTATGTGTGGGATGGTTCCGAAAAATATCCAATCCTTAATATTTTCTTTCGAGTAATGCGCTAAATGGCGTAGTCGATCTATACATAATCCTTTTTAACATCCTCATTTTAGTGTTTTAAGTCAATTGAGACGATTATCCATGCTTTACATGACGATTTTCAAGACTAATGTTTTTAAAAACTTGAAAAATCGGCCTGTTACCGAGCCTCAGAGGTCCGCGGCGTGTAGGTCAGCCTTGACGTGCGATTGAAAAATCGCTCTTATTTCCTTCATCGCAAACTTTTTTCCAAGATTTCTACTTAGTAATCTTTAGAAATCTCTACTTTATATTGTGGTTCAAATTTTCCGAGTTATATTTTTCGTAAACGAAAGATAATGTCTACTTTATGTCAAATTTCACGTGAAAAATGGGTCGGCTATTTTGCGTTGTAAAACCAGACAGATGAGAGCCAAAATCTTCAAAAGTCATTGAAAATATAGGAAAAGCACCAGGTCAAAGGAATATTGCGTTTTTTTATTCCATAAAACTCATACCAACACAAAACCACCTTGATAAATTCAAAGATTTTTTGAGGAAAAACGATATCTCGCGTGGCATTGAAAAATTGATCATTTTTGGGACACTGTATCTCACTAAAGGGTCGTATTTATGTAAAACGGCATATAAATCTATATCCGGTAATAATTTACGCTATTTTCGCTAAGTATTTACGCTAAGTTTCAAGTCTCTATCCCCAAAAAGGTCATTTTGGACTTCATTCCAGCTTTTTCCGATTTCGGACCAGTGCGTGCCAGGTAGGAAGACGATCGGCTGCCGTAAAGGTATTCGGCACCCATGTCGACAACTATAGTGTAATTGGCAAGCTGAAACTACCAGGCCAAGGCATTAGAATGACTTATCGGCTTTAAAAACTGCATTATTACATGAGTTTCATGATAGCGCTTCCTGTCGGCAGAGCGCTGGACCTACTAGACTCGAAAGCTCTGTAACCTTAACTACTCGACTCGACATTCGTAATGCTACTCGAAACGCTCGAGTCGAGTACCAACGACTCGACTTGAATTTTCGAGTACTCGCACATCCCTAGAAGATATGTGTTTTGTTATCAAGATTACGTGGCGCAAAAATTGAAATGACTGTTGGAAACGCGGTCGTATATTTTGTGGTTTGAAGTACTAATGTACATAATCGGAATCGATTTTTCACCTTTGCAAGTACTCGTTTTCGATTCTGGTTCTTGGTCGAGAATTGAACCGACCCATCACTAATTTTGAGTTATTTTATCAAACATGTCAATGGTGACATAGTCCATAAATTAAAAGTGAATAATCTTATTACTCATTGAATTCTATAGAAACTTAAGTTACCGTCATCAGCCCTTTTCTCATAAAGCAACTCGTGGGGCTGTATGAAGTTGTGCTACCCACAGTGCACTTGAAGAAGTTTTATTTACAATACCTTATTCTTTGAATTATATGAAATTTAAATTAATTATTTAGTTTTTTCAATCCTTCTGCAATGCTAAAACAGAGATGTAGATATAATATCTTCCTAGCAGCTAAGTAAGAAAACTAATACTTTCTGACTGTAGCTATGTATCAGGGGTTGTTGATGATAAATAAACCTCTTTTTGGGGTGTTTTCCTTGTATTTCTTATCAGTTTCACTGGCGTTCCCCTCTCGTGCTGGAAGATTCTTCAGTGTGTATTAGTTATTAGTAGTACAGTGAGTCCTCGTTTAACGTCACTTACCGTTCCTGAAAGATGTGACGATAAACGAAATGACGTTAATCGAAACATAATATCCCATAAGAAACAATGTAAAAAGTGAATATCGGCTCCTAGACCTCACAATTCCTACGCGAAAAAATTTTAGCGTATCATATCTGGGGCATTTTTTACGATGGGAATGCCAAGCTACGGCATAAATACGAGTTCCTGTCTTCATCGACGACAATAGCAGCACTGACGTAAATCCTTATCCATTTTTGTATCTTCCCGCATTAGCTTTTCGGCTTCGCTATGGTGGTCGCCCGGGCGAGCGTCGCCTGTAGGGGCTTTCTCTAACTCGATAGCAAGTCTTATCGACGTTGCTGCGTCGTTAGCTTATCGAAAATCTTCACTAACGACAATTGGTTTTCTCTACGCTCGCTTAACGATATTTTCTCGATAGCACTAACGAAAAATGCCGATAGCTTATCGGGGGACTTGGGAGCCCGTCTTAAGCTTATCGACGCCCGCTATAATGTTTTTAGGTATCGGTTGCTCAGTGCGTGGTAAAGTTATGATTCTGCTACCACAAAGGGATAAAGGTATTTTTACTTCAAAAATTATAGATACACTTTTGCAAAGGAGATGGAAAGCATTAAAACGTTTTGCAGCAATCAATGATTATAAAAAGTGGCAACAGAGACATTAGTTTTTGCTGGGGAGTGAACATGTTGTTTGAAGTAGATTTAAGAAAGTTATTTACCTTGTGAAAATAACATTTACACATTCCAATTATAGTGCTCCGATTATTTTCAGTCGATAGTTTATTTAGGCTCGATTGATCGGTCTTAACTTTTTAGGTAGGGATCTAATCACATCTTGAGGAGAGAGCAAATGTAATTAAGCATCTAGTGCAGAGAAGACGACTTAGGAATGTTCAGAATCCTGATTTTCGCCGAATTTTTAATTCAAAACAACCTTTTGAATAACCCCCGATGTGGCCGTAACACTGACGGGTTTTTTGACGCCTTTTTTTGGCTGGCTAAAGCCACCGTTCACGAAAATAATTACGGTTTCCCTCATTTACTCAGAACTCATTAGTCGTCACTTTTAACTTTTGCAATGCTGTTAAACTAAGTCCCAACGAAAAATATGCCTGTGTTTTGATGGGTACATGCATACACTTATTTTAGTATCATTTTCAGCTGCTGATTGCAGTGATTTCCTATGCCTTATTGTGGCTACCAACAATAAACATTTGCTACGCTTTGCTTTTGTGTGAATTTAATCAGTGATTCGATGCCTCAACATGGTGGGCGACTATGAATATATTCATATTACTTCCTTAAATGCACATTTTTTTCTATGTTTACTTTATTGTGCTTATCTTTGCTTTGCGTAGAATATAATTATAAGTAATAACAACACCAACAACGACATTAACACTTCCGTAATCTTTACTCAAGAAATTGACACTAAAAAGCGTTAAGTATGTGACACGAGCTCACAATCACAACACTCACGATGATTCCTTCCATGACATCCGCGTAATCTCGGTATTTGTTATCAAAGAATTGATTTAAAGCATCTAAAAATATGATGAAAGCGTCAATAAGTTTTTCTAATTGAATAACTACCGCTGTGGAAGTTGTGGACTTAAAGCGGAAATGAGGCAAACGATGTAAACAATCCGTGGCTGAAGATGTACTCCGAAATTTACATTGTTACAATACTAATAAAAATAATTTTGTTACTACTATAATCACGAGAGTGAAATTATTATAGGCGTAGGTGAACGAGTAAGTAGCAGAGAAAGTCCTCTTCAAGATAATTATACTTGAACATTAGGATACATAGTGCACCAAAAGTAGCCGATATTCTTCTATAGACGACTGTTGAATCCTTGAATATACACGCTTATTTACACTAGTTTCCCCCTTATTTTATTTTTTTCTTCATGGAAATATATTACGACACATTATAAAAACAGTAAATGAATCCACTACTAAAATGATACTCATCAGTTTTCTCCATCATTTATTATTCTTTTCCAAATCGACCGGTGCGTTCTTTAGCAGATTCTTGTTTATTTATGGTGACTATTTATCGTTTATTAGTTACCGTGGTTACCGTAGTTAGGCACTGCTTCTTAATGGTACCGAACGAATAAATCTAGGCATGTGATTGGTTGAAAATTCTAGCCTCACTCGCAGGCGCCGACGGTGTATTGTTTGCTATCGACGAACCGTGGTCTTGTTTTGCAACGACGAGCTGTCGTTAAGGTGAGATACAGAAACACACTTTCGATAAGAGGGTGTCGTTGCAAGAGAGGACTTTCGTTAACAACCCGTTAACAACAAAACGTTAACGAGTTAGAGAAAGCCCCTACTGGGCATCATCATCGCTGAAACATCGTCGCAGTTACAGGAACCAAAATTATTGTGAACACGGCGAAAAACTCCGAGTTCTACACGGAAAAATTCCTTGAAATCACTTTTTAGGTTCCTGAAAACCATTATGTCAAGTAAAACCTTGCGCACCTATCTAAGAATTCATTTTGCAGAAAATTTGCTAAAACCGTGATCGCAATTAACAATAAACACACCGTTTTTTACTTCGTTTAGACTGACTGTATTACCGCCCACAAAACGAACAACCTGCAACGCCCGCTGCTTCGCGTTTTTTTCTCGCGCGAAATTTAAAAGCCTTGACATTATTGCGAAGCGAAGGCGCAATAAACGAATGATGGTCTCAAAATTTTCGTGACGTTATCGCGAAATGATGTTAAACGGGGTGACGTAGAACGAGGACTCACTGTAGTGCATTTCGTATGCGGAAATTAGAAAATAGCAGTTTGTTTTTGTACAATTATTTTCATTGCTAAAATGAAAATAATGAACATGGAGTGCAAAAATTTTTTAAGGGACTCTCAACATGGAAGAATTTCCCTCCACAAGGCTCTGGCGCGAAAGGATGAACGTTATTTTATTTTTTATTCAATCTGGTCAAAATTCCATGCTTATTCCCCAGCAAACTTCCATTCCACATGCAAAATTCCACTCTTATGTGCTGAAATAAGTGAAATTGTAGGTTATTTTTTAGGGAAAATGTTTCTCACTGTTTCCAAACTTACGTTTTGAGTCTTATTTATGCTGTGTATTTTTAGGTGTACAACTGTGGTAAGATGGTTATATTGGACAAGCTGCTGCCGAAGCTGAAGCAACAAGATTCTCGTGTGCTAGTTTTCAGTCAAATGACAAGAATGATGGATATTTTAGAAGACTATTGTTTGTGGAGAGGTTATTCAGTAAGTATTAGTCACCCCATTATGTATAGTTCTGGCTCATTTTGTGTTACTATTTTTCATTGTTATTGTCAATATTTTGTCATATCTTGCATAAAAAACAACGATATTTCCTTAAATAATCGAGAAAATTTGGTACCATTCACTCAATTTGAGCTTTAATTACAGATATCAATTTCAGTTCCGACTAAAACTTTGTTGGTTGTGGTAGTTAAGATCGTATGATTACCCATTAAACATTTATATATTGGCTTTTTTTAGTATCTCTGGATGGAATGAATGGGAGATTTTCAAAATGAACTTTTGTAATATTGCCATTTTTTACAATAATTTCTTAAGATATTAATAGTTACAAAAACTACAAAGAATTATGAAATGAAAAAAATCTTGCATTCCCAGAGAGCAATGAGTCCTCCCAATGGGTTACACAGTAAATGTAATGAATGGAGAGCTGGATTAAGCCAATCTTAGGATTGTTTTCCAGTGATGATGATGACTCAATATTGTGAATCCAGATGTACTTTATGTTGTATAGATAAATTTTGCATTATGTATGCTCATGGTTGCCATCATATTGATCATGTTTATGGAGTAAATTAGTGTCTTGTAATTGTAATGAAATGTAATTGAAGCTGAAATTGAATGTTTTACGATTGCTTTGATACTTTTAATGTCTGTTTTTTTATGGCTAATTATAGCAGTGAAGATTTCTTGGGTTTCACATTAGGTAAGAGTGTCCATTTTTCATTCCAAAATTTTTAAGGTTGACTTGCCTATCATCCTCAGGGATTCTGGAATTCAATGCCTTTCAGTTCCTGGGATTCCTTAATACCGGAGGATGATAGGCTAGTCTGTCATCAAAACGTTGGAGGGAGAAGCAGGAAGTCTCACCAGATGTGATCGCAAGAAATCCTCACTATTTAATTAATTCCCTGCCTTCAAGGTCAATATAATTATTGATTTAGAGTCTGTATGCAATTAAAATTCTTTAGATTTGAGGAAATCCATCACCTGATCATCTGTGGTGAACATACTCGTAAATACTTTGACATGATTAAAACAGTATGCTTTCAGGTGATATAAAGCCTTTTTTGCTGCTCTTTTTGAGAGCTCTTTATTTCATGAAACACTAATTTCATTTAAATTTCTTTTTTAGTATTGCAGGTTAGATGGACAGACACCTCATGAGGACAGACAACGGCAGATTAATGAATACAATGCCCCAGGCTCTGACAAATTTGTATTCATGCTGTCTACTCGTGCTGGAGGTTTGGGTATCAATTTGGCAACTGCAGATGTTGTGATTCTGTTTGATTCAGATTGGAATCCACAGATGGATCTTCAAGCAATGGTGAGTTTTCGAGGATCTTTGTATTTATGGATGAGAGTGTATTAGCCATTTGGCAGTCTTTTCTCAGATGGTCATTGTGTATTGATGTTGTGGGTCTATTTATGTACCTTACATACATTCTTAGATATTTTGCAAACGATCCCAGTTAATTGCTAGATTATTATTATTTGGTTTAGTTATATCTTTAACCAATGTAGTCCTTGCTTAATGTTAAAATGTGTATACTCTGAGACCTGATTAATTGAACGTTTTTATAATTCTCTTTAAGTGAAGCTTAAACTTAAAATCAATTTTTTTCTCCCTGTCCTCATTTCATGCCATAATGCAATTACATAAATATGTTTGTAGTTTCATTAGATTTTTCTGCTGTGTGTGACCAAAGAATTGGAATTTCAAAGGCATTACGAGAGTATGATTTACATGGGTGCATTACTGAGGTTTCAAGCTAGTGGAAGGTCAAAGTTTACTTTGGCCATTGGCGAGTTAGTTTAATTTAGTCATCATCTGCCTCAAGTTTCATCCAAATTTGGGTTCATTTTAGGATTCGATGGATATTTCTCTAGTTATGGTGTGTTCTGTTGACTTTCAGCTCATTTTCAGTTGAGTTCACTTCTAAATCTCATAATTCATTTCTACAGGATCGTGCTCATCGTATTGGACAGCTTAAACAAGTTCGTGTATTTCGATTTATCACTGAGAACACAGTTGAAGAGAAGATTGTTGAAAGGGCTGAGGTGAAATTAAGGCTGGACAAGCTTGTTATTCAGCAAGGTAGGTGTTGATCCAAGACATATATGCATATATGTATTTTAAGGTTACGAATATTTATATAATGTTTTAAATTTCTAGGTCGTCTTGTTGACAGCAAGTCAAATCAGCTTAATAAGGATGAAATGTTGAGCATGATTAGGCATGGTGCTAATCATGTGTTTGCTTCCAAAGAATCGGCAATCACTGATGAGGACATAGACACCATATTGGAGAAGGGCGAAGCCAAGGTAGGTTATCTAACCTTCTTTATCTAGTTCATCATCACTTAGAATAATTAAATGTTTTTGGTTAGTAGTTGATCAGCTCTTGCATGCAATTGTCTTAAAAATGATGAATGTTATGCTTCTTCATAATGTCTAGTTTGTGTACCATTGTATTTGATGTTTCTTACCCTTAATATAATTATAACTTATTGCTATTCTCTTTGAATTTTTTAATGTACTTGTTTGTTCTCATTTGAGAAGCACAACATTTTCTGTTTGGGAAAATATTTAAATAAGAGCTTTTTGTTGTCATGACAAAATTCTGATAATACCACACATTAGTTCATCACTTAGACTGCTTTCAGGCATTACAAATTTTGGCCATGCAACATCGTTGGCATATAGCTATGCCTTAAAGTAATTTTGGGCCTTATTGGGTGCCTTCAGATTCATGGAATCGTAGCGTCTAGGTTCTTTGTTTTGATGCTTTGATCGTCAGTCCCTATTCCAATTTGGGACAAGTCTGTGCTGTATGCACCGTGAGGTGTAAATGGCCCCAAGCCTCTTTGTTGATTCCGCGGAATGTTCAACGGTATTACCATGGCATCACAGCATGGAAGATGATGCTCTGCTAAATATTGGATTATCTGAAAGCAGCCATAGTGTTACCCAGCTAAGAACTGAGCCACAATCAGTAAAAACTTTTTCTTTTTTAGACCGATGAAATGAGGAAGAAGCTGGGAGCTTTAGGGGAATCCACTCTAAGAAATTTCACTGTTGATGCACCAACTGAATCAGTGTATCAGTTTGAAGGAGAGGATTATAGGTAATACTTTTTAAAGTTTTCAATCATTTTATTCCTTATACTTTGGTTTTCATGCATTTTATGAGCTTTGTATTTCAGTAATTTGTGTACCAATCATCGGGTAGCAGGATGAGAATTTTTATCATGCTTTGTATTTTTTACATTAATAGAGAAAAACAGAAGATACTGGGAATTGGCAGCTGGATTGAACCTCCAAAGCGTGAAAGGAAAGCCAACTATGCAGTTGATGCTTACTTCCGAGAAGCCCTGAGAGTTTCTGAGCCAAAGGCACCAAAGGTGAGTGTGATATGTTATTGGTTTTCTAATGTATTAAGTGGTACGTAGTTATTTGGCATGCTATTGGATTTTTATTTGGAGTAGATGCCTAGAAGAGGCCGATTGCAGTTAAGTCCCCTACAGATGAAAAGCATTCATAAGACAGTGGAATTCCACAATTAACACCCAACAACTACCAGCATTATTGGTTCAGACTGGTAGAAACACTATGCCATGAAATGTGGTTAAATTTCATGTTGGTTCAAATGTTACAGCATAATTCTTTCTGGGTCACCTAATTTTGCCTAATCATTGTTAGAGGCACCAAATTTACATGTATAGAAAAAAGAATTAGTTCAGTTAAACTCTTTTTCTTAGCAAAATTGTCATATAGCACAGTGGAACCTTGATCTATCGTTTTTCCTGGGGATGGTCGAAAAAAACGATGAATGCAGGAAAACGATCAATGCAAGAATTTTTTACATTGCCTGTATGGAGCTTTATTTGGGACCAGGAATGGCAAATGATAAATGTGGGGAAACGATCAATGCGGGAACGATAGATAAGGGTTGACTGTAGATAGCAATGTCCCGTTATCTTTGACCACAACTTAGTTTTAGCGGAAAGGCTTGTGCATTCCTTTGACCCCTTGAGCTGCACTGGTGGGAGTAGTTCTCAATTATTCCCGGTTGGCAAACTCAAGCCATATTGATTGAAGGATAGGAGCCGGACAAAAGGTAGTCCATATGATGGTGTCAAGTAAAGAACACTGCAGGGATGGACATGGGAAACCTTGCCAACTATCCTAACCCTGATAAGATGTTGTACTGTCAAATGAGCTTCGGATGGAATAGCGGGGCCCATCCCATAAAAACAGGTGTCAACACTGGCAGCAATGTCGGCAAGGTCCTCAGGGTCATCAGCATGCGAAATCCTTGCGGAGACTCATCATTATCATGAGGAGCAGAATACAAGATAGAGGAAAGAAAAACAAATTAGATGAAGAAGATGAAGGCAGTAATAAATGTTTGGAGGGTAAGCTTGAAAATATTAACGAGGAAATGGAAAAAGGGAGAGTAGATATTTTGGGGCCATGTTACATGAGATGATGCATAGCAGGGACTACTGGTGTGATGCGGAAAGGGTTATATATAGTCAGGTATGGAGTAAAGTCAATCAATGGTAGCCGTAGTATTGAACAGGAAGCTGGGTAAGAGGGTGATAGGCATGAAGCAGGTAAGCCATTGGATTCTGGTGGTAGAAATTGAGGTTTTGGGATGGTGTGAAAAACTCACGCAGCTACATAGGCAAATGCACACACTGTCAGAGGTTTTCCTTTCGGTTGAGTTTTTCTTTTGAATATCAAAAACGGTGGTAGTTTTGTGCCATTAGTACAATATGCTCGAACTACTGTGTAGTGGTTTTTTTCACGTCTGGTGGTTTTTATAGAAATTGATGTAGATCCTTTGAGACTTGGATGGTGCATCAAATGTTAGTGGGATTTCGTCCATATTTTTTATTTGGCCCATTTCAAAACCTGTTTTCTTTTGTGCATTTATTAAAAATCCATGAAGTGCTACATAGTATCATTTCTTCATAATCTGCTGGCATTTTATATGCAATGGTTGTTTTAGTGAACGTTGATAAGCCATGCCTTTTGATGAACCTGTTTCATCAGCCTTCAGATCCTGAAAAGTTGTGAATCCATCTTTTTTCCGCAAATGCCCTAGTCTCATTAATTATCGTTTGGTGGAAACACTTATCCCCAAATTCCTCGTATATACCATCCATATTTTATGGCATTCTCAAGTTCAGGCCAACATGGAACGGAGCATTGAAGATTGTGATTTTTGTTTTTTAGTGGTCTTCAGTTGATCTTCATGTGGAAGCCAGGCAGGTATCATGTTGTGCAAACAAATGAATGTGTGATTCTATTCTTGCCTGAAAGAAAATAAAATATTTTTCGTTCAGTCATTCATGGAGCTTGATACTTAGCGTGATACTATTTTCCGTATGCAACGGGTCACATGAAAGATGACACGGAGTTAGTACAAGTAAATGTACCATGTAAAATGGCCTTTGAAGTGGTGGGAGCAGTCCATTGCTCAACATGTTTACATTAGCATGATCCAGTAGTGGGTCACACCTGACTTCCTCCCTGTGCGTTGGCAAATTTTTTGTCTTTCTCTTCATTTTGGTGGTGTCACCATTTAGTAAATGAGAAGGTAGAGACATAAAATTTACAGTGTTTCTGCTATGTAATGTATATGGTGTAACTGGAAGTTAAGTGTGACTCACTGGTGGGTCACGCTGCTCAGAACTAACCTCGTTTAACTCAGGGGCAAGTGTAACCCATCAATGGGTTACACTCTTGCCAGACCTAGGGGTGCCATGCAAAGTGGCAGACCTTATGTAACTTTGCTCACCACTTATGATCAGAGAAAACCCATCAGTGTGCAATTTTTTGTTTAACTCTTTCATTAGGTGTGTTACATACCCAACACCCTTATATCTCTTTGGAATAGAATTTTATATTTAAAGTTGAAAAAAAAAATGGTTGGCTCTCTCTAAGGGCCGTATTCTTAGTCGACCCTGTAGGGTCAACCGACCCTGGATACGTCATCAGCCCCTACATAAACCGATCTCGCCCTACGTACGCCAAATCAAGCCTTACATATGGCCGTTTTTAGAACTAAACGGGCCCTACTTGATGTAGGGTACCCGAACCAAACCTACATCCTACAAAAACATGGCGGCCAAATATCGTCTGCTGATCACTTCCATTAAAGAATCTACGTTACATTGGAAATTAATGGAGACGACCTCACACAAGCCATTTTAAAATGTACAGTAACCAAGCCTAAAGGTAATAATACTACCACTTTATAGCCACCAAGTTAAATAAATTATAAAATTGACTGGACTAATAAGAACAATATAGCGGTATACAAGCACCTTGTTCCTACGAATATATAATAATATTTTTCACGTTTGGCACTTGGTATACTTTTGGGAAACCAATACTTCGTTTACGTATAACCATAGAAAACGTATTTTCCTGCCACTATTTGCCACATAATGAACTTAACTACGGAAGGTAAAAACGAATGACGAACCTTGATGATGCAACGTAAGTTCCCACGTCAATGATCATATTTGCTCCGTACTTATTACTATCTTGTACAGACAGCTTTTGAAGTAATTAGAAGACAATAAGGTTCTACTTTTGGCTCGATATGAGTGTATTTGTAGCGATAATTAAGGTACCGACACGACCTGGCTGACGACACCGATTGTCTATTTACCTTGAGCAGTTGCATTAACAGTACGCCCGAAAATTATCGGACGTCTTTTCTTAGTTTCATAGTCAATTCCCTTTACACCTTCAGAGTGGAAAATTGGTGCTGCGCCATCATATACGTCATCTCAGAGAACTTGACAATGGAATCACCCCCCACAACTTATGTAGGGTCGACTGAGAAACGCATGTAGGGGCCTTTTGTTATGTAGGGACGGATGTGTAGGATCTACTAAGAATACAGCCCTAACACTCAGTCTGAAGGTCATTTTACATGGGATATGTAATTGTGCAGGTTAGGACTACATTTCTTTCTCAGTACGGCATGGAACTGCACGAATGTGTGAAAAAAATCAGAATGGGCTATTTTGCCATCTCGCGTCCGTGAATTCATGCATGTGTTCTTGCAATTCACTCCTTTTCACAATGAAATTTTGATCCTTCGTACGTACGTCAGATTGCACAATGACGTGTCCCTTGTAAAACGGCCATAATGCTTAATTTTTGAAATCCCAGAAATTAGCTGTGCCAAATACTGGCAGATGAAACGAGTCCTCGGGGTGGGCTTGCTAGGTTGCAATCTTGAGGGCAGGGTCTATAAGCCTTTGCTTTTCACCCTTGCACCTCGGTAGGGGAAGGAAGAAAGATAGGAGGTGCCGCCACGATGAGAGCCCGATGATGCCGCTAGGAAAAGGATAGGGATGGAAGGTAGGGGATAGGGACAAACGTGTGCTGCCTAAAGACGACAGGTCCCCACTACTTGCGAAACCATTACTTAATTTGCCAACGAAATTAGAAGATTATTCTGTAATGAGAAGAATCCATCGATCATTTTGTTGGATTGCCAAGTACAGGCAGTGTCTCATTCTTGTGGCACTGTCCTGGGAAGGCCTCAAAAGTTAAGGGCCTATAGCAAGGGCTGATCCAGGATTTTTGTCTAGGGGGGGGGGGGGCATTAGAGTCTGACAGGCAAACGGTCTTTTCGTATTTGGGATTGAGCACAATTTGCAACAATTACTCTACGAAATATACTTTTAAATTTAATATAAAAGTTATTAATATGTATGTATTTATAACTTTAATATCTTAGTACAATTTTTTTAAATATTCATATTAAAAATCTCGTCTACCTTTTGAGCGTCTTCGGGGGGCACGAGCTCCCCCTAAATCCGCATATGGCCTATAGCATAGTCCCTAGCCGCCGTGGGTCCAAACGGTGGAGCCCCCCAGTTTCCTCCACTTTCCATCCACTCGCTCGTATCGGTGGAAGGCCCACGAAAGGAGCACCACCGCTAGGCAGTGTTCAGAAGTTGAACCTAACCGTGACGCGCCGTTGGGTCTCTCGTCCAGTGTGAACCCGGGAAGGGAGATTCAACTTCGCAGCGAGCGTGTTAAAATGCGTAAAAGTTTCAAATTCTCAAAATATTTCGGACTTAACCCTCAGAACTACTGTCATTCACCCTGAAAATTTTAAGAAAATAGCTTATGCTTTAGGAAAGTAATTCATCAGGAAATCAAGACAAATAAAGACTTAACTGTTTAGAAATATTGGGGGAAGTTTCCATTACTATGAGATATGTACTTTATGAGGTATCTTTGGAAAAAAATACTCCCTGACAAACACGGTAAGGTGGCTTGCTGTGTATCGCGTAGATATAAATGAATTTTTATCTGTACTCGGGAGAACGATTTACACCCTCGAAATTTTACGATTATGCTTATTTTTTTATCTCGCGTTGTTTTTGCCTCTGTTCCTCTCGAAATATGACGGAAAGGTTACGAAATTCTGGAAAATGTTCGACCGTTTCAAGAATTTTCTCCATATTCTTATTATGAAATTGTAGTCAATCTGGAGGTTAGGATCGTCATTTTATGTAACGGAAAACCCCATTCCACCCCGTTCGTTTCTGGAGGCGTGACTTTGCTCTGCTTTATTCGCATTTCAGCTTCAGACAGATCGCCCGCTTTTTGTTTCACTTATGATCAGGACGATATGTATGTACGGCCGCGACCATATTCATAAAATAACTCGTGTAGTCTCGGCCGGCCGTGACTGTACGAATTATTTATGCTGACAGCGAAGATGTGTCTGAAGATGAAGCGAAGCCACGCTCAGTACTAGGAAATGTTTACGTTACTAGTAATACGCGCTCCCGCATGAGTGAACGTGTACTTATGGATCATGGCGTGAAAGGCGCGTCCCCGTGAAGAATCGTGAGGTTTTTCCCCCAGCGGTGTCCGGAAAATTTTGCGTCATGCTCTCTGTCTGGCGGTCAAGGTCAAGGGATGCATTGAAAAGGACGGCGGCGAGAGTGAGAGAAGCTAAGCAAATAGCCGAGATATGGGGAGTGAATCACCGAAGATCCCTTTGGTTTCCCCGGAGTTCGACGATCACCGTGAGGCGAATGATGACTTGAACAGGTGCTAACGAAAGACTGCAATTCCGGACGAAATGGCAATCCCCGGGTTTTGGCATTGACGTACACGTCTTTGCTAATAAGAAGCGCCAGTCAGTTTTTTAGGACATTAAATGCAATGTTAATCGTTTTAGTTTACTGGCGTGGGTATTTTTTTCAATGAATAATTGATTGTTTGAGGCGTAACTTTGTGAAATATTTACTTTTAATTTTAACAATTAATAATTCTTCGTACTTATTAATATGTTAAAAAAACAACAGGTGGTAACTATGCTTATAGTTAAAAGCTTTTACATTTTATTAAGAAATTTAAACCAAAACGCCAATAAAATAATACCGATTTCAGGGTAAAATAAAACCTCTTTTATGAAAACATATCACCACTTTTGGCTTTAAATAACACCACTTTTTTCATCTATACGGCATGTATTGCCTACCCATGATGTATGTATCTTAGTCTCTGGTCACCAGGAAGAAGTCTGGTGGGTCATCCCTTGATGAAGATCCCTTTTAAGTTAATAAATATTATCCTAGGCTATAACAGCTATTGACATAGATTTTGAGGGAGATTCCCCTGTATTCACCAATGATTGTAAATTATTATGTGTCATATACGTTACTTATCATTCTAGAAAAAGTCCTCTTTGAACTAACTTAAAATTTTTGCTTTTTGTTGCCAACTGCTTGGCTGTGATGTAGCTGGTAGGTCTGCATGTGTACGACAAGTGAGAAATTTTTGCATAGTTAAACTGGGACTCTTCATGAAATATTGCCATCAATTTCATACTTTAGTTGAATGGTTGACTGGACTACTTCCTGAAATGTTAGCCCTCCTGTTTTCATTATTTTCCCATTACTTGGATTTTTTCCAAGGACTAAGTTCATCAATATTGATAATAATAGTTCCCTCCTCATTTTTCTCTAGGCCCCAAGACCTCCCAAGCAACCAATTGTGCAGGACTTCCAGTTCTTTCCACCTCGTCTCTTTGAGCTGCTAGATCAGGAGATATACTACTATCGTAAAACAGTGGGTTATAAGGTGAGTGTTGCACTGTGTTGTTTTGGTTGTGCAATAAGGGAGTTGATTGTTTCTCTGTAAATTATTGTTAATTTTTTATGATCATATCGTAATAATCTGTCATATTGGACCAAATTGACAGTATTTGCATGTTGTGGCTGAGTAATAAAACTTAATTATTCCTTCAGGGTAGTAATTCATTACCATAAAGTATAAAAGAATATTCAATTTGTTAATTTTTTTTGGAGTTGTGGATATTCTCCTTTGGGTCTTTGGTTAAGTTGTATTCAATTTCTCATGATCTCATATCTGTAGAATATTGATGTATTCTTGCTATTATATTATATTTTGAATTATCATATGTCTAGGTACCGAAAAATCCAGAACTTGGCAGTGATGCATCTCGAATTCAAAAAGAAGAGCAGCGTAAAATCGATGATGCCCAACAGTTATCTGAAGATGAACATGCAGAAAAAGAGAAGCTTTTAACTCAGGTGGGCATAAAACTACATGTGTTAGACTTTGTACTGTAATCTCCTTTGTTCAAGGTTGTGACTTTGGCGCAGAATTCATGTACCATAAATGCTGCATTAATGTGTGTGGTATGGGCTTTTGTGTTATTCTCTTGCAAATCTCAACCTAATATCTTTAAAAAGCTCTGTCTTCCCATAATAGTTTTCATTTAATCCCTTGGCTTTTCTTTGTATTTCATTTAGTTTTCTGATCCAATTCGTTTAGTGTATCTGGTCCAATTCCAAAATGGTTGCTGCCTTCATGTTAATGCCCGACTTGTGCTAATTCTAGTTTGAGCTTTTCTTTCACTTTTTATCGCATTTCTTTCTTACTATACTTAAAAAATCCTACTTTCTATTGGGCTATGCTGAAATTGTTTGTAACTCATATGTGTTTCAGATAACAGGTTTGAATTCATTTTATTTCTCAGATATTTGAAATTATCTAATCCCTCTATAAGCATTACCTCCTCTTATATGCTTGGTAATGGTGGGATATCTAATTCAAGAGATGTGCATATTTTCAAATACATCCCAAGATTTAGTCTTAACCATCTTTCCTAGCTGTAAATGTGAAAGGTGTTTAATTCTAAATTACCGTCTTCTCCAATTTCACACAATTATCCACAAATCATTAATTTTTACTGTTAATTCGTGTGTGTGGGTCAGCTAGAAGAATAAAATGTGTCCAATTATGCTTCCTTGCCAGACTATGCATATTGATCCAACTACATGAATGTATTTAGCTTACAATCGCTATGTTACTTATTTTATTTTTGATTTTTTTCACCTACATCATTTTAATTTAGATATTATTTGGTTATGAGATATTCCTTCGGGTACTTTTTAAAGTCAAGAATTAAGGGGTATTCTTTTTTTCCAATTCATTACATTTGATAATGTCATTAAGTGGTATTTGAGTAGTTGCTTGTCAACATGAGTGGTTAAGGCTTTGATTATTTCAAATTTTATGGAAATTATTTCTAAATGGTTATGATTTATGTAATACCCAATTATTGGTTGGCTCATAGTCAATGTACTCCGGAGTGTAGCAGTGTTGATGACCTCTGGAAACATTTTTATTGACTTAATCACACCTCATGGACTTAACTATGAATAAAGCTTAAATGTATCTTTCTTAGAATAATTTTTTTTACAAAAGGTGGATATGTAATCAAAATTCAGAGATTTCATTAAAATATTCTAAATTTTATTTATCTCATTTCAGGGATTTACCAACTGGACCAAGAGGGACTTCAATCAGTTCATCAAGGCCAATGAAAAATATGGAAGAGATGATATTGAGAACATTGCCAAGGAGGTGGAAGGTAATCTTTGGTTATTTACTGTAGCTCTGAAATTTTATTTTTTCTGGATTACAGATACAGTGTATTCAACATTAATTGGCACTAATAAAATTTCTTGGTTATCACTTAACTGTTATTTTAAATGATAGTTCTTATTTCTTATCTATATGATAGTACATATTTGGATGAAATAAAGGAATTTGAGAAGTTACAGTAAGATTTACTCAACCACTTCATGTCCTTAATTATAACTTTTATCTACTGTTAAAATGTTTTTCACACTGTCTTTTATTCTGTGTAGCTTTGAAACTATATTATATTTTCCAGGCAAGAGCCCGGATGAAGTGATGGAATACAGTTCAGTGTTTTGGGAGCGCTGTCATGAACTTCAAGACATTGACAGAATAATGGCCCAGATTGAACGAGGGGAGGCCAAAATCCAGAGGCGAGCTAGTATCAAAAAGGCTCTCGATGCTAAGGTGAGCACTAAACCATTGAACTATGTACTTCAGAGATTACCATTTTTGGATTAAGTAAGAAAACTGATTTACCCATTAAGTGTTTTCATTGAATCTGTTCTCATAGTTGTTGACATTGTATAGTCCAGCGGTTCCCAAAGTGGGGGTCACGACCCCCAGGGGAGTCGCGGGCCGTTCGGAAAGGGGTCGCGAGATGTATACGAATAATAAAGTGAACTATGTACTTAAACTTAGACAACCATTTTTAGGGGGTCGTGGCTAAAACGTATGGGCTAAAATGGGTCGCAGAAAGATAAAGTTTGGGAACCGCTGGTATAGTCTATATACCATGCTAATTATTTGTTTGAATATCTCTGCAATGAGTTTGATTCTGTTGGTGCATCTAAGGTACGATCTGTTCAGTCAAACTCTTTATGTTGTACTGTTTCCATTGTCTAATTTGGCTCATAAAAAATTATTTTCTCTAAAAATTTTTGCATGGGTTTAGCTTAAATTTTATGGAAATAACTGTATTTATGGGCTATAACGCAAACAATTTATGAGAGGAATTGTAATTCCATTGCATAATAGACTTCTTCATATTACATCAATATTGGCTACGTTAGAAATGGTCATCAAAATCTTATCAAACCAAGGAAGGAGTAGAAAATGAAGGAATTACTGTTGTGATGAAATTTGTAATGCATGGTAAAGTGAACTAAGGTAATAATGTTAATTATCTTTAAATTTGGAGGTGTATACTCAGACAGGTTTTACTCTTATTTCACAACTTATGTTTTTGTGGTGATTGAATTTTTGTATTCAATTTTAGATGGCTCGTTATCGCGCTCCATTCCATCAGCTTCGAATTGCATATGGTACCAACAAGGGGAAGAATTATACTGAAGAAGAGGATCGTTTTCTTGTCTGCATGCTACACAAGTTAGGTTTTGACAAGGAGAATGTATATGAAGAGCTGCGGGCTGCAGTAAGGTATGTTTGTGAAGACTTGCTGCCAGAAAACAGTGAAACTCTCAATGGCAGCGAGTTAAGAAATTTTTAGAGGTGATGGTGAATTTGAAATTATGGAATATTGCATGGTCATCCTTCTTCTCCATCTGCCTTCTGTGTCAGTATCGTTGATGCTTCTAAGGTTCAACTGACCTTCATTGATATCGGGAGATTTATGTAATGCATGGGGATCAATGATATAATTTTTAATCAAATATATGGTCTGAAGTATTGTCAAATTTATTATAACCTTGTTAAATTTGGTCTGCGCCTAAGGTGATGATTTTTTACAAAATACACATTTTATTTTGAAATTATTTTATTCTTTTTTCCTCTTATGTACCTCAGAAGGTATAGTTTAATTTGTATTTTTAGCTTTCTTCTGGTTTTCCGCTCAAGCAAATGTTTTGGAAATATCTTAGCATATCTGATTTTGTGAAATCTTTATTTTTTAGTATCATTGTAAGTGAGCATATACCTAAAATTGACTCAAAGATTTACTTCAATAGTTAACTCTCAGTACCCTGCTGTTTACTTCAAAAGGCTATATCTTGGCCCTGAAAATTAGATCAGAGATTTATTTTAGTAGAACTCTTGGGTGGAACAAAATAATCATATTTTAAAATCCCTCTTTAAATGGCATGTCACGTCATGGAATCTGTTTAGTTTTTCATGAGTTTTTTTTTTCATTTTACATGAAGGGCAGATCGATTAATGTTTTCCATCCTTTGGTTTTCAGGTCAGCACCACAGTTCAGGTTTGATTGGTTCCTGAAGTCTCGCACGGCGATGGAACTGCAGAGGCGTTGCAACACTCTGATCACCCTGATTGAGAGGGAGAACCAGGAACTGGAGGAGAAGGAGCGGCAGGAGAAGAAGAAGAGGGGTCCAAAAGGTGGTGGAACGCCATCAGGCAGTGTAGGCATGGGCGGCGGTGGAATGGGTGGCATAGGCATGGGAGGCACAGGCAAGAGAAGAGGGGAGAATGCCACCCCAGACAGTGGTAGAGGACGAAAGAAGAAGCGAACAATGGACAAATGAGCAATCAGCAGTATTTTAGGCATGAAAGCATGACCCTCAACATTCCCTTGGATTTGAACTCAAATGCTGCTCTGTTATGTCCAAGGATTTGGTGACAGCGTACAGACCGAATTGTTCAGGATATTACACGAGCATCATGTCTTTTATCAAGTTTAGAAATAATTTCCCTGGACAAAATTAATATTATTGTCTATGTGAATGGAACTTTAGGTGTTCTCGTTAACTTTGTGCGCTCGATGATAGCATTGCAGTGAGAATTTTTTTGTGGTTTTCTTCAAACTTAATCACACACCCCTTCCTGTGTAGGGGACAATTTCGGGTGGTATTTTGCCCCTGGAACTCTTATTCATCAAGCACACAGTGGCCACCACCTTTCTGTGGCATTTTTTTATTTTATAAGAAATGTAAATTATGAATAAATGTTTTGTGTACAATTCTGGTATTGCTTTTTTAAATATGGTAACATTTTGGGGCAAAACATGATACTGATATAGGCTTTGAAGAGGATTTGGTACTCTTGTGCTTCATTTAATGAATTTATGTAATAACAGTGACACAAATTTTTATTAATTGTTGCTGTCATCTTAAATGAAATCAGACTCATTATCATAGCATAAGAATGACTATTGCATATCTTAAAAATATATCATGCTTGGGGCCAGGCTTTTATGTACATAGTTATCTTGGGAGAATTAAAGATTTGAGCTGAGGACTGTTGGAGCTTTTGAATGCTAACATTTTTGTATCTCAATATCGCACATTATGGATATCTGAAATGGTTGCACTCAAGTGGGAAGTATTAATAGAAGAAATGCTTCCCTTGTGTAGGCTCTTGCAGTGTGGTGAAGATTCAATGGAGAGGTTTACGGGGTGTGCACTGCATTTATTTTTGTTGACAACAGTTTCGCTGGCATTGCAGCTTCAGGTCATCGAAGTGTACAGAGGTGGTGTGGACAGTCTTATATGCACATCTGATGGAGTCGAGCATTTTTCTTATTTGTCCATATAGTAGGCAGGAGACTTCTCATTGGTCTGTCTCCCTTGGTATTTTCCTTTTTCACCTGAGTTGATTTGAGCACCCTTTTCCACGAGTTGGGTAGCTGGTATCCATCTTCCCTGTTGAAGGTTGTTGTGGATTTAATAATTTCTTCACTTTGCTAGTGATACATGGGTAGCATATATTCTCCCTGGTGCTTAAATTTTGTATTGTCAAATTCAACATGTGGGAGCTCACTAAGAGCACTCAGGGTTCTTCACAAGGGCACTCAGCTATGGCTGAGAGCCACAGTTGTTGATTTGCTGCGGCTCATTGATGTTCTTGGTGCCGTATCTTTAGGGCTCTGCATGTATGCACTGCCACAGCTGCAGTTAAATTGGTATACCCAGGGATTGAGTTATTGCTGGAACTCTATCCTTTGCTTTGCATAAAAGGCCGGTGGTTTTCGCTACACAATTCAATATTGCCACCATACCATGTCTTTAGAGCACACAAGCAATCATTTTGCTTGTTCCCGAAACACATAGAAGGGAGGGAAATACCATAGGCTTCATAGTATCTTCTGGTGCTGTGTTTTTAGTCCTTTTTAGGGCCTCGTCAACTGTCTTCTTTGAGGATGACGTTTCGGTGGTATCTGCTGTCTTCTAGTTTCTGGCTTAGGTTTTTGTTTTCGTTCTCTCGGAACGAGCCGTCCGATATGGCTTTGGCTCGTCTGAGTAGGACGTTAGGACTTACCAACGATGTCTTGTGTTGACCGTGATGATGTCACGACGCGCGTGGAGGTAGCTATCTGTGCGGGTCTTTTTCGGCACATACAGTAACCCAGGATGCCATTATTCTTCGTTTCAACTAGGACGTCTGAAAAGGACTGAGGCTTGCTCTCTTCTATTTCTGTCGTGAGCATGATTGAGTTGCCAATCATGCAAGATAAATTGATATGTATAGATTGCGGTACGTGGGTATTTGGTTTATCCGGCAAGTAATCATCCTATCTGTTGATCGGGTGTAAAGTCTGTCTTATGCCGCATAATGCGCATTACCGTGAGGTGGAAGCGAACACTATTTAAACCCGTCCTTCCATTATAGGTGTACGAGTATTTTTTATGACTCATGGGCGCACAGCTCGCTCGCTGTGACTTTATATAAAAGAATTGCGCTTGCACTGCTGTTTTACGCAGTCATAACTGCAGATAACGCATAACAATTCCGTGCTTCCTTCACTTTCACGATCATCAAGACGTGAGACGAAAAGGCAAACGATGCAAAGTTAGCGCCATAGCTTTATCTGCGCGTAGGCGGGAGATAAGCAGCGCAGCAGCTATGCGCACTTATCGAATTCTTTTTGTTTCTCGAGTGGACACGTGATAATAATTTCGTGACGTGAGTTCATTCCTGGAACTCCAGGCTGTGTCAGATGTTGTGGTAGCTCTTCTTTTTTCTAAAATGTTTCGCCGAGTGATCTTTACCAAGCCTCACTTGTAAATCGGCATTTGTCGTGAACGGGTGGTGCTGTCATTTACAAATTGTTGAGTGAAATCGACTGTGCTTGCGCCATGTCAGAGAAACCGGCGGTAAGTTGTTTTTGTTATTACTGTCAATGACTGTTAAAGTTTCATGCTCTGTTTATAGAAGGTGCCTATAATTTCATGAAGTTATTACGGGGCTATCCTTTCTCAGAGCGCTGCGTGTGAATTGACACATTGTTTTACATTTCGATCCCATGTATACGGCTATATATATACCCTTGCATGGATGGAACTTCTTGATTTTTCATGTTCCTGCTTGTACTCATCATGCAAAGTATGGATTTTGTATAAATGGAGCCTTTTTACATACCTGTTTATATTTAGACAATCTCTACCCCTCTACCCGTTATAAAGTACTTCGTTGAAAAAGTTTTTCAAACATTCGGACTTAACGCTGAATGGGCTAGAATTCTTAAGTTTCAGCGAATGAGTTCTTGCCGCTACGACGGTTTATACTTCATTATCAAGTATTACTTTATATTTCCTGAACAGTATTAATGTAGCAGATATAAGGGCAATGTGTATGAATTTTCATTTTGTTATCGGAATATTTTGATGATCGGTATCGGTTAATAATTACGTGGCATTAAAAGATTCATTTATTAATTGTGGGATTAATGTATTCTGTTATTCCGGTTTGGAATTTCATCGGCGATGAGTAATCCTTCAATATCAATTCATGCCATTCTTATCTTCACTTCGCGAGTTCTCGGAAAACGATGTTTGATGGCACTATTAACAGGTGCCGGATTATCTGAGAGATCTGTTGAATTATTCCATATCATCACTCATATTTTTCATCTGTATCAATTCAAGATTTCTTTTCAATTATTTAAGAAAACAAATTTTCCTTTTATTTAATTGATATTCTCTTATTGCAAATTTCTGTCCTGGGGCATAGTTTACATTGCACTGTAAATTTTTGACCACTCAATCGACATAGTTTACATTTTATTTTGGGTTTGTGATTTTAATGCGGGAGATTAGATAAAGGAGTTATTTCGCAGGCTTGTCGGAACTGAATGAGTGCTGATGCCTTTTGCTAGTGTTTGGAATAGCCTATCTTGGTATCAATCAAATTTAAATATGTTCGGGAGATCTGTTGTTGGAGTCATTGTGAAACCATAATGTCTTAAGCGTCTTAAATTTTCCCTGCAAGATAATTTTTTTACATATTATCCGTGCGAACTGCAGTGCGAGCAGTAGACATTTCCGTCGTTTCTATACTTTCGGATTTGGTAGTAATTAATTGAAGTCAGCACGTTGTTTACAGCCGTACTGACATGTATCGCATTTTCATTATTTCTCACCATTGATCATAGATTTTGTGATATTAATTTACTCATTAGTATATTTTCGTCATTTGAACAAATATTATTCGGATTTGGAATGTTGCATTCCAAACATTCAGGTGTCGGTCAACAGCTGATAAAATTCATTTTTTGGCTGTGATTTTTCCTATTAAATGGTTAAGATCAAGACTTGCCTGTAATTTACATCTATATCTCTTGTAAATATGAATATGTATTGGAATATATTCTATCTAATGGTCTATACAATAGTAAATATAGTCGTAAAGTATTAGTTAAGTTCACCTTGATATGGGAGTAGCCATCCAAAACTTAGTCTACTTTGGGGCAGGTACTCTTATTGAGAGAAAAGACAACCTAATTTCCTGTAAGGACTATTGGTTCATTCACCAATGTTCTTTTATTGCCATTTGTGTTAGAAATAGAAAAATTAAGAAACCCATGTATTTTCATTTTTTGATCTGTAACCAACCTTATTGAAATGTTTGCAGTGAAAAATCAGCAGTGTGAAAGGGTTTTTACACGGTGGAGGTTAGAATTCCATCAATTTCTCATTTTGGCGTGGATTTGTGCAAATGCACAAACAATTACAACGGGCAATTTTGCCATCTCATGGCCATGCAGTCTAGCAATTTGTAGCTTTAGACAACGCAATTTTGACATTACCTTTGTATACACGTCAGCCTTTGTATACACATCAGATGGTGCAATTATGTGCCCTGTGTAAAAGAGCCTTTAGCCCTTTTATAAGTTAGTCTATGACGTTGAATGCTCCTACGGAGAGGGTCACCACTTTCAGATACTGCTTTGCCTTGTGATTAGGTCTCATTTGGTTTGTTGTTGTTGTCACAGTTGTGGGTTATGCCTTCTCTCATTGAGCAAATCTGCTTGAACAACTTAATGACCTGGAAATTACTTACGAAAAATGGATAATAAATTTGATTTTTTTTCTTTAAAACTAATGAGAGACTTGCTGAATGAGGAAGTCTGTGTTTTCATGGTAACTTATCTTATCCTCCATCTTTGAAATTCTTTTGATGAATGATGATTTTGTGTCTCGGTGAATGAAACCATTTTTGTCATGAATTTAATTGGTAATTCTCAGCATAATCTTGTCATATGGACGTAAGTGTTATCTAGTCCATCAGCCTTTCTTTCCTCTTAATTAGATGCACTCTGCTCTGCCCCAAGACGAATCAATTATGTACTGTAAATGTAGCGTCTTCCTTCCTTCCACCTTTTCCCTATACCTTCTGTCTGCAATGCCACTTTAAAACTATTCTTCCTTTCCGTATCCTTCTCTTCCATCCCAACACCCACATATTTATTGGATACAAGGAGGTTGTAAATATCTGGAGGGGGCACCACTGCTTTTGACTGTGGAGCGAAGTGTGGCCAGAATAGGGGGGGGGTAGGACAAACCATGCCCACTTTGACCAAAACATTGACAATCCCATAAGGGTCAATGAAATTTTTGAAATTATTTGAAACTATTTGGTGAAATTTTTGGTCATAATTCGTTAATGCATTAAAATAACCTATTGAACTCACAATGTAAACCTTTTTATCTTACTTCATTGGTAAGCTTCGTGAAGTTATGACTCAAACATCTTTTCCCAGGGAAAAATTATTTTCAATCACCTTTATTTTTATTACTCCTTACCTTTACTTTTATTATTCACCAATATTTACTTTCTTCAACCATCTCAACTTAAATTAAAATTTACGAGACTAAACTAGTCTTTTACCTGCACTTATACCGGTATTTAATTTTATTATAGCCAACGGAAATCTAACAATTACAGTAATAAAGTATATTTTCAAGGATATTCCCTCTAGTAAAGTGGCTAACAGACACAGTGTTTATACATTAATAGAAGTATCGTGAATGATGGGAAAAATCCAATAACAATCACGGGCAAAATACTAGTGATTGTAGTAGCATTTTCACTCATTGTAGTGCATTTTCAGAACATAACTTAGCCACATTAAAATTTCAGAAGGAGACTTAAGTCCATAAATTGTCAAACCAAGAAGGCAGAACTTTGACCCTGCTAAAAACTGGGAAACAGTGCCTCCAGATATTTATAACCTTCTTGATTGGATATCATGGAAGAGTTGATGACTGGAACATGTTCAAATGTGTTAAGGAAAGCCTGGGGAAGTCTGAAATGGAGCATTGTGCTTAATGGGGCAGAAACACAATAACTGAGGAAGAGGATTGGCTATTCTCTGTTCATTTTATCTTTGCAAGTGACCTGGTGTGGCTAAAGCAAGTGGAGGTGAGGGGAGGGAAAGTTTCTCGAAACGTGACTTCCCCTTTGCCAATCAGCAAACAGCAGGCGTGGCAGTCAGTCACTCTCGGACCTCCGTCGAGTTAGCATCGTGAATCTACTTGTGGAGTAGTGTTGCCAGACCTTATGCGTTCTCCTTGTGTGTCTTTAAGTGTGCCTTTCATCAACAGTGCCTCACTCAGAGGCGACAATGTCATGGGTTTCTGTGAAAGGACTATTCTCAATACCTTCCAAATGAGTAGGTATATTGTATCGGCGCCAGGGCCAAAATACCTGTGGCCACCCATGACTCGCTCATTTTCAGTGACATAGTAGGGCGGCTATGTACATTTGGCAATGTTAAGTTTGCTTCTCCTCTCTTTCTCTCTCGGTACTACCCTTCCCCCATTAGCGAAGCCTTCCGATAGTGTCCAGGCTCTCACAAAAGCTCACACGCAGACAGAAAGTGAATAGATTGTAGAGGCTAGTTAGAATGTGGAAAATGAAGACGGCAAATTGAAGAAAAGAAGTGGACAATTAGCAGGAACGTTAAGAGAAGATGAGGAGTAGTCCTAGGGTTTAGGAAGAGCAAGGATTTATCAAGATTGTTTATTTCCTGGTGAATTCTTCTTGGGTTTTCCTCCAGGTGAGTTTATTGTAGACAGACGTTTTGATTGTTGCCTCTGCCATTGTCTTCATGCCCTGAGGAGGCAGAGGCAGCCATTGAAACCTCAGCCTATGATGAACTCACCCGCGGTGGAAAACCCAAGAACAATGTCTTTTTTTATTTCCGTTTGAATACCCTTTTGTATTAGTCAGGAAAAATAGCTTTATGAGGTAATATTGGGTAACCGATGAAATTGTTTCAAGTTTAAAAGAAATTGAATAATTTTTTTCTACGGAAATCATGAGGCCTCTGGGTCTTTTGTGAAGTTCAAGCTAAATTATTTTTTTAAATATTTCTTAAGGTATGACCCACAACTAGTAAAAATAAAATTCATGGCTTTTTGCTTGCTTTGTTGTTAAAAAAATTTTATGTAAAAACATCCCTTTTTGCGACTCAGGTAGTCAGTGTTGGGTCTTCCTTCAAGTGTGATGAAATGCTTGTGTTGACTGTTTTCTATGCCTGAGCAAATATTCATGGCATAAATCTTGTACATAATCAGTGAAAAAATTAAAACATTCTTTTTGAAATACCCTGAATATTGTCTTTTGATTCTCCAAACAAGGGCAGAAGTATATATGTATTGCTGTGAGGCATTCGTAAGTTTAAATGCTTCAGAGATCAATTTATTACTATAGTATTCTACCGATTAAGGTAGATTTCCATGGAGTATTAAAGAAGTGATCTGGGAGCCTCCGTTTCCATCCAGTACTGCTTTCTTCAATTCACTGCAAGGCCTACTCCCTTTCAATCTATCTAAAAATCCTATTCTTTTCCTTTCCCTCCCTCGTTTCCCTAACATTCTACCCTCTAACACCATTTTCAACATTCCCTCCCCGCTGAGTACTCCTCCCATCCATACCTTCTGTCTCCTCTTATCTAAAAGCTGCCTCTCCTCGCCAACCATATCCAGCACTTCTTCGTTCTTTTTCCTCTCTGTCCATTTCACCTTCTCCATACCCACATCTTGAATGCCTCCAATCTTCTCTCGTTTTCTTTCCTCAGTGTCCACGTTTCCGCACAGTAGAGAGCTACACTCCAGATCAAACTCTTCACTACCCTTTTCTTTTAAGTCTTACATAGTGAACCTCTCAGAAGCTCCTTCCTGTTCATGAACGCCTCCTTTGCTAGTGCAATTTGCTTCCTGATGTCCTTGCTACTGTGTCCGTTTTCCTCTAATGTGCTGCCCAAATAGTTGAATTGCTCTACCTGCTCAAGTTTTTCCCCACCTACTTTTATCTTGACTCTCATATTCCTTCCTCGCAATTCTTTACAAAACCACATTACCTTAGTCTTCTTGTGATTAAGAGATCAATTCTTTTAATACAATTTCTTAAGTCGATTTTTTGAATAAATCTTCTATTTTCCAGAGACGTTGCAAACGGGTGAGTGAGCCAGATGGAGGATACAAGGATATTTGGGTGTGGCACTGCTATCTTTGTGATTTAACCTTTGACACGGAATATGAATTTAAAGAGCATTTGTCCACGGAAAGCCATGCCTTCAGATGGTGTTTGCAGAAATTTGAGAAGAAAAGGTGAGTATTTCATAACTGTCAAACCTAGAAGTAGATGGCAGGTAATTTCTCTCGAGGCTGTTGGATTAACATTCACTCTAATTTGCATATTCAAGGTATTTTGGGTTTATGTTTTCACTGTTGAACACCCGGAATGCTTGTTTGTTTGCTTCAAATGTAAGAGAATAGTGTTTCCAAGAAATCACTGTTGTTGATTGTTATAAAAGTTTAACAATTTGTAGGGCTAACAAAGTATATTTTCCTTAAAATATCGGGAAAATAAGTAATGCCTCAGTGGAAAAGATGAATAAGTGGTTAAATGGTGGTACAATAATGGTACAGGAATTTTTAAAAACAATGCTTAGATTTGGAGGAAGATATGGAATGGTGCTTTGTTAAATGGGGATCAATCGTATGTTCATTGCAATGTCATACAAGTGACTTTAGATGCATATAATTAACTTTATACTTGAGATGGTCCTTACCTTAGTCAACTACATTATTTGTGGTAATACCATGTTGCATGAGCCACCTTCGTAGTTCTCTTGTCATAACTGGTGGGGAAGTGAATAGGGTAGTTTCCTTCATCAATTAAAACGAAAGGCATTGATTGCGATTCGTTACCCACCATTAGTGTATTCATAATATACAAATTATTTCGTTTTAGAAGTACCGGTTGAGACGAATGGCAATGGTCCATTTTTATCCTCATTTGAAAAGGGCCAGATTGGCGCCCATGCGATGCCACTCCACGTGACGTCACAGGGACCTAGTTTCTATACGAGAGGATAGGAGTTATACATCGTCTGAGGTTACCAATGCATGCATGAGGCGCAGAGCTCAGGGAAACATGTCTTAATAATCACTTATTAAAACTGGCTAAGGTCGGAAAGTTTTCTTCATTTGATAAGGTATTAATAATCCTTATTTAAGCCAAGCTCTACCAGCCAGCAGGGTACTCAGCTACCCGCTAGCAGCCTGCGTCGTATCAGCGCTCAATTCGCCTCAAGGTCACCTCACAGGGCGGCAGGGGGAACCAGAAATACGCCACACAGAGAGATTTCCCGGCATTCATACTTACGCGTCGTGCTTGAAAATATTCACTTTTCATTTAATCGCAAAAAATAGATATCGTCATTTAAAAATCTAAAAGCGTGAAATACATACTCCAGGAGTAATAATCTTTCGATTTAGGCAATAAAAAATAATAGGAAACCACCCTATTAGAGTGTGCAATGTTTTGAATTCCACGTGTGAAAAGCAATTTTGATAAATGTTAGATATACTTGAATAATGATTTATGCAAGAGATCTAAGCATTGAGTACTTCACTGGTGTTGTCAAATCCTCTACCCGTTGGGCTTTCTCTGGGAAAGAGTTAGCTCCAAGATGATCAAAGCAAAGTTGAAGACTGTGATAGCAAGGAGGAATGGATGATTTGGAAAAGCAAAAATAAATGATAATAAGAGGGACAAAAGGCGGTGTAGAAAGGACAGTCTCCTCATCCCTGAATGCATAATGAATTTCTTGGTGATTTATGTAAAATATGATTAAGAAACTTGACTAAAAAGTTACAACCAGGCTATCATGTAAATTAGAAATAATTACAATTTTCCTCTTTTTTGGAAACAATTTGTTTGGACAAATAGTTTTGATATTCTGCATCATTTTTGAGTCTGCCAAGCTCAGTCTGGTGCATTTGTGTGTATGCAGTAGGGTGATACAGGGAAAAACTTTGTGGGGATGGGTGTTTTTAGGAATGAGGAAATGAAGGGTGGAGGCAAAGGGGTGGGTGTGGAGTACTCCAGTATCTTTTGTGGCGGTTCTTCTTTTGGTGGCAATGGAAATGAGGAATCAGGGCAGGTTTGCAGGGTTGCACATCTGAGGGCCGGGTCTGTGAGTCCGAGATTTTCCACCCGCTCACCTTGGGAGGGGAAGGACAGAAGAAGGAAAAAGGATAGAAGGTTCCGCTACGATGAGGGCCCGATGAAGCCCCCAGGGATGGAAGAAGTAGGATAAAGAAATCCCAATGCCGTCATTAGGGTGGCATGGGCCACTACTAGTGAAACCATAATTTAATGTTTCTATGGAAAGGAAAATTTTCCCATGAGAAGAAAAAGCCTTTGATTTTCCATAGATACAGTGAGTCCTCGTTTAACGTCACTTACCGTTCCTGAAAAATGTGACGGTAAACGAAATGACGTTAATCGAAGCACAATATCCCATAAGAAACAATGTAAAAAGTGAATATCGGCTCCTAGACCTCACAATTCCTACTCGAAAAAAATTTAGCGTATCATATTTGGGCCATTTCTTACGATGGCAATGCCAAACTATGGCATAAACACGAGTCCCTGTCTTCATTGACAGCAATACCAGCAGTGACGTACATCCTTCTCCATTTTTGTATCTTCCCGCGTTTGTTTTTTCGGCTTCACTATGGTGGTCACCAAGATTATTGAGAGCACGGCGAAAAAGTGACGACAAATACTCAAGAGTTCTACCCGGAAAAATTCCTAGAAATCACTTTTCAGGTTCCAGAAAACCGTTATGTCAAGTAAAATTTGCTAAAACTTTACTTGACATTTACGCACTTAACATTTGCGCACCTACATAAGAATTCATTTTGCAGAAATTTTGCTATAAATGTAATCGAAATTGACAATAAACACTCCGTTTTACACTTTGTTTAGACTGACTGTATTACCGCCCACAAAACGAACAACCAGCAACGCCCGCCGCTTCGCATTTTTTCTCGCGCGAAATTTAAAAGACCTGACCAGACCTGACGTTATCGCGAAGCAAAGGTGCGAAAAACGAATGACGGTCTCAAAATTTTCATGACGTTATCGTGAAATAACGTTAAAACGGGGTGACGTAGAACGAGGACTCACTGTAGTCTTTTAATGGCAGTTGGCATTGCCTCTGGTCCCATGTGGAAGATGCCCCTCCTATGGTGGATTTGTTTTACAGTTGGGGAGGTTTGGAGACATTAGTCCATATTTCTCCTCCTCAGCAATAATACCTTTCCCCTCCATTCCCTTTACTCTAGCCACCCTCCCACTCATATTCTTTCAAATACTCCACACCAAGGTCCAACCCATAGAAAACTGGAATTCCTCCAGTTAATTGCCATCGCCCTTCCACACCTCCACCCTCACTACGACTATGAAGATTATCCATCCAATATACATAAAACCTTTTCCATGGCCTGCCTCACCCAACTACTAAGGTGGTGCTGAATTTCTATATTGTTAACCCTGTTTAGTGTTACCTCTTTGTTCAAGCAGTATGACTCACAAAGTGGTGAAAATGTATTATAGTAAACCAAAATTTCAAATGTTATGTTGTTAAGTTATGCTCTTTAAGCTCTCCACCCTCAATATCTCAGTTCAAAGATATGACTGACTCCATTTCTTTGGGCTGGACCCCTCTAACTTGTCATCGCTTATTGCTCCTTTGATAGCATTAAGTAAAAAAAATGTGTCTAATAATAACCACTAATGTAATAAGGAATTAGAAAAAGGATGACGGGGGGACTCACAACAGGCTCATCTTGAGGCTTTGCATACAGTTTGTAACTATTGCTATTCAGAGAACTTCATCCCATATTTGTTGAGGCCTTTGTTTATATTGTAAGATTAACTGCTTATTTCAGAAGGAATTAAAGGATTAGATTCACACTGAGTGCACCATTTTTTTTTGTAGTGAGATGTTTTTGAATCGTTTTAGGTTTATTCCTTATTGAAATAACCCCTTATGCTCATTTATTCATTATTGGTCGTTTCTTGGTTACGTACCATAATTAATCTGAGATGAGTTGAACACCCCCCCCCCTTGATATTGGATCTATGTACATACAGTGAGTCCTCGTTCTACATCACCCCGTTTAACGTCATTTTGCGATAACGTCACGAAAATTTTGAGACCGTCACTCGTTTATTGCACCTTCGCTTCGCGATAACGTCAAGGCTTATAAATTATGCGCGAGGAAAAAACACGAAGCGGCGGGCGTTGCAGGTTGTTCGTTTTGTGGGCGGTAATACAGTCAGTCTAAACGAAGTGTAAAACGGTGTGTTTATTGTTAATTGCGATTACGGTTTTAGCGAATTTTCTTCAAAATGAATTCTTAGGCAGGTGCGCAACGTTTTACTTGACATAATGGTTTTCAGGAACCTAAAAAGTTATTTAGGAATTTTTCCGTGTAGAACTCGGAGCTTTTGTCGTCACTTTTTTTGCTGAGTTCACAATAATTTTGGTTCCTGTAACTGCGACGATGTTTCAGCAATGATGATGCCCAGGCGACGATCGCCCGGGCGACCGCCGTAGCGAAGCCGAAAAGCAAATGCGGGAAGATACAAAAATGGAGAAGGATTTACGTCAGTGCTGCTATTGTCGTCGATGAAGACAGGAACTCGTATTTATGCCATAGCTTGGCATTCCCATCATAAAAAATGCCCCAGATATGATATGCTAAAATTTCTTTCGCGTAGGAATTGTGAGGTCTAGGAGCCGATATTCACTTTTTACAATGTTTCATATGGGATATTGCTTCGATTAACGTCATTTCGTTTATCATCACATTTTTCAGGAATGGTAAGTGATGTTAAATGAGGACTCACTGTATTTACGTACTCCTCAAACTGTGGACATATAGGTGGAAGAATATTGAATAGGGTGGTTTCCTTCATCAAAGAAAGCGAAAGGCATTGATTGCGTATCGTTACCCACCATTAGTGTATTCATAATATACAAATTATTTGGTTTTAGAAATACAGGTTTAGACGAATGGCAATGGTCAATTTTATCCTCATTTGAAAAAGGCCAGATTGGCGCCCATGCAATGCCACTCCACGTGACGTCACAGGGACCTAGTTTCTATACGAGTAGATAGGAGTTTTACATCGTCTGAGATTACCAATGCATGCATGAGGCACATACTTCAGGGAAACATTTCTTAATAATCACCTATTAAAACTGGCTAAGGTCGGAAAGTTTTCTTCGTTTGATAATGTATTAATAATCCTTATTTAAGCCAAGCGCTACCAGCTAGCAGGGTACTCAGCTACCTGCTAGCATCCTGCGTCGTATCAGCGCTCAAAGCCACGCCCCAAGGCCACCTCACTTACGGCAGCGGGAACCAGAACGACGTCACGTGGAGTTTACCCGGCATTCATACTTAGCCGTCGCGTTTTCGCGTGCTTGAAAATTTTCACTTTTCATTTAATCGCGAAAAATAGATATCGTCATTTAAAAATCTAAAAGCGTGAAATACGTACTCCAGGAGTAATAATTAGAGGCAAAGATTATCGGTGAATAAAAACTGTGAATTTCGTCATAAAAATCTGTCAATTTCGGTTTAAAATTTCGTCATAAAACTGCAATTTCGTCATAAAAAAATACAGTTTCGTCATAAAAATTCACTCGTCACAAATATTGTTTTTTATCCCAAGAACAATAATCACCAATAAAAATGCTTATTGGCATCTTAAATATATTTTTAATGGTAAAAACCATGACAAAGAAGGGTCAAAGCAAATGCTAAAGGAATAAGTTAAGCATTTGTTACATACACATCATAAACACTTTTTGCTATGTATGTATGTATTTCAACCGCATACCGCTTGACAAATGCGGGATTTATATATATGGGGAATATTTTTGATTGGTCTAAATTTCATTGTCTCATTGGCCTGCATGATGTAAAAAACTTATAGTTTTTACTTAACAAATTGATAACAAAAGTCTTTAAGGTCTTACCCAAAAAATATAATATCAACACATGCAATTACATATGTGTTTGTCAATTATCTATATTTTTTTAATATGCCCTCTGAGATTATTCACACTCTGGAATTTAAAATTGGCTGAATCCTTATTTTACTAGAATTGAGATCCATTGGTCAAACTTGACTTTAATTACACATTTTTGGAAGTTTAGTGGTTCTTTTATTTATATTTCCATGCATGGAAAATCCTCTTCCTGCATCTACATTTGCCACAGGTATTCACAGGGTTTTCACAAAATTTTCTACAAAATGGGGAAAAATCATTTTAAAGGGCAAGAATTAGTGGAAGTACTGAAAATTCTTTTCCTTCTTCCTGAACTGATCTAACAGAATCCTTCAAAGCAGAATAGCCAAAAAGTTCTTGAGTTTCTGTTAATGATTATATGAGGACATAAGCAACAATTGTGTCTAAGTCCTTCACATCAGTTGTCAATATACACCTTGAGTTAAATAATCTTCCCATGGCTGTAATAATGCTCCTCCCTGGGTCACTATACAAGGAATGACAACTTGATATTAGTCTTTATCCTATTTGCTTCAGGACCTCACACATGGAAAGTTTCACAGATTTTTTGAGACTATTAAGCGAAGATTCATTTTCTTTTCCAAACTGTGCATTGCTGACTAGGGTAAAGGAATTCTATAAATTAAGGTTGATTCGGTTCTTAAATTTTTTCGGCTCTCGGTACCGTTCTGGTTCTCCCCCATCAGTTCTCGATACTCGGTTCCAAGGATGAACTCTATTTAAATTTGCCATTAATTCAGGTAATTAAACAACCACAAGAATTGAATGAAAATAATTTCACGAAAAATGTTAATTAACAAGAAAGGTCTGTTAAAAAAACTCAAGATCGCCTCCATAATTTTATTTACCAAGTAAAAAAGTTAAATAACACATTTTTAAGAATGCATGATCGACCAACATGTCTCATTACATCAGGCAGCCACTGGTTCTTTCTCCAGGTTTTTTTTGTAACTTCTAAGTGAGATTAAAATACATTCTGTGATGTAACTAGCTTAAATTGTTACTTAAATTGACAACTGATTTGCATGCTTCACTCTCGCAGTTCTTATAACCTCAACAATAAACTGCTCAACACGCCGGTACAGCGACAACATTCATAAACTAAGCGGCCATGAATTAACGTAAAATTGTAATGCGGGGTTGCATTCTGCAGGATAACCACACTTCTCGACGGCTTGCATAGGTTTATCAACTTACGAATAGGCTCTCGAAACGCATCTTGCTCGTATATCGCAGAATTGCTGTATATTCACATGAATCAATCTTAACACCACTCTCAGACGAAACGATTTCCCGCTGGTGCCGTTCACGGCACAGCACACGGCGCTGCAGAAAGTCGTTTCGTCTGAAAGCCGCCCGAATTTCACGTGAACGGCGGCCGGTGAAAAGTCGTTTCGTCTGAAAGCGGCCTCAATGTAGCATAGCCTATATTTCACGCCGTAGACGGAGCATCGCCGGGCCGGATTGAAATGGGCGCCTTGCCGTCAACGCAACGGTGTGATTCGACTCGTTTGAAGACATCCATATACCTATAGTATGTTGAAAGAACGTCACCGTGCCGTGGCCGGCTGCAGGCGAAAAGTCAGCTTGTTTGAAAGCGGCCTACGTGGCAGCGACTACAGAATGTTACAATTTTGGCGAGAGCGACAAATTGACGACCCCTTAAATGCGCGTGCTAGGGAGCAACTCTCAAAAGAAGAAAGACATTGACGCCATGCAATCGGAAAGTAATATATGCGTTTTCAAAACTTTTTTTTTTACTTTTTGGCCTTGAATACGCTGCGAACCATTTCGGATTTGGGCGCCAAATTCAAATCCTCGCAACAGTTCCGAGCCGGTTCCAAAGCACCGACTTTATGCGCTCGGTTCTTGATACCGGTTTTTTAAGAAAACTTAAAGTAACGGGGTATTTTTTACCGGCAACGGTGGAAAATATCGCGCCAAATTCGCAGAAAAAGTGCTTAAACGCGAAATTTCGTGGAACCAAGTGAATTTCGCGCAACCTTGAAAATTTCGCGTTATATTTCGCGTTTCGCGGTTCGCGAAAATTCGGTGCCCCTAGTAATAATCTTTCAATTTAGGCAATAATAAAATAATAGGAAACCACCCTATTGAAATTGATAGTGCCTTAGGCTACAGTGGGCCTTTGTGTGTGGTGTGGGCCTCTGGACCCACAACCTTGTGGCTAATGATTAAATCAAATCCCGGAGTGATCTTCAATCTTTTCACTCCCAGAAAAATTCTCATTGTGTTTTAAACTTTAAAATAGGCCTAGATTTTTGTACAGATAAATATATGCAATCTATCTTGAAAGCTAATTTCTGTGTTTGGACATATGTTGGTGAGGAAGAGTGGGATAAGCTTAATGATACTAAAATTTTAACCAATTAGCTGGTTTTAGACAAAAAAATCATTCTTAACCCATTTATTTTGTCATTGTTATTTGAATGCATGTATGTTTTAGGAAAAAACTCATCAAGGAAAGGCATGGTGTTTGCATTGAGGTACAGTCTCAAAATAAACACAATTATGCTCGCTTCAAAGGTGTGGTGGAAGTTAACCTTCGTCCGTTTGAGGCCTGTAAAGTCAATGTTTCTGTGGTCAACTTAAAAGCTGGAGGTAAGGAATCATAGCCATAATTATTTGCCTAATAAACCATTTTCAGTACAATGGAATTCAGTCTGTGGTGATGAAACTGGTCAATGAGTTTTCTATGTTATGTTTAAAGTCTTGGTGATTGTGCTCATCATCATTATTTGGTTTAATAGTACTTTTTAGCACAGTTTCAGCATTATGGTTAACCTTGTTACTTCTCAATAAGCATTGCACTAATAAACTTATCATTAACTGTCATTTTAAAGTAAGTTAGTTATCCTGAGGCTTTTTTTGGTGTTCATTCATTTTCAGTGGTATGTACTGTATTTTTTGCACTACTTTGATTTACTATGAATTTCTGTTAAGTGTAATTAACAAAGAAGATAAATCTATCCGTAATCAATTTCAATTTTATTTCAATAGGCTAAACTAGCATTGTTTTTTAATTGACACGATTTTCTATTGTTTAAAATGATGCTTGTTATGGCTGATGTGAAAGCAAATGATGAAACATAATTTTCTATTATAGTGGAAAGTGAATTTGTACATTACATCTCAAATAGCAGTGACACAATGTGTCATTGCTGTTTGTGAATTATGATCTCAAAGAGGTAACTGAGGAACAAAAAGTATGGAATATGACAGGAAAAATATGCTGTGCTATCAGAACATTTTTAATGTTGAAATTGGTGTCCTATAGCTTCAGTAAACTTAAAGTGACCTGGTTAATTTTCTGGTAAAAGTAAAATTATATTTACTGAGGGCCCACTCTAAAATCGTAAATGTGGGAAAAGTTTTTGTTATTTCAACTTTGGCTTGGTTGATTGTATCAATCAATAGCAAATTCCAGAGCGCCTACTTCTAATGGCACTGAATAATTTTCTTTGTAATTTTTCCTTAACATACTCAATTTGTATTCTAATCCAACTCTGAGGAAGGGTTTGTGTGGGAATTAATTTTGTCACTTCAACTTTGTGTCAGTTAGTGGCAATCAATTAAAAATTCCAGTGTGTCTAATTCCAATGCCTTTTAATCTAATTGCTTTTGTAATTTCTCTAAAGCCTACTCTTTGTGTTTTATCTCCTGAAACACTTTCTGATTGGCCCACAAAGTGGGTGGAGGTGGCGGAGGAGGGCCAGAGCAGCAGTTGAAGGGTCGCACGGGCCCTGGGGGGAGCGGTGAACGGGGGCCTGTGATCCTGCACCGAATTGTACCTCTAGTCGATGGTCCTGTGATCAAGGATGCAAACAGAATAGGTGGTGGTGGCCAGCCTGTGGAGCTTCCACAGGGTGAGTGTGATTTTTGCCTACAATCTCTGCAATCTGACCTTTCATTAATCTTACACTCCCAGTACTCGGGCTCCAACGGCTGAGGACAACCTAATGGCTAAAATAATTTCTAATTTTAAGTACACCCATGTCTCGTATAGTGCAAGGGATGCGTTCCTTGGGGTCTTTGCGTTATACGAATTTGCGTTATACGAGAGCGTTTTAACATAGGGAAGATAGGGATGCGTTCCTGGTAGCATAGGTCTTTGGTATTGAATTTCCTCTAAAACATCTATATTCCCATAAAAAGCCTTAGAAAACATTATTTCTATAAATATTTATAGTTTAAAACATCTTTAAAGATAGTATTCACGCATTCAAAGACTTTTATTCACGTTAAAAAAAATTCTTACGTGCTTTTTAAATTCCATCCTGTCGTGCGGGTGGGCTAACATCTGCTATCTCAGGGGATCGTAATGCGTTGCCGGCAGTTGACGATTTTTCAAACTAGTCTAAAAACAACTGTTGTGTCACCCAGGCCCTTTTGTCGCTCATCGAAATGACAGGAAAATGCTACTTTAAATGCCATTTCATAGCTAGCGGAGTTTATGAATGATAAATCATTTTAATTTGAAGTCCTCTGAGTCATTAGCAGCTACGTGTAACAGTCTTTAAATGCCTTGAAACCTGACCCAGGTTTTCCTTCCCTGAAAATGAATGAACGAGAATGCATTCTTTTCCAAAAGAATATCGTCTCGTCAACACTAAATCTAGTTGAGGGGGAAAGGAGCCACTTTCAATAACAGCTTGAAGTTCATCAGAAAATGTTGTGGTGGCTGCGCTATCAACACTTGCAGATTCACCTGATATCGCCACACTGAAAATACCTGCTTGCCGTTTAAATTCTGGAACCAACCGCTTTCACTAAATGTCTCGGAGCGATTACCACTCTCGTCTTTTTGTACTGATTCACCATGAACTTTCCGTATGTGTAGACCACTTGGTTGAAGTTGGTGCGGCTGAGGTCACTGATATTTTAGCTTCGTCTTTATTCAGAATAAGGCATCGTGAGTTTAAACTTCCACGCAATATCGCTTTGACGCTCTCCATTTTCAAAGCAATTGACCTCTCTCAAGTCCTCTTCTAGGTTTATGGTTTTTCTTGATAAATTCTTGATTTTTCTACACGCATTCCTTTTTTTTGCCATATTCTCTTGGTTTTTACTCTGTATGGCTCTATCTAAATCACCTTCTTCTGCTGCACTGTATTCCTGAGACGCAGAAGGCCTATGACTGCGGGGAGGGAACGAAGCCATTGTGTTTGAGACTCTATAGCGGACCCTTTTATGAGTTGATGCTATTCATGCGCAACTCGGCCACCGCTCGATTTCTCCCCCGTGAATACCGATGACCTTGAAGGCTTTAGCGTAGACCCTCTACCTGGAAGTCAATCGCCCGGTAACCTACGACGGCAAAAATACGTCTCAAACCGTATTGCTGAAAAAAAAAACTCATTTCCACTAGCCCCACGCTTAATTAACGATCTAAATTATTTATTATCATTCTGTTAAGGAGATGAGATAAATCTTCGGTAGGCCGGCTATCTGGACCCAATGACGAGTAATACTTTTGGCCATTGCACAGCAATGAATTTCGATTAATATATAAACAAAAAAGAAGATTTGAGGCAAGAAATAATATTAATATGTGTAAATTGATAGAAATTTCGTGTGTACTTAGCGCAAGTTCACGTTTTATCACGAGAGCGTTTAAAATTTTTGATTAGGCTACACTGCGTTGCAATGTTTCCCCGAGGAACGAATTTGCGCTATATCGAAATTGCGCTAATCGAAATTGCGCTATACGAGACATGGGTATATATCGGGACTAGCCACGGTGATAACTATTATGGGAGTCACCCACAATGCACAAATTGTGCAAAAAATCTACAGAAAAATAATCATCCGCCTTTACCAGGACTTGAACCCGGATCCTCCGATTTCCGGTGGAGTGCTTTAGCCAGTTAAGCTACTGAGGCATCATTTCTCTCTGGATGCCTCATGAAATGATTTCATCAATTTGAAATGAAATAGTTTTTATAAGTAATTTTTGGTAAGAATTTATTTTATTATTTGGTAGGTAGGTGTGTGTCTGTTATATTAAAATATAATCAGGTACCAATTTTTGGTTTCATGACTAATTATAGCTGGAAAATTAAAGTAAGTTATACGTATAAGGAAATAAAATTTGGCAGGCGTATGGCAAACATGTAATTTAACCCGTAACACTGTTATAAAGTCAGCATTTCATTCCTAAATTAATGTTTTGTAAAGTAATCATCATGAGCTGGTTTTCTGCCCTTCACTGGCAGGTCCCAAATACCAAAGTCGTCTCCAACTCACTCTCACTCTCCAAGGCCTCCCCTTTAGTTTCCCTGTAGCTTCTTCCTAACCTCACTGCATCCGTCATCTTTAGCCTTCTTCTTCGTCTTCTCTTTTCTCCTTCGACTGTTCCCTCGATTGCTGCATTTTAAAATTCCCTACCCTCTCAAAAATTCCCAATTCAATTCGTTACAGATCTCAGTAGTGTTCTTTCCTCCCCAACTCTTTCCAACACCTCCTCATTTTGTAAATGAGACAAGACCTCCAAATTTCAGACACATCGAACCTATGTCTAAGATTGGGAGCTGTCCATCGTTGCTCTGGTGTTCACCCTTTTCTCTCTGGCATGGTTTGATTCCGCTTGCCATTTAAAGTTTTTACGGCTGCAAACCATGTTAGTTATTTGAATGAACTGTTCATAGTGGTTGCACTAGGAGAGTTGCTCCATTTTATGTTGATGTTTTTACCATTGACTCATTGTTTACCTTATGTATTTTGTGAATATTTTTCACTAGATCAGTTATATTTTATTTACAAATGACAATTAAGTTATGCACAAAAGCTATTACTTTTTGCGTACAGTGGTCATTCAGAAATCCTGATGACACCCAGTAAGTCGCTGGTTGAAACCATGATGAAAATGGAGCAATTCACCCAGTGGAAGACCTGTGAACAGTTCATTCACCTTAATGCCAGGAAATCGCCAGATCATTCTTAACACATCAGTTATTGTTCTTGTCAAAGGTGGGTGGGTGCCCAACAGATAATCAGGTTGTCTGCAAGTAGCCTTTATGTCACTGTCATCATGTCTTTGATGTCAGCCTCTGACTGATGGCTGACTTCCACTCCTAATTGTATCAAGCTTGATAAGTGCTGACATTTGTGGCCTTAGGGTGGAACAAACACTCTTGTCAAACCATTGCATAGGTTACGTCATATCCTGCCTTCTCCCATACACAACTATTTATATAAAAAAATTTGTTTTACTGAAACTTTGAACTTTTAACTATTCATCTTTGGACATAATTATTATAATTATGCTTCCAAAAATGTAAGATGGTATCCGATGCATAAGTATGGCTGTGTTGGGCATTTGATACAGTAGATTCTGCTTAATGGGTCCACTGGTTACTTGGGGCAGCCGCTTAATTGGGGCAGATCTTGAAGAACAGAACCCAATAGAGGAATATCTTAGAGTACTCTCCGCTTAGTTGGAACAGCAAGCCGCTTTATTGGGCCATGAGTCGGCGACATAGACTCTATACTAGCGACGAAATTAAAATTTTTGTTTTCAGAATACTAGTTTTTTATTTTCCCCTTTGAATTACTCTTATTTTTCACAAATGTTCCTATTTTTGCCCTATTTTGAAAGCTCTTATTGTTATACTACCTGCAAGAGGATAGGACTTCTCTATAACAGGATTAAGTAAAAGACATTCATTAGGCGTCGCCCGAGGCTGTGAAAAATATTTTTAACTAAATTATTATAATTCTTAAAAGTGATAATAATTTAGCTAAACTCGCTGATTAATTAAAGTAATGGTTTAATAAACTTAAGTTGCATTATAAATATTCTTTAGTCTTCTTTCTACCATTTCAAAGTTTTTCATGCCCATATACGAGAGTTCGCCTAATAGGGTGGTTTCCTATTATTTTTTATTGCCTTAATCGAAAGATTATTACTCCTGGAGTACGTATTTCGCGCTTTTAGATTTTTAAATGACAACATCTATTTTTCGCGATTAAATGAAAAGTGAAAATTTTCAAGCGCGCGAAAACGAGACGCTTAAGTATGAATGTCGGGAAATATCTCCGTACGTCGTATTTCTGGTTCCCCCTCCCACCCGGTGAGGTGACCTTGAGGCGAGGCTTAGCTCTGATACGTTGCAGGATGCTAGCGGATAGCTGAGTACCTTCCTGAACGGTAGCGCTTGGCTTAAAAAAGGTTTATTAATACCTTATCAAACGAAGAAAACTTTCCGACATTAGCCAGTTTTAATAGGTGATTATTAAGACATGTTTCCCTGAGCTCTGTGCCTCATGCTTGCATTGGTAACCTCAGACGATGCATAACTCCTATCCTCTCGTGTAGAAACTAGGTCCCTGTGACGTCATGCGGAGTGGAATCGCATTGGCGCCAATCTGGCCTTTTTCAAATGAGGATAAAATTTGACCCTTGCCATTCGTCTAAACCGGTATTTCAAAAACCAAATAATTTGTGTATTATGAATACACTAATGGTGGGTAACGAATCGCAATCAATGCCTTTCGTTTTCTTTGATGAAGGAAACTACCCTATTGGGGCAAAGTGCACAAGTCCCGTTATGTCCCAATTAACCAGAATCTACTGTAATTAGAAATGTTGAAAAATTTCAAATTCTTTGTGGACAAATATGGTGTGGAATCTATTTTGAAGTGCAGTTCAATGAATGCTAATTCATGCAGAATATTTCCCCAGAAACGTTTTGTGTTCACATGTGGACTCATCTAATAATAGTTAACCGGTAAACTTACTGATGTGATAAACACAGTGAGACACATGGTGGGATGCATGAAAACATGGCATGGAACTTATTTAAATATGAATCTTTATCCAGAAAAATAGTGCCTCAGAAGTTGATTCATTTGATGTATAATTTTACTGCCATATCGATTTATGTCCATGGTGATATTTTGCTTGATATCCTACTGTTCCAAGTCTAAAGTTTTGCAGAAAAACTCTGCAATCGATTCAGCCCTTTAGATAAAGGAATGCCCTGGATATGTGCTGTATACCTCCTTTATTATGACACATCAAATCAATAGTTGACTTATTTTAAGACAAGGAAATACAGCTTTTTGTAAATTTAGTTTTTTATTCATTTCTAATATTTCTTGTGTCCCCCTTTGTCCACTTTATCTAGCAATGCCACTGTGTAGCCAACTCTTTAGGCTGCTATAAACGGTGAATGATCGTGCAGAAGGATCATGCAAGCAAAATAGAACATGCTCTAATTTTTACTGAATGGTCATTCACTGTTTATAGCGGCCTTGTGATCTAAGTCTTGGCTAATAGCAAAAGGCTTAACCAGCAATGATAATGAGAAGGGTTAAAAGTGTAAATATATGTTATGATTTCATTTCTGTTATTATTTTTAGATTTAATTCCAGTGATTTTTTTTCAGGTACCAAGTATGACTTAACAGTTGAAATTGGTGACTTGGATGTGTCTGTATATCGCTTCCCCATTGTTTTTGTGTTGCAACCAAAGTCTAAGAATAAATTATTCTACATTGTTCGAGAATTGGTGAGTCTAAAATTCAGGAGAACTTATTTTTGTGGTCTTCATTGTTTGGCTTAGAGAATGTGTATTTTTGTGTATATTATAATGTGTTGTTTTATTTAATGCAGTTATTGCAAGTTTCTATTGGGGAGGAACTAGTCCATTCTCCAGACCCTGAGTATAGTCCATTTCAGGGGTTGGAATGGGGTGCCTGTTATGGAACATATGAGGCCTTAGAGTGGAATGGGTAAGTGGCTCTGTATGAGAGATATCGTTCAAAATTTTTGGACTCAGGACTTAATAGAAGTCTGGTTTAGTGAGTATGGCATTTTACGAGTATCCCTTTTGAGTGAGTGATAGTCTTTGTACTGCCAAATGGCCTATGTTTTACATGTAAAATTAATCGGATTTAGCAAGGTGAAAAAGTTCAATCAACTGTGTATGCTCGGTATTGCAACTGATATTTCTCGAGGGTGATGCACGGCTGAGCAAGGATTAACTATTATGTTTTGTATTATCTGTTTATTAAACTAAAAATACAAGATGTGTGTCAGATCTACAACACCTAAATCCAGTTATGTACAATCATTTAAATGATTTACAGCCTTGAGTACACTGTTATCAGTGAAAGGGAAATGGAAAGAAGATGACAGTGGGAGAGGGAGGTAGTTCCCCCATCCTCTTAGGCTGACTTCGTCGCTAATAGGCTACGTCTTAAGCACGAGAACTTACATTGTAGTGAAACCCCCTCCATATTTTCTGTTGTTAGGTATGGAAGTGGAAAGCGCAACATTGTTGTTGTTAGATCGATGCCCTAAGGGCCCTTGTGCACACACTGATTTTGGACTGTTGGTAAAATACCGGCCAATATATTACCAGTGAAGCGCTGCTTGCGTACACTCTTGATTTTTATTGGTTAAACAATAAGTTGCTATGTAGTTGAGCTGGTGATGGTAATCCACTGTGGCAATGGCCTGCAGCTAACCAGCATTTTTCCGATGCAGGTGGGTGATCGGTATGTGTGCAAGTTCCCATGTCCTCCCATTGTTCACTATTGGAATGTGGACATCTGATATTTTACAGGCCTGCCAAAATCGGTGTGTGTGCAAGGGGCCTTACATTGTCTTTCGACTTTTGGAACAGGGTTCCCACCACTCAACCTTGAAAACCTTAAGACCGTGAATAAGCCGTGAATTTCGTATACCGTGAAAAAACCCGGAAAAAGCCGTGAACTTCGTCATAAAACCTTAGAAATTTCTCAATCTTGATTTTACGATGGTAGAACTACGATTGACCGATTAGCTGGCGTAGGGGTAATGTTCTCGCCTGCCAAACAAGAGGTCGTGGGTTCGAGTCCCGCCTGGGTAGGTTTCCCCCGTCCAGGGCATGGTCGTTTGTGTACGTTTTCTTGTTACATTTGTTGAACACCCCGGTGTAAAATGGCCAACAAGAGCTGTATCCGGTGGTTTGAGCATAAAATAAAATAAAAATGAAAGAAGAATGGATATTTCGATCATATTTCGAGATCAGTCACGCGCAGACGTGGCCACGGATTTATCTGCACACGTACATTCGAAGCGCAATTATTGGCTCGTGTGCCATGATGACACATCGAACTTAAGGCTGTGCCAAAGCCGGAAGACTGGTAACCAAAGTTTATTGACACTTGCGAAAATTCAGACACTTCTTATCTTCCCTGGCACCCTGGTCCCTCTATTTTCCCACTCGCAACCTTCAGTCGGAGCTGAATTTTGCAAACGATATGTGACGCCAGGAGAGATAGCACTTTGATTGCTGCATTTGCATTCACAGCTTCTGTTGCGTTTGTTAAATTTTTAGTTAACGTGTGGCCGATGATTGTTAACTGGTCAATATTTCTGCCTAAATGGTTCATCAGCAAACCGTGAATTCAAAGACATTTAGACCGTGAAAACCTGGAAAAAAACCGTGAATTTTATAATTTCGCTGCATGCTATCTGGCAACGTATACATATTTTGATATCTCATTTATGCATAGGAATGTGTAGTTAGATCAAGGCATCGTCAGCTCTTGCCATGTAGGAAAATCACATATTTTACCAGGATGGTAAAATAACAAACAACATTAGGTTAGTGAGCGGAGGACTCAGCATCACCGAGTGAAAAACTGTAAAAAAAAATTGTAAAAGCAGAAATGCTGTGCTGATAGCAGAAATCCTCTGCCTAGCAAACAATCATAGTGAATCTTCATTATCTCTTCTTCATACTCTCCAAAATTTTGTACGATTCAAAGTTTCACATCATATCAGCAAAACTGTGGCACACATCCGCACAATCCCTTAAATTTGTTTAAATGAATGTTTTTAACTTAGGTTTGGGTTACCCTCAAGGGCTATGTACTATGCGAGCACAATTAAAAAATGTTATTTCCTACACCAGATCATTTGAATCACTTGGCAATGATTAACAGTTTCTATGTACAGACTCCCATGTCAAAAATAATATTTCACTCCGAATTTTGTGATGCAGTGAATGCGTCCTCGCTAATCCGTTCCCATGCAGTGCTATTATTTTAAGTATCGTAAATGGCCCAGGGTTATTTTTTCTGAAGTAACTGAAGATATTAAATATTAATATTAGAGATGGGTCGAATAGCATATTTCTCAAACTCGAATATTTAATCAATGCTCGAATATTCAAATACCTCGAATACTAGAATTGCGCAAAGCATATTAAACGTACGTTTGTTCTTCTATTTCCCTGTAAGAATGTATAAATAAAAAGGTGTACAGTGGAACCTCGATCTATCATTTTTCAGGGGGGACGAAAAAAACGATGAATGCGGGAATGTTTGACTAGGTTGCCTATGCAGCAGAAAACCCAGGATTTTGGCGAGTAATTGAGATTTCCTTTAAAGGATTCAAACCAAAATTTAGCTGATTAATGGAATATTTTAATTTTATGGAAACAATTTGGGCTTATAGTTGATTCAACTAACATCTCTTTCAAATATCCTATGGGCTACGATGGATTTCTGTCTGATGTATATTCTTATCCACCAAACGCCATTCCAGCGGCTCACCGATCTGATACTCGGCCTCATCCAACTTCTTATTTTCAACAGGTAGCTCGCTTTACCCTCACTCCTACTGTCAAGTGCTAGCGGACAATCCGAGGCGTTTTGCAAAATGCATGAGCTTCTCCACTGGATTTTCTTCAATTATTTTCAGTCCATCTTTGGAAGTTCTCACGAGATAAGCAGATGAATTCGAATTGCTAGCAGGGAGAAACCAATTATCTTGAGAAAATATCCCTTCGTCTGTGACTGTGACAATAGAGATTTATGGCATAACTCATAAATCGTAACTTGATATATGTTTTCGAAAAAAATACCGCATCAGCTTCCGAGAAGCTCAGTTGCGAGGATATCGAGTTTCGCCAGAATTCTAAGTCTCCGTCGTATTTTGACACTTATTTCTTTGCGTAAAATGCTCAAAAAAAGTCAGAAATACGTCGTGTTTGGTCTTATTCTTTTTTAATTTACGCTCACATTACTAATATTTCAATCCAATAAAGGTGTAACATCAATTGACGAAAGTAATTGTTAGACACCTTTTGTGCTAATAGATGACTCATGCAGCGGTTGACCTCCAGAAATGGGGAACTTCGAAGCAGGTAGGCAGAAAAAGGTCAGTGGGGGAGAAAGAGGGAAGGTTGAAACACGATTCTATTATTCTCCTGTGACTTGATCTTTTCTTTTGAAGCTCTTCGTAATACGAACCCTGCATGAGCAGGGGCCTTATGTTTGATTTCGGAGATGAGGAAAGCGTCGGAGGAGGGGCCAAGGGCTGATAGATGGAGGGGGTAGCGGATTTTGGGAATTGTGCTACGTAGTTACTATCCCACGGCACTGAGGTTCTTCTGGTGGGGGGAATCGGGTATTTTCGGATTTTTTCACCCTATCACTTTCAGTTCCCCACGTCGACCTTTTTTCTCCGCTCCGAGTCAACTACCAACGACGTGCGTGCGACAGTGTATGACACGAAATTCAAAGTATTCGAGGTATTCGAGACTGTACCTTTAGCAGAAGTATTCGAGTATACGCGGATACTATTCGCACATCTCTAATTAATATTTTGTAAGTTATTTAAAATATTTATATCATTGCAATCGCTCTCCAAAAAACTCTCAGCCTCTAAAGTGGTGTACTCAATGCACCCGATCCTTTGAGCACAATCTAAAGGCCGTTTTACACGGTACACGGAATTGCACAATCTTAAGTACGTGCGAAGGCGCAATCAAAATTGCGTCGTGTAAAGCGGTGAATTGCTAGAACACATGCGAGAATGCGTGGACGCGAGACGGCAAAATAGCCCATGTTCTAATTTCGTTCATGCATTCGCGCAATTCCACGCCATTTTAGAAATTAATGCAGCTCTAACCTGCGCAATTCCATGTACCGTGTAAAACGGCCTTAAGGTAGAGGGCTGATGGGGCCTCAGCATTCCGCAGAAAATAGCAATTGAAAAACTTCTACCATCCCGTTGACTGGATGCACCCAATCACACTGGGACGGAGAGTTGGGGTGTGGGTAAGGGGTGGAGTTAACTCGCTTGGAGGGGCGGAGTTTACTCAATCTCAGGGGCATAGTAGTGTGAGTTGGTTTGTGTGATTGCATCATCTCTGGGAAACGTAAACCTTTGGACCTTTACATCAAAATTAAAATAGACAAGTGCGAAAGTAGCAGGACTTCAAAGAGATATACCGGGAGGTGGTTTGGTGTCTCATCATTTACTTTTATTCTCAATATCAAAGAAGAAAGATAAAATTTGTGCAGCAGTAACCAAACTAGGAACACCTAGTAGCCAAAAATATTTGCAGCAAGGGGAACATCCACAAATAATCTGCCCTACTCAAGTGGTTTTGTCAACCAAGGTCTGCAGGACTGCCCATAAATGGTGCAATGTTAAAGACGAAAGCTGACTGCATTTCCAATAGGGAGAAGTACATATCTTCGACTACCGAATCATGCCCTATTTCAGTGAACCTTTCGGCCAATTTTTCCAACTGACGGACGTACTGGTTAAACATTCAAAAACCCGTCAAAACTGATATTGTTGGCTTGATGTCTTTGCAAAATTATCCAAAAACTTCCACCGCATACCAAATATATTGATTGCAACTAGTTATACTGGTTTTACAGCTTTCTTCGGCGATCAAAAAATATAAGAACGGAAATAAAATCACTGAAACTGGGGAGTTAATATTTTATGAAATTGAAAATCCTCCATTTTTTGCTTTATATATGTTGATACTCAACTAGTCTGGGCCTGATAATGACTCTTCACCTGTTGAAATTCGTTAAATAATATGGAAGCAAAAGAATAACTGTAAATACGAATGATTATGAGACTTTGGTGGGTTTATTCAACACCTTCGGACTCCCAGAAAACTCCGAAGACCGAAGACTCCAAGACAACACCTTAGGATACAACAAGCACTCGGTTTAGCAAGTAATATCTGAGGGATTATGAGCACTTGTTAAACCGGGCTTCTACTGTAGTCTGTAAAATAATTTTTATAGAAAGTTAATGTGTTAACTTTAGAATGTAGCGATATTCCTTTTAATCAAGTAACCCATTGTGTTTTGTTTTCCATTTTTTCTTTATAACTGATTCATAATTTTTCATGATTAATTTTTTAACTAGATGTAAACCTTACGTATCAATTATGTACTGCTTTTTTTTCTATTTCTTATTAGAAGTTTGCTACTACCTGAATTTATAATTGGCTATGTGCAAAAAATGGTTTATGACTCAAATGTGCTATATACATGAGAGATGGGTAATGGTCCTTCTTGATAGAAGACCGACCATGGTCTTTCTAGTGCCTTTAATCACTCATGACTTCCGGAGAAGCATCCAGTGTGGGTGGATAAACATAGGCAATCGAATTAATAAATACTAGAGATGGGTCGAATAGCAGCTTTCTCGAACTCGAATATTAAATTCAAATATTAAATCATTGCTCGAATATTTGAATACCTCGAATACTAAACGGTGAATGCGGTAATGATTGACTCGGTTGCCTATGCAGCAGGAAACACAAGATAATGGGGAGTAAGTTTCATTTCTTTTAAAGGATTCGAGCAGGAATTTTGCTGATTAATGGAATATTTTAATTTTATGGAAACAATTGGGCATACAGTTGATTCAACTAACATCTCTTTCAAATATTCTAAGGGGACACACCACCTCGCGAAAAATGATTGCATGCCGTCTCGGCATTTACACTGCCACGATGGATTTCTGTCTGATGTATACATTCTTATCTACCAAACGCCATTTCAGCGGCACGCCCATCTGATACTCGGCCTCATCCAACTTCGTATTTTCAACAGGTAGCTCGCAACAAGTGCTAGCGGACAATCTGAGGCGTTTTGCAAAAAACACGCGCTTCTCCACCGGATTTTCTTCAATTATTTTCAGTCCATCTTTGGAAGTTCTCACGAGAAAAGAAGATGAATTCGAATTGTGGGAGAAACCAAATATCCTATCAGGGAGAAACCAAATATTCTGAGAAAATATCCCTTCGTCTGTGGCTGGAACAATTGAGATTTATAGCACAACTTATAAATTGTAACTTGATGTATGTTTTCGGAAAAAAATACCGCATCAATTTCCGAGAAGCCCTGCTGCTCGCCAGAATGCTAAGTCTCCGTCGTATTTTGACATGTATTTCCTCGCGTAAAATGCTTAAATGAAGTCAGAAATGCGTCGCGTTTGGTCTTATTCTTTTTTAAATTACGCGCACATTACTAATATTTCAATCCAATAAAGGTGTAATATCAATTGCCGAAAGTCATTGTTAGACATCTTTTAGGCTAATAGGTGATTCATGCAGCAGTTGACCTCCAGAAACTGGGAACTTAGAAGCAGGTAGGCTGAAAAAGGTCAGTGGGTGAGAAAAGGGGGGGGGGGCGCGAAACACGTTTCTATTTTTCTCGTGTAATTTGGTATTTTTTTCGAAGCTGAGGTCTTCGTAATATTATTCTCACGCGTGCTGTGACCTTTTTTTTATTTCAAAGAAATAAAAAAAAGGTCACAGCACAGGCCTCAGAGGGGGGCCTGTGCAGAATGGAGGGGGATAGCGGATCTTGGGAAATGCGCTGATGTAACTATCCCACGGTACTCATGCAGCTGTTGACCTCCAGAAATGGCGAACTTCGAAGCAGGTAGCCAGATAAAGGTCAGTGGGTGAGAAAAGAGTGAGGGCGTGAAACACGTTTTATTTTTCTCCTGTAACTTGATATTTTTTTCGAAGCTAAGGTCTTTGTAATACGATCCCTCCCTGAGCTGGGACCGTTTGTTTGATTTCGGAGAAGGGGAAAGGGTCAGAGTGGGTGAGGCGAGTGCTGAATGGAGGGGGATAGCGGATCGTGGGAAATGCCCTAAGGTTGCTATCCCACGGCACTGAGGTTCTCCTGGTGGGGGAAACCGGGGATTTTCGTATTTTTTCACCCAATCATTTTCGGTTCCCCACGTCGAACTCTTTTCACCGCTCTAATCCACGAATTTGATGTAATTCGTCAACTTGCGTAAAACGGCGCTGCGTGCACTAAACGACTACAGTTCTCTACATTTTTCCGAGTCAACTACCAACGACGTGCGTGCGACAGTGTATGACGTGAAATTCAAAGTTATTTCAGTTATTTGATTTTTAAACTCATTAAGTGAATCAGTTTTGGTGTATTTTTAGTCTTTTTCTGTATCTGCAATGATTTCTTATGCATTCAACTAATATTGAAAATGTTTTATTAATTTCAGGGAAGTGGTTAATAAAATAAGAGATTTTAGTATTCCGATGGATTTAATCTCTCTATTTGCTTCAGGAGTGAGACAGTATAAAGGAATGATGTCTGAAACTCAACAGGCTTATCACAATTTTAAGTAAGTTCATTAGTTATTAGATTTTGAATTATTTTTAATGCAGTTTGAGGGCAGTTTGTGCTCAGCAATCATGATTTTTATACATTTGTGTGTGTGATGGAATTTTTTCTGCTGTAATATTGAATATCAACTGCCATTTGATGTAATGCTGTCTTATACAGTGAAACTTCTTCATAATGAACCTTTGTGTAACTGAATAGTCTCATAAAGAATGAGTTCATGTTCTTCGTCTTATAAGCTCAAGTTATAAATTATCAATTGGGGTAGTTCATGTGGATTCAAATTTAATATTCATTTAAATAGTAGACGAATGGGAAAGATGAGATGCAATGAAAAAAGCCTGTGATTTGGGCATTCTCTTCTTAGTTTAAAATGGGAAAAACACAAAGGACTTTGTGGCAGTCACCAACTTGGAGAAATCTTTTTTTGTTCTGGAAAAAAGAAATTAAGTTTCATGAATGCTTTCTGTGTGAAGATACTGATTGGATAATTCTAAAGTATTGTCAGGGTTAAAATATGTAGTGAAGTTAATGTGTGTCATATTGGCCACTAATTCTTGTTATCGTAGTTAATTGCAGTGTGATTATTGATACCTAAAGTTAATGATACACCATGTGGTCTTAAGTGTGAATTACTTACTCGCTTTAAGGGACCTCACCTCAGAAAAAGTTACCAGAGGAAATTATGCCAATTTCTTTCACGCTCTTCTTCACTATGATGAATTTGAAGCCATGAAGCACATCGAGAAGTTTAATATGTTCAGTGTCTCATTGAGGCAGGCAGGTGGAGGCTGTGTGGAACTTCTTGTAAGTGAATGTTTTTATTTATTTTAATTTTATGTATAAACAGGAGAATCTGGAATTATGTGTGAATTTTTATTCCCTGGAATTATGCATGAATTATTCATGAATTTTTGGTCCAACCTGGAATATCAAAATCTTTTATTTCTAATACATGTCACATAAAATTTTGCTAGTTCAACACCCATTTTCTGGCATATTTTAGGTACATGTTTACTTTATAATGCATTTATTATAGGGATCTGCAAGTAGTACTTTTTAATCTTGAGTCAACTATCGAGTCGAGTTAAAAATTACTCGGTAGTATTGAGTCGAGTTGAGTATGTAATTTCTGGGCCAGGCAATATAGCTATGCATGCTCCAACATATTCTCATTTTTTCCAATCCCCTAATAATTTTCCATTCTGAATTCTAAGCCGAATGGAAAGACAAAAAATAATTAGGAACGTTGATGGTTAATGTGTCAGAATAAGGAGATGAATTGAAATTAATGCATCTTAAAGAGTTCAATAAGTATAATTGAAATGAATGAACCTCTTGTAATATGTCCACAATTTAATTAATATATGATTCCAATATGTTAGGAAGAGCCCTGAGTGAAGGTATTTGCGCAACTGTAATAAAGATTATGTACGTAAATGAATCATGTAATTATAGACCCTTCCAAATTCTAATGCAGAAAAACCAATTATTCTTCATGCTCTTGTTTCGTGACAAAATTGCAAGATTTGGTAGGTTATTGTATCGTTCGTTGTATGCTGTGTAATCGTTGATATAATTTTTGTTAAAAATTATATCAACAATTTTTTGGATCTTGAATCTTCATGGAATTTAAGTGGACGAAGTGAATGAACTATATAACTTAAGCCTGAATCATACGATCATTTCTTTTCGTTGCGAAAGTGATCATCTATCGAGATCACTTTTCCCGTCGCGAAAAGCAATCGCTTTAGCGATCATTTTTCTGAATCACACGGTCACTCCCGCCGTCGCTTTTCACATCATTTCCAATATCACAGCTCGTTGTCATAGGACCCACATCACGGAAATATATAGCGTGTTTGTTTATATATGTCATGCCCACAATTGTCAAACCCTGCGCTGCAATCATACCATGCGGTCATGCGTTCCGATTGGCTGATATGGGATTTTAGGGACGGTTTTAGCGACGGAAAAAGCGACCGGACGAGTGATGAAAAATAGCGGTGGAAATCCTCATCGCGATCGCGAAAAACAATTGCCGCCGACGATCATTTTGCGCAGTGATCGCGATAGTGATCACTTTCGCGACGAAAAAAAATGATCGTGTGATTCAGGCTTTAGCTTTAGCTTTGAAGATCAATTTTTTTTTAATTTCCCACTTCATTTTATCAACCTTAGCAACTCTTGTTTTGTAAGTTCAATGCATAAATTAAACGCAACTAAGGAACAAACGAAAATTAACATCGGTCGTATGTAGTGCTCATAAAAGGGTAAAAGATGGTATCACTTGTGTTGTCGAATGCCGGGAAAAACCGGGCTTTGTCTGCAATAACGTAAAAGTTACATATTTTCTTCATAGAAATTTTTACAATTTTTATGTATTCTCCCGGCGTTTGAGTAAAAAAAGTATTGTTTGTCATAAAAGAATCGCTTAAGAAAGTATGAGCGATGCAGCAGTCCACTTTTGAGTATGTTGCCGGGTTGGAAGAAGGGCGGCCATGGCTGCTGACGAAAAGGTATTCGGTGCCCACGTTTACTAAGTATAGTGGTTTACTGCTATGTATACAGCAAGCTGAAACGCCCAGACCAAGGTATTAGAACGACTTACCAACTTTAAAAACGATATTATTAAATTGTTTTGCCTCATGTCGGCAGATTTATAACTTGCCTCAACAGCTCTGTAACCAAAACAACTCAACTCGACTCTCATTATGCCACTCGAAATATTCAAGTCAAGTACGAACTACTTGACTCGAATATTCAGGTACTCGCACATCACTAATTGATCACATTTTAAATTGCACTTTATGAAAACATATATTTATCTACGTATATCTTTAAATTGTGACAAATTTCTTGAGGTACCAAGTGAGACATTCATAAATTAAATGTAAAATTTCTACTTCAAAGTCTAAGACTTTAAGTTAGGAACATAATATAATTCATAAATATGATGTCATTTAAAAGTATTGAAGTAATTTTGGATGTTTAAAAATTCTTATCTGTCGTAGTAATCGTGTAATATTAACCTGGAATTTTGTAAAATTTCTGTGGAAAACCTGGAAATATGCATGAATTTTCTGCTTTGATTGACTGGACAACCTGGTTAAGAAAGGCTGTAAATATTCAATGAGTTATCACCTGTGCATCTTGAATCAACTGTGTGTTGAGGACATGCTTTATTTATCATGGCAGTCTGCATTTTTGAGACTTCAAAATTGTCACCACTGGAGTCCACTGCAGCTGCTATAATTGTGACTTTTGCCTTCGATCAATGTAATTTTTTTCATCATCATAATCATCCTGTGACAACGCTACCCTCAAACCAGATGTGTATGGCAAAAGCCCCTGCGACGAAGTCACCATTTTTCTGATCCCACCGAATTCCTCACATGGAGGCTCTACTGTATAAAGATTTAGTAACCCAGCCTGGCCTATAATGTTATAAAATGGGCTTTAGATATTTGGAAACTTTCAATTGCAGGCATGTCTTTTTTGATCTCTTGTGATCCACTTGTTACTTCATAGGCTGTGTTTTTCCTTCCACTTGTGCTTAGTGTTGAGTGCTAGATTACTGGCTATAGAGCTTCCTTCAACCTCCTACCTTTTTGTTTACAATTGGGCTACCTATCTTTTAACTGGGATGAGAATCAATTGATAACTCTTGATAGCCATTGCCTCAATCAAAGTCTTGGATTTTTTAATTGAAGTAATATTATGTGTTTTTGAAAATTATATTTAGTTGTTTCTTGCTTTATGACCATCCACAATGAATTCCATACTACATACTTCTTGACTTTTATAATGACCTTGCAAGCTACTGAACATGGAGTTGTTTTAGAGCAGTGTCATTTAAATATTATGTATTATGTACTCAAAATAATGATGTATTTAATTTTACAGTATTGGTGGTAATGAAAATGTAAATTTATTATTCATTAGTTGTAGTCAATTGTCGTGAGCTAATCTAAATCCCCTTAAAATGTTCAGTATTACGAAGAAGGTATTGTAAATCTAAATTAAAGTTACTGTTTACTGTACTGTGATTGGTGACCTTCAGCATTATTTTTAACATTTTCATTCATTATGTCATTGATTTTATTCAATTTTGTCATTAGCCCTGTTCAAAGCAGAAAAAGTAAAGGGTCTAGCATATGGCCCACGGAAATATGTAGTACATACTTGCGATGCAATGAAGTGAACTTAAAAGAATTCTAATTATTATATTCAATCAGGTGCCTGGGCTTGAAGAAAAAAGGCCGTCACTTCTTGAAAATGATTTGGTGTACATAAGATACAGACACGGATTAAATGCCGAGGAGGTGGACTCCATCCAGTATGAGGGGAAAATCATCAGAATCACAATGAACACCGTTTTGATTCAGTGTCTTAATGGGTATGCTTTTTGTCCTTAATGCTTGAATGATGCATGTACATTTCATGTTTTTTCAGCCCATTTTTCTAAGTGATGCCATGTGAGTTTTTGTAATGATATGGGTCCTGAAAGAAAAATTGCAGCCATCTTTACTTGTTGTAATTTTCATGGTGAAGCAAGGTAAATTAAGCAAGCATGGAAAATGATTTTTTTTCAGGGGGAATGTGAGAGCAGGAAAATGCCTTGCACATTCATTCATAAAATTATGAATCTTAGTTTTTTTGTATCCTGATTTTATAAAGTGGAATTGGCTGTGGGAAATATCAAAGTAGGGTGAATTAGCATACATGTTAATCATCTAAGTTGTGCTGCCTGGGGTATCAGCTATCACTTTAATGGCAAAAAGTGCCATGTGTTGATCTACAGGCTTGGGCAAATACCATAATTAAAATTGTATTTTAGCAGTTACAAATATCTTTCATGAAATGCATCAGATTATTAAAAACCAATTACAGTAGACTCCTGTTAATACAAACAACCTTATTGTGAAGTTCTCGTTATCGCGAATCAAATCGTTGGTCCCAAGGAAAAGGCCCATCCAAGCTATAGGAAAATAAACGTTATTAGGAAATTTTAGTTTTTACGAAATTACGAACGTCAGTCCTGGTCCCGGTGGTAACAAAATGAACTTTATTACGAAGTTCCATGCATAAGCAATGGTATTCAGGTGGATATTCATTGTGTAAGTTTTAATAGTCGCGCCATGTTTACGTTCTCCTCGTGTACTGTGATCAAGAGCGTCAATAATGGTTCTCCCTTCACTATGCATGCAACGTCAAGTAATAAGCTTCATTCCTGAAGAATCATGGTGACCGACTCATAACAGCTCATAAATGTGATGTACAGTCAGTCCTCTTCCTACGCACATTCGATTTACGAACTTTCAGAGATACCAGGATTCAAAAATGTCAAAATTTGAATTTGGCACCTTTTCATTTGGGCGTTATTATGCGGTGCGGCGTAGAGGAACTCGCTCTCTGGGCATAATCTGAACAAAGTGTCATTGAAACTGGAGTGAAGTTAGGAACAATTCAGCTTTTCGCTTGTTCTTCCTTGCTGCGGAGAGTGATTTTTTCGGCTCCGGCTGCATTGCATGCCCAGCTAGATTAGCTCGTCACAATTGTGAGTTAGTGCACAATTGTTATGCAGTGTTGCATTCTGCAGGATAACCGTACTCCTCGATTCCTTGCATACAGTCCGGCCGGCGAGAGTTGCCCGATGACGGCATAATAGAAGAGGCGGATAACCCTGCACCAGCACTGTTTGCAGCCAATTGCTGTCCCCCAAGCGCACCTCACACTATCGCCTAGTCACACAATGTTGTCAAACGTGTAAAGACCACCGAAATAAGCCTTATCCACAGAACATGCCCTTTCTTCGAATCACCAAAACAAGTGATTCTTCCTCTGCGTTCTTCACGCTCGTCTTCTCTTCCAGCTCCTTTCTGCACGGAACCATTTGTAGGCGTTTCCCTTTCTTACCTGGCAACCTTGCCCCCTTCCCGGCCTAGACCATTCTGCCTGTCATCGGACAACTCTCGGTGGCCGGACTGAAGGTTTATAAACTTATGAGCAAGGTATTGGAACGCAGCTAGTTCATATATCGGGCTTACTGTATTCGGGAAGGTATCAACCCTCGAGTACATCTTACAGCATTTTTTTGTTGAGACACGGAAACGAATTTTCCAGTTTATAAATATTTCTGCCTAATATAATTGCGTTTATCGTGTATAGTTTTTGTTCATACGAAGTTCATTATTACAAACCTCTGGTTTACGGTCTCGTGAACTTCGTAATAACGAGATTCTACTGTAATTCATTTCTAGTAAAACGAAGAAATCATGTTTGACTGCCGCTCCATGATTAGCTCAACCTCAGTGGATTTGGCATACGATCTGAGTTAATTTTGTATGCCCTTTTAAAATATCAAGTTTCAATGATTTTGTTTCCAAACGCACAATATATCATCTTTTGTGCAATTCTACGCCTTATTTGTTAACAAAACACAATTTTAGCATGCCATTTTTTACATGAGCAGGTAATTTTATGCTGATTTTTTGTTCATGAATAATGCAGATTCAGCATAAATGGAATTAAAATCACGATTGGTCCTCTGGACCAGATAAATATTGTAAATTGGGCATATACTGTGCATTCATATTTATTTGTTCTGAATTAGTAACTTCATATTTTTTCATGAGATGTTATGAAACTCTCAAACTCATGCTGGATTTATTTGGCTGTACATCACTATTCAGTTGATTAAAAATGGTTAATCTGTGGCACAGATAATTGGTGAAAGAATGATGGAGAGTTTACTGAGTTTTAAGGCTGTTGTACACGGTACACGGAATTGCGCAGGTTAGAGCTGCATTAATTTCTAAAATGGCGTGGAATTGTGTGAATGCATGAACGAAATTAGATCATGGGCGATTTTGCCGTCTCATGTCCACGCATTCTTGCATGTGTTCTAGCAATTCACCGCTTTACATGACGCAATTTTGATTGTGCCTTTGCACGTACGTCAGATTGCGCAATTCCGTGTACCGTGTAAAATGGCCTTTAGGCAATGTGTGCCTAAAGTTAAGTCAAGAAAGTGTGAATGGGTTGAGAATCCATAATCTCATCATAAGTTCTCTCATTTATTTCATGTTTTATTTTCTTGTGTTTAATCTACGTTTTTCTTGTGATTTTTACTGAAGTTTAACTGCATTGGTTCATCCTGAAGCTGTATTTGACGTGCGTTTTGGTCTAAATCGATTTCCATGGATGGTTAAGCATCGTGCAATTGATGAATTAGTTGAGCGAGATCTCCTTGATTATGTGTTTCCTGAAGAAGATCTTAATCCTATTATGGATCAAAGAAATCTTCCGGAAATTCGGTGAGTGTGAACTATTTTTATGTATGCTATCTATTATACATTTGTGTTGGCATTTTTTTCAGTCATTTCTTGTTGAAATTCTATTTGTATTCTTTCTTCAGATCAATTTTTAGCAATGCTACTGAAGGGAAATTACATGAATGAGTTCAGATATCACTATGTGGAAACTTTTTAAATTTAAAAATGGGTAAACATGCATGATAAAAAATTATGTGTCTAAAAAATTAAAAGTGTCTAAAAAAGCATCCAAGATTATTATTTAACCATTAATTTGCCGCAATAGACTCATTTAAGGTATGAGATAACTTAAAGAAATCCTCCTGCTTTAAAATGTCCTTTTTGACAGTATGTTAAATCTCTCATTGTTTCTATAGCTTTAAGCATTATGTCCATGCCAGCATAATGGCCTCTATGTGGGCAACCTGTGAATTAAAGTAACCTAGATGCATCTGGGGTTTGAGGAAAAATTATTCCGACAAAAATAACTGGGGACAATAATCATCACCCTCAGAACAGTGAATGAGTTACCCATCATTCTTATCTATCATTCTTAAATCTTTAATTAAGGACTTAAGATGGAGGTAAATCCGTTAGACCTAGACCTATACCTCTTGAATATTTCATTTGAATAAGAAACTTATCTCACCAAGGAGGGCCAAGTGTAATAGAACTGATTTTTAGAGAAGTCCCTCCCTGCCGAGGGAAAGTGTGATACTTTTGAGGCTATTGATCAATATTCATAATTATGCTTTACCTAGTTACATATGTTTTAGGTTATTGCCACCTTGTGAAATATTTTAATAGCTTCAGTTTTTGCCAAAATGCTACTGTACATCTCACTACAGCTGTCTCAGTAATTTTTTATCAGCATCTTTCATGAAGTGTAATAGGATTTGTTTCCTCATTATTCTTGTACATACTTACATAGTTTTCATTTGCCATTTTAATGGTGTCTCATCTCTTGTGCATGTTTGTATTGTAGGCACCAATAATTTTTAGCATTGCTACTCAGAAATCCATATTTAGGCCTAATGCATGTTGGTTGTGGAAAGGGTTTTTTTTACTTATCATTGCTTTTTTGCTATGAATATAGAATGAGATAATATAGTGTTTTTACCATTAAGCTTCAGGTGAGGCATGATCATACATTTTCTTTCTTATTATTAGACATATATTAGTTTAGTTCATTTTTTGGGCTGTATTTTGAATTGTCAGCTAAATTCATATGTGGTTCATATTATAATTTTATTTTTCTGCCATAGTTTGCATTTGCTTTAATAGCCTTTATCTCAACAGCACACTTCTGTTGAAAACATGTTAGTTTTGCATTCAAACAAACATGATGTGAATATGTCCAACCATGCATATGGTTTATTTCACATGTGGGCCAAGGGATTTATTCCCTATTTGGGCCAAACCATTTGCTTTTGCTTCCTTTCTGGACTAATCCGTTTGAGGCGAGTTATGGAATTGAGTTGGAATTATTTGTGCACATATATGGATACAGTTCACTTGGTAGGTACTATCATTCCCATAAGTCTATGTGCATCGATGTTCTACTTACCAGTTGAATGAATCAGGTGAATTGTTGCTATAAAATCTGGTGGGTTGGCACTCTATGAACAAGATTATCAGCCCTCACTTGAAGGGGCATGCATTTTTGAGAGCCGATGGGGAAGGCTTTTGATGGGGCTAGATTATCTGGAGTCAGACAGCGGAACAAGGAATCGCAGAGGAAGGATATGGAGCTGAGGAACTCCGTGTCCATGAGTTTTATCTTTCAGTCTCTCACTCTCTCCTTAGATTCTTATTTAAAGCTACCTATCTTCAGAGATGACTAATAATGCCTTGGACTGAGTGAGTGCTGCGGAAGGGAGGGTGGAGATCATTGCTGATTTTTGGGACTCTGGTTCAAGTCCACATGAATGCAGATGTTTTAATACATTTTTTTTAAATTCTTCAATGAGTGCATGAGCATTGATGATTGTAGTCTTTCCGCCAACTGATCTTTTATTTTATTTAAGATTTTATTTTCATCCTGTACCTCCTCGAAACATGCGTGAACACTCATAAGTCATACTCTCCTAATCAACACAATTTAGAGGTGTCATTATGAGAATGCCATTATCCCAAAATTGAGAAGAATAGAAAATGCATAAAGTATATATGTATATTCATGAGGACTTGATCCTCAGTCACTGTAGTAATTTCCACCCTGCCCACAGCATCACTCACCTACAGTCCATCCCGGTGAGAGTTGTTGCATGACAGTTCAGAAGGAGGGGCAGAGAACAGTACACCAGCACAGTTTGCCGGAAATCGCTGTCCCCCAAACGCACTGCACACCCTTGCCTAGTCATACAACGTTGTCACATGCATATGAAGCACTGAAACAAGCCTGAGCCACCAAAAAAGGCCTTTCTTCGAATAACCAAAACAAAGGATTCTTTGTTTGGGTCCTTCACGCTCGTAGTCCCTTCGGCCTCCTTTCTTCATGGAACCCTTTTGTTCACGTGTGAGGTGGGCATTTCCCTTTCCTATCTGGCAGCCTTGACCCTCACCCATAGCTAGACTCTGCAGTCTGTCACCGGACGTTGGCCGGACTGTAGTCCGTGGCGTCAATTAGTCATCTCTGAAAAAAGGTAGCTTTAATCAGAATCGAAAGAGGGAATAAGAAGCATTGTCAGGACTGAGATCTGGATAGATAAAACTCGTGGACTCAAGATTCCTAGTGAGCGTGGGCATGAGGTTCCTTAGCTCACTATCCTTCCGTTGGTGTTCCATGTTCTACTGTCTGACTCAAGGTAATCTAGTCCTGTCGCAAGCCTTCCTCATCAGCTCTCGGAGACATGAGTCCCTTCCTGTGAAGGCCAAGGTTCTCGTGCATTGAGTGCCAAATCTCCAGATTTTACAGCAGAAATTCACCTGATTCATTCAACTGGTAAGTAGAACATAGATGCACATAGACTTATGGGAATGGTAGTACCTACCCAGTGAGCTGTATCCATGTAGGTGCATACATATTTCCAACTAAATTATATGGCTCACCTCTCTAGGGGCAATGTTCTTCAGCATTTTTATGTGAATGAGAACATAGTTTGGTTCAAGATATGCAACTTAGAGATAAGTGCTTCACACAATATCACATGCCAATAGGTGTTTTCAGAGGTAGAAAAATTTCTTGACTACCAAGCCGTTGATACACAGGTGTTGATCATTTGCGAATCAACTGCAATGGGTGAACTTGTAACTGGCAAATTTTTGAGATTGAAAAGCTCAATGCTGCTTTATATCAGAAATTTTCCCATTTATTGTAAATTTTTAGCTCTTAAAGCTTTAAACAGAAGACTGAACATGAAATAGTTGGTGTCTAATAACAATGATAACAGAAGTCAGGTAGAGATCTACGAATCCTGGGAACTAGAGTCGTTGCTTGTCAACTGAGATTTGATTTTGGTTGCAGAGGTGTGTGTTTTATTCATTTTTCAAACCCTTTTCACTGGTTTATGATGCTCAAGTTGTTTGAAAATCAGACAGAAGTGGTATAGGCAAATAAAAGAATTAATTCTAATGTGTTTCTATCTGAAGTGTGATGTTGGGTTAGGATTTAAAACCACAAGTGCTATTTTTTATGTCCTTTAAATACTCTATCAAATAAATACTTTAATTATTGATTCTAAATTATTTGAGAATATTTTAGTAATTGCAAACTGATTTTATCAAAGGAAAAATGTAATATTTCTTGATTCTAATGCAGTTATTATGAAACTAACAATTTCAGTTTTTTCAATGAGAACGTTAAAAACAACCCTGAACAGAAACAGGCTGTCATAAACATTCTGATGGCTTCTTCAATGCCGGCCCCATACATTGTTTTCGGTCCTCCAGGCACTGGCAAGACAATTACTATTGTGGAAGCCATTATGCAAGTAAGAAGTATTTAAAAGAATGAGTCCTTATTTTTAAAGTTATGTTTATGTAGTTGTTAGGTATGCAGTTAAATATGATTTAAGTGCTTGATTCCATGACTGAATTTAGACCTTTTCTGTGAATTATAATTATCTATATTGTTATTTTGTTTTTTATGTTTTATTATTTTATTCCTAGTTTCTGCCAATTGCATTATTTACAAATATCATTGACCCTTGGTCACTCATGTGGATAAAATTCTCATCAATTGAATCAATATTATAAGGACAAAGCGTCCTTGCTCCACACTCGATTTTATTTCGAGACTAAACTGATACTAGGATTTTTTCTTTTGCTACTTGAAATATATCAAAACACAAAAAACAAATGAATAGCAAGTAGCACATGAAATGAAAATATCAGCATCTTGCTTTAGATTGTGCTTATTTAGAGATCATTAGTGACCAGTTTACCATTAACCTCCACGTAGATATTTTCTTTTGATTCCAAGATAACCCTGCTGTTTTTAGTTTACAGGAATAAGAGTGCATTGTACTCATTTTATTTATAACTTAAGGAAATCATTACCATACTAACCCTTTGTTATTGCTTGGGTAATAATTAAATGAAAACGTGCATCAGTTCTTATTGACCCAGAAAAACATATTACATAGCTCATTTTGCACATTATTTCTTGATCATAGTAAATACATTGCCGTTTATTGTTGACATGAGCATTTTACTTTACTTTTACTAGTATATTTTGCACCTGACTTAATCTTTTATTTATTTATTTATATATTTGGGTAATTGCTCACATACAGCATTTCTGCCAATTTACAGTATGCAGTAACATACATAAAATATAAATGTAAACAATCAAAACATAGGTGCAGTCTACAAAATAGTAAAGAACACAAATGTAAGACACGTGGATTGGATCTTGCATTTGACCTAAAATTCTCAGTAGTATCTCCAGATATGTGCATTTTAATTCCATGAAATGAGCAGAACCTGGTAGCAGCCACATTTTATGCATGCAATTATTAGACTTCAACATCATGCTTTCCCACTGACATTGTATTTTCTCAGTACCCATAGTTTTCATTTTTAGACTAGAACTGCACCCTGTATTGATGTTTAATCTCTTGCTTAATATGGTGCACTTCCATCTGGGATATTTTGACTGAAACCCTGTGTGTCCTCTTGGCTGTATCGGTTAATGGTGCTTAATAATTGACCTCACAATGTCCTCGACAGCATAAATTTGCCGTAAAAAAAATATTTTGATAGAAGTTGCCCCCGCAAACTTTTTACAAGTGGTTGGAAACACACTCCTTGCAAATTTTCCCTCAAAGTGAGTGCATACCCTGAGGAAGCCAATTTTTGGGTCCATTAGTTTTAAAAACCCAGGCATGGGACAGAGAGTGGCTTAGTTGCTCGAGTTGTGCCCTTTCATATAATGGCTGTGTTTGAATCCTTGCATTTGGTGTTATTTAAATAAAATTCCATAGCATACTCTAGGATTTTGTGTAAAAACTACTTCAATCATTATTCAATCACAATCAAGTGGAATCTGAAACTGCAGATACAAACTAGTATTTTTTATGGAAGTGAGCTGAAGCTGATCTGAGTTTTTTACTCAATTCCTCATGGGTCAATGGGTCATGAGTCAAATTTTTTCTCTTCGATTTACCTTCCTATGATCTGAATTTTTTATTAAACATTTTGTTCTTCTAAAATTTCATATATGTTGTTTCTGGGGCAGATTAACCCATTCCAAGTGCATTTTTGTACCACTCTTGAACACACTTATCAATGGACATCTATTAAGCTTCCTTCTGCCCCGTCAAGTTTCCTCCATGAGATGTGCATGCTATATCTTGGTCTTATCAAGTCATTCTGCTAATGACTGTAGTGATTGATGTACTCAGTAGAATAAATCTGCTACTACCAAGATGATTGACGTCGGGTTTTTCTTCAAACACAGTGCTTTCTGTCTGGAAGGATGATTGGAAATTTAAACAATGACATCTTGGTGCTGTCTGTTCATGATTATATCAAACCACTAATTATGTATTCTTATTATGTAATACCTTATGAATCTCTCAGTGGCAGATAGATATATGAGTGGTTTAATCTATATCATATGCATTTCATTTTTTCATGTACATATTTTGAACAGTAGGTATCTATTTAAAGTGACAGATTGGTGGGTCTTAATTTCCCTCTATTAATTTTCCTGGGATGATCGACTTTTTTTAAATAATTTATAGCCAGTATTTGATTACTACTCGCAAAAGTCTAGAAAGTTGAGATACTTGAGTTTGAAATGTTGTGTCTCAGTAACTACCCTATCGATTGTCCTGAAGTAAAGTGAAAATGAAAGGAAATTTAGTTCTATGTTTCTTCGATGTCATAAAAAATTCATCCTTACATTTGAAATTTTTTCACATGTTTGTATGATAAAAGGTATGGTTTTTGAAGCTCAGAAAACTATAGCAACACTTTGAGCGCTACTCTCTCAAGAACTTGTATAGACGTGAAGTTTCGTACGATTATGAAATAGGTTATCATAAATGTGTGACAGGGAGGCAAACTTTATTATAATAGTATTCGTGCCCTAAATTGTTGCTGAAGAAAACTCCTTTATTTTCATTTTGTCAACACTCACAGAAAATTGAAAAGCACTGTCGGCACCACATGTATACACAGGTGATGAAATCAGTAGTTAAAAACCACAAAAATTCATTATGTAATTTGTAGTCTACCAACTTCCATTTGTACTGCAAATTTCTTCCCTGTAGAGCTGCAAAAAGGGCTGCTAGCTTTGCTTTGGAAGAAGAGAAATGGTTAACTGGCTGCCAAGTCGATGCTTATTATGATTCAGACCTTCCTGCTGGGTTGGTCGCCAATAGTCACACCTCTCTCGTAGATGCCCTTCCTTACCTTTCACTTCTTTGGAACTTCTGAACCTTCGGCACCTTAAGTAGAGCTACCTTTTTCCAACTGTCGAACACCATGCCTTTTGCGTACAAAATCAGATAAAAACTTGGTTAATGTATGGATGAATTTCTGATGATATTGAGGAGACATAGAAATAAATTAATTGTTGCTAACGTGGGGGTTGAGTCTGCTGGAAGCTCTTACACTGTTTGTCCAAGGCCCATATGTTATGTTTGCCCAGTGTATTTCTCTGGGTTCAGCCGCATGTTGCTCCCCAAGTGGTCCATGCTTCTTGAAGGTGGTGTAGGTCAAATCAGATTTGCTTAGCTCCTCTTTTAACGTTCATCTGCTCCTTGATCATTTTACATTCGTCAGTAAAAATTGATTTAAAAAAATCTTCATCCATTTTTTATTTTATTTATTTTGTGAAAAACTTCTTCAGGTGCATCAATTATTTTTAGTGGGGTTGTATAAGGTTCTTTCCAATATGCAGAAAATTAATAATTCAATACATAGAGAAACTATAATGTGATTCTGATACCCATGATGCATTGGCTCACAGCCCAATCCACTACTGACAGAATTGTGAAATTTTGCCAATGTATCTGCTCTTTGATATAAAGGTGTACTCAGAAATGATTTTAGCAATGAAAATTTTCAGCATTCGTTTTTATGTGATTATTGTTAATTTTTACTCCCATGAGAAAAGGATTCACATCTATGGTGATATTTATTCTGTTGTTTTTTTTAATAGTTTACTCTCTAAATGCTGGCTCAATATTAATTTTTTTTAATCCTGAAATTACTCTTAGAATTGAGTTTTAAACTTCAAATCCATAGGGTTTATTTCGATGATTTATATTTTCCGGGAAATAAATCAGGATTATGCATTTAAAATGTTATTCCATGGCTACCATAGCAATACATGGTATGATTTTCACTTGCCTCTTTTTATTTTATTTTAATTTTTACATGCCTCGTATGGATACGTTTATTTCCTCATTTTTTGTATGTACTTATTTGTGAACATCAGAAACTTTTTATTAATAATTATAAACCACAACCCATTTTTATTATTTAAATTTTTACTTACGTTTACCTGAAGTGATGAAGTGTTCTTAGGTTGTTTTTAGCTGAAGCGTTCATCCTATTTTCCAGGTCCATACAATGTGTAAAAATTCGGTGATCCTTGTGTGTGCTCCATCAAATTCAGCTTGTGATCTCCTGACTGAAAGACTCCTAAAACATTGTAATAAAGATGAAATATACAGAGTTCACTCAAAGTCAAGGGACATGTGAGTATTTTCTATCTTAAGATGAATAATATTTATAATTTTTGGATTAAGCTATTAACAGAGCTTTGACCCCTCAATGCCATCATGCGTACCCAGTACGCTACCTGACCTACTGTATATAATATTTTTTCTCCGCCAGATATTGTATGTTAAATTAATAATAATTACTCTATCTTTTGAAGAAATGTTTTTCCTCTCCAATAAAATATTCATAGCGGCTATATGCCTTCAAGATTTTTAAAAAAATGCTTCGATAAAATTTCGTTTTAAACCAGCACGTTGACGACTTCGGTCCAAAAACTCAATGTCTTCCTTCAACTGTTTTATCACGAGAACTTCCGCCTATTCTGCTTGAGAGACGTCAACAAGGGTCAGCTACTTTAGCTTGAGATACGGTATATTCTAAGCTCAATGCCTTCCCTCCGTCTTCTCCTTGTTTGTCGTCACCTCGAGCCCCAAATGTGTTTGGTCCGCCTCGTTAGTCCTTAGCGTCCTAAGCGAAGGGGCCATGTGCTTCGCTCTGCATTTCTTTTTTTCTGGACAGTAATCAACAAAGATAAGATTCCATCGAAACAGTCAGCTTATACCAGGGCCCCTTCGAGATATTTTCTCGTCTCTTGATGGAGCCTCTAAACCATGAGCTTCAGTCCACTAGAGTCACTCATGCTGAGTGGTGTTCTTTCAGGCAGTGTGTTGAAATTCTCATCGGGTGTACTTCCTGTGGGTGGTATTTTTATTTATAATTGGGGATCCTACGAAATGGGAATAGTATTGAAAGGCAAAAAAGAGACTCGGAAGTCTGTTTGTATGTTAGGTTATAGTGAATTCATTGGTGGGGTGAATTTCAAGGACCTGTTATTGCATTCGTACCTAATGGAAAGAAAACGCCATTACAAGTGTTGTATGAAGTTATTTAGGAGACTATTGAATGCGGCAGTCCTAAATTCATATGTTGTTCATAGGAAAAACACGTATAAAAATTTGACTTATCTTCTTCGCGTGCCATTGGTTGAGGTAATATTTTGGAAATATCCAACGTCGTACGAACTGTTTGGACATGGCCGTCACTCAATACACAATTTAGTACTAAGACTCACAGAAATACATTTCCTAAAGACATTTCCTGCAGCTGGGAAGAAATCAAAGTCTCAAAGGAGGTGTGTAGTTTGTGCCTAATATGGGAAATGAAGAGACTGCGTGTACTGGTGTGAAAAATGTGCACTGGGATAATGTTTGGATAGCTTCAAATCATGTCACACAAAGCAGATTTTCTAAGGTAAATCATTTCATTATTCACATACACCCATGTCTCGTATAGCGCAAGGGATGCGTTCCTTGGGGTCTTTGCGCCATACGAATTTGCGTTATACGAGAGCATTTTAACATTGGGAAGATAGGGATGCATTCCTGGTAGCATAGGTCTTTGGTATTGAATGTCCTCTAAAACATCTATATTCCCATAAAAAGCCTTAGAAAACATTATTTCTATAAATATTTATAGTTTAAAACATCTTTAAAGATAGTATTCACGCATTCAAAGACTTTTATTCACGTTAAAAAAAATTCTTACGTGCTTTCGAAATTCCATCCTGTCGTGCGGGTGGGCTAACATCTGCTATCTCAGGGGATCGTAATGCGTTGCCGGCAGTTGACGATTTTTCAAACTAGTCTAAAAACAACTGTTGTGTCACCCAGGCCCTTTTGTAGCTCATCGAAATGACAGGAAAATGCTACTTTAAATGCCATTTCATAGCTAGCGGAGTTTATGAATGATAAATCATTTTAATTTGAAGTCCTCCGAGTCATTAAACAGCTACGTGAAACAGTCTTTAAATGCCTTGAAACCTGACCCAAGTTTTCCTTCCCTGAAAATGAATGAACGAGAATGCATTCTTTTCCAAAAGAATATCGTCTCGTCAACACTAGATCTAGTTGAGGGGGAAAGGAGCCACTTTCAATCACAGCTTGGAGTTCATCAGAAAATGTTGTGGTGACTGCGCTATCAACACTTGCAGATTCACCTGATATCGCCGCACTGAAAATACCTGCTTGCAATTTAAATTCTGGAAAAAACCGGAGATTTCACTAAATATCTCGGAGCGATTGCCACTCTCGTCTTTTTGAACTGATTCACTATGAACTTTCCGTATGTTTAGACCGCTTGGTTGAAGTTGGTGCGGCTGAGGTCACTGATGTTTTAACTTCGTCTTTATTCAGAATAAGGCATCGTGCGTTTAAACTTCCGCGCAATATCGCTTTGACGCTCTCCATTTTCAAAGCAATTGACCTCTTTCAATTCCTCTTCTAGGTTTATAGTTTTTCTTGATAATTCTTGATTTTTCTACACGCATTCCTATTTTTTGCCATATTCTCTTGGTTTTTACTCTGTATGGCTCTATCTAAATCACCTTCCACTGCTGAACTGTATTCCTGAGACGCAGAAGGCCTACGATTGCGGGGGGGAACGAAGCCATTGTGTTTGAGACACTATAGCGGACCCTTTTATGTGTTGATGCTATTCATGCGCAACTCCGCCACCGCTCCATTTCTCCCCCGTGAATACCGATGACCTTGAAGGCTTTAGCATAGACCCTCCACCTGGAAGTCAATCGCCCGATAACCTATGACGGCAAAAATACGTCTCAAACCGTATGGCTGAAAAAATCATTTACACCAGCCCCTCGCATAATTAACGATCTAAATTATTTATTATCATTCTGTTAAGGAGACGGGATAAATTACTTCGGTAGGCCGGCTATCTGGACCCAATGACGAGTAATACTTTTGGCCATTGCACAGCAATGGATTTCGATTAATATATAAACAAAAAAGAAGATTTGAGGCAACCAATAATTATTAATATGCGTAAAATGATATAAAAATTTTTTTGTATTTTGTGTATGCATGTAATGTATTTTTTAAATGCATGCGTTAAAGCTAGTACATACGGGCTATTGCGAGACCCCCGCCATTATGAGAGATAGCCGAGGTACCATCAATTGACCCTATAATTTGCATGTAAAATAATTCGTTTTTATGAGGCCCTTTTGGTGTTGGCACTCACCATAGTGAGAGTTTCCATCACCGGAAAACCTTCACCAAGAGTCCCTGTTCTTTGTAATTTCTGGCGATCTGTTAAAAATGAAGTTAAGTGCTCAGTCTCAAATTCATGTAGTAAACTGTCGTTCGATAAATAAGTAGTTCATTTTGGTGAAAATATTGTGGAATTAAAATTTGAGAATGATTGATCTTCTTTTGTTCCTCGAGTGGCAGAAAGCAGTCTGCAGCATACCCCCATGTCCGTGAGTTATGTGAATAGAAAGCATTTGATGGTAGACACCATGGCCAAAAAATGCCAAACACGTCGAAGCAAGAAAATAAAAATAATAGAGTAATATGAGAGTGGCACAAAATTTATCTTCCTATTAGCTTTTCAAAATTAAAAAACTAAAGTGCCCAAGGAATACAGGTCATGAAGAGTTAGAAGGAGCTTAATTGTTCAGGTGTTTTTGCCTACTTCAATCTGCTGGAACTTCTGAGAAAGGGGCTATGCCTAAGCCTAAAGCGGAGTATTTCAGGGATAGATTGAGTATTTCAGGGATAGATTGAGAATCGAGAACTTCAAGAGTTCGGAAGGTTGGCTATACTAATTCAAAGCACGAAAGCATTATCTCCTGTCATAATTGCTGGTGATGCCTGTGATGTAAACCCAAAGTCGTGGAAGAAAGGACTCCGATCCTAAGTATCTTAAGAAGTATTCTCCGCATTATATAACGTAGACGAAACGGAACTCTTTTACACCCTACTCCCCGACAAAACCCTTGCAGTACGAGATATTTCTTGCAATGATGCTTTTAGAGGTACGTAGTGCGCCTTAGTGATGGTGTAGGATGCACGCTACTATGATACACTCAGCGTGTTGAGCGTGAATTGTCCGGATGGACGTATTTATTCTTTCTTGCTGTTACAAGTAATAATCACGATCACAATGTACTATTCACAAGGGTGAACTAGTCGCAACAGTGGTCGAAGTCCTACTGGTGCTCTCTTCTGTCACCTGGGCGGCCGACCATCCCATGGTGGCCGCTGGAAGAACTCACAGAACAACCGACTCTCGTTTGGCGCCATGTTGTATGCATTCAGCACCGCCACAGATGGCATATGTGAAGAGCTAATGCTGTGCTTTTAGTTTATCTAATTAAAAAAATTCTGCATTCCTTTTTCATGTTTCTCAGTCATTATTGAGAATGTTAAATCAATAAATTCATACTCATAAGTTTTGTTGGCCTTAGGGTCCATCAGATGCGTATGCCTTTCCGTTTCTTTGTCGTAGATATTACCCATTTGTGTTATATTCGTCGCAGTTTCTTGCAGCTTGCTTTTGTTTTACTTCAGTGACATCAGAATAATATCTGCATTATAGTTTTTCGTGAAATAATATCACGTTAATATCTTTTCCTATATTACCAATTTTAATTCAAATCGTTTTTACTGCGGTGCCATGGTACACTCAGTGTATTATTTCAATGACGTCGCGAGCGTAGCACTAAAATAGGATCTTTTTTTTAAACAACGGCAATTTTAATCACATCATTTTTCATGCTTAGCAAACTTTTTGCGGTAGATAATGAAGATATTGCATTAGATGATAGGCAAAGTCTTCCAAGGCAGGATCGTTCTACAGCCTTCCACTGTTTTCGTCTGTAGAAATGAATGCTAAATACTATTTCCCATATCTACCACTTAACGTACAAGAACTATAAACATACACCAATGGAAGAATTTGAGACATTAAATAACTGCGATACAGTTTTATCAATTATTGTTTGAATTTACAGTGGAAAATACCAAAATAATAGAATGATCACGTAAATGCACCAATTAACTACATTGAAAAATGGCTTCATCAGTTGTGCATTGGCATAATGATTGACAAAGCAATGCTTTGCATGATTTTTATTCAGTATGGCGCTTGTAATTTGTTTGAATTGTTGTTATTAAAGTGAGGAAATTTAGTGACGCAAAAAAACATCGCCTTTCATCTGGATTTGTGCTTACGTTTATCGGATACAAATTTCTCTGTCGCCGCACCACTCTTGTTCCTGTATAAGTGTTCACAATAGCTGTATATTGACTATTATGTGCTCCACCTCTGGTATAGCGACAATTGGCTATAGTGAGTGTTTATTTGAGCACCGTGGGGTCTCGTTTTATCAAGGTTGCACCGTATTATAATTATGTGGAATATGAATAATATTGTCTAAATTGTGAATGAATGGCATTTAAGTAAATTCCACTGTTTTAAATTTTTTACAAAAAAATGGAATTTTCTTAAAAGTCTATCATTTGTGATGGAATAGTTTCACCAAATCTTATTGGGAAAATATATTTGTTTTTTTAAATCTTTCTTCATATCTATATTTGCTCTATTTCTATATAATCTATTCCCTTTTTACCCAGTGAAAGTATTCCGGGCGTGCTGTATCCATGTAGTAATGTCATGAGCATCAAGGAAGGAGACAAAGCTGGTGGCAAAAAGAATGTCAAGAACAACTCCATTCATGATATAGGTAGTGTCGACCGAAGCAAGCTCGGTAAGAGTCGTATCATATGCTGCACCCTCATCTCTGCAGGGAAGTAAGTGCAATCTATTGATATTTTTCTACTTATTTTTTCTGTGAATTATTCTTAACCTTCTGTCTTGAAATTTCATTTGGTGGTTTATCGCATATTAGAACTCATGGTACTCACAAGGTCCAGCCTAATTTTTATAATTGGATTACTTGTTAAATGGCACTTAGGGCCTCGTGATGGTGTCCTTTGAGGGATGATTCCATTTTTGGGAACAGGAATTGGTCTGCTGGTGTGGAGTCAGTATTGTGAGGGGGTTGTCCGAAAAGTCGGGGTCTTCTTCAATTCATTGCAGAAGGTCTTTGCAAGGGTAGACTTGCCTCTGCTTTTCGGTGATAACCCTGCACACTGTCATCTTGTAAATGCCGAATGCATCTAGGACTATGGGCACACTTAAGCGATGGTCTGAAATTAGCACTGCCCTCACACATTGTATGTTGTCATTGGTTCTTGAGGTAGATGGCTTGCCATCAATGGCTCATCCTCCCTACTCTCTTAACAGTCTTTGAAGAGCTTGTGTCCCTTGAAATTGCAGTTTGTGACATGGGCAATTCCACAAAACGGTAAACCTCAACACTATTTTTTTTTTAAATTTCAAACCGCTATGTATTATACATTTTTGGAAAGCTAAAAGTAGCAGTTATAAAGTTCTAGTATTTGTTTTAGGAAATTTTTCCACAATAAAAATATATGGTACTTTGTTTTTCAATTTTATTTAGTGTTTTTCTAGTTGGTTTGTGCAATAAAGTCATATTACTATAAATGGAATAAAAAAGAAAAATCATATCAAACCAAAGTTAATGTTTTTGGTTGATTAAGGAACCAAATAAAACATTCTTGCCATTTACAACTTTTTAACTCTCTTAGTTACCATGACAGAGTAGTTTAACTTTGAGTTACGATTCGTTCTACGTCCGACACCAAAAAAGGAGTTTTAGTTTTATAGCAGTCACACTTTTTGTAATGGATTATATGTCAAAATGTTCCTAGAAAACTGGTCTTTCAAGTGATATAACTCACAATTAATTTTAATACTTTTAAGTAAATGAAACATTGAAAAACAATGAGAATGTTTGTACAAATTCTACGTCCGACACCATGGAACTGCCCACATGCTTTCATCCTTGAACACTTGGGGAATCATGCCTAAGGTCTCTGTACCTGATTTCTACAGTTCAACTCAAATTTTGATGGTTTAACAGTTAAATTGTACACTGCATGTTGTGCTTGCATTATGTCCCTGGACAAATGTCCTCTAAAAACGTGATGTAGCCTGAAAAAGATGCTCTTGACACTTGGTCTGTCTTGAAGTTTACCCCTTGAGCACAGCATAGCACAGCTCACTTGCACAGCTAAATAGTCTCCTTAGGAAAACAAAATGTTCTTATCAGTTTTTATGCAAAGCCTATTCTATTTTTTCAATTTTAATTGTTCCAGCTTAGTTCCAATTGAGTTCCAGGCTCCCCATAGGCTTGGAAAGTGTGAGAAAAATGTATACACCCATGTCTCGTATAGCGCAATTTCGATATAGTGCAAATTCGTTCCTCGGGGAAACATTGCAACGCAGTGTAGCCTAATCAAAAATTTTAAACGCTCTCGTGATAAAACGTGAACTTGCGCTAAGTACAAACGTAATTTCTATCAATTTACGCATATTAATATTATTTCTTGCCTCAAATCTTCTTTTTTGTTTATATATTAATCGAAATTCATTGCTGTGCAATAGCCAAAAGTATTACTCGTCATTGGGTCCAGATAGCCGGCCTACCGAAGATTTATCTCGTCTCCTTAACAGAATGATAATAAATAATTTAGATCGTTAATTAAGCGTGGGGCTAGTGGAAATGAGTTTTTTTTTCAGCAATACGGTTTGAGACGTATTTTTGCCATCGTAGGTTACCGGGCGATTGACTTCCAGGTAGAGGGTCGCTAAAGCCTTCAAGGTCATCGGTATTCACGGGGGAGAAATGGAGCGGTGGCCGAGTTGCGCATGAATAGCATCAACACATAAAAGGGTCCGCTATAGAGTCTCAAACACAATGGCTTCGTTCCCTCCCCGCAGTCATAGGCCTTCTGCGTCTCAGGAATACAGTTCAGCAGAAGAAGGTGATTTAGATAGAGCCATACAGAGTAAAAACCAAGAACCATAAGAAGAAAAACCATAAACCTAGAAGAGGACTTGAGAGAGGTCAATTGCTTTGAAAATGGAGAGCGTCAAAGCGATATTGCGTGGAAGTTTAAACTCACGATGCCTTATTTTGAATAAAGACGAAGCTAAAATATCAGTGACCTCAGCCGCACCAACTTCAACCAAGCGGTCTACACATACGGAAAGTTCATGGTGAATCAGTACAAAAAGACGAGAGTGGTAATCGCTCCGAGACATTTAGTGAAAGCGGTTGGTTCCAGAATTTAAACGGCAAGCAGGTATTTTCAGTGCGGCGATATCAGGTGAATATGCAAGTGTTGATAGCGCAGCCACCACAACATTTTCTGATGAACTCCAAGCTGTTATTGAAAGTGGCTCCTTTCCCCCTCAACTAGATCTAGTGTTGACGAGACGATATTCTTTTGGAAAAGAATGCATTCTCGTTCATTCATTTTCAGGGAAGGAAAACTTGGGTCAGGTTTCAAGGCATTTAAAGACTGTTTCACGTAGCTGTTTAATGACTCGGAGGACTTCAAATTAAAATGATTTATCATTCATAAACTCCGCTAGCTATGAAATGGCATTTAAAGTAGCATTTTCCTGTCATTTCGATGAGCTACAAAAGGGCCTGGGTGACACAACAGTTGTTTTTAGACTAGTTTGAAAAATCGTCAACTGCCGGCAACGCATTACGATCCCCTGAGATAGCAGATGTTAGCCCACCCGCACGACAGGATGGAATTTCGAAAGCACGTAAGAATTTTTTTTAACGTGAATAAAAGTCTTTGAATGCGTGAATACTATCTTTAAAGATGTTTTAAACTATAAATATTTATAGAAATAATGTTTTCTAAGGCTTTTTATGGGAATATAGATGTTTTAGAGGACATTCAATACCAAAGACCTATGCTACCAGGAACGCATCCCTATCTTCCCTATGTTAAAACGCTCTCGTATAACGCAAATTCGTATAGTGCAAAGACCCCAAGGAACGCATCCCTTGCGCTATACGAGACATGGGTGTAGTTAGGTGTAGTGGAGCTGGTGGTAGCCTCGACCAATTCCCTTGGCTAGCTGAGATTATATTTGATATTCCTATTTGAAATTCATTTATTATTTCATTGGTATTGACTAGACCTTTTAAGACTTCATGTACAAAGAGTGATTCATGATACACCCTTAAATTCTCTGAAGTCAACAAACTAAATTTATTATTATACTAAAACCCTATAAAATTGAAAAAAAATTTTATTGCATGATGGAAGTAAATCCTGTGCACCTTTGATATCCTTCAAAAAAGTGCAATTTACAATGCTGAGAAATGCTTGCATTAAGCTTTTTTGCTTCCGACATTCTTGATTTCACCTCCAGGTTGTCACATGGCTGGATTGGAAATGGCACTGTGACCCATGTGTTCATCGATGAGTGTGGACAGGCAGTGGAACCAGAGGCAGTTGCTGCTGTGGCAGGTCTTTTGTGCCATAAAGTGCCGTCCAAAAACAAGAAGAAAAGCAAAAAGAATGGTGTGAATGATGCTGAAAGCCAGGGATTGCTTGTACTGGCCGGTGATCCTCTTCAATTGGGGCCAGTATGTGCATCTGATGGTGCTTCTAAAATGGGCCTGGGTGAGTTTAATTTGTAATATTCTTTCTCTTTAAATCCATTGGCTCACTTTACCATTTTCTCTTTTCTTCAATACTTGTTAAAGCCTGAATCACACGATCATTTTTTTTCGTCGCGAAAGTGATCACTATCGAGATCACTTTTCCCGTCGCGAAAAGCAATCACTCTGGTGATCATTTTTCTGAATCACACGGTCACTCCCGCCGTCGCTTTTCGCATCATTTCCGATATCACAGCTCGTTGTCATGGGACCCACGTCACGAAATTATATATAGCGTGTTTGTTTATTTATGTCGTTCCCACAATTGTCAAACGTTGCGCTGCAATCGCTCCATAGGGGAATGCGTTCTGATTGGCTGATATGGGGTTTTAGTGACGGTTTTAGCGACGGAAAAAGCAACCAGACGAGTGATGAACAAAGTGATGGGAATCCTCATCGCGATCGCGAAAAACAATTGCCGGCGACGATCATTTTGCGCAGTGATCGCGATAGTGATCACTTTCGCGACGAAAAAAAATGATCGTGTGATTCAGGCTTAAGTTGGCTTCACAGAATTGTCTAGTAAGGAACTACTGTATTTGATGGCTTATAAGACACACCTTTTTTTCCAAAGTAATAGCTTTAAAAAATCACCTCCGTCTTATATCTGAAGATTCAACCTCCATGGGTTAATATTCAATACTGACTCCATTTTATTTACTAATATATATTCTATGTATACTAGATTGTATATATTTTATAGGATCAAGCTTGTTCTATATTTCGCTTTGATTTATGCAATAGTATAAGATCTGAAAGGAACAAACTTAAGCTGTTGGGGTGCTGTGCCTTGGCGTGGACTTTTTTCTTGTGCGTGGCATACAGAAATGAGGGTACATGTTATATGCCGTCAATTATGGTAACTATTTATTTTGTCACACTTGGAGCCACAAGTATACGTGTACAATGCTAGAGATGCAGGCTACGAGCTTGTAATGAGTGTTCATACACTGGAAATTCCAGTGACCAAATGCATTGTACAGTGGATCCCAAGTAAAGCAAAGTTAAGGGATTGTAAACAGAGTTGGTGGATGAACGGTTTTTACCTATCAAAACGAAGTTCCAAAATAATTTCAAATAAATATACTGTGGAAAAGATAATATTCTAACAATTCTCAATCGTCCAACCTCAGGGACACCTCTCCTTAAACCTTAAAACACATTACAAATGCCCCATGCGAAACAATCATTGCACCTATTTGCTCGATCATGTTCAACAACTTGTGAGGACTTGTACTTCAATCTAATCGGTCCACCAGGAAAACTTCCGATCATTCAACTGATCTCCCCAGCAAGGAACGACCACTGCACTAGATCAGATCCCAGGGAGGGGGATACAATGTGCAAAGCAATGGATATTACAGTGCATTAGTTTTATTGATTTTGAAGCAATGGGAAGATTTTTGTTTTTAAAAATGACCACAATATGTATTTGCTATTAGTAAGGGTTTGGAATCAATTTTTCTTCAATGGGCTTCTAGCTTTTGTTAAATCTTTATTTAACTAGGTCTTAATATAATTATGCCTTAATTTTATTAAGCCTTTATTAATCATTCAAGTATTTAATAATGTTCTAGAAATATGTACACATTTTGAGTAATGTAAGCACATTTTTAGGACTTTATTTATACAGTTATTGTGTTTTGCTAGTGATTTGATATTATTTTCCCATTTCAGGTATGTCATTACTGGAACGTCTTATGAAAAGATGTGCTCTTTACCAAAGAAAAAATGATGCATACAACCCTCTCTTTATAACCAAGCTAGTGCGGAATTTCCGATCCCATCCAGATATTCTGCTTTTACCAAATGAACTTTTCTATGACAATGAACTGGAGGTAAGCACTCATATCATTCCCAAAATATATCATTAGTAATATTAAATTAATAGTAATATTAACCTAATGTAACAATATCTATGTAATTATTTATTTCATTCTCTTCAATTTTAGAGAGCACAAAATGTTCAATTTGCATAATTATCTATGTCAATGTAATTGATTACAAATAAGGAATAGATGGGTATGGGTAACTTTCACTAGCAACACAGATGGGAGGGGTAAACCTGACTAAAAGTGTAAATTTCATCATGTCACATACTACTGGCAATCCATTACATGAATATTTACATAATACTTTTATATTTCACCGGTACTCGTGCCTCATTTGATCAAAGAGATTTTACTCATTAGATTGGATCATATTCTTTATGGCATCCAGTGGCAGATCTAGGGGGGAGGGAGGGTGAAACTAAGGGGTCTATGGGCACCCGTTGGGTTGAAACACATCCACTAGATAAAATCGAAATTTTTGGTGGTTGCCACTTTGAACAATAGCATTTAATTATATCTTTCGATATATTTACTATTTTAACGAATTTAAATACTAATAGCTCTAAACTTAGAGCTTATTTTTAGGGATGTGCGAGTAGTACTTTTTGATTTCAAGTTGAGTATCAAGTCGTTGAAAACTACTCGGGAGTATTGAGTCAAGTCGAGTATGGTGATTTCTGGACCAGGAAATATAACTATGCATGCTCCAACATATTCTCATTTTTCTAATCCCCTTGTAAATTTTTTATTCTAAATATTTAGACTGATCTAAAAATGAGAAAATAATGAGAAACGTTGATGTTAATTGCATCAGAATTACGAGATGAATGAAAATTAATGTCTCTTGCTCAGTTCAATATGCATGATTGAAATGAATTTACCTCTAGTGATATGTCTTCAATTAGTTAACACGTTGCGTACGGATGGCGAGAATTCTCGTCATTTTTTTCCCGAACGTTCCGGATGGATGATGACGATTCTCGTCATTTAGGCGCGTTAACCTAAACAATTTTAAAGCGTTCAATACGCATTCGTTAGCACGTTTTCAGTTGTTGTTCGTTATTCATAATGAATTGATGCATCATAACGTTTGATTGGGTAAAGTTATATTCTAAGCATTAGCTTTTTAACCATGTTTAAACCAAAGGCATTACGCCCTAACAGGCACATATTTCCAATCTCAACACCTCCACCCAGAATTCCTAGGAATTTAAATACCCCGGTACGCAAAGTGTTAATATATGTATCCTAACTGCTCAGAAGAGCCCTCTGTAAAGGCATTTACACAATTGTAATAAAGATTATATACTGTAATGGTTCACCATCGGTCACCCGGATGAAGGCCACGAAAACCACCCATAAGTGATAAACCACCTTCCTGACTATTTGCCACCAAGGATGATTTACCAAAAGATTTATTTTAATGAAGTAAATGCGGGGGATTCCCGTTTGCAGTTTACCTTGTGGTGAAGAGATCCTAAGTAAAAATAGGGCGAGTGACGACTCGGTGGCAGGTAAGGGTGAAGAAACAGGTTTCGTAGGGACACCAAAGAATAACAAGGAACTTTCATTCAACATCAATCATAAATATATTCAAGATTCAGAATACCTTACATGAAACTTTACCCTGATAAGTGAAAATGATAGGGTGAGTGATGAGTGAATAGATTATACAATTTGCAATTTAACTTACAATATTTTTAAAAAAATTATTTAAACAGAAACCATTACTGCACTTAGTTACACATTCAACATTTGGGAGATAATAAATTCTGTGTCTGCAATACATCTAACTTCCGCTGCTGTTTAATTCAGAGCATACATAATAATGAGGTTGAAGACAAATCACTGAGGCCTTGGTGAGGTCGCACTCAAGCCGCCTTGAAAATTGCGTATTGCTGCAGACAATTGGGGGCAATTGGGTATCCAATTTACACTAGATAGAACGGTAATTTTGCTCTCACCCCCACTACTGCTGGGAGGTTACCCCCCACTTAACCTCTCCCTTGTCCCTATCCTGCATCCATCAGGAATTAATATTTTTTTGTATAATTCTACTTAGTGTGCTAATACCTTTACTAGTATTATATTATTATATACTATTTTTATATACTTTTATTATATTATATTATTATTACTATACGAATATTGCGATCAAAAATATCATGGTGGTAAAATATCCATCCAAATTTTTTTTTTTCATTTTCTTGTTTTTTCCTCTAGGCCCATGCAAATGTGATGCAGGATCCACTTTGCAGGCCATTTTCTGTCCACTTCCATAGTGTTCTTGGAGGAGACGAGAGGGAAGGCTCCTCACCAAGGTTAGTTTACATCTACATCTACATACTATCCCGCAAGCCGCCTAAAAAGACATGTGTCAGGGATTGTGCAAAAAATCCACAGAGGAAAAATCATTTGCCTTGACCGGGATTCGAAACCGGATCCCTCGATTTCCGGCCGAGTGCTTTAGCCAGTTAAGCTACCGAGGCGTCAATCTCCTCTGTGGATATTTGACGCCTCGACGTGACGAAATTGACGCCTCGGTAGCTTAACTGGCTAAAGCACTCGGCCGGAAATCGAGGGATCCGGGTTCGAATCCCGGTCAAGGCGAATGATTTTTCCTCTGTGGATTTTTCGCACAATTTGTGCATTGCGGGTGACTCCATAAAAGTTATCACCGTGGCTAGTTCCGGTTTGCTGAAACATGTGTCAGGGGTTGTTAGGACACCAGTTGTTTACATAAAAAAAGCAAATGCTCAAACAAAATTGTGACTAGCATTTATTAAAGTCCTTTATGGTTTGGGGGAAAAATGAATTCCCATATCTGTCCGTTCGGCAAAATATATCTCTTAATTTATTGCTTATGTCGGACCTGGAAATATAGTGGGGCTCTAAGATGATGTTCTCCGTGTTGCATTTTAAGACTTAGAGTTTATTCATTCTTGGCATTAACTGCTTTGTTACAACTGTGAATGTTTTAATTACTACTGCCAGAAATGCTTAGAGTGATTCTAGAAAGTAAAAGTAATTGTATTCATTGTTATGTATTGTAATACAGGCGGTCCTCGACTTTCGTACACTCGACTTTCGTACAATTCGCACTTTCGTACGTTCAAAATTGACACCTTTTACTCGACTTTCGTACGCTAAATTCGGACTTTCGGACGCTGGTCTGTAATTTTTTTTAAATTCCCGCTATGTTTATTGCGCATCCCAACATTCAATTGTTTCAAATTGCAGTATCGGCAGTATATGCGAACAATATGAACGTATATAATGAAGGGAATTGTTGGTAATTGACTCTGATCTAGGTGATTTATTTGGGAGAGAGACTGCCTGCTATAGGCTCCTTTATCAAGAGAAGAGGAAAGCCTTCATTGAAGATATTTTTCAGAAGAAGTTGACTAGACATCATCGAATAGCTTTCAATAAAACTAGTAAGACCTTCTTTCTAATTGTGTTTTTTCGTTTGAGTGCTGTTTAATTCATGTAAACCTTCAGCAACGATATTGCACGACATATCACCCGGATTCCGTTTGTCTTTTGTCTTTTTTGAATAACATGCGGAATATACGCGATCACGAATGTCACCTGCCAAACATCGAATTTTGGTGTAAAAATTAAAAGGTATCCAGAGTGCGGGTTCAACGAATACATTTTTTTATGCTACTTGATATGTCCTTTTATTTATAGTGGACGTAATAAGTGGAATGTCAACTTAAATGCCAAGAGGAAGTTTCACTCGATAGCCAACGGAGTTCTTGTTTTGTAAACTTTTATTTGCATTTTCTGCGTATTTTCGAAATAAATTATATGATTTGAGGAGTTTTATTAATATATTATTAAAATTAAGTCAATTGAAATGAATTCCGTGAAAAAAAAGGTTTTAGTACGTAAATTCCGCTCTTTTGGAACGTAACCCCTAATTAGTATGGAAGTCAATGGTTCGACTTTCGTACAATTCGACTTTCGTACAAGTTTTCGGGAACGCATTGTGTACGAAAGTCGGGGACCGCCTGTAATAATATGTTGAATACGGAGGCAACAAAGGGATAAAACATTATGTTTTGGTGCTCACTATGGTGAGTGTTGAAATTTTGTGTAGTGATGATCTCTTACGTCTTTAACACATTCAGTGTGGAGCACGTCAATTGATGTGGTCCTGTCCAAGCCGAGATACAGAGCATGTCAATTGACATGCTCTGCTGGTCAGGCTGGGAGCCCTTTCTCCGCTTCCGTACATGACTAATATCCACTTCCGAGTCTTCCGATTGCGTGTATGGCCTTCAGCAAGCTTCCCTCTTTTGAACCGTGTGCGCCATTTGTAAAAAGCAGTATTTGAACGGAAGTTGTGGCGCGGAAACTTCCCTCTATTTTTCCAGCCTTTATATCAAATCACCAACCTGTCTGTTTGTTTGTCTGGTACAAATCTTGTAACTCAAATTTGACTCACTTCCTGTGAAGCAAAAACGCTGAAATTTTGCACACTTCTTCATTTCCGATGGCAATACAAGAAAATATAACTTTTTCTCTCCAACCCCCCTTTAACCACCCCCCAGTCAACCTATAGCCCCCCAAAACATGTTTTTGATCTAAGAAGTTCCAAATGGTCGATTTTCGTGTTTTGCGACCACAGTAAAAGTTATCCACCATAAAATTAGCTAATTATGATCTTCATATATTTATTAACAATTGTAAGGTTTTGTAAATGTTTGAATATTGTTTTACCGTTACATAAAACGTACGGGGTGGCATTTTTAACATAGGGGTAGGCATTTAAAAGCATAGGGGTGGCATTTTGAAACATAGGGGGCTTACCATTCACTGAAAATTTAATAAATATAGTGACTTTTTTAATATGTCACTTTTGGTTTTTCGGGGTCACTGAGTTTTTTTTGCTTTGTGTCATATATAAACGTTGCTCATCCCCTGTAATCTAAATATAAAGGCTGGTTTTAAAAAAAAAAATTTGTATAAGAGCTTATTCTTTCTTATTTTAACGGCCGATTTTGACGACTTAAGCGAAATCATGCCCGCATTGAATGTGTTAGGTACTACTGTAGTGGCTGTATTCAATCTAATCTCAAATCATTTCATCTTAACTGAAATTTAGGGATACTTATGTCCTAGCTTGAGGCAAACAGTCTGTGATATTCTATCTAATTGTTTAATTATGATCAATTATGTGTAATGACTTTTTAGGGTTTATAATGCATTTGCATGTTTGTGAAAGTGGGAATTAAAGGACCAAAATGGCAGCAATACTCCTCATGGCACACCCATAGTCAGATGATAGAGGTGTTTATATCCACGGTGATAAATTTGCTAGCAGGTTAGGAATGAAAAGTTCCTTTGTCTTTGCAGTTACTTCAACTTGCAGGAGGTTGAGGTTGTTCTGAAGTATATCAAGCAGCTACTTTCTTTGAAAGGTGCTTCAAAAGTTACTGAGAAAGATATTGGAGTTCTTTCACCATATACAAGACAGGTCAGTGGTTTTCTTTTACTTTTGAGCCAATTGTAATAATAATTTATTCGTTCGTATGGACAAATTTTTAAAGTAGTATGGAACATGTCACTATGCCTACTTACAGGCATAACCATAGATGATTATATAATCAATAAATGTACTCGGGGGGAAAAGTACCCCAATAGCATTTGTGCTTCCATTATCGTGCTGCTTGAATATTGGGTTCCTTCCTGGCGGTATGTCACTCATAGGAATGAGATGAGGGAAATTCAAATACAGTCTTTTTTCTGCTACCAAAGTGAAGTAACATCACCTGCCCATCTGCTGCAAGCGCAAATCTCCCCTTCCCTCAGAATCCCTTGAGAAAGTGACCAGCATCGCTCAGGAAACCTTGGAGCTACTCAAACATTGACATGGCAAAACTGCTTGAAATATTTTTAATTGCCATGATGACCAATTGTAAAAGCCTTTATAAAGAGATATTGAAATGTTATGAGTTAATAATGTAGACTTATATTCATTATCATACAATTCAATGTTTTTGTCCTGGGAATGTTAATGGGAGAATATAGTGGTGGGATTTTTACCTTCGGCAGCATGCTATTTTCCTGTGATGCATTAGCATGTAGGGCAAAAACAGGCCAATGGGTGGTATATGGATAAATAAAAGTTTAAATTACTGCAAATGTCATGATGATTCTTTTTGTTTTCCTGCTTCTTATTGAGAAAAATCATTTGCTCAGCATATACTCAACGCTATATCATGATTCAAAAGGTACCTCTTTAGTATATGTTGGTGTATTTGGTGTTCGTCCTGTATTCTACTTTTTAACTGTTCATCTAGAAGATGTACCCAGGATATATTTGGATCACTCCTATGGCACTAGCTTTTGAATTATTTTTTCACCTATATTTTAAAAGGATTAATGTGTTTTAATGGGCAGGAATTAATATTTAAAAAAAAATAGAAATTCTAGGTAAAAATGAAAGCATGAAAAACTGAACATCAGTGTGGTGAGAACTATTCTGATCTGATGGAGCTGATTAGTGGCATTATGGTGTTGATTACTATATGTGTATAATTACTTGGATTATATCCTATTAGAAGAATGCAAGTACGTACTATGAATCAGAATAGAAAACAAAGTGTCTAAATGCGATTGTATGTGTAAAAATGTGGCATAAAACAATTAAAAATTTTTATCCTTCAATTTATTTTTTTATCTTTTACCTTAATTAAATGTTTACTGTCTTTGATGACAATATTTGTCAGTGTTTCCTTGCTGGTAAACGTTATTTCCATGCATTTGGTAATGTGCGTTATATTTTATTTGAATCCAACCAGGTTCACAAGCTGAAGCAGGCTCTCCGGAAAAAGAACTGGACTGATATTGAAGTAGGTTCAACTGAAATATATCAAGGACGAGAGAAGAGGATCATGATAATTTCCACTGTTCGTTCAGCAAAGAGTTCCATTGAAGTGGACTCGCACTATCGGATGGGGTTCTTGACTGATCCGAAGGTAAGTTTGTTTGTTGCTGATTTTTATTTCTTGATTGAAAATGTGGGGGCATCCGTGAACACGTTCCCTGCCGCAGACTTTTAAGGCCGTTTTACACGGTGCATGGAATTGCACAATCTGACGTACGTGCGAAGGCGCAATCAAAATTGCATCGTGTAAAGCGGTGAATTGTTAGAACACATGCGTGGATGCGAGATGGCAAAATAACCCCTGTTCTAATTTCGTTCATACATTTGCGCAATTCCACGCCATTTTAGAAATTAATGCAGCTCTAACGTGCGCAATTCCGTGCCCCGTGTAAAACGGCCTTTTGACGAATTCGCCCATTGTGCCGACGTGTTATTCTACTTTCTTTTGTTTTAATACTTGGATCCTTTCCGTTTGAGTTTTTGTGTGAATTCGTCCACGCCGCGTCGGTCACGTCATATAAGCGGCACTGAAGTAGCTATGACCGACGGCGTGCTGTGGGCGGCCAAAAGAAAGGCTCATTCATCGGCCATAATGACCGAAACGGCGTGGAGATGTAGCACATATTTCGGTCATTATGACCGACGCGGCGCTGAACGTGTTAATTACGTGATGCTTCTAGGGGGATTAGGGGGTAGAGCTCAGTCTCACCCAATCTCACGTGGGTGAGAGGGGGGGATCCTGGCAAGTCTTATGCATTTTGCACTCTCTCATGAATGAGATAATAGGGAAGGGGGAGGGGGTTGATCCAAATCTCACAATATCTCACCCAAGGGGTCCAAAAATCACCAAAATCACCTGGTGTAATTTTGCTGTTCATGATGTAAAAAATTACTTATGAATGTATGCCACATGATGCACCATGATATTTGGTATGACGTTTAGTGACCCACTGCTGGTCAGTTATTCATGGTATATTATGATGCTTGCTGATGTTGACTTTTATTAATCTAAATCAATGTATGAAAGCCAATATTACCAAGTGTCATCATTTCACAAGAATGGTGTGACCAGCAGTTATTCATGAAATGTTGGGCCAAGTCTTCTTGTGCAATAGGTGGCATGCACCTGTATGTCAATTTTTGTTACAGATTTTTTAGCTTTGTATTCTGGTACCCAGAAATTATACTGATCCCTGTATTACCATTTTTTGCTGTTGATGAATAAAATATTTTATTTTTCAGCGCTTCAATGTGGCACTCACCCGAGCTATGGCAAGGCTCATTATTATTGGTGATCCATATGTTTTGAGCAGGAATAAAAACTGGATGTCTGTGATTGACTTAGCGCAAACGCATAAAACATTTGTGGGAGCTCCTTATATTCCTAGGGATGACAATTTTGTGAAACGTCTTCATTCCTTGTTCAAACAGATGACTATCAAAGACGAATGAATTATGGTGCTTGTATGTCAGTGTTCTGTCCACTGCAAACAATGAACAAGTTTTTTGCATTTATGTACAAATTTGATGATAAATCAGTGATAATCAAATGCAAATCAATGTTCCTTTGTTCTTTACCTTGTATTTGGTTATAGTTCTATTTTTTAGAGAACATCATTCAACACTTATAAGATTGTTGTATTTTTTGGTTGTTTATTGATATATTAATCAGTGTTACCAAATGCAGGATATCTTTGTAAAATGGTAATTCAAATTAATGTCCATGACCATTGTATATTTAGACTCAAGTGCTTTCATTTTACAAAAAAATGTCAATGATGCCTCCAATTGATTTCTCTTAAAAAATAACAAAGTTTACTTTCATATTCTACCTATTGAGTAGGTTTTTGTGGTGTTTCTTTCTGATTTAATTTAATAGAATATGGCGGTCCGCTATCAGAGTTCGATGCTTTTCAATCGTGTTGTTGAAAATTGTTGAAAAAATGAAGTCCATTTTGAAAGCATCCATATTTCTAGCACATGGTTGTGTAATGGCATGCTACTTAAAAGCAACTACTTTTTATCCAGGTATTATGTATAATTATAGATTCCACTGTGCATATTGACAATATTGCCAATTAACTCTGCGAAGATATTTTTGGAGATGCAATTATTATTACACCTCTGTGCCTAGCTTATTTTTAGGTATTGTACTAATTTTAGCATATGAGACTTCAATCTAAAAATTACACAAAAATTGGCCATCCTGTATTTGGAATACTGTGACCCTAGAGAATAAGACTTGGCTCATGTAAATGAAAAGGCTGTGTGACCCATAATGGTTAAATTAGTCAAGAACTTAGTGTTCTTGTTATTCTACTAGTTCTCAGTCTAAATATTTTTTCTCAATTGTGTCTATTATGGCTGACCCAAGCTCTTATCGAGAATATTGATGTGACTTATTGTTAGTGGCTGTTGAATTAAAAAGCTTAACTTGCAAATGTAAGATATTTTTATGTGAATCTTTTATTAAGTATTAGAATTTAAAGCATATATTTCAAATTATTTTGCTAAAGGGCTAACTTTTTAAAACTTTTTATAAAGTTAAAAGTTTTTCTATAAATGTTATGAGAAATACCTGTTTTCCAATGACATTGTTTGAGCTGCTTTATGAGTATGCAATTAATGGGACTTATATGAACAATAAATTCTTAAGTTTGTATGTATAACCCGATTTTTTTCATTTCTTTAAATATAAGTATCATGAGTATTTCCCTTAATTTTTATTTGCCCCCAGTGCGAAAAATCCACAGGGAAAAAATCATTCGCCTTGACCGGGATTCGAACCCGGATCCCTCGATGTCCGGTATAGTCCACAAATTTCCACAGGGAAGAATGACGCCTCGGTAGCTTAACTGGCTAAAGCACTCGGCCGGAAATCGAGGGATCCGGGTTCGAATCCCGGTCAAGGCGAATGATTTTTTCTCTGTGGATTTTTCGCACAATTGTGCATTGCGGGTGACTCCCGTAAAGTTATCACCGTGGCTAGTCCCGGTATTCTTAAATTTGCCCCCAGGATTTCTGGACCCAATTTCGAGGGAGATTTGGGTAGATTATGTCATTTAAAATTAAAAAACTGAAAATTGGGAAAAGGTTGAATGAAATTGTGCGTTCTGAATAAAAAGTTATGTTATTCTTTAAAGGCAACATTTTCTGGTGAGTGATGCACATACATCAACAGCAATGAATTACCGACTCTCAGTCATTTCTTTATAATTTACAGTGATAATTTTCTAATTGGGAATTTAACATTTCTTCATTGCAACTAACTTCAATTGGACTGTGTTTCAGTTGACCAGTGTTAGTATCTTATCATCAGCAATCTCTCGAAATAAATGCTAATTTGGTCAATGGAGTAGCTGTACTTGTTTCTGTGGTAAACCTTTCAGTGCGTTATGTGATTAACTTGAATTGCTTCTGTTATGATAGCTAAATTTGATAAAACCTGGGTGATCTTGCCTTTGTTGTAGAATGATGAAAAAGAATTATTACATTATGAAGAATTATTAAAAATAATCGAGTTCTGAAATCCACCAATGGTAGATAAGACCCTGGAATCGATGGGATAGGGGTGTAAATAAATAAGAGTTGCTTGTCTAAGAAGTATCTTTAATCTCTTGGCCTGAAATCTGAAACCTTTAACCTGAAATCTTGGCTAGAGTTCTAGTGATATGATTCCCTACGTATAACAGAATAGTAGGTGACTAAAAGGATAATGAAGTCAGTGATCTCGATCTCTTGCTTGAAACTTGGTTGAAGTGCTTTCAGGTGGACAAATTATGAATCACTGCAGTAGTTCTTTCCAATGAAGTTGAGAAGAATGGTGTGACTGTGGATATTAAAATTAGTGGAGAAGTCAAAAAGCCTCTTTCTCATTTTAGAAGAGGGTTAATGGATGGATATACCATTTAATGGAAATTGTATATTTTCTGAATATTCATTAACCCGCCGTGACTCGCGCGGGGTGTCCCAGGCACCCCAGCGTCTTGTTTTGGTTAGAGTTCGTTTCGGGTCTGGTTTTATGGTCTCATCTTTTCAGTAGCTGAGTTTAGGGATATTTACTAGCTGTCCTGGAAAATTGGTTAGTTTCTTTCCGTTTTCGGCCGAGATCAGACGCTTTTGTGAAGACAGTGCGCATCCCGTCGGAGCGAAATTTTCGAGTGTTGGTTTCATGCTTGAATGTGTGCTGTAAACTTTTTTGCGTTTACTTGTTTTTGTGTTCATTGGATACTCTACTGAATACTGCCGCGAAGTATACTTCGTTCTTTTATTTGGTGAGTCTTTTCACTTACAATTATAAAATTTATCTTATTTTTACAATCATTATTTCGATACCTAATGCTTCATTACGTTTTATAAATTTTCAACGCTTATTTCACCATTATTTTTCGTTACTTCATTATTTCAAAGGAGACTATACGCAATATTTCTTTTATTCTTCCATTTTAGGGAAGAATTTCATCCCAAAATTCGTATAACTTTTTTCTCTCAGAAGTGATTGCTAGTGGGAAGCCTAGAAATTCTCTAGAGACCTCGAGGTAAGTTCATGTCATTTTCAATTTCTGATAAATGAAAAATTTAAATTTTAGGAATCACTGAAAATCATTCAGAAACTTATATAAACTATATTTTCCCTTAGATGACCTATTTACGATCAGAGAGGGACATAGAAACTGCTCTTCTGCTTTCCAGTGGACTATCCGAAGAGGAAGAATTTGATTCAGACAGTGAATTCTCTTCAGCTTCAGCACAGGAATCGGAGCACGACACATGTAGCGATCAGGACATCAGTGATTCAGAGACTGAGTATACAACTGTGACTAACGATAATTTTTTAACGGGCAAAGATCGAGTGACAAAATGGAGTACCTCTGAGCCACGACGTAATGTTCGAATACCAGTTCATAACATTGTATCTCAGGCAGCTGGCTTCAAGGGAAATAAGAATGATATAAATTCTCCGCTAGATTGTTTTGACATAATTTTTGATGAGAACATCTGTCACATAATTGTAAATAGTACAAATATCAAACTTGCAGAAAAGGCGCAAAATTATTCTCGAGAAAGAGATTCTAAGCCAACAGACGAATCTGAAATCAGATGTCTCATTGGTCTGCTTTTTTATTTAGGGGCAAACAAATCAGGTCGCCAGAACTTGAAAGATATGTGGGATCAAGATGGTTTGGGTGTGGAGATATTTAGGGCATCAATGAATTACCAGAGGTTTAAATTACTGCTTCAATGTCTAAGATTTGATGACATCAGAGACAGAGAAAATAGGAGAAAAACTGATAAATTGGCTCCGATAAGAAAGGTATTTGAAATGTTTATCCGTAAATTTGAACAATTGTACAACATCGGTGAGTTTGCTACAGTAGATGAGCAATTAGTTCCTTTTCGGGGTAGATGTTCTTTCCGCCAATATTTACCAAATAAACCCGCAAAGTACGGCATAAAAATATTTGCACTTGTAGATGCTACTGTGTATTACACGCAAAAAATGGAGGTTTACCTAGGTATTCAGCCAGATGGTCCTTTTAGAGTAGACAACAGCCCAAAGGAGGTTGTAAAAAGGATTGTCAGTCCAATTTTGGGAACGGGGAGGAACATTACAGTGGACAATTGGTTCATGAGTGTGCCACTTTTGGAAGATCTACTTCTAAGAAAACTTACTATTGTGGGGACCATTAGGAAGAATAAGGCAGAGCTTCCCCCTGAAATTGTTTTTGTCAAAAATAGAGATGAGTATAGTAGCATTTTTCTCTTCAGGAAAAATATGACTCTTGTGTCATATATTCCTAAAAAGAAGAAAAACGTCCTCATGATTTCGAATATGCACAGCGATATTAGCATTGATCCGACCACAGGTGAGAAAAAAAACCGGAAATGATATCCGTTTACAACTCTACGAAAGGTGGTGTAGATACGGTAGATGAAATGTGCGCTACCTATAGTGTTGCCAGAAACACAAGGAGATGGCCTATGGTGGTTTTTTATCATTTGATGAATACATTGGGCATCAATGCGTTCGTTATTTTCAGGAACCTACATCCTGAAATTAAGGCAAATAGAAGAACATTCCTCCGAGAAATTGCTAAAGGCTTAACAAAACATTTTATTGCCCAGAGAAGTACACAAAAAAACTTGCCAAAAGAATTTAGGAAAACGTTAGAGAAATACGGAGAGCCATCAATATCGGAGCCACAGGAAAAGCGGAGAAGAGGAAGTGGAAGGTGTGTAATTTGCCCCAGAGCCAAAGGCATAAAAACTAAATTGTTTTGTGAAATTTGTGAAAGGAATATGTGTGCATCGCACATGTTGAAAGTATGTAGTGAGTGCTTGGAAAATATTAAAAAATAGTTTCATGAAGGAATTCGTGTAAATGTTTTTTTCGTGTCATTCATCAGCCCTTCCAAATGTCAACTGAGGCTATACCAACTTGCTACAATTCGTAAATATTTTCTGTCTCATTTTACACATAATAATATCTAAAGTTGATCAAAATGCAACTATCCCATAGGAGCATATGAATATTGATCAATAATAGCGAGGATTTCGCAGGGAAATTTTTGTGGTAACTATCGTGATGTCTGCATGCACAAAGTAACGAAGACAAATCTTGTTTAGAGAAGTAAAAATTCATATTTGAATTGCCGAATGGAGAGCAAACTTCTCTTTTACTGGGATACAGAGACCACCAGAACAAAAGGATTTATTGCAGGGTAAACCTCTCAGCAAAGAGAGTAGGGAAGACCTTCACCCAGATCCTTTCCGGCCTAAGCCCAAAACATTTCCGAAATCCGAATGACCCTGACTCAGCTGCGTACAAAGGAAAGATAATCTTTCCCCCTCCGTCTACCGCCGCTTCATTTGTGAAACCTTTTTATTGCTTCCAGTCTTGGGTGCGTAGGGGGGTTTTCACACTTCTTGCTGCGGTATTTGCCATACCCTGTCCTTCCCCAAGCCTGGCGTGAGTCATGACGAAAATTCGAGATAATCGGTCATAACATGACATACTAGGGCACAATGAATGGCGTGAGTAAGAACCCGAGTAGGGGGTTCTTGTGCGTGAGAAATAAACAACGGAAGGAGTAGTCCAGATTTTCCGATCGTTGGTATAGTCTATCCAAACAGGGAAGGCGGGCAGAGATTAGGCACCGCTCGAGGTCCAACCATAGCTTCCTACCTGCCATCCGCCAAACAATAGCCGGGGTCTGGTAGACCGCTTTTGCTACAATTAGTCATGAATTGCACTCCACTCTGAAATATTACTGCATATAAATAAGCGTAATTTGTATTTTTTTTACAGTTTTGATTTCTACGTGTAATTTCATGAAAAAAGAGTGTAAACAGGACGGAGCTATGTCAAGTAGTTATGCAACACTTAGTGGTTTTTTTTTTGCAACCGCTATGTAAGTGTTACATAACTAATGGACGTAGCTCCGTCGTATAGAGACTCTTTCTTCATGAAATTACACGTAGAAATCAAAGACATAATAAAAAATTACATATCACGCTTACTTAATGAGATAATTTTTCCGAGTGGAGTGCGATTCGTGACTCATTATATCGAGCGTGATCGACTGGACTCCGGGTAATTTTTGGCTGACGGCAGGTACGCGGTTATCGTTGGGCCCTCGATCCATGCCAAATCTCTTACCCATTCTTCCTTATTTGAACAGACTACAGGTCCACCCTCGATTTCCGAAAAGATACAGCATTTCCAAGGCAAATTTAGAATTTATAGACTAGAAGATTATTCAGAATTTTCCCACTTGAAAGAGCCAGTGATTGAGATAAAATTCTTCAAAAATACTTTTCAGAATCATTATTAACAACTTAGAATACTATTTGATCGTTATAACAAATGTAAAAAACCCTTATCATCAAATCATTTCCATTAGCTCAAAAGCAGGCAAATCGCAAGACTCGCGGCCGGTTTTTCCATCAAATAATCAAAATTCAATTCATATAAAATATTGAAACGAAGTAACGTATAAAATTATTTAGCCAGGTAATGCAATTTGTTAATTTATGTGAACAAAATTATTATTGCTTTAATTAGAATACAGCCAGTATGTAAGAATGTTTACAAATTGTATCAACGTCCGCATCTTTTGTACTTCAAATTCTTTTGAAAATTAACAAAATTACAACAAAATATTCCTATGCAACAATTATTCATATCAAACAAACAAATATTATCAGGAGTTATGAAAGGATAGGTAAATAGCAAAAATTAAGGCAAAATACAATTAAACAATTGAAAAAAGCGAAAAAAACGAGTGGGGTGTCAGAAACACCCCACGCGAGCTCTCACGTTCGTATTTAGGGCGCGAGTCACGGCGGGTTAAGAATGAACTTAATCATACACATTCTTGATTAATATCACAGTAATTTCCAAAACAAGTAGGAACGTGCTTTCATTAAGAATCGTGATTAAAATAAATTGAGATAAGGGAAGATTACTTGATAAATTGCTTACAGTAATTGGTGTCAGTTCAATGATCATGACTGGATTATTCATATACAATAATAGGGCTCTGCACTTTGAATATTGGCTGTGTTTACTTTATATAAAAATATTGGAAAGAAAAGGATCAATCTGCTCTCATTTGTGAATACCGATTAAGAAAGCGACCGAACCCCTATGAAAAAATTGTATAAACCTGTTTCAAAATTTTATACAATTGCCATGGCAATGTATAAGATTGTATAAAATTTTGAAACAGGTTTATACATTTTTCTCATAGGGGAAGAGGCAAGAGTTATAAACCGTCTATGGAATGAAATTAGGCGATGCAGCCTGTTGGGACGAAGGAAAGAAGACCTTGGGGAAGAACTCCCTCTTGACGGTTTTTCTCATTTCCTGTTTATGATTAAGGCATTCGGTTGGGAAGTTTGAAATGTAAAATAAAAAGTTTAATTATTTATATATATTAAGTGTTTATAGTTTAAGCATGGTTCTTTCATCGTTTGAGTAAAGAACCCTGCTAGAGCTGCGAGTGCATATAAAGCCGCATGATACTAGCGCCACGCTAGTGAACTTTGTCGAAGTAGACTAAGGACGGGTCTTGTCTTTTCTTATCAAGTCTCGGAAGTGTGCGGCGCGATACGCATTTGTTCGTCAATGTGGTTTTCGTGAATTTCAATCTTTTGTATTCCTTGGAATAATTATATGATTATATGCGTTTTTAAATGTGCATTTCTTGGATATTTTCATCCAGATATTAATGAATACTGTCATAGAAGTTGACTAAAGTCCTGAATGATTTGCACTCTCTACTGTCGCACTAAAGAATGCGGTTTAGGCGTTATTTGTGTTACCCTTTAAAGGGCCCTAGGGTAATAGTCCTTTGTTGTTGTTATAACAAAGTATGCTAGTCTTTTCACTTAACCCCGAAGTCTATTAATGCATTGCATCGCTGGCCAAGTATGGGTAATGACTTCGATTCCGAAGGTCAATGCGCACGATAAATTCGCATGCAAGCGAAGGTTTTCCTTAGTTTATTGCTGCTGAGCGAAGCATGGCTTTAGCTGTTCCGCATATTCCGGTAACTATCGAGGAGGCGCACTTATATGACGGAGCATTGGCAGTTTTGAAGGAAATCAGACCTCTTTGGAAAAAGGAGAACATCGAATTTAAGGTAAGAGTTCCTATTTTTTTTATTTTTCACTCTACATTCGCGATTTGAAGACGTTCGTCAGTTTGTGGCTGTAGCTCTATGTTTTGCGTGTGCTCGCGTCTCATTCGTTTTCGATTTTAAGCTCAACATGCCTTCAGAACGTAGTTTGGACATTTTATAGTGATTTTTTTCTTCATTATACGATTTAAGTATAAGATTTCTTCCCATTGAGCAGAAGTCTTGTTTCCACATTTCCCCAGGATTAATCTAGTCTGGGAGGTTATGTGAACCCGTTATTGTTTCAATTGTAAATTGAATATGATTTTCATCAATAATCTCTAATTCGCGAACTTTGCTGCGAATTATGAGTGTCGAATTCGTACAGAGAGTAACGCGTGCCTCTAAATTGTTGATTCTTCGGTGATGAGGGAGTCGTATAGTCTGCTAAACATAACTGCCTGTCTAGCATTGAGTTCAACACTGCGTAAATGCACTCCCGCGGACTTCACGGGACAGTGTTATTCTTTAATGACGACGAATTTTTTAAATGTAATATTAATGGAGATTTTGATATAAGTATTTCTAATGAATGATTTCAGCTATTTTCTATGCTCTATCGAAGCAATTGATGAGGCAATGACATAGGTTTTCTTTTATTCTGTGGTCTTACTTTGTAATAGATCGGGCGATTATAGCTCGTCGAAGGCTCCTAGCCTCAAATATCTAAGAATTATGATGATGTAATTGCTATTTTAGATATTTTTTATGTTCTGGGGTTAATTTGTGCATGGGCATAGGTATCTATATTCGACGAAATTGTGTCCTAAAGCCTGTGCCAAATTTCATCGAGTTGGTTCCCATCCGGCGGTTTGCAGACCACAGGTGGTCCGCAAAAGCCCTCGAGGTTGGTCCATAAGAGGAATAAAAATTGGCCCGTGAAAGGGAATCTTGAAAGCGATATATGTTCTTTCGATGAGATGGGGACAGTATTGGTTTAAAAAAATATTTTTATAAAATTGCTGTCTAACCTTTGAATAACCTATAACTGAATGGTGTATGGCGGGTGTGGTCTGATCTTGATTTTATATCAGGCTGAGTGGTGCGCAGACATATACGGGTTGGGCAACAATGAGTTGACGGATGATCATTATATTCTCTAAATGCATTGTTCAGCGAGAGGGCGGCGCCTGTTCCATCATAGGCGCCTATGGACCCGGACGCCTTTTTCCGTTGGTCTCTCCGTGTAGCTGTTGGTTCGCTTCCCCTTTCGATTTCTTGCCTCGGCATCGCTAGTAGTATACAGGAATCCGCGCTCACTTCCGTACTTATCGTATCGGTGTTGGGTGTGGAACAATTTTAGCAGTCTCCGCAAAGTGTTACATTGAATCAAGTTTAACATATTGCTACTAAAATTTAGTAATAGTATACTCGCGAGTCAACCATAGCGGATGATTTTGCGACGGTTTTTTTACGTTCTCTGTAGGTTTGTGGAAAGGTGAAAATTATTTGGCCATTCCTTCTCTCCGTTTTTTCTCACGTTCAGTCGACCATTATCGCGCCGGTTGTTTTTTATTAAATCAAACATGAATTTTGTGCTCTGCATGCGCTTTGTGTAATCGTTTGTGACCGATATCCTGGGGAAAGGGAATTTAAAATTCATTTTTTATGCATATATTCTCCATAGCCGTTTCCAGAAACTAAATTTTCGAAGGTTCAATTCATTTCGAAGATTAATTTAATTCCAGGGGGACAACGCCATCACGTGGGAAGGGTTCATTTCACAAGCTTAAGATTGTTCTTAATGCTCGATCAAAAAAATCGGGGGATAGGTGAGGGCTAATTTGAGCTCTTGACCCCCCACCAGTGGCGCCGACTCCATGGGGCCTGAGGGCCGGGGCGCAGCCAGGAATTAAGGCTAGGGGGGGTTTTGGGCGCAACTAATACTTACGGGTGTGGGGGTATTGCATACCTACCAGGGTAAGCAGGAGTTGCGGGGGTCCTCCTCCAGAAAAGAATTGAAGAATAATGGTTCAAAATGGCGAGTTTTACGACTTTCTGAGGGATATTTGATAAATCTTAACACTATTCTATAAGTAATACTGATCCAAATAATTAAAATGGATTAAACTTAAAAATTTCTCTGAGCTAAGGGGAGGGGGGGGGTTTATCCCTCGCTGCGCCACTGCTTGAGGGGGCCCGAACCCCCGCAAAAAATCGTTTGGGGGGCGGAGCCCTAGTAATTAAAAAAAAAATTGAATCTACTATAGCAATTTATTCTTTTAATGATAGTTTAGGATTTATTGAAATATAATTTCATTCTTTTCAGAGCTACAATTTCACTGCTCTGTAATAGTACATAAGCACCGTACCGTACCGTTACCGTACATCAAATTAGCTTTTTTACGAAAATACCGTGCTTGTTTATGTTTTGTTTCTTTTTTTTAAGCCAAAAAATGTGCCAGGCTTGTCAAGTTATCGTGAGTCGAGTTTTCGGGATTCAAACGTTTATCATATGACTCTTCTAAAATGCTTCAAAAACAACAGAAAAATTCACTATATTTCATCTAAAATTAAGAAAATTTCCGGGCAATGCCCCCAGTATGGGCCTACCAATATTTTTTATAAGTCGCCGCTCCTGCCCCCCACACCCCGATTGCTACAGATTATTATTATTAACGTATTCTACCGATTGAAGTAGATTTCCATAGAGTACTTAAGGCCGTTTTACACGGGGCATGGAATTGCGCAGGTTAGAGCTGCATTAATTTCTAAAATGGCGCGGAATTGCGCGAATGCATGAACGAAATTAGAACAGGGGCTATTTTGATGTCTCGCAAGAACGCATTCTCGCATGCGTTCTTGCAATTCACCGCTTTACACGACGCAATTTTGATTGCGCCTTCGCACTTACGTCAGATTGCGCAATTCCGTGTACCGTGTAAAACGGCCAAGAAGCTTTCTGGCAGCCTCCGCTTCCTCCATTTACTTCCCGCTTCAATTCTCAGTAAGGCCTACTATCTTTCATTCCATCTAAAAATCATAATATCTTCCTTCCTCTCCCGCGTTTATCCAGCATTTACCCTCTAACACTGTATTCAACATCCCCTCCCCGTTAATCGTAGGTACTCCCTCTATCCATACCTTCTTTCTCCTCCGTATCTAATTTAAAAGCTGCATCTCCTCACCCCACCATGTCCAGCACTTCTCCGTTCCTCCTCTCCGTCCACTTCACTGGTGACGGAGACTTAGGAGAACGTAGGAAAAGGTGCCTACTGAACACGTTCTGTATATGCTCACTTAAATAATATTAGAAGTTAGTGACGGAGACTTTGGAGAACGTAGGAAAAGATGCCTACTGAACACGTTACTTATAAACATCTTCGTTTTTAATGTAAGACACGGTCTCCGGCGTTACTTTGTGGAACTGTGTTATGTTCAAAATAAAAATACTTTGTTATATTCCACACTTTATTTCAAATGGTACGACCCGTGTTTCTGCATATCATGCTATCACCAGGCTTATAGGCATATTCAGGATATTCCTGATGATAGCACATGATATGCAGAAACCCGAGTCGTACCATTTGAAATAAAGAGTGGAATATAACAAAGTATTTTTAACGTCTTCGTTTTTCCTGAACCATGCGTCAAGGACGGATAAAGAAATTCTTTTTTTTACCTTTTACTCCTTTTATTTTAACAATTGTATTTAACGATTTATATTTTTTTCATGTGTAACTGGCAACTAAAATTAATGATATAATTTTGAATAAGTTTTACTCTTTTAGAATGTCTGCGTATTTTTTTGTTTAAATAAAGTCATGTTTTCAAAGTTGCTACTTTCACGCATTGCACCAAAAAGGGTTATAAAATCATACCTGAATAAGTACGAAAATTCCATAAAAAATATTTAAAAATTAGAAACACCTGTCAGTTAAGCCCTGTTTTGGTGTTCTCTCGTACTGTAATTTTCTAGAAAAAAACTGGCTATTGTCTCATATGTGTAATTTTCAAGAAAACGCTGGCTAATGCGAGGAAAGTACATGAAACATTGCAATACGTTTTAAAGTATTGTCATGCAGCCACATTTGAAAGTGTGCTCCAAATGATTCACCGCGAAACAAAATGGAACAAAACAATCAATGTAGGAATTAATCAATAAATAGTTTGGTATTTATGGTGGATGCAATTCGATGGAGGTTCTGTTTTCCTTGGGCGTCAATGATAATTTGAAATCATTCGAGTGGTATAGTTTAAACAGTTCTATTTATGGTTATATATTCCAGCGTTCGCAGTCGTGAATTGGAAGGGCTATGAATATATAATTAGAACCTTGCGGTGGTTATATTTCTGGACCATCAAGCTTGAATTCCGTTTAGGGGTCATCTAGGACGGAAAAATGCGCTTTGAATGTTTGAATGTAATATATATATACACCAAGGTTGAAATCCATCATGAAATATGTAATCATGTAGCTTAACCGGGATTCGAATCCGGATCTCCCAATTGCTGGGCACGCATGGCTGGGCAGTTACACCACCAAGCCATCTTCATCCAAGGAGATTCTCAGACTATATTAATCGAAGCATTTTTAAAACGACATTCCTGAACGGTTATCGGGAAATCCGGGATCGAACCCCGGCAAAGCCAAACGATTTTTTCATGGCGATTGTCATCCTCGGTGCATATAACTTAGCATATATACACGTGACTAAATAAAAAGTCACTTGTATTATACTTTGATTTATTTAACTCTAATCAAAATTTAAAAATAACTTATTTGCTAATTGGTATGTTAGGCGTGAAAATTTTAAGATATAAGCACTTGTAAGTCAGATTTTATAGTAGTTGAGAGAGGATCTTTGGAAGCCACTGGTGGAAATAAACAGAGAATTACTTTGATTTTAGAATAGGCTTTCGTATACCGGATCCATTATACTAATGGTAGTCATTTAAATACTTTTAACGCTGAAGAAAGAGTATGGGGAAAGTCTGGAGACGTTCGAGATACTAGTGTAGAAGAGTATGGAGATGGACGCTAAGAAACAGGAGCGAAGAAGTGCTAAACATGATGGTCAAGTCTCTATAGGCGGATTTAGGGGGGGAAGGGGCACGGGGGCACGTGCCACCCCTAGACGCTTAAAAATAATAGACAAAAATTTTGATATGGTCATCATTACGTTCGTTTTATTTGTGTATTACAGAGCCTCACTCATTTCATTTAGTATTAATAACTTCCGTATCAAAATAGATAACATTTTCTACAATAATTGTTGTATTTTGTTTTTAATCTCAAATATGAGGAGACCTGTCAGACTCTTGTGTCCAGAAAAAAATCCTTGGTGCTCCCCTGTAACCTCTGGATGAGATACGGAGGATCTTGATTTGGAGTATTACTGTGCCAATTTTTATGCGCTAAAATATGCCAGTGAAAATTTATTTGTGGAGCAAAAGATACCCGTGTTTTTGGGTTATCTGATGTGTGTTAAGCGGGATGGTAGTGCCGCAAAAAAGCGTGATAAAAGGAAGAATATCAGGTTGACTGTGAAGGAGAGGAAGACGATGGGATTTATTGATTGAATGTTACCGCATAGTCTGTATTATGAATTGAAGGCGGAATTTCTCTGTGGGAAGGGAGTAGGCCGGATTGACTTTTAAAAATGCTCTTTGTGAGCATACCTTGATCGGTAGAACCCTTTTAATTATAGTAAAATTTGCCATTTTTACGTTAAATATAATGAAGACCGAGGCTGGCTCTGTTCATGTTCATACTGCAGGAGCGTTAAATATCGTGAATTTATAAAAAAAATACTTTTTACGAATTCGAAGTGGGAAATCGAACGAATTTACGAAGTGGGAATTCTTCATGTTTATTTATTTTTTACTCGAGAAATTCACACTGACAGGACCGTCTGTCGGAGTGCCGCTAAACTCCGAAATAAATACGTCCGTGCAAGGGCGTACCCAGGATCATAACTAGAGGGGGCAAGCCAAGGTCTAGGGGCGGGGGCAAGCCAAGTTGTGACATTTTAGCATGGAAAAGGTGAATGAAACCAACACTTTAAGAAAATTATTACCGCGCTTTTTTAGTGTATGAGATTATTTCCTTGAAAAAATAGTTGTATTTTAGTTACATATCTTATACTAACACTTATCATTTTTCATGGGTAAAAAAAATAAAATTATTGGATACTTTCGTTTCAAATCAGTCCTGATTTTGCTTAAAGACTTAATGCGATTTTTGCTTCTAGAGGGGTGGGGGGAAGCTGCCCACCCTCTGTCCCTCACTGGATACGCCCATGCGTCCGTGACTTACGGTTCAATTTTGGAGGGGATAGGCTGGTATAATTCGCGATATATTCTTTGTAAATGTAAGTTGTCCTGTAGAATAAATTCAGTAATTATATATTTTGGACGATTGATGACTATTTTCTTAAAGTAAGGACATGACTTCTGTGCATCTGTAGAATGCTATACTACTTATTACTTAGTCTTCAATAAGGGCTACAATCGAATTAGGATTACTGTTTGTCCATCCTTTTCTATCCCCCGTCCTATCTCCTGTTAGCTACATCCATTATTTTAAGATCGCCCGTGAAATTATCCATTCATCTTCTCCTAGGACGTCCTCTTGGTTTGCTTCCATTTGGTGTCCAATTTTTGGTAGTCTTCGTTGTCGCATCTCCTGTTAGCTACATCCATTGTTTTAAATCGCCCGGCATAGCCGTGAAGAAATTAGGATTCGTCTAGCGTATTGTGGGAAGATTTTCGGATGAGAAAGTAAAAGAAAGGTGCTATTACGCACTCGTGCGAACGCACTTTGAATATGCAGCGAGCGTATGGGATCCGGCGCAGAAAGACTTAATCCGCGAACTGAATAAAATACTAAGGAAGGCTGCGCGTTTCGTCAAAAACTGCTACGGACGTACAGATAGCGTTACCCAGATGTTAATCGAATTAGGCGGGGAGCCGCTGGAGACTCACAGGCTGCACGCTAGGCTTAGATTGTTTGAACAATTGAGAATACATAAATATCTTTAGGAGCGACACGGAGAACATAATACTAGAGCCCCACTATATTTCCAGGTCCGACAGGAGTTATAAATTAATAGAGATAATTTGCCAAACGGAAAGCGAATTCCTTTTTCTCCCGAACCATAAAGGACTTTAATAAATGCCAGTCGTAATATCGTTAGAGCAGTTCCTTTTTATGTGCAAATGGCTGGTGTCCTAACACCCCCTGCCACACGCCTTTTAGGCGGCTTGCGGGGTAGTATGTAGATGTAACGTTTTGCATATTCCAGTCATCGGATTCGTTGTGATTTTATGATTCTCGCAGTAGTCTCTCCTTTTATTTGCTCTTTTCATTCTACATTATTGTTTTATTCCTCTTACTTTTCCTCGGTGAATTGGCTTAGAGAAGTTTTGCGGTCTTTTCGTACCAAATATCGAGGAGAATCTTCGGATGGTGGATGTAGGTAAATGATTTAATGAAAAATTGACTTTTTACAGGGTATCCCGTGAATCTCATGGTGAAATTCAATATTTTTTAAATTACTTTTCTTCCTAGAAAATTTTCCACCGAAGGTTTACAGCGGCTCGTAAGCCAATCCTTCCGCGAATAGATAATGGATCGGTCTGTGCACTTTTTAATAAAATAGCGGCCCATATTCTTGTAGATTACAATTCAGTCGTTGTAGAGTTATATTTTCCGTTTCGTCGGAATAAGTCGTATGAAATATTTATTTCGAATCAATGGAAATTTGTAAATATCTACCGTATGCATAAAATAATGTTTGTATGGAAAAATTCTTTAAAACTTTATATTTACATATGTAAAAGAACACTATAGTCAATTTTTTTTGCAAATTTTCTAATGCAGCCAGTCATCCTGCTTGTGGTGATGGCATTTTTAATGCAATAGTATGACGAATCTTTGACAATATGTTTTTCTACAATGACATTTTGATGCAACTATTTTCCTCCATGTAGTCCATGGATTTGCTCTTTTTTCTGACCCAAATACATCTTCCGGCTTCAGTGGAAAGTGTAGAGTAACCTTAAATGCTAGCTAACTAGGAATGTTTTTGTCTAAGCGTGAAGGTGCGTATGTATATCGTCTAGATGCAGGAATCGTATCTAATTTAGATAATTCATTGACGTACCTTTCTCTGAGATTTTCTTATGGACTTTTTTCCTCATTGCGTCATCGTATCGACCCCACAGCACCGGTGACTGATCAAATCGAAAGCGGCCTGCGACGCTTAGTAAGTATTAACATAGAGTAAGACTATGTGGTATTACATACGGCGTGTCTCGGCCGCATATCCCAGGGGCGCGTATAAGGAAGACGATGGGTAGGCCCGGCCACCCGAAATGAGGAGGAAAAAAGTAAATACCTTAGTTTCAATTAGTTAAATTATTCATGCGCGTGGGCATGGCGTCAGCATTTGGTGATACCCCGTCACATATTGTATTGTGTTATTCGTTTGCATATTTAACTACAAAGGAAGCAATTCATCAGATACTACATATGGAACAGGTTTTTCTATGGAAGCGAGGATCGGACTTTGATAGCAGCAGAGAATTCAAGAGTGGAAGTATTCGAAATGTGGTGCTACCGAAGAATGATGAAGATAAAATGGATCAACCGAGTAATGAAGAGGTGGTAGAAGAGTGGGAGAAAAGAGAACTCTTCTAAAAACCTTAGGAGAAGACGGGAAAGCTTAGTTCACCACCTTATGAGGCATGATGGACTGATGAAAACAACCGTAGAGAAGGATTGGCCCCCAATGAGGTACGTAGGACAGGTTATAAATGATTTAAAAGAGAAGAAATACGTCACTATGAAAAGGCTTGCGGATAGAGAGAGGATTGTGGAGCTCAGTGGCGCAGCGAGGGGGGGGGGGCTTTGGGGGATAAATCCCCCCCCCAGAGCTCAGACAATGTTTTAAGTTTAATCTATTTTATTTATTTAGATTAATATTACTTATAGAATAGTGTAAGGATTAATAAAATATCCCTCAGAAGGCCGTATAACTCACCATTTTTAACCATTTATCTTAAATATTTTCCGGCGGAGGGCCCTCACACCTCCCGCTTACCCTGGCAGGTATGCCATACCCCCAGACATCCCAGTATTAGTTGCGCCTGAAACCCCCCCTAGCCTTGCGCCCCTGGTGGAGCTGTGTCAAATCAATCTTAGGATTGTTGACTAACGATGATGATGATTTAAATGCAAAATGTCATGGTGTGTCATGCTAATATTACAAAAGAGGATCCTCAAGTTGGCTTCTAGATATGTTGTCACCGGTTGTCACCCACCGCGCATTTAAATGGGTTTACAAAAGTCGCCACTCGCGTCGCTAATGGACAATTCGATCCGGATTTCACGGAGAAATAAGCCATAATCGGGTTTTTTAACCAAAGTTTATATTCCTGATGATGTGATCTATCAACGTCGTAACTTTTCAATATCATTCCTCGCGATGGCAAACACTATATGTACTGGGTAAACTGTTCTCGGGATTCCCACCGGGTTAATTCTTTCATAACGGCCAACGTTTCAAGCTCCGTCTCGGCGCTCATCATCAGGGCTGATTGTTGATTTATTTAAATTTTTGGTTGCTAAGTCTCGTTGTTCCAATAAATTTAGTCAATTAAAAACATTTTTAAAATGTCATAAAATAAAAAGAATGATGCCAGTGCACCTATATGAAACAGTCTATTTCCTTATGTGACATTTTTTATAAATAATATTCTCTAACTGTAATTACGAGATAATTTGGTCAACTACATCATGATTGGCTATATCTGTGACGCTAGATGGTGTTAGTTTCGGATTAATGTATTCGCGAACTTTCCCTCACAAATCATATTTCACTATAGGTACTACAAAATATTGGAAAAAAGTGGATCGCATTACACTCATCACCGCGCCGCGGACATTTTTGAAAACAGATTAAAAAGCAACCGAAGTGGCAACGGAAATCAACCTCGTATGAGATGGAATGGGGCCTCCTTAATATAGTCTCCTGGGTGTGTCAATATTTAAGGCGATTTGAGCTGACTTTTCACTTTTCGCTCTTGCTGTTCCTGAACGTAATTTATCATTTACGATATTAGTAATTCGTTTGCAGGGTACGCGTGAGAGATAAAGATAGGCGTACCGGAAGAGCCGGAATCGTTTGATCGTTTTACACGTAGTTATAAAGAATCCTTACACGCGCGATATTCCCTCGTCACCGTGGTTACGCGTCTAGAGTCCCACTGGAGTATCCTCTATTGCAGTATTCGTGCTCTCTAGAATTCTGTTTTAGCTACTTTTTCTCGGAGATGTGTTGTTCAAGTCGCGGGCTAAGTGATCGGATGCCGTAGATAGAGCAAGAGTCATCTTCCGAATCGTGCGTTTCGGGTTCGAAACCTGATGAATCTAGAGAATTTACACATTTTTCTGTAATACTGAATGCGATAGCATTAATATTTTTATGCGGTCCCTAATTGTTAAGCATGAATCATAATGCTGGTACCGCCTCGTAATTGTTTTCTTTTCGACTCATTCCGATATCATTTTAATAATATTTCAAGTGAGTTTTTCTCTAAAAGATGATTTTGAATGATTTAGCACTCTTTCAACTAACTGCACTATTTAGTAAATATTCAAGGTAATGTAAATTACTTAAGTTAAACGTATTACCTCCGATATATACGAGAAAAAAGTTACTATTCGGGCTAAGAAATGGAGATTTTCTCCTCGAACTATAGCGCCTGCCAGTGTGGTGCTTTTGAAGTAAGAAAAGAGCTCGATACTGTACAGCATTAAGATAATCTGACTTGTGATAGGCTCTGCATCGCATGTTTCGAGCAATGACCAGTATGTAAAAGTACCCCGCGTGTAAACGTGCCTTGGTGTCCCCTACTGACTATGGAATCAGCTTTTGTGATATCCAGCCGACTTGACCTCACATGCGGACTCTATTTCTTATTTTTTTGTGCCTTTGCCTTATCACACTCATGTAAGTATTTATCGTGATTAGTTTTATCTCCTATCATTTCTCAAGATGTGTTCAATGTGTTACCTACTTGAAATTATCTTCCATACTCGCATTCACGTATAAATTTCGCACTTGGATGATACCTATCTATCAAGCCGCGGTTTCTCCCGTTTTTTTTGGTGGATGAGCCTCCAAAAAAATTCACTGTTAATAGTCTTACTTACAAGCAAAATCTTGTTAGACAATTAATACATGCTTGTCTGGAGAATCTTTTAGATCAATAAGCAAATGAGTCTTTCTGAGGTATAATTCATTCTTGGCCTTCGAAAACAAGATCTACTCCGATCCATGTTGGTAATATATTGTATTATGAATCGAAAATATGACGTTAAATTTTAAATGTTATATTTATGACTGTCCAGAATAAGCTCGTTCGCCATTTCTTAAAATAGTCGAACGTGATAGAGTAAAAAAAATATATATACCCTTATTTTTTTCGATCTGTTTACCTCTCCAGCTAATCGCGGCAAAAAATCGACTGCCTTTAACCCTATCACACTTAATTTGATGACGTCGCAAACTGCTGTTCAGCGGGTGAACACTGAACTGCCACTCTTCGGTATCGCCTATCTGTCTCACGTAGTTCGTTGACCTTTGCACTCTTAATAGGATACCCTATCTATGTGAGATGACCTCTTGGAACGCGTTAATGAATCAGACGACGTCACCCACTCGTGAAAGGGTGATTTTCTGTTGCTTTTATTCTGATCTTGTGAGACAATGGCTGTATGATGAAGAAATTTTTCTCAAAATTCATCTATCCCTTTCAATTACCAAATTTGTAAAATGAATTGCGAATTTGGGTCTTCAGTGAACGACCCTGTTCTGTAAATCTTGCTGAGGAGCACTTAAAAAATGACTTCTGAGGAGGCCAACCAGTCGTCAGCGACTTTAAGTTGGGTGTCACGTGCTTCTATTTTTGAACGGGAAAAATATGACGAACCTTCCCACCCTTTCCTGTTCGATGATAAGGTGTTAAACGAATGCAAAATGAGTCGTCAGACCTCGCGACGGCGAAGCACGTCTCGCAGGCTTGCCAACAGTCTCCTGTTAGTCTCGAAATACTCCGATTAGAAATATTAAGGCTATGGAATAGAAAAGCGAAAGCTTATAGTCAACTGTCAATAGCTGTGACAGTTAACTGTCAAATGTGAGCTCACCATCAAGTAACCGGTGGGAATTCGGGTAGGGTTTGGTCAAATTCCAAATATTTTAATGCATAAAATGATTTTAAAAACAATTTAAGCATACATTGCAGGCGGCCAATAATTTGTGAAGAACCGTATCTTGGCTTGTAATTAAACAAATACTGACCTATCGCTGTTAGAAAATATAGGGACACTGCAGCTGATCGTTTACCATTTCTATCTTTCAAACTGGTGGAATTTCATATTACTTGCCCAATGTCCACCAACTAATAGCTTGATTTATCTCCACAGTTTTGCTGCCTCTGTTGTGGCTAGGTGAGAGCGATTTATGATGGAATGGAAACTTTAAAAATACACTTTAAAATAATTTAGTTTAGCGTTCCCTGATTTTCAAAATATTTACGTTATAATCTTACATGTTTGTCTGTATCCTGCGAATCTGGTTAAAAATAAATTTCTGTGAAGTAAAAAATTACGACTTTAATTCCATTGGTTTGTCAATGTTTTTTTCTGTTGATAATAGGTACTATTCCATCTCATTAGCTCCCTTGTGATGGTCGCAAATTTTTTGTTGAGGACAAAACCACTGCCGGAAAAGCTTCATAGTATATTGCGATATTTTCTTTAACAGTATGTTCGTTCGCGTTAATTGCTGTGGTAAAAAAATCTTACGGACCGGGAATCGAATAGCGGACCTGTATCTCCAAACCGATCGGTGCGGCACCGATTCGTCGGGTAGGACGTCACACCGACTCCCGGTAAGAAGTCGTGCGATTATTTACGAACCCGATCGGTGCGGCACCGACAAGAAAACGAGACATCGTACCACAAAGGTTTCGGTACGGCCACCGACTAGTGGGTTTCATGAATTTCCTCGTGCGCGCTATACGTTTTATTTTGTTTTCCTCTCATCAACGAGTAAATATTAGGTTTGACAAAAATATAAGATATTTGTAAATAAACATGAGGCTTGCCACTATATTATGACTTTCTCTCATTTCGAATAAGGAACGCTATCATCATTTGTTGTCTCACTTAATATATAAATAAGATATTTTTGTTTAAATATGAGGTTTGACGCAATGTTATCACTTTCATTCACTTGAAGAGGCAACTTTATATCACTCAATCATCATTTATTTACTCCCTTGACTTAAAAAAAAAGATATCTTTGATTAAATATGAGGTTTGCCGCAATCTAATCACTTTCTCTCATTTGGAATGGGCAACTATATTTCCTTTTATCGTCAGCTATTGATTACCTTAAGGATAAAATTAAAAAGATATTCGTTAATAAATACAAGCTTTTCCGCAATGTTATCACTTTCTCTCACTTGGAATGGGCAACTAGACCGCCGCTGATCATGAGATACGATGACCTGATGGCAATAATCGTTTAAGGACAGGTGGGAGGGTGAGGATTGATCAGGTGATGAGAAATGGAAAACAGTAGAATTACGTTACGCGATAAAAGACTACCTGAAAGGAGAATTGATTGGTGAGCTGCGCCAAACCTATCTCCGGATTGCTGACTGATGATTTTCACCTCGTATTACTGCGTTTACGCTGAATGAAGTTACTCGCGGATCTCCTAGTATTCCTTATATTGGCGATTTCTGCCCATTCTCCCCTTCTCTTTCCCTGTGTTTCCAATATTTGCTAAACCTTTGAATGGACCGAGAATACTCTTTGCTATACTCCCAGAGGTTCTCAATATCGCGATATGGTTGATGTGGGGTTATCTGCTAGGGTCACCATTCATTGCTGATATTTTTATTTACTCCGCCAAAATATCAGCGTTTGCGGAGCGGAAAATATAGAACTCCGCCACAGTTACGAAAGTTTCGTAATCATGATGGAATCGTGGAAAAGTTCAACATCTATTGTTAATGTTTCGGGGTCAATCAGTTTTAAAATCCTTCCCATTTTGCTCGTCATTTGCGTTATTTGTGGATATTTCGAAGCAGCTGCGCGCCAAGTGAGAGTTATCGTAAAAAATCAAAATAATATTGTGGTAGGCTCATTTGTCTAGTAAGTTCCAAAGAAAAATTATGTCGTTGTGTTCTTTCGTGTCATTCACTTCGAAATTCCTTCTTTTAATTAATCTAATGATATTATTTGTGAAATCGGGGTTCTGTTTGATGACTTTACTTTTAACTTTTGCGAGATACATTTTCATCTCTAGTTGATTCTTGCTACTAAATCCATATTTTGAAAGCAACTGCAACTGAACCAAAGTTAGTACCTGATTCATATCTATTCATCAAATTTATCATGACGAAAGCAAAGACATGAAGTTGATATTTCGTAGAAGTCGGCGTCAATCATCTCTTGATGTGTTATCTTTTAGCTCCTTGAGATTGCTTTGAATTTTTGAACATGCTATGTTAGATTTTAGTAAGATTTGGGGACTACGCATTTTTGTATCACTGACCAGTAAGAAGCCGCCTTTTATCTGAAGTGTGACTCTTATACCTTAAAATTGTTATCTTCATCAAGATATCGAGCTTTATACATAAATTTAGTCTCTTCGCATCGTCATTCTAAATATGGCCAATATTTCTTCGTTTACTTAAAAAGTAAGAGCAATCGCATTCACTAAGAGCCTAAGGAAATTTTTTTATAATAATATACATTATATTTTTAAGTAATATTTATAATTTTTGGAGGAAAATTCGCTTGAAAATCAAGAAATCCTGCGTCCCAGCAATTTTCATGAAAAAATTAAAATGATTTTCAATCCTCTACACGGTTTCGATCGATTGGCTTTCCCTGTGATAGATTCGGGTGAATTCTTTTCGGGTTTCCCACCGTGCGCAGTGGTCCAGAGGATGCAAAGTGTGGCACGGTTACCTATGGAAACCGAAGTAGAGTACATATAGGTTTTTGCGGTCGCTGTTTATGAATTTAACTTCGCAAAAATATCAATCTGTTCGCAAAAACTAAAAATATGAAATTAAATATGGGGAACCCCAAAAATTTCTCACCTAAAAAACGTACCCAGTTCAGAAAATTTGTCCAATAAATTCTGTTATGCAAGCAAATGAAGCTTGGTGAATATCAGGCACGATGTTTTTGATTTTCTCAAAAGGAAATGTAAACTATATGTTACTAAATTCCTTGGTCCAAATTACTTGAAATGACAATACGAAAGGTAAAGAATAAGTAGGAGAAGAGGTGGAGGTTGCCTTCATTTTCAAAATATTACTTTCTCATATGAAAAATTCCGCACAGTATCTAACATGCGTATGAAAACTTAAACTTAGGAGAATAACCTTAATAAGTATCTTTTGCCAAATAAGATGTTGGTAAAATCGCACGTCACTTTTTCCCAACTTTCACCCTTCGAAAGGTTGAATTTACAGTCCGATGTATCAATTTTAAGTACCTACTTCAAATGAGTAAATAAAGAAGTCTTTGCATTGATCCCTATCATTTCCTTATGGCAAAGGCGTTAGGGCCTTTTCGGCCCGTAGGACTTTCTGAATTCAAAATTTGCCATTTTTTCTAGGAAAGGGTCCTCAAGACTATTGATTTGTGGGTAATGTAATGGATGTCCGCCGCCTAGTAGTCACTGTACATTTTGAATATCCAAAAATTTTCGCCTGGACGTTATTTTTTATGCATGTAGATAAGTTGGCCTGAATGTATGTTGAAATACTTTTTTCCTTAGTCGCTTAGTGTAGTTTTTCCTTATTTAATATTAATATTGCTGTAAAGTCAAGTGTTGTTTTTTGTGGTTTTATAATATATTTTTTTCATATTGTTCTGATTTTTGGAAGTGTAAAAGTAAAAATGAATTCTGTTGTAAAATTATTTGTAAATCTTGTTTCTCCTAATGATATCACCTAGAGGTAATAATTATGTAATATTATTATAAATGTAATTTTAACCTAGTCGGAAGCCATTTCACTAGGTCTTACAATTAGTTAAATGAACATGGGTTTAGGATATTTTTTGCTACATGCGTGTCACTTTTTACTCTTTTTTCATTGATTTCCGTCAATTAGATGTATGCTTTACTTTAATTCTGCGCGTAAATAAATTGGTATTGTGGTCTTTCAAAATCAATCCGTCTTTCTGTGAAAATTTCTCTTCTTAGTCAAAAATCAGCTGCTAGTAGTTCTGACTCAAAGCAAACCTTCTCCGGTCTTCAGGCCAACGGTGGCGTTGTAATCATTTTATCTCGTGATATAATTATTGTATTATCTTCTGATTTATAATCCTTTCATCATCAGGGATCATATGGACGTACTTCATGCTGGTAGGCATCATTGATATCACGACCTAAACAATGCTATCAGAAGGTTATCGACTGATAATTTATTTGTTTCCGGAGATTACAGCCAGAGTACATACGTACGTATGTATACGCAAGATTATTCCAAATAGTTCAGAAAGGATCTCCATCGTGTTTCGTTTGACACTGTTAAATTATTATAAAAATTGATATTGAATCTAATAGCTTGACGTCATGTCTTTTTCTTTAGTGAATCTAGAATCTTCTCTAAGACTGTTATTTTACCTATCCATACTGCTTTCCAATCAAAGATATACGTGTCTAACGGATTGGTTTAGATATGTTATTTGTTATGGCCGCTTGTGCGTACTTAGAATCAAAACTGGGGAAAAATTAGCTGTGGTCGTTCAAGTTGTAACTTTTTTGCTCAGAAAAGGTTATTGTAACCAAAATTTCAAGGAAATTATGACAGCAATTTATTAGTTTTTATTATTATTTGCTTGAAAAAAATAATGGTTTTTATTTTAGTTCCATATCTTACACTAATATCATTTTTCTTCAGGAAAAAATTTGTTCATAACATTTGTTTTGAACGAATTTAGTTGTTGACAAAAGTTGTATGACATGACGTAACAAACGGTAATGAGAAAACGACGCAAAAAACGCGTCGGAAAAAAACAGAAGTAGCTCTACGGGTTGGTAAAATTGGACATTGCAATATTTCACTTGTCAAAATAAAACTGGTGTCAAAATAAAACTCAGTGGAAATATTGCAATGCCCAATTTTACTAATATTAAGAACTTCTGACACATATTGCCTCACATTATTCATGATAGCACTACGGGCTTAGGGAGCGTGAGATGCACGTACATACTAATGTTGTTTGCAATCCTTGCAACCAGTGGCGTAATTATGGGGGAGATGAGGGGATGTATCCCCCCCCAAAGCCTCAGAGAAATGAAAAAAAAAATATTTAAAAATCTTGTCCGGATTTGATATATTTTAACTGCATCTACTTAAAGTTAAATTTCAAGTGGTAAAATGATTTATAATGCATTTTCAGGCACGTTATTTTTCAATAATTTCCCTGAACTCCCTGTTTCCTGGGGGGGAGGAAGTAGCCCCTAATAGCGGGCAGACAAATGTATTTTTTTTCGAACCTCTAACTCAATTGCGTAGAAGCGGTTACTCACCAGTAAATTGGTGCGGTTTGTTCCTACTACGATCTACTTAACGTAGCATTAATTTTCGCACCTTACGTCATGCCTTCAAGTCTCTCTGATTGTTTAAGAAATACACGCTATAGCTAGCGATTCGGTTCGCCTTGATATGTAGCCATATGCGAAAAATTTTACCATCATGATTGACGGGGAAGAATTTTGGGATCTTCCACCGGGTAGGGTCAACAATATCTCCTTCCAACGTTTCGATAAGCAAATCGCTCATCGTCTTCAGGGATTCAGGAATGAAATGAATGAAAAAGGAATCAAATTATTGGGTTCCTGAATCCCTGAAAGTGATGGGCGAGTTGCATATCGAAACGCTGGAAGGAGATATGGAGGACCTTACCCGGTGCAAACCCCGAGAAATATTCTCTGCTATTGTTCGCCGGGGTAGAACTAGACATAACATAAATTACAGCTGACCTTTCTACATAAATCAACCATGTGGAGAGTGAAGACTTATCCTAGTAGATCTGGCGCTTTGAGCACAATGTTGTTTCCTAGTGGAATTATGCTATCTACTGCTGTACGAGTGTCGTATGTGATGTTGTATTCATCGTAAACAGTCGTTTCCATGGACGAGTCGGAAACCTTGGTGACTTAATCGGTTTAAACACTTGGCGCTAAATAGTGATTCAATTTATTTTCAAGGCGGTGTTTCTTTGCGGAATTTTCTGTCTAATTCACCTCACGAACAGCCCTCAAAATAACCTAGGACTTTAATCAATGGTTGCGGAAATGAAATACACGGCCTTTCCTCGCTGAGCCATCTTCGATTCGCCCCCTTATTTTTCTTACGACACGGTTAAGTGTCAATCATTAGCGATGTTCTTTTGCGTGGAAATCTAATTGGATCAAGTCTTGATAACATTTTTCTGTGTCAGAAATGCTAATCTAAGCTAACGTATTCCTCCCTTGATACTTATACGGCCTCTTAGCGCTATTTTTTTTAATTAAAGAAACCTAAACTGCCAGAGGACCGTACGGCGAAAATCGAGAAACTGGCACGAAGGGCAGGTACATTTTTTATAGGCCGTTTTACTCGGGGCACGGAATTCCGCAGGTTAGAACTGCAATAATTTCTAAAGTGGCGTGGAAATGCGCGAATGCATGAACGAAATTAGAACGGGCTATTTTGCCATCGCACGTCCACGCATTCTCGCATGTGTTCTAGCAATTCACCGCTTCACACGACGCAATTTTGACTGCGCCTTCGTGCACACATCGGATTGTGCAGGTACGTGCCCGATGTATAACGGCCTTATGACTGTGTGTAGGTAACTTATGTTATTCATTTATTTTTATTTACTATATGTCACCGAATACAGCCAATGGCAAATATATATATTGGCCATTTTACATCTGGATGTTCAACAATTTTAATAATAACACGTTCAAGAACTACCATGCCCTGGATAGGGGCAATCTACCTTTACGGGGCTCGAACCCGCGACGTCTAGTTTGGCAGGCGATGACTTTACCTCGCCGCACCGTGGGCGGCGGGGAGAGGAGACGTAAGGATTATTTGAGGGGAATGGGGTTCTTGATTCAAAGTTTTTCATGATTTATCGTAAAGACTTTTCACCAGTTTTCTCTTAAAAAGTTTCTTCTCATACGTATATATTGAATTATTTTTAGTGAAACACATTTTACATTTGGTATCTTCAATTCGTCGCAGTTTCAAATTTTCTGAATTGCCATCAGAATTTAAAAAAAATGGTTCCTCTAGCTAATTTAAACTAAAACGCTTTTAACCATTATGACAATGCGAGTGTTTTTATTAACGCATAACTGACGGAGTCATAGGACAGGATCATTAGCCTCGTTGAGGTCGCCGAGGTAGGAGAGGTAACGTTGGCCATTTTAGCCTTGACGCGGGTTGCCTGCAAAATCAATTAATATTGACAAAATAGACCGCGAAAGTTATTAAATGATAGTTGTTCTCTCTCTTAGTTCCTCATCAAACGTCTAAATTTCTGCGAGTTGGCTTCCGCTGAATGATGCACGTGAAAAAATTAATCTTTCGGCTTTTACATATTTTCCTTTGGACGTCAATTTTGCCTTTGGTGTTGACTTCACTGAGCTGAGGAGGGCGACCAGTAGCGTAACTATGATGGGGATGATGAGAGGATGTATCCATTCCTAAAGCCTCTGAGAAATCAAAAAATTATTTAAAAATCTTGTCTGGATTTGATGTATAACAACTGCATCTGCTTAAAGTTAAATTTTAAGCGCCAAAATTATGTAAAATGCATTTTAAGGCATCTTCTTTTTCAAAAAGTTTCCTCAGATCCCCGTTTTCTGGGGGGGTAGCCCCTGCCAACCCCTCTCATCCCCCCTGAAAGCCCCCTCTTCTCTCCCACTAGCTCCCCATCCCCCCAAAGCATATTCCTAGTTACGCCACTGAGGGCGACTGTAACGCTGGCGAGACTGTCGTCAAATTTCTGTGGAAGAATATGGAGTAAAGCCCCTTCACTCGGCAATTCCTCTTCAATGTCTCCCGTGCTAGACGTAAATACGTGATATATTACGTTTAACTGGAGCACAAGGACGTAGAGTAGCGTCGTCATAACTATCGCTTCCCTGGAGACTCGGTTACTCAATCGTATTCACTACTGGCCCGCTTATCTTAATCATAGGGGTATTGTCTTGTCGTGAACTCGCGATTCAAGTGTGTCTGTTCTCCAAAGGACTCTATGACCTCGCTCTCCTATCAAGCCCACGTGAAAGTTGAGGTCTTGAAATGGTTCTGGCAATCCTTGTATATGCGCCTTGTGGACGGGTGCCAATTACAATTCATCGCACGTGACGTAGAAGATGGAAGAAATATGGTGCGCAGAAGGCTTCGTGGCACTTGAAGTTTAAGCTTGGCTTACTGAGTTCAGTTCCTTTTCGTGTGAGAATTATGGGCGAAGATTTTTTTCTTTTGTGTGTGCTTTAATTTATGGGCCTTGATCTTTCATATATGTTGGAAAATGAAAAGCGAGATGGAATATTTTCCATTTATATTAATACCCAGTATTGCTTTTTTAACGAGTGTTAATTTTGAAGTTATTGTGGAATTAATTTTGCGGAAAACTTTTAGTTTTACGTAATAAATAAAGACCTGAAACAATCGATTTCATCGTTGATCCCGACTTATCAGTATCTTTTCCCTGATGGGAGATTAACTGTAGGTTAACTTATAGATCAGGCTTGTTCCCTTAACGTTGTTTTTGCAGGTGATTAATCTCCATTGAACGAAGACCTATTGTTCCTATATTCGTCCTTACTCATTTAATGGCGTAAAAATTGTGGTTTAGGTCGTTAGCCCGAATTACTAAAAGGGTTTCTACAGACACTTATTAATATATTGTTACTTGTTAAGTTTGTCCTATATATTGCGCAATCGCGAGCACAGACTTACAACCGCATTGTGCAAAAAGTCCGTGCCAGAATTTCATGAAGTCAACATGTTGAGTGAAAGTGTATTGTATTGCATGATGATTGTTAATCGTAACAATTTATGTATTCACTACTTCCTTTTTCTCAGCATCCGTGTATTTTTTGTGGTACTTTTCTATCAGCACATAGTAATGCTTCCCCTTTTTCGCACGATTACTATAATCTTTGCACTTCACATCCCACAGAGGCAGAAGACCACGATACACCTCTATAAATTTAACAATAAAATCTTTTTCGGCTTTTTTGTCACCCATGTTGAGGCGACCAGTTCAAACAACCTCTAGAGACCAACTGACAGGATATTGCGAAATATTCCCATCAGACGGCACAACTTTTCTCGGAATTCCGCGCGGGTAAGATTTTCTAAGAGCGCCGACGTTTCGGGTTCCGACTCGTTACCCATTCTCACGGCTACTGAATGAATATTTGAAGTTTTGCGCCCTTAGAAAATCTTACCCGCGTGAGATCCCGAGAAAAGTTTAAATATTCTGTTCGCCGGGAAAGTGTAAAATCTTACATAGACGACACAATATTATCCCGTTTGCACAACAAATTTTCAATATTTTGAAAAAATTGCACAATATATTGCACAATTGTTCAATATTGCCCATTTACGATCAATTATATTGCACAAACCAAAATATTGTCCTATAATATTGTCCGTATAAGGGCCGCTTAAGGTCTACTGGTCGTATTACTCTTTGCTCGCGAGTCTCGCAAGGTCTTCTAGTGCGATCCTCCCCAAAAAATAGGTCTTTACACGTGAAAAATATTTCCGCGTATTTTGTATTCATTTTCTCATGCAGAAATGTGCAGTTTCCCTCCGCGTAGAAGTTCAATCGATTTGGGCGTGAGATAGTGGAAGTTCGACGTATTGATATAATAAATGTAGCTGCATTTTTCTACAGTTATTTATATTGTGGAAAAGTACTACTACCTTTAATTTTACTCCACTTAGAACTTATGAGGTAACGTATTGTAGCGATAGAATTAAGTATCTTATCACCTTTCGTCCCCTAACATTAACAACCACCCATTATTGGTTATTTTCCATGACAACTTGGGTGGAGTTATTGATGGTTTTCTGTAACATTTATAACATACACGTCAATCATCACCCCCAAAACCCTCAATAACTAATTGCCAACCCTAGGCCTTAAGTTATACCTTGGTTCGACCGTCTCTGTGACTGCAGGTATTACTTGTTGGACCTCTTCAGGAACTCCATCTTCCCTCCGTAGTTGTCGGGGTATCAACTTCAGTTCTGATCGGTGAACCTTGGATGGAGGGTCTGTCCTTATCAAATAGACTCCATTACCCACGGAAATTCATATAATCTTTTGTACCATTAAAAAGATAGAGGAAGAATAAAGAAGTTAAAAAAAATAGTAAGTAGTGATGAGATACTTAATTCTATCGCTACAGATGGCGCTTGCCTCCCATTAGATCGGTTTTTCTGGGTGACGGCTAACGTGCATTAAACCTTTGCGGCCCAACGTCGAGGCTGAACAGATGCGATTACAAGTTCAGCTCGACATCGCAAGGCACTGCGATTATACAAGGGATAATCTTCTTACAGCTGAAAATACCAGCATAGAAGTAAGGAAACAATTCATCAGATGCTACATATGGAGTATGTTTCTCTATGGAAGCGAGGCTTGGACGTTGACAGCAGCAGAGAAGTCAAGAGTGGAAGCATTCGAAATATGGTGCTACCGAAGAATGATGAAGATAAAATGGATTGAACGTGTGAGTAACGAGAAAGTGCTAAGAAGAGTGGGAGAAAAGAGAAGCCTCCTAAAAACATTAAGCAGAAGAAGGGACAACTTAGTGGGCCACATTTTGAGGCACGATGGTCTGATGAAGACAATCGTTGAAGGACAAGTGGAAGGGAAAAAGGGCAAGGGACGGCCCCGAATGAGTTATATAGGACAAGTTATAAAGGATGTAAAAGAGAAGAAATATGTAGCTATGAAAAGATTAGCGGATAGGAGAGAGAAATGGAGAGCTGCGTCAAACCAATCTTAGGATTGTTGACTAATGATGATGATGATATACATTATTTCAAGAGATATTACACCTGGAAATTTTTCCAAGAAAAAACTCTTTGATAAAATATGGATACTATTAAAACCAGTGGATTTTTACTTTAAACGATAAAATAAAAATAGTTAGAGAGCAAAAATAGATCATGTCAATTTTTTTCCTTAAAAATTATCTTGAAAAAAATAATGTAATAAAAAATGTAACGGGGTGTTAAAATTATATTAAATATATATTTAGTTCTCTTATATAATAACTATCTTGACATTTTCGTGGGACATGAATCAAAATTTTGCTTTTATCTCAAATTTTATAATTTCACCGCAGAATTTTCTAAGAAGATTCATTTTTTGAAAATTAATTGAGAAACCGGAAAATGTTGAAACAGTGTGCTCGAAATAAAAAAGATTGACCAAAGGTGTCTCAGTGTAGAGTAGGTGGCGGGTGTTTGAGCTCTCTGTGAGGTCGTTTGTTGCTTTCCGACTACGACTCGGAGAATCTATTGTACTCAAGGGACTACATGTAGGAGCTGCCACGGTGCACGAGTCCTTCCCATTTAATCTTGACTTTTGTTGCCGCTTTGGGCGGATTTTAATCGGTAATTTTTCAAATGGAATATTCCATTACCCGAAAACCTGTTATTTCAATTCTTTTCCGAACGGCATTTTCGGCAGGATTGTGCTCACGAATTAACTTGCCTACTTTTAATCTGAATATTTCAAGATGACAGTGTTAATTTTTAAGGAGTAATAAGTCACTAAAGAAAGACTTAATACGAACGGTCGAGGGGAAAAATTGAGTTATCTTCTCTTGATCAAAATTTAACGTGGAGGGGGTTTTTAGGGATAACCCACCCCCTCGGAAGTCAGAGAAATTTTAAATTTTAATCAATTTTACTTGATTGGATAGATAATGCTTATAGAATAGTGTAATGATTAATAGAATATCCTTCACAAAGTCGTAAAAATTACCATTTTGAACCATTTATCTTAAAAATTTCTCGGGGAGGGCAACCGCACCTCCCGTAATCCATACCCCCAGTATTAGTTGCGCCTAAATCCCCTAGCCTTAATTCCTAACTGCGCGCCTGTTCCCTCGTGGTTAAAAATTGGCGTTCATTTGATTGAAATTTGCCGTCTCAAGCTGTCATTTCCCTTAGGTTTTAAAGATGAAATGTTGGTTATAAAATATTTAACCGAACGAACTTGTAGATTTGGAGTGGTTTATGTGGAACTTTTTATTTCGACGCACTGGACACAAGTGATATTATCGTGAAATTTCAAATTTTATTATCATTCTTTACGCATTATCCTTTTTTCTTTTATTTCTCCACGGGAGTGGTTTTTTCTCAGCAATTATTGTTGTGTTTTATATTAGCACTAAGATGACTTTTCGGGAGTAAGAGAGCGATTAAATGTCGATGGCAAGTTATTTATTCAAAGTAACACTCCGCGTGCTTTGGGCTAGTGGGGAAAACTCGAGAAATATTTCGATTTTTGGGGTGTAATATTACGGCCCCTGTCTTTTGAAAAAATCGTATTTTGCCTTTTTTTTTACAAAGTAGTACTAACCTCTAAATGAACAAATGAAAAGAACAAAGCAAAATTCAGTGTTTAAGATGATACAAAACAGCTGTTCCTCGCATCAAAGGCTGGTTGTTAAGGACTGACACAAAATGATTAAAGCATCGTACGATCCTAGTGGCAATGTAAGGATATTTTTAGCTGCAATCGTGTAATAGCCTTACAGGTACCTGGTAGACCCCGTGCTATCTACCAGCTTGCAATCCATACGCGAGTTGCAAGATGCATATCAGTAAGGATAATAAAATATAAAAATTTTCTCTTACTTTCATTAGCGAATGTGAACCCCTGGTATCGTATAAAGTATTATACTCGTAGAAACGGTTCGAGTGAAAGTATAGTTTATTATTCACAATCAATGATTTAATTGATCTTTTACGGTGGAAGGAACATGAATGTACACATTGTACATTCAAAGACTGAAGGAATTATGCTCTTTTTTTGGGCAGTCGTGTAAAATCCCATTATTAACTCCCTGCTTTTCATTTTCAACCATAAGCGCAAATTTTGTTGCTTATTTTTTCAAAAAAATTTCGCAGTCTTTGCAGTTTTATTCAATGTAGCCTCCCTAGTCCCGGTGAATCACATAATCTTGCTATCCAAATTCACTTAAATATAAAGCAATGGCATTAGAATTTGGACCCATTTGCGTAAAACTAAGTAATTTTCATTTCTTATGAGACGTGCGCCCCACGGGTTGATTATCTTCCTGAACGTGTACGTTATCGTACGATTACCTTAGATGACTTAGTATTATAATTATACCTCATTTGATACTTTGTTGGCTCGTAGTTTTCCGTGGTGTTCTGGGTTCGTGGACATCTCCATCCTCCGGGTTTTCGCCGCGTTGGTTGTCAAAGGTTGACATGGTGAATAAGTAAACCTCTTGAAAATATCAAAATTTCCTCTTCTGGTTGTAATTCATCAACAGGAAAAACAACAGGGACTTTACATTCTACGTTTTATGGAAATTTTACATATGTTCGATATAGTTTGCCTTCCTCTCCACTCTCTCCGTTGAAAGGAAGAACCTTGTCGTTCAGCTGCAGTTTGCAAGTGATCATTAGTTCTTAAAATCACGGTCGTATATATTTTTCCCCGTGAGAGGAAATAGCTATCCCTCATAGAAGTAAAACCTAATCTTTTTTAGTGTAGCTTGCTTAGGATTTTTAAGAATTTATTTGCTCATATGACAATTCTTGCTCCCCAAAAATGTAAAAAATTCAGGATAAGTGTTTGTCTTCGTTACATTGATGGATTTATTAGTTCACGTCTTAGCTAAAAGGTCTCTATCTCTCGATTAAAATATTTTTATCTGCTGGTTTTGTCATAATTCAGGTCTAATTTAATTATTTTCGTTGATTTTACAAGAGTTTCCCGACTCTTTTATTCGTTCAAAAGTGATTTGTTCAATTCTTTCATCATTATAGCCTTTATATGATATTTTAAGACTTTTTTCTCAAACCACCGAATACAGCGCATATTGGCCATTTTACATCGGGGTATTAAATAAATTTAACAAGTAAACGTTCAAGAACAACCATGCCCTGGACAGAGAAAATCTACCCAGGCGGGACTCGAACCCGAGACCTATTGTTTGGTAGGCGAGGACGTTACCCCGCCGCCACATGAGAATGAGGAAGTTTTAAGAAGAGTGAGAAAAGAGATGTATTTTAAAGGCCTTAAGGAAACAACGAGACTACTCAGTTGACTCATCAGTATATTTTCCCTTACCTTTTATCAAAGAAAAAACTCTAAAACATAAAAACTGTAAATATGTAAACAATCATAGAAAGACAGGTAGAAGGGAAGAAGGGCAAGGGCTCCTTTAAACTTTAAACTCATCATGACTATCCTGGGTTCATTTAGTGCGGTCACTAATTGGGTGTGCTCCACCATCGCTCGCCATGCAGACCCGATTAGCCTATCGGCAGTCGTTCATATGCGGTTGCGCCAGCGGTGGCGTCTATTCACAAGTGGATGCTCGGCTAGTCTAGCAATTTATCCCATCTTCGTTGCGACAATGCGTCTAGCGTTTAATTGTGCTCGTCTCCATCTGTGCGCTGCGGTCGGTGTTGTTGTGAAACTCGGCTTCGCTCTCGCAGAACATCCGAATCGTCCTTGGTCGAGTGACTGGCCTTGCGAATTGAGGGACAAGGTCAAAAGAGCGTTGAGACTTCATGTTAGCGATGTCTGTTTCGCGTGCTGGATTTTTACCAGATGGCGTAATGCGCCGTGGAGATATGGGAGATATATATAAAAAAACACAACTTTAATTCGCGTCGATTCTGGAACCATAAGCGTTTGCTCCAGGGGCTCCTTTAGCATCGCATAAAATTCATCGGGATGCTTCTAAGGTTGAATATTGATAGTTTTACCGATCGTTCGATTTAGGAGCCCATTATCTTCATTCTTTCGATAATCTACCTAACAGTTTTCAGTAACCTCTAGATTGCATATATTGTAATTAAATGGGTCGCTTGTAAATTTTTGTGTCATGGACTTATTTACAATTCATTAATAGTAATAGAATGGCCGTAAGTGGCCGTAAGTAAGTAAATCAGGTGTGGCTGAAGTTCGCTAAAATATGCATTAAAACTTCGCATCTACAGACGAATGAATGAAGTGGGATGTAAGATGTGGAGTGGTGATTCCTGTGAAGTTTTGTCGCGTCATGTGTTATCAACCGCGGCGTTAGCGCTGAAATGCGGTTCATCTTTGGTATTGGATTCTTGGAAGTCGATATTTCCTCACGTCACCATCTCGGATGGAACGCAAGGGCCGTGCATCATGAACTTTGCTAAAATTTCCGTGTTTATTAAGTATAATATGTTGTTTCTAAGAGTTCATAATCTTTGATGATGCTTTGTTTTATCGGATTAATTTAGTAGCAAAGTGGTCATTCTGACAGTCACATGATAATGGTGGTGAATTGGAAACTGAAATTGATATAATCTTGCTTCAACGTTTCCTTTTTTCATCTAATTGGTTTCGGAATCATTGATTTAAATATAATGTACTGTCACGATTCCCTAATATTTGTAATCAATGTAATTAATTGTTGTTTGGTGATTGATTTTTAGATGACAAGGGTAGGTCTAGTAGCTGCAGGAATTACTTGCTCTTGGAAATCAAATATAACATGTTCCGATCAAATGCGTATCGGAACTATGTAATGCATTTTGAAGACAACTTGAAGTGCCTAAAAACTTATTTCGCAGTCCAATCGATGTAAGTAAATCATCATCAACATTAGTCAACAATCCTAATGGCCGTTTTACACGGGGCACGTCATTGCGCGGGTTAGTACTGAAAACATGTTGAAATTGTGAGATTGGGAGCTTGGAATCAGAGCAGGGGCTATTTTCCCGTCTCGCATCCACGCATTCTCGTATGTGTTCTAGCAATTCACCGCTTTACGCGACGCAATTTTGACTGCGCCTTCGAACACACGTCGGATTGCGCAATGACGTGCCCCGTGTAAAACGGCGATTGGTTTGACGCAACTCTCCATTCCTCTCTCCTATCCGCTAGCCTTTTCATAGCGACGTATTTCTTATCTTTTTCATCCCTTATAACCTGTCCTACGTAATTCATTCGGGGCCGTCCCTTGCCCCTCTTCCCTTCCAACTTGTCCTTCTACGATTATTTTTCATTAGACCATCGCGCCTCATAATGTGGCCAACTAAGTTTTCTCGTCTTCTGCTTAAATGCCGCTATACACGGTGAATGATCATGCTGAATGATCACATGATCATTCACAGGACCATGCGAGCAAAATAGAACATGTTCTAATTTTCACTGAATGATCACGCGCAAGAAGTATTCGCGAATTGTTCCGTCATACACGGTGAATGGTCATGCGCATGATTATGCTGAATGATCATGCGAATGTAATCATTCGCCGTGTATAGCGGCCTGAAGATATTTAGAAGACTTCTCTTTTCTCCCACTCTTCTTAGCACTTCCTCATTCCTTCCTTCTCAGCACTCTGTCGATCCATTTTATCTTCATCATTCTTTGGTAGCACCGCATTTCGAATGCTTCCAATGCAGCGCAAGGCGGCCGGGCTCGTGATGAGTTTTTGCGATAAAAAGCGATGAGTCTCCAATACGTTAGCGAGTTAGAATAGGAATCTTTATAGGAGCGTAGATCAAAGTAAAGGCTAAATTCACTTAGTAAATTCGAAGAAGATATTTTTTCAGTGAAACATATCCTTCGTTTACCATTGTAGTATGGTAGACGTGATCATGAAAATTAAAATAAAAGAAACACTCCAAAACAGAGAGATTAAAAATGTCATTCTTCCCTTGCACTATTAAGGATAGCACGGTGTCTCAATTAATAGAATTAATGGCGTCACTCGCTAGAACGACTCATTGCATGTTTTGTGCAGCGTTCTAACCTTGCATGGATTTCCTCTAGGGCCTACTAACTATTGGCAAATTTTGTCTTTTCATGAATATGCGCCTGTAGTTCACTAATCACTATTTCTATCACCGTGCGGTGTACATGTGGCGGTCCTCATGCATGCTGCATATTGGTGATTGATCACACCCTGCCAAACGCCGTAGAGGTGGCTCGCTTGCGTTACCCTCCGCTATTTAATTTATATTTTAACTTACATTATAAAAACTCTTGCGCTACAGAATGAACGGCTAAATTTAGGATATTAGTTCGCCAAAATTTCATTTTCCCTAATATTTACTTGAGTTTATGGTGGGTATATATCCAGTTTGAGTGAATGACCCCATTGTTTCTTACTCCAGCGCTTTAGTGTGCGAGCCAACATGTGTATTTCACGCGATGCATTGGGAACGGGTAAATGAATTTGTGCTGACACGAGTGAATGAGACGAGTTGGCTCTGCCGGGAGTCCTTGAGCAGATGATTACGAAGCCATAAACGTTGAAGAGTGGCCAAAGACGTCTCGGTGTAAAGAAGGCGGCGGCGGGTATTTGAGCCCTCTGTAAAGTCGTTTGTTGCTTTCCGACAACGACCCGGCGAATCTCTTGTACCTAAGGGAGTACACAGATGGGCTACCATGGCATATCAGTCCAGGGGCGCAGCGAAGAATTAAGGCTAGGGGGGGTTTTAGGCGCAACTAATACTTTGGGGTGTGGGGGGTATTGCATACCCACCAGGGTGCACCAAAGGAGGGCCGCCGCACCTCCCACCCAGTGGCAGGTGCGGCGGCCCTCCTTTAGAAAAAATTGTAAGATAAATGGTTCAAAACGGCGAGTTCTACGGCCTTCTGGGGGATATTTGATTAATCCTAATACTATTCTATTAGTAATACTGATCGAAATCAGTAAAATGGATTAAACTTAAAAATTTCTCTGAGCTCTGGGGGGGTTTTAACCCCCAAACTCCCCCCCCTCGCTGCGCCACTATATCAGTCCGTCCGATTGAATCTTGATCAAAGATGGTAGCACTTTTCCACAATATTTTAATGTTTACGACGCGTTTCGGCTCTCAGAGCCATCATACCGGCATTGGTATTGGTCTTGATCGAAATTAGTCTTATGATGGATCTGTGACCCGAAACGCGCCGTACGCATTAAAATATTGTGGAAAGGTGCTACCATATTTTATTTAAATATATCGAGCTTCCACCATATAACGCCTGCATCTGTTGAACTGAATCTTGATTTTTTTTGCTACCGCTTTTGGCAAATTTTAATTGGAAATCTTGCGACGAGAATCTTATATTCACTGAAAACCGGCTATCGCGTTTTTTGGCGAAAATTGTTTATCGGTAAGATTGTGCTTCCGAATTAAATTGCCTTCTTATTAATTTTTCTTATTTTTTCATTGAATTTCATTACTCCAGGGAAGGCGACCCGATATATTGATGGAAAAATCGATTTCCATTCAAAACGAAAATCGAAATTTGTCGTGAGGAAATCGAGATCTTCGAGTTTCGATCAAAACTTTATTTTTGAAATTCGATGTTGACCATTTATTTTAATCTCAGCAGTGTCACTTACGGAGTATGATGACTTCATCCTACTTGAATCAAAGACTATTATCTAAGACCGGTAAAATTGTACAGGCACGCCCTCGTTCATCAATAATGTATACCAATCGGTAAATCTTTCTTAAACATTTTAGTGAGGCCGAAAGGTAACTACCGGTGATCGCAAAACTTAAATGTGCGTGCTTTAGTAAATGTTAATTACTAATAATTCATTCATGTATTGTAAGTAGATTTTTTCTACCATTCAAACGGTTAAAAATATGCGTGAGTGACTATACTGGGAAGGCGTAGAATTTAGACCGTGGCTGTTGACGTAATTACCTCGAAAGTTGCCCTCATTCACAAATCGAAACTTGTCCAGACTGTAGTGACGTCCTTAGCAGTGCCGTCTGATGAACTGGGACCTTTCCGGAATGATAATTAATTATTGAGCGATTAGGAAACCTTTGAGCCACTTAAGTGCCGTATGTATTTATTGATTTTATAGTTTTCCTAACAGCATAATTACAGGGAAAACTCTTATGTTATCAAGTACATGATTTATTGATTCGGTCAAAATGCTTTGCCTCTCGTGCTATTTTTCGTGAAAAAAAGCAAAATTTGAATTTTTAGTGTTTTTAAATTGTTATTTTTGGTCTACTAGGATATGAACCCGAGACACTTCATTCAACAGCCAACCGCTCTACCCACTAGCCCGCAAATCTCCCGTGTTTGGGTTGATATAAGAAGAATTCATTCCTCTGCTGTTCAGATATTTTCCTTTCCTCTACCTGGGTGTCGTGACTGCCTCAATTCTTTTTACGCACCATCCAAAATGCTACAGCGTTCAGCGACCCCAATCGGAATTTTTTAATGGAAATAACCTGGTGAAGGTTTTCAGCATAACGGAGTTGTATTTTTTTATTTCTCGTCCTGGAAAGAATGTGATGAGACGACAGATAATGTTAAAGAACTCTTTTAACCTTAAATTATGAATATTTTACGGACTGGGATTGAAATAAATTTCTTTATTAAGTACGCATTCATTTCGCGAAAATTCTTCACATAAGTTTGGGTGTGTGGTAAAAATGATTACCAGCGAACGTGTTTTTATCTACATCAAAATACCGTATAAGTTTGATACTTGGATGAATCTTTTCAATTCATTAATTTTAATTTTTTTGTCGTTCCCAATTCGGACAATATAATCTAAACTGTGAGTTTCCCTGAAGGGTCCTTTCATCACAGAACCCATGGGATTGAAAATATAAGGGGAGTACATGGAGGAGGCACAAGCCAGTCGTGTTGAAGATTGATTTTTGTTTCATCTTTGGGCGCATTTTAATCGGTTTTCAAAAATGTCTGCAGCTTAACGGTTAGTGCAGAGTGATCCATTTATTCTCAACATTTACAATGCTCGCTTTCGCTCATTAAGGGGGGTGTACCCCTCCCAGACCCCCCGGTAAAGAAAGGCCTGCAGCCTTTTGTGGTCACTCTGCCATTTCTCGTAATAGGTTGGTTTCCTATTTTTTTTATTGCCGAAGTCTAAAGATTATTACTCCTGGAGTACGTGTTTCACGCTTTTAGATTTTTAAATGACGATATCAATTTTTAACGGTTAAATGAAAAGTGAAAATTTTCAAGCGCGCGAAAACGCGACGGCTAAGTGAGAATGCTGGGAAAAGCCCGAGTGACGTCATTCTGGTTACAGCTGCCGCCGTGTGAGGCCACCTTGGTGCGAGGCTATAAGCGCCGATACGATGCAAACTGCTAGCAGGTAGCAGAGTACCCTGCTAGCAGGTAGCGCTTGGCTTAAATAAGGATTAAGGGTATACCCTATCAAACGCAGGAAACTTTCCGACCATAGGCAGTTTTAATAGGTGATTATTAAGACATGTTTCCCTGAGCTCTGTGCCTCATGCATGCATTGGTAATCTCAGACGATGTAAAACTCCTGACTACTCGTATAACATCTAGGTCTCTGTATCGTCACGTGAAGTGGCATTGCATGGGCGCCTATCTGGCCTTTTTAAAATGGGGTTAAAATTGACCTTTCAAATTGGTCTAAAATGGGATTTATGAATACACTAATGTTGATTAACGAATCGCAATCAATGCCTTTCGTTTTCTTTGATGAAGGAAACTACCCTATTTTTGTTGAACTCTATAACGCAACACCATAACTCCCTCCGTCGTTGGGATTATAATTTACAAAAAAGTGAAATTGCACGAAATGGCCGAAATTAAAAGTCATCGGTCATAAAATTGGTTTCTCGACTTATCACGTGGTCTGGATTCTAAAAATGACATTTTTGAAAAATCGATTTGTTGACCCACAAATGTTCCCAAAAATTAGAGGCGTAGGGGCAGTTGGCAACGCTTTAATAGATAGAAAATAAATATAATAAATATAAAATAGAATAGATTTAGTAATTCGACAATTATTTCTTAGTGGTCTAGATTCGAAAAACGACATCATTGAAAAATCGATTTGTTGAACCCAAATGCCCCCACAAAGTAGAGGGCAAGATTGTCATAGATGGAAAATTTTGTGTTTCGTTAATTTTTACTAGGGTTTCTGGCGATTAAAGAGAGGTCGATTCTATGATTTTTTTGTCGTATCTCGTCTCATTTGCCCAGCACATTTGTATAAATCAGTCAGTCAGTGGTCGGAAGTGAGTTTTATTGTGAATAGTAATATTTACGATCGCGAAGAACAGCATTGAAAAGTTATGAATTTGATTGATCACATCATTACGAATTTAAATGTGGATTGACAGCCCTAATTATTTCCCTGCGGAATTCGGATCGCTCTGCCTGTCAGCGACGCGAGTGACGACCGGTGTGAACTAGAGTTGGGCGCCTTTTATATTTTGCTTGGCGGCAGCGGCGAGGGCGGCGAGAGTGAATTTTTGGTATATCCTTAATTTATTTCACTCTCGTGATGAGCTTATTCTAGTTATTATAGTCGCCGATTATTAAAACCATCCGTGGAAAAACGACGATCGGTGTTATGCGACGAGATCTGCTTCGGAGTTAAAGCGTGGTTCGTTGCCTAATGAAATGTAAAGCTGTCTGTGAGTTTGTGGACGCTATTCTTTAATTAATTATATTAATAGAGTTAATGAAAGATGTCTACTTCGACGTCTGTAAAAACTTGATAAAGTCGTAGTGAGATTTGTTTCCGGAGGAACATTCTGTAGCCTTGCCGACTCCATCCTTGAAGGAATAGTGTCGTGAATAGCTCCTATCTTTTGAGCTGTTCGCGGTGAAATATCTACGGCTTTAACCTTTTCACCGACAAGTTGATGACCTCACGAACTCGTGCCGTTCTGGTCGCTGCTTTTTTGCTGTTCCTTGGCCTTTTGTTGCAGCCTCGCGTAGTTTTTTTGTTTACACTCTTGTGAGTGATTTCTCGGAATAGTTAAATAACGAGAATTCTAAGGATGTCACTAGCTCATGATAAGTGGGTGGTTACTTTAGTGTATTCTAAATTTAAACAAATGGGAGAGTGGTTGAATGGGGAAGAGATATTTTTCGTTGAAATTTATCTTCTCCTTTCTTTTCTTTTCATTTCCTCTTTTCATCATTATCATTTACTTTCAATACCAAACTCTTTTAATGAATTACGATTTTGTGACAGAACATCTCCATTTTGTAGTTTGAAAAGAGTAAGTGAATACAAGTAAAACGAATTCTTGGGTTTGTCACTTCTCATCACTAAATCCTGTAATATAATCTGTTCTGCACTTGTTGTAAGTTCTTAATTCAAAATTATGTGGCTATTGGTGAAACAGATAAATGTTATTTTGTTAATTCACATTTGTACTTGTGTAAATTTGAGTTTCACTGGTTTCGTGGGGATGGTTTTTTTGTGTAGATCAACTTTTTACAATTCCAAGAAGTAACTTTTTACCAATTGTATATGAATTGCACTATCAAAAAGTGTGCTTAATATTTAACTCATGGTAATGGTAAATTAAAATTATTTAGGAGAAAGAGATATTTCAATTAGTATGATTTTTTGTAGGACATTATCATTGGAAACAGTGATGATTCTTAGAATTTACGGTGAGGTGAATGGTAAATCAAATTCCTCATGAAAAATAGTGAAAATGTGTGATTGCTTTTGTAACTCATCCTTAGCTAGCTGTTTTCATTTAGAAGTAGTATATATTTATCCTAGTTTCGCAAGTACATGTACATCTTGATTTTGCCAAGAAGCAGAATATATTTCCATATTACATCGCAGAGATGTCAATCACGGTGCATTTCATTGTTAATTATCATGCTGAATGGTAAAATGTCTAACGACAAACAATTGCTTTTTCCAGCTTTTTACAGATGGCATTACAAATAAGCTCGTGGGATGCCGGAATGGAGTGGAATCTGGGGAAATGGTTCTGGTCAGAGTTTACGGTCAGAAGACGGACTTACTCATTGATCGTGCGGCAGAAACCAGGAACATGAAGGTAGACTTTTTGTGACGCAGCATTCAAGAGCCACAATTCGTTCTTGTTCCCTATCCAAAATTTAAAGTTTATTCCTTAAATGTGAAATGAAAGTACTATAATTGCCAAAACTGTGGCCAAATTTTTTTTCCTAATGACGTTTAAGGTACCAAAGTGTATTTAATTGTAAGGTCAAGTATTGCACAAGCGGTCTGATGCTATGAGTTTGCTTACTTTTACTGATAAGTGGGTGGGTTACGCCCAAGGTTCTTAGACGGTAAGGTTGCCTCATTCGTAACTGCGCATGCGCCAGCAGAAGTCCCGTTACGTCACGGTAGACCCAACTTCCAGCGCCATTTCAAATTCTAGCCTTTCCGCGGGCCTAACTGCTTACCGCAGCGAGTTCTTGAATTTACCCTCTATCGAACACTATTAGCCGAATTTTAAATTGAAGGCCGATTTATGAAAATAATGATGATAAGATTTAAAAAAAGATAAATTCGTGTATTCAGACGCCATAATTTCCTGATGAAGTGATGAAATGGGAAGGTGTGCGAGTTGATTCCGTGTCCACACTTCCTTCCTGTAACTCTCAAAACACTGTTTTCCTTGCTACTTCCGCAATATAATTTAAACTTAGATTAATATGGCTGGGAGGAAAATACGCAAAAACCAAATTAGTTGCTTCAAAAAATTACAGTTCTGCAACTTTTTAAATAGAAATTATGCTCGTTTTCATTCTTCGCCGGGCTTTGAAAATACAGACTGTCCCAAGGGTCGTGTGTCATTTTTGACCTGTAAATTTAGTAACTTTGCATGGAGCAATGTTCATTAAAATTAGCATATGTACTTATGGGAAAAAGTCCTAAGTTTTGTTGAGTGTAAAAAAAATTTTACAATTTTGACCTTTTGACCTCACAATGTGGGTCCAAACCAAAAATCTCAACTTGCCTTAATTTCAATGTTTAAAAAATCGAGATAGAAAAAAGTCTGAATTTCATTGACCAAGATGACTATTCTTAGGTTTTCGGACACGAGAAACCCGAAAATAATACTTTTATTCACAAAAATTCAACTGTTGACCCAGTAAGGTCACCGTCAATGTCACAAAGGTGGCAAAAAGAATAGTATACCAACAAAGGTGTCGATCCATGGGTTTTATAGGGTGCCCAAGTCATTGGTAAAGTCCAAAAACCCTTATTATTCACTAATTGACCTCCGAGGGTCACAATGGGGGTCAAAGGTCATAGAGTTAAACGTCGGGCCATCATGACAACCAACGTGTCAAACCATGGGTTTTGAAGGGTGCCAAAGTCGGTTAGGCAGTTCATAGATCCGTAGTGTTGATTTTTAGACCTCCGAGGGTCACAATGGGGGTCAAAGGTCATAGGGTTAAACCTCGGGCAATCATGAAAACCAACGTGTCAAGCGATAGGTTTTGGAGGGTGCCAAAGTCGGTTAGGCAGTTCATAGATCCGTATTGTTGATTTTTTGACCTCTGAGGGTCACAATGGGGGTCAAAGGTCATAGGGTTATGACCCCCATTATGACCCTCGGTGGTAAAAAAATACACAATATGGATCTACGAACAGCAAAACTGACTTGGGCACACTTTAAAACCCATGGTTCCACACTTATGCTGTCATATTGGCCCGAGGTTTAACTCTATGACCTTTGACCCCCATTGTGACCCTCAACAGCAAAAGTCTATGAGCGGATCTATGAACTGCCTAACCGACTTTGGCACCCTCCAAAACCTATCGTTTGACACGTTGGTTGTCATGATTGCCCGAGGTTTAACCCTATGACCTTTGACCCCCATTGTGACCCTCAGAGGTCAAAAAATCAACAATACGGATCTATGAACTGCCTAACCGACTTTGGCACCCTCCAAAACCTATCGTTTGACACGTTGGTTGTCATGATTGCCCGAGGTTTAACCCTATGACCTTTGACCCCCATTGTGACCCTCAGAGGTCAAAAAATCAACAATACGGATCTATGAACTGCCTAACCGACTTTGGCACCCTCCAAAACCTATCGCTTGACACGTTGGTTTTCATGATTGCCCGAGGTTTAACCCTATGACCTTTGACCCCCATTGTGACCCTCGGAGGTCTAAAAATCAACACTACGGATCTATGAACTGCCTAACCGACTTTGGCACCCTTCAAAACCCATGGTTTGACACGTTGGTTGTCATGATGGCCCGACGTTTAACTCTATGACCTTTGACCCCCATTGTGACCCTCGGAGGTCAATTAGTGAATAATAAGGGTTTTTGGACTTTACCAATGACTTGGGCACCCTATAAAACCCATGGATCGACACCTTTGTTGGTATACTATTCTTTTTGCCACCTTTGTGACATTGACGGTGACCTTACTGGGTCAACAGTTGAATTTTTGTGAATAAAAGTATTATTTTCGGGTTTCTCGTGTCCGAAAACCTAAGAATAGTCATCTTGGTCAATGAAATTCAGACTTTTTTCTATCTCGATTTTTTAAACATTGAAATTAAGGCAAGTTGAGATTTTTGGTTTGGACCCACATTGTGAGGTCAAAAGGTCAAAATTGTAAAATTTTTTTTACACTCAACAAAACTTAGGACTTTTTCCCATAAGTACATATGCTAATTTTAATGAACATTGCTCCATGCAAAGTTACTAAATTTACAGGTCAAAAATGACACACGACCCTTGGGACAGTCTGTATTTTCAAAGCCCGGCGAAGAATGAAAACGAGCATAATTTCTATTTAAAAAGTTGCAGAACTGTAATTTTTTGAAGCAACTAATTTGGTTTTTGCGTATTTTCCTCCCAGCCATATTAATCTAAGTTTAAATTATATTGCGGAAGTAGCAAGGAAAACAGTGTTTTGAGAGTTACAGGAAGGAAGTGTGGACACGGAATCAACTCGCACACCTTCCCATTTCATCACTTCATCAGGAAATTATGGCGTCTGAATACACGAATTTATCTTTTTTTAAATCTTATCATCATTATTTTCATAAATCGGCCTTCAATTTAAAATTCGGCTAATAGTGTTCGATAGAGGGTAAATTCAAGAACTCGCTGCGGTAAGCAGTTAGGCCCGCGGAAAGGCTAGAATTTGAAATGGCGCTGGAAGTTGGGTCTACCGTGACGTCAAGCCAATGGGAGCCCGAGTCGCGAATGAGGCAACCTTTACTTTAAGAACCTTGGGTTACGCCATTGTTTGCTAATAGCATGTTTGCTAAAAGAAATTTATTTAATTATATGTCTAATGACAATGTTCATTCCCACCAAACTAGAGCCTGTAGAGATCTGCATCAAACATATTGCAGGACTTTAAATGCATCCTTGGGGCCTAAATCCATGGGCCTTCTTGTACTGAACAGGCTCCCTACTGATTTTAAGTACGAAAAGGACCCAGTCCTGTTCAAAATGAAATTAATAACGTTTTTAAGGAAAGAACAGTTTTATTCCGTAAAGGAATTTTTGGGGAAAAAATAATCATATTGAATATGGACTAAATTTTATGTACTTTATGAACTTCTTTTGGTGCCATACACTTGTGTATTTTATTTTATTATTGTTTGCAACATTTATATGTATATGACGTGTCCTATACACTCAACTCATGTATTTTTTACTGTGTTCAGTGTCCTCTGGGCAAATAAAGGTTACTACTATTGCTTATGAGTGACTGGTACATCTTAGTAAAGGAAGGAGAACTCGTTCACTAGTGAGTATTGTGTATCATAGGAATGCTTCTGGTTGCTCCAATAAATTTATAAATAATAAATAGTGTTTTGAAAACATCAGAGGTTGTGAATCATCTGCAGGATCATTAAAAAGAATAATTTGATACGAGCGTGCTGCGCCTGCTCCCAGCGGGCTTCCCCCGCTCTTTTCAATGCAGGTCCACAGAGGGATAGGCGCGTTTCTAATTTTAAAATGTAGAAAAAATAGGCAGGGTCTTATGTACAAATTTAAATGGAATGTTCATGTACAAATTTAGGTCAGAGGACCTCTTTAAACACAACATTGGAAGTAATTACACTATCCTCTGTTAAACGCACGTGATGACACGCACTTACGCATCAACAGGAGACTTGAATGTGGAATCAGCGGCATTTTGATAAAGTTATTTAAAGAATGCGAGATATTGTTGCAAATGAAAAAAATGTATCAGTTTGTGCGCCGTTAACGTCAGGAATATTTACCGTTTTTAAAAATATTTTTATTTTGTTTTTTTTTTATTATTTAAAAACCAATTTTTGGAAACAATAGCAATATTTAGGAAGTGAGATATGCCGTCGCATGTTCTCTGATAAATTTTGTGCATTTTGGTACCTCATTTGTAGAGTTTGGTTGCGTATAAGTTGGGAAAAAGGTATCTATACAGTAGAAATAATATATAAGATCACCTACATAGTTACAGGGTTCAACTAAGAGATTCTAAGGCCAATGGGAGGGCCCAATATTGTGGAATAAATTGTTGAACATATTTTCACTCTGAGAAGTGAAGGGGATGATAGATTGCTTCCAAATAGGAAGTGAGTTCAGTTCTTTCGCCTCATGTGAGGTGTAGGTTTTCGGAGATTGAGCAGCTGCAAAAGGGTTGAATATCTCAGCGTTACTTGACAGAAATGAAACTTTGGATGTTAGATTAAAGTATTGAAGCTCTTCTTTCTCTTTCAAATGTAGATAGCCCAATGTGTGTGCCCATTTAATTTCACTGTTCAGTTGGTTTTATGCTCAAGGTAAATTTACTACTGAGTACTAATAGAAAGAATTTGGAAACACAATGTGGAAATCTTCGTATAACAAATACTCATACAGAATGCACAAAGGTTAAGAAAAAGACTTCGCTGTTCCACAAAATAAAATATATTTGCGACCGGTTTCGATACAGCGTATCTAAGGCCAATGGGAGGGCCCAATATTGTGGAATAAATTGCTGAACATATTTTCACTTTGAAAAGTGAAGGGGATGATAGATTGCTTCCAAATAGGAAGTGAGTTCAGTTCTTTCGCCTCATGTGAGGTGTAGGTTTTCGGAGATTGAGCAGCTGCAAAAGGGTTGAATATCTCAGCGTTACTTGACAGAAATGAAACTTTGGATGTTAGATTAAAGTATTGAAGCTCTTCTTTCTCTTTCAAATGTAGATAGCCCAATGTGTGTGCCCATTTAATTTCACTGTTCAGTTGGTTTTATGCTCAAGGTAAATTTACTACTGAGTACTAATAGAAAGAATTTGGAAACACAATGTGGAAATCTTCGTATAACAAATACTCATACAGAATGCACAAAGGTTAAGAAAAAGACTTCGCTGTTCCACAAAATAAAATATATTTGCCACCGGTTTCGATACAGCGTATCATCATCTGGCCAGATGATGATACGCTGATGGAAACCGGTCGCAAATATATTTTATTTTGTGGAACAGCGAAGTCTTTTTCTTAACCTTCGTGCATCATGAAGGAGTTCCACCATGTTATGCCAACCACCATCGCATTTACTCATACAGAAAATACTCCTTTACATCTTTTATAATTTTTCTATTAACGAAGATGAAATAAATTAAAGTTGCTGCCTTTTTATTTTTAGTGTGGTAAGAGTGGCCATATCTCCTCTCAGAATGCTCTGATAGGATTAAGTGTTATATGTAGTTATTTATTTTTAAATACTTAAATGAATTAAATTTACAAAAAGATTATGTAGTATTTAAATAGTATGCCTTTTTATTATACGCAAGTGGCATTACTAATGAAACATTAAAAATAGAGTAAAAATTTTGTTTTTCTCTGTGTAAAACAAATGTAAAAATTGGACATAAGCCAGTAAGGAGATGAAAGGAGTTACTCTGGGAACGTGCATAACGATGGCTAAGTTCTAACAACGCGTATCTCAAAAATAGCAACTTTTCAGGAGAGCAAAATAACGATTTATTTATTTTAATTGTGTATAATTTTAATTGGAATTAAAAACCAAAAATACATAAAACTGAAAAAGAAGCATACATTTGCAAACAAAGAGTTGTTTTTTGCTTGAATTTTATTTTTTTTATTAACAGTATTAACTCAAATCGTCCAAACTTTGAGATATGTGTTGTTAGAACTTTGCCATCGATATGAAATGGTATTCTAAATGTAATTTTTAAAAAATGTATGATAACTTCCTATTAACTACGTTTCTTATGTGTATATCACTCAGGGACGCCGACTTACAAAAAATATTGGGGGGGCCCAAACTGGGGATCTTGTCCCGGGAAATTTTGTAGGTAGTGAGTTTTAAGTTTTTAAGCATTTTAGAAGAGTCCTATGATCAACACTAGAACCCTGATAACCACACCGGGGAAAATCAACTAGCCTGACACATATTTTCCTCACACCCATTACGAATTTTTGAGGGGGCTCGGGCCCCCTCAGGCCCCATGGAGTCGGCGCCACTGATATCATTTTGAAAATGTTTTTTTTCTTCAAGGTGATGCATAAAGCTGGATATGCACCAAGATTGTATGCAACTTTTAAAAATGGCCTGGCCTATGAATTTGTCCCAGGTGTAACATTGACTGTTGAAACTGTAAGGTCTCCAGATATATTTACTTTGGTTGCACGGATGCTGGCTCAGATGCATTGCTTGGACCTAAACAGAGAGTGTTCCATAAGTAACGGGTCTAGTGAGTCAGTTCCCAGAGAGGAGAATCACGAGCCTATGCTGTGGAAGAAGGCACATTCCTTCGCCGAGTTGGCCCCCTCAACATTTGAATCCCCTGAGAAGCAAGCGAGGTGAGCCAATCTCAGCTCTGAGATACCATTACTACCTACACAAGTTTTCTTAGTAATGCTTCTTCTTCTCCTGCAAATATTTATTTTGAGTGCATGACGAAGTTTGTTGAATCTTAGCTTTCTTAACCTAACCTGTCATCCTGAAAAGTTAATTTCCTTCATACTACAATTTTGCCACAAGGAATCAGGGATGGCTTTGCAGGTAGCCTGAGAAGAACAACACAAGAATAGATTTGGTATGCTGAAAAAATGTCATGAAGCATAGACATTCCCTCTATTTGTTCCCTAATTTTTTTACTAGCATATTCTATCCATGATGGTACGTAAAGGGCATAGCCGGATAAGAAGGTGAAAAGTCCCCCCTCCCGGATTTTTCTCGTACTTGGGGTATGCGATTTGGAATCAAATAGGACAAACCTCCCCACATTTCCAGCCCGCTAGATGCCAACCAGGGCCGGCTAGATCGAAAATACGATTTTCACTCTTTTTTAAATATCTCGGTCAAGAATTCATATTTTTTAACGCGGTGTGCGGCATTTGAAACCTTATTTAATGGCACATATTTTCAATTTTTTTCAAGAACTTCGGGCGGGGCAAGAAGATATGGCGTCGATTTGAAAATTTCTAATACAAGTTTTCATACAATTTTCTTGAGAGGGCCAAAAAGAAAAAACGTTTTCTGGAAGTTTTTTTTAATACCTTTCGGCTGGCGTATTGAAAATATAACTTTTAGGTGGTGGAACATCGCGAAAAATGCGATTGAAAATATGCGATTTTGGCCATTTGGCTCTATGCTCTGGCCCTCCATAACACCCCTTTTTAGTTATTATAGTATTGTACCAATTAAAGTGCTCACCACAGGGACAGAATTGTATTGATACTGGTTCCAAAAATGCCTTCAGGGCCCTTGAAAACGCCCGAGTAAGCTAAAAAGAATTTCCCTGCTTCCAACCCCCTCCGTCATTCCTTTCAATGAGAATTTATTGAACTTCCTCAATGTCCTTATCAGATATAAATTCATTGAAATTATCTCACCTATGCTAAGCTATGTGGATATCATTATAACTTAATGATAGCTGTTTGCTGAAATGAAAAACATAATGGGTTTCAACTTTTTCCCAGTTGGCAAACAAATAAAAAAAACTGGTGAAGAATAATTAGCCGAAAAGATGAATTTTCACCATACAATTTTATATTGACCCCAGGATGTCAATGAAAATCGCTCTTGAAAGGTGATTCGTCATCCTCTGAATATTCATTGATGCATGTTACTACGTTGTCCGTCAAAACAAATGCTAGTTAAAATCTTATTTAATATTACTTAATAAAATCAAGGTCTTGCGATTTTATCTTGGTACTGCCCGTGGGATAAATAATAAATTGTTGCTGCTATATGAGCGCAACACACTATTCTTCTATTCCATTACCACAGTCACAGAAATATCTCAATATGCTGCCCCATACGATGCCATTCGCTGTGATTATATTCTAAATAAAAATTATAGTTCCTTATATTTTAATGATATTTTTCCTCAATACTAACAATACCTACCCGTCTTAATTTAGCCACGAAATCACTATTTATTCAATTCTTTAGTCGTTAACTGAGCTCGCATGCCTTTCAGCGTCGGCATAAGCACGCTTAACTCTAAATCATCTTCTAAATATGACACAACATCCCGAAATCCTATATCCAGAATCAAAATGTCACCTTTTTTCATGAAATTATTATTGGATATGCCGATTGCAAGATTGATTTTAGAGAATCGGTATCATTTTGATTGCCCAAAATGGGTCTGGGCATATAAACCACAACCCTTCAAGGGTAAAAATAGGGAATGGTTTACAAATAGGAGCTAGTTCTGTTCATGTTTCCGGTTTGGAGCTTAAAAAGAAAAACTATCAGCCCTTGAGTGACTGACCTAATATTCGAATATCTCGCCGACGTTAACACACTAAGTAACTCTGTTACTTGGTCTCATGACAAACCAGTAAAAGTTCGCGGACGATCAGTTCTCTAGAAAAAGGAAGTCACTAAGTTTCGCCGTCAAACTGCGGTTAGATAAATATTCGACTTTGTCAACAAATAGACGAATTTTAGAAACATGTAAGGAAATACTTATGCAGTAGATACGGAAAGTGGGAATTTCATTGGTAAAAACCGCTTATAATGTAGATAACCTTTACAGACCACATTTTTGAAAGAAATGATCTACCTCCACCCCCTTCAATCTAGCTTATGCGGGAACAGGATGGAGGTAATTTGTAGCGGTATATCCACAAATGAAACAACACTTGCGTGTAGATACAACGCGGGGAAAACTCAAATCGAGCTCATTTTCTTAATCTAAATTCTTACATTCCGGCAGTTTTCGGAGGCCCTTAAGCCATTTTCGGCACCAGTATCAATACAATTCTGTCCCTGTGGTGAGCACTTTAATTGGTACAATACTATAATAACTAAAAAGGGGTGTTATGGAGGGCCAGAGCATAGAGCCAAATGGCCAAAATCGCATATTTTCAATCGCATTTTTCGCGATGTTCCACCACCTAAAAGTTATATTTTCAATACGCCAGCCGAAAGGTATTAAAAAAAACTTCCAGAAAACGTTTTTTCTTTTTGGCCCTCTCAAGAAAATTTTATGAAAACTTGTATTAGAAATTTTCAAATCGACGCCATATCTTCTTGCCCCGCCCGAAGTTCTTGAAAAAAATTGAAAATATGTGCCATTAAATAAGGTTTCAAATGCCGCACACCGCGTTAAAAAATATGAATTCTTGACCGAGATATTTAAAAAAGAGTGAAAATCGTATTTTCGATCTAGCCGGCCCTGGTTGGCATCTAGCGGGCTGGAAATGTGGGGAGGTTTGTCCTATTTGATTCCAAATCGCATACCCCAAGTACGAGAAAAATCCGGGAGGGGGGACTTTTCACCTTCTTATCCGGCTATGCCCTTTTGTTGATAAGTAGGAGTGTATAAATAACTTCAATGAAGCTGTATAAGCTATACCTTAAGCCATAAGAAGATGGATAGTTTGCATTTTTCACATTTACATTTATGTTACAACAAATATGTACTTCAAGTTGTGATCCAACTACCCATTAGGGGCCTTAAAAACTTTGAAAAATAGCAAACCAAAGTAAAAAATCTAATGATCCCAGATTTGACTACCGTTCACAAATGCATCAAATTAGCTTGATAGGCGTGTTGAGTGGATGGGAACAATCAAACGGGTAAATTGCTGGATTACATGCTCGTGAGCAATGTTTAACTTAAAAATCAAAATATGATCAAAAGTGAAACCTTAGGCCAGTTTCAAAAATGAAGCAAGAAGCTGTCATCATCAAGTTAACCTTGTTCCACCTCGAAAGTTATCTGTGTCATCAATACCATCATTGCCAAAGCTGTTATAGAAATCAAAACATATGTGGTATATTTCAAGCCCAGCACGTGAACGGCAGTGAAGTTTGCATTAACCACCGAAAATTTAGTTATGTGAGTCTTATGTATCTTTGATTGTACTCTGTACTGTGTGTACCCAACCTGGGATATATTTGTGTTATACATATACCTCATTGAGGAACATCTTTAAGTATCCATTTTGTTTTACGTAATTTATTGTTTACCAAAAATATATTGTTTGTTTTACATAAATCATGAACATTCAAGACATTCAGGACATTAATTAATGAGAATGGGATTCACCTGGAATCAGGCTACTCCAAAAATATTTAATTTGGCCGATAGAGCGGCACTTGAGTGTCTAAGGGTTAATTGCTGTGGGAAAAATTTCCCATGGCAACTAATGTGATTATCCAAACTGAGTTGCTTTTTTGTGAATATCTTTCTTAAAAATGAGGATCCATTTTTCTAATGATATTTCACGTATTTTTAAGATTTCATTAGTTACAAATTTCATTAGTTGGCTTTCGAGGCCAATGATTTAACCCTTTCACTCTCACAGCAATATCCATTTTGACTCGTAGAAAGCTCAAGCCCAATTTTTTTAAATTTTCAATTTAAAAAAAAATATTTTTGCAAAGTTATTTCTTGAGAAAGGATGCTGAAATGTTGATTTGATTTTCAGTTTGTATTACTGTTTAAATGAATTTGAGTTTTAAAATTGTAATACATGTGCATTTTTTAAATCCTAACTCCGAGGAAGGTGGTAGTGCCACCGAAAATTTAGTTATGTGAGTCTTATGTATCTTTGATTGTTCTCTGTACTGTGTGTACCCAACCTGGGATATATTTGTGTTATACATATACCTCATTGAGGAACATCTTTAAGTATCCATTTTGTTTTGCGTAATTTATTGTTTACCTAAAATATATTGTTTGTTTTACATAAATCATGAACATTCAAGATATTCCAGTGAAAGTTTGGGTGATGCTTGTTTTCCGATTGTTCGTGCCGTCTCCCCCCATAATTAGCCCGGATAATCAGGAGCGTGCTGTCCTAGTTTATTGAAATTGTTGCAGGTGTCTTCTAACTAAATCGACTAACTAAAGCCTGAATCACACGATCATTTTTTTTCGTCGCGAAAGTGATCACTATCGCGATCACTTCGCAAAATGATCGTCGGCGGCAATTGTTTTTCGCGATCGCGATGAGGATTCCCATCGCTATTTTTCATCACTCGTCCGGTCGCTTTTTCCGTCGCTAAAACCGTCCCTAAAATCCCATATCAGCCAATCGGAACGCATGACCGCATGGTGTGATTGCAGGGCAGCGTTTGACAATTGTGGGAATGACATATATAAACAAACACGCTATATATTTCCGTGATGTGGGTCCTATGACAACGAGCTGTGATATTGGAAATGATGCGAAAAGCGACGGCGGGAGTGACCGTGTGATTCAGAAAAATGATCACTAGAGAGATTGCTTTTCGCGACGGGAAAAGTGATCTCGATAGTGATCACTTTCGCGACAAAAAAAAATGATCGTGTGATTCAGGCATTAGACTTCTATATTCTTTCAAGTGTTGTTTGGTGTTATTTTCCTTCTCTTCCTTGCAGGCCGCCTGTTATTACCCATTTTCTATTTTGTTAAGAAAAAATGTGTGCATAGATTATTTGAACTTTAATTGGGCATTAGAAAAACTTATTATTTACAGACATGGAACTTGTTCATAGTACACATTAATGAATGAATTACCTTGCATACTAATGGTGAAAACTCTTAATGAACCTATTATGAATGTATTTCATTTTTGTACTATAGTATTGACGGTTGTAAGTTATAAAAGTTTTAAGTTTGCAATTATCTATTTCCATTTCAAAAACCGTGTACCAGAATAAAATTCTGATTAATCTCCGAGTCCAAGGGTGCCTGGGGTGATGATTGTGTATCATGGAATTTTCAAGAGTACTACTAATGTTGGACCAGTTGGCATCAAACTAGGACTAGTTCTCAAAGTATAAATAGTGTTAATGTGGGACAGCAGTAATAGGAACATTATTTGACAAGGAATGAGTGTATATTGGCAATATTTTTATGAATCACAGAGAAAACATTCAATGGTGATCTTATTAATTTTCAGGTTTGAGAAGCTGATACCCAGCAAAAAGGTGCTCAAGGAAGAATGGATTCTTTTACGAAAGGAGTTGGAAGGACTTGGTAGTCCAGTTGTATTCTGCCATAATGATTTATTGCTTGGGAATGTCATTTACAGCAGTAACCAAGTTACATTCATTGATTACGAATATGCTGATTACAATTACCAAGGATTTGACATTGGAAATCACTTCAATGAATTTGCTGGTAAACTTCTTATTCTCTTTTGTATTTCATTATATCCTTAGTATTAAGAGTAATTCTCCTTTTAAGGCAGGTTGGCTTCTCTTATCTGTCTTCATCTTCACATCTTTGGACCTGAATTGTGCTATGTCATTTAAAAATCTAAAAGCGTGAAATACGTACTCCAGGAGTAATTATATTTCGATTTAGGCAATTAAAAAAAATAGGAAACCACCCTATTGCTGGTATCTGGTATAACTTCATGGAACTGATTCATCATGTAAATGATAAGACTAACTTCATTGTTCCACGCAAAACAAAACTTCATTGAAATGGCCCTGGTTTCAAAGTAAGACTTCATATTCAGTACCTGAAGATAAAGTCTTACCTTGAGACCCAGGTTGTTAAAATGAAATTTTGTTTTGTGTGGAACATTGAAGCCAGTCTTATCATTTGAACTCTAAAGCCAACAAAAACTTCCAGAGGAAAGAAAATGCCATGGTAGTTAAACTGGGTCATGTCACAACTTTGAGGGATCCTGGTCTGGTCAAATGCTATTTCCAAAAATTTTGATAATCCCCCTCTAGTAACTTATTTGTTTTTTTTTTAGTTAACTCATTTTCTACCCAATACTTTTATCTGCATGATAGAAATTAATGTTGAACACTGGGTTAGACCATGTCTCCATGCTTCTGGGTTTCATAGCGTGGATTTTTTTTGCGACGACAGTTTCTCCGGTATTCCAACCGGTGTCTTCAGGTCGATTGGTTGGGATACCGGAGAAACTGTCATTGCAAAGAAGAAAAAAGAAAATCCACACGGTGGAACCCAGAAGCATGGAGACATCATCTAGACAACGCCACGGAAAACTACGCTTCAACTGGGTTAGACCCCCCAAACAAAACCTTCCACTATCAAAAGCCATACTCAATGATGTTTCTCCAATCCTCTCCTTCCTCTTCATTACTTCATGTGAATTATGGGAGTTCTGAACTAAACAATTTCTCCTTTAATTTATCAAATTTTTCTCTCCTTTCAGGTGTAGATGATGTTGATTACTCTCGTTACCCATCAAAAGAATTTCAACTTCCATGGCTGAGGGTGTACTTGGAGGCATTCAAAGAGGCATCGTATTCTAAAAAGCAAAAGTCTATCGAAAATGGTACGCCAGATCATGAAAGGCAAATGAAAGTCTCTGAGAGAGAGGTTCATGACTTGTACACGCAGGTGAACAAGTTTTCTCTGGCCTCAAACCTCTTCTGGGGAGTGTGGGCACTCATACAAGCTGAGCATTCCACCATAGACTTTGACTTTCTGGGGTGAGTGTATTTTTATAGGAATTAAAGGTTTAGAAATGGTTACCCAAGCAGCAGATGATATCTAATGGATAGCTAAATAAGGATGTTATATCCAAAACAGGTTGTTATTACACTATGGATATTTTGACAACATTACATAGATTTCCAAGTTGTAATATCAGTGATATTTAAGCTATTGTGATTCCAAACAGTATCAATAAGTACCATGTATAGAATTGAAGAGCACAAATTTTTTGTTTGTACGTCTGGGGATTACCAAAAACCATAGTAAGCACTCCCTTTATCTCCTGGTTAATGGGGTTAACATGGATATTGCTTTGATGCCATATGATAACGCAGACATTATTGTCTGGATGTTGTTGGCATATTGAATGCTGCTTGGGATAGCCATTGGTTGCATTTAGCCAGCAGATCAGCTACGGAGCTGCTCAAGTAAATTTTTTAGAGTGCTTACAAAGAGTGGTCTCATTCTGCTTATTTTGAAGCTCAGTTGCTCATGTTGGGGGTAGGAAGTTTGTTTTGGGGATGCACTGTATTTAATCACACTGTGATCACTGATGAGTACTTGGCAAGGACTTGTACTGCTCATAAAAATGGCCGACCAATATCACTGAGCTCATGCATTCTGCCAGAATGCAAGGGAGCGGCTTGGCAGCTGCTCCCTTGGCTGAATGCACCCATTTTTTCACTCAGTATTATAGTACTGATGACAAACTATAAAGAATTACTGGGAACAATCATAAAGAAAACATAATTTTAGGAATAATTATGGAATGCATAAAATTGTTTCAGGCTTAATTTTGTGGAATAATGCTATAACCATGATTAAAGCTCAAATGGTAATATCCACACTATTTTATTTATCACTTAACCGACCATGGTTTCAATACTTGGTGTCATTTTCACGGTAATCCAACAAAAACTCTCTTGGTATATATACCCAGGCTAAGGTAGGGTATACCCAGGCCTCCTACCTTGGCCTGGGTGTATTTACCGAGAGAGAGTTTTTTGTTGGATTACGTTGAAAATGACACCAAGTGTCGAAACCATGGTTGGTTAAGTGATAAATGAAATAGTGTGGATACAGTTGAGAACCTCAAATTATCAAGGATTATTCGTTCCGTCTCTCCCCGTCATTAGCGCAGATAATTGGGAGTGTGCTGTAGTTAATTAAGAATGGATAAAAATGTTGTGAGGAAAATTGCATCCACTGGTGCACTAAGTGTTACAGCAATGCTGTTAAAGGGTATAAATATTCCAGTGCATTTATACATACAGTAGATTCCGGTTAATTGGGACATATCGGGACTTGTGCACTTTGCCCCAATTAAGCGGCTGCCCCAATTAGGCGAACTATCCTGTATATGGGCACAAACAAACATTGAAATGATGGAAAGAAGAATAAAGAATGTTTATAATGCAACATAAGTTTATTAAACTATTAATTTGATTAATAAATCAGCGAGTTTAGCTAATTTCATTATAATCTTTAAGAATTATAACAATTTAGTTAAAAATATATTTTTCACAGCGTCGGGCGACGCTGAATGAATGTCTTTTACTAAGTCCTATTAAAGAAAAGTCCTATCCTTTTGCGGATATTATAACAACAAGAGCTTTCAAAAATATAAAAAAATAGTATTCTGAAAACAAAAAAATTTAAGTTAGTCGCGAGTATAGAGTCTATGTCGCCGACTCATGGCCTAATAAAGCGGCATGCTGTCCCAATTAAGCAGAGAATACTCTAGGATTCCTCTATTGGGTTCTGTTCTTCAAGATCTGCCCCAATTAAGCGGCTGCCCCAAGTAACCGGTGGACCCATTAAACGGAATCTACTGTATATTCTTAGGTATCCTTCCATATTTTTAAAACCACTCTATCTGTAGTAAGTGGATGGGAACTACTAATAGCAGGCATATGTACCAGGGGCGGATCTAGGATTTCTTTCTGGGGGGGCACAAGCAAGGCCGTATCCAGGATTTTGTTTTGGGAGGGGGGCACAAAGATACCTCATAATACAAAACGAACGCAATGATAGTGGGACCGTATTGAAAATATTGCATATTTTTAAGGGTCTGGGGGGGGGCACATGCCCCTCCCCCCTAGATCTGCCTATGATATGTACTCATATCTGTGTTGAAGAAGTACCATTAGATTCATGTGGCTTACAATTTGTGTTTTCTTTTTTTTTATAGTTATGGTGCTGCTCGCATAAACCAATATCTTGCTATGAAGGACACATTTCTAAATCTGAAAGCTGATGTGCTATGACCTTTGTGGGCACGTAGAAAATTAAGCTTAGCCAAATTAGGAAATATTTTGAAATTGGTCTCTAAGAAAATTCTATGGAGAGTGATAAGCAAAATCAGTGTAACCATTTAGTGTAACATACTGTTTAAAGTTGGTTTTTACAAGTATAGGCTATTACTAGCATTTGTGATTAATTTCTGTAAAATTTTTCCTCCAAGAGGATGTACAGTTGTAAAGGTAATTTATTTTGTAAATTTAAAATTGTTCCATTTAATTGGCTGTGTGGCATAAAATTTGTACTTAATTTTGAAAAATGTGATCCGGGGGAATGGATCTAGAGATCAAAGTATTACTATGATGAAAAAATTTAATCATATTTTGGCATAAACGATAAAAAGGCGTTCTTGATTGTGATCTTTGTTGATTTTACTTTCATATTTTAGATAATATATATAGAAAATGAGACATTTGTGCATGAACCAATATGCTGAAAGGTTATTAGGAATTCCTTTCTTCAGGCTCATATTGTATTGGCATTTGCTTGTCATTCTATTGCTCAATTCTTGTTGACTACAGCTCACATATATAGCATATAAATCTTATTACGAAAATTCCATGAGATTGCTTCCCATGTGGGCCCAGACTTTTATGTGCTATCTGGAAGCCCACCTGACCAATGTACATACATTTCCTTCTCATAAAAATATTTGTCGTGATTTCTCAAGTGTCATTTTGGAGAGAAATACTCCTTTTTTTATTTGCAGGAAATTTTTAACCCTTGGTACTGGCTGAGCTTGTTGTCTTACAGTTTATGGCCTTGACATAATTTATTCATATTCTTTGAAAAATATTTATTGGAATTTACTCAAAGAATTGGAGAGAGTCTCTCATACTGTTTCCAATCAATCTTATGAAAATGTATTCAGTAGTGTTTGGCCTTACTTACTTGGCTAATGAGATTTTGTAAGAGTTTGATTTATTTCAAATTGATTGTTGGGATTCTTGGCTATGCAAAAATTTTTATACATTATTGGGCCATTTATGGGCCAAAATGTGAAAAAAATGAAGAACAGGTATTGTCTTAATCCCCAAGTATATCTGTTTATCTCTTGAAAACTGAGGTAAGTGTTCATAATAATGTTGATGTTCAAACATATTGTGAAAAAAATGAGGAAATTCTAACTCTATGACTATCATCATAGTACATTTCCTTCACAGATTATGTGCAAAATGATGTATTTCATAATGCATGTCTTTGTGGGGGCTTTGTTCTAGAATGCGATGAAAATATAGCATTGGGCAAATGAATGGGCAAAATTCCACCTGAATTGTTGTATTATTAACTTCTAGTTTTGACAGTGGAAGCATTTCGTTTTCAAGCCTAGTTGGACTTAGCATTCGTTATAAATAGCCTTGAAAAAATATTATATATAACTTTCAAAACTAATTTTTTGATAAATTCATCGAAATATTATATTCTGTCAAACAAAGTCTTACTTCAGCATTGTTCCAATTTACAAGGGCACAATTTATTTTAATGCCGACAGCAGAGTAAATATGTAGCATGGTTTTGAGTGCTTTTAAATTTTATTTGATATTCAAAGAAAAAATTGTTAAAGTAGTATTTGAATATTTTTTGTATTCTCTCATTGAACTAATTTTTGTTCTTAATGAAGTACATGCATAGCTAATTATTGAGGGTTGTTGGTCCAGCTAAAATGGAGCGTTGCTTAACTATGACCAAAGTTTAAAAAGTATTCCTTTTTGGAGTCCTTATGTGCTGTACTTGTTCTTCTTAAGTTGTTGAAGTGGTGCTAATGACTAAAGGATGTAAACCAATGCATCAAGAGAATCAGTCAATGATACAGTAAAATAAAGTTTGAATATTGGTAATACAGTAAGAGAAAATTAACTAGTTATTGTGATCTGATGCTGTTAACTGTGGATTTAATATTTCATAGTTGTAATGATATCATTTTAATATTTTAAGAAAAATTTCATGTCACTGAAGGCTTTCATTGTTGTGATTTCAATATTTTCCATGAAATAGATTATGTTGGCTGTTTTATTCAAGAGTGTATCATATGTATAGTTAATCTGTATTGTAATAAGTGTGATTTCTAGCCAAATTAAATTAAACAATTTGTTTGTGTAGTGAGTAAATTTTTTGAGGAAGATCAGGCTGCCACTATTTTTGTCTTTGGTTTTGATTCAATTGATCTTTTAAATTATAAATGGATGTACTTAAAATTGGTATTCCTTCATGAGATATGTATTTGATATGCAGTCAAGATGACTTTTTGGAGAATATTTCATATTTCAAACCATGCAACTAGTGAACAGCATATTTGGCCTCGTATTTCGATACCTGCTGTAAAATGCCTTCTCTCTGGCTAGAATTCGTATGTATTTTAATTGAAAAATTTGTACATGAAAATTTATGATGAAAACATGCTGGTCATTGTTTTGGAAGCTACCTAATGATTTTATCTGAATATTTGTAATTATATTTGTCCCATCATTCTTTCATCTTCAAAACTCTGACAATAAAATGTCATGGATTCTATTAATGTTTTCTTTTTGCTAAGCCATTGACATAGATGTACAGTTGAGGACCTCAAATCCAGAAAGCTTGGGACCGAAGGGCTTCTGGTTTTTCTGGATTTCTGGTCGTCATAGTATATTTAGTAAATTAATTAATTTATACATGTGCTCAGGCTCTTGTACTTGATATTTGATATCCTTATGTGTCCCTGACAAGGTTCTTAGCGTTTGTCCATAGCATGTGCTAACTTCCTACTCATCCCAGAACAAGGCTTGGAGAGTGGTGCCACAAGGTGGCAAGTCAAAGCACTACGCAGAGGAATTTTCAAATGTTCTGGATTTCGGATTTTCCGGGTTTCGGGATTCCGGATTTGAGGTCCTCAACTGTATATTTCTCTGGGACTCATACACATTCCATGGGTACTTCGCCTCTTATTTACGTTCAAATTCTGCTTTTTTGAAACTAGTGCCATGTGGTATGTTGGGAGTATCCTTGTGAACAATATCATTAAGGCCGTTTTACACGGTACACGGAATTGCGCAATCTGACGTACGTGCGAAGGCGCAATCAAAATTGCATCGTGTAAAGCGGTAAATTGCTAGAACACATGCGAGAATGCGTGGATGCGAGACGGCAAAATAGCCCCTGTTCTAATTTCGTAATGGAAGGGAAGCGTCACCATAGTTCGCACACCTTTATAGCCACTCGAGAGGCCTTTTCATGGACCGTAGGCTCCTTTCCTGCGTTCTCGGATCTAAAACTATTCCATCACTTCTCTAAAAGTTGGTAACATCGATTTGTTTAACCCCGACGAGGCGCCTAATAAGGGACAAGTCGTCTCACTAAGCTTCCTTTATTACCTTCTACCATCTTCCTATTTATATTATCAAAGATAAACGACCTCCTAGCAGCATACGCGGAATGAATTTTGCTGTATTGGAGGCGTGGGAGGGGTAGAAGCGATCGGGGAGGGGAGGGGATCGGCCTGCGGCTCTTGTATCCACGACGCTGCGTGGGCGTTGGAATATTTTCTTCGCGGGCGCGGACTCAAATTAGGCATTTTGTGGCTAAACGGTGGCAGATACGTCAAAATGCATGAAATTTTGGCCCTTAAGGGCAGTAACTTGGCAAAATCTATAGGAAATGACCATAAAATATTACATTTTTCGATTCTTGACCCTCCCCCCCTAAATTGCATTTGAGCGAGGGTCAGGGGTTCACCTAGAGGTCTCAAATTTTTCAGGCCTTATTTTTGATCGGTCCCACAACTTTTTTTCATTGGGCCAGATGGATTTGAAAAAAATCGATTTTTCCGATCCGCCCTAGTGCTCAGGGGATGAGGATAAACGGAGGGGGTCAAGGGATGGTCAACAACCCTGCAGAAGGCGAGGAAAAGCGTAAACAAATTCTAATGATACCAGTTATGAGAATACCTCCTGATATAACATACGACACTAATAACCGGCTTCGAAAAAGTCCATTTTAGAGGAAATTTGACGGCCCAGGGCCAAAAATCTGCTATCTTCACAGCGAGAATAAGATACAAGGATCATTACAGTTCAAGAAACCTCTGTTACTTCTTAAGAAGGCCTCTCCTCGTATTTTGAGAGATCTAAAGTCAGGCAGGAACAAGACGAGACGACCAAATCGCATCGGCTGCCAAAGGAAAATGCTCATAAGGTGATTTTTAAAGGTTCTTACAGTGATTTTCGAGAGAAATCTGATCCTTTAAGTCGTCGACTAGTCAGCAACATGTAGGTTAGATAAACTCGCAATTAGATAACAGCTATTGGTCACCATCAGTAGGTACTTGGTTTGCAATGATATCAGAAAAACAACAAAAAAGTGGTATTTTCATAATAAGTATTCATTATAAAGGGATAGATGTATATTTTTCCATAAAATTCTTTGTTATTCACGTTTTAAACATTGAATGTGGGGTAATAGATAAAAATATTCTTATTTTTGTAATTTTTAAATTAAACTAAATACGACATCATGATTGACATAAATTGTCTACAGCAAGAAGGCACAAAAATATTTTGGTCCGCCGAATCTTTAATTACGTTTTTTTCCTGAATCCAGGCAGTGAAGAAAGCCGTGACGCTTATTCTATGTACCCTCAGTAGTTTCAGAAAATGACTTCGCCATTTTAATTCCTAATATACCTCTCACGCTCTCTTTGTTTGTCAGAAATATATATATTAATCACATATTACCCATATCTACTTCCTTTGATAGATGACGCACTGCACTGTATTTGAAAGCTATTATGTTCTCTATCCAAAAATACCCTCTGTTACCGATTAGATACTGCACTGCAGTATTTGATGCAATTAGCTAGATATGAGAAACTATATACATACTAAACTATACCTACATATGAGAAAATATTTAACGGAAAAATAAAACAATGTTTTCACGAGAATTTTTCCAAATTTTCATTCTGGAATATCTTTTCTGACTTATTATCGTTATTATTGTGAAGAATTTGTTATGCCTGATACTTTTACTGCGCCATAACTAGTGAAATAATGTAGTCTTTTAACTACCTGTTTTTCTCATAGCTATCTTAAATAATGGTCTAAAAACCCTTTAAAAAAAGCGTTTGTGATACTTTTAACTCCAATTTAGCGAATTGTGTTGGCATTCAAGAAATCTGCCCACGTGACCAATGGAAGTATACTTATAAGGGGGGTGCCAAAATTATTCGTGTATGTAACGCGTTTAAAGCGTTACTTTCCACGACACAAATACACTCTGTTTCTGATTAGCTGCTACACTCTGTCGCGCATTCTGATTTATGATAATTTAGGAATCTTATGATTGATACAATAATCTACGGAAAAATTAAAATATATTCACTTCAATTCAAAACTTATTCTATACAAAATTCACTTTCACTCAGAGTAAGAACCCACATAGCACAAAATATCTTCTAGATATCTAGAAAATATCTTCAATGTCTTGGGTATTTTTAATATCTACTAGATATCTAGAAAATATCTTCTATGTCTTGGATATTTTAATATCAACCAAAAGTCTAGAAAATGCCTTCAGCATCGTGGTTATTATAAAAATCTACTAGATGTCTAGCATATGTCTTTTTGAGCGGGGACTCTTTTTGTATATGTCCAGTGAAATCAAAATTGATAGGTAACTACGAATTGTCTCAGCTTAGTTACCATCCCAATTCAATGGAATAAAAGGTATGTCAAAATTCTAGTCTCTGCTTCTTATAATTAATTTACAGCTAATTTTTTTACTCTCTTAACAAATATTGCCATTACCTTTTACGTATCACAGTTATCTACTCATTCGTATAAATATCATTCATTTATAGCCCTGATGATGGTGTCTATATAAGTTGGCAAAAACTTGCATTAAAAATTCTTCAAGACCTACACATGCAAGACACTGGATCAATAATCATTGATATATCTTCTCAAAGATATCTTGATATCAGAAAAATCGGACATTCAGTTATCTACAAAATATCTAAAAGATGTCTGGAAGATATTACAAGATATTTTCTAGACATTAGCTGAAGACGTTCTAGATATTTTCTAGACATCTAGAAGATATTTTGTGCTATGTGGGAAGCGAAGAACACTACCTAGACAAAATAAGTGTGTTAATGCTGACGGAGCATAATTTGGAGGATAGTTGAATTGTTTAACGGTATCTCTAATAAAATCCTGTGAATGACTGCATTCTCTTGTCATAAAGTACCTACAGTCCCTGAATTTTTTACCGTACATGGCCACGTATAGTTGAACTTCATCTTCATAGTTATGCCTTGAATACAAGCATGGCTACAGCTGAATATGGAAATATACCGAAGAAAGACTTAGTGCTTTCTCGGCAAATGGATTGCGTAAAGAGTTCTCGGAATCGCCACCGGGTCTTGAACCTGTTTAGATATTATTCAAAAAACAATTATTATAAGTTGTGTTAAACAGTACTCTGTATTTCCTTTTGTTCTACCTTGAGTATTAAGTAGTTGCCCCAAGTAACCCCGAAATCAGCTGATTTGGGGGGGTGAGGGGATATATCCCCCTCAAAGCCTCAGAAAAATAATAAAATAATTTAAAACTATTCCTGTTTTGACACACAATAACTACATCTGCTTAAAGTGAAATCTTTATGGCCAAATTATGTAAAATGTATTTCTAGGATTGTAATTTTTCAAAAATTTTCCCGGACCCCCACCGGGTCCTCGGGGGCGGGGGGGTAAGGTCACCACCCTAGACAATCCCATCCCCCCAAAGCATATTCCTAGTTACGCCTCTGCGAGACATTGAGACTAAAACATATAATAAGCGAAGAAAATGGTCCAGGTATGCAATAAAGGGTGCATTTATAAATAAATTAAAATTAGATTTAGGTAAATACCTACCATAAGAGGCCCGAACATCAGGCTCCCATGATGTCACTTTCAACTAAATGATATGTGCATTATCCCACGGATAATAGGACCCATCTCACCCTTCCTCCGATGTCTTGCTGGAACCCTTGCATTGCAATGCATCTTAAAATTGTAATTTTCTGTTACATTAAAAAATTATTTAATTTTTATCTCGCTAATCGTTTGTGACGAAAAGTAAAGGTTGCGTATATACAGTAAAGGACATTGTGGGCATATATAATACTTGTTTCCGTTGTCGATATCACAAAATTACGCCGAGGGTAGCACAAAGTATCGAAAAAATGCAATTTAAGTCGGTAAATTTAGGATCGGATGGCTTTTTTGCAACGATGAATAAAAAAAACAGCTGAAAATTACAATAAAACATGGATACATTCATTAGTAGGGAAGAGTCGATTCCAAATGTCGATTCTCGATTCCACCGATTCTCGGGCACGGAATCGGAATCGAGAATCGATCGCCCAAAGTCGATTCCGATTCCATCGATTCCTGGAAGATAAATGTTTTGAGCATAGACTATAAGTCTGATACGTTTGGGGCATAAAGGCTGCCACACACCTAAGCGGCCGCGGTGTCAGCCTTGCCCGCGCGGAGGATACGCCTGGCACACGGGTGCTGCGACGAACATGCCTAAGAGGCCTCGGAAACATGAAAATGTCGGCAAGAGCGACAAACCGACGAACCCTGAAATGCCTCGTGTTTATGAACAACTCTCAGAGAAAAAAATTGGAAACCACGGGATCGGGAAGCTATGCATACGTTTTCCGTTCTTTTATTAACCGCTGGCCAAGACAAATCAAATTATTGCGATTATGAATCACATTCGGAGAATTCTGGACCACCAATTTTAAAGTATAATTGATCAAAAAGTATTTTTTTATTTTCGAATGATATTTGAAGTCTGATGATAGTAAAAACGTGCAGGGAGCGAGTTTTCCTGTGAAAAAAAGTTTCTTATAAATACGCGCTGAGAGCGGGTTTATTTTTATATAGAGCGGGCTTCTTTAAGCCGGTTTCACACGGTCAAATTTTGCTTCAAATTCTGAGCAAGATTCATTGATCAAGGTTTCTCGAATGGACATGACGTCATTGAAACGTCATGATAGCGGCCATGCTGTCTTGAAACCTCTTTGAAGGCTTCTTCGCAATCAAATTTCTCTTGTCTTGAACGGTTCTAAAAATTCTCGAATATTGAATCAGTTTGAAGTCTCTCAGCCAATAGCGAGCGACCATTGGCCCTCCCAGAATGCCACTTGCTTCTCCTGCTCATCGTCCCGCATTACAACGATCAACATGGCCTCCTGGAGTAGGCAAGCAGTGGAGCTTCTAATTACTGCATACGAAGAAAATACACTAACACGCGTCTGCGTCAATAATAATAAAATTAGACACCTTCGCGTTTGTATAGCCCAGTTTCATCAATGCAACCCTTGAGAAAGTTGATACTTGCTTGGCATTAGCCGCCGCGGCATCCGGGCGGACTCGACAGGTTGCGGTCGGCCGCCACCGCGTACCCGCCAGGCTGCTCTCGTATGTACCCAGTGAGAAATGGGTGGTGGAATCCACGTGGAACCCACGTGGAATCCACGTTGAGTGGTGGATATTTGGTGGTGGTGGATATTGAGTGGTTGGACCCACGTGGAATCCACGTTGATTTCAAGTGGATTTGTGGTGATTATCATAAAATGTTAAACAGAATTTCTAATTTGTGGAACTTAACTCTCTGGTGACATTGCGTCATTTATCATCCTGAAACCACGCTAGTTATGTGAAAATGTATCGCACATTCTATTTTTATATAATTCGTGGAAAGGCAGCCATGAGAGCACATGAAAAATCGTAGACACATACATAGAAGGTTTAGATATAGAGTGGTTGAGGTTTTAATGGTTTTAGGACAGCACCTACTGCTGTTTTAATTTTTCCACCAAATTTCCACGTGGGTTCCACGTTGATTCCACGACCAAAAACACGTGGTATCCACGTTAATTCTCCACGTGGGTTCCACGTGGATTCCACCACCCATTTCTCACTGGGTATGGACGCAGTGAACGCTACATTATTGTTTAGCCACCACGGCCAAACGAGAATGTAGCCACCGCGGCTATTGTTATTTTTAGGGATGGTCAGATCGGATACCTCGGATCCAAATATCCGCGGATATTGTCATTCATCGGATCCAAAGTCGCGGAAGACATCGGATCTTGATCCGAAATTTTAAATAATAGCTTCAGTGAATGCAACGCCCCATCAGGGTGGAAAGAGTTCCGATTCTCTCTTCGAATGTGCCGTCGCATACGATTCTTGTCCTTCTCATGAACCGTTTTGTTCGAAAACTCTCGCAGAGGTTACGAGTAGAATTTCAGCCGTGGCTAGGATTTTCATCCAGAAAATAAAAAAGGCTGGCGTATAGTGTGACTCTTCCCAAGAGATTGAGCAATCATTGGGGGAATCTCAGCGCCGTAGGATAATAACCACGTCAAAAGTAACTAAGTCGCAGATTTCAGAAAACCACCCTCGGCCGTCCATCAGCTCGTGCCTCTGTTATTTTATTTCGTTTCCAAAATCACACGGACCATAAATCATTGTATTCAAAGGAAAATATCAAATCACACGAAAAAAATTGAAACGTGTTTCATCCCTACCTCGTCTCACCAACTGACCTTTTTTGGCTTACCTGCCTCAATTTTCCGTTTCTGGACGACAAATGCTAGGAGAGTGACTTTCTGGGCCCGAAGATATCTCGATAGCTTCGACAATTAGATGAAATGCACAAGATTTAAAAAAGAATTAGACCAAACGAGACGCCTTCCTGGCGATATTTCTGTTTATTTTTCAGCTCTAATTGATTGCCACTCAGTTTTCTATCCAGAATTCTACAATTAGACTTCACTGATATGCAACATTGTCTAAACAGCACAATTTTCAAAGAAACAATTGCAGCATTAACCCCTCAAACAATTAGAAACGGATTGGAAACGTCAACTACATATTTCACGTAGCGCGCCCGGCTTCGCTTTGAAGGCAACGACGTCACTGAAGCAAGATCTGACTTCTTCATCCTTGACTCCCTCATTTGCAGCCTTGTTGTTTGAAATACGGAGGGAGCGCACTCCTTCCTCTTCACCTCTCCTGTATGCGCTCCTTCCCCGTGGCGTAGCCAGGGGGAGGGTCCGGACCCCCCCGAAATAAAACAACACAATTATTGTCCTTCACAGAAAAAATATATTAAAAGTTCAGGAATAAATAAATTTTTTTTAACAAATTAAGTTTTTTCGATAATAAAAAGTGTTAAAATTAGTTTAAAAACCCATTATTTAGTGCCCGGTTTCTTAAAAAAATTTCCCCCCTGGTTTTGGATCCCCCCCACCCCCACGAAATTCCTGGCTACGCCACAGCTGCTTCCCCTCCACTTCTCCTTTATGTGCTTCTGCTGCCCACTCCTTCCTCATGCTGAGCGGTTGAGTACCTCGTCGCACGTGACGTTAATGCAGTTTTAAATACTGTTAATTGTGTTGCTAATTGCACAGTTACAATTCAATTTAATGATACACCGATAAAAATGTCTTTCATCGTGTATAAACATTTCCATTGAGATATGGAGAACCAATGAATGCCATGTGCGTGCACTGAGGCGTAAATTATCGCGAGGATATGCTAAATCCACTTCACCATACCGAAGCATTTTCGGGTGAAACAAAAGTCCGTATGCGATAAGAAAGTAAAATTCGGGGGAAACGTGCGTGAGGAAAATTTGAATTCAGTCGATGGCAGGGGGGTAGCCTGGAATTTTGTTAAGAGGGGGTCCAAAACCAGGGGGGGGGGGATTTTTAAACAACAGGGTATAAAGGAGAGGGTTTCAAACTGATTTTAACACCCTTCATAATAGAAAAAACTTCATTTTCCAAAATTTCATTTTTTTCATTTTTCATTTTTGTAAATTCATGATTTTTAAATATTTTGTTTCCTTTTATGAAGGAAAGTAATTGTGTTTTAATATTTTGTGGGGTTCTCTTGCTGTGCCACTGGTCAGTGGTTCATCCTTAGATTTTTCCTATTTTCATTTCCAAACCCAAGCATTACAGTTCAGGTTCTGAGCATGTAAAGATGTTTTAAAAAAACAACATGAAAGCGTATAAAAAAGATTTTTAATTTATAAAAATATTAAAATGTGTATGAAAATCTAAAAAGCATTCTATTAATTGTATGTACCTAGAATAAACTTGAATACTGACTTTGTTTAATGGCAGGAATTTGAAAATGCATTTGGAATCGAAAATATCCGGTTCGAAAGATCAGGCTCCAAAAATCCTGGATCCGTCCATCCCTAGTTATTTTATTCTATTTATTTCTTAAATTTTAAAGACAGCAATGCTACAGATAAATCAAAATCCCACCTGTTAGAAGGAACAAGAATCGATGGAATCGGAATCGAGAATCGGGAATCGATTTGAAGGAATCGGAATTGGAATCGGAATCGAAAAAAAGTGGAATCGACTCATCCCTATTCATTAGCTTTCTTAATATACAAAAACAATCCAAATCCCACCCATAGTTAGGGAGTATTCAGGTAAAAACCAAGCATCCGTCCCGAAAAAATCCAAAGTGTCCGCCATTTTTATTTTTTCCCGGGAGTATCGATGCGACCAGTTCAAAAATTGATTATTTATGACGTCAACTACAGTGTTTTCTTTACTTACAAAATTTAAAGGAATTCGGTCAGCAAAAAGTGGACGAAATGATGAGTCAATCTTTTGAAAATGATCGCAATCGCCTGGTGGACATGTGCGAAGGAGTCACGTGTTCATTACGAACCCTCTAATCGATAGACTACGGCGATATTACAATAGATGTGATTGGCCGCTAGCCGTGGGCCGTCCTCCGCATGATGTCGCCCATCTGAACAGAATGCTGGTGAAAGAGAACAGGGAAGAGTAGCTTTGGGCTAGGATCTGCGGAGCTGAAAACTAGTTGATCTTTGAAAAAAATGCAAGCATTGCGTTACGGGCCAGAGGTTGTGACATCCGATTCGATTTTCAAATCACCATATGCAGTGCTGAGGGCGCTGTGGTAATTTGCCAATATGGCCGACACATCGAGGATAGTGCTGTGATGATAACATTGGTTTAATAGCATAAATCGTCGAGCCACTTCGAAAAATAAAATACAGATACTCGAGGAAGATTTTTCTCGGTTTTAAGGAGGTATTTAGATACCTTGCGGTAACGAAAAATAGCAATTTAGATTCAAGAAGTATTTATAACAGAAATCCGCCACAAGCTCACGGCGATTACTCAAAGAGTTCCAAATTGCCATAAATGCGTGACTCCGACAAAAACATTATTCTTAGCGGAGTAGATAAAAAAATGTAATACGTTGGTCAGTGGCGGATCCAGGATAGGGAAAAGGGGGCCTACGTGTGTGGTAAGCTCCCAAAAGTACTGGTTTTGAACAAAATTACCATTCTATCCAGGGTAAATAGGATACTCACGGGGGGGGTCTATAAACCCCATATCCCCTCTCTGGATTGCAACAAATCAAAATCATGTACAAAGGCCCTAAGTTTAGAGCTAATATGTGTTTCAAGTCGTTAAAGTAGGTAAATATATTGGAAAATATAACTAATTATTTTTGTACCAAGCAATTCATTCTCCAAAAAATTTCTATTTTAGCTAGTGTGGGTTTCGACCCTCTGGGGGGGGGGGGGGGGGGGGGAAGGGGGATCATTTATAAGATCTTTTGTGTATCTCTATAGATATATCTGAACCTATCTTAGAGGGTAAATATATTCCCCAAAATGGAAAAATCAGAAGGAATTTCACTGAGAAAATTGGTACCAAATACAATACAAACAATTTGGAAGTTATATATGTTGAAAAGTAAAAAAAATCATTTGTGAAAGAAATTTTCAAGTAATTATACACTTTGAACTCTGGAAAACTGATGCAGATAGTTAGAATATCGATTTGGGTGAAAGAAATGTCAGATGATAAAACACTCAAAAAACAGTACCTAAGTCTAGTAATACTAATGTGAAACTAGTGCATTTGGGTAAGGAATCAATGTGACAGATATACATGCTTATGAAAATACTTTATTTAAAGATATATCAAAGATGAAAAGCAACAAATGTATAAATTTATCTATGCAAATTTCATAGTCAAAATTCCTGCCAATGAAGTAAAAAAGCCAAAATTGGGTAAAAATTAAACCATGCCTCCTAAGGCTAAGCGATGGTGTCAATACCCAAATATGTTATCATTTTAATAGATGACAATGACTTCCTACTATCATGCAACATAACAAATTGCTTTGGAGATATTTTAGTTGGATGGAACTGTATACCACACCAAAAAAAATGAAATTAGTGGAGATATAAAGTTTTTTACAGTACATAAATAAAATGACTCCTTATGAAAAAAAGGCAGTAACATATGTCGCTCATGTAAAAATCTCATCAAGGAGCTAGATCAAAAAGCCAAATATGCATGTATTTTGTAGAGTATTTCAAAATTTTAAGAGCCGCTTGTAATATTAGACACAGATCATAGCAATTTGAGATTCTTGCTTTCATGATTTATTTTCCTCTATTATTTCATTAATTGCAGCTTACGGTAATCAGTTCAAATTATAAAAATAAATTCTACGAAATGATGATGATGTAAACATTTCACTTCACTGAAGCAATCAGTTTACTCCTCGGCGATTTTACCATCACATGAGATGAGTAGTCCATCAAAAATATCCTTACCTAATCATTTCAGAATCCCACACCACAGCACCTTGAACTATCACTCACTGGAATTTTTCCAAAAGCATACTCACACGCACACTATCACTTATAAAAGCACTCGTAGCCAAACACATACTTTCCCAAACAGATTCACCCAAACACACTCATACAAAATAGTTTCTTGTACACCATTTCTCAACGTGCAAAGCACGAGTTTGATTTCAGATGTGGCCCTCAGGACTACTGGATCCTCCCGTGTCCCCTCCCACTAGGGGAGAGGCTGAGTCAACTGAAACATTCATAAGCAACTGTTCTTCGCCAGCCTTGTCCTTGGGTGAAGGCTTCATTCCCATCGACTGGGCAAATTTCTGCTTCAACCTCTGCCTCTTCTCAGCAGCCGTACCATCCTTTTTAGTGCCCAGGTCATCATCCGAGTTTTCTTCGTCATCATCGTCGTTGTCTTTCTGCTCCTTGGCTCTTGCCCTTCGTTTACTACTCCTGGCTTCCGCTGCCTCCGGACTGGTCACAGTGAGTGTAGGGGTTCCTGGTTGCGAAGGCAGCAACTCTATATCGGTCGTGGCTACACTACTGTGAGCGGACAGTGGTGCTAACGGGCTCTCTGGAGTGAGTGGAGAATCTGGCATGGAGATGACAGTGGCATTTGTCTCAGAGCTTGAGCTAGTGGTCACCGGAGGGAGTTGAAACACCCCGATGATAGGTTTTCGTTTGTCATCAGGCCTCACAGAAGTGATGGTGGCTTGCTCGTCTCCCTCAGGGATAACTTGGTCCAAGATTCCTGGTCCTGAAGGGGTAGCGCCAAAATATTTGGAAATGCTGGTACTGCTGGTGCTGCCTGCCATTCCTTGCCTTGACCCTATTAAGGGGGAGAAGTTACTATTTTAGCATCAACATAAGAGACATCCAGGACCAATGTTTAGTCATTAACTTAAGTGGCTCCGATAGTCAAAACAAACTTTCTAACATCATCATTGGATTCTACAACTATCCTTAAATAGGTAAAAATGACTATTTTTTCGAATGGATAAAATTATCTTCATTAAATTGACCAAATCGTAAGAGAAATTGCTCCAAATAAATATTAAAATGTGCAGCCAAAATCACAACTTATTCCATGGTGCATAGTGTTCAAATAGCAAATAAATTGAAAAATGAGTGCCAAGGGGGGCAGCTAGGAATTAAGGCTAGGGGGATTTTACGAGCAACTAATACTGGGGGTATGGAGTACAGGAGGTGTGGGTGCCCTCCCCCAAAAATATTTTAGATAAATGGTTCAAAATGGCGAGTTTTACGACTTTCTGAAGGATATTTTATTAATCCTCACACTATTCTATAAGTAATATTTATCCAAATAAGTAAAATAGATTAAATTTGAAAATTTCTCTGAATTCTGGGGGGGGGGGTTTATCCCCCAAAACCTCCCCCTTGCTGCGCTTTATGTACCAATTACAAAGATATATCAGGAAAATCCTCTGTACTTGATTGCTTCAGTTATATTACACAAAATATATACTTCGTCCACAGCACATAATAATTTAGGTATCAATATGTACTTTGAAAGGTTGATTTCAATCCCAGAATTTCTTAAAACCATATCAACAAATGTGATCAATAAATCATAAATTTTGGCTGGCATTTTACATTTCTTTAGCTTTTACCAAAAGCAATAGATAATAATATTCTATTACCATCAGCACCAGGTATTGGTATGGCACTGCTTGCAGCGTGACTGTGGGAAGGATCTTTCGAGAACATCCTCCGCAGAACAGACGTGACAGATGCAACTCTGTGGAATGAGCCTGCCACACTATCAGTGCCACTTATGCTGGAGCTGGAACGAGCACTCAGTTGGCGCTCCCTTGTGCTAACCCGACTGACACTTCGTCGTGTTGGTGGACGGGAAATTTGAGCTGTGCTTCCTGTTCTTTTTGGGCCATCTTTTTTTTCTTCGCCGCCACCATCCATCTGCAAAGAGAAGAAAAATACAAATTAGGGTATTTTTCTGTATGTATGGGTGAAAACAATACCTATATATATATTTTATATATATATGACACGTTTGAAATAAACTCACACGAGCATCATAATGTATATATCAAACCGTAAGTTCCCTTCTTTTATTTTTTGTTTATTTTTCCTATGAAACTAACAATAAGTGTCTCTGTGTGCCCAGTGGCCTTAAGGACTCGCTAAGCTGGCTCTCAGACCGGGCCTGAATACATCAGACAATTGCTATCTCAGCGGTCACTTGTGGCATAATTGGGCACGTCCTCAATCCCTTCGGATCTTAATCTCTCCGAGACTCAATCCCTCCGAGACTTAATCCCTCCGAGACTTCATCACGAGGAGACAATTCGCGAGCGCTTGAGTACCAATCTCGCGAAGTGCTCGAGTATGTCGCACCAGTTTGATTCTCGTGTGCCGCTGATTCTCGCGTCAAGTGAAGTCCTCCGCAATTTATAGTGAATTTATCAACGGTGTCGGCCTCTTTATGCCATGTGTGAACTTCTGTTACTCTCTGCCACCACCCCTTGAATTGTAACTTGAAACGTCAGAGTGAAACCTGTTTCCCCTCTTCTGCCTTCACCTCCCCTCTCACGCCTGCTTCGAGCGCGGCGGCTCTGCTGTAAGCGGCTGGCTCGCCCTCTCTGCGCCAGACCTCGAACAAGGAAGGAACCCTTCGTTCCCGGCATTTTCCCAACTTCAAGACTACAATTAACCTCAGGCAACTTAGTATTATATGTATTGTGTATCTATAGCTTACTTTGCATATTAAATGTATTTATACTGTTGGAAATCAACCCTATTGTTTTGTTATTTTTTCACTCCTAACCGCCTATTTCTCGTCAATTCATTTCTCGTGACGTGTGTGCGTTGCACACTTCCCTTACCCTCTAGTCGGCCAGCGCCGACATACGGTCGTTTGTATCGAAAAATCTGCAACAGCTACACCCAACATAAGGTGTTCCGTGTATGAAAATACCCATCAGCTCCACCTGACATCCAGCGCGAAATGGTTAAGGAGTCTTTTGAAGCAAAAATATCTGTACCTCAATGAGACTTCCTTGGTGATTGTTCAAACCCTCTTCTGTAGCAAAACTATTGTAATACATAGTTTGTTACTATCATTAAATTGATTAGCTGGACTTTTGATAGCAATAATCTTCTTCAGAAAGCAATTAAACATCTATGAGCTGAATGTTAATGATTATAACGTAGCATTAGATATGAAGTATATTTTGTATCCTATCATTGTTACTTACCATGTGGATGCTAAATCCTGGATGAAATCATAAGATTATTATGAAAATTTATTACTTGGAAATTAAATGAAATACATACTAATAAACTTATTCCTATCTTTAATTTTTAAATTCTCACCATTCCAAAATAAAAATTATAGTGCATTATGACTTTCACTAAACTCCTTTTTCTTATCTACAATTAATCCTAATTTCACTCCTTTGCATGCAAAACTTCCATCATAGCTGCACCATTCCACATTCAAATGAAACACTTACATGCATATCTGGTCCATCATGAAGACGGAAAGAAGATCCATAGACAATTACGTCAGCATCATCCTTTCGTATTTCCACATTGGCTGTGGATGGTTCAGGATAATCTTCCCTGTACTTTTCCGATGCCACAGTGTGGGGCAGTTCCAGTGGGAAAACTTCATCCCAATACTGATCCTTGAGAAGTTCAGGATGGTCATGATGCATCTCATCAACAATGAGATATGACACCTACCAAATGACAAAGAAATTAAATATGTATTCCAATGGAGAAACTCCACAATTCACTCCCTCAAAATATAAGTAATATATATAATTTCAAAAATGAGCTTAAACATTTTTTGATAAAAAAAATTTTGTATTCTATTGATGAATTTTATGTTCTCTGAAAGGTAAAACTTAAAAGAGTAAGGGTTAATATATCATTTGCATGTAACATGCTTTGACCATTGATTTATATATTGTCCTGATATGTCTTTAAATGTCATTCATTTACATATTGTGTTCTATGTGCCATCATATGTATAAGTATTTTAATGCTTAATGAATTGTATTCATGACCACTAGACAAAACTATACAATAGTATTGCCTTCAGTGAATAAATGTTTATTATTATTATAATTATTATTGAGAAACAACTGTGGCCACATAATCAAAGGAGGTGATCAGATTGTGAAGTAGTTATAATGTTGCCTTCCTACACTGCAGGCCTGCTGTACAAAATCCTGGTGGTGACTGACAGTTTCAGAAGTGTCATAATCCCTGTTAGGATATTTTAAGGATGACACTTTGAGAAACCTTGGGAAATATCAAAAATTCAAGATCACATGATAATAAGTTTTTAATTTCGATAGTTGGCAACAATAACAATTAATATCAAGACAATAAAAAATGGGACGATAAATATTGGAGATTGATAAAAATATCACAGCAAATAAAAAAATTGGACCAAAATTTTTTTATCAGATTTACAACATGATATCTAATGATAAGGTGATTTTTTATCGAATCCAATATTTCACATTGGATGAAGTACATATTGTCATATTTTATCGAGAGTCAATGATTTGTATGGCTAAATGTTTTTATCACGCCTGAGCATTCAGGCAATCATTTACTGCCAATTTGCTCTAAAAACTCAATATTGGGCTCCCAATAAATTTAAACATAAAAGTATTTCACTATGTCCAATCATGATATGGTATGTTAAAGTCGTGGTCTCCTTATCATCATTCACTGACGGTAGATTAATTCTGATGCTAGGTTTCTCATGACACCCACCTCCCTTCTCCTCTCTTATGGAGCAAATAACCTAACCCTTTCAGTCATAATGTCCATTAAAACGGACATGACCATCAGGGGATTTTAGCCTCCAAATGTGTATACCCATCCATAATAGAGTATTTGCACGATTTTGGGAAGTGATCTCTAAAAAAAATTTAAACTTCAATTAGGCTAAATTTGAAGTCTGACAATAGCGAGGTACTTCTTAAGCAAGATATTAATTATTAAAATTTGCAAAATTAATGATGCGCTAAAACACCAGGCAGACATGTGCAGTCTGTCCTCTTAATTCCTTTTCCACTGTACAACTGCGCTATCACTACTGTAAAATTACAACGTTTCCTCGTTCCTTTCTCTTTTTCCCATCCGTATCTCATTAGTTTACACATGCACAGAAGTCATTTTTCTCTTCACTCATACCTAGTCATTTGTGAACTAACAGTCTAAAACCAGTGTCAGTGGTGCACATATTTGGTGGGATTTATCTTGTGCTCTACGATCTAAGTGAGTGCCGAGAGTTCAATGACACTCCCTTTCTTGAGTAATATGCTACATTAAGACCTTTTACTCGCTAAAAAATTGCTATACTTGACAAAAATAAAGATTATCCCCAATCCAGTCATTGCCGTTTGGCTGAGATTACCGGGGTGACGAAATTGACGATAGCTTGGTTATTGAAGTAACAGGATAAACTAAGAGAGGAATGGAGCCACAATAGAAAGCAAGCAACGTCTCTGAAATGCAAAGGTTAAGGCAAGGATCCAAATGTTGAGGACGCTTTAAATCAATGGTTTTCCATTATGAGCGATCGAGGGGTTTGCGTAAGCAACCAATGTTAAACAAGAAGTCGGAGGAACTAGCTTTGAAACTTGGTCACGACCAATTTAAGGCAACAGATGGTTGGCATGTCTTATCTCTCAGCACATTTTACCTTGCACCCAGTGAGAAATGGGTGGTGGAGTCCACGTGGAACCCACGTGGAATCCACGTTGAGTGGTGGATATTTGGTGGTGGTGGATATTGAGTGGTTGGACCCACGTGGAATCCACGTTGATTTCAAGTGGATTTGTGGTGATTAGCATAAAATGGTAAACAAAATTTCTAATTTGTGGAACTTAACTCTCTGGTGTGACATTGCGTCATTTATCATCCTGAAACCACGCTAGTTATGTGAAAATGTATCGCACATTCTATTTTTATATAATTCGTGGAAAGGCAGCCATGAGAGCACATGAAAAATCGTAGACACATATATAGAAGGTTTAGATGAAGAGTGGTTGAGGTTTTAATGGTTTTAGGACAGCACCTACTGCTGTTTTAATTTTTCCACCAAATTTCCACGTGGGTTCCACGTTGATTCCACGACCAAAAACACGTGGTATCCACGTTACATTTCCACGTGGATTCCACCACCCATTTCTCACTGGGCAATTTAAGGTAATTCAATTCTTAAAAGAGCCATAAATAGAAATAATATGTGGTATGAAAATTTTGTATTCGTTAGATTAGTGACTCACCTGAATGTTTCGGTCCACCATCCAGTTCACCTCAAAATCATCATCATCCTCTCCAAAAGGATTTATCAAACTTTCTGCCACTTTCAACCACCCCATGTAGAAGAAAAACTGATGGAAAAGAATTCAATTCATGGTTAACAAGAAATTCTATAGTTATCAAGACCTTCTATTGCTAAAACTCATTGCACATTTGTCTTGTTTTAAGAATAGTTATATTAACATTTCCAACCTACTTGCAGTGTGGTAAATATGGGAAAATAGAGATCCACTTCATTCCTATGACTACGTAGGGGGCTTGAATCATCGGTTATATCCAGCCATTGCCTCCCCATGACTGTCGACAGGAAGAAAGAGTACACAGCCAAAGTGACTACCTGTGCAAAACCAAATAAAAATGGGTTAAAAAACAAGTTAAAAACATCGATTTTGAAATGCAATAGACGCACATTTTCAGAATTCCCAAACAAGTAATAATAATAACATGTAAGAACAATACGAGAAAATGTGATGATGATGATCATTAATAAAGTACTTTCACTCCCAGCATTAATTACATTTGGAATCATTTCTTCAATGGTTCTAAGGAAAAAAAAACACCTAACAAACCTTATATACATGCACCTAAGTACAGAGCACCATATCAATCAAAAATATAAAACCACCTTTTAGTTAATGAATTTCAAATCCTTTAGTATAGTCTAAAGCCAAAAAATAAACTATTCCAAAATCAGAGAGAGCTCCTTGTAGCTAACCTGTGGTATTTACATGCCTGCATAGTTCTCACTCAGCTATCCATTGCCCTCATCATGATACATAATTTTGTAAAGTTGAAAAAAGAAGTGATCTCAGTCACATAATTTTTATCAAGTATACATGGAGACCTGAATGATTTAAATCAAGCTATATTTGCATGATGAGTAGCAACTATCTGTTCTTGTTTACACATACATACAGTAAAACTTGCTTGTAACGAATTTCAGGGGATCATCGTTCTATTTTGTTATGAGCAGGATTTGGTTATAGCCATATTAAAGGATTTTGCCCTTTGAAGCACATGATTGCAGACTAATATAGTGTAAATTGCCTTTATTTAAGCAACAGATTGGTAACAATTAACTATCATCCCACCCTTTCCATCTAACAGTTGTAAAGGGAACGATTTTAAGATCAACAGTAGAACCATGTGGTGATGGTCACACGTGAGAACAACCGATGATAAGGTAAGGAATGGTTAAGTAGCAAAGATGGCCATACATGATTTCTTCATAAAAGAGTAAATAATTACCCAAGGGAACAAAGAATAGTTTTTAACAGCAGGGATTTCGTATCATCCCTTCTAGCTACATGCGGGAAAATTGTCATTGGCAACCATAGGAAAGTCCAGGGGACCATGAATTCACCTCATTATATCACCTCGATAAAGGTGTGATCGTTACAAGTGAGTATCACTGTACCTATTTTTAAAAATTCTGTAACCTTAAGTTTTCCAAAGTGAAATCAATATCAAGAGAATTTATCATTATTTACGAGGGTTGTTCAATAGGTAATGCCTCATATTTTTTCTCAGAACATATTTATTGTTGAGAGTCAGAATATGGGACATTAAGCAACAACATGTCTTGTCCATGTTATATTTTTCTATTTAGTCCCCATCACATTCAATGGCCATGCTCCAACATTTTGGGAGGAGCATATTTTCTGTTGGTAAAAGCTCTTGTCTTGTAGGCGTAGCGATGCCAAGCGTGGCTGATCATGGAGCTCTGTTTCAGTATCTCCTGAGGCTGTAACTTTCTTTACCCATCACCCAACTGTACTGCTACCAACTGCAGCATCCTCATACACTGCACACAAATGTTTATGGATGTCCACCACAGTTTCTTTTTCTGCCCACAAGAATTCAATAACAGCCCTTTGCTTTTAACGTCAGTAGTATGTAGATGCCATTTTGACACTGTGCAGGAACATTGCCAAACTTCACCAGCACAGAGAAAAAACATCAAATGTGAAACACCGACAAGGAAATTGATCTATGTAAATCAATGGCTTTTTAAAGAAAATATGGGGCATTAGATATTGAACGACCCTTGTACATGAAAAAAAATTCATGGTCACGTAAATGGTTTCTTATTTACCCACCTGAGTATACACTAAAGGAATACTGATTGTATCATAACTGAGGAGAAGACCAGCCTTTCCTCGGAATTTGTTGAGCTCATCGATGATTGTCTTGACGGCAAAATCATCTCTGACTCTCCCTTCCTTTCTGGCTCTCGTCACAATACTTGCAGCCCAAACTATTGGAAGCCAATGCTTTGGGTGTCGAGGTGACTTCTCATTGAGATCCTTTATAATTACAAGTTCATTGTCAAGAAGAAGACCTGAAACATAATTATCAAATATAAATACAGATAACTTCCATAGGCTCTGAAAATATATCGACAAAAATCAATAACGGTGCAATTTCACATCTATGTCAGACTGTTAGCTCCTCCCTAAAATTACAAAAAATTCATGCTACATACTTCTTTTTCTTTGGTCAATGATTTTTTTCAAAGACACAGTAAATATTAATTTATATTTATGGATTTTAGACAAATTATCATTCGTACATCAACACTCATGAAATAATTCCTCTTGACTTTCCATTTGCCTCAGTCATTTCTCATTTGTTAAAAGAAAAATGGGTTATTAGGTAACAAAGTGTTGGGATTGGTTCTCAGGATTGCAACAGACATTTTGAGTTCCAGATCACATAAATAAATATATAATCCATGGACTGATTCCAAGTTGACCTAATATTAATAAATAACTTTTTTTAAATGATGATTCCAATGAATGCACAGAGCTATTGTACCAATATTTGCCGCTCAGGACAGTGCATGAGCCTGGATCTGCACAAACCATCTCACTTAAGAAGTGTGAAAGTGCACCACTATGTATTTACAACTAACAAATCTTTATCTTTAGATAATCCATCATGAAAAAATCCAGCTTTATAGAATATACAAAGAACAACTCTGATATTTGTAAAAATAGAATTTCCATAAATAGAATTAATCGACTTAAAAGAGAATAAAAAAAATTTAGTAACTTATAAAATTGACAATGAAAAATCACAGCAAAAGCTATTATCAGAATAGCTTTAAAAATAAGTCTACTGTAAATAAATGTACTGAAGCAAATATGTACTTGAATTTTAAAGTAAATATCGAGTCTAAACCCTATTGGAAATTTCTTATAAGTCTTACAGAATTCTTATAGGATTCTATAAGTCTTATAGAAATTCTTATAGGAACCCAGTGAGAAATGGGTGGTGGAATCCATGTGGAACCCACATGGAATCCACGTTGACTCGTGGATATATGGTGGTGGTGGATATTGAGTGGTTGGATCCACGTGGAATCCACGTTGATTTCAAGTGGATTTGTGGTGATTAGCATAAAATGTTAAACAGAATTTTTAATTTGTGGAACTTAACTCTCTGGTGACATTGCGTCATTTATCATCCTGAAACCACGCTAGTTATGTGAAAATGTATCGTACATTCTATTTTTATATAATTCGTGGAAAGGCAGCCATGAGAGCACATGAAAAATCGTAGACACATACATAGAAGGTTTAGATATAGAGTGGTTGAGGTTTTAATGGTTTTAGGACAGCACCTACTGCTGTTTTAATTTTTCCACCAAATTTCCACATGGGTTCCACGTTGATTCCACGACCAAAAACACGTGATATCCACGTTACATTTCCACCTAATCTCCATGTGGGTTCCACGTGGATTCCATCACCCATTTCTCACTGGGAAGTCTTACAAAAATTCTTATAAGAACTCTACATTTCTTATAGAATTCTACAAGAATGTTGTGCGGGTCGCATACCTTTCAGGTTTTTATCCAGCCGGCGTGTCACCATAACTTATGTTGGCAATTGATAATTATTTAAGGAATTCTACATAAGATAATTTTTGGAAATTATGTATAACTCTTTTTCAAGTAATATTCTTCTAAATTTCTGGTGTTTTCAGCATGGTATTTGACATAAATGGTTCCAAGAAGTGGAGGCTTCTTTATGTACACTAATGATAGACATCTACATTTGGTTCATGGGAAATCATTAGGTTTGCTGTATACCAGATATAGGCGTCTACATTTGGATTAAATTTGGTATAATGCTAACTTTGTACTCTCAGTAGGGATGTAAATCTTATGTAGCTTTTTATATAAGTTTGCACAAGTGTTTTAAGCATGATGATATGGTGTTTATAATAAATATTTCCATCAGAAAATTTCTTATAAATAACATTTTTTGATTGATATTTATAAGAAGAATTCTTATAAGAAAAACACCCAATTTCTGATAAGAAATTTTCTAATAGAAAAATCCTTTTAGAAATTTTCTTATAAGAATTTTCCAATAGGGAAGCTTCAAAGCTTCAGATTTGAGGGTGAGCTTTTGGACCTTGCGTCTTAAATGAGTTGAATGCCATAAAAGAAGGATCAAGACTGATTTAACCACTCAATGACTAAACAAACCTGCTTCAACAAAATGCTCCAATGTGGGAAATCTCTTCTTAACCCGTGGGCTTATCATTGTAAATACCATAGTCAGGCACAGGCAGACGTAACGCATTATGGTTCTTCTGATTAGCCTGCCTCGTTCATCCTATAAAAAAGAGCAAGGAGTACAGATATAAGAAAGTAAAATGGACACATGATTTCTCAAGGATAAAGGCAGGTATCAACATACATGTTTTACTCAAGCAAATGGAACTGAATTCCATAGAGATAGTGGAAAATGTGCTATTATCATTTTAGATGTTGAGAAAAATTATCAACATCAGCATTATCATATAATTCACACAGAATTTGAATTCTTACCTGCCCATGAACATTGGAACTAACAAAAACAGCAATTGGATCAGGAAAAGGAATTGTTGTGTACTGATTCCACCATCGCTGCATGACAATGGAGACGTAGAACCCAAGCACGAAGGACAGGGGGATCAGGTTGCTGTATGTATCACAGTAGTGAGAAATATTCTCAAATACTCTAGAAAAGAATGTGTGTCAATGAGAAAATATTAACAATGATTCATTTTGAGGTAGTTTTCCATAAAGCATAAAAATCAATCGATATCAGAAGAACACTTTTTTATAATGTCAGTTTCTCTGCTAAACACCAAGCTCCCATGAGCTTCTTTTTTAGTATATTACTTTGTGCATGAAAACTCTTGGATTACTCCAAAAGTTTTACTGCTGGATGGTCTGAATTTATTTCCTAACAAATGTTTCCTACATATTTGAATCACTGATGCAATTATTTTTACAATTGATGTACATATTAAATTCATCATATCCAAGACAATTTAGAATATACATTTTGGCCAAGGGGAAGGGTGGGGGTGGGAGGTAAGGGGGGAAAGGCCATGATCAACATAAGCCTAAGCTAAGAAATTTAACAGCACTCCAAGACATTTTACATTTAAAGTATTGTAAAATTTAAAAAATTAGGGAAGTATGATAATACTAGTCAATGGATGAGAAGTACAGCAACATCTCAAGGCATCAGGCAGGAAAAAGCTTAAAATTTTCCACATTTTTGGAGGGGCCTGCACCCCCAGAGCCACCCCCCTATCCAATGTATGCCCTGAATGATTTTTAAAGAGATCCATTGATTATGCACTGTTTCATTGATTCCCAATAAATTGATAAATGGATCTATTAATTCAAACATTCTTATCATTAGTTGATGATTTTTATCAGTTATCACACAAGTCTACCCCTAATAATTAGTGCACTCAAAGGGTGGATATTCCTCAATAAAGAAATCATTAGCCCTGACTAGGAATCAAACCTGGATCTCCCAATCTCATGCTGATTGCTCAAAGCGGTTAAGATTCCCTGATGCATCTAAATAACCTGCAGATTATAGGAATTTTTATAGGATGGGGTAGTTGATTCCACTAGACATACAATTCCATAATGCCACAGACAAAAAAAGTCTGTAAGAAAACACTAAAGAGTTTAAAAAGTGTGCCTTTAGCATGTCCATCTGCATATATTTCCTTCTCCTCTATTGCAAAATAAATCCATAAGGGCAAAAATAGCCACACATTTCTCATAATATTGTGCTCTAGTTGAGCCAAGACTACAATATGGCAATTCTTGCTGGGGAGGAGACTACATTTCTAATTTTAAGCCACTAAAGATTGCCCAAAAAATTCATAAGGGTGATATATAGTCGGCGGAGAACTGAGCACTTGTTACCCCTTTTCCAAAAAATTAATATTCTACCAATAAGGTATTTATTTTTATTAAGGTACTAAGATGTTTTACATTTGTGGGAGAAATAGATCGAAACAGATTGAATTTACTCAAAAAACTCAGGTCAAAAAAGGCATGCATCTGTTAGGCTTAGTAACTGCTATATCTCCACCCAAGTATTAAGCCTCCAAACATACATACACTTTTCTTGCACTGAAATTCTTCCTTTCCCTGCCAATTGAGATATTGAGTCAAAACTCTGTCTTTATTTCCGACTAAATTAAAACAATGGCTCCGATTCCAAGAGAGTTAAAATGTTGATAATTGTTAAAAGTTGTAGTATAATCTTGATAGCATAAATTTGTTATTTCTTTTGTATTTTTATCATTAAAAGTTATTAATCTTACAAGTTTTTCTAATTTATTTCTTTAAATTCATGATTTATTTAGTGCTTGCATTGTTGTAATTCTTGATTCGTTCATTTTCTTCCCTTTATTCCACTATTGCACAGCACACATTTTGTATTTGAATATCCATATTGTTTTTGTGCCATTAAATTGTTAAAAAATGTTCATAAATCTGCAACAGCCGCTGACTTAACAAAATATATGGTAATCCCAATTCAGGTTAATATACGGGGTATGTTCCACTTTAATGTTTCATTTATTGGCTGTATGCACTTTGCAATCTTTGAAAAAGTGGAATACATATGATTATTTGCCTTACAAAAATTTGATAATTCCAAATTCCTTTGTATGCCGAACATAATTTATGCATATCCATCATGAAAAGAATGGGTATGCAAGCCTTCAGATTTCTTAGAACGAAGAATAGACATAACAGCAATTTTTCTTATTTAGTCAACATGAGATATAGAATAAACATACATTTCGATATTGCTTGACGTAACTAAGGAATTCACTTCCTCTTATTATAGTTCTGCTAAATTTTTTTAATGAATTAGAAGTCATATTTTTCCATTTCTAAACTCAAATTCAAAGAACAAGACAAAGAAGTGACTTTGTAAACAGCAAATCGTCCTGGTGCAAAGATTTAGACACCAAAGTAAGAAATTCACTCTTCGTAAGATAGTAGCTCAAAAAAATTAGCTCCAAAGAATAATGGCTAGGGCTGTGTAACAGGTAGCATGCCTGTCCACCAGTCGGAATATCCCAGTTCATATTCTGGTAAAATCAATTTAATTTTTCTCAGAATGTTCCTTCCTTGGATGTTCAAATGATTAATTTAAACAATTTGCAACATTTTAGCTGACCCTCATGATGGCAATAAATTTAAATCTAAACATTCACTTCCTTACTTTTTCTGTGCAGGGTCTAATCCAAAGCGGTAGATGAAATTCAATAGGAAGTAAACACCGAGGAAAACCAGCAAATCGAGCCAGACCAGCTTGTAAATGCCACCCCTCCATCTGCAAGAAAGAAAAAAAACTAGTCAATCATCTGCTATAGAGTATTATCACTTTAATTCCCTGCGGATAAAGTGATAACGCACTATTTTCAATGACATTCAAAACATCCCATTAATAATTCTTAACATTATGAAAAAAACTGTTCTCCATTAGTTACAAATCATTCATTCAATTGTATTTCCACATACTATTCCTGAAAAGAGAAGATTCATGCATGGACGCAGTTCCACAGTGATGTTCTTACAAGGTAATTTGAGAAGATGATACATGAATGATAATTTGACTACTTGTGGTCAGGGGCGATATAGGGTGATTGGGGGCCCTCGGCTGGTGCTCCGTGCAAGGAGATTCGGGGATCCTTCCCTGGAAAATTTCAGGAAATTGCAGGCCAAAAAATGGATTTTGACACTATTCTGGCTCTAAAGAACTAGATAACATTAATAAAAAAATAGCAATTTTTACGTAAAAAATGAGAATTTCACAGCTAATAAAATTTCATAATGTATTACGGTTCTATTACCTATTAACTGAATTTGTTCCTTGAAATTTCACTGAAATCTAAAAAGCCTATAAAATAACCTTATCGAATTTTAATCAACCTTATCGAACCTTTAATGAAATCATCAGGTTTTATTTATTCTTCCGACACCTTTATTTTATTTTTTACGCGATATTTTTACACTGACTATGTTGTAAACAAAGAAAATTTAATGAAAACGTAAGCTTTTTAAATTGCGAAAAAATTGGCACGTAATCAGTCTTTATTATTACACCTCTCATACACGCATCATGATAGACGCGAACGTTGTGGGGGGCCCACTAGGCTCGAAAGATCAGCCGACCTATAACCAGACCTCCCCTGCTTGGGGCAAGAATTACATAGACATTAAAAAATATTAGAAAAAAAATCAGGCTAAATAACGTTATTCATAAGACAAAGGCATATTTATATGCTATGATGACGCCATACCCTGATCAAAAAACCCTTTCCCTAATTGATTCATGCCATCAGCTATTTTCTGGTGTTTCTTCCGAGAGGCCTCATCATCATCATCACTGGTCAACAATCCTAGGATTGGTTTGACGCAGCTCTCCACTCAATTCTCCTATCAGCTAATCTTTTCACACCTACGTATTTCTTCTCTTTCACATCTCTCTTTACTTGTTCCATATATTTTGTTCGAGGTCTTCCTTTTCCATTCTTGCCTTCCACTTGTCCTTCGACGATTGTCTTCATCAGGCCATCATGTCTCAAGATGTGGCCTATAAGGTTGTTCCGTCTTCTTATTAAGGTTTTCATGAGGCTTCTCTTTTCTCCTACCCTTCTTAGGACTTCCTCGTTACTAACTCGGTCGATCCATTTGATTTTCACCATTCTTCTGTAGCACCACATTTCGAAGGCCTCTATCCTTGCTTTCTCCGCTGCGGTCATTGTCCATGCCTCACTTCCGTATAGGAGCATACTCCAAATGTAGGTTCTTATAAATTGTTTCTTTACTTCCATATTTAAGTTTCCCGCTGTAAGCAGGTCTCTCTTTTGGTGGAATGCTCTCTTCGCCTGGGCTATTCTGCTGATAATTTCTTTCTTGCTTCTCCCGTCACTAGTTATCTTGCTTCCCAAATAACAGAATTCATCCACCTCTATCAGTTTTTGCCTCCCTATTTGAATGTTAGTCTTGACTTCTTCTCTTCTGCTGCATACTAAGATATTGGTTTTCTTCGTGCTTATTTTCAGTTGATATCTACCCGAGAGGCCTACCAAGAGAAAAAAACGAAAAGGATTTTATTGCAAATATGATTGGCACTCAGATTACGATGAAAGATAATCGCTTCAAAGAGCGCCGTCAACGAGCGCCGTCAACGAGCTTCTTTGTATGCACATAACACGTGGAACGAAATCCAATGGACTGTTTTTCTCTTTCCCTTCAGCTTCAAAACTTCGTAAACCGTACGCTTCTGCATGTTTACGAGCAAATCGCGGGCAAAGGATTTTCAGACTTTGCAAAGTCTGTTCAAGAAGAGACAAAGAGAGTGCTTGACAGAAATGTCTTCCTTTATTCTAGATGAATGGCCATATTACATCTCCCAACAGACTGCCTAGTTGTTCGGGGATTTAACTTAAAATATTTTTTTTGCAATATTATAAATAAACTACGCTAAACTTCAACCCTACAAATGTGAGACAATAAGATTTTACAGTAAATAAATAATACGGTATCCGAAATTTTGATTGATCGAAGTTCCCGCATTAATGCTGCAGTTGGTGTTGAGCTTTTAGAATGATTATCCATAGAAAAAATTCTTGGGGTTTTAAAGCCATTCCTCGGTTTCCTAACGATTTTTTATGCCTCAGAGAGCTATTACATTCACTCCGTTCATCGATTTGAGTAGAAATCGTTTCACGCAGCGTCGCCGCATCGCAAGATGACAAAATCAAAATTTACGCGAAGCTCAACTTTTGATCGCTTATCTTGACAATTATCGGAAAAAAACTGAATTGAAAAGGGCGAATATCCAACAGCTGAGATACACTTGATGACCAACAATTTTTACAATCTTTTCATCTTTAATTTTGACATGAAGTCGCCATACACGGTTATATGTGGCACAGTAAGCAGTGGTAAGATTGTTTCCTCTATCAAGGTATAACGTAAAAAACAAACTCTAATCTGAAATAAATTAAATAAAATATAAATAGAACCTTGAAAATGAGGAACTGCGTATAAATATTGTAGTAGATGGAAGTGAGTAAAAGTTTTTAGGGAAAAATACAGAGAAAACAAGTTCCACTTTAGAGGTCAAGGCTGAAGCAGTACGAAGCCAAAAAATTCAATTTCTTCAACAATAAGGAAATATTCGAATTCATCCCGTACAAGCTAAACAAACCTGTCACTTGTTTTCCAACGTAATGTCCGTTGGATTAAAGACTACTCAATGAGTCCTCAATTAGGATATAAATACACATTACTCGCATTCAGCACTATAGCTAATTGTGTGGCCAGGTGATGAATCATAGAGAACCCTTGCCAAGTTTTTTTCGGCGTTGGATGCCGCACACGAAGATAAAGGATTCGCCCGATTGCAAAAGCAAACAACACAGTATCATCACTGCCTTCCTCAAGGTGTCTCTTCACGCTTCAACACTCTCCGCTGAGCAGCAGATATTTCGACAGACATAACCATAAAATTTATCCGTGGCATTCTCACGCCGAAATGTGATGCAATCATTTATAAGGTTGCGGAAAATTCATTCGATCCACTCGCTCTGCCGGAATGCTCCCAAGCTGAATCCTTCGGCCAAGATTGACGTATCAACATTCGACTTCAAACGAATTCCTTAGTGTTTGCCGGATTGGCGAGAAGACGAGATTCCTTGAAGCGTCTCTGAGGGTATAGCTGGTATAGCATTGAACCTCTACCGAGAGACCCACTATCATTGTATTTAGGAAAATAGGTAATCTGCTGAGTCCGATTACGCTATATGCTTAGGCCGATTTATAGAAATAACAGCGAAAAATTAAGCAGTGAAGAAAAAAATAAGCTTATTGCTCCAGGAGGCTTGCGTAAAAAAAACGCCCGCTGGAAGAAATTTGTAATTTTTTAAGGAACTAACCGCAGACAGCCACAACAGCTACGTTGAAATTGAGTTAAGTTATTTCTTAGCTGCCTCGATGTCTTTTCCTGAGTAAAATTCTCCATTCCGTATTACAACCATAATGAGTTTTATGCTTGGGGGCCAGCAATCTTGCCTATATAAAAATATGATAATGTATACTTTCGGAGGAAAACTTTGGAATATTCAGCGATATACCCACAAAGACCTGTGGATTGAAAATTCAAAGCCATTACGGGAAGAATCTTCCAAAGAAAATGAACAATTTTTTAAATCTAGATAAATAATTAGATTAGTAAATGTAGTAATTCAAAACTGGTCTGCGAAAATATTTATTCTGCAAATACCAAGATAAAGTCCTCCATCATTTGGTACTAAACCGATCTTCAAAACGCGGAGCAATTGGGATACGTACGACATGTGTATAATATGACATATCCACTGCTTCATAATTCAACATGTAGTTTAAAAAATGATTAAAAAAATATCAAATAATTAAAAGACTCGATTTTTTCCCAGCAAAAATATGCAAGAATACTTCACGTAAGATCCCGAAATATCGAGCGTGTTAGTATTGATTTTCAGGTCGCTCAAAAATTTAATTGATTGGGTCAATAAGTATGCAGCACAGCAATTCACAAATGTCATACGGGTTGCCATTACAAACAAGAACGGGGCGTTAGAAAAACTGATATATCCTCAAACGAGATACAAATAAAATCTTTGAAATTCGTTTTCACAATTACTTCATTCATCAAGTACTGATGCACGAGGATGAACTTAAGGTAGATTGGAAATCTGGTAGGTAAAAAAAAAACTGAAAGCGGACAGCAGTATTAGATTTTTGCGGCTATAAAACATTTCGTGGCTTAACATTGAAAAATATACTCGTACCTGGAGACGAATTACGGACCTTTGGAGGTGCCAACCTGTGTGTAAAAACTTTCTCCCAAATTCCTAAGTTGATTGGCAACATTTTTGAATTACATATTTCGTAATAGACTGCGCATCGACAATAAAATCCCATGCTTCACGCCCGTATCCCACAATCAGTGTTTTTTTTCTTTCTCATAATGAAATGTTAAAAAACTTAGTAACTCCACATAAATTGAATACTGCGGCACATTACCATATATTAATTCACCTAATGATGACGTGTCACGTCGAAACCTAGTTCATACAGCATTAAATTTACACGGAATTGCGGTTTTCTTTTACATTTAATTATACAAATCGACTACATGAAGACAAAAAAATTTTTCCGAGACAAAAAAATTTTCATTTCAATTTAATTTCTAAAAAATTCTCGTAAATTTGAAGAGAAGATATGAACTGAAGCTGTCTTTATCTTCGATAAAAAGATAGCGGAGTCGTTGTCTAAAACACTAAGGAATCAGAAAGAATCCAAGAAGGCGGCGAACAAAATTATCTTTGGGATATTCATTAAAGCAAGTGGGGAAAATAGTTCATAACATGACGACTTAGCTAAAGATTAAATGCCTGACTGATTCTACAGCTCATTTACATTTTTTTACACATCATTTTATTAAATCGACTCCGTGAAGTCACGACCGAGACAGAGAATTTTTCTTTTAAATTTAATTTTTAACCAATTATCGTATAATTGAAACGACGCGAAGAACTAGAAGAAGCGAAGAAAAAGAAAGCGGAGTCGTTTGAAAAATTAAAGAATCAGAAAGAATCCAAGAAGTTGGCGAACAAAATAATCTTTGGCCTATGTTTTAAAGCAATTGGGGAAAATAGTACATAACATGACGCTTTAGCTAAAGGTTGAGTGCCTCATTGATTCTATAGCTAAGGAGATCGAAGTAAAATATATAAAAATAGATGTCAAGGACTATCATCTTTCCGCAAACGACGGCCAAAAATTTCCATTCCGCAGCTTTTGAAGGCACTCCAAATTATTCGCCGCTCCGCTTCAAGGTCACATTTCATGCATGAATTATTTGATCGGTTGGGGTTAGTCACTTTTGGCGGTGGGGAATAAAACGCCAGAGCATATCACTCCCAGACGGAAGGCATGACTTGCGACATTTCCTGTCCGCTCAAAAAAAAGGAGTTTGAATAGAATGCTAATCACCCACGATTACCAAAATAAAAAATAAGAAGAAGCTAGAAGGTTTTGAGCTTAATTAAACGTGAGATTTGCACGAACATCAACGATTCGCTAGCGCAATCACACCCATATTGAGATTTATCGTTTCGGAAAATTATAATCGCATATTTTCGTCAAACCTTACTCATTTAATGTCCTTAAGAATCCAGAGTATTAAATTAAATGTCGAAAAGGCCGAATATCTAAGAAAAATAGTTTTCGTGGTAACTGCAAAGCGCATCCGAATATGTTTGCGTTTCCATAGCTTAGTAACTAAGGAGTTGCGACCCCATGTTTATGAACAAAAAATGCTTAAAATTGGCTCACCTACCACCACGTGAAACATTGCATATTCCTCCTGAAACACCCTGTATACATCAATACGGAAAGTTTGAGCTCTACTCGAAGATGCAATAAGAAAATAAAAAACTCAAATGACCGCATGATACGATCGTATCTCCCAGCGCTCGTCCTCCTTGCAAAACTGAATCACTGAGTTGCTCCCAACGGTGAAACTTTCCCCGTCTTGCACACCAACACAGTGATCCAGTTTTGCAAGGAGGAAGAGCTTTGGGATATATTATACGGTCATTTAAGTTTTTCTTTTCTTAGAGCGAAAGTAAATTAGAAGAATTTGAAAGGCCAAGAAAGCTAGTTTCTGCTTGATAAATTCGCAAATACAACATCTCACATACATATAAATTATACCAGCTGCCATTAGCAGAGCAAGGTGTCCAATTCTGAAACATATGCACACCAATTCGATTTTTAAACAACTTCGTCACTGCGTTTCTTGTTATTACGTTTCCTCTCAAACGTATCAGTCAGTTTCACAACTAATCGGTTGAAGCTTTCGAGAACCATTCATTATTATAAATGAACTTCGTTTTCTGGTGTTTTCTGCGTATTTTTCGAAAATGCGCTATGAAAGGGAATCTATGTTGATTAAAGCATTAATTTACAATAAACTAAGATATATTCAAATAATCGGCAGAATACTTATTAAAATTTTCAAGCAGTAATGGAAGATAAAATTTTTGCGTGCCCTATACGTTAGGTATAATAAGTATATTTTTATGCATCCATGCAATAAAAAGGAATCTATTTCGATTGAAGTATTGACTTAAAATAAACTAAGATATATTTAAGTATTTGGCTGACTTATTTGATACTTCCATGTAAATACACAATAAATGAGAGCACGATTAGTGGCCCACTGGAGAATACTCTACCGTAATGTTCGTGGTCATTTGAATGAGAAATTTAATGATCTAAAACGGACCTGGATGGAGCCTCCAATATCAATATGTACTGGTAACACCATGGCCAAGGTGAGAACGGGAACGACCTATCTTCGTTCCCTCCTCTAAGAATATTCGCCAACTCTAAACTCAGCATTCTACTTCGTACAGGAGGGGTCGCAGTCAAAAGGCCTGCTCCTAAAATCCCCGGAGACAAAAGGCCCGAGACAAAACGCCCGGGAAAAAATCTCCGTGGCGACAAAACGCCTGAGACAAAATCTCCGCGGTGAAAAAACGCCTGAGACAAAATCACCGCGGCGACAAAACGTCTGAGACAAAATCCCCGCGGCGATAAAACGCCTGAGACAAAATCACCGCGGCGACAAAACGCCAGAGACAAAATCCCCGCGGCGACAAAACGCCCGAGACAAAATCCCCGCGGCGATTTTGTCGAGGGGATTACGTCGCCGGGCCTTATGTCCTCAGGGGTTTTGTCGCCGGGCCTTACGTCCTCAGGGGTTTTGTCGTCGTCCTTATGTCGGCGAAGGTTTTGTCGCCGCGGATTCTGCGCCGGGCCTTATGTCGGTAACCCCTACAGGAGATGGCGCGGACAACACCATCGCGAGACGAGACCGTTTTCTTTGAAGCGGCCGGGAGGACGACGAAATCGGCGTCCTTCCAACCAAGCTCCGAGAAGAGAAAGATGAAAGGGAAAGTAGAAAGGGAGGACGACGAAAATAATGGAGGGGGAGAGGTAGACGGATGAGGCTCTCGGTGGCCAATCTAATTTGTGAAGACGCACCTCATTCTTTCAGCTCCTCTGTTGTCGGTCACGGTCCGTGAATCGAGGACAGATGATGATTGTCCAAAAACGCAAAATCGGGCCCAAGACCAGGGGCTGACTCTATTGCAAGCCCAGAGCTACTTGTACAAAAAATTGCTTCGCGCTCGCGAAGTAATTTTAGCCTCGACCTTGGAATTGAGGAGAACCAAAGAGAGAGGGCATTGACTTTTCGCTACAGACATTTATTCTGCAGTAAATTCTATCGAAGCTGATGCAAAATAAGCTAAAGGGACATAAAGAAAAATTAAGAGAAAATAACGGATAGTGGAAATTCAACAAATTGCATAGTTAAACTATAAGCGGACCTTAAGCACTGCTCCAAAAGAAGCTTACAGAATGCTGATGTTCCCGATCATAATAAGCTGATTAAAAGGGAAATCAAGAGGAAAAACATAAGAAAAGATGAAAAAAAGATAACAAAACTTTAACACTCAGGTATTTAAAGGTAAACACTTGAGTAATAAACATTTAGTAATGCTACCTAAGAGAGAATATATATTTTCTTTACAATGTCCATCATAACTTTACGGTCGAAAATGCAAGAACAACACGAATAACAAAGCAAAATTAAGATATCGCGGAATCCGTCTTAAACTTGTCAGGAAATATTTGGTTTGTGATCTTAACATAAATTTGTTTTGTTCAATAACATCAGAATAGTTGAAAATTATTGGCACACCTAATACTATAAAATTTAACTTGGGCCACAATTACGGAGACACGATATTAGCATGTAAATAGATATATAAATAAATAACCCAAGCAGCAATCGATATCCCAACAACATCCAGACAACATTGCCGGCGTTACCACATGACATTCGTGCAATATCCATGTTAATCCAATAAACGTTGCATGGATATCTGTCAAATATCCAAAGGACCCTCCGAACAATGTTGCAGCGACGACCAAAAGTGGATATGGAGGTCCATATTACAACATCTCTTAAATTTCTTCAGAACTTCTAATGAGTCGATAACGTGTGTGCAATAAGGTTTTTGATTATCCATATATTTAAAAACAAAACATTTGCGCTCTTCAAATCTATATAAATGATATGCTACCTATGGATAATGTTTGGAACAACATTTTTTGACATCACGGATATTACAACGTGGATGTCTATATAACGTCATTTTACAACTTGCCGTGGATGTTACAAACAGAATATCTATGTAACATTGTCAAAATATCCATCGTGTACCAACAAGGTGTTTTGGATATATCAACCTTATGTAGATATCCAATAGATATCGTCTTCTGCTTGGGGAAACAAAAACGAAATAAATAAAACGGAAAACATCGATCCAAAAATTGCAAGTTAACAGTAAGGATGTAGCAGTAAAAGTGCGCCGAATTTTACGGCAAAAATACAAATATAAATTCAAATGGCCTTATAAACAAATTAAAATGACCTTTCTCTTGAAGGTATACAACTTTTACAGATTCTAAGACGCGAAAGCCGTTGAATGCGGACAGTTTTTGGGAGAATTAAATCAAATTAAAGGCATTTTTTTCGAGTAAAACACGTTAAATGGAGAAATGGAAAATTGGAAGTGAGGCAGAGCCCAATAATTCAATGCTGGAAGTTATGGGATACAGCTTTACAATGAATGAAGAATTTCAGTACATGGGAGTTACCGTAAACAACGTAAACACAATAGACGAAGATATACAAATGAGGTTAAATGTATCAAATAGATGAAAACTGGAGCCTATCAAAATTATCGACTAGTAAACTACTGTCAATAGATACAAAAATTAGATTATACGCAGTCATTATGCAGCTAGTTCTCTTCTACGGGGCGGAGGCATAGACCCTAACAAAATAGATTCAGAAGAAGTTAATAATATTCGGAAAAAAATATTGAGAAGAATATAAGGGCCAACAATTGAGGAAGGGGTACGGAAAATACTGAAAAACAGCGAGCTTACGAACCTATACAGAAGACCAGATATTGTGGCTGTGATAAGAAAAACGAGAATTTGGTGTCTTGGTAATGTATTAAGAAGGGAGATGAATCAAACGATAAGAAGAGTGTGGAGAGGTCAACCAGAAGGAAGTTGCCCAGGGGGAAGACCAAGACTAAGATGGAATGACCAAGTGTGAGAAGAGGGGTGACAACTTTTTGGTCAGGCCAAAAATCGACCTGGATTTGAGTGGCCACAGGAGTAAGTAAGTAAAAGAGATTAAAAACTTTATGACTGGTGTGAAGTCACCCTCTGTTGCCCTGGAGGAAAGTCCGGCTCAACCGTTCACATTTTGCCTCGATTTCCTGACATATATCGAGTTTAAACCTACCTTATCACATTAAAAATGTCAACGATTACACAGCACATCCCTGTTAATAATTACATATCTCCAAAATGACAATTTACTATTCTCTTTTTATTCTCTATCCTCTGTAATTGGCCTCGTGCTGTTTTTGGACCGAATTAAATAAAATCAATAAAAATAAAATAATTTTCTTTGACGATTTTTTAAATATTTGAGACATAGGTAAATTTTCATGAATGTATACAAAGTATTAATATTATTCTATGTTATGAGAGGCAATAAGTTACATTTATCTAGTAATTCTTTAGGTTCAATCTAACAAAGGACAAAGTTAGCTTAATCACACGTAATCTTAATATCTTAAAATGATACTTTTTGTACATGGAACCAAAAATGTACTAGATGCTACTTAATTGTATAAAGAATAAGAAAGGCAGTAAAGTATTCTTGCATCTATCGAAAAATCGGATAGGTAATGGATACTGAAAATACTGCTAATTTTTCAAAATCTACCTAGTATTAGTCATTGGATATTCTGCCGGGTAGGCACAGGCACACCTCTTGCAACGCTCAAAGAGAAAACATGAAAATCCAGCTATGTGACCACGAATTTTAAGTTTGCCAGTCCAATTTGGCATCACCTGTACTGTATTTATTAATCCTACGTATAATTTGTATAATAATTTTCTTTGCTAACAATGTATTAAAATGCATATTATTATGTACTTGACATCGATGTCAGCAAATTATTTATCATATAAATGTTGCCTCAACATAGATACCCTTTCGAGGGAACCTAACTTGCAATCATGACATGTATATCTTGTTTCGATTCGTTATAGTTGTAAGCAATAAATCTATCTTCAATGTCTGTTTACTTTATGCATCCAAAAAATACAAATTTTATCCTGAGTTGTAAACAACTAATAACGACGGGGAAAGAAAAAGTTCGAGCGTAAGAGATGTGTCCTTCGAAAAGAGAGCTGAATAACATGACGGGAATTAGCGATGCTAGACTAACGGTCGCGAACGAATAGCGAACACAAGCCGCCACGCGCGAGGTTGCGAAGGATGGGGTATTTTTCCGGTCGACGTCTCCTGCTGCTGGCGCTCCAAGCGGGGATTCCCCATAACTAATCGCCCGTCATCCCTCCACCAAGTCGACAACAGCAGATCGGAAGTACAAATATGCATAAATATCTCAGCGGACGTCATCATTGGAACATCTAGGCCCAGTGACAGACTTCCAGTGATAGTGAGGTGGCTCTCTAAAAAAAACATTCTAAACTAGCAGAATACCCGGCGTTGCTCGGGAGGGATAGTAAACAAGAGAATTGGGAAATTTAAAACTCATGGTCACTTACCATAATTTTTAATGTTTTCTATTTTTGAGCGTTGCAAGAGGTGTGCATACCCGACAGGATGTCCGACCGCAGAAGTTCTACGATGTGACGGCACAACAACAAATGGTAATGATAAAATGACGCAAAGGATTTGTGGGACGCAACCGAAACTTGTAGCACTACGGGGTTCGGGAGCATGACATTCACTTATTTACCAACTTTGGTCGCAATCCGTGAAGCCGTATGGAAACACATGGCGGACAGACAAACAGACATCCTCTTTTACAATATTTATAAATACATAATCAAGTGGAGCAATAAAATTAATGATTTAAGGCTATACTTTGCGGAGGGTATGCATGATTTTAAATATAAGCATATAAGTACGTTGTATTTTCACAAGATTTTGTAATTCGAGCCTACGACAGGTTTTACCGTTACTCCATCATCAGGTACACATTACATAAAACATTCACACGTCAACAGGCTTCTACCTTAATATGTGTCAAGTATGAGGGTGGATAGAAGTGGATAGTAAGGATAATTAGGTGGATCAGCCAAGGTACTGGGCGGGTTTAATATGAAAGAAAATCCTGATTCACGGGACACACTGCGTGGGGAGTGAGATAGGAAAAGGTTCTCATTTGAAAATTTACTGTGCTGCTTGTGTACCATAATTTCAAGCTATTTCAAAGCATCTGGTCTCCTTCCAAGTGCAGCAACTTCGGTTGATATTACCGTGGTAATGGCACTAGGCATCAAAACTTTAGTCGATTGAAGCATTAAATTGTTTCGCCCGGGTAAGTATGTATTTTGCCTTGAGCCGGCCCTAAGTATTCGTAATACTATCCCTGAGCCTCCCTCGCTTTAAGGCCTCTAAACAGCTACCGCAAGCCTCTCCTTGAACCCAAAAGTTCGACGGCTTGGCCGGAGATGGTATTGGCACCTCCACATGTCGTATCTCTCACCAGCAAAGGGGCGCGAAAAAAAAAAAACTCTGGCGAGGTGTGCGAAGTGGGGTGAGTCACATGGGCAGCTCTATTTTCTTCCCTCATCGTCGACCCTACCTCGTGAGTCTGGGCTGTATAACACCCTCACCTCTTCCGATTGCCCACTTCCGGTGTCCAATCGGCACATCAAATAAAAAGGCTAGGGGAATCCATAAAACGAGGCCCAAGAACATGGTGGTTAAGCGTAATATCCGTTACCGTTTCGCGCGCATTTGCTTCGGTGGCGCCACTAGGCACCTGTATCCCGTTCAGCGTGAATTTCAAAAATAACCGTAGAGGAAGTGGTCTTTTTTTAGTCGACAATCATCTCGCTTGCGTTTAATGAGTGGCTTATATGATTTATTGGCTCCGTTACATATTACTGATGTGTACTTCCTCGTGTGGAAACAGATGACTGGCAGCGCCACGAGTGGCGATTGTGATATCTGATTTTAATGCGCGTGAAGCGACAACAATTCTAACGGTGGACTTGAGGATCCTCTATTGGAAAAATGACACCTGTTTCCCGGAAATAAAAGGACTCGATTACCAATTTTCTTTTACTGCCGACTGCCTAACAAATTAATACTCCCAGCGTCTCGTCAGGTTTAAGATTTATAAGTACGTACGTATGTTACTTTTACAAGTAGTCGTTGATGGTCACCAGCTATAACTCAGAGTGATTACACCATGATATTTACCGTTACGTTCCTACGTTTTAGTAGTGAATTGTGTAATCGATTAAACCAGAGATGCTGAAGAAGTTTCTGCCAAAAAATGTATTACTAACGCATTTAACCATTAACAATTATGGCAAAATATCGATTAATACAGTACAAATAAATATATCTAACCCGGGACCAAGATAAAACACGTACTTCAACTGACACAGGAAATGTGACTCTGTATGAACAGACAACTTAATCAGGATTTATATCAGCTCATGTCATGATCAATTTCATCAGATCAGATCTAAAATTTCCAATTGGGAATAAATGTATCACGCACGACAAATATTTCCTTCCTTTCCAAAGAAACTTCATAAAATCATGTCAAGCTTACAGTATCACCATGGCCCACGGCCTTGACAATTTGGTGTCAAAAATATGGTCTGTTTTTGTTGAAGGCTTAAAAAATGAATAACGTTTATAAATAAAAATTACGTAAATATGACGAAGAGCGATGTTAACCAACGTTTACCTACGGTGTCTAGGGTAAACGCCAGGCTTACACTTACCGGAGTAGCGGAAATATTCAAGCATTTAGAACTAAGGGAAGTGTACGGTTATCTTCACCGACGCTGGCATTGATCTTTTCTTAGCTTGGTCTCATCATCATCAACAGTCATTAATCCTAGGATTGGTTTGACTTAGCTCTCCACTCAATTCTACCTTATATTTTAAAACCCATACAATTCATCGGCTTTATATCATTCATCAGTAGCTATTTATGTATATCTAATCTGAGGCCACCTCTGCCGTTCTTCTCTTCCGCGAATATTACAAAAGAGGATGATCAAGACGGCCTCTAAAATGTGTTGTCAAATACCGCGCATTTAAATGGGTTTACAAGTCAACACTCGCGTTGCTGACGAACAAATTGATCCGAGTTTCACGCGGAAACAAGGTATGATTACGGGTGTTGACCGAGATGTACATTCATGATGATGTGATTCATCAATTTTAAAACTCTTCAATGTCCTTCCTCGCTTTTGTAAACACCATTCTTCAAAATATTGGAAAAAAAGTGGATCGCATTGCCCTCATCACCGGGCCGCGGATATTTTCAAAAGCCGATTAAAATGCGACCGTGGTGGTAACATATATCAGCTTCCTAAGGGATGGAATTGGGCTCTATGCAGTCCCCTTTTTTATCATACATCAGTCAATTTTTCGTAGATCTACATAAACAAAAGAAGTTTTTAAAATCATCTTCGCCAAGGTTTCCGAAGAAATTCCGCATCTGATATCCATTCTCATGACTGCACTTTAAAATTAACTTTCCCTTTCTCTTTGACTCAAGAACATGGGCGAGTCATTTCCTGTCGAAGACTCCTCCATTGTTATTTTTGACCACATTTAAGAAGGAGATAATACTTATTTATTCCTTCACTCGGCGGTCTTTTTGGGGCGAGAAAACAAGCCTTTCCCTAAATGGAATTTTCAACAAGTCCTTATCTCGAGTCTCTTGAGTCTAAGGATAAGCACCCATAAATCTCAGACGAATGAATTTCCTTGTCGCATCAACCGGAACAAGGACTTCATTGACTGAGCGCGCTGACGAATAAAACTAAAGGAAAGAGACCGACGCGACGAAAACATCATTTCCACGTATCCCATCACTTTTCACACGATTTTTCTTAACTTGCTTCGTGTGTCTGTTTCAATGATGGAATATTTTAATCGATTTTTAAACAACCTCCCGTAATCGGATCGGCTTCGAATTATGCGCACTTGTTTGATTATCATGACGATAAAATATTCAATAGTCAGACATTTGAAATTTTGTTCCATTAAGAAAATAAATTTCCATACGGAAAAATAATTTAATAATTTCTCAAAAGAAGAAGTTAGTCATATTTTTAGCGGAAATTTCTGTAACAGCTTTGGTTTAATGGATAGCATGATACACAACTAAAAAGTAGGAAAGAAAAATAAAATAATAAAAGATAAAAAACACGCTTATCATCACTCGGAGAATAAAGATTGGGGGGATATAATAATCAGACAATTGAAATTTTGTTCCAGGTTGCTCTAATTTGTTAACTAATTTTCCGGGAGGAAAAAGTCTTTTAATTTTTCTCATTTCTTGCATTAGTTACTATTTTTTTTGGCAGAAAATTTTCATGCGAGAAATAGAGAAACAATCATTTGCCTTGACCGGGATTCGAGCCAGGATCAAATTTCCACAGGGGGAGAGTGACGCTTCGGTAGCTCCGATCACAAAGAGCAAATGCAAAGCAGTTATCCCTCTTGAATAGGACCATAAGGGACTGGAACGACCTACCAGCAAAACTTTTGAGCCCTTCCCGAAAAAATTTGCATATTTTTAAAAAGCTGTTGAAGAAGTAGGACCAATGGTTTCTTATGGTGTTTCCCATTGTTTTGCATCGTATGTTCATGCTACCACCAGGCCAATCACCTACTTGTAACAGTTTAATGATAATAATAATAATAGCATTTTTTAATGATAATAATTTATTCATACATGCAATTTCACCAAAAATTCAATTACAGAACTGACTGTAAATATATTGTAATCGAACTCATAGAATTTGATTAAAAAAATAAAAAAAATATGAACATAATATTGTATCATAGCAAATGCAAAATAACTGAATAATTACATAAAACGTAAGTCAATCAATTTTCTTACATTCCGGCGATTCTTTTCCAGGGAATAACTGAACATAGCATAGGTGAGCTTTATCTGGTGTGTTCATTGTGAAGAAACCATTTCATCTTTTTTTCCATATAACCACTTTTTTAAATCAGTCTTTAGCGCAGAAAGTTTTTCTGCTGATAAGATGGATGGGGGAAGGCTATTTAACAATTTTAGAACCGTATATTCCAGAGTTCTCTTCCCATGAACATTGTAGTACTTGGGTACAATGTATGTCTCATTATTTCTGAGTCTAATTTCATGTGGAACATTCCTTGCAATCTTATACCTATTGCTAAAGATTTAGAAATTAAGAATTAAGAAAGAAAATAATAGTAGTAAAAATAATAATAATACTAACTGGTTAAAGCGCTCGGCCGGGAATTGAGGAATCCGGGTTGAATCCCGGTCAAGGCGAATAATTGTTTCTTTGTGGATTTTTCTATTTTTCGCATAATTTGTGCATTGCGGGTGACTCCGTAAAGTTGTCACCGTGGATAGTCCCGATAATCTTAAATTAGTAATTATTTAACAGCTCAGGATTGATCGAATAGTCTATTCAGCTCTAAATAATAGAAAATTTAAAAAAATAAAAAAAACAACAGGATTTTTTTAAGAACAGTATAAAATTCACCAAAAAGTAAAAAAATAAACTTTTCATCAATCGGTGAATAAAGATTGCCCAATGCTGATTAGGTTTAGCTATTGATTTAGCGTGCAAATCCTTACTCACCATTCAGGCTCTTCTAAACTCATTTCTAAACAATGTAATCAAAACCCACGCTTTATTATATTGATGAAAAGTTACTAAAAGCGTGTTTATTATGTCTTTCATTTGAACTTTACATTTGATATGTGAATAACAATCCAGGGACAACCTGGATTATTGTTAATATATTTCATTATCCTTCCTTATCATCCATCCCATGTAGATCATATATCGACTAAGAACATACGATTTCACATAATTTATATTGTGAAGCCATTAATCCCATCAATCGTACTATTTATTTCCACATTTACTCGTGAAAATCTTCCCACTAACGAGATGGCCTTCCTCAACGTCGCATACACTACCCACCGCGAAAAGTACCACATCCGTTTCCCTCACGGGGATTCCACCTTGAATCCACATTTCCAAGGTCTTTGCATTAGCCTTGCGCCAAACTAAGTTAGACCTAACCGAGATTATTTCTCAAAGGTTGTCACTACCTAGAGTAATTTTATATACAATTATCCCTTACCTATTCGAATAAATAAATATACTAAATTCAAATAAATACAACCGAAAGTCAGTCTATAAAATATGAAATCAAGTTCACACACACTTAACACACTTACTTAATACACTTAACTATTAATCCACTTGGTACAGACGCACGAATGTGTAAATGATGAAGAATTGCGAGTATTATCGCAGCTATGATGTAGCTATTTACTCCTACTCTTTTGCTTCATGAAGACTCGGGTTCCAAATTCGATTGATTATGTAGCATGCATTCTAAATTACTTAAAACTCTTCATAATTCACGCATTCGCGCTTTTTCCCCTGTTTTTTTTCGTTCTGCATTCCTTAGGACTTCTATCTTTTAGACAACTGCCTTTATGGTGACCTTTTGAAATAGGAACCCACTTTCTTCCAAATGATTGTGGCTCCTTCATTCTGAGGCTAGCCATGAATTTCTTTGCGCACATACTACTATTCGAACATAATATCCCGCGAGCCTCCTCTAGGTTGTTTTGCCGGGGGTGATCAATCACCAGCATACAGCACGAAAAAGGATTCCAACATGTACACCACACACATCGTACATATGACAAATGCACACTATATTATACCCTGCTTATGAAAGCAATCTATTTATGAAGCTATAATATGCGAAACATGCTATTATAAATACAAGGAAAATTCAGAAGATGCATTAAGAAATACAAAAGTTAGTAATATACACTCAGTGGCGTAGCGAGGGGGGGGGGTCCGGATCCCCCCACCCACCGAAATATAAAAGCACACTAACTTTGCATCACAAAACAAAATCAAATATTGAAAAATCATAAATTTACAGAAGAATCCTCTGAAAAAGGAAGTTTTTTCGATTATGAAAAGTGCTAAAATTGGTTTAAAATCCTCTACTTATGTTAGAACCCAGTTTTTCAAAAATTTCCATCCTGGTTATGGACCCACCCTCGAACGAAATTCCTGGCTACGCCACCGGACTGGATACATTACCAGTCAAATAACTTATTTGTAAGCGTTAACATTGCCTATAAGTCTCTTATCGATCGCGAAAAAAAACAGCATCAGCTTACTGATGACGAAAGGCGCCAAGAGGACCACGGCAAACGTCCCATTTGACGGACGATATATTTACGAAATATTGAAGTGCCTGACAAACAACACTCGAGCCTAGATTGGGTGACCTCTGAAAATTTTCTTCTACCGCAGGAAAATGAACACAGGTCCACGAGTGTGAATACACTTAACTATTAATCAAATTGGTACAAACGCGCGAATGTGTAAATGATTAAGAGTTGTAAGTATTATGGCAGCTCTGATGTAGCTACTCCTATTCTTTTGCTTCATGAAGACTCGGGTACTAAACTCGATTGATTATGTAGCATACAATCTAAATTACTTAAATCTCTTCATGATTCACAAATTCGCGCTTTTTTCCATGTTTTTTTTTCGTTATGAATTCCTTAGGACCTCTATCTTTTAGACAACTGCCTTTATGGTGACCTTTTGAAATAGGAACCCACTTTGTTCCAAATGATTGTGGCTCCTTCGCTCTAGGGCTAGCCATGAAATTCTTTGCGCACATACTGCTATTCGAATCAAAATTAAAAATGAACGCGAGAAAAAAAAAACAAGAAAAGTAATGCTACCAAAATCATATGAAAATATTAAAGGGTATGGTTTTTATAAGCGATCAAACTGAAGTCTCTATACTTTTGGTACGGAGAGAAAGAAGTTCGCCCCAGCATTATTTCCATTGTTTCATAACCGCTAACATCTCCCACCATATGAAAGTATTTTCGCTCTCATTCATCAAGACCCTTTTAAAAGAATCACGGGGCTTTTGAACCAAAAGGGTAATGGCTTCTGAAGCACTGTGTGACACAGTTCGAGAAAAGAATATTTCATAAATTGACAGTTGAGAAATACCAAAGAAGAAAACAATATCATTTCAGTGAAGCATTTCCCACTAAATCTGACATGAATATATTTGAATAAATGGAATCAGTGGCGTAGCCAGGAATTTTGTTTGGGGGGGGGGTGGGATTTGTCAAAGAAATATTTTGTAAATTCATGATTTTTCAATATTATATCCTTTATTATTTAATTTTTCTAGTTTTAATGATTAAACAAAAGGGCAATCTTTGTTTATAACGGTGTAATAATTTATCACTTGCGACTTTCCCCTGCTCCATGGTACACTTATTTTTTTATGTCTCAATATTTCGGGGGAGGTGGATCCGGCCCACCTGAATCCACCTTTCTACGCCACTGACTGCAATAGTTACTAACCAATCTTCCGGCAAGAAGTGGAATTTAATATATAATTCTTTAAGCGCCGTTACTGCATCTATTTCCGCCATAAACTAAACGACTGGTCAGAAGATTTTTGCGGGATTTTCGAAGACACCGTCGTCATCAGACATTAAACAACGCGGTGGTATCCCAGAAAACATGATTGTATCAACTATTCATCGTGGGATCACCGCGGAAGCCTACGGCCTAGATGAAGATGTCATTTACTGGATAAGAGAACTTTTGAGCGACCGCGTGCAAAGAGTTGTATTAGATGATGCAGTCTCAAACGAAGTTAGAATCACTTCTGGCGTCCCTAAGGGTAGTGTCATAGGCCCACTCCTATTCCTTCTTTATGTAAACGACATTGGTGAAATAGTACACAGTAAGCTACGATTATTTGCAGACGACGCTGTCATTTACAGGGGAATCCGTTCCAGGAAATATAGGTATAAACTAACGAGCGGCCTTGCTGCAATCCAAGCGTGGTGCGATGCATGGAAGTCAGAATTAAATTTGAAAAAAAAACGCGTAGTAATGAATTTCCGGAAAAAGAATAAGTCCCCACAACATAGCTATATCATTCAGGGTACTCAATTAGAGACCGTTGAATCCGTGAAATATCTAGGAGTTAGAATCAACAATGATCTATCGTGGAATGATCATATTCGGGAAATAACAGGTCGAGCCAATCGTAAATTGGGTCGTGTTAAAAGAATATTAGGAAAGTGCGACGACTAAGTGAGAGAAATTAGCTACTTCTCCCTCGCTAGATCCCATGTAGAGTACGCTGCCAGTGTTTGGGACCCTCATGAAATAGGCTTAAAAACAGAGTTAGACCTCGTGCAAGGAGAGCTGCCAGGTACGTAAAAAATCGTTACGATAGCCTTGTTAGTGTAAGTGACCTCTTGGATAAACTCGGATAGGAATCTCTATCAGACCGTTGAATGAAAAATAGACTAAACCTTTTACACAAATTCAAGAACAGTGTCTTCTCTGACAAAGTTAACGATATCTTAAGAACGCCAACGTACTACGGTAGATCAGATCATGTAAATAAAATGAGAGAGATAGACTGTAGAACAGACAGATTGAGAATGCCTTTTTTTCCACGATCAATAAGAGATTATAACGTCAGCGTTAGATCTCACAAATAGAATAGATGACTTTGTAGTGCAGCCTACTGACTTATGTACACTTTAAAGCATGTTTCAGCATTTTATTATTATTTCTAACAGCATGTGGTAGTATAATTTTTAAGTATGCGTAACGTTTTTTGGACCGTGTGGTGAGCATGTGGGAATCCAATTGCATGCTGCATGCTGGTGATTGATCACCCCCTCCAAAACACCCTAGAGTTGGCTCGCAGGGTATTATGTAGGTGATTGTTTTGTGTATTATTGAGTCATAACAGTCTCGTCTGTTGCAACGATGTGAATTTTATTATTGGTGATGGAATTAAGGACTTGGAACATAAGATCGAGCTCAAGAACTTAGGCCCCCTTAGGCCTATATTAAATATAAATCAACAACTAAAAGCCTCAAGAGCACGAAACAGTTTCGTTCGGAAATTTTTCAATAATTTGTACAACTATGCTGATAGGTTGTGTGAGTGCAAAGTTAAACATTCTTTTATTCTATCCTAGTTTGGTAATGGGAGTTGCAGACCGAGCATGGACGATGGATGGTGTCTCGGATTTAAAACATTTAAAATATAACGTCAAAAACATAAATTGAGTGAAAAACATATTAATGCTAGCATTGAGTTAGGCAAAGTTGACATAAGAGTTCAATTAGATAGTGCGTGGTGATTAAGAATTCAAAAACTTAATGAATAAGTGTCAAAAAACCTTTACGCATTAAGTAAATTAATAGATGCCAATAGTATATTTAAGCTTTAGTATATATAATAGTATTTTTTAATCCAGCATTATTAGGAAAACTAGGTATTTAAAAAAAACCGGAACATGTGGTATCACAAATTTAATACCTACATTGCCTTAAAAACACACTAAAATACACAAAATATTAAAAAATTTCGTCCCTCCGGTGGAGTGACCACCCCAAAATTTTACTCGCGAGCCGCCCGGGGAATTCGGAGGTCCTCCCCCGGAAGATTTTGGGAAATCGCTACCCCATAATGGATTTTGACGTTTTTCTGGCTCTTAAAATCTAGATAAAAGACAGCAATGTTGTAAATAAAACTACTAAGAAAAATGAGGATTTACAGCTTATAAAATTTAATAATGAATGATGGTTCCTATAATATTACTACTATGGCTATCTATTTAGTGAAATTTTTCCTAAAAACCGCACTGAAATCTAAGAAACTTCTAAATCAACTTTTTCGATTTAGCCTTTCAAAAAGCAAGAGGTTCTCTTTTATTTTCTAACACCTCATATAATTTATATTTTTACAACCTTTGTATGCTGATTATGCTGTAAATAAAGCAAATAATCAAAGCTTAGAATTTTCGAATTGTTAAAAAAAAACTTTGGTTCAAGTAATCTGAGTCTCTTTCTACTACTCCTTTCATATAGCACACTACGCGAAAGACGCGAGAGTTGTGGGGGCCCTCGGAGATTGCCGACCAACCAGCCTGACCAGATCGATTGGACAGCAATAAATAATTATAAATTTAAGACATTATGGATATCATCCATTTCTTCAACGGAGATTAGACAGTGGCAAGGATAAAATACAACCTCTGCCACTTCCCCAACTTATTTCCACTCATTGAATAAATCTGCTTAGAAATAAATTTGTCAACGCATAGTTAGTCATTAATTAAAAAATAATTGTCGCTAAAAATTCGGTGTTAATTATTTGAGTCAACAGTTTCTATTATGTTGAGGTTATCAATTAATCTAATCAAAAACAAAGTGGACAAAAATTACAATTTGATAAGATTCGAATCTCCCCCATAGCTTCAACGCAACAAATAGGCGTGAAGTAATCCTACTCAGATACGGAGTCACATATACAATCCGTGTTCACGGTGAGTCCAAATATGAACCTTAAGAGAAGAAATCCTCGCCACGGAGCCCGCAAAAAACACTCTGACGGCCCAACCTGTGCGTGAACGTGAGTATCCTCAGTGCATTCTATCCGCTAGGGCATTTGAGCCTGTAGTTTGACTCCTGTCTCGCTATCCCGATCGCCTCCGCGTCCGTCCTCGTCGGCTCTTGTTGGCGTACTGGTGAGAGATGCAGGCTACCTCATTTGCCAACCTTACAAGTTTTTACCGACCCGACCACATCAGTTAAGTGGGGCTCGTGGGTGTCGACATACTTTTGGAAACATTAGTACATTGTACAGGTGTGTATTAACGAAGTTCTACGTCGGACCTATGATCGTATCAATACGCTAAGAGAAATTACCAAGTCCGCTTTTCAATCACTAAGTTAGAATTTACTCTTATACCTGATGAAATCATCTAATCGTCAATGTCATCAGGATACATACCATTTGTTGATCATCCGATGAAACCTTGTCGTAAAATGAAGTCCATCCGTCGAGTACAGAGTTTTTTTCTATGAAATATTGAGATATAAATTAAAAATGCGGCTTGACACTGTTTCCTCCATCAAATTTTTGACCGTGGGAGATTTCATTGATTCCTAACATTCGTCGACCTTGACCTTTGGTTACTTCTCCTCCCAATCGAATAAACACTATGGAAATTTCTTCTATTTCTATAACGCAAATTGCGTCACCCACCGCATCGCATAAAAATATCGCCGCCCACTCACCACCGGCTTCGATTCGTAAAACCCTACCCCGCGCCGGCAATCACATCGACCTAGTCCAGTCCCAACGTTCACGGCCGTGCGAAAGGCCCAAGGCCACGCGACCCAGTTCAAGGTTTCCCCGCAATCCGCAGTTGGGAGGGGGAGGAGGGCCGTCTGGGGGTGAGAAAGCACGGTTCTATTTTTCAAGGTTTTCTATGAGGGGGGAATGTGGAAGTGGAAAGGTGGTAATAACTGTAACAGTGGCTCGGCTGAAAATACATATGAAGGCAATGGGAAATAAGGAAGGAAAAATTTTTATCTGGTAATCCCAACACAGAATATTGAACAAAAATTTTTTACATACTCGGAGGCCACTTAGCTTCAAATAAGCATCCTATATATTACAACTGAATAATCATCTTTATCGTGAAAATAAACCAGTATTTATCGGAACATTTTTTAATTAATACAATAATAACAAGATAAGGTAATGTGATACAAGAAAATAAACGATTGAATTTATAAACTATTACAGAATAAAATTTGTAACAATATGCCATTCGATTAGTGCATTAAATTACATTATTACATGCAAAAATATATACTAATACACAGCGGCGTAACTACGGGGGGATTAGGGGGTGGTTCCCCCCCCCCCAAAATCCTCAGAAATAAAGAAAATATTTAAAACCATTGTCTATTTTTGACATATAATGACTGCATCTGCTTAAAGTTAAATTTTTATTGCCAAAATAATGTAAAATGTATTTCCGGGAATGTTATTTTTCAAAAAATTTCCCGGAATTTGCCTGCGGGGAGTCACTCCAGGCCATCCCATCCCCCCAAAGCATATTAATAGTTACGCCACTGCTAATACAGATACAGGGTTTTGTTCTTATAAACCGAACATTGCATTACATTACTTACAATGAAATACAGATTTATCATAAAAGAGTGGTGCAGATTTGAACATGGTTTTAATGAAAACAGAATTATTTATATAGTAGGTATGTTTTTTATATTTCAAATTTATCGTCTCAAACAGTTTTTTTAATAATTAACAAATTTAAACATGTGCGCCTTTAGTCGATCGACTAAAGTGCAAACGATAATCAACCTCTGTCCAAACATTGGTTAACATATTCGTTTATGGTTGTCATTGCTTCATTATTCCTGTTCGTTAAATGGTTTTGGTCGCAATTTTTCCTATTACCTTCACATTATTATTACTTTACAACAATTTTTCCCGACTATCTTCCTATGAATGATTAAAACCGCACCATTCTTTAATGATAACCCTGTATACAATTTGAATTTACTAGACAATTTTCAGATGACGACGACCACTATATTTTACTGAACCCATCGTCCTATACGCATAACATTACGAGGACAAGAAAAAATAAATAAAGTAAGAGAAATGTACGTTTAAACATTAACACTTCCTTCGGACTATAAGCGCATTATCAGTTGCAATGTATTTTAGCGATTTACTTTTATCCCTTTGTCAAATCAATATAGCATACCCACCCAAGGTGCGTGCCTATTATACGCACCTTGATACCCACCAACCATTTTCTGCAATTTCTTCCAAAATTATACAAAAAATTCACTTGGCTTCAAGGGCCCTCAATTCAGATATAACAATAAAATGTACCTAGAGTACCTGAAAATGGTGTAAAAAAGGCATCATAAAAGCCCATGAAACGTCTCGCTAGGATTTATCCATTAGATGTACAGCTATGATGCACCAGACGGGCAACGATCCCGAAGCCTCGGCGTGGTACCCTTATCACGTATCTCGCCCAACCCCCACCAGTATTCCCCGCTTCTGTAGAATCCTAGGGATCAATACGCTATTTGGGAGCACGATACCCGTCTAAGGCAGAAGATAAGAGAAAATGGGGTATAAAATAACATGTATTTCCACGCCTGGCGCTAGCACGAAATTATTTCACGGCTTTTGAACTATTCAGCAAATCAGTTATATTTATAATTAATTATTTAATGCAGTCCAAACACAGAAAAGGGACAGTTAAATTGAGCTCATAATAACAAAGAAAACAATAGGGGGGTTTCCTATTATTTTTTTATTGCCTAAATCGAAAGATTATTACTCCTGGAGTACGCATTTCATACTTTTAGATTTTTAAATGACGATATCTACTTTTCGCGATTAAATGAAAAGTGAAAAATTTCAAGCGCGCGAAAACGCGACGGGTAAGTATGAATGCCGGGAAAACTCCGTGTGACGTCGTTCTGGTTCCCGCTGCCGCAAGTAAGGTGACCTTGGGGCGACGCTACGAGCGCTGATACGACGCAGGATGCTAGCAGGTAGCAGAGTACCATGCTAGCTGGTAGCACTTCGCTTAAATAAGGATTATCAATACCCTATCAAACGAGGAAAACTTTCCGACCTTAGCAAGTTTCAATAGGTGATTATTAAGACATGTTTCCCTGAGCTCTGTGCCTCATGCATGCATTGGTAATCTCAGACGATGTAAAACTCCTATCTACTCGTATAGAAACTAGGTCCGTGTGACGTCACGTGGAGTGGCATCGCATGGGCGCCAATCTGGCCTTTTTCAAATGAGGATAAAATTGACCATTGCCATTCGTCTAAACCGGTATTTCTAAAACCAAATAATCTGTATATTATGAATACACTAATGGTGGGTAACGAATCGCAATCAATGCCTTTCTTTTTCTTTGATGAAGGAAACTACCCTATTATCACAGCCGGATTCCCCTCTTATCTTGGACTCCCTTTCCGATTCACAGTAAGGTCTTCTCCATTTAATTCCAGGTGTTAATCACTGCCTCATCCTCCTTCTCCCTCGCTTTCTTAACCGTTTCCAAGTGCAATGTTCCATTTGGGAACAAATTTATAAAAGTTCGTGAAAATTATATTTCGTATCTGTGATTACTTTTATATATTTTGTTATGTAAATAAAGTATTGAAGTATTTTAAAAAGTGAATCTCATGACTTGTGTACACATTGATTGTGGTAATAATAGATACCTTTTCAAAATCGGCTATTTTCATTACCTCTGTACTGAGTGTGCGGTTTATTCGATATTTTCCCCTTAACTCGCTCTCCGGTAATAAATGCTCATTTATTCAAAATATCAATATATATATATATGACGTTGCTAAAGTTATTTTTTGGTCAAGTTTATATTTATTTTTCAGCGTGATTTTGTGGCGTGTTCCCGTTTGGGAAAATGCTTGAAAACGCATTTAAAAATTTTTGTTCGCGTTTTCTTTCATAATTTCCCTTAATTATTTGTAAAATAAATAGGATATGAGTGGGTGAGAAGCCAAGGGATACAAGTGATTTCTTTTTTTCATACAGAGTTAGATACAGAAGTTAGTTATAGAAAACAAACGAGATCAATTAGATACTCAGTAGTGCACTTGATTTTCCACTCTATGTCAGCACAGAACAGAGACCCACTCGTATCCCTTGGCAACCAAGTTTTTGTGTATTTCTTCTAACAATTAACGTTACCTAACTCTGTTGAAAAAAAAATCACTTATACCCCTTGGCTTCTCACCCCCTCATATGCAAAAAAATAATAATAAAAATCAGTTGGTAAGTTAGTTCGACCTTTAAAGTGTTAACATCTCCAGAGCGACAGCTCCAGCGATCCCTCCATTGATAGCGGAAAAGATGACCGTTTCACGATATCTTTTCCGCGAAAGCTCAAGATGGAATAGGGATGGATAAAAAAAGGATAGGAGCAAGAACTTTAGGTGGTAAAAAGCTGAATTTTTCGTGAGTCTGAAGCCATAATGCAGGCGAATACCATCAATTCTAATTGTCATTATTTGACAATTTCGACGTCACGACTTACACAAAATTCACTCAATTTCAGCGCCTCAATTATGGCGTAATAGTTTATTCGTACCTCAGATATTTTTTGGGTGGGATTTTCACAACTCCAGGTACGACCGCTGTGGTCTATGATCGTCTATTTATTATTATTTGTACCTGGCATACTCATTAAATAATAAAAAATCGTTATTTTAAAATGTTATCCCCCTAACTTTGCGCATACAATTTCAATCTCTTCATTGGGCTTGGAAATTCAAGTTTTAAAGCCCTTTTTTATTTTCAAGTTGTTTTTTCGTCTGAAACCCAAATACGTTTAATAATTCTAAACCCAAATTTACCTCAAATTTAAATTATACATTTCCTTTGCACCGCAGATTTATATTTCGCCTATCTTTTTTCTCTATTCCCTTTATCTTATCTAACAGAAATTCACCAAACAATGAATCTGATCAGAATACCCCGATCACGGACATAAAAACGATTGAAGAGATATATCGCATCAGTCCAAAAATACAATTTGCAAACTAAGCATGTAAAGAATGAAAATGTTTGCAAATATACGGAAATAATCATCGTGCTTAAAATGTCGAGCACTTAACACGCCACTTGTCCTCTCCATTTCGTCTTATCAATCTCCCCCATAGCCAATGCTCGAAGCCTTACAGCCTATTCCCTTTGTTTGATCCTGTGAGCTACCTTTTGGCTACTCGCAGGATATTGTGAGGATGCAGATTTCCATAGGGTCTTCTTTAGGATCTACGTTTCCATACCAAGTTTAAAATAATCATAATTATTTCGATGGAAAAACGAATATACTAAAGCACTAAAAAAATATGTGGGCTAGATTTCCTCAGAATGAGCTCCAAATTCCTGTTTCTTATACTAAGTTTTCGATTAATCGTTTCCAAATATCCATAAGAAAATAAATGAGCTGTATTTCGATAAAACCGTGATGTCAATCACCTTGGGGGAAAAATGGAGGTCCGAAGTATACTTATCTTAGGATTTTTGTACTATGAATGAATAAGAGCTTCCCTATTTATGTGTTGTTCTAATAATTGTAAATGTTTGGGAACATTAAAATTATCATTATTATTATTATTTTATTATTAATTTGCAGCTTCGAAGATATAGCTAGTAAATTACCAGTCCCCTTCCTTTTTGACTACAATCTTCGACCTGAAGCCCTTAGATTACCGTCACATCACGTCAAAAAACCCCTCCCCAAGGATTCCAAGATGCAGGAAAAAGAAGTGACGACCTGCGCCAACCCGAAATCCAGCGCCGAGGGCGAAATCTTTACGATGCTATCCGGAACGGGGGGAGGAGAGGAAGTCATTCCCCAGAGTACTTCCATTATGGCGCATAGCGAAGCTTGGAATGGGTTCGTTTACCCAACCCGTCGCGACGTCACGTGGATACAGCGGAGAAAGATGAAGAACACCGGATGCAGAGCGAAAGGCAGCATTGACCAAGTCACCAGTGACGTCGTGGCAAAACTAGCAGTGCCGGAACCCACTTTCCTCAACTTTCTTTAGGAGTGAAATATTACTCTGTGTGTTTCTTTATTACAAGTCATTATTTACATTTCATAACTAACTTTTTTGTTTTGCTCACGAATGTATAAATTAGAAATTTTAAGGCAACAAAATTGATAAAAGTGTTATTTGACTATTTCGTATTTCGTTGACCAGTGCCGGAAGGGTGTTCCGGCACCATGACACCACTGCAAGTCACGAATATTACAAAAGAGGATCCCCAAGTCGCCCTCCAAATGAGTCGTCACCCACCGCGCATTCAAATTGGTTTGCAGAAGTCGCCACTCGCGTCGCTGACGGACAAATTGATCCAAATTTCACGGGGAAATATTGTGTAAATTGGGGTGTTAATCGAAATTTATATGCATGATGATGAGATCTATCAAAATATATAATGCAAAATATTGAAAAAAGTGTATCGCATATCACTCATCATCGTGCCGCGGACAATTTTGAAAACCGATCAAATACGACCCCAATCGCAACAGAAATCAACCTTCTGTGGGATGGAATTGGGCCTCTTCTATGCAGTCTCCATGGACAAAGTCATTGTGAAGGCCTATAAGTCTCATTATTACGTAAGAGTGAATTGCCATATTAGAACTGTGTCAGGCGAGATATGATGAACAGTATGCTAACTATAAAACGCCACTAAAAGAGTAGTTTTAGGCTTAATCTCGTGGAATTCTCACATGTTATTAAAATGAGAGTCACCGCCAATTTTCCACCGATGCTTTAGCTAATAGTACGACCGGTTTCAATGCATTTTTTAGATCCTTACTTTATCTTATAAAAGGTGGAATTTATTTCGCAAATTAAAAGTAAGTGACAATTTTTTAAGCTTTACGACCGTTTACGATGCATTTTATATTGCCTTCGGGTCTAAAGATTTGAAGATATTATAAAATTTTTTGAAACTAGTCGGCCTATTTAAGTTTAGGAGGAAAGTTGCCACTTAATTTTAATTTACGAAGTATATTCCACTTTTTATGAGAAAAAGTGAATCCACTACTTTACTCACTCGAGATTTATTTAGAGACAAATTGTTGCAGCTATAACGGTAAACAAACATAGTCGCCATAACCAACCAGTTTACATTACTATAATAAAATGGCGCATTTTTTTCGAGTTGTGTGGGCAGCATGTTATGTGATAGCATAACCTTATATACCAAAATGAAATTATAGTTTGAAAACACCGATAACAAAATAATATTATATATTTTGCAACTTGTATATTGTTCTTGTATATTGTTATTGTTATATTATTTTGACTATTTTCTTTTTAAGAAATTTTGAATTTTTTTATTGCAAGTAGCCTTTGTTAAAATCATTTTGTTCATGATTTTATGCTATCTTTTCTTTAATCTCTGTTTCATTTTATATTTAATATTTTTTGGACATATTCTATCAATCAATAAACTTATGCAACAATTGATAGCGTTAAAACTAGAAGACTCATAGAAAATTAGCTTGTTGTGGCAGTGTCGCGTGGTGATATGGCATGCTTTATTCTCCGAGGTGCTGAAAAACTTATTTTTTACTATGCAGTCCATTTTTTACTGTTTCTGGAAAAATTTTGTGCTTTTTTATATTTGCTACTGTTTAGCGATGAATAATTTACTCGATTAAACTGGAGCAGTCAAAGAAATTTTGCCAAAAAAATTATAACTACCACCATGTATAAAGAAAATGTATTACTTTTTCCCACTTGGAAATTTAGTTGAATAATTAGAGTAAAATGGAACAAAAATTTCTAAAGTCAGGTAATTGAATATTGCATCGTCATCAGAAGAAAGTGTGCAAAACTTCAACCCAATGCGACAAGGGAGGGACAAGGGACAACCCAAAGCGGGTTAAATCACATACAAGATTCCATCGATAAAACAGATGGAGAAAAATAAGAAAAAGCGTGTCATGAGTGAGAGGAATTTATTGAAAACGTGCGTGCTGCGCCCGCTCCCAGCGGGCTTCCCCCGCTCTTTTCAATGCAGGTCCACAGAGGGATAGGCGCGTTTCTAATTTTAAAATGTAGAAAAAAAGGCAGGGTCTTATGTACAAATTTAATTGGAATGTTCATGTACAAATTGAGGTCAGAGGGCCTCTTTAAACACAACATTGGAAGTAATTACACTATCTTTGAACGTAGGTTTTCGCAGCGAGAGGCATCGTTACTAACGGCTTCCGGGTGCAGCTGCGTGTTGCGCTTTGTCGTGCAAGCTTTCGCGACCGAATAATAATTACACTATCCTCTGTTAAACGCTCATGATGACTCATACTTGCGTATCAACAGGAGACTTGAATGTGGAATCAGCCGCATTTCGATAAAAGTTATTTCAAGAATGCGAGATATTGTTGCAAATGAACAAATGTATCAGTTTGTGCGCCGTTAACGTCAGGAATATTTACCGGTTTTTGTTTTTTTTGTTTTTTTTTATTATTTAAAAACCAATTTTAGGAAACAATAGCAATATTTAGGAAGTAAGATATGCCCGTCGCATGTTCTCTGGTAAATTCTGTGCATTTTGGTACCTCATTTGTAGAGTTTGGCTGCGTATAAGTTGAGAAAAAGGTATCTATACAGTAGAAATAATATAGAAGATTTTCGGAAAAAATTACACTCCCGAAACACAAGGAGGAATCATATTTTGGGTGTCCTAGTTTTATTGGCAGATTGTCTTCATGAGTAGTTGGCAATTTTTTCCTTTGCACGAATGTGGAAGTATATAATTTGTTAGTATGCGTAACATTTATATGACCGTGCGGTGTGCATGAGTGATTCCTCTTGCATGCTGGTGATTGATCACCCCCGAACAAACACCCTAAAGGTGGCTCGCAGGGTATTCTGTAGATGGATCGACCCTTTCAGGGTTAACCAAGGAGGTCATTGCACAGGGCGCCAGGGTCAAAGCGCGGAAGGGGCAAGGGCAACTTGGGGGAACCCCGAAGGGATCTCTATTTTAGGTTCGCCGTTCGATGACGGGGGTTTTGATTCAGTGGTGCACGCGATATAAAACACGGTCGCTGAACTCTCCATGCCCTCTCTCTCTCCCTACTTCCGAAGAGAAGAATAGCAGTAGCGGTCGCAGAGCGCAAATTGCCGCGTTGCGTCAGATCGGAACGCCAAGAGGGAAAGTGGTGCAATTACAGACAATTGAGCGGCGACTCGCGCTCGATCCATAAAGTCGTCCACATGGCTTAAGGCGGAGAGAAAATGTCCAATAGGTGATAACCCACTCTCGAAAAAAAAACAATCTACGAATTTATATTCTACCAACCTGATGATTGACACATTTTTGAATACTTCATTCAGGACCACATTTTACCTCCACTAATCGAAGAGGAGCGACGAAGTACTGAACATTGTGGACGAGGAGAAAAAACTTCCGATGAGACACGTATGAGACAAATAAATTCACTAAAACATGGAATTCCATTTTTAGGGTTTCTTGCATGAATACCCATTACTTATACCGCTTAAAAAAATAAAGTGACCCCGGTTTCGATGAATAATAATTATCAGTATACGTACTTCATCACGAGTAAATCATTAGCTATTTATCGTATTATTGCAAGATTAGTTACATATCGGAAGAAAATAAAAAGAGAGAGATAACATTTTACTTCGTAATCCCAGCACAGGATATTGAAAAAGAGATTAATTTTGAAACTGACGCCAGAATAGGGGAAATAAATAACAACAACACAAAAAATAACAAAAGATAGGGATTTAATATAAGGGATAGGACAGCACTCTTATAAAGGAATACATTTATCCATCTTTTTCAGGCGTCCGTTTGAAAATTCATCTCTTTTTCCGCTTCGTAACTATGGTTACAATAATAAGGAAAACTAGCTAATTTATGCCTGATGACGATGATTATTCATGGAAACCCAGGTCGCTTTATTTAAAAAAAAGAAGCTGCATAAGTAATAGATATTCATCCAAGAAAACTTGAGGCAGAAGTTTTCGATGGAGGGATACTGAACTGGGAGGGGTAGATATTTTGGTGATTTAGGGAGGGGAAGGAAGATAATTGGATATGTAGATAGAATGAAAGAGTGTAGGCACTATTTTTAATTGAAGAGAGAGCTTGGAAAGGGAAACAGGCTATCTCATCGGAAAAAATGCTCCATGTAAACCCAAATTATGCGGTAAAATACTTTATTATTAAGTCAATTGAGTATGGGGCAAGAGCTTTGCCACATTGACAGCAGTTCCCTTGAAATCCACAAAGTTTAACATTGTTGTATCAGGACTAAGTTTGGATTCATACCTCAACAGTGGTGATTTTGCTATCTGTCTGCAAGCGGGATGCAGGTTAAACATATAATAGTTGGCACAATGATCCAAGAAATATCTAAATGCCTTGGTTAAGGAGGACCCCTCAACCCTGTAATCTCCTGGGATACTTAGAGAGACATTATTAGGGATTCAGTGATACTTTGTAGTTTTATTTACTTTGAGAGGCCTATGTGACAAGTGGCTTTGGCAATGATCTTAATATTTATATTAAAGCATTTCGTGGGTTTATGTAAAATAAGTGTGTCACTAGAATAACAACGCAATACATGTTACAGTTAGGAATTTATTCAGAAAACAACCAATAAGCATGTTTGAGAAGGCCGAGGGAACCCCGTTTATAATCATTCACTGATCTATGTGCTCCCGACAGTTATGATCAGGAGAGGTAAGAATTAGTCCAGTCAAATGAAGTTGTGGAAGAATACCCACCTAAATATGATGCATGATAGAAATCATTAACACCACATTTATATACACCCTCTTAAAGTTATCAAGTCATCCGATGCTACGCATGCAGCACGTTTCTTTAAGGAAGGGAGGCTTGGACGTAAACAGTGGTAGAGAAATCTAAAGTGGAAGCATTCGAAATTTGGTGCCACCGGAGGACGATTAAGATACAATGGATTGACAGAGTAAGTACATAATACGGAAGTGTTGACAAGAGTGGGGTGAAAGTGAATTCTTCTCAAACGCTAACATGAAGACGGAAAAACCTAATCAGCCGCATAATGACTCATGATGCCCTCATGAAGACCATCGTCAAAGGACAAGTAGACGAAAGGAAAGGGAAAGGAAGTACCCTGCTGTATGGGTTACAAACGACAAGGCTGCAAAAGAGAAGAAAAACGCAAACCAGAAAATATTAGCTAACAGGAGAGCGGAATGCAGAATTACATCTAACCAATCTTTGGATTATTGACTTATGATGATGAAAGATGATCAATTTATTATACATTCTTATAAAATGAATTGATCAATCGTGACCAATTTATCATATATTATTATACATTTTAAAATTAACTGCAAAATGGATTACGCCAAACAGGCAGCGACCAGTTTCAAAGTATGTTCTCATATTTTAACATTTTACCACCGAACATGGGGCAACTAGTGGATACCAGATGCGAATTATGCTGGGAGCCGCTAGAGACTCGGAGGCTGCGCGCTAGGCTTAGACTGCTTGAGCAATTGAGAATAGATATCTTTAGAGAGACCCGGAGAATATCATCTTAGATCCCCAATATATTTCCAGGTCCGACTGAAGCGATAAATTAGGAGAGGTATTTAGCCGAACGGATAGATACGGGTATTCGTTTTTCCCCAGGAACATGAAGGACTTTAGTAAATGCTTTTGCTTTCTATATTTAGACGGCTGATATCCCAACACCCCCTGGCACACGCCTTTTTAGCCGCTTGCGGGGTAGTATGTAGATGTAGTACTATAACTTTAAAAACTAACCAGAATCCACGGAAGACAATCGCTTTCTTTAAAAAGACGCGTGGGGTAGGTAAGCATCGACGAAATGTGATGATGCAGGACTCCCTTCATAGAGAGATCTCTGCGCTAAATGGTCCATTATCGATTGGTCGAAAGTGGAACAAACAGAAGCACGTGGGGATGAGTCAGTAGGAGGAAAAGGGGGAGGGGATCGAGACAAGGGAGGGGTGGGGAAGAACGCGACAACTCGGCTCCATACATATGCGCCATTCCTGGAGTGGTTTCAAGAAAAAAAATTAGGAATTTTTTTTCTTGGCACAAAGTGCTAGACTGTCGCTCTGAGTTCTCGTCCGCCCCCAGTGTCCGTATAGCGGCCAGCCACAAAGGAGACGAAAGTTTTAGCCTCTGTGGGTACGTACATTTGCGGATAAAATTTCACCCTTCCGACGAATGGACAAACAATTTTTCAACTAAAGTCGGCTTCACTTTGAGGAAGAATCACACGTTCATTGAATGAACATAGTAATTTCCGACGTATCTGACCCACGAGCAGTTACGGAATAGTTCATAATAATTATTATAACCAAATAACTATGCAAATCCCCACAAACGTACCCCAAATTTTCTTAAAATTGTGGATAAGTCGATAATCAATGTAATTTATTTGAAATAATTAATAATGTTGGTGGAATGGAAGAGGAAACACGACTTGGTGTTTAAGAGAACGTATCAATCTCCCTCGATCGGTATCTTATCGTGTCAAAATTGGAAAACGTAGGAAAGAGTCAAATGCTGATAAGGAACAATTCTGCCCCTGAAAATTTTAGGATGATAGCTCAAATTGAGGTAGAAGTACTTGGGTCGAGCGGTAGTGACGCGTCACCTTAATGAGCTTAACTAAACTGAAAATACTCCAAAACATCAAGCACTTCTACCTACACACGCCTACTGGATTACGGGAGAAACTGTTGTCTCTACCACAACGACAACACAATGAAACCCGGAACATACAGACTTCATTAGATTTACTAGATCACAAAATCTGGGTTTCACCAGCTCCACGGAAAAGAGGAAGCAGTTATGCGGAAGATATGCGGAAAGAGAAAAACACGAAGGTTGCGGTGGAAAGTTTACTTGCGAAGGTCGCGGATGTTTTTACTGATGCTGGGAGATAAAGATGAGGAATAAGATAAAAATGGGCAAAGATGGGCCTATTACGGAAAAGTAAACACTAGAGACAGAGATTAAGATATATCAAACAGTAGGTAATGAAAACATGAAGATGGATATCAAATAAAATTAACACTATTCAAAGTAATGAATTATTGAATGAGAGATTAGAAAAGTACCAATTTAACAATGTCCGCGACCAACTTCCTCATCTTTAATAACTCCAGATACTTCTCAACTCAGACTTCGCATTAAAAGCTTCGAACTTAACCTTTTAACTACGAATCGTTAAGTATAGAAGAAGAATAAGTAAACCATTTATGATGATATCACAATAATCACGAATTTCAGATGTAACTAACAATATCATATTTTCAAGCACGACGCTCAGCTAAGGAAAATATGTAATGTAACATGTGAATCTCACCAAAAATTAAATGTGGTCACGAAAACCACAGTTATTCGCATATATCACACAATGTTAATATTTATAATACGTATTTCGATGAAAAGAAAGTATCTTAGATATTTCCAGCCTCACTGACGGCTACTTAGGATTCTACATAACTATGTTCCTCCATCACGTCCACAACTTCATTTATTCAAACTCTTCTCCAATATTCAACACGCGGACACGTAAATTACGAGAATGCTCGGATTTAATTTATAATCTCGTTTAGATACATATATGAACTCTAAAAAAGTGTTATAATAACTTTCAATTAGGTTATAGTTGAACGTAAAGAGTTCTCGGGGTCGCCAATGAGTCAGGAACTGCACTACTGCAAGCATAGACTAATTCCAGTTTGTAAGTGAAAACAATATTTTATCTATTTCTCGAAGCAGCTCATGCAGAGCAGTGTTGGTGAGTGTAAGAAAACGAGGTATTAATCCCCGCGTTTGATCGCTTAGTTTAGGCAGTATGTTAGATCAGTGGCGCAGCGAGGGGGGTTTTGGGGGATAAACCCCCCCCCCCCAGATCTCAGAAACTTTTTAAAGTTTAATCAATTTTACTTAATTTGACTAATATTACTTATATAATAATGTAAGGATTATAAAAATATCCCTCAGAAGGCCGTAAAACTTACCATTTTGAACCATTTATCTTAAAATTTTCTGGGAGAGGGGCCCCCGCACCTCCCGCTTCCCCTGGTGGGTATTCCATACCCCCTAACTCCCCAGTATTAGTTGTGCCTAAAACCCCCCCCTAGCCTCAATTCCTAGCTGCGCCCCTGTGCTAGATGAATAACTGCAAGGTGCAAACTGCATTTCTGAAAGGCAGGTCAGGAACTGCATTACTGCACGTCAGGAACTGCATTACGGCCACGTCAGGAACTGTAATAGCAAGGCAGTAATGCAGTTTCTGACCCGGGCGCGATCCGGAGAATTCTTCACGCAGTCTGTTCGCCGGGGAAGCACCGAATCGTTCTTCAGAACACTGCTGACATTGAATTCACCAGCCTTAAACTTCAGCCTTAGCAAAGTCCTAATAACCCACTTCGGAGCCAAACACTTCAAGAAAACGGGACTGCGCGAACTAAGGAGCCAATGGAAATATACCATCCGCATGACCTTCTAAGCGGCCAAAGACTCATCCAGCGAGGGAAGCAAACTTATATTTTGCGCAAAATACGTAACATCTAAATATAACACCTGTGTAGTGCCCGTATCTACAATACAACCTAAAGAGGAGCTTAAAAATTAGCAACCCAATGTTGAATTCGCGGAGAGTAAAAGTTTGTTTTCTTTACACAGAAACTATCACGAGAAATAGTTAAAATATTGTTTCCACTCGTAGAGTAGAATTCGTCTATTGCTCAGATTACGTACAGCATAAGGTAAAGCGTACCCGGTTACTTCGCAAAAATAAGCATGACGGAAAGATACTGTATTAAATAGATTGCATAACGAAATATATAGGAGACTTTCCTTTCATCGAAAGACTTGTTATAAGAAATAAAAACTGTGAGATACATAACCGTGGTTTTCGTCAGGAAATTTCAAGCCAAACGAATATGCTAGTGTGTAAAAATTACCCTCAATATTCAAATATAATATGATAATGAATCATTTAAAACATTAAAATGCTCTGACTCCAAATTATTACTAAATTTCCGTACCTTATTCTTAAGTAGACCATTATAGTACTTTTTTATAATTAGTGGATTGAGTGACTCAAGTCTCTAGGTTTCACAATCGGTAAAATAAGCGAGAGAATAGGGAATGACTCAAGAGAGATTGCAAGCAAAAATTAAAAACAGCAACATAATTGTTTAGAAAAACAGAGAGCAATACGATATTTGAAAAAAATGAGGCATAGAGGTGATCACTTCGGATATTTACGACAAAAATAAAAAGTACAATAGAGTATTCTCCAACCTTAACATTAGAGAAGTCAGAAATGGAACAAAAAAAATCTTGGATACTGACGCTAAGCAAGAATCCTCCCTTGGACGATAATCTCCGAGGCAAATACTGCATCGGCTGCAAGGAACTCTTAGAGACTTGCTTCGCAAAACTTACAGGTTGACTGACCTCGGTCCCTGTCCATTGACCTTAAGATGAAGACCCGCCGTAATATGAACGATACTAAAAACAAACCGTATTTGGATCCATAAAATTGATGGACTTAATCAATTTTGGGATTGAATGACGTAAGTAACGATAGTGGTATGGGCGTCAGGGCTAAATTCATCACCCTCGTCAGTTTTCCTCTCCTCCAGCGTCATAAAAGGTGAATAAGAAAATTATCCGTGAATATAAATATCCGTCCAAGGCTGCGATCCTCCAGTAACATGTCGGATGCTAATGTGCTGCAGGGAGATGAGAAAATGCATGTCTATACCTCGAACCGCCGAGTCAGGTGGGCCAGGCCAGGTACACTGGCTATGATCATCGACACACCAACCTTAGATATGCTACAAAAGGAAAGTGATTTCACGGCGACTTCCAGCGAGAAATTAATTCAAATACACGAAATGCGATTAGTAAATAACATTTGATGAAATAAATTTTCATTTCAATAATTACAACCTTGATCAATTAAAAAATTTTGAAAAATTATACCCGCTGGTTTTACCAAAGCGGACTTCAAAGAGGAGGCCCAATTCTATCCCATATAATACTATAACAATAATAATACTATAATAATACTAATACTATAATAATAATATAACATAATTTCTGTTGCCACTTCGGTCACATTTTTATCGATTTTCAAAAATGCCCGCGGAGCTGTGAGGGGTGCAATTCGATCCGATTTTTTCCAATATTAATGATAATTATTTTATATTTGTAATGAGGAATAGTATGGAAAATTTATGAATTTGATAGATCTTGTCATCATGCATATAAATATCGGGTAACACCCCAAATTATACCGTATTTCCCCGTCAAACTCGGATCAATTTGTCCGTCAGCGACGCGAGTGGCAACCTTTGTTAACTCATTTTAATGCTCGGTGGGTGACAACACATTTAGACGCCAGCTTGAGGATCCTCTTTTGTAATATTCTTGGTTTTTCACCCAAAAGTGAAAAATCTAAAAGAGAACATAAGATTCTGTCGCAATGAATCACACGATCATTTTTTTTCGTCGCGAAAAGCAATCGCTCTTGTGATCATTTTTCTGAATCACACGGTCACTCCCGCCGTCGCTTTTCGCATCATTTCCAATATCACAGCTCGTTGTCATAGGACCCACATCACGGAAATATATAGCGTGTTTGTTTATTTATGCCGTTCCCACATTTGTCAAACGTGGCGCTGCAATCACACCATACGGTCATGCTATCTGATTGGCTGATATGGGGTTTTAGTGACGGTTTTAGCGACGGAAAAAGCGACCGGACGAGTGATGAAAAATAGCGATGGGAATCCTCATCGCGATCGCCATCGCGAAAGACAATTGCCGCCGACGATCATTTTGCGCAGTGCTCGCGATAGTGATCACTTTCGCGACGAAAAAAAATGATCGTGTGATTCAGGCTTTATACCGACAAAAGTCGTGGAAAGTGAAGGCAATATACGGCGAAGAAAACTCACTTTCGTCAATGAAAAACATTAAAGTTCAGGAGAGATATTACGACTACCGAGTCAAAGGAAATCAACAAAAATTAGTGAATATTAAGCTATCGACAGGGGCGAATATGCGAAGAAAATGAGACTAATATGCCAGCATACAAGAATAGGAGACCTCAAAGGGATTGAGCAGCCTAACTCTCAAGGCCGTTTTACACGGGGCACATACTTGCACAATCTGACGTGTGTACGAAGGCGCAGTCAAAATTGCGTCGTGTAAAGCGATGAATTGCTAGACCACATGCGAGAATCCGTGGACGTGAGATGGCAAAATAGCCCCTGTTCTAATTTCGTTCATGCATTCGCGCAATTCCACGCTATTTTAGAAATTAATGCTGTTCTAAACTACGCAATTCCATGCCCCGTGTACAATGGCCTTTAAAGTAAATAAAATAAATATTTGAATGAAGCATGTTTAATATTAAATGACATTAAAATTACGAAATATGTTCTTCTATTAATTTTTCATTAGCTGAAGGATAAGAATTATACCCTTCACACTACTTTTTCCTGGAAATTTCGTTGAAATCCGCGTTTTTAAACCAGGTCTAACGCCGTAACTTGGAATGCGAGATTTTTTTCTAGATAATTGAATATGTAAATATTATTTTCGACAGTGTACTACCATAATTTTCCTTTCACATGAAAATTGTAATCAAATCAAAATTATGCCGTCATCTGTCTACTCATGACGTTATAAAATACAAGAAGCAACTTAAGTCAAATCATGTTGATTAGAAGATAAATTTCCAATATTATGGGATGATTATTTTCCAATATTTTTATTATTAATATTATCTTTAATATCTAATCTCGATGGATATTGCTTGCGATAGCAAAACTTTTTTGAAGAATTAAAAAAGAAATTTATTAATGTTTAATCATGAATTTACGGATTTAACTCCAAAATCCACACGAACAAGAGTTCATCGATCTTTCACGATAAATTTCTTCAAATATGTTCTATGGAAGCGAATTGTATACGAGAAAACAACGGCTTTTTACAAGGAATCTGAGATCAAACGACCCGTAGACCGCTTGGAAAACCGATGCCTGTCCATAAGAGCTCATCTTGATAGACATTTTACGGCGAGTCTCTTCACAAAAACCTTTCATACTAGATTACTGATATCTTTTTTTACATAGCACCATGATAGTTTTTTATTCCTCATAGGACCACAACAACTACAGATTTACAGGCTTAATAGTGATTTAAAAGAAACGTGAAACATTTCACAAATAATTATTTCTGTGGTCTACAACCAACATTATTGACTGCTATTAAATCTGCAGTAGACAATCCGGATAGGATAGGAAGGGGATAAAATAGGTAGAGAATCATTTGCCATGAATGCTTTTGACTCACAATTTTCGACGCCGACAGAAAGGCTGAATTGGAATTACCAGCCTTTCTTTAATCTAGATAATGGATCTGGTATCTCATAACTCTCGACGGAATTCGATGAGCTCCTGGGAAGTTGCGTGAAAGCTTTTCGCTTACGAGGACCACGTTTTATGCTTCTACACGTCATTTCAACGATTGTGTAATGACTTAATGTTGATGACCCATTTTTATAGCCAATTAAACGACCAATGAAGGGAGTGTATAAATCCTTCCAAATTAATGAGAGAAGGTTTCAACGATCATCGAATTATAAAACTGACACCAATACACAAGTTTTAGTTCATGTTGAATATCTGGGGACCAAACAACCACCCGTTGCCACCCACCCGTTCCGTAATTATTAATAAAGTGAAAAATATCGCAATGCAACGAAACTCAATGAGGTAATGCAAACAAACAAAGGTCCCGAACTGTGTGAAACTACAATATGTTGACAGCTAAAAGCGTTTTCGAGTCAGCAATTATATACAATACATTTATTAGATTACGTTAAAATAGCAAAAGCGCTCGCTAGTCATATTGTTTTGATTCATCCCTAATTTTATAATGACGAAGCTTTAGGGCCATTCCAGAGAGAATTTTTAAATTCCTTCAAGACATGGCTTCAATACAAAACCAATTCTTCATATCACAGGATTATTTCATTTAGAATACAATCCATTTACTGAACAGCTAGTCTGGTAGGTTTAAAATTATTTTTAATTTTTATTAATAACACATTGAGATTTTTTCTCTTGATACTGGCGAGTTTATCTATGTAATGAAAACAGTACTTAGAAGCGCAGGGTCTACCTTAATCATCAACTATGAGATCCCTCGGGATAATGGTAGTAAGCGGGGGTGGGACTCAGGAAATCTGACCAACTACGCTAAAATTTCTACTATCTAGGATACGCTTGGGACAAATCTCCCAAAAAAACCTTTTTTGAGGAATTATGTTTAGTTTTCTCAGATTGATTGGAACAAAAATTCTTTTACAAGAGTCAAGTATCGGTTGTATTTGCATACCATTTACGTAGAGATATGCATTTTTTTTAAATTTAGGAAACCGATTGTGTACTAACATTTATCTTTGCCATTGAACAAATCTGAGTAAGTAACGTCTTTCATTGTCCCTTTTACCGCCGCCTTAGCCATAAAAAACGTTTATTATCATAGGGACTGAGAGAAAAATGCATAATGTATAAAACTCTAAGATTTTCATAAAAGTTATCAAACGTTTGAAATAATTCACAAAAGATTAAAAATCTTTGCTTCTCCGTACAATCTACTTCTAGCTTACATGCATATTTACAATGATAATACGCAGTCCTGTAGGACGGAAACAATCCCCTAAATAGGTAGTATATGGTGGGGGGCCGATCAATACGAATTACTTTTCGGAAATGAAATCAGGCACTTCCTCCATCCTTCCACCCATGACCTTCACATTCAACAGGAAATCCGCCCAATTGCATTCCGCCTTGTTGCGGATTTCCGGGTTCAGAAATGCGCGACATTTCAGCAAATGATCAAGAGCGAAGCAGGGAATATGATTGAAATGAATTATTATCGATGAAAACACAGAAAAGACCTTTAGAATTAAGAACGCTTCGGGCGAAAGAGTGTGAAATCACAAGTCTGTGGGTAAGTCCAGAGTTAACTCTAATCATAGCTAGCCAAAGCTCCCTCGTGATTACTATTTAAGTATTATAACGGGTAAAGTTCAATGGGAAAGGAAATGTAACCTGGAGCTGCGAAGTAAGGCCACTGACGGAAAAATCATAAACACTACAATGGGGTGGTTTCCTATTATTTTTTTATTGCCTAAATCGAAAGATTATTACTCCTGGAGTACGTATTTCACGCTTTTAGATTTTTAAGTGACGATATCTATTTTTCGCGATTAAATGAAAAGTGATAATTTTCAAGCGCGCGAAAACGCGACGGGTAAGTATGAATGCCGGGAAATCTCTCTCCGTGTGGCGTATTTCTGGTTCCCGCTGCCGCCCTGCCATCTCAGACGATGTATAACTCCTATCTTCTCCTATAGAAACTAGGTCCCTGTGACGTCACGTAGAGTGGCATCGCATGGCGCCAATCTGGCCTTTTTCAAATGAGGATAAAATTGACCATTGCCATTCGTCTAAACCAGTATTTCTAAAACCAAATAATTTTTATATTATGAATACACTAATGTTGGGTAACGAATCGTAATCAATGCCTTTCGTTTTCTTTGATGAAGGAAACTACCCTATTGACCAAGGAGATAGACTTCTGCTGAAGAGCAGCTGGTAAATATAACAAAATTAAGGCACCACTTTATGCTCATATAGTCAAGGGTTTCGCCGTTCCTCGTCCTACCAGTCCATCATCATCTCCATTCTCCTTCATACTTGACATACCTAGTCATCAATACCTTTGATTCTATTCTCATCCTCCTGCCTAAGAGTGGTCCGCCGCTACGCTGAATATTGGAATCCGTAAGTATCTCGGACATCACTCACATTGGCGAATTTGAAAATCAGCTTCCACACAACACGTGATGACTAAAGAAAATCACTACGCAGTTAATTGAAAAACAGTCATACCAACTATTAATATAGACTTCAAGGGAAGCATAATCCTCTTTCGTCTTCTTTGAAACATACGTTATAATCTTGGAATTTTGAGGTCACAAGAAAATATTTCAAGCAGATTTGGTCCCATCATGAATGCAGAAACAATGACGATAACAGAGAATGTTTTGGTGGCGGATATTTATTCCTCTCTCTGCAGTGAACAAAAGTTAATATGCAGTAAACAAGTATCCTAAGCGACAAGGAACTACGTCAAAGTACAAGAAATTAAATTTAAAAAATATTGATTGCAGCATTTCTTCGACAAAAAATAAAACTGGATACAGCCCAAATACGTTTATGATTCATGATTAATTTGGCCTTCCTTTTCAAATGAATTTATAGACACAATTACCGCAATTTCTCCGTTTTCGCTCGTACATGAAGACTAATGCGTCACGCAAGAACTCACTAAAACATCAACGTTCAATTCAGCGGAAAACGCTCTATAATTGTTTTCGGCATGAAAACAATTACATTTCACCACTAATAGATGCTTTCACTTGCGCACGGAAGCAAATTACAATTAAAAAACGATTCCACTTATGAAACAATAGAGAGATCAGAATAATGAAACGAAGTTGGATAATTATTTTTGGATGTAGGTATACCTAGTCATATCACAGTTTATCTAGCCGAGGAGTAAGAAGGTGCGAATACCAGTACTTGAATACATAAAAAATAAATACCGTAATTTATTAATTTAGAGGTGAACAATAAATTATACCTGTTTCCAAAGGGTTCAAATTGAAAATTACAAACCAAAACCACCATACATATCTGCTGACTCGATCCATCGATTCAAATGCCATTGACGGACGGTACATGAGCACTGCCTTCAGTTAGGATCGTAATGATCTACATCTGCAAAGTACCGTGCAAACCACCAACAGGGTGTGTGGCACGGGGTGATTCCACACCAGGCACGCTGCACCGGGCATGCCGACTTACAAAAAATATTGGGGGGGCCCAAACCGGAGATCTACCCCGGGAAATTTTATAAGTAGTGAATTTTAAGTTTTTTAAGTATTTTAGAATAGTCACATGATCAACATTAGAACCCTGATAACTGGAATCTCGATACGTGGACACTCCGGGGAGAATCTACAAGCCTGACACATTTTTCCCTCACACCCATAACGAATTTTGAGGAGGCTCGGGCCCCCTCAGGCCCCAGGGAGTCGGCGCCACTGCGCTGCACTCACGTAAGCCTAAATCGGAAACGAGCTCACTTGTCCTACACTGGCCAAGCACACAGGACAGCGACACGCGGCCTGACCAGAAACTAGGGGAATACTCAAGACACGAACATTCTACCATGCAAACAAAACTATTTGTCAGTAATAGAAAAGGACAACATAGCGTAGTGATTTAAAAATTAGTGACATGCCAAGAAATGCATGCAGATTGCTCATTGCAATTTACAAAAATATATAAATTTCTGATATGAATACTACCTGACTCTGAGGAAGGTGGATGTATACCACCGAAAATTTAGTTCAGTGAGTGTTTTTTAAATCTTTTTGTGTCCTTTGTTTCTGCCCAACCTGGGATATTTTTATGTTAATAAAAAAATAAAATATATGTGGACTTATTGCAAATATTTTACCATCTTATCTTATGTATAAATGAATTTAAATAAAATTTTATCAATTGTTTTAGTATTTAAGTTTCTACTAACGCAAACATAACACTACACTCACAACACAACCACATGCACAAAATATTCGTTGTATTGTTAACTAGCTGGCTGTGATAAACATGGTTTACCGGGAAGACGGGAACGCGCTCCGGCGCTCAATATAAAGCGAGATATTAAGCAAAAGTTAAAATGCACCAAACAAGTATTGTAAGAGAGAAAGAACTACGTAAACGACAAGAGATTAAATTAAAAAAATATTGATCGCACCATTAAAATTGCGGAAATTTCGTCGACAAAAAAAAATGGATAAAAACCGAGTAAGTTAGATATTAACTATACTCGCAGAGCCTATTTTACCGAGTCCGAGTCAAGCTATCCTAGAGAGAAACTATCGCTGGTATTATGGTCCCCTATTGTACACGAAAAAAAACGACATCGTAAATTCCGAGAGGATAGGTTGACTTTTAAGTCAAGCCAAAAACTCGCGAGCGTGTCTTCACTTCTCCGTTTACTCTGCAAAACGTAATGAGCATTAGCAAACCCTTCTCGGGTTCGCCATCGAGTAAGCAAATAAGAGGCAGCAAAACTCCCTCACAAATCGTACCCAGTGTCTAGCCCGAGAGAATTTCACATATAGTATTCTCCGGGAAAAGATAAAATTATACATAATGACCATAGTTTTCCATTGATTGATATTCAGATCGCCCTTGACGTGAATAAAATTACCTCATCTCATTTCACGATCCCTACAGTGTAATCATCCGGATGATGGGCGTCAGCCTTTCGTGCAACAAACCGGTAGAGTTGGATTGCCACTCCGTTGGCCTCCCTAAATTATCGCGTCGTCCTTGGCAGAGCGAAACATTTCCCTGGATAATGTGGGTCCAGCCTGCCAACGTCTCAAAGCAGATCGCATGAAATCGTGGTAGGGGTGACATAGGGGGATGCTAAAAGGGAATACAATCACGCCGCCATTTCTTCTGAAAGGTATACATTACGGATAAAGTTTAAAGATGAAGGTAGAGATACGATACAGAGGTTAATTCTGAAATTTAACACGTCGTAAAATTTTAAGCGGGAAAACATACTCCTCACCAGAATTAAGGCAACGCCAAAATGAACGATAATGCAGAAAGATAAGATGTTGTGAGGTTCAAAAGTGATTGGAGGATGTTATCCAGTCACCTTTGAAAAAGCGACCAGCAAGAGGGGCGAAACGTCGTGAAAAACTACTACGCGGCAGGACCCGAAAAAGTTTATTTTATCAACCATAAACCGCAAAAGCCTCGATGAAGAAGTTTGGGAGATGGTCCATAGGCGGATTTAGGGGCGGGACCCGTGCCCCCCACCCCAGACGCTTAAAAATATATGCAAGATTTTATTATACGGGTATTATTACGTTCGTTTTATTTTGATTATTCCGGAGCCTCAATCATTTACTTTCATATTAATAACTTTCATATTGAAATACAGAGAATATTTCGTACAGTGATTGTTGAATGTTTTTTTTTTAATCTCAAATATAAAGATACCCTGACACTTTTGCCCTCCTCCCCCCAGAAATAAATCCTGGATCCAACGCAGAGATTTTTTAAGATCGCAGATGTTCTGTTACATAGGAAATAATTACGACTTATTTCACCATAGAACTTTTTTAGATTAAATAAGAAACCACCTGCGATGTCTTTCACAGCTGAGATTCTTTGTTATTCCCTCCTTCCGTGAGGAAAGCAAAATAAATAAATTTAAGGAGGTATATCCAATCTTTTCCTTGGTCAAAGCGAGGACGGAATATTTACCTCATTCTTCCTGAGCGTCTTAAAAATAAGCTATGTTTAGCAAACTTATCCAATATTTTACGCCCCACAATTCCAGGAAGAGAAGTTTTTCGTCAACCTGCAGCTGGATGTTATACAAAACTTCAGCAACTCCATTATACTGTCCAGTACGCAAGATAAAACAAAAAATTCAATAGAAGCGAGCGCTATTTGTATTCATCCTCCTCGATCAGGACTGTTTCGACTAAACCTTCCTGCTGTGAATTAAGAGTAGCATGGTATATACCAATTGGATATAATAATATAATTGCAAACGAAACCATACCCTGTATTAGCATCCAATATGATGATGTCATGATTTTCTGAGCTTAAGCATAATGGAGTATTGCTCTGAGGATGAGGTGATGCCATAGCCCACAATTTTGATTGCCATTTCCAAAAAATATTGCCTCTAAAAACCTTTTTCCGAAATATTTAAATATAAAATACCATTTTAATCCAACCTTCTGATAATCCCCTCGCACATATAAAATCATATTAATTAAATACCTCCACACCCTTAACGAGGTTACCCCTATAAGAGTGGAAATTATTTTGTAAATAATAAATACCCGACTGTTTAATAATTTGTGCAAATGAAATCAAATCAACAGGTACTGGTAGCGCCCGAGGCTAGAGGTAGCCTACAACCGATTACGCCAATGTAGCACGCAGGCCACTTGCTGCTTGACCGAGTCCTGGAAGGCTATATCGCGTTTATCGAAGAAAAAAATAATACCCTATGACATTATTTGTCCCACTCAGGCGGTCACACCCACCAAAACAAATGTTTGCAGTCAACATGTAGTTTACTCATCGAAGAAGAGATCATCCATCCCAAATGATCGCGTGTGTTAGCGAAGGAAATGAAAATCTTTGGTGCGGGAGAGCGTTTGCTAATATTTTTCCCGGCCGAAAACAGCTTTGGAAAAATGCCAGAAAGGTTACTTATATTACCACTATAAAATACTAACATTGACCGTTAAGCGTGCCTCATCGTTGATCTACCATTGTTTAAATATGTTTGCATTGACGCTATCGAGGGGTTAGGTGGAAGAGGGGACTTCTAAGTCTCAACCTCGCCCGAATAAAGGCATATTTTTATTATTATTGACTTCCTAACCCAATAAGGAGGCGGTGAGATGTTTAATACCAGGTGTTTAAAACGAATATAGTGGTTTGTAATATTTTTAAATATTTATTTCGTTAAACTTAAAACAATAACTTTATACATGAAATGAGAGAGCAACTCAAAAAGTTCTACATAAAGACCTAAAAGCGTCCAATGTGAGCACAATCCGTCATACGGCACTCAACAAGACGATATGCGAGTTATGCCCAAAAGTTGATTAGAATCTCTCGAAAGTTTTTATTATTATTTATTTATTTACATCAATTACCCCCGAAAACAGCACAATGTGGCCTTTACATCGGGAGTTTAAACAACCAACAACAGATTATCTTACACTCCCATGTCCTGGAAGGGGCACCCTATCCAGGCGGGACTCGAATCCGCGACCTTCGAGGACTTATCCCCGCCGCCACCGAGGCCAACCAAGCCGGAGACGATTTATATACTGAGCTGAGTTTGAGAATGAAACGGGAAAGTATATAACAGAGAAAATAGAGCGATTTTTAATAGTTATCATTTTAATTTGTGGAAGATGATTGAAATTATGAAGTTTTACGATAAAAACTTACAAAAATATCAAAGGTAAATAAATATATCAACTACACCAGTGGCGAGGATACATATGGGGGGGGCCAGGGGGGGCGCGCCCCCCCTTGCGGGGCCGCCCGCATTGCCTAACATTGCAGAACCACAATAATAACTTTTTTATACCATAAGACGGCCTTGTATTTTATATGCGTATTATCAGTTTAAATAAAAATTTGTTTAACTTTGCATGTGACTTAAGTATTTGTAATTACGACAAGAGTAAAGGTAGCTAAAGATATCTTTTCCGCCCCCCCCTTGAGTTTTGTCTGTATCCGCTAATGAACTACACGGAAGAAGTATAGCATAACACCCGCGAATGCGTTCCGTGTAAGTGCGTTGACTCCTAATGCGAGTCTCAAGGCTATAAGTGAGCACCCACATAAGCTCTTTCCCTTCACGTGACTCGGGGTTCCCGCCATCCGTCCGGATGCGATAATAGCCGCGATGGGCGTTGGACGCGCATCATCAGCCACCATATCCATCACAATGGCCGCGGGAGTGGGAGGTTTCGGTGAAAGGGAAATGAGGGAGAAACTGGCATCACAAGGCAGAAGGGGACTACAAAGCATTGGGTGAGTGGAAGCGAAACGATGAAAATAAAACGTTGGAGAGTCATCAAAATATTATCGCTTAACTGGGCCACTCTGAAATGAAACGTACATTTTTTCCCCCGAACATTGACTTCAAGTTCAAGTGGAAGGGAAGAGCAGCAGAAATGGGCCACTGATGCATGGGCGTACCCAGAGGGGGTAAGGGGGGCAACCCCCTATAAGCGAAAATATATTTTGTTCAAAGCAAAAGTTATGAACAAATTTTCCTTTTGAAGACAAATGATATATTAGTATAAGACATGGAACTAAAATAAAAATCATTATTTTTTCAAGCAAATAATTATAAAAACTAATAAATTGCTGCCATTATTTCCTTAAAATTTCCTTTTCATTAACCTTTTCTGTACCAAAAAGTTACAACTTTAACGACCACAGTTAGTTTTGCCCCCCTTGTTTTTATTCTGTGTACGCCCATGCACTGAGGAGATACAAAGAACGCGCGATCAAGAATATTATTACTATGGTGTTCTACCGATTAAGTTAGGTTTCCGTGGCGTCCTTAACCCATTATAGCCCAATGTTGCTTCTAAGTAACATCAAAAATTTATACATTTGCAGATCTATTTAGGAGAGATTTAAACTATGTGCTCTTTTGTGCTGCAAATTTTAATGGCGAAATATGTATGTGCGGACAGGATTCGAAATTCGGTGCAATAAAAGAATGATGAAAATGAAATGAATCGACAGAGTGAGTAATTAAGAAGTCCAAATACGTGGAAGAGAGAAAACGAAATCCCCGCTGTTGCGAACTATTGCTTGGTCCCTTGAGGAATTATTACCTCCTCTATAAAGAAATTACCGCTATCATCGCAACTTAAACGTTCGTTACCTTATCATCCGCTGTTCTCACGCCTGGCCATCACCGTGTAGTTCTACTGTTGATCTTAAAATCCATCCCTTTAAAGTCATTTCATGGAAAGGTTGCGACGATGATTAAATGTTACGGATCTGGTGCTTAAATAAAGATGATTTAGGAAATATTTGCCGGAAATCCTGTGATGTTTAGGGCAAAGTCCTTCATCACGGATATAACGAAATCCCGTTTATAACTAAATAGAATGATGGTCCTCTGAAATTCGTTATAAGAGAGTTTTACTGTAATTGCCTTGTGTTTGAAAACTTGAAGTAAAATACAGTTTACTTTATTTTGACAGTCATCAGTTCGATATTATTAATTCCCAAAGGATAGGGCCTAAAACTGTTATGCCTAACTTCTAGAACATGACTCATCAGCAAAATAAACTGGATCTCACCCAGATGAAATGTCCCAACGACTTATTTAGAGAAGCAAGCGATGACAGGTAGCTCTTCTCCGTAAATATTTCTCGGCAACTAAGGTCTGACCTTGGTTTCATTCACGCTGGGACTATAATGAACGAACGCATGCACTGACTAGGCAAATGGACAAGGAAAGATATTCACATCACTGAGTCGTTTGTGCATCATCGTTTACTCAAGACATAAATGGGTTCGCGACAAAATTTAGTCAATTTCTGCGAAATACTACCCTCAGTTGCAAAATTCTGTCACCCAGGTTTGAAGACCAATACTTTAAATATCACTCATTCGATATTTAAATAAAGTACATCAAATTAAAAGTCGCTCATTCATGCGTTTACTGATGACCTCATCACCCACCACAACTTTAGAAGGAAAATATGTAAGGACTCTTCTACAGCTGTAGAATACTGAAAATAGTCGCTTTCTGCTGAAAATAAGAGTAATAATTTTGGCAGTGAAGATTTCCCGTTTTTACAATGGCTAAGATTTTCCATACCTCCGAACGGATGAAAAACAACATGAAAATATCATACTCGATGAGAAACCCAGGAAATATTCACTCCAATTGTTCGTCGGCAAAAAAATACAAAAATTCTACTGATAATTGTATTTCGGGTTATTGCCGAGTTGACTTATTTTGGTGACGACAGTTTCGAGACAATTTAGATTTTCAAATAAATTTTTCATTAACCCGAAAAAAAATATCAATTTAATCACTGCGCAAGCCCCCGTACCAAACATTATATTGGTTATAATTTTCTTCACATCGTTCCAAAACTGATCAATGCACACGGGTGATATGAAAGAATTAACCCAGCGCCGAAACAGAATGCATATCTCGGTTGCAAATGCTTAATTACTGGCAATAAAAAAGATTAAATTCTGCTTATAGATGAGAGGCAACTGAGAGAGTGAGGAATATCAACCCGGTTTAACAATGTATACATTTATCCTCATCTCCCTACGAAAGAAAAACAACGTGAAAAAATCTTACGCGTTGAAAAACCTCAAAAATATTCACTCCAATGATTCGTCGGTAAAAAGAAACATTATATCGGTATAATTTTCTTCAGTTCGATCAACCACTGATCAATTCACGCGAGTGATATGAAAGAATACACCCAACGTCGAAAGAGTATTCATATCTCAGCTGCAAATTCTTAATTGGTGGCAATAAAAAAGATGAAAATCTGCTTAAAATTCTGCTTATAGATGAGAAGCTACTGAGAGTGTGAGTAATATCAACGTCTACTGTAGGCGAGGCCCACTATGCGGCTGGATGCACGGTTTGATCGTAGGAGTAACAATAAGTCACATCAACCCAAGAAAGGAGATACTCTGGGAGCTTGGAGTGGACAAGAAAGAGATCGTGCAGTGGGCGATATACGGTGACGCCATCGAGATACATATAAAGACTGTGACATCACTCCACGTAATCTGTTGACGAGAATGCAGCCGATCATGGACGACGACTTTTCGAATTGTTACGTGTGCCTTCATCTCCGCATACAGTGCGTGACGCCGCCTGAAACGGTCTCATTGAAAGACAAACAAGAAAAACAAAAGCATTCCGCCGACCGAAGGTTCGTAATTTATCTCAACATCGTACCAATATTCCCAGAATGTTTACCAAACAATTACCAGCAGAAATGGCTGAGATTTCTATCATTTTTCTAAGATTTCTTCCTGCAACCAACGTCCTTGAATTAATCCTAGATTTTTTTCTACGGCGCAAATGATTTTTAATTCCTCAAATATAAGTTAAATGAGGATTAAAGTATTATCTAATATTCAAATATCTTATCTTCCAGTACATCACTATCGGAGATAATCGTTGGTAAACTACTAAGAGGTTAGTGGGAAAATAAAAATCACTCAGCAGCAAAACGGTATTCAAAGCGTGTTTCAATGCTAAGTGTGATGCTGAATTAGAGACCAATCCTTAAAAAAAGCCCTCTCCTTGTTTAAAGGAGCCACTAAATATGGCAGTATCAGGTAAAAAGTCCAACGTAAGAGTGTTGACGATTTTTTTTACAGCTTTCGGAGATAAATTGACCAAAACCAATTTCGCCATTCATATTTTACTTGCAGCCAGTAAGTGATTTTATTTATTAGACTTATCAAAATAAGCCTCTTCCTGGGAAGTTGAGTTTTTTTTTTTCAAGCTAGCCCACCGCTTATCATTATTAGAGGTTCACTCATTTCATACCAAGTTACATCGTAAGACTGAGAAGGATTGTGCGAAAAATCCACATAGGAAAAATCATTCGCCTTGACCGGGATTCGAACCCGGATCCCTCGATTTTCGGGTGACTCCGTAAAAGTTATCACCGCGGCTAGTCCCGGTGTACTTAAATAAAACTGAGAAGGATTCTTTTCCGAATTGTCTGCTCTTGCTCAGAATTAAATATATGAGCACCGCCGTATTTGTAGCAATAAATTCATTTTTATTTAATAAATGCATTGCGAAATGAGATACGCGACAGTCCATTTGCCGCATCATTTGCCACAACAAGGATAATACAACAATGTGGATACGCGTTCAACACCCAAACCGACTCTCAACGTAAAAATCTCGACGCCGGCCGGCGTTTTTTCGGTTCTTCCCGGAGAAATTCGAGAATGCTCGCGGAAGTTTTGCCACCGGTATAAAAACAAGCCATCTTGACTACCGAAGCCGGTCTGTATTCAGCAGTGGAAATAAACCCTCCTCTACAGTAATTACTTAAGGCTTTCATTCACCGTAGTCAAGGCTATAGTGGTGACTCCTACGTGATGACGCTACACCCATATTAAGCTTTCAAAAACAGACTTTAGGGGTTGACATCAAGTTCTAATGCGAAAAGAACCTTACATTACGTACAAACTCCTCGCCGGATACCTTCATCTATCCGACCCAAACTAATAATAATTTTACGCTCGTACCGAAGGATATATAAATACGTAAATCAATCTAATAAAGACAGTAGGTACACTTCGTGTTATCCATGGCACTCTCTCACAGCGCCATACCTACGTAGCATCGCGGAATATGCCGTCATGGCCCTGAGCTTCTGGAGTGGGTGCAATATCCGCAATTATGCATCTTGGGTAACATCCAGCAATAGCAGGTGAGATGTGTTCAAGTTAGCGTTCCGTTCCTGTGAGTCCAAAAGGCGGTGAAATACGCAAGGAGAGAAATCACGAAGGAAGATGACGTTGAACGAATTCCTTTCACGGAAATATAACTACCACCAGAATCGTGCTGCTTTCCAGGGGTGATTTCACTAATTTTAGGAAATATAGGAAAGTGATAATGACAGTATCACTTTCGTCCAATTGCGTTGAAATCGTTTGACCACAGCACTTACGATATCAAGCACATAAATTGTAGATTGATTGTAACACAAAAAGAAATATATTAGTAATGACTCCAAGAAGATTTATCAATAATGAAAATTAGTCACGATATATCATCACTAATTTTCTCCAAATGTTCAAGGAGAAAAACCCTAATTAGATTTATCAAGAATTATAATGCGTTTAAACTTGGTGAATTTTTTTGTTAAAACATTGTATTCTTCATACGCCACCATTCTTCTAGTTACTGTAATGATCAAATTATTTAAAATATGAACTCACGGAAACTTCTAATTGTTTTCCAGTATCTGTCAAAAGTGTAAAATTTCTGTAGTACGTATTTCTTTCTCGATTGCATATAACGGCCGTGGCTTCGAGTAGCAGTAATGTGTTGGAAATCAGCGTATGAAATTTTATAAAAAAATACCGTTTTCATCTTAGGAAGGTTTTCACTCCTACACATTTGAATTAAACGATTGTTATCAAATGTTTCACCGAGCGCAGGGCTTCCGAAATGGTCAAATTACAGTTATTGAAAACCACCTCACCATCCCAATTTAACGTATGTCCTTGTGACGTCAAACGTAGGTACGATAGGCGCTGAGCCGCCATTCTGAGCTTTATTTAACAGGGTTCCCATTCCACTTAAATAATGAAATTCACGGTTTTTTTCCCAGGTTTTAAAGTTTTTTTTTAATTTTCACGTTTTTTTCAGGTTTTCACGGTCTCGATGTCGTCAAATTCACGGTCCGTAAATAATCCAACATTAAGACAATCACCGACCGGACAATCACCGTATATTAACTAAAAATTAACGTACGCGACAGATGTCGTGAATGTAAAGGCAGCAATGAAAAGTGAATAGGTTGGTTTCCTATTATTTTTTTATTGCCTTAATCGAAAGATTATTACTCCTGGAGTACGTATTTCACGCTTTTAGATTTTTAAATGACAACATCTATTTTTCGCGATTAAATGAAAAGTGAAAATTTTCAAGCGCGCGAAAACGCGACGCGTAAGTAGGAATGAAGGGAAAAAGTCCGTACGACGCATTTCTGGTTCCCCCTCCCGCCTGGTAGGTGACCTTGATCGAGGCTCTGAGCGCTGATAGGACGCAGGATGCTAACGGGTAGCTGAGTACCTTCCTGTCTGGTAGCGCATAGCTTAAAAAAGGTTTATTAATACCTTATCAAGCGAAGAAAACTTTCCGACCTTAGCCAGTTTTAATAGGTGATTATTAAGACATATTTCCCTGAGCTCTGTGACTCATGCATGCATTGGTAGCCTCTGACGATGCATAACTCCTATCCTCTCGTGTAGAAACTAGGTCCCTGTGACGTCACGTGGAGTGGAATCGCATGGGCGCCAATCTGGCCTTTTTCAAATGAGGATAAAATTTGACCCTTGCCATTCGTCTAAACCGGTATTTCAAAAACCAAATAATTTGTGTATTATGAATACACTAATGGTGGGTAACGAATCGCCATCAATGCCTTTCGTTTTCTTTGATGAAGGAAACTACCCTATTCTGTAATGACATCACCTATCGTTTGCAAAATTCAGGGCCGACTGAAGGCCCAACCCTACAGCGCTCTTGCCCGGACGCCGAATACCATGGCCTCCTACATGCGAATGCCCTTAGGAACTTCTTCCGTCTGGACACCGGAAGTCCTTCTTTAATTCCTCGCCGAGAGATTGTTTTTTGCGCACGTTGTTATTACTGCACAGTTACCAAATTTCCCCTACCCAATCTTTCTGAGATCGCGGAAAATATTTTATTAAAATTGTTTATAGGATGTAATAAATCAAAAAATCAATTTCATATAATTATAATGCACTTGGTTTGAAATATGTAAAGACAAAATAAATACCTGCTGAAATACAATATTTTCACTTTCACTTTATTATTCACATAAACTCAAACGAGGTGAGCGCAGTCTATTGAGAGCTATTGCCATAAATTGAAAGCCTATTTGCCGTAGAAATGTTTCCTTAAGTAAAATTCCAGTGGCAAACTCATATTTCGAAGCATATGGCATGTGCCCTCATTTTGTGTGGGAACCGAACTTCGAGTTACAAATCAGATAGTTTTCGTGGTTCATTCAATAAGAAATGCAAGCTATTTCATTCGTCCTTTTTCGAATACAATTCCATCCCAAGCTATCACTGAAATTGAAACGCTTAGACAAAATAACAGACTTCCGCCATTAAAATGGAAAATATCGGTCAATGTGTCGTCATACAGTACGGACCAATTATTACACTTTGAATATCCGTGTGTAGAGAAATGCGTAGACTAAGAGTCTGCGCGTGCCAGATTAAATTTGCCAAGCGGCTGTCAAAGAGGCGTTCATGAATAGGAAAGAGCTGGTGAGAAGAGGACGGCAAGAGAGTAATGAAATAATTATAATAAAATGTCCATAATTAGAGACAACCCAAAGCACTGCATGAAAAAAGTGACTTTGTGCGCAGTCACGCGCACGGTTACAAAGTTAAATACACCAAGAACGAAGTTCGCCATGAAATAAATCGGGTAATCCGGATTCGAAACCCGGCTAAGTCAATTTTTTCATGGTGAACTTCATCCTTGGTGTAATTAGAGATAATCCTTTGAAAAATTAATTAATTTACCTAATTGCAAAGTTTTTCATTAGGTGCATTGATATCCCCTTAAACAGCTATCACCCATCCTTATTACCACTCCTAACTTCTTATCTCATCAAGCATTTCACGAAACCCCTCAGCTAACTATCGAGATTACTTGGCATTGATTGACAGCTGGAACTCTTTGTCTGTTTGGGATTATAGCACTGAACTGTAGCGTGAAATATGGTTCTCAAAATAAGCGACGGAATAGTAACCCGGAAGAGGAAGACGGCACCGCAAGCCATGTGTCGCTGAAAACTTCCGAGTGAACTTCATCGGAGGAAACGGCCCAAGGAGACAAGATAGCGTTCGTAAAACGCAGGGAATACACCCAGGGATGAATAGACCCACAATTCCGTGAAGAATAAAGGATACTTGGTACCCTGTGCGAAATTTTCGCAATATCACGCCATCCGGGAATAAGTATAATAAGGAAAGGTTGTAATTGGGTTTTAAATAGAGAAGAAGATGTATCATAAAGTACCTTCTTTATACTTGTTTTCTTGCAAAAATATACAAAACATATGAATATAATACAGGCAAGAGAGTTTGGTACCAGTAGGAAGAATCATGACGTCTGTTACTGAATAGTGGCACGCAATCAACAAAACTTCTTTAAAAAACTTAAACTTTAAACTTCTTCTTCAAAAGGTCAGTACAATAATTGGAAGTAACAATATTGTCGCCTCTAACTTTTTAATTATCATTTTCTTAAACACAAACTTAACAATCACTTTCATCCGGAAGGTAAAAATTTTAACTTTAACCAGAAGCGAAAATTTTTTAGCGTAGTCGGCCGTCATCTATTGATGACGCTAGGATCTGGGCGGTGTCCGGCGCGTCATCTATAGATGACGCTCGGTCTCTAAGTGCTATCACGAAGGCTGCGAACTCTATAAATGCTACCTACAACTGTCACTGTAGGTGCAGTATCAAAGGAGCATATACGGAATGACAGAAGGATACCTTTCTGTAATAATATATATGATTAGAACAAGTGAGGTGAGCTCTACGGCCTCGATAGTGGAACAGATATTCGTCTCGTATGGACGTAACGCGGGGATCACGACGCAGGTACGAGACAAATTACTTTAAATAAAATACCAATTAAGGGTAAACGAATCAATAAAATTCATCAAAATACAGTGGGTGTGAGCCAAAATAAGTGTCAGAGCTATACTACTCCACCATCCCCTTGGAGTTAAACAAAACGAATATAAAAGTCAGCTAATGGTGGGTGAACAAGATATCGTAGTGGTTCCTCTGATAAAGGCTATAAATCCTGCCAAAACGCATACAGCAGTCTATTACCACGGTAGACGGTTTACTGAAGTAAGCGTATGCTATGTCCAAAAGTGTAGTTTTCCAAAATGTTGGCTTGCCCTAACTGGAGGATTCACAGCAGTGACCAACCCCAGCCTCTCAACCGAAAAACCTTCACAAGTACTCACTCAACTTCAAGGAAACCTTTCGAGGTTTAAAGGGGCCTCGCTATGGTTGCTTCAAAAAATATTATTGCTTTTATGGGTTGAGGGTATAGGCTTAATTTATGGAATTAATTGACATAAATCCATTGATTTTAATGCACTTGAACATGAAATTAAGGAAATACCTAAAGTAAGGTCCATCACTCGATAAATCTTGGGCTTTACAAAAAGATGCTTGGGAAATTCAATATTGTTGAAATGTAAGAACCAGGGGCGCAGCCAGGAATTAAGGCTGGGTGGGGGGTTTAGGTGCAACTAATACCGGGGTGTATGGTGGTATGGAATACCCACCAGGATAAGCGGTAGGTGCGAGATTACTAAATTGCGGAATTTTAAGATAATCGGTTCAAAATGGTGAGTTTTACGGCTTTCTGGTGGACATTTTATTAATCCTTACACTATTCTATTAGTAATATCAATCCAATTAAGTAAAATGGATTAAATTTAAATATTTCTCTGAGCTCTGGGGGGGGGGGGGGGGGGTTTAACCCCCAAACCCCCCCCCCCTCGCTGCGCCACTGGTAAGAACAAACCTTTCTCTGTAATTACTTACGATAACCTGAATAATAAGGCTTCCTATGCAAAGATAAATATACTCCTTACATCCTCACTTATAGGTTTGTATTTTTCGCATCTTTCTAAGAGGGAGTGTATTATTGTACTTCTCGGCAAAGAAAATTTTATTTTTTTACGGGTACGGGTACTTACTGTTGCTCAATATCAAATATTTAAAGAGTTATAGGAGAGTAAAAATAAGAGCCTGATGGTTGAGTTCAAGTGCCTGAGTATAAAAAATGTTGCAATTTTTTTATAATCAGACAACTTAAACGTAACAGACGAAGCGAGTTAAGAATAAACGTTTAAAAATGATCCAACATTTTCTGAATAATAAATTGCTTGATGGGCGAGGTTGGAAAGCAAGGGATAACAAATTAACGACCAAAAAGGGACAGTTACCACGTAAGTGAATCGGAGAACGTGAGACTACTCTTCTTTGAAATAAATTACATCAACGAACTATTTTCGCCAATTGCGAGTGGCAGGTTCTGTTCACGTCCTTGGGTTAATTGATTCTGACTTGAAGCGGAAATGATGATTTCTCCCAGGGCACTCGTCTTCTCGAAGTCACTCGGCGATGTCCGAACATGCCTCGCACCGAGTCTGTCCGTTACGTAAACTGGAACGGACTTCTCCATGGAGAACGCATGGATCCAAGTGGGTGGTGATACTTAAGTCATGCCTCACAGTCACGACCCTTCGGTGATGATTCATTCAAAAGGTTTTTGTCGAGCCGAGAGCGGCTGAGGTGCAAGTTGCGAGATGGTCTCGCAAAAATTTATGTTTGCCAATAAAAATTATCGGATTCAGTCATGACGCTACGGAAATACATAGTACAACCGTTAATTTTTCACAACTTATAATGAGTGAATGAAAATACTACTAAAGCTATAAAGCTGTGCTCTGAATATAAGAGTTATGCTCGTTAAACCTTAATTTTTACTATATTTTTAGGGGAACAAGGCATATAAAATGGTTACTATTGGATTTTGACGACTTGAAAGTAATGCATAGGTCCTAATATCGTTCCGAAAGCGCAAATCATCCCAAGATTATCCATACGAGGAGTGACTTATAATAGATAATTGACTCGTATATCAGTTTCTGACATTATTTCCAGGTATAAATCTGAATGAAGAGTTTAAAAAATAGTGTTAATAAAGGCAAGTAGAAAAATAAACGAATATTACGAAGATATCCATGTATATAAACAGAATGGGTGATGGCCAAACTAACCTTTTTTCACTCATTTGGCAGCTAGCACTTACAAATGATATACTTCTTTTTCTCCTCACACTAGACGGAAATTTACCGCACGAATCAAGATATCCTTAGCGCATTTAAGCTGAGAAGCAAATTTTCAGAAGGCTTTACTTTTTCAGTCTTAGGAATTCAGCTCATCAATCCTTCTACAAATCATTCCCTCACACCAGCAATCGATATGAAATATGCTTGCCATTAGAATAATCCAGCAAAAAATCTTTCCCAGGGAATTTCAAAGATTGCCTAATACAGCACCGAATTTCGAAAGACGGTAGATGGAGCTCACGAGAAATCTGACAAAGAATATTTCACACAATTCGAGATATATCATTCCAGCGTACTAAAAACGGAAAACTTGACTTTTTTGCGCAAGACTTGGTTAAGTATTATTGCTCCTTTATTTATGCGCGATTAGCACCAAAAAATTAAAAGGCAGCATATACCATGGATCTTGGTAATTTATTCGATATTTTCGCGAATTGAAATATATACCACTTGCGAATAATTATTTCGTATGATAAATGCTTAAAAAAATACTTTGTTATATTCCACACTACTTCAAATGGTGCGACCCGGGTTTCTGCATATCATGCTATCAACGGGACATCACTGTTGAAACCATCACCATTGTCGTACCGTTTGAAATAAAGTGTGGAATATAACAATGTATTTTTAATTTTAACAAGAAACAGTTCCACTAAGTAACGCCGGAGACTGTGTCTTCTTACATATATAATGAGAAGAAATTTATTCTATGTATAGTAATAATTGAAACAGCAGAAGTATTTTTCTTTCTCGACCGGTTTCAATGCTTACGCATCATTATCAAGAACTGTCTCGTAAAATACTACTGCTGTTTCAATTATCATTATCCGTGGACTTTCACAAAGTCAACTCGTCAACAATCAGTTTTATTATTTGTAGTTTACAAGACTTGTTGTACACATGACCGTAAATTGGAATAACCGGGTTCTAATAAAGGCCGAGCCAAATAATTTTTACAAGGAGAATTATATCCTAGGTACATAGTTTATCCAAGTTGAACGACCGTGGAATAAAAAGGGCCGCATAACACACTCAAAAACACCATCACTGTGAAAACTCGTTTTAAATACATGAAGATAAATCGTTAGCTACAAATGTTTCACCGTTAGAATATCCAAATATCTTCTCTAGTATTCAGATTTATATTTAAACAAAGTTAGGCTCGTCATAACAAGAACACAATTTTAATAATAAAAAACGAAATTTTGCGAAATTTTCATCACACATTAATGCGAATAGACCACGTCGACATTTATTATTATTATTACATAAATTGTTACAAGTCGACCATAATGTCGGGTGGTAACATAAAATCAGGAAGCAGATAATACAGAGAAACAGAACCAGAATATATATCCATGATAAAAATAACACCCTAATTCTAATCTCATACAACTACGAATTTAACATTATCCCAATAAAACAATTTAAAACAATCCATTAAATACATTAATTCTAATATAATACAACTAAAAAATAAGCATTGACCCAACTTCAAACTCTCTTTTTGAACCATTATGTACTAAATCAATAGGTAAGTGCTTCACACCTCTTCCTAAAAATTTTGGCATTTGAAGGGAAGATCAGAAAGATGTTTCAGAAAGAAAGCCAGCATTATCCAAATCATCGAATTTCGAAAAATTATTGGATATTTGCTCCCTTTTTTTGTAAAGGTCCTAGAAAATTAACTGGTATTTTTCGGGCCCACAGTGTGAATAAAATTCTCTAAGGATCTCCACCGGGCGAGCCACTCAATCACTCCCGACGTTTCTGAAGCATGCATCAATCCTGATTATAATGCTCGATTCGGGGGTCGAAACGTTGGCCCTGAGGGAAGAAATTACAATCAGATGTTTTTCTATGAACCTGAAGATGGCTTGATTGCCGAAATCGGTCATTCTGTGTTTAATGAACTGTAGAAGTCACTAAGTCCCTAAGTGCGATTATGGTGTCTTTCCACTCCGTCACAGCTTCCAGTTTCGATCTAGTTTTCAATTTCGATTGTTTTCAATTTCAATTTTCGAGTGTTAATTAGTAATACTGTCATTTAATGGACCGCACAATAATTAAGGCTATCTAAGAGTGACACTCTAAAAGGGTTATCTAATTAAGTGATCAATAACACAGGAGGAATAAAAATTAATGAAATAACATGTTACACGGATTTGTAACTTTTTCGTAAAACATTATTTGTGACTTGCTTGTATCACATGTTACTCAGCATAACCGCACCTTAATAAACCCAGCGGAGAATCCGCCAGAATTTTATTTACTCAGGGAAAGGGGCGGTTTGATATCCTAGATACCCCTCCTCACTACGGCCTTGCCTCCGGCCCCAATGGTGGGGCGATGGCAGTTTATCCTTTGCGGGGATCGCATCGTGCAGGCGAGAAGATGGCACTCTTGCATTTCCTACTGGGATGCCAAAGCGAGACCCACTTCACGTCACGCGTGGCTGGGGTGGGCGCCCTTACATCATTTCCTGCGGATACAACCACTAACACGCCACGCTGACTGTGCGCGAGAACGCGGGTCGCCAGGAGAGGAGGGCTCGACGAATCTCAATCTTGAGTGAAGTGAAGTCATGTTTCACTCGGAGGAATGGATCCCCATTGTATGCGACGAGGTGTCGGGTATCGCTGTTAATGAGCCTAGCAGACTTACGCTTCCTTAACCTTTTCTGTTACATATTTTATTCCCTACGTAGATGATTATTTTTCTTTTTGCTATATAACCTTAATCATGGTGTAATAAACACTTGCCAAAAAATTTGATATTTTTTGCGAAGCAGATTTAATGGTCTATGCCCACAATTATGGGTGATATAGTCATGTCCATTTTAATGGAAAATTTGACTGAAAGGATTAAAGCGAAAGACGTATTATCAACGAAGAAAGATATGGTGTTTTCCCGGTAAATAGACTGAAAAAAATCTTGCGTTTTTCCCAGTGAATGACTGGAATGAATTCTTCTCAGGTTTCGAACCGGGTTATGGTCTGCATTTTGTAGACCAACGTTTCGTAGGGAGGCTTTCCCGACACTACCGACTTTCCCAATATGTTGAAAAAGTCTCCAAACGAAACGTCAGCTTACAACGCATATATTCTAACCCGGATGGAAACCCGAGAAGAATTTATTCAAGACCGAATAAGGTTGTAGACCGACGTTTCGTTGGGAGGCTTTCCCGACCTGTTAAGATAATCTCCAAACGAAACGTCGGCCATCAACATGCAGAACCTAACCCTGTTGGAAACCCTAGAAGAATTCATTCAAGACTGAATGTTTTCTCGGGTTTCCATTCGGGTGATAATTTCCGTTTTATCCAACGTGTCGGACCTTGAAACGTAGGAGAAAATGAATATTGTCACTCAGCTATAAACCCGAGAAAATTTATTCGGTCGCATTATAAATGGACTAAAGATTTCGTATCAGAGTCGTAAAAAAAAGACTGCATTCAGTCACATAAACTTATTCAAATTAATTGCCATTATAAAATATTCCTCTGGACCGGAAAACGATCCACGAACATTTGGATCTCTGGGGAATTATTTCCATGGGAATTAAGAAACCTGGATGGCGAGGTAGTCAGTGGTCAGTGGTCGGATAGAGGTCCAGAAAATTCAAAGTTCGTGGTCCCAGTCAAGTGGAGTCGTTCCCCATGGCAACCAATGTAAATTCCCACGCCGTTCACCAACGGGTTTGGAATAAATATCAAATTATCTAATGTTTTTAGATGAAAAGTTGATGATGATATTTATCAAATTAAAATTATAAATATAATGTAACCAATATACCAGTCGGGTAATTATTATTCAGAAAATATTGTGAATAAATATTATCATACTTGTGTATTGTTTCCATTACAATCATAATTTTAATTTCATAAATATCATAAAATGATGATATTGTATTACATCAATATGTATTATAATGACGGAAACTTCCGACAAGTTTAATGGCTTACAATAAGAAGGAAGAAGTTCGTATAAATGCAAATAAAGGCATTCTGCAACTAAAAAAGAGCCATCAACTACACATCAGGATAGTAAATTTAAAAAAAAAAATAAATGGACATGTTCAAATAGATGAAAGATAACAAAAAATAGATGAAGAGAGTTAGATAACATACCCAAGGAGACATTCAATAAAGAGCACATTTTCATTACCAAAAACATCCAACATAACACATGCTGTAATCCATGTTTTCCCCACATCCGTTACACATTCAATTAGAAGTAAACCAATAAACATAAATTTTTTAAGTGCTAAACGTGAGGACAAAATAGCAGTATTTTTCTAAGGGTGTATATTAAATAGGGATTGCAGACGTAATTAAAATGTAAAATACATGCTGCACTCATGTAAATGACCAAAAGTAAATACGACATCGTTAAATCCTCAGCAACCTAAAGTATACGATCCGGCTATCACAACGATTACAGATAATTGGATTTGTGTTTAATAAAATTAAATGGTAAAATTATTCATTGGATGTTCTCCTCATAGAAAATTATCGTGGTCTGGTTACGTCACTCCCAACGGAACACTAACACAAAGGACATACGATGATCGAAAATATTGGCAGCGCTGCTCACAGAAAGAGAAAAAATACTGCATACATTACCCATTCACTCCTGCTTGTATCTAGTGAACTATACAGGTAGATTCAATGGTCACGTGGACATGCATACGGGCTAAGTGTGCTTACCTAAAAGGAGAAAAATGTAATTAAGAACTTCATTTTTTATCATAATGCAGCATCTATATAAAAAAATAAACTGACTGTGAGTTTTTACATATATTCATGACAAAGAGTATGGATACAAAACATAGCCATAGATTTCGGATTCCCCTGTCAGTAAATCACGCGGATAACACTATACGAAATCACAGCTGATTTTGAACTGGAGCGAACCAGTAATGCGAAAATGAGACGAAAAGTCACCCTTTTGATCGGAATGATAAGTGAAGTAAAAGTTAACGAAGGCTTGCCTGAAAGGAGAAAAATTCAATTAAGAACTTCATTTTTTATCATAATGCAGCATCTATATAAGAAAAGTAGACTGATCTCTTACATACACTCATGACGAAGAGTATGCATATAAAATGTAAACATAGATTGCGGATTCTAGTGCAAGTAAATCACGTTGATAACACTCTGTATGAGATAACAGCTGATTTTTAACTGGAGCGAACCAGTAATGCGAAAATTAGAGGTAAAGTCACCCTTTTAAACTGAATAATAGGTGAGGTAGAAGTTGACCGAGTCTTTTACGCTCCTGCCCTATGAATGGAGTGGAACTCTTTGAATCGGGAAAAGTCGTAGGGATGCAAGAGCCCTCGAGACGTTGGCGATTTTGCTCAACGGAACGACGGCTTGAATGATTGATGACACTGCTTTGTCGGCATATGAGAGGCGTTTCCGGTACATAACCCTTCACTTCGCCCCGATCGCCACCAAAGTCGAGAGAGAAGACGCGATGAGTGACAGATGAAGGTTTCAAGCGAAGCTTTGAACGCATCAAAAGGCAGCATGCAACCACGAATATTACAAAAGAGAATCCTCAGGTTTGCCTTAAATGCGTTGTCAACCACCGCGCATTAAATTGGTTTTGCAAAAGTCACCACTCGTGTCGCTAACGGATACATTGATCCGAGTTTCATTGGGAAATAAGGTATGATCAGCGGTTTTAACCGAATTTATATACACAATGAGATGATCTACCAAATTCGGAACTTTTAAAAGCTATTCCTCGAAACGACAAACATTATACTGCAAAATATTGGAAAAAACCGGATCGCATTGCACTCATCACAGCGCCGCGGGCATTTTTGAAAACAGATTAAAATGCGACAGATTGCAACAGAAATCAGCCTTCTATGGGCCTCCCCTATGCAGTCCCTTGGCTATGAACGCATCAAAAAGGAGCACGCAACACATGGTTAGGGGTACTGAAGGGGTCTAGATGACACCGGAAAGATAGCCACATTTTACACATCTGTCAACTGCACGAATAGTTATGCCACGGGAACTCAATTAATCGAGGCCTAAGAACATGGCGGTTAAGTGTTACATCTGTTGCCGTTTCGCGCGTCTTTTATTCGGCAGCGCCACTAAGCAGCGGTATCTCGTTCAGGGTGACTTTCGCCACTGTAGTGGAAGTGGACTATTTTAACTGACAATCGTCTTGCATCCGTTAAATGTGCAACTTCTTTGATTTATTTGCTCAGTTAAGTATTACTGCCGTGTATTTCCTCGTGAAAAGTGCATTTAGATGTCTGGTGGCGCCGCGAGTGGCAGTTTTTAATGCGCGCGAGCGACAACAAATCTAGCGTCGGACTTGGGAATCCTCAAATGTAATATTCGTGAGTTATGCAAGATAGGACTTGGACTACCGCAAATAAATAGGCGCTGAAGACTTAAATGGCCATCTTTCATGTTTGACGCCGTATTGCGGAGCATTTATGTAAGCACAAATATTAAAACAGTGGATCTTTCAGGCGGCCTATAGATTTGTTATCACCCTCCGCGCATTTCAAATGGTTTGCAAAATCAACAATCTTGCCAATGACGGGAAGTTCGATCCGAATTTTGCGTAGAAATAAGCTATATTTTTAGATTGTTAACAGAAATTTATGTTCGTGATGACGTGATCTATAAAATTCACACCTTTTGAATGTTTGTCTCATCATCATCACTCGCCAATAATCCTAAGATTGTACGAAAAATCCATTGAGAAAAAATCATTCGCCTAGACCGGGATAAGAACCCGGATCCCTCGATTTCCGGCCGAGCGCTTTAGTCAGTTAAGCTACCGAGGCGTCATTCATCCCGAGCAATTTGTGCTTTGCGGGTGACTCCCGTAAAGTTATCACCGTGGCTAGTCCCGGTATACTTAAATTAAATTCAAAGATTGGTTTGACACAGCTCTCCACTCAAATCTCCCATTAGCTAATTTATTTACACATACGTATTTCTTCCCTTTCGCTTCCCTCTTTACCTGCTTCATATATTTTGTTCGAGGTCTTCCCATTACTTTCTTGATCCCTTTTTTTCCTTTGACGATATTCTTCACCAGGCCATCATGCCTCATGATATGGCCTATTAGGTCGTTCCGTTTTCTTATCAAAGTTTTCATGATGCTTCTCTTCTCTCCAACTCTTCTTGGGATTTCTTCATTTCTTCATTACTCGGTCGATCCCTTTGTGCCTCATCATTGTTCTGTCGCACCACCTTTTGAAGGCCTCTTTCTCCGCTATTGTCATTGTCCACGCCTCACTTCCGAAGAGAAGCTATTCCTCACGATTCTATAAAATAATGACGTAAATATCTAGAAAATATGGGTCACTTTGGCGTCATCGTCACGCTTCGGAAATTTGTGAAATAGATCAAAACACACTCACAGCAAAACGGCAAAAAAATCTAGCTTCAACGAGACGGTCTAGTGCTCATTTATAGTGCCCTTGGATCCCTTCGACACATACCTACGTAATTAAATTGAAAATTCCCTTCTGAATGAGAGCCTTACGACGGTGAATTTTCGGAAGACGGACTCGGAATCTTCTCTTAAACGCTAATCAAAAAACCGTTTCCATGGGTATGAGGCGGGGTTAGTCAGGCCTCAGGCCGTGGACCAGAAATTAACTTGATCCAATAAAATAACGGCGGACTGGCTAAATGTAAACCTTTATGGTGCAACACACATTCAAAGTATGAAAGAGGAAAAATCATTTGCCAAGACCGGGATTCGAACCCGGATCTTCCGAATTCACACCAAGTGTCGTATCACCTGAACTGCAAAGGTATCTTCTACTCTGAAATTAACGCCATTTTAATTTTTTTCCTACAATGTCATTTAACAAAAATAATTCCAAAATTTATTCCTTCGGTAACATGACCCTTTCATTTCATTTTTCACGTCGGAAAAATGAAAATAGAGCGATTCCAAAATGATGTAAGTACCTAATGTTTCACACTACGTTACTAGAGCGATGGCATGCCTAGTCTTACGAATGCGTGAATTCGCACAAAATTGAAAATTTTTAAGTAGCATAAGCAATTACAGCTCACTCTCAGTCTATCATTATGTAATTCTAAAATACCCTGTGATATTTCATTGGAATAGCTGGTAACAGAAAAATTATCGCCAACGAGCAATGGAAGACTACGAGACCTCTATAAAGAACAAAAAATCACACAGCCTCGCGCATTTTAGCTTCACAGTAGCAAATTCTTGATTTGTTATTATTGATTGATTATTCATCCAAAACATTCAGCAAATTTCACAAAGTATCGCTAGAAATCACCAATTTTATCAAATGGCCACTTGCGCCAATATTCCGTTACCTTGAAATTTCATGAGCAGGGAAAAATATTTCGACTGACAAATATCGATGGTCGAATATTTTGCTTGGAGTATACTATACTCTAATAATTTGTCAAGTCACTTTCACTCAAACATAAATAAAATAAGGGATTGGATAAATAGGATGTAAGAAAGATAAATTTCCACGAGTTGCATGATAAGTCTCAAAATAAAAAAAATAAATCAAAGGCAGAAATAGAGCTTAAAAGCGATTATTATTATTATATAACAAGGGATTGCCATGCTTTTAACAAATTCATCGATACCATTCCATTAAGTGGCATTTGTAAATGTTCATTAAGACTAATAAAAACTAATGGGCATACACTAACAATTAAGTGGATTACTTTCATGCTTGCACGATTGGAAATGTCATCTCCAAATAAGAGGACGGACATGATGATAAAAGCCTAAAATCATTAATTTAAATCTAATTATACGGCTAATTGCGACAAAATATATTAAAAAAATATTGTAGATATTTGTTACAATCATCCAGTTTTTGAACCGCATCCATTCCTATATTTGAACGAAAGCTATTAAATGATATTTACTACTGTGAATCGCCATGAAAGATTTCCTCAAGACCTAGAGCAGAACCTAAGACCTTTTGTATTTTTTAAAAAGAATGGTTGACATTAACTTCACGGTCCTGACTAAAAGTTTTCGCTCAGGATGCAATGAGAAGAGACTTCCGGAAAAATCGGAGGTCCACCTTTCTATTCCAATTGTCGCATTACATTTTGGACGAAGTAGTTATCAGCCCAATTGGAAACAATTTGTGTATAATTTAAGACTAGTTAAATCCGTATTTACACCTTCAATTCAAAATGGTTACACTTAGCGAGCCCGTGATAAAAATCAAGAAAGACGAGACCTCAAAAAAGTACGAAAAATCACACCGCCTCTTGCATATTAGTTTCATATTGGCAAATTCTTGATCGAAACCCAAATTAAGGCCAAAAATGGATGCGAAGCGTGACCAGTTAAAATGAGGAAGAATTCTCACTTTTACCACCATTCACACTATTCGAACATAAATGATTTTTTTTTAAACATGCTATTCCCAGAAACAGAATAAAATGCTAAAAAAAGTGGAAAATAAACTTTTCATCGATAGAAAGAAAAGCGTGGGTGCTGATTAAAATCTTTAGAAATGAGTTTATATGAGCCTTATGGGTGAGTAAGTATTGGCATGCAATATCAATAACTAATCGTAATCAGCACCCACGATTAATTCTCCGGGTTATGAAAAGCTTATTTTTTACTTTTTGGTGTATTTTATACTGTTCTTGGAAAAAACCTATTTTTTATAAATTTGTTTATTTTATTAACGTCCCTATAATAGCTGCAAACTAATTCACTGATTGTGTGATTGATACAAATTAGCAGCCCAAACTGTGATATGTGTGGGTATATCGAATATTGGACGAAAAAGTAAAAAAAAATTCATCGGGAGGAAAAATCTGAAAACTTTAAAAAGTCGATAACTTTTCGAGATATATCGACTTGAATTAACATGGGAGCCTTATGGGACTAAAACTTTTTCGCTTTTTTAATGTATTTTTAAATATGTGAGGAACATGAGATTCCCTTGAAGTAAACTAGATTTTTTGGTTGATTTTTTGGTGTGGTTGTCAATGCGATGAATTAATATTTAGTATTTTTTATGATTTTTTGAAAGTGCCCCATGCTTTTCTTATGGCACTACGTAAAGAATTTTTTTGACCAACTTGCAATCATCGCAGGACAAATTCCTTGAAACGCAAGATACTAGATTTTTTGGTTGATTTTTTGGCTATCTCGAAATTTTCATATGTCGAAACAATTCCGAGGAATAAACGATTTCGACTTTCCATTGTAGAGGTGGTCGAATTTTCAATATTGGATTTCGGCGTTGAGACATGTGCCATATGAAAATTTGGAATCTTTAAGAAAAACCGTTAGAGGGTTCTCCGAACCCTCACGTTTGAGCTTACTTTCGCCGTAACCCTCTTGGGTTATTCATAATTAAATTCCGAAAAATGTCCTGCAAGCGAAAAATCATTGTCGCCATTTTTTTGTGGAGCATGCAATCTTGAATATCTTAGCAACCGTTTAAGCTAGAGGAATGAAATTTTCAGAGTAATAATATTATTAAAATGGTCAACTTTTGCAATGATGACCATTCCGCTCGATCGATTCATGTGCGAGTTATATCGATACGAATCTCCTTGGATACGCTTTAATCGCTAATAACTTTTTTATTAATCAAGTTTTGAACATGAATGTCGTACAAAATACGACTGAAAATGTCATTCATCCGACAAAAGTTAAATCAGGAGAATCGATTGATTAGACTCGAAGTTATGATCGATACAAGGTTGTATTCGATTGAGCCATTTTTTGGGCTTATTTACATAGTTACGGAAATAAAAATTTTAACAATATGTAAGGAAAAAAATGAATTATGCGCACACATAAATAATATAGATGAATTATGTTTTCTAATGAAGATACATCGATTTGAATTTATATCTTTTTGTATTAAGCCCCCGTAAGAAATATACGCATCCCGTCTGTATACGTCACCAATATAAGAACATAGGCTAAATTTTGAAAGCGGGGATATTAGAGAAGGCAGGAATAAGGGAGTGACCATAGAAGGGATATCAATAGGATAGCGGATTTTACAGTACAGATGTCAGCAGTGTCTAAAGTACGATTCGATTAGTATAGCATATACGCAAATTGGCATAACTTGATAAGTGTGTACGTTGGACCAATGAAACTTGGTAAACAGGTACATCTTGGTATTCCTCACGATACTCTATGGTAGTATGTTTTGTATTCAGTCTCACGTTCGATATATATCGAATCTACTTTTTCTTAAAATATATCGTATTGCTATAACATGTAGGATTTAACATTCAAGGACATAGTTTACTAGGGATTAAATAGTAGATACCCATAGACTGGATTTAAAACCAATAGCATTGCGGATTTTACAGTACAGATGTCAGTATGATCGAAAAATCGATTCGATTATTATAGCAAATACGTAAATGGGCATAACTTCCATAGATTTACCGTTGGATCAATGAAATTTGGTGATTGGGTACATATTGGTATTCCTCACGACGCCCAATGAAAATTTGTTTTGTACGTAGTCTCACATTCGATATATATCGAATCTACTTTTTCTTAAAATGTATCGAATTGCTATAACATGTAGGATTTTACATCCAAGGACATAGTTTACTAGGGATTAAATAGTAGATACCCATTGACAGGATTTTAAACCAATAGCCTTGCGGATTTTACAGTACAGATGTCAGTATGATCGAAAAATCGATTCGATTATTATAGCAAATACGTAAATGGGCATAACTTCCATCGATTTACCGTTGGATCAATGAAATTTGGTGATTGGGTACATATTGGTATTCCTCACGATGCCCAATGAAAATTTGTTTTGTACGTAGTCTAACATTCGATATATATCGAATCTACTTTTTCTTCAAATGTATCGAATTGCTATAACATGTAGGATTTTACATCCAAGGACATAGTTTACTAGGGATTAAATAGTAGATACCCATAGACAGAAAGTTAAACCAATAGCATTTCGAGTTTTACAATACAGATGTCAGTAGGATCGAAAAATCGATTCGATTATTATAGCAAATACGTTAATTGGCATAACTTCAATACTATATCCGCTGGACCAATGAAATTTCGTGAATGGGTAAATCCTGGTATTTCTCACAATGCCCAATGGAAATATGTTTTGTATGTAGTCTAACGTTCGATATATATCGAATCTACTTTTTCTTAAAAGATATCGAATTGCTATAACCTATAGGATTTTACATGTAGGGACATAGTTGACCAGGAATTTTAAAGAAGTTACCCATACACTGGAAGTTAAACCAATAGTATTGCGGATTTTAAAGTACAGATGTCAGTATAATCGAAAGATCGATACGATAATTATAGCAAATACGCAAATTGGCATAACTTGATTGCTTTATAAGTTGGACCAAAGAAATTTTGGGAATGGGTATATCATGATATTTCTCACAATGCCCAATAGAAATATGTTTTGTATATGGTCTCACATGCGATATATATCGAATCTTCGTTATCCAAATTATATCGATTTGCGTTAAAATTTAGGAATTTACATCCACAGGCATTGTTGACCAGGAATTATAAAGTAGATGACTATGAACTGGAATTATAATATACAGCGTTGCGGATTTTACAGTGCAGATGGCATTTTAATCGAAAGATCGAATCGATTATTGTAGCAAATATGCAAATTGGCATAATTTAAATAGTATATGCGTTGGACCAATGAAATTTGGTGAATGGGTACACATTGGTATTCCTCACAATGCCCAATGGGAAGATTTTTTGTATGTAGTCTCTCATTCGATATATATCGAATATACTTTTTCTTAAAATATATGGAATTGTTATAACACATCGGAATTTACATCAATGGGCAAAGTTGACCAGGAATAATATGGTGAATGGCCATTGACCGGAATTAAAATCAAACGCATTGCGAATTTTACATTACAGATGCAGTATAATCGAATGATCGAAATGATTATTATAGGAAATACGGAAAATGGCATAACTTCATTCGTATATTCTTTGGACCAATGAAATTTGGTGAATGTGTACATCCTGATATTCTTCACAAAGCCCAATCGAATATGTTTTCCATTTACTGTCTCATTAGATGTATATCGATTCAGCGTTTTCTTAAAATATATATTGAATTGCTATAACATGCAGGATTTTACATCCGCGGGCGTATTTGACCATGAAATATAGGGTAGATGACCTAATGGGAAGATAAATCAATAGGATTGCGAATTTATATTTTCACATGTGAGTAAACTTGACAATTCGTTATGATTATGGTAACAAATATGCTAATTTGCGTATCTTTTTTACTACTGATGTTAGACAAAAGAAATTTTATGAATATGTTTATTAAAGCATTGTTCATGCTGCACCAATGAAATATATTCGTTTGTTATGCTCCCATTCGACACCTATCGAATATACCTTTTGTAAAATATATCGAACTGCTATTACTTACCAAATATAACATCAACGGAGACAGTTGAACATTCTTCGATTCTTTCTCCAATTTAAGTTTCATAACCGTATTTATATATTTATTGTAATCAATGCGTTTTGTTGTTATAAACCTTCCTTAGATCTAGAAAAATGACAGCATTGAGAGACATACATCGTCAGAGAAATCCGAACATTACTTCATTATTCGAGACATATTTATTCGAATAATCATTTCATTAGTCACTGTTCATTTATTTTCTAATAATGATGTATTTAAATTCATTAAGGCTGCTGTATTCAAACGCTAAAAATAAAAAATAAAGGTGATATAATCCTAGGTTAAGGGCTAAAATAAGAAAAATCGGCTACATTTCATAAGTTCATCTATCGTACACTATATATTTTTCTACATTGCGCAATTCATTCATATCAAAATGATTTCCCGAAGCATTGATCACCGTGGTTACTAAGAAGGTCTTAAGTATTGTTGACAGTGAATGAGCGTATTGTCCGCATATTTCACTCATTCAAACGATATTTGGGGTGTTTCTTTCGCTTTTTGAACCACTTATGGGCATATGACTCGGAAACATGTAACACAACTATGTTCCCACCCCCCTAATTACCCGCTTGATGAATTCAAGCGCCCAATCGACTCGTTAACGTCCCTATAATAGCTGCAAACTAATTCACTGATTGTGTGATTGATACAAATTAGCAGCCCAAACTGTGATATGTGTGGGTATATCGAATATTGGACGAAAAAGTAAAAAAAAATTCATCGGGAGGAAAAATCTGAAAACTTTAAAAAGTCGATAACTTTTCGAGATATATCGACTTGAATTAACATGGGAGCCTTATGGGACTAAAACTTTTTCGCTTTTTTAATGTATTTTTAAATATGTGAGGAACATGAGATTCCCTTGAAGTAAACTAGATTTTTTGGTTGATTTTTTGGTGTGGTTGTCAATGCGATGAATTAATATTTAGTATTTTTTATGATTTTTTGAAAGTGCCCCATGCTTTTCTTATGGCACTACGTAAAGAATTTTTTTGACCAACTTGCAATCATCGCAGGACAAATTCCTTGAAACGCAAGATACTAGATTTTTTGGTTGATTTTTTGGCTATCTCGAAATTTTCATATGTCGAAACAATTCCGAGGAATAAACGATTTCGACTTTCCATTGTAGAGGTGGTCGAATTTTCAATATTGGATTTCGGCGTTGAGACATGTGCCATATGAAAATTTGGAATCTTTAAGAAAAACCGTTAGAGGGTTCTCCGAACCCTCACGTTTGAGCTTACTTTCGCCGTAACCCTCTTGGGTTATTCATAATTAAATTCCGAAAAATGTCCTGCAAGCGAAAAATCATTGTCGCCATTTTTTTGTGGAGCATGCAATCTTGAATATCTTAGCAACCGTTTAAGCTAGAGGAATGAAATTTTCAGAGTAATAATATTATTAAAATGGTCAACTTTTGCAATGATGACCATTCCGCTCGATCGATTCATGTGCGAGTTATATCGATACGAATCTCCTTGGATACGCTTTAATCGCTAATAACTTTTTTATTAATCAAGTTTTGAACATGAATGTCGTACAAAATACGACTGAAAATGTCATTCATCCGACAAAAGTTAAATCAGGAGAATCGATTGATTAGACTCGAAGTTATGATCGATACAAGGTTGTATTCGATTGAGCCATTTTTTTGGGCTTATTTACATAGTTACGGAAATAAAAATTTTAACAATATGTAAGGAAAAAAATGAATTATGCGCACACATAAATAATATAGATGAATTATGTTTTCTAATGAAGATACATCGATTTGAATTTATATCTTTTTGTATTAAGCCCCCGTAAGAAATATACGCATCCCGTCTGTATACGTCACCAATATAAGAACATAGGCTAAATTTTGAAAGCGGGGATATTAGAGAAGGCAGGAATAAGGGAGTGACCATAGAAGGGATATCAATAGGATTGCGGATTTTACAGTACAGATGTCAGCAGTGTCTAAAGTACGATTCGATTAGTATAGCATATACGCAAATTGGCATAACTTGATAAGTGTGTACGTTGGACCAATGAAACTTGGTAAACAGGTACATCTTGGTATTCCTCACGATACTCTATGGTAGTATGTTTTGTATTCAGTCTCACGTTCGATATATATCGAATCTACTTTTTCTTAAAATATATCGTATTGCTATAACATGTAGGATTTAACATTCAAGGACATAGTTTACTAGGGATTAAATAGTAGATACCCATAGACTGGATTTAAAACCAATAGCATTGCGGATTTTACAGTACAGATGTCAGTATGATCGAAAAATCGATTCGATTATTATAGCAAATACGTAAATGGGCATAACTTCCATAGATTTACCGTTGGATCAATGAAATTTGGTGATTGGGTACATATTGGTATTCCTCACGACGCCCAATGAAAATTTGTTTTGTACGTAGTCTCACATTCGATATATATCGAATCTACTTTTTCTTAAAATGTATCGAATTGCTATAACATGTAGGATTTTACATCCAAGGACATAGTTTACTAGGGATTAAATAGTAGATACCCATTGACAGGATTTTAAACCAATAGCCTTGCGGATTTTACAGTACAGATGTCAGTATGATCGAAAAATCGATTCGATTATTATAGCAAATACGTAAATGGGCATAACTTCCATCGATTTACCGTTGGATCAATGAAATTTGGTGATTGGGTACATATTGGTATTCCTCACGATGCCCAATGAAAATTTGTTTTGTACGTAGTCTAACATTCGATATATATCGAATCTACTTTTTCTTCAAATGTATCGAATTGCTATAACATGTAGGATTTTACATCCAAGGACATAGTTTACTAGGGATTAAATAGTAGATACCCATAGACAGAAAGTTAAACCAATAGCATTTCGAGTTTTACAATACAGATGTCAGTAGGATCGAAAAATCGATTCGATTATTATAGCAAATACGTTAATTGGCATAACTTCAATACTATATCCGCTGGACCAATGAAATTTCGTGAATGGGTAAATCCTGGTATTTCTCACAATGCCCAATGGAAATATGTTTTGTATGTAGTCTAACGTTCGATATATATCGAATCTACTTTTTCTTAAAAGATATCGAATTGCTATAACCTATAGGATTTTACATGTAGGGACATAGTTGACCAGGAATTTTAAAGAAGTTACCCATACACTGGAAGTTAAACCAATAGTATTGCGGATTTTAAAGTACAGATGTCAGTATAATCGAAAGATCGATACGATAATTATAGCAAATACGCAAATTGGCATAACTTGATTGCTTTATAAGTTGGACCAAAGAAATTTTGGGAATGGGTATATCATGATATTTCTCACAATGCCCAATAGAAATATGTTTTGTATATGGTCTCACATGCGATATATATCGAATCTTCGTTATCCAAATTATATCGATTTGCGTTAAAATTTAGGAATTTACATCCACAGGCATTGTTGACCAGGAATTATAAAGTAGATGACTATGAACTGGAATTATAATATACAGCGTTGCGGATTTTACAGTGCAGATGGCATTTTAATCGAAAGATCGAATCGATTATTGTAGCAAATATGCAAATTGGCATAATTTAAATAGTATATGCGTTGGACCAATGAAATTTGGTGAATGGGTACACATTGGTATTCCTCACAATGCCCAATGGGAAGATTTTTTGTATGTAGTCTCTCATTCGATATATATCGAATATACTTTTTCTTAAAATATATGGAATTGTTATAACACATCGGAATTTACATCAATGGGCAAAGTTGACCAGGAATAATATGGTGAATGGCCATTGACCGGAATTAAAATCAAACGCATTGCGAATTTTACATTACAGATGCAGTATAATCGAATGATCGAAATGATTATTATAGGAAATACGGAAAATGGCATAACTTCATTCGTATATTCTTTGGACCAATGAAATTTGGTGAATGTGTACATCCTGATATTCTTCACAAAGCCCAATCGAATATGTTTTCCATTTACTGTCTCATTAGATGTATATCGATTCAGCGTTTTCTTAAAATATATATTGAATTGCTATAACATGCAGGATTTTACATCCGCGGGCGTATTTGACCATGAAATATAGGGTAGATGACCTAATGGGAAGATAAATCAATAGGATTGCGAATTTATATTTTCACATGTGAGTAAACTTGACAATTCGTTATGATTATGGTAACAAATATGCTAATTTGCGTATCTTTTTTACTACTGATGTTAGACAAAAGAAATTTTATGAATATGTTTATTAAAGCATTGTTCATGCTGCACCAATGAAATATATTCGTTTGTTATGCTCCCATTCGACACCTATCGAATATACCTTTTGTAAAATATATCGAACTGCTATTACTTACCAAATATAACATCAACGGAGACAGTTGAACATTCTTCGATTCTTTCTCCAATTTAAGTTTCATAACCGTATTTATATATTTATTGTAATCAATGCGTTTTGTTGTTATAAACCTTCCTTAGATCTAGAAAAATGACAGCATTGAGAGACATACATCGTCAGAGAAATCCGAACATTACTTCATTATTCGAGACATATTTATTCGAATAATCATTTCATTAGTCACTGTTCATTTATTTTCTAATAATGATGTATTTAAATTCATTAAGGCTGCTGTATTCAAACGCTAAAAATAAAAAATAAAGGTGATATAATCCTAGGTTAAGGGCTAAAATAAGAAAAATCGGCTACATTTCATAAGTTCATCTATCGTACACTATATATTTTTCTACATTGCGCAATTCATTCATATCAAAATGATTTCCCGAAGCATTGATCACCGTGGTTACTAAGAAGGTCTTAAGTATTGTTGACAGTGAATGAGCGTATTGTCCGCATATTTCACTCATTCAAACGATATTTGGGGTGTTTCTTTCGCTTTTTGAACCACTTATGGGCATATGACTCGGAAACATGTAACACAACTATGTTCCCACCCCCCTAATTACCCGCTTGATGAATTCAAGCGCCCAATCGACTCGTTAACGTCCCTATAATAGCTGCAAACTAATTCACTGATTGGGTGATTGATACAAATTAGCAGCCCAAACTGTGATAGGTGTGGGTATATGGAATATTGGACGTAAAAGTAAAAAAAAATTCATCGGGAGGAAAAATCTGAAAAGTTGAAAAAGTCGATTAGTTTTCGAGATATATCGACTTGAATTTACATGGGAGCCTTATGGGACTAAAACTTTTTCACTTTTATTATGTATTTTTAAATATGTGAGGAACATGAGATTCCCTTGACATAAACTAGATTTTTTGGTTGATTTTTTGGTGTGGTTGTCATTGCGATAAATTGATATTTAGTATTTTTTATGATTTTTTGAAAGTGCCCCATGCTTTTCTTATGGCACTACGTTAGGATTTTTTTTGACCAACTTGCAATCATCACAGGACAAATTCCTTGAAACGCAAGATACTAGATTTTTTGGTTGATTTTTTGGCTATCTCGAAATTTTCACATGTCGAAACAATTCCGAGGAATAAACGATTTCGACTTTCCATTGTAGAGGTGGTCGAATTTTCAATCTTGGATTTCGGCGTTGAGACATGTGCCATATGAAAATTTGGAATCTTTAAGAAAAACCGTTAGAGGGATCTCCGATCCCTCACGTTTGAGCTTACTTTCGCCGTAACCCTCTTGGGTTATTCATAATTAAATTCCGAAAAATGTCCTGCAAGCGAAAAATCATTGTCGCCATTTTTTTGTGGAGCATGCAATCTTGAATATCTTAGCAACCGTTCCAGCTACATGAATGAAATTTTTAGGGTAATACTTTTATCAAAATGGCCAACTTTTGCAATGATGACCATTTCGCTCGATCGATTCATGTGCGAGTTATATCGATACCCATCTCCTTGGATACGCTTTAATCGCTAATAACTTTTTTGTTGATCAAATTTTGAACATGAAAGTATTACACAATACAAATGATAATGTCACTCATCCGACACAAGTTAAATCAAGCGGATCGATTGATTACACTCGAAGTTATGATCGATACAAGGTTGTATTCGATTGAGCCATTTTTTGGGCTTATTTACATAGTTACGGAGATAAAAATTTTAACAATATGTAAGGAAAAGAATGAATTATGTGCACAAAAAAATTATTTAGATGAATTATGTTTCCTAATGAAAATACATCCATTTGAATTTATATCTTTTTGTATTAGGCCCCCGTAAGAAATACACGCATCCCGTCCAATTACGTCACCAATATAAGAACATAGGCTAAATTTTGAAAGCGGGGATATTAGAGAAGGCAGGGATAAGGGAGTGACCATAGAAGGGATATCAATAGGATTGCGGATTTTACAGTACAGATGTCAGCAGTGTCTAAAGTACGATTCGATTAGTATAGCAAATACGCAAATTGGCATAACTTGATAAGTGTGTACGTTGGACCAATGAAACTTGGTAAACAGGTACATCTTGGTAATCCTTACAATACTCTATGGTAGTATGTTTTGTATTCAGTCACACGTTCGATATATATCGAATCTACTTTTTCTTAAAATATATCGAATTGCTATAACATGTAGGATTTAACATTCAAGGACATAGTTTACTAGGGATTAAATAGTAGATACCCATAGACTGGATTTAAAACCAATAGCATTGCGGATTTTACAGTACAGATGTCAGTATGATCGAAAAATCGATTCGATTATTATAGCAAATACGTAAATGGGCATAACTTCCATAGATTTACCGTTGGATCAAGGAAAGTTGGTGATTGGGTACATATTGGTATTCCTCACGATGTCTAATGAAAATTTGTTTTGTACGTAGTCTCACATTCGATATATATCGAATCTACTTTTTCTTCAAATGTATCGAATTGGTATAACATGTAGGATTTTACATCCAAGGACATAGTTTACTAGGGATTAAATAGTAGATACCCATAACTGGATTTAAAACCAATAGCATTGCGGATTTTACAGTACAGATGTAAGTATGATCGAAAAATCGATTCGATTATTATAGCAAATACGTAAATGGGCATAACTTCAATAGATTTACCGTTGGATCAATGAAATTTGGTGATTGGGTACATATTGGTATTCCTCACGATGCCCAATGAAATTTTGTTTTGTGCGTAGTCTCACATTCGATATATATCGAATCTACTTTTTCTTAAAATGTATCGAATTGCTATAACATGTAGGATTTTACATCCAAGGACATAGTTTACTAGGGATTAAATAGTAGATACCATTGACTGGATTTTAAACCAATAGCCTTGCGGATTTTACAGTACAGATGTCAGTGTAGTCGAAAAATCGATTCGATTATTATAGCAAATACGTAAATGGGCATAACTTCAATAGATTTACCGTTGGATCAATGAAATTTGGTGGTAGGGTACATATTGGTATTCCTCACGATGCCCAATGAAAATTTATATTGTAAGTAGTCTCAAATTCGATATATATCGAATCTACTTTTTCTTAAAATATATCGAATTGCTATAACATGTAGGATTTTACATCAAAGGACATAGTTAACTAAGGATTAAATAGTAGATACCCATAGACTGGATTTAAACCTATAGGATTGCGGACTTTACCGTACAGATGTAAGTATGATCGAAAAATCGATTCGATTATTATAGCAAATACGTAAATGGGCATAACTTCAATAGATTTACCGTTGGATCAATGAAATTTGGTGTTTGGGTACATATTGATATTCCTCACGATGCCCAATGAAAATTTGTTTTGTACGTAGTCTCACATTCGATATATATCGAATCTACTTTTTCTTAAAATGTATCGAATTGCTAAAAAATGTAGGATTTTACATCCAAGCACATAGTTTACTAGGGATTAAATTATAGATACCTATTGACTGGATTTTAAACCAATAGCCTTGCGGATTTTACAGTACAGATGTCAGTATGATCGAAAAATCGATTCGATTATTATAGCATATACACAAATTGGTATAACTTGAAAAGTATACCCGTTGGACCAATGAAATTTGGCGAATGTGCACATCTTGGTAATCCTCACACTGCCCAACAGAAATATGCTTTGTATGTTGTCTAACGTGCGATATATATCGAATATGCTTTTTCTTCAAATATATCGAACCGCTATAACATATAGGATTTTACATCCTAGGGCATAGTTGGCCAGGTATTGTATAGTAGATACACAGACTGAAAATTATACCAATAGCATTGCGGATTTTACAGTACAGATGGCAGTGTAATCGCAAGATCGATTCGATTGTTCTATCAAATACGCAAATTTGCAAAACCTGATTAGTTTATACGTTGGACCAATGAAATTTGGCAAATGGGTATTTCTTGGTATTCCTCACAATGCCCACATGAAACATATTTTGTGTATAGTCTCACGTTCGGTATTAATCGAATCTACTTTTTCTTAAAATATATCGTATTGCTATAACATATAGGATTTTACATCCAAGGACATAGTTGACCAATATAATTATGTGGAAGATAGCCATAGACTGTAATTAAAATCAATAGCATTGCGGATTCAACGATACAAATGCCAGTATAATCGAAGAATGGATTCGATTATTATAACAAATAATATTGGCACAAGTTGAATAGTGTATCCGTTGGACCAATTAAATTTGGTGCTTGGTACATCTTGGTATTCCTCACAATTCCCAAAGGTAATATGTTTTGCATGTAGTCTCACGATTGATGCATATCGAATATGCTTTTTCTTAAAATATATCGAATCGTTATAACATAGGATTTTGCATGCACGTACATAGTCGACCAGGAATTTTAGTGTTGATGATCAAAGATTGGAAGGTAAATCAATCGGATTGCGTATTTTCAATGCACGTGTCAGTATACTTGATAATTCGATACGATTATGATATCAAATATGCCAAATCTTTTTTGCAAAATGGAATATCTTGAGAATAACTATTTTTTAAGACCAAAGAAATTAGAGGAATCGTTACAATTCAGTATTTTACAAACTGCATTATGGACATTCGTTTTGCAAGTGGAATATCTTTATATATTTATCTAAAGAATCTGCGTTGTATTTTCAAGAGTGGCTTATCACAATGCTTATGAACTTTAGCAGTTGAAAAATAACCACATAATCAACACTCTCTTGAAATTTTTAAAACCTTATTCCGATTATGTGTCAATGGTTAACTTAATGGATCAAAGAATCAATTATCCGTCAAATAAAATCATATTGAAAATAACAAATATTTCTAACAGTGAAAAATTTAGTTCCTTACCCTTTCAAAGAACGGCGGGGAAATTTTTGAATATTAAACCACTTATGGGCACATGACTCGAAAATATGTGACACAACCATGTTTCCAACCCCCCTAATTACCCGCTTGATGAATTCAAGCGCCCAATCGACTCGTTACATATTTAAAGTGGGAAAGTAATTCATTGATTGTGTGATTGACACAAATTAGTAGCCCAAACTGTGATAGGTGTGGGTATATGGAATATTGGACTTGAAAGTAAAAAAAAATTCATCGGGAGGAAAAATCTGAAAAGTTGAAAAAGTCGATTAGTTTTCGAGATATATCGACTTGAATTAACATGGGAGCCTTATGGGACTACGACTTTATCGCTTTTATTTCGTACTTTTAAACTTCCGAGGAACATGATATTCAATGGACATGGACTAGATTTTTTGGTCGATTTTTTGGTGTGGTTGTCATAGCGACGAATTGATATTTAGTATTTTTTATTACTGTTTGAATGCTCTCCATGCTTTTCTTATGGGAAAACTTTGGGAATTTTTTTGACCAACTTCCAATAATCGTACGACAAATTCCTTTGCCAAAAAGTTAGATAATTCTTTGGTTAATTTTTTGGCTATCTTAAAATTTTCGTACGTCGATACAATTCCGAGGAGTAAACGATTTCGATTTAACATTGTCGTGATGGGCGAATTTTCAAACTCGGATTTCAGCCTTGAGACATGTGCCATATGAAAATTTGGACTCTTTAGGAAAAACCGTTAGAGGGTTCTCCGAACCCTCACGTTTGAGCTCACTTTCTCCGTATCCCTCTTGGGTTATTCATAATTAAATTCCGAAAAATGTCCTGCACGCGAAAAATCATTGTCGCCATTTTTTTGTGGAGCATGCAATCTTGAATATCTTAGCAACCGTTTAAGCTAGAGAAATGAAATTTTCAGAGTAATACTTTTATCAAAATGGTCAACTTTTGCAATGATGACCATTTCGCTCGATCGATTCATGTGCGAGTTATATCGATACCAATCTCCTTGGTTACGCTTAAATCGCTAATAACTTTTTTCTAAATCAAGGCATGAATGTGAAAGTCATATATAATACTACTGTTAATGTCTTCTCTTCGACAAAAGTTAAATCAAGCGAATCGAGCGATTACAGTCGAAGTTATGATCGATAAAAGGTTGCATTCTATTGAGCCATTTTTCAGACCTATTTACATAGTTACGGGGATAAAAATTATAAAAATATGTAAGGGAAGAAATGAATTATGCGTACACATAAATTATTTAGATGAGTATTGTTTCCTGACGAAGATATATCAATATGAATTTATATCTTTTTGTATTAGGTCCCCGTAAGAAATACACGCATCGCCCTACATACGTCACCAATATAAGAACATAGGCGAAATTTTGAAAGCGGGGATAGTAGAGAAGAGAGGGATAAGGGTATGGCCATCGCATGGAGGGGTTATCAATAGGATGCGAATTTTTCAATACAGGTGGCAGTATAGTCGAATGTACGATTCGATTTTTATAGCAAATACGGAAATTGGCATAAAATGATAAGTGTACACGTTGGACCAATGAAATTTCGTGAATTGGTACATCATGGTATTCCTCACAATGCGCAATGGAAACATGTTTTGTATATAGTCTCACGCTCGATATATATCGAATCTACTTTTTCTTAAAATATATCGAATTGCTATAGCATATAGGATTTTACATATAAGGACATAGTAGACAAGGAAATACATAGAAGATACCCATATCCCAGAAATTAAACCAATAGCATTGCGGATTTTACAGTACAGATGTCAGTATGATCGAAAAATCGATTCGATTATTATAGCAAATATGTTAATTGGCATAACTTCAATAGTATTTCCGTTTGACCAATGAAATTTTGTGAATGGGTACATCTTTGTATTCCTCACAATGCCCAATGAAAATATGTTTTGCATGTAGTCTCACATTCGATATATATCGAATCTGCTTTTTCACAATTTATATCGAATAGCTATAACATATAGGGATTTGCACTCACGGGCATTGTTGACCAGGAATTATATAGTAGATGACCATAGACTGGATATAAAAAAAATGTCATTGCGAATTTTACATTACAGATGTCAGTATAATCGAAAGATCGAATAGATTATTTTAGCAAATACGCAAATTGGCATAACTGGATTAGTAAATACGTTGGACCAATGAAAATTGGTGAATGGGTACATCTTGGTATTCCTCACATTGCCAAATGGAAATATTGTTTATGTTTAGTCTCACGTTCGATATATATCGAATCTACTTTTTCTTAAAATATATCGAATTGCTATAACATATAGGATTTTACTCCCACGGGCATTGTTGACCAGCAATTATATAGAAGATGACCATAGACTGGATATTAAAAAAATGTCATTGCGGATTTTACATTACAGATGTCAGTATAATCGAAAGATTGAATCGATTATTTTAGCAAATACGCAAATTGGCATAAGTGGATTAGTAAATACGTTGGACCAATGAAAATTGGTGAATGGGTACATCTTGGTATTCCTCACATTGCCCCATGGAAATATGTTTTGCATGTAGTCTCACGTTCGATACATATCGAATCTGCTTTTTCACAAATTATACCGAATAGCTATAACATTTAGGATTTTACACCCACGGGCATTGTTGACCAGCAATTATATAGAAGATGACCATATCGTGGAAATAAAATCGATATATTTGCGGATTTTACAGTACAGATGTCAGTATAATCGAAAGATCGATTCGATAGTTATAGCAAATGCTGAAATTAGCATATTTTGATTAGTATATACGTTGCACCAATGAAATTTTGTGAATGGGTACATCTTGGGATTCCTCACAATGCCCAATTGAAATATTGTTTATGTTTAGTCTCACGTTCGATATATATCGAATCTACTTTTTCTTAAAATATATCGAATTGCTATAACATATAGGATTTTACATCCAAGGACATAGTTGACCAGGAAATATAGAGAAGATTTCTATTAACTGGAATTAAAATCCACGGCATTGCGGATATTACAGTGCAGATTGCAGTTTTATCGAAAGATCGATTCCATAATTGTAGCAAATACGCGAATTGGCATAACATGATTAGTATTTACGTTGGACCAATGACACTTGGTAAATGGGTACATCTTGGTATTCCTCACAATGCCCAATTGAAATATTTTTTGTTTATAGTCTCACGTTCGATATAAATCGAATTTACTTTTTCTTAAAATATATCGAATTGCTATTACATGTAGGATTTTACATCCAAGGACATAGTTGACCAGGAATTATGTAGTAGATACCCATACACTGGAAGTTAAACCGATAGCATCGCGGATTTAACAGTACAGATGTCAGTATAATTGAAAAATCGATTTGATTATTTTAGCAAATATTTAAATTGGCATAACTTGATTATTGTATCCGTTTGACCAATGAAATTTGGTGAATGGGTACATCTTGGTCTTCCTCACAATGCCCAATGGAAATATGCTTTGCGTGTAGTCTCACGATCTATATATATTGAATATGCTTTTTCTTAAAATATATCGAATCGTTATTACATACAGGATTTTCTATCCACGTACATAGTTGACCAGGAAATTTAGGGTTGATAATCGAAGACGGGAACAGGATTACGAATTTTGTAAACAGTATACTTGATAATTCGATACGATAATGATAGCAAATATGCCAAAGCTATTTTTTTTCAAATTGGAATATCTTGAGAATAACTATTTTTTAGTACCAAAGAAATTTGGGGAATCGTTACAATTTAGTATTTTACACACTGCATTATGGACATATGTTTTTCGAGTGGTACATCTTTATATATTTATCTAAGGAATCTGCGTTTCATTTTCAAGTTTCGCTTATCACAACGCTTTTGGACTTTAAGAGTTGAAAAATAACCACAAAATCATCACTGTCTTGAAATTTTAAAAACCTTATTCCAATTATGTCTCAGTGCTAAACTTAGCCTATTCAAATAATGAACTATCCGTCAAATGAAATCATATTGAAAATAACAAATAATTTTAAAAGTAAACAATTAAGTTCCTTGCCCTTTCAAAAACCGGCAGGGAAATTTTTGAATATTTTTAACACTTATGGAAACAATGCTCGACAACACGTGACACAACAATGTTCCCACCCTTCTAATTACCCGCTTGAAGAATTCAAGCACCCAATCGACTCGTATTATTTATAGCTGAATAGTTTATTCGATTTGACCTGTTAAAGACATTTCTAATTTGATTATACCGGGGCTAGCCACGGTGATAACTTTACGTAGTCACCCGCAATGCACAAATTGTGCAAAAAATGCACAGAGAATCAATCGTTCACTTTGACCGGGATTCGAACCCGGATTTCCGTCCGAGTGCTTTAACCAGCTAAGCTACCGAGGCGTCATTCTCCCTTGTAGAAATTTGATCCGGGTTCTAATTCCGGCCAAGGCGATTGATTGTCTCTCTGTGGATTTTTCGCACAAAGAAATTTCAACCAAAAAATATTAATTATCGCAACAAATGAGAAAATTTGAAAGAAAGTATTCAGTATAGTACCTAATTAGAGCACCCTGGGATAAAATTTTAACTATCTGATCATTTAATATTACGAAGGCAGTACCCAAAAGTAACAGGACGAAGTTCATAAAAAGCTGTAGGCATCATATAAACCGCGTCCGACCCACTTTTATCAAGTAGAAAGCATTATTTCAACGCTGCACGCTGCTCTCGAATATAAGTCATTTTTAAAATCGAAGACTACGAAGAACTCTTCAAACGAAAATTGTCACAAGGGCTCGCTACAACCAGTCTAAACATACGCAGTTTCACATACTGACTCAGAAACAAGGTCGGTAAAGGACCTTGCTCAGAAAGAGTTTTAGAGATCGGGGGAGGGATAACCTTTTTGACGCGCGCAGCGATTTCCGTACGGTTATTTTTGGGTCCCCCCTCGTATATTGCACATCAGAAGCAATCGAGTGTGCAAAATTTCAAGCTGATTCGACAATGCGAAATGAGTTCAAAATCAATTACAGGATTCCACGAATTTTACAAAAGAGGATCCTCAAGTCGACCTCATAATGTGTCGTCACCCGCCACGCATTTAAATGGGTTCACAAAATTCGCCACTCGCGACGCTGGCGAACAAATCGATCCGATTTCCACGGGGAAATAAGGAATAATTTTGGGTGTGAACCGAGGGAATGTGGCTAAGGTAAGCGTCAGGCTTACATCTTCCAGAGTTGCGGTCATATGAAAGCATTTACTTAGAAGTAAGGGGAGCATACGGTAATCTTCACCGTCGCATGCGTTGATCTTTTCTCAGCTTTTTCTCATCATCATCAATAGTCATTAATCCCAAGATTGGTTTGACTTAGCTCTCCACTCAATTCTACAATCGCCTCATATTTTAAAACCTATACCATTCATCAGCTTTACATCCTTCATCACTTGCTATATATATCTAATCTGAGGCCACCTCTGCCTTTCTTCTCTTCCTCGAATGTTACAAAAGTGGATCCTCTAGATGGCCTCTAAATGTATTTTCACCCACTGCGCATTTAAATGGGTTTACAAAAGTCAACACTCGTATCGCATCATTTCCAATATCACAGTTCGTTGTCATAGGATCCACATCACGAAAATATATAGCGTGTTTGTTTATTTATGTCATTCCCACAATTGTCAAACGCTGCGCTGAAATCACACCATACGGTCAAGCGTCCCGATTGGCTGATATGGGATTTTAGGGACGGTTTTAGCGACGGAAAAAGCGACCGGACGAGTGATGAAAAATAGCGATGGGATTCCTCATCGCGATCGCGAAAAACAATTGCCACCGACGATCATTTTGCGCAGTGATCGCGATAGTGATCACTTTCGCGACGAAAAAAAATGATGGTGTGATTCAGGCTTTATGAATCGAAACTCGGACTCACGGATATTCCCTAAAACTTTCCGATGATACTCTTAAAAATTTAGTAGACTTAGACACATTACACAATTATTCCTGCTTCACCACCTCATCCAGTTTAAATTCTTATTTTATCATCATCCTGGCTTCCTCTTCGAGGTAAAACATTATGAAATAATCCTTCAGGTGGTTCATCTTCTCATTCAACAACTATCCTTCGCCATCTAATACTTCCTTACCTTCTACAACTACCCCTTCCATCTCTTGGCCTTCATTTATTCTATGAAACCCCATCTGACTCTATGAAAGTCCTTTCATTTAGCATTTATACTGTGATTCGAAAGCCTAATGAATGAAAGCCCACAGTTACCTTGTGCGCGATAGGCTTTATTTTTCGAAAAAAAAAAGCTTTTTAATTTTGACTTAAGTCACGTAGATCGAAGCATACCTCCAATATGGAATCGAATTCTATCATTCTCCTCTATAGCACTTTACCGCGCACTAAAGAATGGCATGACACGGATACACGTTATAGCCTTGGATATTGATTCCGCTCCGCTTCCCGTGACTTTTTCTCGGAAACGAAAGGAATCATTGATTTTTCGACTCTCATTAAGTCTCCTAGCATGAACCCCTGACGTGCAGCAGTGATTAGCACGGCGTCATCGTCTGGACAGTCGCCTCCTGGACAGCCGGCTCCTATTGCCTTCCTAGGAAAATCATCTATTCATCGACCGAATTGGTGATGAGGAAGTCCTAATAAGAGTAAGAGAGAAAAGAAGCCTCATGGAAGCCTTGATGTGAAGACGGAACGACCTTATAAGCCACATCTTGAGACGTGATGGTCTGATGAAGACAATCGTCGAGGGACAAGTAGATGGCAAGAAATGAAAAGGAAGATCTCGAGCAAAATATATGCATCAGATTAAAAAGGATGCGAAGGAGAAGAAATACGTATGTGTGGATAATGAATATATTAGCTAACGGAATAGTTGAGTGGAGATCTGCGTCACACCAATCTTAGGATTGCTGATCAGCGATGATGATGAGGAATGGCATTGAAAAGGTGTGAGTTTTACAGATCACCTCTCCGCGAACATTATTTTCAGTTAACAGCCCTAAATAGAGCTTATTTCCCTCCTAAATACGGATCGCGAGGCCTGTCAGCTGGAAGAATGGTGATTTTCCAAACCATTTGAAATACGCCGTGGGTGGCCACAAATCTAGAGGCCGCCTGAAAAATCCACTGTGGTAATATTCGTCGTCGTTGGAGTGCTGCGTCAAACCAATCTTAGGATCGTTGACCAGTGATGATGATTTGTGACTTTCGATGAACAACAGATGATGATACTTATTATTAAGGCTAGTTAGAACGCTGAAGTTGGCTGATGTAGCAGATACTCCAAGACGAAAGCCTCGTAAATTAAATGAACCGAGATTGCTAATACGCTCCGTGGTAGCGTATTAGCAATCTTGGTTCGCCAATATGGAATCGGAAAATGAGCCGCCAAAGTTGTTTTACTACTATCGGATGACATAAGGCACTTCTCGTTATACAGTAGATTCCGTTTAATGGGTCCACCGGTTACTTGGGGCAGCCGCTTAATTGGGGCAGATCTTGAAGAACAGAACCCAATAGAGGAATATCCCCGAGTATTCTCCGCTTAATTGGGACAGCATGCCGCTTTATTGGGCCATTTGTCGGCGACATAGACTCTATACTCGCGACGAAATTAAATTTTTTTGCTTTCAGAATACTATTTTTTACATTTCCCTCCTTTCATTTACTCTTTATTTTTCACAAATTTACCTATTATTACCCTATTTTGAAAGCTCTTGTTGCTATACTATCCGCAAGAGAATAGGAATTTTCTTTAATAGGACTTAGTAAAAGACATTCATTCAGTGTCGCCCGAAGCAGTGAAAAATATTTTTAACTAAATTGTTATAATTCTTAAAAATGACAATAAATTGACTAAACACGCTCATTTATTAATCAAATCAATATTTTAATAAACTTATGTTGCATTATAAACATTCTTTAGTCTTCTTTCTATCATTTCAACGTTTGTTTATGCCCATATTCAACATAGTTCACCTAATCGGGGCAGCCGCTTACTTGGGGCAAAGTGCACAAGTCCCGATATGCCCCTATTGACCGGAATCTACTGTATTTTGAATAGTGTGAAGAAAATTATTTCAAAACAGTCTCAGGTTAAGCGTCTACGAGCGACAGATCCAACCCAAAAAGGTTGTGTAGCGCGAAGGTGAGTACGCCTGAAGCTCCGCGCAGGTTGGCAGTGGACGCGGGTGTGTCTGACTATGGGATATGGGATTTGCCGCACGAAGCCGCTTATTTACGGTTTTTTTGAAGCAATTTAATATTTTTGATTTTCCTAAATATACATTAAAATTTTAGGGTATTTTAACTCATTTGGATAACTTATAATAATTAAAAGTACTTTAAATCTTTTTCTCTTTAATTTATGGACAAAAATAGAGTAAATTAATATGCAAATTTCTAGATAAATACTCCGAATATTTTTTCCTAAGGAATTGCAGACAATAATGTTCTTTGTCGAGGAAAACGTACGGAAATAGAATACCAAAGTGTGCCAACAGTGACCTATACACAGTAAACGCGCTATTTTGAATTTTCGAAAAATGCCGCAAAATCCCCGCTTAGCGTGTAACTAAGGGTTAACTGGAACAGCAAGATTAACAACAACAAGAAGTACTTCATTTTACATATTTCACTGTCAAACATGTTCCACAAACTCCAACATGTATATTACACCCTTACTCCAAACTACAAATGAGAATTTAATTCCTCCAAACAAAAAATGAGACAGGTATTCATGAAATTTCGATTGAAAATGATGACGCAGGTGACCCATTTCCAAAAATTTGACCGGAAATTTTCGGAACCCCGGAAACGAGAGGAAAACCGCATTCGAATCGAAAAAAATTCGATTTCCCACACGTTGACTGATCGAATCTAACGCTTCTATAGAGATCCATTTCATTCGGGCACATTGACATTTTTACTTCTTCTTCAAGCAATTTCAAAAGATATGTGAGACAGGGGCGCAGCTAGGAATTAAGGCTGGGGGGGGGGGGGGGGGGTAGGTGAATTAAGCTGGGAGCCGGTGGAGACACGGGAGGCTGCGCGTTAAGCTTAGATTTCTTGAGCAATTGAGAATGGGTATCTATGAGAGCGACACGGAGAACATAATATTAGAGCCCTACTATATTTCCAGGTCCTACAGAAGCGATAAATTAAGAGAGATATTTTGCCGAACGGATAGATATGCGAATTTATTTTTCCCCGAACCATAAAGGGCTTTAATAAATGTCAGTTGTAATTTCGTTAGAGCATTTCATTTTTATGTGCAAATGGCTGGTGTCCTACCACCCCCTGCCATGCGCCTTTTAGACGGCTTGCGGGGTAGTATGTAGATGTAGAATACTGGGGGGAACACCTCGCTGCGCCACTGATGTAAGAAGCAATGTTTCTTCACAGTTTTGCCATCTCATATTTGTCATATCAGTATTCCTACTTAACATTGCCTTATTCAGTAGTGAATTTCTTATATTCTTGTTAGATAAAGTCGTATCTACATGTTTTCTCTTACTCCGATGTCTTTATTTTGAAGCTCTACTTCATATCTTTGATGTACCTCATTTACTCTAAAGCTGCTATTTCTTGTAGCCTTAACAGTTGTATTCAATGTATAACTTTATAAAGGGTTTTATATCATCCCGTTTAAGAAATATATTATTATTATTTGCTTCGGTGGAAGTTGGAGGGGGAAGAGCTGCTTTGGAGTCATGCAGCTACCGAGGCTGATGTTATGTTGCCATTTCGCGTGCGACGGAAATATATAATATAATAATACGTCTATTGCTCATTTTAGAATTTAAGTATCATAGATGCAAAATCAATTTTGTAGCTTCACGTACAAATGATGGATTTTCGTGAGAATTAAACTTTCGATACAATGCAGCATAATCTGGAACATCAGCCCACACTGATTTGATGAAATCAATACATTCCACCCATTTAGATGTATATTTCGTTAGCATATTGTTGATAGTTAAATTCATCGTTCTTATTTGGCAAAAATTATTAGAGGTAACTATATTGTAAAGTTCAGTGTCAGAGGATAGATACCAGAGGTCTGGTGGTCTCCTCAGCAGATGTATCACGGGTAGTCGCCACGAGAGAAAAAATTTCTGGGGGGCGTGATTCCCCGCATAACTCCCCCCCCCCCCCCATTGGATACATGCCTGATTTCATCCTCAAGCAAAAGAGATCCATTCCCCCAATTGTGATGTACCACAGAGTGCGACACTGTAGCGAAAGTTTAATTCTCACAAAAACAGTCATCATGCGGAGGCGAAATTATTTTCACGGTAAAAAAACACTAAATCGATGCCAAAAGGGTATTCCCCCAAGTAAGATGTACCAGAGCGTGATACATTATAGCGAAAGTTTAATTCTCACAAAAAAGTCATCATGTGAACGCGACATTATTTTCGCGGTTAAAAAAACACTAAACCGATGCCGAAAGCGTATTACGCAAGAGGTACGTTTCAAAAATATTTATGAGGTTAACTTCCCCTAGTAATGTGTCATATAGGTAGGGTCGTTCCTCTAAGATAGTCTTTGAATACGGCCCTAAAACTCCGCCTCGAGTTTTCTGTCACTTTCGTTCTCAAGCCATATTTCCGTGACCCAAAAGATCAATGCGGCGCAGTCATAGGGGCAATTTCAGGAATGTTTCTTTCTCACTCGAAAATCTCCGGGAATAACCCGAAACGAAGTCAAAGCGGCAACTTTAGTGGCATATGGCGCCTTGGAGGGGAAAATACGAAGCACACAGAACCACGGACAGCTGCCGACCGACCCGAGGGTAATCATCTTGACCTCATCAACTTCAGGAGTTAAGCCATTGACAAAAAGGCACGTTCTTCGATACTGCCGCCGTGAGTTCTCGCAAGTATCATAATAGCAGGAATTAAAACGTTTAAGGTGCTCACAGGACATGAGTTGACGTACTAAGGTCGGAGTAGAGGTGATTAAAAGTAATTTAAATCGGGGAGTGTGATTTAAAGACATTTATGAGTATCCAAAAATCAATACTTACAATTTTATTTAGAAAAAGAGGTACGCGTTGCATTATATTATGTTAAATCTCGGGAAAACGGAGTATTTTCGTAAGGTGCTTATTGATTGATAAGATTTCAATACTTGGCAATGTCCGACTACTTAAGCATCTCATCAGCATCCAACACTTAAGAAAACTCTTGAGTCAAGTTAAGTTTTGCCTTATGTTGTCATTGCTAACTGGTTCATCCATAAGCCATTAACATTTTAAAACGAAGTTTTCCGCGGCGATGGTTTGATCTCCGCATTGTTATCGGGTTTTCTACCGCGTCAGTTGCCTAGTAGACAACACTATCCTGCCAGCGAAATTGTTGTCACCAAGAAATGCCATTTACATTTATTTCACTAGCGGGAGAGAAAAATAGATTCAACTTCAAAACCGACGCATCAATATTTTGCGCAATCACGTGCGGCGCCTGCCTAAAACACCTACGTGTGGCGTGGAAGCAGCAATAACGAGGTCGTAAATAGACAATTTTTATGATATCTCCATGTCTATGTCACATTCCATCGCGACGTGTGAGCGCGTAGGTAACACGATATGGTAATGGCGCGATAAATTTCGATCAATGCACGGCATCAGAAAATTTCACAGGAAGTCACAAAGACCTGTGCTGTGGGAAAAGCCCGCAACTGGTAGCGTTTAACGACGACCAATTTGACTTTGCACGTGGTTGGAGATTATTGCGTCAGCTACTAACATCGGATAATCGTGCACGCAGGCGCTTGTGTGGCGCAAATAGTTTTCACGATTAATTAACCGAAATTCAGCTGCAATCACGCCGGAGATACCTTAAAAAAATCAACGCCACATTCAATTTCAGAAAAATTTCACCAGCAGCGATCCGCTAAAGGACTGCCAAGGAAAAAAAAGCGTGAGATGTGTGATGTTTTATTTAATTTTTTAATTTCAAGTGAAACCGGGGGAAGTTTAAACACAATAATTTGGCGGCATTTCAAAAGGGGATTACACATCGCATTTGGGCTGATGCCATTTTTGTTACGTTGCCAATCTAAGATGGGGGATAATGTACGGGTTACATAATGCTAATTGCATTCTTACGTATTTTTGCAGCGTATAAGCCCCTTGCGATTAAATGACGAGTATAGTTAGTCAAGAACTTCCGATCCAAAATCGCACAAAGAGGAGTGTAACACTTTTTACATTTTATTTTATGTAGCTCAAATATTAAGTTAAACGGTTATTGATACTATTTTATCATGTACAGTGTGATGTAATGCATAGAATTCGATAGCAAAATGTTCAAAATAATATTTTCTAAGGCAAAATATTTCTGATTTTATAAATAACTGCAAGTGGTACAAATTTGGAAACTGGTCTCCTAATTTCTACCACTGTATTCCTAAATTGGACCAAACGTTAACTCTAATCAATTATGCGGCTAAATGCTAAATAAATCTATTGCAGTTTAGATAACTATTTATATTAGCATTTTATTGTTCCTTGCTAGTAAATAAATTATTTGCAAACGCTATAGAAACACTTTTTCACTTCTTTTCCAACCTACGCGCTTTTAACATGAATCTATGTTTGGTATTTCATACACTGTATCATCTGTTCCATTTTGTCATCCTTGCACAGTTCACAATGCCATTCTACCGCAGCTCCATCCCTTGGTTTCTTAGTTGGTTTCACTGCAGTGTCACGAAATAATTTCCTTTTTACGGGTAATTTTGCAGGTTTGGCTTTCCCCTCCTTCGCTAATCTGCGTTTTGCGTTATATGGACTATCACAGGCTCCCTGCCCAGGTCATGGAGCTCTATTAGAGGCTACTCTTGCTTTTACCTTGGGAATTGGAGATATCCCCATAAAAATATGCTAAATACGGCTAAATGTAGTTCATAAACGCTCCATTTTCCATATTTTCCTTTGGGACACGTATTGTAATGCATATTAGTTACTCACGATAAATAGCAAATTATCAATGAATCTATGAATGAATATCTAATGAATATAAAAAATAGCATACATGCTAAAAATATCTTTACATGTGAAAAAACAGCTAAATCATCATTGAATAGCAATACAGTGTTCTAAATTGTACCGGTACAATATAGGAAACAGCTAGTGGTACATTATAGGTTACTCCGCCATTTTTTTCTTCGTCACTTCCCAAGGTCCTTAAAATATATATTTTAAGGACCTTGGTCACTTCCTTCCAAACTAACCATAAGATTTACAGAGTCATCGTGGAGAATAAATTGCATTAAAACTGTAAGATATTTTACTCTCTCGCATACAGACCGTTCACGAACACACTAAACCGTCGACTGGGATTTTGGCGTCTTGTAAGACCTAGTTACAGCTGCACACGGTAGAAGTCTCAAATATTCCACTTCTTTCCGTTTTACCGAGGTGGTACAAATTAGAATCTGGTACGTTATAGGCAAACCTCCCCTATATTTTTCCATCATCATTGGAGCGATCGCTGGAGTTGTCCCTCGAAAGGGATGACAAAAATGATCGTGTGATACAGGGTTAAGCGAGGTTTTATCGGTCATGTATTTTGCCATTCCGGCGAATAAGAATCGGACAATTAGCCGCTCTCTTATGGCCGCTATACACGGTGAATGATCATGGGAATGAAATCATTCACCGTGACCATGGGATCATGAGAGCAAACATAGAACATGTTCTAATTTTCATTGAATGATCATGCGCATGACGGTTCATTCGCGAATTTTTCTGCAATACGCGGTGAATGATTTAATTCGCATTATGATTCAGCATGATGATGAGGGCTTGAATCATCGCCTGTCAAACCGAAGGTCGTGGGTTAGAGTCCCGCCTGGATATCCAGGTCGTGGGTGGTTTTAAATGTGTTTGTCTTATATTGAATAAAGCATAAGATTTACAGAGTCAATATTGACAGAGTACAATCAAATCAATCGTACTAAAATACACATAAAAATTCCTGAAATATATAATTCATCAACATATTTTATCCGTAGATGGTCGTTAAACTGTGATCCGTCAGGAATCTTTCGGCAAGAGCACACAAATTCCGAAGCCGATTTTATCTTTATCCAATATTTTTTTCATTCGCGAATTTTTCTGCAATACGCGTTTCTACGAATGATTTACTTCGCATTATGATTCAGCATGATGATGAGGGCTTGAATCCTCGCCTGTCAAACCGAAGGTCGCGGGTTAGAGTCCCGCATCGATATCTAGGACGTGGGTGGTTTTAAATGTGTTTGTCTTACATTGAATTGCTAGTAATTGGAGGCACCCGTAAGTAATCTATAAATTATTATTGTTACTACCATTCGCATGATCATTCACCGTGTTTAGCGGCCTTTAAACACGGAAAAGTGGAAGGGGTATCTTGTGACATGGGATTTTGCCATTTCAATCCTACTCATACATCTCTTTATCTTATCAGCCCTAATTCATTTCAGTCTTTAATCGAATAGCTAGTAATTGGGGGCAACGTAAGCAATACAGAAATTATTATTATTATCACTCGCATGATCATTCACCGTGTATAGCGGCCTTTAAACACGGAAAAGTGGAAGGGGTATCTTGTGACATGGTATTTTGTCATTTCAAACCTACACATACATCTCTCAATCTTATTAATCCTACTCATATATCTCATTTCAGTCTTATTCCGAATTGCTAGTAACTGGGGGCACCCGTAAGCAATACAGAAATAATAATTATTATTATCATTCGCATGATCATTCACCGTGTATAGCGGCTTTTAAACACGGAAAAGTTGAAGGGGGATCACGTGACATGGGATTTTGCCATTTCAATTTTACTCATACATCTCATCTTATCAACCCCACTCATATATCTCATTTCAGTCTCATATCGAATTGATAGTAATTGGGGCACCTGCAATCAATACAGAAATTATTATTGTTATTATAATAGGGTGGTTTCCCATTATATTTTTATTGCCTAAATCGAAAGATTATTACTCCTGGAGTACGCATTTAACGATTTTAGATTTTTAAATGAAGATATCTATTTTTCGCGATTAAATGAAAAGTGAAAATTTTCAAGCGCGCGAAAACGCGACGGCTAAGTATGAATGATGGGAAAACCCCGTGTGACGTCATTATGGTTCCCGCTGCCGCCGAGTGAGATAACCTTGGGGCGAGGCTATGAGCGCCGCTGCGATGCAGACTGTTAGCAGATAGCAGAGTACCCTGCTAGCAGGTAGCGCTTGGCTTAAATAAGGATTATGAATACCTTATCAAACGAAGGAAACTTTCCCACCATAGGCAGTTTTTATAGGTGATTATTAAGGAATGTTTCCCTGAGCTCTGTGCCTCATGCATGCATTGGTAATCTCAGACGATGTAAAACTCCTATCTACCCGTATAGAAACTAGGTCCCTGTGACGTCACGTGGAGTGGAATCGCATGGGCGCCAATCTGGCCTTTTTCAAATGAGGTTAAAATTGACCATTGCCACTCGTCTAAACTGGGATATCTAAAACCAAATAATTTGTATATTATGAATACACTATTGGTGGGTAACGAATCGCAATCAATGCCTTTCGTTTTCTGTGATGAAGGAAATTACCCTATTCTCATGATCATTCATCGTGTATACCGGCCTTAATCACGGAAAAGTTGAAGGGTTATCACGTGACATGGAATTTTGCCATTTTAATCCTACTCAGCCGAGAAGCAGCCGAAAATTATTCTTGTTTACATTTACTTGCCTACACGTCTTCGCAACGCCCACTCTCCGTCACTTCCTCATTGCACCGCCTCCGCGCCGTCTCGAGCTCACTGACCCATTAATCCGATTCCGCGAATGCGGGACACCGACGCTGAAAAGTGGACGAGGCTCTTCCACCGCGAAAATCATTTCGCCGGTCTAATTTTTTTCCGTTTCGAACTCCCCAAACGGCTTTTGTTCCGGGAGTCAATTTCTTCCACTTAGAAGGTAATGCCCAAGGGGACTGCATGAAGGAGGCCCAATTTCATCTCAAAGGAAGGTTGGTTTCTGATGCCACTGCATTTTAACCCATTATAATGCCAATATTAACCCAAATTTTGCTTTCAGTTAACATCAAAAATACATACATTTTCAGCTGTATTCAGGAAAAATTTAAACTACATGTTCTTATGTCCTGTTAAGTTTAACGTTGAAATGTGTAGCTGCCACAATAATTATGATTGCGTAGAAAATTTTCACATTTTTAAATATGAGAAGCCTTGAAATTTAATTTATCGAAGAAACAGCTCTGAGTTAGAAAAGGTTGATCGGCTTTCAAAACTGTCCGCGGCGCGGTGATGAGTGTAATGCGATCCACTTTTACCCAATATTTTGAAGTACGGTCTTTGCAAATGAGAGGGATAGCATTGAAGATTAATGAATTTGATAAAACCCATCATCTTGAATGTATTACTTAATCTAAAAATGTATTCATATAAGGGTATGTTATATTTGTAATATTATATAGTTTTCGATAATATGCATACAACGCATTATTTATTCCTCAATTCTCAATACCTCTTTTTCAATTTTAAGCCGAGAACAAAGAAGCAAATTAGCAATTTCTTTTCCTCATGAAGCAAAATCAGAGATAATTATAACAATTGGTTCGAAGAGGACAAACTTTGGGTAGTTTTTGAACTCATTCTTCACATACAGTGAAATGTGATAGCCGTTAAATCAAAGCTGACTTTCTCATTAATATGCACCATCTTTCCACAGAAACCTCCATTTTATCCCGAGTCATCACTACGAAAATTGCATTCCTTACTGGGCTTGTTTATGCGCGCTGTAAAATAATACGACTCACTATTTCCATATTTTAGGACTCCTTTGATCGACTCAATTGTTTGATGTTTGAATTTGCAATTTCACCAAAAACAAAGGGAAAACTCTCGGGTTACCTGAGGACAATAAACTATTTCATGCACTAGAAAAACAAAAGCAGGTGAAACTAGAGCCGCAGCTATGGGGTGCCAGACGAGAAATCTTCACAAGATATACCTCCCGCTAGACTGGTAATTTTGGAGATTAATTACCCGACTAAAAATTATCCCATCGTCTTAATGTTTTTGTGTACATAATGTAGACCGTTTGAAACATTTGAGTGCATCTAAAATGTAATAATTTTACCCTTTACCACTAAATTATTTTCTCAGATTAACGGTGGAGACAGAAGGTATTGATGGAGCGAGTACTTAGAGGGTAGGGGATGTTGAAAATAGTTTTATACAGTAGAATGTATGGTAAACGAGGGAAAGGAAGAAAGGGAATAGGATTTAGAATGAAAGGGAATAGGCCTTATAGTGAATAGAAGAATGATGTCCTTGAAGGAATGGGAGACTGCCAGAAGGTACCTCACGGAAACCGACCTTGATCGGTAGAATATTTTTAAAATAATAAATACTTCGAAATATTCCTCGACGAGGTAAATAACATAAAAATATCCCAGGTTGAGCAGAAGCACAGGACACAAAAAGATTTAAAAAAAAACACTCACAGAACTCAATTTTCGGTGGTATACATCCACCTTCCTCAGAGTTAGGTAGGAGACTCAACTCAACTGAGTCTCCTACGTAACTCTGAGGAGGGTGGATGTATACCACCGAAAATTTAGTTCTGTGAGTGTTTTTTTTTATCTTTTTGTGTCCTAAGCTTCTGCCCAAACTGGGATATTTTTATGTTAATAATAATAAATATATTCAGACACTTGAAAATGTTGAACAGGGTCTACTCAGCTCACCCAGAAAAATTCAAGACGATAACGCAACGCCGGACGTTTGTTCTCTTACAAATCCTCAAACTTTTCTTAAAAAATACAATTTCTTTTTGCCTCACTCCTTAGAGCAACTTTCCCTTTTTTTCTCTCCTCAATGATCTCCACTCTCCTCCGATCAACAACTCCCAATCAACATCGATAATTAATTATCAAACGCTACAATAACATAACAATAAGTTTTTCACGACTAATCCGTCACCAGGATAGACACCGGTCAAGAGGGAAATATGTGTCCTCATAAAATGAGAATTTCCCTCTCTGGCACGAGATGAATTTGGCTCATACCGGAATTCATGTCCGCACATAAGCATGGTCCAGTACATATGAATTGCTATAACCCTATGTGACCATTCCCTAATGTCAAGAAGAACGTGGCATTCAAAGAGCGCTCAATAGTTGAGATTTAACCTATGTAAATTACTCGACATCTACGCACTACCCCACCCAGCCGTTTCAATAGGCATCGGGAGAGAGGTGTTAGGACACCGGCCGTTAACTTGGACGATGATAATAAAAAACGTAAGAGCGCGTTGGGAGAGATTCGGCAGCACGAGTTCGACCAAGCAATTATTCGAGTCCTTCATTGATCGGGAAAAAAAAGATTTCTTATATACCTATCCGTTTGACACAGTTTCGCTATCGCTGACTCGCTTCTATCGGACCAGGAAATAACGTGCAAGAGGCAATACAAAAATGATAGGGTTTGTGTAGCGGAAAAAGTGTTACATTACGATCCAGAGTACGAGAGTCCAAATCACCAGTGGAAAGGATATATAGGTTGCAGATAGGAATTTTGGGCCTAGAAAGAAAATATAAATCGATGAAGAACTGTTGATATAATACTCTATGTTTAGTCAGATACTGGGGACTACCATTAGCAGATATACAGTTTGGCTGCAATGCAGAGCGTTAACTGCGTGATGGAATATGATGCGACTTTATGGGCACTTCAGGAAGTTCTTAAAATTCATTCAGGATATTTAGCCTTTAGGGTTATCCTCTCTCTAGCTAACAGGTGTACTCTAGACAGTAATTCTTAGCGATAACTTAAAATGATCGATCGATAATGAATTTCTTTTGCAATAACCTGAATTTCTTCAGGACAAGGAGCCAACGGAGAATACTAATTTTTTATACAACTATGTGTCTATAAATTTTTCTACTAATTTTACTTGAATACCTTTTTGCATTTGAACATCCTCCATCATTGTATACTTATTGTATTTTCTTTTGGTTTATGCATGTTGTTCGCGTAACTTCATTCTTATTGATAAGAGGAAGCCTGTTAGATGAGTCATACCTGTAAACGAGCTTTTTTTGTTTAACACTAAAGTAATAAAATACACGGCCGGAAATTTCCTTATATTCAATGAATGGCAGACCCTACATAAGATTATGTATTCTGGTATGCCTAATGTAACCGTTTTCTAATGTATTTTTGTGTATATTTTCGGTAGTAATTAAAATAACTTTAGTATTGTGGCAAGGATGGGGAAGGGCAAAGATCACTAAAAGGTTAGGATAACTCATTTTACCAAAGGCTTCATATTTTAATAAAAACGCAAAACGGTAAAATATATATTACGATACATAACTAATTTCTAACATATAATGTACATAATAAATAAAATAAAATATAGATCTCGTGACCGTTCCATGAGGCATGATTCACTACACTAATTCAGGAAACGGTAGTATTGATTTTTTTTCCATATTTTCCTCATTCCGGGGGAGAGGAGTGAAATGGACAAAAAACATTCCAAAATTTGTCTCGCCTACCACCTCCTGAAGTGTTGTAGATTCCTCTGAAACACCCTGTATAACCATACAAAGAAAAAGAGAGAAATCTGTTGCCAAGATACCACGTTTTTATTTGGAAAGCGAAATTTTCTTTATTTAGTGGCAGGACCTAATGACGAGTCTCCCGACCATCCGTTCGTCAAGTCATGGTTCGCTTTTGCGGGAACGCTTCGCTTTTTTATTGCCTCGTCGGGGAATTTTGAACCGGAAAAACTCCCAAAGCCCCTAACCTTACATGCGCCCAAGTGCTACACCATTAACCAGAGATTACACGAAACCTGGAGGCCCGAATTCTTTCGCTGACTGCATCAAAACAATTTAACACGTGCATTAATGACGGAAAATAGTCGCTGAAAACACTTGACCTCGCACGGAAATAAATGAGGTCGTGCTTCACCGGCACCGTGGACCCACGGGAGAGCGATTGAGATTCCGAAAGAGAAATCCGCGTTTGGCGATTTGGATGAGGGAAAAAAACGACGATTTCGTAACAAGGAGGAGAGGGAGGGAGAGCCTCACGACCTGACGTGAGGCTGGCATCAATCTCTCCCGCAGACCTTTGCGAGAGGAAGATTTTTCCGGTTCAAAAGTCATCCGACGAGTCAATAAAAAAACGAAGCACTCTCGCAAAAGCGAACGAAGCCTTGAGGAACGGATAGTCGGGAGAGTTATCATTTGCTAAGGTCGTCCTGCCACTAAACCAAGAGAATTTCATTTTCCAAAGAAAACGTGGTATACACGGCAACAGATTTCTTCCTTTTTTAATTCGATTTCCTTTTCCGTTCTTGCCTTCCACTTGTCCTTCGACGATCGCCTGATGAAGACGATCGTCGAAGGACAAGTGGAAGGCAAGAACGGAAAAGGAAGACCCCGGAGAAAATATATGGAACAAGTAAAGAGAGATGTGAAGGAGAAGAAATACGTAGGTGTGAAAAGATTAGCTGATAAGAGAATTGAGTGGAGAGCTGCGTCATACCAATCCTAGGATTGTTGACCAGTGACGATGATGATGATTTCAATTTTTAACATTGGTTAAATATTCTTCAGCCCTACTTAAAAGTTATGAATATCAATCAATACAACAGCCCGATTAATGCGGAGAATAAGGATATATTCGCGAGAAAACATGCTGCTTTGAAGTAGATTTAAGGAAGTTATTTATCATATGAAAATAAGAGTAAAGATAATATTCATACTTTACATTGCAATTATACATACAAAATAATCATGTATTCCCCCTTTTGGTTTTAGAGAACACAAAGCCTTCTATTTAACGTTCACAACACTGTTTAATTAACTCCCATCTAAAAGAATATCGGTGTCTTTTAAGGGTACAAACATGCACTCTCTCAAGGAAGGATGAGTGAAGGAGTAAGGGAATATATTGGTGGGGAATTTGAGCTTATAAGAAGTAGAATGGCCAACTAAGACATGAAATTACTATTTTTTTAGCCAATTCAACTTGCCGTGGAGAATGGAACAAATATTACTCTACCATTCCCCGCTGTCCCTCTAACGGTTCAGTCAAGGAAGGCCCAACTGCGGCCTACTCTCATAACCTACTGCGGCGAACAGTTTGACGAATTAAAATTCACTGGCGACAAACGACAAATTTCTTGGTAGGCACCGAAAATAATAAACTTTATCCCGCCGGTACAACCCATTCTCCAGAAAATGGAAAATAGACTTCCAGTCCCAAAGTCTTCAACACGAATATTACAAAAGAGGATCCTGAATTCAGCCTCTACATATATTGTCAACCACCGCGCTTTAAAATGGGTTTATAGAAGTCGCCACTCGCGTCGCTGACGGACAAATTGATCCAAGTGTCACGGGGAAATAAGGTATAATTAGGGGAGTCAACCGAAATTGATACATATGATGACGAGACCTATCAAATTCATAACTTTTCAATGCTATCCCTCGGAATTACAAAGATTATAATGCAAAATATTGAAAAAAAGTGGATCGCATTGCACTCATCACCGCACCGCGGACAATTTTGGAAGCTGATTAAAATGCGATCATAAATGGCAACAGAAATCAGCCTTCTATGGGATGGAATTAGGCCTCTATGCAGTCCCCTTGGTCTCATAAGTCATGTCCAAATCCTACATTTATGTCGTAAACTTTCCTATTGTAGACACGTGGAACGATATCGAAGCACCCTCAATAAAATGAAGAAAAAACTCCACTAAAATCGATCAGCAACGAAGTATACTTAACTCTAACAATAATCACGTACAAGCTCATACATGATTAAAAAGCCATGTCCTTGACCATGGACTTCCTTGTTGCCTTCATACTCGATGAACACGCCACTTTTTGAGATCAATGATTTAAATAGCTAGCACACATGAAGGCGTACGAACCTACGAGCAAAACAGCCGCAAGCATCTCTTTGCGTGTTGCACTGATGTGAGTGAAGGTAATTGCTAAATAATCCCTGATGTGCTCGGCACGTGAAGCAATTATGCTCACTTCGGCAAACCCAGGTTATTAACTGAATAAATGGCGTAGCGCTACAACAAAACACTCTGAGACCATCTTACCACGCTTTTCTCTCGCCAATTAAACGGCCTTAAGTCTAAAAATGCTTTAAATGATTTCCCAAGCAAGGATGAGAGAAAATATAGCTAGCACATTCTTCTAGCTTTCCAGGTTAGCGTCTTTAAGCATCAATATTTACAATTTGACAAGCACTCAGAAAGGAAGTATAAATTGTTATTAAGTGGGATAGCTCTATTTACCAATTTTTACCAGTAAATAGGTCTAACTGACAGCCAAATACGTCTGTCTGAAAAAAGTTAGATATAAACTCAAAAAAAAATAGCAAAGGCATTCAAAACCTGGACTGCAGTGGTCCTGGTGATAATAACAATTTATTATTGAATTATTAACAGAAAGAACTCATTAGGTTGCGAGGAAAGTGCCCCCTTATATCTTTCCGTACAGCAGTCATTCATTCTTTACAACACGCTTTTTCGATGAATTACAAAACAAAATCCTTTAAATCGTGTAGTGTTTCAGACCTGCTGCTTGAACAGCGGTGAAATAAAGTCACATTAATTGCCGTGGGAAAAATTCCGCTTGACCGGGAATGTAACCACGAGCATTAGGCTTTCCGGGTTCCTGGGTTTAATCCCAGCTGCAGGGGAGTTTATTTCCATGGCAATGAATGTGCATCCGTTTTGATTGCATCTCTGTACTCATGTTCTGATTTTAATTCATTCTAGCCAATCCATCGCTATAATGCGGAATGTGGCCATTATTTCTGTTGTGTGAACACTTTTTCATCATGGTAAAAAAATATAAAATAATTAAAATACTCGATTAAAAAAAGGCATAAAATTCGCAAAAATAAAAAATAAAGCTTTTCATGACTCGGAAAATAAAGCTTGAGCGTTGATTAGGCTCATGGCAAGTGAGTGTAGCCTGATAAGTGGGTAAGGATTGGCACCCACGCCAGATTCTCCAAGTGATGAAATACGTATTTTTTTATTTTATAGTGGATTTTATACTGTTTTTTGGAAAAAGCGTTTTTCAAATCTTTTTAAATCTTCTTTTTTCGTTTTATTTAGAATATAAATGCGAATTTTAAATTCATTTTTTTATTATTTCCATAATTTTTTTATACAAGTGTAACTACCAAAAACTTTCTCATGTGAGGAGGTTGGAAGCCAAGGGATACCAGTGATTTTCTTTGTAAACAGAGTTAGGTACAGAAATTGATAAAAAAATATGCAAAAACTTGACGGCGTACGTACAAGGGGTACGAGGTAGTCTCTATCCTGTTTTGACATCGCGTGGAAAATCTAATGCACTACTAAGTACCTAATTGATTTCGTTTGTTTTCTTTACCGAACTTCTGTTCCTAACTTTATTTAGAAAAAGAAATCCCTTGTACCCCTTGGCTTCTCAACCCCTCATATAAGGTGCGGAATAGCATATCCTTAAACGATATATGACGCATAATTTCACCTTATAAAAATGACATTTAAAAATGTAGGGGAAACAATCGTATTTTCCAGAATACGAACCTATGATCTTGTGGACCCTACCGAGACGCGTTAGATTGCGCTAGATGATACCTACTGCAGTAATGAAGAATGGAATCATTAATATTTATTCAGAAGCTGAGCGATTAACACAAATATGGACTGTCGAAAAAAGTGGCTTATCGATGGCTAAGTTCTAACAACACCTACCTCAAAATTTGACCGGTCTGAGTTAATACTGTTAATAAACAATATAACTCAAGCAAAAAACAACAATTTGTTTGTAAACGTATGCTTATTTTTCAGTTGTTTGCATTTTTTCTTTTAATTTCAATTAAAATTATATACCTACAATAAAAAAATTAATCGTTTTTTTTGCTCTACTGAAAAATTGCTATTTTTGAGATACGTGTTGTTAGAATTTAGCCATCGTTATTCTACATTGGAAGAATGTATTGTCATCTGGTTATGATCTGTACTGAAAATTTCAAGTCGATCCGACAATACGAAGTTGGTTTAAATGAATTACAAGATTCCATCAAAGAAACAGACGAAGCAAGTTAAGGAAATATTGAAATACGCACTTGCAATGTTCCAAGATTATATTGGGGAAAAAATGCAAGTACTTATTTCAATATGGAAAAAAATCCACTCCAACAGGCTTGAATCTTCCGATTATATTCAAGTTAAAAAAAAAGTAAGAAAAAACGCGAGCGAGCGAGAATATCCTCCAGGTCATTCATGCCTACTGAAAACCCGTCTCCAAGAGTAACAACCTATCTTCAAGGCCACTCGCGTCGTGACGCAAAACGGTGAGGAGACAAGAAGATGCCTAAGCCATTTAATACAGGTTCGCGATGCTCAAGGAGAGAAACAATGCATTCCCAGTGCCCCAGTTTCATCGAAATTGCTCCATTTCCCTAATTACTTAATGCAGGAGACAAAATTTCACACACGCGAAGCTCGATTCCCTATCTGCTCGTTTCTAATGGCCCGTCAATAAAGCGAGTGTCGCATGGCGCATCTCAAGAAATCGTGACCGCGATGCGGTTGCTGGGTCAAACGTATGGCATTGAATAAGGAGCGCTAAGTTAAAGAATGCATGTTTTCCACTGAATGCTTGGTACGACTACAATTTGAAAAAAAAAACTTCAATAGAGTCAGCACTCATGTGTCTTATAGTTTAAGTATTGTCAGTGGTGTATCCAGGAATTTCATTCGGGGGAGGTTACACGTTCCATCCATACCTTCTGTCTCCTCCGTTGATCTGAGAAAATAATTTAGTGGCAAACGGTAAAATTATCAAATTTTAGATACACTCAAATGTTGCAAAAGTCACTTTATGTACTCGGAAAATTTTAAGACGATGGTATAATTTTTAGTCGAGTAATTTATCACCAAAAAAGAGACCATAGCCATCCGGTATCCAAAGGAATCCGAGGGAATATTTTTGAGAATAAGGGTACTAAATATATAAACGATTTTAAACTAATTTTAACACTTTTCATAATCTGAAAAACTTAATTTTGCAAAGGAATATTTTATAAATTCATGATGTTTCAACATTTTGTTTCATTTTATAATAAAGAAAACTAATTGTGTGACGAGTGACCTTGATAGGAAATAGGAATATTTGGAGAAACTATATATTTGGATGAAGGAAGGTTATAATAACCTATATATTTCGGGAAGGGCCCGGAACCCTCCTTCGTTACTCCACCGAGTGTTGCATCAATTATATTTTAAGTGGTGATGGTTTTCCGGGTTTACACCGCGTTGATTCATGTTTTGCGGACGACAGTTTCGGGCGCGTTCCAGCTCCCGTCTTCGGGTCCAAATGATTTGCAGATCTGTAATCCTTATTTATTTATAGCTAGTCAGACGGATGTTGATTTTTAATTCCATTGTTGGAAAAGCCGTTTGAAAGATGAGGATAAAGGATAGCCGTCTTCCCTATTGAAGTTCTTTGGGTGACTCGCTATTTCAATCGCCTCCCTTATCAGCCTAGGGAAATATTTATTTTACCTGGCGATGATTTTCGATTCTTTGAAAAAATATGACGTGCCCAGGTTCCGACCATGCATGCTCCGCAACCGCAGAAAGACGAAAATTTTTCTTTTCGGTTGCCTTAAGATCCTAAAAATTAACATCCGCCTGACTAGCTATAAATAAATCTGCAAATCATTTGGACCCGAAGACGGGAGCTGGAACGCGCCCGAAACTGACGTCCGCAAAACATGAATAAACGCGGTGTAAACCCGGAAAACCATCACCAATCAACTAACCGCGGAAGCCTCCGTAATAATTTATATTTAAAGTGTCTCGAATCATTTACGAACATAGGACACTATCCGATGCTATGCAAATATTCACTATGCAAGACTATTTTCTTGAGACTACCATTACAGTAGAATCCAAATAAAATAAAAGAAACACTGTGGGTACCTATTTCAGATGGCCGTACTCATATATCAAGAGGGAGCTTTCGATTTAAGAAACAATTTTTTCAGTCCACTCATGGAAATAATTTTTTTAAAAAGAACCACAGAATAAAAAATGCTCAACTTAAGACAGGAATCTCACAGGATGCTGGGTTGACTATCCCAAAGAACGAATAAAGGCTTCTCAACACCAATGTATTTCTATCTCCTACAAATAAGCTAAAATACCATAAAATATAATTCCCAATGAAGTTGAAATTTATGGCGTCATTATCATGTAATCCTCAGTTTTTGTTGTTCAGTTGTTCCGTTTTGTTGTTCAGTTGTTGTTGTTATTATCCATTGTTAAGTTTTTATATTTCACGCCCGAGTCCATCAACATCCACTCCATTTCTTTCTCGCAAAACATTGAACAACGTCAACATGGTTAAATATAAATCTTTCCGTCATAAAAAGAAACGTTGAAAGCGTGAAATTTGCGAAGAAAAGCCGATTTCTAATCCCAATCATGCGATAACGATTATATTGTAATGGCTGAAAAAACTACTGCTATAAATCCCCCTTTGTGGCATTTAAATTAGTCTTACAGCAATAAAATTTGATACGTGACCATTCGTCACGGTTTCTACAGCAAAAAAGGTACATGGAAATCAAAAGTTACTTTCCGGACTTATGATTCAAATCAGCACCATTCATCATGTGGTTTTGCTGACCTCATCTGAATTCGAGTAAATGACTCGATTATCACTTCCCTCCCATAAGAAAACAACCATGTGTTAGAAACAGCATAAATGAACTAGTTCCATATTGGCTGCATGGTCGTTAAATAATATATTATCGACCCATGATGCGCAACTTCCGGAAATAGAATAGAATAGAATATTTTTATTATGCTCTAGGTAAAACCTATGAGAGCAAAAAAAAAGAAAGAAAAAAAATGGAAAATACAGGAAATGTTCTAAATCTTAACAAAGGCATTTTGACAAGTAGTTGATATTTATACAAAAGATGTAAAATATTCAATACTAATAACACAGAAGTATATGTTTTAACTTAGACGGTAATAAACACACACATACATATGCATATTTATGTAGACATTTTTGTAAACATTACAACTTTAAGATAATAACTCTAATGAGCTCTGAGAAATGTTTTGAGAAACCTTTTTATTGACAATGACTAGAAACAAAGAACTAATCTCATTGAAATACTTCGACGCCATGATGAACAATACAAACAAAGATTTGAATAATATGATTTATCAGTAGCGCAAACTCAACATAAAGACTTGGGATCAATGAATGCCGTATCTTCTACGAATGCACTCTCTTTCTAAAGAATTAACCTATCTAACTACAGACACTCGATTAAATTATTTATTATTGTTTCGTTTAAATTGTGAATTTCGATTATAGATTAAATTTCATTATTTTTTCGACTGCTAAGTATATTTATTTCACTTCCACAATCCATAAATAAACATTGAGAAACTAAGCATAGCAAATTATTTCTACTGTTAGATCTTCTTCAAACAATATATTGCGTTACACCCATGATGAAGAAACTATATTCTAACTATATAGAAAAGTATTTGTATTATTATATATATTATTTACCATTTGTGTTCTATATCGTGGATTTAGCGAACTTCCACAAAATCAAGCCTGAAACTATTTTATACGAATATATCGCGTTTATAACGGTTGATAACGAGAATTGTATTTATTCAATGAATGTGTTCTCCAGATATGTTATGTGACCGTTCTGTGAACCATCCCACATGCCTCGCCAGCCTAAACTAAAATTTCCTCCTCAATACCAAGTAGACATATACCCTTTTATATTAACCCATTTCCACCAAGAAAACTTTCTGTTTGAGATTATGAAGATATTTAGGTACTTGCAATGCAGTGAAATATTTTAGTGATACATAAACTTGTTTTTTTCGGAATGACCCGTAGCCATATTGCTATAATGGGTGGTAACAAGGCCAGAATCTTATAATTTTCAACTTCTTCGAGTGACCTTGATAGAAAAGATGAATATTCAGGGAAAGCAGATTTTTGGATGAGGGAAAGATAAATTGATCTATAGTATGTAATTCTCACAACACTTTCTTGATACTTGCATGTAGTTTACACACAGAAGGCTTACATATCGAATTTTCGCTTCGCACCAGTCTCTTTCCGTCAGTGGCCTTCTTTCGACCGGTTGCAAAAGTAAACTATTGAGTGGATAAAGTTATTTCAATCTTCAACAACACATTTGTGAAAATTCAACGGCAAGAAGCAGGGGCAGATACAGGATTTTTTCTGGGGGGGCACAAGGGTCTGACAGGCAAGCGATCTTCTCACAATTGAGATTAAAAACAAGATCTTACAATTACTGAGGGAAATATTCTCTTCATTTTAATATAAAAGTTACTGATATGAAATAGAATTATTGAAACTCCGTATCATTCAAAGCGAATGTGATATCAATCGTATTAAAAATTTTGTCTATCATTTAAGCATCTGAGGGGAGAGGGGTACGTGCCCCCGCGCCGCCCCGCCGAAATCCTCCTATGGCAAGAAGGAATGCAGGTTTTCTTACAGAGTCTCATATTCTCAGAATGGTAAGATGTGCCATGTGGCTACAGTGGGTGAAAATGGGTTTTCTATAAATCCTACTCCATCTCTACCCTTCCCTATACCTCTCACTACTGACACTCGATTAATTTATTTATTATTTTTTCGTTTAAATTGTGAATTTCGATTATCGATTAAATTTTATCACTTTTTCGACTGCTAAAACTCTACTTTCGATTTTAATCTGCATTGGTGATAAATCTTGAAATGGAGGAATTATAATCTGGTGTATTTTAAGTATTTTTTTGAAAGTGTAATAAACATGCTTTTGTTCAAACTGATTTTTTAAAAGTAAGGTCGATTTTTTCGATCAATCGATACTTTGGGTCAAATTTCGATTTTTGTTCGAGTCGAGATTTCCCTTTCGATTAAATATCGATTGGTCGAAAAATGTTTCCATCGATATCTGTGCTGACCACTCGCTCTAAGTAGACCCTGTTTCCTCCGTGCTTCCTCGTGAAGTTTCCTCACCTCACTCACAAAAATACTTCGTCGTTCTTTCCCTCTCCATCCGCTTCTGACTTGGATACCATCAAGAAAAGTGTGGTAAGTACATACAACATTTCTTTGAGAGCAAAAGTCCCACTTGACAGCCGTGGGAAATTGAATGGCAGCTAATCGGCTTCCTACGCGATTCGAAGATCGTTGCGCGCGTTTTTCTTCGAAATTCTTATGTAAATGAAGGTGGCTCCTCAAACTCCGAAGATTACTCAGGTGCCGGCCACCCGAATACTGGCTCATCATCCGCAAAGAGAAACTGTGAGTGCAACTGACCTGAATGTGTGTCAAGTCAGCTTGAGGTGGTAATACACCCATGACCAATGGAGTATAACAATAAGCCTCATGCGAGCTCCAAAAATTTGGAATTAATGATGCACATAATTTTATCATTCTACTGGAACTCTAATTAAAGTATTCTACCAATTAAGGTAAGTTTCCATGGAGAACTTGATTAGTACTCTGGCAGTGTCCCACCCCTTACTGGACTTCCCTTTTCGATTCACAAGAAGGCCTATCCCTATCTAAAAATCCTATTTTCTTCCTTCCTCTCCCTCGTTTACAAAACATTCTATCCTCTAACACTGTTTTCAACACCCCTTCCCAGCTCAGTACTCGATCCATACACACGTTCAGTCTCCTCCGTATCTCACCCACAAGCTGCCTCTCCTCACCCTCCAACACCGATTTCAACATCCCCTCCCCGCAAAGTACTCGCTCCATCCAAACCTTCTGTTTCCTCCGTATCTCATTTAAAAGTTGCCCCTCCTCACCCACCATGTCCAGCACTTCGTCGTTCCTCCTCCTATCCGTCCACTACACCTTCTCCATTCTTCACCGCACCCACATCTCCAATGCCTCCAGTCTTCTCTCGTCCCCCTTCCTAAGTGTCCACGTTTCTTCACCGTAAAGTGCTACAGTCAAGATCAGACTCTTCACTAACCTTTTACTTAAAATATTACATAACGATCCTCTAATAATCTCCTTCATGTTCATGAACGCCTCCTTTGACAACACAATTCTCTTCCTGACGTCCTTACTGCTGTATCTGTTTCCCTCTAGAGTACTACCCAAATAGTTGAATTCATCTACCAGTTCAATATCTTGCCCACCTACTTAGTATCACATTGAACCCTCCAACAAAATTCAACCGATCCACTCGCACAGAATTCGTGTGTGGCAGAAACTCATGCAAATCACGCTAATTGGAGATCCACAAACCAACAGCCCGCATGCGTATACGTCACAACACAAACTACAATTTACAGATTTTGGTGCTGTTTTTTTTCCTACTGTTTAGATAGATAAAAATGGCCTTAAACTGAATGATAAAGTGAGTTTGGTCTAAGACAGTCTCTACATCTCTCAAAGTTCCAAAGAAGTTATTTATCAAGCTATTCAACATTCCTTAATCGTCAGCTTTAGGTCCCCACCTCAAAAACGTTAAGACAAATGATGTAATTATTTCCATCAGCCACAGTTTTTCACCTCCTACAGTAGTCTAAGCGCCTTAAATTGCAAAAGAAGTTCACAGGAGTCACAGACATTTATTAATCTCACGGACCAACTTCGTTCTTAAGGAAAAAGTAAATGACTAATTCATTAATTCGGAGAAAACTCACTATAAAAATAAAAGCATGCATTAAGTTGTTTCAGGCTCGTTCCTGCAGAATTCGAAGACATTATTAATTAAGCATTAAAAGTAAATTTCCAAGAAAACATTGATGTCACTTCACTATCAGTTTCTATTCCTTTTTTATTATCTTCACGTGATGATAATATTTACAAAAAAATCATTAAAATTTAATACAGCCAACAAGTCACTGAAAGTTCGTATTTGAGCACAGTAATTCATCTTGCAAATCCGGGATCCTAGACCCCGGATGGACCTTGGATTTTAAATTTTGATTGGGATAACATTGGCTCGAATGGCAATTAATATGGAGCTAGAGGTGGATAATGAGAACTTAAGTGAGGCATGCATTCAAATAATCAGAAAATTTGAGCCATAAGTTTCTCGATTCAGAACATTTTTGACACCCAGCATATACGGTAGCTGACCCTCATTTACCTTCGAATTTTCGAACAGAAGAGATAAATAAAGGCGAGAAATAGTACTTTTGAATGTGGGACTCATTTCATCAAGTCTTACTATCAGACATGAATCTTATGAACACCGTTTGTTTAACCTTATCTTTAATGCTATCAAGGAGAGGAAGCAACAGTTTACCACAAGATACACGAAATCCATTGGGTAGATTTTAGTTTCGTAAATCAAAAATTCATTCACAATGACGCAAATGTGTACCAGACAGGCCATTCAGCGCTTAAGGATATTATTCAAACAGATAATAGGACATGAACAGGAAAAAAATACACCCGGATTCAGTTTCTCCCATAAGATCACCGAAAAGATCACGCCGAGATGAGATTTCTAACAACGCTTGCATTATGGAGAGTTTATGTGAACTCTTTCACAAGCTTTGAGAGGGGCGAGTGTACCAAGACGACTCAATTCACCGCCGACTAGGATGACCGAACACTTAGCTAGCCTCAAGATAATCAATCACATCCAAGAAACGAGCCAGACGCAAGTAAAAGCCGAGGCTTGCGAGGGGAGTAGGACTGTAATGTACGCCTGCGCCCTGATTTCATTCTATGCAATTCGTAAGGAACATATGACGTAAAAAGTAACTGAATATTTCGTATTTCCCATGATATGTCCGTGTACTTCGGTTAATACACAGGATGAGCATAAAGTCTTACCCTGATTATAAAAATCTATTACAGAATAAGCTTTTGACATAATAATTTAAATGCCTTATCAAAGACAAGAGTCTTCACCACATCATTTGCTGGCGTCGACGACCTGAAGGCTAGGATACAAGCTGTTGTGGGTACTCTGACAGAACACGTTACAAAACACCTGGCGTGAATTGGTATACCGCTTCGTTACTCTCCGACCTACCAAGGGGACGCACGTTGGAGTTTACAAACGTAAAAAAAACTAGTAACACTGACTTATGTAAGAGCATAAAATTTAATCTATTATTCCAAACGGTTATTCCGTAATACATTTTTATAATCAGGGCACGACACATTTCAATTGTAGTCGCAGTGCTTTCTATCACCCCTAAGATTGTTTACAATATGAGATAAGTTATGCATCCGAAATTTGGCGAAAATCGGACAGAAATTGAGACTATCTCAGGCTCATTGAAAATTTAATTTATTCTTTTTAGTTGGCGAGAAAAACATTGTTTTTATGAAGATTTTTTAAGTGTTGTAATATTATTTTTGTGCGGTAAAAATGTGACGTCCATACTAGGGGCGACTAATCTCGGATGGATTCACGTAAATTTCCATTTTTTTTATCAGAAGATAAAAATATCTGCATAGAACGGATATGGGTGCCTCGAGGATATGAGTGCCTAGCCCGCGGGCCGCACTTGGCCAGCCGGCCGTAGTTAGGCGTCCCCTGGATTACGCGACTATCAATGACAAGCTTTTGGATTCATTTAGGTCATTTGCGGAAGACCAAATCAGCCCGCAAAAGGAAATATAGAGCCCTTAGGCTCAGAGCACTCATTGAAACTCCCGATATCATCGGCAGTGAACTCATCCCGAGGCTAATCAACCTGCAGACGAATGCGTAATGTGGGTCGTGCTAACGAGACAGCCACGAAGAGTCGGGAGTTCAGCGGCGGAATTAGAGTTCTTTTGAATTAGAAGCCATTTGCGAGACCAGTAACCAGTGCAGAGAAAGGGGAAAGACCCAAGCGGGAATTCAAGCAAAGAGAGAAAAAAGTGAAGAGTAACGATATAGCATTTCACTAAACCGGCCTCTCTATCCAGTAATGTAGCGAGGGGGGGGGATAAAATAAATAACTATAAAAACACCATTAAGTGCTTTGCTTCATCGTAAAAGAAAACAAAATATTGAAAAATCAGGACTTAAAAAAATATTGATTAGAAAATTTAAGTTTTTTTTCGATTATTAGAAGTGTTAAAATTAGTTTAAAACCCTCTATGTTCTTAGTACCCTATTTTTCAAAAATTTTCCTCCAGGTCCTCCTAGTTTTGGATCCCCCCCACCCTCCGAAACGAAATTCCTGGCTACATTACTGTCTCTTCTGATTCCCAGACTGGAGGTTTCTTCCCATAGAATTATCACTCTTCATACGCTACAGGAAAATTTTGCTTTTAAGCATCATCATTGTCACTGGTCAACAATCCTAAGATTGGTTGACGCAGCTCTCAACTCTATTCTCCCATCAGCTAATTCTTTCACACCTACGTATTTCTTCTCTTTTACAATATTCTTTACCTGATTAATACATATTGTTCGAGATATTCCTTTTCCTTTCTTTCCATCCACTTGCCCCTCGACGATTGTCTTCAACAGTACATAACGTCTAAAGATATAAGGCTGAATAAGGTTTTTCCTTATTCTCGTCAAGATTTTCATGAGGCTTCTCTGCTCTCCTACTCAGAGGTGCCGACTAACAAAAAATATTGGGGGGGCCAAAACCGGCGATCTTGCCCCAGGAAATTTTATAAGTAGCGAGTTTTTAGTTTTTTAAGCATTTTATAAGAGTCATACGATCAACATTAGAACCCTGATAACTCGAATCTCGATATCTGGACACTCCGGGGAAAATCGACAAGCCTGGCACATTTTTTCGTCTCACCCATAACCAATTTTTGAGGGGGCTCGGGCCCCCTCAGACCCCATGGAGTAGGCGCCACTGCTCCTACTCTTCTTAGGACTTGCTCATAACTAACTCGATCGATCCATTTGATCTTCATTTATCTGCAGCTACATTTTACAAACTATATTTCACATCAATTTCTTCATTCATTCGGGAAATATTCTTGAGAAGTTCCTCCATCAGAGTGATACGCGGTGATTTTTCCCACTCCAATTCCGGAGATTCCAATCACACTTTGTGATTGTAACAAAAATTTTAATCAAACTCTTCGCATATTTAGATGTTTTCATTATTGATATCCATCCTTTCGAGCAATCAATTAAAATTGATGTTCATATGCCTACAGGGGAGAAAATGAATTGTATTACACAATTAAACACTATTTCACTACAATGGTATCATAAAATTTAAAAAGTCTAAAAAGAAGCAAGGTGGCATCTATGCTCATAAAGCTGCTTTGTAATTCGAATATCTTGGAAGATAAAAATATTCAATCAATGAAATAGGTGAATAGATTGGAACGGATATGAAATCTATGGAAATAATTTTATGAATCTAAGAATATTAATGAAAGAATATTAAAAATTAATGAATGACTAAAAATAGAAAATTAATCGATTAAACACGTACAACCTCAATATTTTCACGGCATAAATTATAATAAAATAAATTTAGCAGGCAAAAATTCAAGAAACTAAAAATCACCACTTTTTCCCCTAACAAAATCAATTTCCGAAAAATAGAACTTTACTTATTTTGCGTAGTAAATGATTTCAAAATAATTTCTGAAAGAAAATGAACTTTTTCCGTCCTTTGATTAGATGTTTTGTGTTTTGTACTGAATATGTACCCTAACAATATAAAGAGTTGAAACAAATATCCGACCTAAAATTCAAGAATCCCTGTCTGAAAGTGACGATAATGTAAGCCTCGACTTGACTAAAGGATTCCTCGAATTGCCAGATGAGGCATGGAACTTCGGTGGAGATATCCGGGGATTTTATCGTCGGGCAGAGTGCATTCTGAGAATCACACCTCTGAAAATTGATCGATAATGAACCTCTCAAACATTCTGAACCTTATGGGCATCCTGATTGGTCATCATCTATTGATTTGAAGCATCTTTTAGTCCGTCCTAGAAAATTAAACGCTTTTTTTTTACTAGATAGGCCAATGAAAGCGTGCCGTTGATTAGTGAAACCAGGAAAAGGCACCGAGATTCACATTTCGTGATTTAAACACTCATGACGCACATTTCCATACTGTCAACTCACTTTCCACATTCCTACCGTACAGTTCATTATTTGGTATTATTTATTTTATTTCCAGCTTTTTTCGGTTAAATAAATAAATAGAAGTTTCAAATTTCACGAAACGTTTTAATTGAGGTGCAATTCTGTATAGATTTTTTAAAATTTATTTTTTAATGTGTTTATTGTATGCGCGTTCATTATTTTCTATTGTCTATCATCAGTGACATTATATGTAAGAATATGATTAATGGGTTATCCCGAAAATAAATGAAATGAAAAAAAATTACGGAATCATTTCTTTGTTGGCTAAAATGAATTCGTTGTCAAATAGCAGTTAAATTATTTATACTCATCCTTAATATCATCATATGTAGGAAATATTGGTACAGAAAATAGGGTATATGATTAGCTAACAGTGGAATGTAACGTTTCTTTAAACCAATCTCACATTAAAAATCAATCTCTCATTGCCGGCCTCGATGGTGGCGGGGTCGAGTTCCGCCTGTGTAGGTTGCCCCTACCCAGGGAATGGTTCTGTTATAGTCGTTGTTATATGTTATTTCCTCCGATGTAAAAGGCCTTAAGTGAGCTGTTTTCGGGGAGATGAAAATAAATAAATAATGCGACAACCTTTGGCTGGCACAGCATCCGAAGAAATTATTAAAATCAGATGTAGTGATAATAAATGTCTTATTGGAGAAAAATGATCCATTACCGAAAAACACTGAATTGATATCCATTACACTATTTAATACCGGAGGAAATGTTTTTTCCCGGAGAACATGAAAAGGAATTTTTCCGTCGGAAGGAAACTTAGATATAGGAGGCCGTTACCGTTCGTTAAGGTTGCTTAGAGTTCTGACATAAAGGACTACGCATTAGCCTCGACCCAGTCGATTAACACGTCATTCCTCGAGGTTGAAATGTCAGTCATCGCTCCTGTCAAAGCAATTCATTCAATCTGACATAATTATTAATAGCTATGTCCACAACAAACTTCATTAGAGTTAGCTTCCTCCTTTCGAAAGCATGATAGGTAAATGAGACAAATGGGTAGAGGCGACCTGGAAAATTCTTACAAAATTATTACATCCAAATACAATGACAGACTGCAGTTCGAGACATGTTGTGAATATTTTTTCGATTAGTTCGTCCGAGAAATCCGAGGTTTACCCCTTTCGATCAATTTCCACACCATAAAAAAGATATTAAGGTACTTTACTTGATACATCACGATCCTTAGCCACCCACTAACAAAGAGATCCAGACGGAAAAACGATGTAACCATTTCAAACGAGTTCACGGTTCTGAATTTACTACTGGCATCGATAGAATTATTACTCCCCTAGCAATACGTGAAGAGGATTTTCTAAAAGTACGCATGCGGATGTCAAATAAATCCGCCGTTGACCAAGAATAATGCTCGGCAGTTTCACACTAGCATGAGAATGAATAGATTTTGCAGAGGTATAACCTCAATAATAATATGAAGGAGACGCTCCCAATAGTACCAAACACATCCATTCTTGTGAAACGAATTTGTTCACATAACTTCATAGTAATAAGGAATGGGTCGATTTCGATTCCCAACCCTTGCCTCTGCCGATTATAAACCTTGCTATACACGTCGCAATTGTCGCTACAGCAGTAGCTCGAAAAAGATTACATCTACATCTGCATAATACCCTGCAAGCCACCTCTAGGGTGTTTGGCAGGGGGTGACCAATCACGAATTAACCGGGTGTCTAAAAATCAATAGGGGGTTTTAACGCTGTCTAATATTCATTGCACTATACTTACAGCTACAAATCGCACGACGTACGACCTAAATCGTACATCAAATAAAAGAGCAACTGAAACAGGATTAACATGATGAATTTAGATGAAGTCTAAAGGTTTGCAATCAGAGCACCATTCGACCCACCTTTCAAGACGATAGTTCTTCACCAACGTTGATAATTGCCTCCAGATTAATAGGGTGGTTTCCTATTTTTTTATTGCCGTAATCGAAATATTATTACTCTTGGAGTACGTATTCCACGCTTTAAGATTTTTAAATGCCGATATCTATTTTTCACGATGAAATGAAAAGTGAAAAATTTCAAGCGCGCGAAAACGCGACGGCTAAGTATGAATGCTGGAAAAAGCCCGTGCGACGTCATTCTGGTTCCGGCTGCCGCCGTGTGAGGCCACCTTGGTGCGAGACTATGAGCGCCGCTATGATGCAGGCTGATTGCAGGTAGCAGAGTACCCTGCTAGCAGGTAGCGCTCGGCTTAAATAATGATTATTAATACCCTATCAAACGAGGGAAACTTTCCGACCATAGGCAATATTTTAGGTGATTATTAAGAGATATTTCCATGAGCTCTGTGACTCATGCATGCATTGGTAATCTCAGACGATGTAAAACTCCTGACTACTCGTATAGCATCTGGGTCCCTGTGACGTCACGTGGAGTGGCATCCCATGGGCGCCAATCTGGCCTTTTTCAAATGAGGTTAAAATTGACCATTACCATTCGTCTAAACTTGGATTCCTAAAACCATATAATTTGTATATAATGGATACACTAATGGTGGGTAACGAATCGCAATCAATGCCTCTCGTTTTCTTTGACGAAGGGCACTACCCTATTGTCGCAGCAGCTGCTTTATTCATGCCTCTTAAATCGGTAAGGTCAGCTGGTAGTGAGGGCACGGATGTCATTATCTCCTAGTATTAACATTCCCTCACTGCGCAGTACTCCCTTTTTCTTTTCCGTATCTCATTTAAAATATTTCCCTCTTCGTCCATGTCCAGCACTCCGTCATTCCTCTTCCTATCCATCCAATTCTCTATCTTCATTCTTCTCCACAACCGCATTTCGAACGTTTATAATCTCCTCTCATCCTTCTTTCTTAAACTCCACGTTTCCGCACCGTTAAGCGCTACACTCCAGATCAGAGTCACCACACAAATAGCGCTCGAATGATTTTCAGAGAACTAAAGACAGTAATAGAGCCGTTTCGAGTACTTTACTGCAAGAAAAATTCATTTGTTCGTATCGGGTTGCTTCCTAAAAATGCCATAGTCTTTGTTTTAATTTTTGAAATTCTCAGGTTGTATAGTTTACTCAACTAGTGTAGTCTGTGTACCGCCATCTGTAGTTTGTCCTCTTTGTCTTGTATTATAACCTGATCGTCAGCAAACAGCATTGTATATAAGTACTGAGATGGCCCAATTCTATGCCTGGTGATACATTATTTTCCTTCCATACTCTCAGAACGTCATCTATACATAGATTAAAACAAGGTTGGGGATAGGCTGCAACCCTGTCTAACTCCTTGGTTAGTGCACGGCCGTCTTTAAACAGGCCGGAGCTCAGAGTAAGGATAGCATATATTTCCTCTGAGGGCCGGAGTGACCGATGTGGCAACGTCGCGCGCCCGTCATCTAGGAGGCCTGCGGGATTGCTCTCACCTGCGATCAAGAGTATTGTTTCGGCGTAGAATATCGGCAAAAGAAATCGCTTTGCGGTAAGGAAATCCACTAAAAAACTGCTGTTTTACTTACCTCGGAATAATCGTGCATCCATTGCTGATTGTGAAGCAGGAGCAGACAGTAATGACACAAATTAGTTATTTGGTAAAGAGTTCTCGGGATCGCCACCGGGTCAGGAACTCCATATCTGCCAACGTTTCGATGTCCGACTCGGTCATCGAAACGTTGGCAGATATGGAGTTCCTGACCCGGTGGCGATCCCGAGAACTCTTTACCAAGTCCATTCGCCGGGAAAGCACGAAATCTTTCTTCACAAATTAGTTATGTATAAAACAGATGATTTTATTGAAATATATAGTCACCGAATTGAAAGCAGTCACATAATTGTAGAGTATTTTCTCTTATTGGAAGTGTGGCCAGCGACATCCAATCTGTTATTCCTCACTTTAGTATAATTATTTAGAAATACATTTGTCTGAGTTTTAATAAATCTTGCAAAAAAATAACTGTTCGGTACATTGCACTGAAAACAGCTGTCTTCATAAATTCCTCTTAAATTATCGTCAAGGAGGATAATTTTAAGAAATGTAGCCTTACTTGGGTTCTGCTAGAGTCATCATAATGGCCAATGCATGAAGACCAACACTTATTACAGACATACAAGGGGAAATAAGTCCGTTTTACACGGTACACGGAATTGCGCAATCTGACGTACGTGCGAAGGCGCAATCAAAATTGCGTCGTGTAAAGCGGTGAATTGCTATAACAGATGCGGGACGGCAAAATTGTTGCCCAATATCAGGAAATCCTGAGTAAGAAACTAGAAGAAGGAGCAGAGAACCTGAGTGTAAATGACTCGATAGAGAGAAAATGGCTTAATATAAAGAAGGCTATGGAAGAGGCTGCAAAGGAGACCATAGGAGAAAGAAAGAGAACGAGGAATGAAGAATCGTTTGAGAATTATTATTATTATTATTATTATCATTTCGTCTTATTTCCTCAAGCGAATTTAGGACATTGTTGTCCTCTCTTCCAATTAACTTGATGGACAATCACAAACATCCATGCCCTGGATGGTGATCAATCCACCCAGGCGGGATTCAAACCCGCGACCTCTAGGTTAGCAGCCGGGGACTTTACCCCGACGCCACCGAGGCCGGCCAATGGATAATGAGTGCAGAAAAGCTATAGAAAGGAAGAATACGGATCGAAGAAACACCATCCAGAAAGAGACAAGACAAAATGTCGAAAGATATAAAGAAAGCAGAAGACAAGCAAATAAAATACTACGAAAAAAGAAAAAAACAGCACTTTAAAGGGTATGTGGAAAAGATTGAGGAACTGAACGCACAAAATGAAAGTAGAAAGTTATACCAGGCAATCAAACGGATGACGAATAAATTTCAACCAAGAACAAACACATGTAAGGATAAGAATGGGAGGTTGGTTGGAACAGAGGATGAAGTAATGGGAAGATGGGCCGAGTACTTTAAGGAATTGCTGAATGTCAATGAGATGGATGAGGAGGATGGAGAAATGTTGGACATGAGGGTGGACACCAGTATTAGTAGGCCATCAATTGAGGAGGCGGAGGAGTCGTTGAAACGGCAGCGGAATGGGAGAGCTCCCGGGGAAGATCCAATTGTACCGGAGTTAATCAAGTATGGAGGAAAAAATTTAACAAAGAACCTACATATACTGATATGTGAAATATGGGAGAAAGAAGAGATGCCTGAGAAATGGAAGATTGGTTTAATTTGCCCTATATTCAAGAAGGGAGATAAATTGCAATGCAGCAACTATAGGGGAATCACATTACTAAATGTCACTTATAAGATACTTTCTTGTATACTGCAGAGGAGACTTAACACGTATGCTGAAGTAATCCTTGGTGAATACGGTGAATACCAATGTGGCTTCAGGCCGGGAAGAGGAACAACCGACCAAATCTTTGTAATGAGACATGCATGCATGGAGAAATGTTATGAGTACAACATTGACCTACATATATTTTTCCTTGATTTCCAGCAAGCTTTTGATAGTGTCAATAGAAGAAAAATGTTGAAGGCATTGGAGGGATTTGGGATACCAAAAAAACTAAGTTGGTAAATATGACTATGGAAGGATCTCAAGCTAAGGCCTATATCGGGGGCAAGACTAGTGAAGCCTTTAAGATAACAACTGGAGTAAGAAAAGGAGATTCTCTATCAGCAGTACTATTAAATCTGTGTCTACATGAAGCCATGAAAGAACTGGGGTTAGAGGGGACAATTGTGCATAAATCTACTCAGGCATGTGCCCATGCCGACGACATAGTTCTAATGGCACGGAATATGGATTCTCTGAAAGAAATATCCAAAATCTTAGAACAGAAGAGTAAGAATATAGGGCTCAGAATCAATGAGAGAAAAACGAAATACATGAAAATGACGACCACGGAAGACAGAAGATAGACTCAAAACGTTACATTTGGGCAGTACAACTTTGAAAATGTAAAATATTTCTGCTACCTCGGTACTAATTTAAACTGTAAGAACTCAATGACAGAAGATATCAACAAGAGGATAATGGCTGGAAATAGGGCTTACTTTGCTAATATTTAGCTCCTGAAGACAACTCTTCTATCTAAGGAGATGAAATTCAAGATCTATAAGGCACTAATCAGACCGGTCGTGACACAAGGAGCAGAAACGTGGAGCATCTCCGCTGGAAACGAGAAAGCTCTGCGGATATTTGAACGGAAGATTTTGCGAAAGATATATGGTCCCGTGATAGATGAGGTAACTTGGAGGATAAGAACAAACAAGGAAATAGAAAATATTATCCGACACGAAGACATAGTGAGATTTGTGAAGACCCAGCGGCTAGCTTGGCTAGGTCATGTAAAAAGAATGAGTGAAGAAAGGATGCCTAAGAAGATTCTACATGGAAATATGGATGGAAAGAGAAAAAGAGGAAGACCGAGGAAAAGATGGATGCAGGATGTGGAAGAAGACATAAAGGCTATGAGGATTCCCAAGTAACATTTTTGGTTGGCCCTCTGTTGGCAGATGGTGGGACACAGCGGTTGGCCCATGGTATGATTTGGCCACCTCGCCAACCGTATCCCAACCAACGATTCCCCAACGATGGGCCAACAGAGCATTACAGTCGGGCCTTCGTATTCCCAACCCAAGGCCAACAAATCTCCAACGATATACCGTTGGCCCTTTTACATTCTGCCATCCGTTTCCCAACAAAAGCTATATTTTACTGGCATTTCTCATTTTTATAGAATGAAAGTTAAATTAATTTACTTTCTCACTTGATACGATACCGGTAGATAGAATCTTTACCTTTAACTCCCTATAAATCAAAATGAAATTAAATACATTAACAATCAATGCTATGGGACAAAGTAAGGTTACAGTGGTTAAAAGTGGAAAACAAAAAATCAATATCAGTTCAGAAGGTCCCCAGCTTTTATTTTCACAAATTAGGACAATTTTTATTAGGACAAAATTAGGAAAATTTCATCAGCACCTTTCTATATTACAATTTGGCACACACAAAAACTGTCCATCTTCTTCATAGGGCAACAGAACACACTTAGATAAAATCTGGGTGGACTGAAATTTGCATCCAGGTACTAATTTTTTTACTACAAATATACCAATGGTACCACTTCTAAGAGGTAATTCAAAGAAACCCTCCTTGTCACACTGCAAGATGTACACCCCTGAGTTATTTGATTCAATTGCCTTCACAATTCCTATTCTCTGGTCTTCGGTAACGAAATTTTTAAGTTTAGTCCATTTTACTTAATTGGATCAGTTATAAATTAATTAATCCTAACACAATGCTAGATTAATTATAGCATAGTGTTAGGATTAATCAAATATCCCCCAGAAAGCCGTAAAACTCGCCATTTTGAACCATTGTTCTTAAAACTTTCCTGGAGGACGACCCCGCAACTCCTGCTTTCCCTGGCGGGTATGCAATACTCCCACACTGCTAAGTATTACTTGCGCCTAAACCCCCCCCCCCCTATTGGAAAATTCTTATAAGAAAATTTCTTATCAGAAATTGGACATATTTCTTATGAGAAATATGTCCAATAATTTGTTCTTACATAAGAAAATTTCTTATAAAATTTTTCTATAAGAAAAATTCTTACAACTATCAGCTACAAAATGTTATTAATAAGAAATTTTCTGATGGAAGTATTTATTATAAATATCATATCAACATGCTTAAAACACTTGGGCAAACTTCTATAAAAAGCTACATAAGATATACATCCCTACTGAGAGTACAAAGTTAGCGTTATACCAAATTCAATCCAAATGTAGACGCCTATATCTGGTATACAGCAAACCTAATGATTTCCCATGAACCAAATGTAGATGTCTATCATTGGTGTACATCAAAAAGGACACTCAAGCTCTGCAAAGGTCACCTGACTGGCCAGACAAGGCGATGTACCATAGAGGTCTTTCAGGGCATGGGTTCTGTATAGGGTTAACGTCCTCACATGCTAAAAGAAACTAAAATCATTGAAACCAACGATAGCCTAAAATGATGGACTGATAATTGAATACGACTTTGGCAATCACTACGCAATGAAAGATACAGGAATCACAATATGGAATATGATTTAACCTGGAAAATTAAAGAAGCAAATGAAATAAAATTCAAGTTCGACTGGGGATAGGTACTTCAAGAAATTATATGGGAAGGAAAAGTAAAATTTGATAAATCAAATGCATATGAGCAATGTTTATTTAAGATACCAGAGAGATGAGACCTCTACATGCAGATTTGGATAGATAATGAAAGAAATAAATAAAGCAAAATGGAATTTGATGCCATTGTGGAGAAAAGGATATGTAGAATATGGCTAACAATGAGTGCAAGATTTAGGGATATTAATAGGAGTCACAGAAACACTGATTGAGTATAATAGTTGATGTATTTTCCATAAAATAATAACTGTGCAGATGTTATTTAGGTTTATACTCATACAAATTCAATCTCATTCTCTTCAGAGAGGTCTACATCACTCACTTTGTCCATTGAAACACTGTTTTCATTAAAACTTCCACTGATACTAGATATGCCACAATCTGAAAAAAATATACATATCGATCTCTCTAAATTAATGATGAAAAGTTTAAAATTCCACGAAACTATCTGTTTAAGGTAACATGATTTTAGGAATGCCAGTTTTGTAAGACTTACCAAATGAGGTCAATGACTTATTTTTGTTAGAAGCACTCGAATTATTTTATTTAACTGCTATCACAAAGACATAGTGAATGATTAACATATAAAAGCAATCCCTAACAACCAAACAAGTTTTGGTTGTTAGGTTGCTAGAGAACCATGTGAACCGTATCCTGCAACGTATGCAATCGTACTATAATGTTATGATGTCCCAACGGTGGCCCAATGATAATTCATTTCGTAGGGCCATCGTTGGGGATTTCCGTTGGGCCAACAGCATAAACCCTTTCGTTGGGCCGACGAACAATATCTGCGTTGGGCCAACAATGGAATTTGGTAGGCATATCCACCCACAATGAGCCAACCGTGACTACGGTTCCCCAACCGAGGCCCAACGGTCAATGTTACTTGGGTTGTAAGATGGTGGGAGAAAGTGCAGAACAGGAGAGAATGGACAGGCGTCTTGACAGAGGCCAAAGCCCATACCGGGCTGTGATGCCGAGGAAGTACTTATTAAGTAGAGACGGCAAAATAGCCCCTGTTCTAACGAAAATAGAACATGGGCTATTTTGCCGTCTCGCGTCCACGCATTCTCGCATCTGTTCTAGCAATTCACCTCTTTACACGACGCAATTTTGATTGCGCGTTCGCACGTACGTCAGATTGCGCAATTCCGTGTGCCGTGTAAAGTCTATGAAATAGGCATCTTCACTACCCACATTTGAAATAAATGAACATGCACATATATCAATGGTTAAGTGCTGCAATGCCTTCCTGACAGCATACCCATAAACGTAATTGAGACCCGAATATTCCTCGGCAGTGATTAACATTGGTTTGCTCATAATTTCCAGGAGGTCGAAACTGATTGAGTATGAGCTCATCATCTTCCAACGCTTCAACTTACAAATAAATAACTTACCTTCGACTACAGCTAATATGATAGGTTAAAAATGAATCTTCTAACGTCATCTCCTGCAAAAATAGGGTTTAGAGGAAGAAAATTAACTTCAAACGAGTCATGTCGAGTATCTTATTCACCACGAGTCCACTGTTGTAGAATGATAAACAAATAATAAATAGGCCTCCTCCGCATTGTTGCCAAATATCATCCCTCCGGCCTGTTTAAAGACGGCCGTGGTTAGTGACTTGAATTTCTTGAGTGATCTGTTTTCCAATGTCAATTACAATTCTGGTGTATCTGTATAGACTCTGGGAAGCTTTTATCAGATGTTTAGGACACCCTCTTTTCTTCATAATTGCCCATAAAATTTCTATATGCCTCGATCGAATGCCTTTTCAAAATCTATGAATGCAAGATACGATTCTAAATTAAACTCTCTTCGTTTTTGAATGATTTGTTTTAACGTAAAAACATCGAAAAATATAGTAATGTGTACCCGGCAAAGGCTTAGTAGCCTAATCCTGGAAGGAGGAGGAAGCAGAAAATTCATTACAATTGGTTCCGGAGTGGTTTGCCAGCCTCCAATGGAAGGCTCCTTGTATAGACCTCCTTGATGAATGCAACGACCCACTTAAAAGACTACTGCGAGCTGCTGAGTTCATTTTTTATTTTGAGAAAAGACCGAGGTGGAAAAAGGTGGCACACTAGGCTTTAGCGAGTCTGGTATTTGGTGCGAATGCATTGCCTGAGGCGTAAAAGGTCGCACGTGTTAAAAATTAGATCCTCTACCATGCCAACGGCCTTAATTGCAGAGTAAATGGCGCACCATGGCGGCGTATAGAAAAAAAGCGATGAGTAAATTGTACGGAGTACATGAAATCACTGTATGATTAGTTCAATGGCAACGTGCATTGAAAATTTAAGCGTGAAGCATGTTAATATTATTTACGAGTATTATAGTATTCTACCGATTAAGGTAAGTTTCCATGGAGTATTAAGAAGTAAACTGGGAGCCTACCTTTCGTTCCAGCACCGCCTTCTTCAATTCACTGTAAGGCCTACTCCCTTTCAATCTATCTCAAACTCTTTTTCTTTTCCTTCCCCTCCCTCGTTTCCCTAACATTTTTCGAACACCATTTTCAACATTCCCTCCCCGCTAAGTACTGCTTCCATCCATACCTTCCGTCTCCTCCGCATCTCATCTAAAAGCTGCCTCTCCTCGCCAACCATATCCAGCACTTCGTCGTTTCTCCTCCTCTCTGTCCATTTCACCTTCTCTGTACCCACATCTCGAATGTCTCCCATCTTCTCTCGTCCTTCTTCCTTAGTGTCCACGTTTCCGCACCCTAGAGAGCAACACTCCATATCAAACTCTTCACTAACCTTTTCATTAACAGGAAATTATCGTGGGGTTATGTCGATTTTGAGTGATTATTCAAGTATTCTACCGATTAAGGTAGATTTTCATGGAGTATTTGAGAATAATTCTGGCAGCCTCAACTTCCTTAATGTACTTTCCTCTTCAATTCCCTTTCATTTACCCTATAAAACCGTTTTCAACATACCCCCCGCTCAGTACTCGCTCCATCCATACCTTCTGTCTCTGCTGTATCTTATCTAGAAGATGCCTCTCCTCACCCACCATGCCCAGCACATCGTCGTTCCTGCTCCTCTCCGTCCACTTCAACCTCTCCATTGTTCCCCAGACCCACATCTCGAACGCCTTCAGTCTTCTCTCGTCCTCTCTCGAAAAATAGGGAGGGATAAGTCTTTCCCGGAAATAACACAGCCAATAGAGACGGCAACTGCCCCAAAACCTTCTACTTGGATCGGCAAACATTTTTTTTTACTCATCAAACACCTGATATCTTGTGCACAAGAAAGGGACTTTCCGTAATATTTATTCAGTCCTTGGGAGAAATACGAGAAACGTTAACCCCAAAGTAGTATTAGGAAAGACAGAGAACACCTTGGGAATCGGATACAGATGCAAACATCAGGTTAAGAGGCTGTCATCAAGCCATTTCCTCTAAGCCTGCAAGGCAGAAGAGAATAAGTATTCTTCGTTCAGACTTTCGCGGGTGTCCTTCATTGCAGAAAGAAAACTTCTTTGGGCTACATGGCCGCGTCAATATTCGTGTAGCCCCAACGTTTCCCGACCGATGCTGGTCTCTTTATCAAGGTAATCTGGTGAGGCAGGAAACTTTTTAATCATATTTATAGGGTATCTGTGCAAGGGGATGGGGGGATAGGAGCGGGAGGTGGGAGGAGTCGATTGTTGAAGTGGGTATTTTTCATGATTACGGGTTGCCAAGAACGGCTTATTTTGAAGCTGATGACCCTGTTAAAATTGCTTCTCTATTTCTTTTATTTCTACGGCTCCTCTTAAGATTCTCTATCTAAAACCTTTCGCTCTGTCGGAAATTTTCGTTTTCTTAAGCTTAATTGCGAGGCCCAGCGATGCGTGTTCAATACTTATAAATAAATATTTCTATTTAATTGTGCCACTTCGCGTACATTCAAGTCATCACAACATACCTTTAACGATACATTGGTCGCTATCTTCATTGAATTAATCGCAATACTTGAATTTATTTCCCCACATAATTCAGATTAAATCGTGGATTCCATTCGATAAATGAAAAATAAAATGCATCAATTCTAGCGCAACCAATTAAGAACAGCGTCATTGATCACAAAGAATGGAAGGGCACACGCTTTTTGGATACTACGAAGAGAGGTAAGACGGTTGTAAGACCAAAATACGAAATCGAGAAACGAAATAATAATTAACAACCAACGTATAGTACGAGAAGGGTACAACCCTTCACGAAAACCTGCCTCAACCGGTGGATTACTTTGATTGGTTGACCTTATCCATTCAATCAGAACCACTCGATTCATCAACGATGGAACATGCAGCTGAGTCAATTGATCAATACGTGCTTACCTGAAATGAGGAGAAAAGTAAATTTTAGAACATTCATATCAGATGCGAAGCAGTAAAAATCATTACTTCTCCTTAAGCCTTCTTAACAGCAATTTGAATTTACTACGCACGACTATGGAGTCGGAAACACAGATTGCTCTCATTCATTCCGCCACGACCTTAGGTCCATATCTACATTCAATACACAATAAGGGGAGGCAAAAAGAGCTACCTTTGCATCAATCTCTCAAACTGGTACCCATGCATTCATTTCGATTAACCGATTTTTAAATAAATACGCAAACACCCAGACGAAAAAATTAAAGTCTCCCGATCTGAGGCAGATGCATGAATTCATCCGTTAGAGCTTTATTACCTCGACGAATTCAGCTGGATGAATACCGCCGCTCACCCAATATTTCGTCTCGGTGATCGAAAATCCAGGCGAATACATGAGCACTCGACTACCTGCACCGTACGGTGGATCGGAAAAAGTGAAATTTCTCTAGGAAACCTTGCCAAATGAAAAAAGTGGTGGAAGTGGTAAAAAAAATAATGTTAAAAAAATGTGAGACCTCTAGGTGAACCCCTGAACCCCGCTCATCGGCCAATTAAGGGAGAAAGGGTCAAAAATCAACGAATTTAATATTTCATGGTCTTAGCCTAAACTTTTTGGCGATTTAATGCTCTTTAGAACAAACATTTAGTGCATTTAGACGTACTACCACCTTTAAACCACAAAATGGCAATTTGGAGTGCGTGTCAATGGATAAAATATTCCAACACCCACGCAGCGCGGCGGGGAGAAATGCAGAAGGCCGCTCGCGCCATCTCCACGCTCGCCTCTCCCCTTACCGCGCCCCAAACGCTAAGCTCTGTACAGTGTGCAGTTATCAAATGTTGCTAGTGTATCTCAACTACCTACATTTTACTTAGTATTAACGTTACTCGAATACATTATAAGTTTACACGTTGTGTACGGATGGCGAGAATACTCGTCATTTAGGCGCGTCAACCTAAAAAAATGTAAAGCGTACAATACATATTCGTTAGTACGTTTTCAGTTGTTGTTCGTAATTCATAATGAATTGATGCATCATAAAATTTGATTGGGTAAAATTATATTCCAAACATTAGCTTTTTAACCATATTTAAACCAAAGGCATTACGCCCTAATAGGCACATATTTCCAAATCGGCGTTCCTAGGAATTTAAATACCCCGGTACGCAACGTACGGTGTGGTTGCTATAGTTTTATTTTCCCACCTTTGGGGCCCGAGCTCGAACCCCGGCTGTGGCATAGATTTCACAGAGACTGCCCGATTCCTTAATAGTAGTAGAAATGCCTTTTAGGGGTGCGTCGGCAACAGGGTCATTTGCACCGCTCATGGTTCCTATCTTAAAGGAAGCTTATTTATTTCCGATAAGCGCCTTCAATAAAAAAGGGGCCTCCTATAGAATAAAATTACAAGAGTTTGATTATTGCCATGTTCATGATATATAGGATTACATTACTGATGCCATCTATATTATTTCCCAGAGCGATTGGTATATCTTTGTCTCCAATTTGTCTCCTACGTTCAAGAGAGTATTCCATGCATTCTTCCAGAGCGTGTCTCACAGTAAGATGGCAATCACAGATGTCACATTGGGGACTTGCTTCTCTTCGGTGAAGTGGTATGAATGTCTGAGGGCGGTATGGCCTATTCTAAGCCTAGTGAGGGCGACCTCTTCCCTACGGCTGTTCATAACTGAAGTTTGACCGATGGCTACTTGAATTGGGTGCTTTGTGGATGGCACCTTAAGTGTAGCACCATCTGTTCTTCAGATGAGACTTTTTGGTATGGGAATTGGGATGACCGAGGACCTCTTAGCGATTGTCGTGATGACCTGGTTAATAGAGACGCCGGGTTTTCCTCACCCCCTTTCCCGGCCCTTCCTTGAGGCACATCCCAGTTTGCATAGCAAAGTAAAATATACTTGGTTTCCATGGAAACTCTCCCTCTAAAAGATATGATATCTAATGCTCAGGGGGATTTTGCGTTGATATTGGATTTTAGAACACAGCTATTTCATTCAGGGTACCCAATAAGAGATTGTAGAAAGCGTAAAATATCTGTCTGAGTAAAGCCTGAATAACACGATCGTTTTTTTCGTCATTTTCGAGTGATCACTAGGAAATGATCGTCACGCGCAATTGTTTTTCACGATCACTTTCGTGATGAGGATTCTCACCACTTTTTTATCAATCGTCCGGTCGCTTTTTCCGTCGCTGAAACCGTCACTGAAACCCCATATCAGCCAATCAGAACGCATGCCCGTGTGGAGAGATTGCAGCGCAACGTTTGACAATCGTGGGAACGACATAAGTAAAAATAAACGCTCCACATATTTTCGTGATGCGGGTCCTATGACAACGAGCTGTGATACGAGTTATCACTTTTCCGGCCGCGAAAAGCGATCGCTCAAGTGATCACAAAGAGGGACGAAAAAAATGTTCGTGTGATACAGTTTTTGGACTCAATAATGATATATCGTGGAATAAACAAATTCAGGAAATAACAGATCAAGCTAATATTAAATTGGGGTTTGTAAAAAGAACACTAGGAAGGTGCGACGACAAAGGTTTGTTAGACCGTATACTGAAAAATTGACTAAACCTATTAAGTAAATTCAAGAGCAGTTTATTTTCCGACGAAGTTAGCACTCAATATCTTACGATCGCCAACATACAAAGGTAGATCAGATAATATAAATAAAATTAGAGGAATCGACAGCAGAACAGATAGATGTAGAATGTATTTTTTCCGCTATCAATAAGAGACTATAACGGCAGTGTTAAGATTTAGAAATAAGTTAGTTGACTAGTAGGGTAGCTTACTAACTTATGTGTTCCTTTAAGCATGATTCTGAATTTTCTTAGTATTTCTAACACCATGAAATGAATGAATCCTCTGTGTATTCTAGCTTTATTGGCAGATTGCCTTCATGAGTAGTTCGCATGTTTTTCCTTTGCATGAACGTGGAAGTATAATTTGTTAGTATGCTTAACATTTTTATGTCCGTAAAGTGTGCATGTGAGAACCCGCTGGCATTCAGCATGCTGGTGATTGATGACCCCCTGCCAAACACCCGACAGGTGGCTCGCAGGGTATTATATAGATGTAGCATATCTCCTGTCGTTTGGTATCCATGGAATCCACGTACATTCTAAGAATATGTTATGCCTTATGCTAGTGGGCAAATGACCAAAGCTGACAGTACCTTCTTAGCTGCCTACATCGAGTACATTTAGAACAATCACCCCTACTTCGTACCCGTCGGTCACCTCTTCTGGTCACAGATCATACACAGACTGGGAGACAACAGGAGAGAGGCAATAGGAGGCCCTTTCACCCGTCCCGTCAATCCAACAGCAAATTACTTCCCGGGCGAAATTTCTCACAACAAAAATGGCGCAACACAAAAATTTCGCTTTTCGGGCGGGCTCGGCCTCGGTCCGGGTGGGTTGGGCGGGGGAGGTCAACAAACCAAAAGATCCTTCGAACGCACGGAGAGAGAGAGAACGGGAGGGAGGACGCAGCACGCAAGGACGAAGTCACGCGTGGCCGACTCGGGAGGTGTACCTCGGGGCTGGCACAAGGCGAGGCAGTGGATCCTTCAACGCGGTTCAAAGCCATGGACAGGCACGTTGCCAGGATAGGGGGGCTGGAGGGCAGTGGCGGATCCGAGGTAGGTAGGGATAAGGGGGGGCTGGTTAAGTTTGCATTGACATTAGTGTAAATTGGGAACTCCCACTTTGGTCCCTCTCTGGATATGCAACTGGATTGCAACATGCCAAAAGCGTGTAACATAGGCCCAAAGTGTAGAGATAATTTGTATTTCAATTCGTTAAAGTATTAATTATATAGGAAAATATAACTAAATACTCTCGTACTAAGTGGCAACTGCCAAAAATTTCTACGACAAGAGGGCGTTTCGACCCAATTTTTCGGGGGGCCACGAGAGGGGGGCTCTCCGCTCTTAGCCCCCCCCCCCCCCAAGGATATGTCACTGCTTGAGGGCCACACTACAAATATTTTTGATTTGACTACCCGCGATACATGAAGAGACTATTGGCCCAGGGGCACTTATACTCTGACACTCCATTTTTCGTTATAGTTACACGTATGCCAATAAATAACGATCAATTTCACTTTCAGCATTATTAAAACGAAATATAGAGCTGACATTGATAATGAATTGCTTGCCTTTCGTGCAAATTAAAACAAAACACCAGTAGCTATAGACTACCCGAAGGCCACCGATGCTTGCACCGAGGCGACTTTCCGGCAACATAGGCCAATCGTTGACCCATTACACCACGCGAGCCCTAACCTTCTAGGCGAAGCCGATTCTTGCGATTGCCAAACTGCTCTTAGAGTAGATACCAAAAGATGAAGCAAAAATTAGATCCCTAACTTCAGCATTATTATGGGAAATGGAAACAATTATCAAAAGAAATGCCTGATTAATTTTTGCCCTTTTTTGCAATTAGAGACATTTTCATGCTCATGTTTTCAGCAGATGTGAATCCTCATACTTCATTGCTACAATGCTTGGCAACAAACTAAATAATTTTGACCCCAAGTCGATGTGATTGCCGAAAAATGTCAGTCGTAAGTCAAGGTGTATCAAAGTTTGGGTGCATTTTTACTCAACCACAATTATCATTGAAGTTACACATTTGACAGTTTAACTTCACAACATTAAAAAACTCGTGGATCAGATCTATTTAATAAAGCTGAAAATCCACACTATTTTGATGTTGCTTAGAAGCGGCATGGAGTTGTAAAGGGATAAATATTTAATCACCTGAAACCAGTCCAAACCAAAGATCTTCGAAGGCTCAAACGGAGAGAATTCCACGAAAAATATCACACACAGCCCCATAATCATGGTAACTTGTTCGTTTTCCAGTGGCAAAAAGGATTAAATAGACATTGTGGTTGGTAGTAGCAAGAATTAGGCGAGTAAATAGTTCCATCCGAAACTTCAGGCTCCTTAATGACCTAGATTGGAGCCGAAAAAGGAATGACACCAATAAATACAGACGGAAAATGAAATCTCGGAGTCTGTAATTTCGTGGGCTGCTGCTGCTTCAGTGAAAAACTGTCGTAAGAGATTAATGCGGACAGAGTTGATAGAACCAGAATCAAGGAAGGATTTATTCTCCACCTAACCGGCAATTTTCTCTACGTGCCCAACATAATACAACACGCTACACCGGCCTCCGTTGCCCAGGAAATAAAAGTGTCGAAATCTTTTATTAATGACTTCCGCACACCGGGATTACTCTCGACCAGCCCAAGGCTTGAAATCGTGAATATTGACAACAGACGAATATTTAAATTGAAAGGGACCAGTAAATAAATTATTACAAAAGTCGCTAATATTAGTTACCCGAATTAGGACATAATTAACATCGACCGCAATTCCAAAAATGCTACAGATAAATAAACAAACGTCCAGCACGAAATTTAAGTCGCAGAAAATTCCAATTAATCATTGCCATTTCTCTATTTCGTAATATGGATGGACTTTTCTATTTACATAGGTCTGAGCTGAATATTTAGGGTTCAAATAAGTTTCCGACAACCACTGAAAAATCTTCCCAAGATATATTTACAGCAAAAAATGAAATTTATAGAGAGGAAAAAAGAGGAGAGTCTTTGGCATAATACCTTCTTTGTTCACCTTATGAATTAAGTTAGGACACTGCGAGATCGTAATATGGTGACTACGGACTTTAAATTATAAAAAAATATTTTATTTCGTTATTTTCGTTGTCATCTTAATCATGATCTCTTTAATATTTCAAACTCGCTCTTTTCTGTTTGAATGGGTTTGGCTAATTCTTGTTGCGCATTCATTCTTGTAATTTTTATCCTTTTCTCTTCCTTTAACCATCGATTTTTGGGGAAACTGTCATAATTAGGGTTCGCTCCTGAGTGTTGCGGATGGATTTTAGACACGCAGGCCGTGAAACGACTGAAAAAGTGCGTGACAGGATCGCATAAATGTATTCTCACATGAGTTATTGCTGTGGAAATTCACGGGCGCTGTGTATCGTATAGCTGCACCTAGTTTTTGTAGGGAAAAGTGTTAGTCAAGAGTTGATTTCATTTATAATTTTTCATATATCATTATCCATTCATCATTTTCCCCTCAAGAGTGTAAATTTTCTTTGTTGGAGCCGTTACCAATGATTAACTACGATGAAGGTCCATGTAAATGTAATTCTATCGTCTATATCAGTAACTCGAGGAGGGGAGGTCCACAGTAGAATTGAATGGGCGACAGAAAATACGTCCCTTTACGCTTCGATGATGGTATTCTGGTTCATGAAGAGTTTTCTCGTATCTTTTTCGACCTGAAGAATTTGCACTCTCTTAGAAAATAATTCTATTTTAAGAGCAGACGCTTAAAAAATAAACATACCATTTTATTGACTTCTGTAAGACTTTAGGAGAACTTCGAGGGGGAGGGGAAAGTTTCTAGTTTTCTATTCGCAGAAATCCAATAATTATGTTTTCTTGTACCTACTCTAAATAAGTGTTTAAATGAATTTTGGCGTTCAATGATTCACTTTAGACAAGTTCCATTCTTTACTCAATCATTAAAAAGCAATCAAGAGTAAGTAGGCATTGAAGTTAGTTCTTTACGAGGTTATTTTGGTCAATGATCATAAAGATTCGGTGCCAAACTTTATTGTGAAGACTGAATTCCTGCCATGTATATTTTTATTACTCTATTGTTTGGTCGCAGTTTAACATATTGAAATCATGGTGAAAGTTACTCTTTCAAGAATATGCGAAAAGGAGTACGTTGCATAAAACACCCTCATTAATCGTCGGCTTTTATATTGTGTGATTTGACAATTGACAGCATTGGAGTCAGCAGACGTTTCGGACTTCGACTCGTCGCCCATTATCAAGGCTACTTCTTATTTTCTGTAATTATTTTGATTTACCATGATATTATCCCTTATATCTTTTTTGTTTTATCTTATACTTTTTTTACCTTCAGTTATAACATGTTAGACGAAAACTGGAATTTCTTTATTTTTTAACTTTACCTCTTTCTCAATTCCTAACCGAATGAGTAGAAATGAGTGTCTAACTTCAAAAAATATACTTATATTTATATCACCATCTTCTTTCCCATTATTCAAGGAATATGTCTCCAACATTATCATGAGTCGCTTAAATTCGACATGAGATACAAATAATAAGAGGGGATGAGAGAGTTTATCCCTTAGGAGAATTGATACCTACCTTCGGAGAGACAGATATCGTAGTCCCCAATCTACTCTCAGTTAATTGTTACGTTACTGAGAATTAATCGATGAGCTTGGCAATCGTAATTTTCGAAACATTTCCTAGTTGTCGACATTAAACGCACGCGACAACGAGCAGTTTTCTCTTTTGTGCCTTTCCTCGTGAAGCAGAGGGAAACGGATATGGATTAACTGGACGTGCCCATCCAAAGGGCAAATGCCTTATGGATGGGATAAGACCCTACTTCGAAGTCCTGATCCAGATCTTCTCGCTGACCTTGGAGGAATCAGCACTCCTCTCTCCCCCGTCCTATAAAAACATTCGAAAATCGTACATTACACTAGACAATGAATGCACGCTCTCCTTTTTCCATTATCAGTAGAACATCTACACATTCTTTCTCGATTTACTCACAGTACATCCTTTCTTCATTATCGTTCTTCAGCATTCATTAGCGTGCGAACAACTTTGAACAACTTTAAAAAACATTGAGGTACTGATATGTCCTCTGTCCAATGGTAGGAACGACAAGATGTGCGAGGCTTTTGGACTCGTCATAATATTTTGTTTAAATATTTCCAATAGTAATTTTTAACTATTTTTAATCATAGCTCTAGAAAAGTTCGTTTTAACTTTTTGAGAAGTTAAAATATTTGAAGTGTCCAATCAGATATCAATATATTGATCAATAACCGGTAACTTCTTCAGCAGTGCTTCTAAAACTTGAGGTATTCCAAATCGTTTCCCATAGTGTTAAACTCGCTTTCGTTCTAAAAGAAAATTAAAAATTTCAAAACATTTTCAAACTATAAAAATTTTTTTCGCTGCCCTAGTGATATTTAAAGCAATGGGAGGAAATTCAGATTTCGTGTTAGAATCCACAATTTGGGAATTTCCGTAAGTGGCCAAGGTCATGAGTTTCTATCGGGCTATAAGACATTCTGAAGTAGACTTTATTGCGTCATATTCTAGGAGATGGATGCGTAGAAAATTTTTTATTATTAATTTTTCAATTAGTCGGATATATTTTTCCACGAGTACGAAACCGTGGCTATGGAAACACACCAATTTTTTCACCTGAGTGCCACGCCCCTTAATCAAGAGAATGCAATCGGAGCAAATGACGAGGATTTGGTCTAAATTATGTGGATTCCCTAAAAAAGTGGATAACTACGCGTTCCTAGAAAGTCTTAACACCGATTCCGCAATTCCTCCGCGATCAGAGGTTTAATTATTTCAAATTGTTTACTTCCAAAGTTACTGTTCAAATACTTATCCTAAATGTCAGAGTTTGACGTTAAATAAAGAATGATTTACAGTGTTTCTATTGCTTAAAAAGTGGTATAAATTATATGTCTTCGAGAATATATATTTCTTATTTTGATCTCCGAATTATTATGCATGTCTACGGTAATTTTCCGATGTCTTTACTGGGAAAGAATTGATTTCTCTGTTCGGTATGAAATTATTTAACGAATTGGTGAGATATATGAAATATATATCATGAATATTCAAATGAAAATAATATGAATATGACCAATTATAAGTACCAATTATAACCAACAATCCGAGCAAGACATCCTATTCTAATGTGAATTTGACAGCTCAATACGATAAAGTATATATCAGAACTCTTCGAGGTCCTGATATCATTGGCTGAAGATTGGTCGTCTCTATGTGAATGGAGCATGTGGAAAACCAGGGGCGGCGCTAAAGAAACAAACTTGGGCATTATAGTTGACTTAAAGATTCTAAAAAAGAATCTCTAAGCATACTTTACCCCTAACAACATAAAAGATAGAGCTCCATAAACATTTTTACAATAGGGATACATAATTAGATTGGAGCTTTGGGTGACCCCAGAGGGTTTTGCCTGTTGGCGGGATTATTTTCAGAAAATAATCCCCATACTGCGCATGGTTATAACAAATAATTCTCCCTGATGAACTGCTGGTATATCATTAATATACATAAATGATACAACCAAGAAAATAAAAGGAATAGAAATCAAATAAATAAAAATTTAAAAAGGAAACCGTTGATGTGTATGTAATAATAAGTGTACAATTTGAATGATGTTATAATATTTCCTGGAGTTTAGATCAACTTATTTTATTAAAACAAGTTATAGCCAACGTTTCGATTTATTTTAAATCATCATCGGGGCTATGAAAGAAAAAGCATAAGAACAATATAAAATACAAAGATAACAACGATATACAATATTACACACATATTTATACATGAATAGAATACACAAAAAATTTTGACATACCTTAACATTGTACATATTTATTGATATTATGTTACTAAGGTATTGCCACACCTACTTACCATTAATTTTGATCGAATCAAATTTAAAAAAAATCAAAAATCAATCAAAGTTAATGGTAACTAGGTGTGGCAATACACACACACATATATATGTATGTGTGTATAGCCACACCTAGTTACCATTAACTTTGATTGATTTTTGATTTTTTTTAAATTTGATTCGATCAAAATTAATGGTAACTAGGTGTGGCAATACCTTAGTAACATAATATCAATATATATGTGTGTGTGTAATATTGTATATCGTTGTTATCTTTGTATTTTATATTGTTCTTATGTTTTTTATTTCATAGCCCTGATGATGATTTAAAACAGATCGAAATGTTGGCTATAACTTGTTTTAATAAAATACGTAGACCTAAACTCCAGGAAATATTATAACATGTATTAAACTAGGTCAAGATAAGAAGAGAAAAAAATATATCAAATTTTAATAATATGCTGAATACTCTTTCTACAGTTCAACAACTGCGTAACTATTTAATGCCTTCAGTCAGCCTCATTAAATGTCCCATCTCTGTCTTGCCCTCAATAGTTAATTAACAGAGACTCGCCAGGAGTTCAAGAGACTTAACTCTTAGGGATGAATAATCACGTATAAATGTAAGCACGCGGCGACAAATGGGCATTTGGGAATGCGCCATCCGGTGATTTGGAAGTCTAACGGACATCCAAGCTTCCAGAGAACTTAAACGCAAACACTGCCAAGAAAATAGGTTAAAAATCGTTTTTTAATTCTTATTTGAAAACGTTAAATGAATGACTATGGTTACATGCATAAGATATTTTATACTGACGCAATTTTACGTTTTTTTCAGTCGCTGATATTACCAATAAAAGGTGGTTGCACAATTCCACAATTATTTAACGCGTGCGACGCGATTCGGCTCAAAGAGCCATCAATTTGTACGGAACTGGTACAAGTATTGTGCCAGACGATCGAATGTGTCGAACTTCCACTATATCACGCCGGATATGCTTGAACTTCTCACATTGCCCTTAAACTTCGTCACTGTTGAAAATCAGAAAACTCTACACAACTTTAAAGACGGCATTTGGGCTTATGTAGTTGATGATTAATGACTCATCCACCTGAAAGAATGCAGATACTGTTAGAAGTCTCCACAAAGCCACTCAATTCCATTATACAATTGCCATGGCAATTGTATAAATTGTATAAAATTTTGAAACAGGTTTATACAATTTTTTCATAGGGGTTAGGATCGGCTACAAATCGGATTAACTTCGTCGAAAACGGAAATCCATCCCAAACCCAGGAGATGAGAAGCAAGACCTTCGCTTCTCTGGCATGAATATTCTCGGGACAGGGAATTGTCTCGGGAAAATTGCATGAGAAGTTCCGCGAGAGAAAGATCGGAGGATCGATTCACGGGGGAGAAAAGACTCGGCATGAACTGGATGGTGGGGGAGGAAAAAAAACACTGTCGACTTTGGGCGGACGCCGTCGCTGTCCGAATAGTGATGGACTCACTCCCCGGGGAGGAGGCGGGACCTGGCACGCAACCACTCCCACCTAGCGGGCAGAAAAAAAGACGGGCGATTAGTGTAACGTTTAATATTTAAATACTGATGTTGATGTTTAATGAATACTGTTATGTTGTTAGGGAGTTGTTGATGGAGGGTGATCGAAAGGGGTTTGCTGAGGAGAAAAAGGAAAGTTGCTCGAAGGAGAGAGACAAAAAAGAAAACAGTATTTTGAAGAAATTAATGAGGCTTTTGGAAAAAAAGCAAACGTCTGACGACACACTAGTTATTATTATTATTACGTTGTTTATTGAAATCTTCGTAAATATTTTAAATATATTAATGTATAAGTATGTGTATCTGTGTATATGAGGATAAAATTTTAAAGGAGTATGCATGTTTATATGAGATAAGATGTACAGTTTATCGGTATAACTGGAACCTGCTGACAAGTTCTTGGGACTTATTGTTTGAGGGGCCTAAATTACTTCCTAAAATTTTAAATGTGTATTCAATGTAAACATATTATTTTAACGTAATTTTTAATCTAATTTAATGTGAATAAATTATTATTAAAATTTAAAAATAAAGCAATACGTAAAAATTATTATTATTATTAAAGTATTGTACCAAATAAGGTAGATTCGCACGAAGCATTTTGGAAGCCTCCTCTTCCTTCATGAACTTCCCCCTTCAATTCACAGTAAGGCCTATTCCCTTCCGTCGTATCTTAAAATCCTATTCTCTTCCTTCCTCTCCCTCGTCTATCCAACATTCTACCCTCTAATACTGTTGTCAACATCCCCTCCCCGCCCAACGCTCGCACCATCCATACCTTTTGCCTCCTCCGTATCTCAACCTCTCCTCACCCACCATGTCCAGCATTTCGTCGTTCCTCCTCCTGGCCTTCAACTTTACCTTCCCCATTCCTCTCCAGACCCACATCTCAAACGCCTTTAATCTTTTCTCGTCATCCTTCTTAAGTGTCCATGTTTCCGCACCGTGAGGCGCTACACTCCAGGCGACTAGTTATACTTACGATAAAATCAAAACTACACCGCCACACACACGAATTATTCCGTTTCGTGAAAATATATTTAATTTTTGATAAATTTGCTCTTTTTAGCCAGGGAAAACTTTGGTATTGTTGTCATTACGGGCCCACAGCGGTCAACACATAATTGTCTTTTACATAATAGTTATATCCCATTGAATATTTTTAATTGCATCCATTTCAAAAGACTTTTTTGCTTCATTTAAAAAATTTCCAGGTACATTTCACAGATACGGCCTTTTCTTCTCCACCTTTCTCCGTATCCTTTTTAGAATGAATGATATTTTTTTAATATCGAAAGGATACACTTTAATTTCCCTGATATGTAATGACTAAGTTGATTTCGTAGCTATCCTAAAAATAATCAAAAGTCAGTCAAGCAACTGTAAATTCACCAGTAGAAAGGGGCAAAAGAGTCAAAGATTTGGGTTACTATTTTCCATGCATTTTAAGAGATAAAGAATATCGTAGGAGAGTAAGCTAAGCTGTAGACGACAGATAATAGTTAATGATACTGAGCAGTTCATTACTATGTAAACTAGGGATTTCGCAGGGAATCAGTAGATGCATATGATTTTTCTTCCACAGATTTATATTTTTCGCTATCTGCTATTGTCAGGGTCCTCGTGAGGAAAGTTCTGAGCTAGCTTACCACTAATAAACTGCTGTCATCTCTCCCCTGTCTTACTAGTATATTAAGATTTATGCCACGTCAACCTAACGTAAAACATATTGCACAAAAAGTCAACTAAGCGTAATTTAGCCTCAGTCGGTCCGATAAGGAGTTGTAACCTATATTAGAACCGTTTACTAGTCCCCAATAAATTAAGGTTAGGTAACGATACGCACTCAATCAACCAGGATTTAAACGAGAGTAAACTTTTTTCATTTCAGGACACAAGGAAATGCAACCTGTTATCGATATTTAAAAAAAATCAATAGCTACATTCTATATTCCCTTTTTTCACCAGGAATACAGGAAATTGATTGAGAACGAGGATCTGTGTCATTTTTCGTACATTTGGAAGGAAAGACAGATATCGAGACCTTGATGAACCAAGTGATGCCGAGTGAAGTTGTCATGACAGGGGTTGAAATCATTAGACGTCACACGCCGTATGCGGCATGTTTCCCGGGGTTCAAGTTTAAATGACTAATTTAAAATGGCGACAAGAACGACGCTCAAATTATAAATTAAATATTCGATAAAATATTCGTAAAATCAAAATTGTATACGCACAAATCATGTTAATCACATAATATCGGTAAAAACAGAACATTTATAGCATTTGTGTATCAGTAAAAAGTTTAAAAGAGTCATTATGATTACGATACGAGGCTGTTCTACCGACGAAGCTGGGCGTACATGGAACGTTTTGCGGATCGCCCCGGCCTGTGATCTCTCAAACATTTGATTCTCTTCTTCAATTCACTACAATTCACTCTCATCGTTTCAATCTATAAATCCTTTTCTCATCCTACCCCTACCCCACTTCGCCAAATTTTTTCATCTAAAAAGGTTATCAGCATCCCCTCCCTGTTTAGTGCTCTTTCTATCCACAACCTCACTTTCTTTCAAGTAGAGGGAATAAGAACACATTATTGTGAAGAAAAAATGAGGCAGTCCTGAGGCCATTACCATTTTATCTATATACAAGTACTATGAAACCCACTGCCGACCACTGACTGTTTGGGGTGAACGAGACAAGACAAAAAGTCATAGAATCGAATAATAGTAATAAGAATAATAATAATATAACTTTATTCCACTCATATGCAATTACATTACAACAGAAAACCCTTTAAGAATGGTGGAATATATAGGTACCCCTTGTAAAATCGTTTTGGGGCTACCATCATACACTCTTTATACAGGACTGGCGCTATCAATACAAGACAGATAAATTTCTTTCGTTGAATTAAGAGATATTTTTTTCTTATCGTTTGCATTCAATTGTGATATTCCAGTAATGTTGTACATGCACACAATACTAATACACATGGTAACTAACTTGCTTTTAGAAACGCATAACAATTACATACATACTTACAATCCCTCTATAATCGTTTGAAACCGTAGGAAATAGAGTTGAAGAAACTAAATTTTATATCTCTTACAGTGTTATCAACTGCCTCTACTTTTGGGAAAAATTTGGGGGTCAAAACATCGATTTCTCTACTACGCTATTTTCCGAATCTAGACCACGCCGAGAAGACAACTTTCAGACAGATCGGAGCACTTTCAATTTTTGGCCAAATGGTGGAATTTAACTATTTCGTAAATTACTATCTCAACAACGGAGGGAGATGCGGTGTTGCTTCGCAGGGTTCAATAAAAACTGGCAGAGTGACCAGGCAAGACCGCAGGACTTTTCCGGAAGGGTTTTGAGTGACACAGCCTCTCCAGCGAGGGAAAAAGAGTCCAATCATAGCATTGAAATCTTAAGATGGGTAAATATACTGCAGCCCTCTATTTATCTTTTTCTAAAGTAATGTTATTTTTGTTCAATGACATTCTTCCTACTACTGTTTCATGATTCATGAAGCTGAAATAACTAAACAATTAGTACCAGATCGGCGGCGCAGTGTTCGCAATGGTGCAAATTTACCATTACAACGCGCCACATGATGCGAAGGTTTTTGGATCTTTAACGCGTCGAAAATCATGGCTCTACAGCTGTGACCGTATCCGTGGAAAAGGAGAGCTCAAAGTAAATATATCTATCTATCCTTACTCTGAAACGGAGAATGACACACAAAAGGCGCAATTGGCAACGTCGCTCCATCAGCGCCACTCCTCCATATTCGGACCACTTTTTTCTTCCTCGCAGACCTCTAGGCGGGAAAGGAAGGGGAAGGAAACCTGAAATTACATGGGAGGATGGGGAAGAGGAGGAGGGATCGGGCAAGAATGTTTCCATGGGAGAGTGAGTGGGGAACGATAATAAGTCAGGCGGCCTTCCTCTACAAAGTGCGAGCAAAAAATGTTCAAGAATGAAGAACAAAGGCGTCGAATGCTTTCTCCAAGAGCCCCACCACCTGTTTCCTCAACGTAGGAGAGGTGTAAAAAGATCAGGCAATGATACCGAAAATCCGATAATGTCTCCCATGCTTCTATGCCATATTTGAATAAGGCTGGGAGCCGCTAGAGACTCGGAGGGTGCGCGCTACGATTAGATTGCTTGAACAACTGAAGCGCTGACATTGGAAAGGTAGTAAGTTCTTTTTGCGATCCGAAAGTCCGTCGTCCCAGGTCCCGACTCTGGACTTAGAAATTTTTCGGCACTTAGAAAAATTTCGAAAATCGTCAAAAAAATTTTCTCTCCCTCGAGCGCCTGGAGATTCGTAGGTCTACTCCGTAGTAGGATCGTACTGGTGCCGTAGTCGGATCCCGCCGCATACGGCGGCAATCCAACTGCACGTGCACTAGATCGTCGACTAAGCCTATCTCATGAGTAAATTCAACTTTTTCCGAATATCAATCTATTTCATGAGGATGCCATATACCGGCAGCGTACTCTAAACGAGGTCTCGCAAGGGCCTGTTTATACTCAGAAAAGTTTAGTTTTCACAAACAGCCAGAACAACTAGCTACTGGTAATTTGCGGTACACAGACTTGCGGATTAGTGGACCTTTTTTCGACCCGTTTTGACGGTCATAAAATGTGCAGCATACGGATGCGACCCGCGGAAGTTGCTGCCCATTTTTCGCGAGTTGGCAACTTCATTAGAGTTCTGATTCATTAACTCGTTCAGGGAGAACCGGTCATCGGGGGAACGAGGGAGAATCGCCCACTAGAGTGCGTAAATAACAACGAGCCATGCTAGGGCGATGCGCGTTCCCCAGGATTAGCGGAGAAGCCTGGGCCCTCTGGTCAGGAGTTTGTGACGTCATCAACTTATCTGTGAATTTAAGGCCATTTACATTTTTTGCTGGAGAAGTAAGTGATAGATTTAGAAACGGGAGCATGTCGGTTCCTTAATTTTACGCGATAACAATCGACAAAAAAGTAAAACTGGCGAAGGAGGCTTTTTCGTTTTAAGAGGGAAGGATGTCAGGACAAGCAAATAAATGGCGGATGAAAAATTTCTCGGGATTCCCACCGGGTGTGGTATTGGGTTAATTCTCCCAACGTTTCAATGGCTGAATGTAAATGAGTAAATCTGCATGCATATCTAAGTAATTGTGTTCCAGCCTCTGGCTCTGGCCCAGGGGAAGAGGGGGCCGGATTGTGGCCTCACCTGGGCCAGGTTAAATAATATCCAAAGCAGTGGCGTAACTGTGGGGATAGATCCCCCCCCCCCCCCCCAAAGCCTAAGAGAAATAAAAAAAATATTAAAACTGTTGTCTAGTTTTGACGTATAATAACTGCATCTGCTTAAAGTTAACTTTAAGTGACAAAATGATGTAAAATGCATTTCCAGGCCCGTCATTTTTCAAAAAATTTTCGCGAAACCCCAATTGCCTGTCGCCACCTGTGGCCCCTTCATCCCCCCAAAGCCTATTCCTAGTTACGCCACTGATCGTAAGTCAAATCAAGTCTTCAAGGTTGTTTAGTGAGGCATAAGTATTCACTCCTGCGTACTAAATCATAAGAATCGAAGACCTAAAATGCATGTGCTACTTTTGATGATCTGTGATTTATTCTTGCTATTATCGAGGTACAGTACAATATATATTGAAACATTCGTACTGGAAGTTAATCTGAAGTCTGGTAGTGTGTTACTTTTCATTTGTGGATTTTGTGATGCGAGTGGAATTATTATTTAAGCATTCTACAGGTTTAATTAGGTTTTCAGGGCGGACTAAATAGAACTAAACTAAACAGGGTGTATTATTATGGGATAGTTGGGAAAATTCTGCTCATTAAAATGATAAACGAAGGGTAGCCGATATCTTTGTGGCAAATTTTAAAGTACTCATGCGGAATGAAATGTGCTACTTTCATGGGACAGCAAGCCGTTTTAGGTATTCTCGAAAGGAATTCTGATGGGCGATATTTCTGTTCGCGCATGTCGGCCCCTTAATATTCTCCCATTCTATGACTTACATTTGATATTCTGCCTTCCCATTACAATCCATTTATAAATCCTATTGTTTAACCTGGAAATTAAATCTAGAACTTTCATGACTAAGTTAATTCACTCTAATTCCTGTCCAGTGCCCCCAGAGGTTTGTGAGTAATGACTCGGTATTTTTGTTATATCTGTTACCCTGTTAAATTTGTTTTAAGGATTTGGAAGTATTATGGGGCTGTTGGAAATAGAGATTCATATGTGACGGGACTAGTGATTGGAAATGAAACGCCGAAAACGCCCTATACGGCAGTGGAATCCGATTGAAGGAGATATCCAGGAGTGAGAATTCGGCACTTGGGAATAGTGATGCAGATCAACTAGCTGCATGGAATCACCAATGAGAAATATTCTCCGAAGTCCGGATAGGAAGACGAATTTCATAAAAATACATATGCTCGCGACAGTATTGGCAATATTCCTCGTTTCTGGAATTCCTTGAAAGAGATAACGGAGAGAGAGATGCTATTCTCGTTGAAATAGTTAAATTCATATGTAAAACTTTTATTAACTATACGTTAACCTTGGTGCTATTCTCGTTCAAATAGTTAAATTCATATGTAAAACTTTTCTTAACTATACGTTAACCTTGGTGTTCGACATGATACTGGATTAATTCGGTATTTTTATTACACTTTGGATTGAATACATGATACCGTCTGGTGTTTTTTTAGTTACGGCTGCTGGTTAAACATATGTGCGTCCTGAATCCGATAACAATTCGTGATCTTACAGTAATAAAATTGGAATTTGTGTTCGGAAAATTCTAATGTTAAATTTTGTACTTCCAAATTTAAAGTCCTCGAAAACGTTGGTATTGAATTTGAACCTCTTACGTTTTTAGGTTCACCAAGATAAACTTTGTCTCTTAGATCCAGAACTGAGCGCTGGAAAAGGTTTAAGCTGGGTTGGACTGCGGCGTATTGTGAAATTTTTGGGTAAGTAATCATTTAGTTAAAAAATAAGTGAAAAAATATAATTTGACAAATAAGACATTGCGATATTTCCTTTGAATAATTCAGTGGAGCTATATAACTTTTATTAATAACTTCCACCACATCTTGCCACATATCATAGAAGAGTAAAAATTGAATTTCTTTTTAAGCGTCTTAGTTTTTTTTGTACTTATCATCGGAAAATATGAATTGCGATGGCAATGTACTCGCTCATCAATTTTCTTTTAATGTCGCTAATGATTAAGTTTGAAAATATAGGAACCCATATTTTTTTCCGTTTTCCGATCCATCACCTCCTTCTCAAGATACTCGCTCACAAAAAAAATAAACTTTCCATTTCGCTTGCAGTCATCCATGTACTTTAATATACTATAATTACCTGTTTAACATGAGAAAAATCGAATCAATGATAACCCAGAAAAACGATGTCGTAGTCCAGAAATAGGAGAACATGCAATCATAAACAGTTTTATTTTTCATGACGAGTACCCGGGAAAATTTTAACTAAAAGCTGTATTTTTGTATTTTAGGCGACATATACGTATAGAAAGAGTTATTTTTTCGTCGACTTTTTTACAAACTCACTTTGCTGTTCGTCGTCTTATCCGGGTCATATCTTGCAAATAAATTATAACCTATTTTCCGATTAGGTGTCGATCTGAAATTTTCAGGATATCTCCGAACTAGATGACAATTCAATATCATAACACTTTTAGTATGATTGACATTGTATCTAGAATTTTTATTCAGAATTTAAAATTAAACACAGATATTTGTTCAAAAAATGAACGCCAGAATCCGGTGGCAGCGCTGTAATAATTGAAAGGAAGGTGAATGATAGAAAATCATTGTAACAAATTTGTTTGCATCAAAGTTTATGGAAAAAATGTCGCGAAAAAACGTTTTTTTTTATGTTTTAACCTAAGTTCTTAGGTTTCTTGGGAAACCGAATCATTATTTTCAAAGCATTTTCCACTCGTACTAGTCATCACGTCTCATGAAAACAACATACTTGTGCCGCTAAGGGATGTCTTTTAATGGATATCGAAAAATCCGCATTACCATTAACCTGCGCAGTTGCGTTCAATCAAATTCTCATTGAACCGAGGAAGAGGAAGCGTGTAAAGATGTAATTCTAGGCACGACTCCCACGCGTGACTGGATTTCTAGTTTCCCGAGACGGGTAAAATCCAGACATGCTGGTGCCTCCGCAGCTTCTGCTACTTGCTCTTCGTTTTCTACGCGGCGTGATGCCTACCCAGTGAGTTTACTATCACAATCGGGTCATTTTCTCAGCAAAATCGTATATATACTAAAACAATTCCCTGTATGGAAGGGAAAGGTAAAGCCTGAATTTTACGATACTTTTTTTTTCATTCCTTCCGAGGAATGGCTTCGGCAATCGCTCCAATGATGGCGGAAAATGTTTTTTTTTCAATGATTGAAATGCTATTCAAATGTCAATAGATTCAATATTATTTATACTATAACATCTCTTAGCAGAACTTACCTTAACTCCTTACTTTTACGCTGTGGTGGCGACCGATAGTTGAGGTCATTTGCACCATGAGGTAAGGGTATTAAGGGAAGGGTGGAGACAGAACCGGCGTCGTTTAGTTAAAAATATAATAAGCTTTCGCGGCAAACAAGTAGAAGGAATTCTTCTCGGGTTCTCCACCGGTTGAGATTCTCCATGACCGACGTTTCGATTCTCGACTCGGGCATCGTCATCAGGGCAGATGAGTGTTCGACAAGCATCGAAACGTCGGCCATGGAGATTCTAAACCGGTGTAGAACGCGAGAAGAATTCCTTCTTTTAGTGAGTCATTCGTCGTTAAACAATCCGTATACTCCAGAATTCGTCTCAAGATCTTTTGGTCAGCTCCGGGAGGGTTAGCCGGTTAATCTACCCACCTAGATTCTTTCTCTTCCAGGTGAATTTCGCCAGTGCTTTTGAGGAGCCAGGTATTAATGAGGCATTGCATTCTCGCACAGCACTGGGATCTCTTACCCATTAGCATTGCGCCACTGCCTGGGAGGTTAAGGACCTCTTTGAAAGTGGCATTCCACTGAGACGCAGTCGTTGGAGACAGTGGTCGATTGTTTCCCTGGATTCTCTCTGGCTTTCAGAGGTTCAAAATTGTTTCAGCTTATGTTACCTACTGGTCTTCTCTTGGTCAGGCATTCATGCACCTATGTGTATTACCACTCGCATCGCTGACGGGCAAAGCAATCCGAATAGGGTAGTCTCCTTCATCAAAGAAAACGAAAGGCATTGATTGCGATTCGTTACCCACCATTAGTGTATTCATAATATGCAAATTATTTGGTTTTAGAAATCCCAGTTTAGACGAATGGCAATGGTCAATTTTAACCTCATTTTAAAAAGGCCAGATTGCCGCCTATGCGATGCCACTCTACGTGACGTCACAGGGACCCAGATGCTATACGAGTATTCAGTACGATTTACATCGTCTGAGATTACCAATGCATGCATGAGGCACAGAGCTCAGGGAAACATCTCTTAATTAAAACTGCCAATGGTCGGAAAGTTTCCTTCGTTTGATTGGGTGTTAATAATCATTATTTAAGCCAAGCGCTACCTGCTAGCAGCCTGCATCTCAGCGGCGCACATATTCTCGCCCCAAGGTCACCTCACTCGGCGGCAACGGGAACCAGAATGACGTCACACGGACTTTTCCCATCATTCATACTTAGCCGTCGCGTTTTCGCGCGCTTGAAAGTTTTCACTTTTCATTTAATCGCGAAAAATAGATACCGTCATTTAAAAATCTAAAAGCATGAAATGCGTACTCCAGGAGTAATAATCTTTCGATGCAGGCAATAAAAAATAATAGGAAACCACCCTATTTTATGTTTCTGATTTGGTATGACCACGCTAACTTTTCGTTTTCTATTGCTAAGTAATAGTTTTATTTGAATGGTTGTATGTTCGTGTACTTATCACTGTCATAGCTTATGGTCTGACTGCGTGTAGTTGTTCTGTATATTTGGCCTATGTCCGGCAAGCGAGCGCGTTTCTGATTGACCAATTATAACCCAACTTTGCTTTTAAGTAGCATCGAAAATGTATAAATTTTCAGCTTTATTTGGGAAAGATATAAACTACGTGTTCTTTTGTGGTGTAAGGTTTAATGGTGAAATAAGTAGCTGCCAGAATACTTATGATTGAGTCGAAAAGTTTCACTTTTTAAAGTGAGAATTCTTGAAAATTTATTTCTCCCAGAAGCAGCCCTGAGTTAGAAAGGGATAAGGCTAGGATGAGTGTCGCATGCCTGGTGTGGAATCACCCCCTGCCACACACCCTGGTTTGTGGAACAGTACCTGGTAGATGTAGATGAAATTCACTTTACAGTGCTATTACTCGCGATTGCGAATGCTACATCACAAATATTGAGAATAAATGAAGTATTAATTTTATGAGGGAATGCCTGAATTATAAAGAATATTTTTGTCATAAATCATCAGCTCACATCCACACACTGTTATACGCAGAATTCTATCAATTACCAGCGATGTCGGGTCAGGTTGAACGACACCATTCGGATTAGTGGCATAACACATTCGACAGCAATGCTGACAGCAGGGTGACAAAGGAAAAGATCATAAGATTTCAAAATACGCGGATGGAGATCATAAAATTTTAAAGGATTTCCAGTGCTTGCTTTCGGCTTCCAGGCACCTCAGAGAAAATTGGTTCGGGTAAAAAAAATCATCGCTTGTTTATGTTGGGCAAAACATGATTATCACTGTAACTTTTACCACTATGGGGGCTTAGACTTGATTAGAGATTGACTTAGAAATGACGTGTGGATTAAATGTGTAGGGTTGTATGCGTCCCGGTACCTAAAATTTTATAAAAATTAAGCACGGGGCACTTCAAAGAAAGAATTATTAGAAAGAGTAAAGAAGTTTGATCCACTGGTAATTTCAATGAATTACTGAGGAAGGAGGACGAGAGAAGATTGGAGGCATTCGAGATGTGGGTTTGGAGAAGAATGGAGAAGGTGAAATGGACAGAGAAGAGGAGAAACGACGAAGTGCTGGACATGGTGGGTGAGGAGAGGCAACTTTTAGATGAGATACGGAGGAGACAGAAGGTATGGATGGAGGGAGTACTTAGCGGAGAGGGGATGTTGAAAACGGTGTTAAAGAGTAGAATGTTTGGTAAACGAGGGAGGGGAAGGAAGAGAATAGGATTTTTAGATACATTTAAAGGGAGTAGGCCTTACAATTAATTGAAGAAGGCAGTGCTGGAAGGAAAGGGAGGCTCCCAGATTACTTCTATAGTACTCCATGGAAACCTACCTTATTCGGTAGAATACTTTAATAATAATAATTGTCACCAGGACAAGAATAAATTTAAGTTTATTCTGGCCATGATGAACAAAGGAAATTCCATGAGAAAAAAAGGAGAATCTCGCAAAAGCATTTAGCGAGACAATCCCTGGGAAACACAAACAAACGGGCACGATGCCATGTCACCCAGAAACGTGCAAATTCATCGAACACCACTTGCGCTAAGTCACCGAGTCAATCTGGATTTCCGTTTGCAGAAACTCTCATGGGTATTTATTGAAATTTGATGGGAAAACCAGAAAGACTTCTTGAGGGATCTCCAGAAAATGAAAAAAAAAATTAAGTAAGGATTGGTCAAGCTTTTCCTCAGGTTCCGGATATGGAAGAGCCATATTTGACGCACTTCCAAGAGGCAATAAAAAGTATCGTTTAGAACGGAAATAACGTGAACGAATTTTTATTTTCGTTCCCATAAAATTATGCAAAATCAGCATTACTGCATTAATTGGGTAACAGGGAACTGGGGTAGGCCTTCGGGAACAAAACATAAGGTAATCCCAAAAAATATTTATTTACGAATATAACATTCCAAACTATGGATTGGAATATTTGTTTAATCTGAATTGTCATTCTATCAAGGATAGCAGCAATGAAAGCGAAAAAACTGTCAAATAAACAATGGTTTTTGCTGTTCATACTCAACTTAGCGATTCCTTCCACCAATGAAAGGTTCTTTCTGAAGGAGTAAACGAACCAGAATTCAGATGACGTCACCTACTCACGAAAAATGGGTAGAATATTTTTCAATTCTATATTTTAAACTTAGGAGGAAACTGAAGAATGGGGAAGATTTTATTTTCGTCAAAACTTATTTTTCCCTTCCATTTACCGATGCACTTTCACTCAATTACGATTTTGTGAACGAACCTGTAAATATATTACTTCATAGGCTGACTACCATTTCGAGTCAGACCTCAACCTCCCCATATTTGAATAACAGATTTGGCAAGGTGAATTTGAATATCTGTTCTACGGGGCCCGTGTCTCTTCTGTAGCATCTCGATGCAGAAAGCCGCGTCTAATCTTGATAACAACTTCTATGGAGAGGAGCAGCTGCAATTTCAGAATGCTATGCGGACGTTCTCACAATCTCTGAACAAGAGTACTTGTTCGAAAATCTGAGGCAATAAGTTAGCCGCCGGTGCACAAGGCTTGAGTTATGGTCTTTAGACCAGGGTACATCCGTAGCCTGCGAAAGATGGACAGATAGGGGAAGCCTAGCTTGGGAGCACCTGAAGTGATTTTTAAATGGCTGAGGTAGTAATATAGACGACGTCATTAAACTAGATGAGAAGAAGCGTAAGAATCCCCGGATGCCAAAGTGCCATAATTTTTTTTCTAAATCTAAGCAGCAAAGCAGTCCCACGGGGGCATGCACTCTGGAAACAATAGTTAAAATTATCTATTTTTACAAAATATCTTCACTTTGTAGGCAGGGGAATATTTCCGAAACAAGTATTATGCAACATTTAACGAACTTCAAAATTAATAAATATACGGTACACAATTGCAAAACATAAACTCTGCCTTGAAGATAGCGAAAAATAGTACTAGAACAATATTTATAGTTACTTTTCAATTAAAAGATCATCGTCCCGATAATTAATAGGTTCTATAAGAGAATTTATTAGCCATTTCAATGAAAATTAACTGCGGAATGTCAAATATTCCTCTTACAGAGTAAAAATCGAGGAGTCTGTATAATAGTCACCGCATAACTTCCAAGGAATGAGATTTTTTGTGCAGGGTTTCTTCACTGAATCATTTGTTCCATCTTCGTCCTCATCCCTGCAGAACTTGAGCTTTGTGTTCACACATGGATAACATGAATGAATGCCTCTCTGACACATGAAACGCTAGCATCTTCATGTCGAGATCAATTCGAGTCGGACGAAGATTCAGAGAATTTAACACTATAAAGAATATCCACCTCGATTATGCACAGATTCTTTCTGAAGAAAAAAACATTTCTATAATTCGAAACTTTTACGACTTAACCCGGAGTCAATTCCCAGTGGTCCATAAAGCCTTCAAAAAGCATACTTTATTCAGTTGAGTTAACGTCATAAATGTCAGAATTTGAGAGCCAATAAAAGGAGCTCATTACGTAGGCGAACAAAGTCGCTTCAGATCATCACCATTCCCAATTTCGTAACTTAAAACTTCGAGTGCCGGCCACTAATTTTAAAGCCCTACTGAAAAATCCAGCCATTTTTACTAAATTCGCAAATTTTTTAAAACATTAGCATTAAAAATATATTTATACGGATGTCTATTTCAATAAAAATGGACTTTTTTCTTCATATTGAATGAGTTGAGTAACATTTATTGCTGACTTTTAAATATATTTTTTTAATAATGAAAACCTGCTGTTTTTGAAAAATAAAAAATTTGCAACAAATGATGTACCGCCATAAAATGCATAATATTTTTTTATCACGCTCAATTTGAGCTATTGAAACCATTGAAATCATACAAAAGCATTGTTCCAAGCAAATCATTCAAAACCCTGGATGACAAAAAGGGTCACTGCACCCTCAACGAACGGTTCTTTCCTCCAAAGAATTTTCACACTAAGTAGGCTGAGATAAGGGTGCCGGCAGCTACAGAGGACTTTTCGTCCTCGAGACATTAAAAGAGCTCATTTTCCATCGAGCAGTTGATTTTTGAAGTAACAGAACCACTAAAAAGTAAACTTGAAAAGTACCACGGGCGAAATATTACAGCAAACAAATTCAATTAAATAGATAGACGTAATATTACGTCTATGACATTCCTCAGAAGGATTAGCAGGACGTAATATTACGTCCATGGCACGCAAAGTGTTAACCTTGGCCGAGGTTCACTCAAAATTTTCACTACATTCTATCGCAAGGATGAATTTGTGTAGTCATTACGAGACATTGTTCATTTTAGCGTTGAATTCAAGGAAAACATTGTTATAACTAGCATTTCCCCCAGTTTTACAACATATATTCACATAGATTCACCCCAGAAATACACCCCACATAACGAATATCCGAAAATACTTGTCCTTTTTCGTCGTACGTAAAAATCATCCATTAGTTCGCTTATGATTAAAAAGCTACATCTTTAGCATTATTACAGATATATCAATATTTCTCACTAATTTTATATCGGTGTTACCGGCTTAGTCCAAAATATATGATGGTTAACTCTATATTACACACTTACACATATTTATAACGAGATGAACAGTTTTTTTATTCTAAAAGAGGAGGAATTTTCTGAATTTGGAGGAGGATTTTCTTTTCTGGAGGAATTACTGGTGGAGCGTTATGCTAAAATCCGCCAAGGTAGTCAGCCGCTTCATGACAAAAATGTTGGCATACCAATCCGATTCGGTTTAACTCGCTGCCACAGCGCCAGCGGCTTTTCTGTTGTCTGTTAGAGACAAACGGATATTAGCGGCGGGCGGCCTTGCCTCGTAGCGGCGGAAACGTCTCCTTTACAGCCCGTCGACGATAGATAAAAGGAAACGAGCGCGCAACTCGGAAAGAAACACCGTGCCGCTGGGTGTCCGCCCAAGACTACATAATGAGTAGTTGCCGGCGTATCCTCTCTGAATGCGAAAAGAGCCGGCAGTTAAGCTGATGCCAACCGGCATTAGTCTTTCCAACCGCCTGACGCGACAAAAACATAGAATCGAAGAGGATAGCACGGGGATTACTCAAACGATTGGTACCCCATTCCGCCTCCTAGATAGGCGCACTAATGGCCCATTTTAATCGTTTATCAAAAATGTCCACATACTATTCCTAAAACTAAAAAAACTAACCCTTCTCCAATTCTCGGAAAGGGCATCAAGCACGGAAGTAGCTTCATCATCATGGGCGTACCCAGCGGGGGGCAGAGGGGGCAACTGCCCCCCCCCCCCCCCAGAAGCAAAAATAAATTTTAAAAATTCAAAACAAAAGTTATGACCAAATTTTCCTTTCGAGGAAAATTGAAATTAGTATAGGACATGAAACTAAAATAAAAATCATTAGTTTTTCAAGCAAAAAATTATAAAAACTGAAACATAATTTCCTAAAAATTTTGGTTTCATTAACCTTTTCTGTGCAAAAAAGTTGTAACTTGAATGACCACGGCTAGTTTTGCCCCCCCCCCCCCCCCCAGTTTTGATTCTGGGTACACCCATGTTCATCATATTTACAATTATGTAAGGATCAACTTATTATTCAGTGTGGATTGAGAAAACGGAGTCTGGGTTCTCAGTTCCATTGAATCGAGTCATTATTGCCGGAACAGCGTTTTAAGCTTGATAATTCCTTGCTCTTATCCCTAAGGGACATTCCACTCGCCAATTAAAAAACATACAGTTAAAATGTGACGGCCTTGGCAAGCAATCCTACTATGAGCAAAAGAGGCCTCAACAGCGAATGAGAAAGGGAGGCCTTAGCTAGGATTCCGTTACGCTAGCATCACTAACATGTTATCCAGACCGTGTAAATTCCCATGATGCAATGAGTCAGCCAAATTCTTCCCATCATTCACGAGGTTCCCATGAAGGAGCCCTTGTAAAAAAAGGTACACCAAATGGATTCGCAACAGGTCGAAACTATTTAATCATTAAGCCTTAAGGCGATAGCAGACTGCATTGTAGCCACGTTGTGTTGGCTCAGTTCCACCTGCATGCTGGGAGGCTGCTCCTCAGCACTTTAAGGAACCTTCGAAAAAAAAATCAAAATACGTATACGCTCGTAGACTTACTTCAATTACATATTCTGTACCGTATAATTAAAGTCAAGTACTTTGAATTAATCCGGCATAACTTTGTGGAAATAATTATGAAGCAATAATGAAAGCTAAGTTCCACAGAATTCACAGATGGTTTTTCGGCCGTTTTTATCGGCGCCACCGCTTAGTAGCATCCATAAATTACGTGAGGTGTTAAGGGGGGGTCTAGCCGATCCCCACCCAATCTCACGTGGGGGAGAGGAGTGCTCGCAAGCATCACGAAAAGAAACAGAGTAAAATGTGATTCTGGACTATGATCTTAGAAATCTTAAATACTAGTCTTCTTTAATATTAAATAAAAATAATTAAACGAATAGTCTTTTTAATAAATTCAACGCATTGAAGCACAGTTTAACGTATTTACACCAAGGAGGTTGTAAATATAGTTTATTTTAACGTATCAACGATCATGACCGAATATTTCACCAAATGGTTAGCATTGACTCTTATGGGATTTTCAATGTAAGCATGGCTATACTATCCAAGTATTCCTGCCACACTGCGCCCAACGCTCAGAAACAGTGGTGCCCCCTCCAGTATATACACTATCTCCTTGATTTACACCCAAAATACGCATTTTGAAAAATCTCACGTGAGATTAGATAGAGGGGGTCGAGCCAAATCTCACGGTATTTCACTAGGGGGGAGTAGGTGTCCAAAAATCACCTCACGTAACTAATGGACAACCCCTCAGGTACCTAATGATGACGCAGTGGAGTAGACACTAATTATAATACCGAATAAATATACTCCGCGGAGTTAAGCATAGTTGCTTCCATCATTACTTAAGTACCTTCTTGCTCAGACAATTAAACGTGCATAATCGTTAATATTATTCGACGCGCGAGGGTTCCCTCTGACCCACGCGACACTCGTCGCTGTCACTTGTAAGCGATCGGTGGGACTTGTGACTCATTTCCGCCGGGCGGAAAAGAAAAAAAGTTTTGATGCGTCGCGATGCGGGGAAGTGGAGGGAGGGGAAACTGTGGAAAGGGGTTTGGTGGGGGAAGCTGTGGAATGGGGGTTAGAAGGGGAAGCCCTCAGTGAAGGTCGAATGCTCAGCCCAGACCTTGGACTATCGAAGGACCGGGCGTACGAGGAAACCAACTGCAGCTGAATTCCGTTCCGTGGGCAAGAACTGGCGGTCGTACGTAAAAAGCGAAACACATTCGCGCAGGAACGAATAACACTGTTGCATTTTTATCTCACCACTAGCAAAAGAGCCGGCGTTGTTCGAGAAAGGTGGTACCCAGAGAAGTGGGAAACTTGATCTTGGGAGCGCATGGGATCAGCTTATGCCCCACTCCAAAACATTGATCGTTACGTGTGTCCGTTAGTGCGTCGACCAAAACCTTCGTGTGAACACATATCCCAGCCAAAAGGTCTGCACCGAGAATATTACTGTTTAACGGTAATAATCAATTGAATTGTGTTTTCCCTTTGAGCAAGTCAAAAGGTGTGCCTACCCTGTAGGATGTCCTACCGCAGAAATTGTATGACGTGACGTAACAAATGGTAATGACAAAACAACGCAATGGACGCTACCGAAAGTAGCACTACAGGGTTTGGGAGCATGAGGTGCACCTATGTACTGCCTTTTGTCGCAATCCGTGCAGCCGTATGGAAACGCATAGCGGACAGACAAACAGATATTCTCTTTTATATAGGTATTCTGAAAATAGATTGGCAATTGGAGGAGAGCATGCAGTAGTTTTCTTTCCATTAAGTGGTGGAGGACTTTTTAAATTAACCATTGGCCCACATGTATTCATATGGTTTTTTTTCTTAACCCGGTACGGAATGCAGGATTATTAATTCTTACAACAGGGTGTCCAGCCAATAAAAGCAGAAAAAATTCATCCATAATTCCTGGTCATTCAAGGAAATTTTTTAAAAACCCAAAATAATCTTACGTGATTACTGCGAAAGTTAAGAATTTTAAAACAAAAAATTACTTCAATAAATTCAAAACATATTGTATTTATGCATTACTTTACGTTCCTAATTTATAGAATAACATTTATAAATAGATATTATATGTGCACTTAATTTACGAATGTCTCACAATTAGTCATAACTTAAATAAATTGGGTGTTCAACAGGAAACATTTTATGTGAATTTGATTTTATACAAAAGATTTTGAAATATGGTAGTTTCCTTCATCTAAGAAAACAAAAGGCGTTGATTGCGATTCGTTACCCACCATTAGTGTATTCATTATACAAATTATTTGGTTTTAGAAATCCCAGTTTAGACGAATGTTTTTTTTCTTCCTTCACCTGGCATCAGCTATTGGGCAGGCATTTCGTCTTGCGGATTTTTTTAGCTGGCACCTCGACCGGTGTGTCTCAAACATTTGGCTTCCTCACACTGATGGAAGGAGAAAAAATACTTTCCCAGCATAACAGAGAAACCCCGCCAAAAGTCTACCAGCGTGTCGGAATGTTTAAATGGAGCGTGGTTTGGGAAAACAGCGGGAGATGTTTGTCTCTGTCATTCGGATTTGAATGTCAGGTTCCTACACGCATTTGGTTCAACATGGTTGTGATCCAGTCCTTCCTGCATTTCTTTTTCACAGCCCGCGCGGAGAATCTTAATGTTTATCCGATAAACACTTATGAAGACATATTTTCCCATTTTAGTTAAGTACATTTTAAGTTAAAAGTGGAGCCTGATGTCCGAGTGGGTAAATAGTTTGACTACTATAGTTAAATGAGACATTGCAATATTACCACAGGATTATTAATTTAACACGACGCGTTTCTCTGCTACAAACAACACTTGATAATTTTGTTCGTAAAAACAAAACGCATTGTGCTAAAATAAATCCAATGGAAATATTTTAACGTCTCATTTAACAATAGGATGGTTTCTAATTTTTTTATTGCCTAAATCGAAAGATCATTACTCCTGGAGTACGTATTTCACGCTTTCGGATTTTTAAATAACCATACCTAGTTTTCGCGATTAAGTGAAAGGTGAAAATTTTCAAGCGCGCGAAAACGAGACGGATAAGTACGAATGCTGGGAACAGCCCGTGTGACGTCATTCTGGTTCCGGCTGCCGCCATGTGAGGCCACCTAGTTGCGAGACTATGAGCGCCGCTACGATGCAGGCTGCTGGCAGGTAGCGCTTGGCTTAAATGAGGATTATTAATACCCTATCAAACGAAAGAAACTTTCCGAACATAGGCATTTTAATAGGTGATTATTAAGAAATGTTTCCCGGAGCTCTGTGCCACATGCATGCATTGGTAATCTCAGACGATGTAAAACTCCCGAATACTCGTATAGAAACTAGGTCCCTGTGACGTCACGTGGAGTGGCATCTCATGGCCGCCAATCTGACCTTTATCAAATGAGGTTAAAATCGACCTTTAACATTCGTCTAAACTATGATTTCTAAAACCAAATAAATTTGTATATTATGAATGCACTAATGGCGGGTAACGAATCGTAATCAATGCCTTTCGTTTGCTTTAATGAAGGAAAATACCTATTAAGAACTTCCACAACAACGTGCCGAATATCATACAAGGTTTGACTACTGATGCAAAGTTGATTTCTCAAATACTGGATGAAGCCTTAGGGCACACCCAACAAAAATTCCCACGCTGCCGTGGAGTCGAGAGACATAATCACTGCTGAATTTTAATCTTTCCATTCACATCTTAAAAGCTACTACATCTAAGTCCAGCGTAGAGCAGTAACCTAAATTTGCAACTCATTAAGAGTGTCTCTCCACAAAATCCTTCGCTTTACGTCAGGCTAGAATGCGAGGAATTATATGATTATCATAATGAATATACAATAATAATAACTTTATTTTTCCACAGATGTTCAAATTAACATCTGTCCGCCTACGCAAGTGTACATATTTCCGCACCGTTAAGTGCAACACTCTAGATCAGTATCTTTACTAGACTTTTCCTCAAGCTCTTCCATGACGATTCTATCATCAGCTTTTTCTACTCATGAAAGCCTTCTTTGCTAACACAATTCTCTTCCGGATTTCTTTACTGCTGCACCAGTTTTCCTCAAATTTGTTTCTCAAATAGTTGAATTGCTCCTACTCCTCAAGTTTTTATCCACCTCCTTTTACCGTGAGCCTCACATTCCTAGCTCTTGATGCTACGCATAACCGCAATATTCTTTGAAAATCCTTAATAATATGGAGTAACACACTTATTATATGATTACTTTCTCATTAATCCAAATTAAGTTTTGTGATTACTAATCCAATCCAATAATTTGCGTACCTAACAATTCCTTATCCTTACTGATAATGCGCAACCTCTAATTTCCTTGTGGTCGACTTCGATTCCATAGGAGTGGAAATACGAATTCAAGTGCTGTTTCCCGACTTAAAATATTTGCTAAGGGCGTGAATACCCTCCCGAGTGACCAGCGAGTAAATATTATCAGAGGGTCGAGAGTGGAAGATTCTCTTTTTTTAATTTTATTTAATTAACTCTTTTAATGTACAATAGGCCATGAGTAAAATGTATGACATCGCATAGTTCCTCGATGAATTATAAGGGTTTTCAGTGGCGTAATTAGGAATATGCTCTGGGGGGGATGAAGGGACGTGGGGTGGGGACCCTCCCCCATGAAACGGGGGTTCCGGGAAAATTTTTGAAAAATTACATGCCTGGAAATATATTTTACATCATTTTTGGCATTTAAATTTAAGCACATGCAGTTATTATATGTCAAAACTAGACAATAATTTTAATTATTTTTTTAAATTTCTCTGAGGCTTTGAGGGGGGGATCTATCCCTTCATCCTCCCATAGTTACGCCCCTGAGGCTTAAGTATATCTTAATGCGTTAGGGCATCATTATAATACTGCAGGTTATAGCTGAATACGACATAGACGAGCGAAAATGGCAAAGAGGCAGAAATCAAATTTGTCAAAATATAGGGTTATGATGAAACAGTCGTGTTATTATGAAACTCAAAGAAAATTACTTGCTTGTCCATGCCATGCATATTTTCTCATTCCAGTACAGTGTTGTGATAGCTACACCGAGTATGAAAGAAGGCATAAAACGCGGCTTGTAGATGTTTTGCTATCGGAAACCGGTAGGAAGGGAAAGGAAATATTCTGTAAGCATCATTCACATGCGATTTACTTTCGTGGGTCACCTCGAACTTCGACTATTTGGTTTGGAGGTACCCAAAGGCTTGATCTGGGATTCGGGCTTCCGTAAGCAAATCGCATGAAGTGGGATGGGTGGAGTGCAAAAGGCGAAAAAAGCTGGGATCCCTCCGAGGAGAGGAAACTGCTGGGTGATATGAAGAGGAGTCATAAGAGTGTGGATGAACCGAGTTTGGAATGGGTGCTGAAATCGTTGATAGTGCGAATGACGTAAGCCAGGCAGAGCAGCCTTACGAATATTTCATGGAAAGAAACAGGAAACAGAGCTTCTGATCTGTAAAAATACTCATAATGAAGCATGAAAGATTAACAACAAATGTTAATAAATACGCAGTTAAGTAAGACATTTAACGAAGTCTTCGACGCCACAGCGGATGACATGGAAGGTGACAGAGTTGGGGCTCTCACACTTAAATTTTTCAATGAGCTCGAAAGATAAAATGGTGTATTTTTCCGTTTTTTTAATCCGTCTCATATTACTCAAGTTATCGACGCCTAAAAATAGACGTTGGTTACATCTTTTTTTACCGCAAACAGCCGACATTAAAATAAAATTGATGAACGAGCCCGTTGTCTCCACATTACGGATTTTCCCAATATTAAGGACACAAAACTGAGGTGATCAATTTTTAAATTATTTTCCCATATTTGTTAACTTAATCATTACTCAAACAAAACTTTCACAATATACCGCAGTCCAATCCAACTTAAACTTTTTCAAGAGCTCAATTCTAGATCTTACAATTAGAGACAAGCTTTATCAAACTCATTCTTCAATCATATCTTTATCAAGCGGCAAATCTACAAACACAAGAGTTTCAAATTTTTCGAACATAAATTTCGATTTTACTACGGTAAGATCATGATATGTAATTGATTTCAGCACGCAAACTATACAATTTCCAAATTATGCAATGAGTTGGCCAAATTTTCGCCATCATTAACGAGTTTCTCGTGAGGGTCATGTAAGGAACAGACGCATTCAACTTTACAAGTATCAAAGAGTAGCCAGCTCTGCATTTCAGCCCTCGAGATATGTGAGGATAAAGCTCACCTCCTACTAGGCCGCACGCGTGAATTACGGACAGTAATATTAACAGCAAGGTGACAATCGTATTGCCAGTGTCATGTGTTCTGTGACGCCAAAGGTTGGAAAGTGGGAGGCTTACACAAACTCTTTTTCCATATTCTCAACTTCAACGCGTCGTGCGTACCTACCCTCGGAAATGGAAAAACAAATCTATAAGGTCGGTTGGAGGAAAGTTACAGTGAACGAGACAAATAAATGTGGAATTATACAGGGCATGGAGTTTTAAATTAAAATATTTAGCGAATGCAATAAAATACGCATAAATTCTATTCGATAATAACCTTTCGAGTTACATTTAAACAGAAATATGGGTTTTTACCCTTCCTAAAACTCTGTAAGCTTAATGTACTAGAGATTAAAACTATGTAACTACTACCACTGACGGCAGTAAGTGGGATCTGCAGTAACTCTGTGAGAATGGACATTTTTAAGCTTCCTTGAGGATACCATGAGGAACGAAACTGATGTAAACTTCCTCAAACTCTCGCCTTGACATTTTACTTTCAAATTCCATCCTCATGACCTTCCAGGAATCATCCCTCGACCCAAAGTTATTTTATTATCCTTCTTGATACCTTTAAAACACGAACACCCCAGAAGCTATCCTATACATTTAATGGACGTAGTAAAGATTTAGGCCTGGATATGATTTAAACTGAATTTTTAACTCGCGAGTCTAGCAGAAACTTTATAAGGTACATAGAAATGTTATATATAATTACAGAAATGTCTTTTTCTGTCATTCCGTACATGCTCCGTTAATACTACACCTACAATCATAGGCGGATTTGGGGGGGGGGACAGGGGCACGTGCCCCCCCCCCCCCCAGACGCTTAAAAAATAGACAAGATTTTTAATACGTTCATCATTAAGTTCGTTTTATTTTGTGAATTACGGAGTCGCAATCATTTAATTTAATATCAATAACTTTTATATTAAAATAAAGAGAATATTTTCTACACTAATAATTGTGTTTTGTTTTTAATCTCAATTATACAAGAAGACCTGTCAGACCCTTGTGCCACCCAGAAAAAAATCCTGAATCCATGCCTACAGTTATATATGAGGAATCACTTTTAACGTTGAATCACCGGCTTCTGACGAAAAATACAATCTCAATATTTCACTAATTGTGCATTAATTTGACTTAAAGTTTCGATTTTTTCCATGTCGATTACTCGCTCGAGCTCTATCGACTACGCACATTTTTCCTTAGCTCCAAAAAAAGGTTTAAAACCCGTTAATCCATAACTAAACCAAAGAAACGTAACATAAGCAGTAAAAAATATTATCTAAAAAATAAAATCCAAGTTAAAAACGAAATTTTCGCTAGGGTTACCAAGGGTTACCTTTATTCGCACGGGTTACCTTTAATGAAGTTGTATTTAATTTCTGGCAAAGGTAAGGATGTGCTAGGAATGGCTAACCTTTTCCAGCGATTGACTACAAGTAACAAGTGATGCAGGATGTGAAAAGAAGAACTATCCGAGGATTGAGTGGAGAGCAGCGTCAATGCCATTTTAGGATTGATGATCAGTGAGAAAGAGAGTTGGGTTGTGAGCATAGAGGCCTAGGCCGAGAAACAAATGATATACCTCCACAGCTGTGCTTCCTTTATATGCTAATTTTTTTAAATTCGAATACGGAAATACTAAATTAGCGTAAAAATAATACGTCTTCAGTAAAAAATATTTGACAGCATAAAGATCAAGTCATAGTCATAAATAAAGTCAGAATTCTACCTCTCCAGATCGTCCAGATGATTCGCTCCGTCCAATAAACAGACCATACCATATACCATCAAAATATACCAAAACGGAGAAATCAAAAGAGCAATCCTCCATTCACATCGAGTGAGTCCACCTGCTACACCATCTGGCCTTGTAATTTCTAACATCATCCAAAGGCAATCGTCGTATGGCTAACTACGTCCTTTGAGAGCGCGAAAATTAGCCATAATTGTTTCAAATTTCCTTCCAGTCTTATATTATATCTCTTTCATGGATCTTAAACGTTGTTTCTGCCAATAGCAAGGGGTGAAAAGGCGACCGATTGCATAGGCTGTTCTTTTCTCAGCTATACGTCACACGCAGTCTGACGGTAAGGAGCTCAAAGTTGCATTTCAGTCGACATGAATAGATAAGACGATACTTTTGCTTTAAGAAGTCGCTCTTTTGAGCCTGAAGCATTAAGCATAAAAAGAACTCTTCTTAAATGTTGTTGAACCACAACGCTTGACATTCCATGACACAACAGCCAACATACATTGGCAGATTTAGGTTGGGGGCGGGGCCACCTGCCTCCTTCAGACGCTTAAAAAATATACAAAATTATTAATAAGGTAATAATTACGTTCGATTTTTTTATGGAGCCTCAATCATTTACTTCTATATTAATAACTTTTATATCAAAATAAAGAGAATATTTCGTAGAGCAATTGCCGAATTTTGTTTTTAATCTCAAGTAAGAGAATATCGTTTGCCTGTCAGACCCTTGCCCCCCCCCCCCCCTAGAAAGAAAATAATGGGTCTGTCCTTGCCAACATACGCGTACAAAAATTCCCATACATTTTTGGGAAAAGTAAAATTAAGTATTTAAGAAAAATATTTAAGAATTATGTGGATGGAAAGGCTCACAATGATCTTCCTTCATCAAAGATAAACAAACATATTACATACAAATGAAGAGTACTGCTGTGGCATCCGTACTAAAATAGTCCATGCTTTCACTGTATTAGCAAAAAGTTTCTTTTTTCACACGAAATCATATAAAAATGATTTCGTGTGATCCCATGAATAGTTTCCTGTGGTGACAAAAAATACCATAGATTAAAATTCCGAATTAAGTTTTTGGTTTCATCTCCCACCAGAGAATCGTTGTTTCTTATAAAATTATTAAAACCACCTTGGACAACAACGTAGGTTAAAAGAAGCTTCACCAACGACAATTACAAGAGTAACTACAAGATTAAGGGGAAATAAAAGATTCCAATCTTCCCTGTCTTGTAGGGGCGTCTTTTCCATCTCGACAAACATATGGCATTCTCACCCGGAAAAGGATAAAATTCCCTGGTTGATTCCAAGGTCGCTGATGCTGCATGCACAGATTAAGGAAGCGCGGAGAAGATAAAAAAATCGCAACGGATTTCGGTGGGTATCAAGGAAGATTATAACAGAGGGAACACATGCTAACTAGTAAATCTTTTGGTTAATGGTCGTAGATAGTACTTCACGGTAAAAAAAATAGGCAACGGAGCAGGTGGGTGAATAGATCTAGGGTGGATATCCCAAATATTCTGTAGGTGACAGCTGTGGAAACCATTAAATGGGAAGCAGATTCGATCAAGAATACTCTCGGGAAAAATTATGACCTTGACGTTCACTGAAGAGAAAGGCTACAAAAAAGATGTGAGGGCAAAGGAAAACTTCAAATTTTATATAAAAAATTATACTTAACTCTTTGTCATGGATGGAAAAACAACACTGTTTCTTCATGGTGGACACGTTTAGGGTTGCGGTTTAATCCATTATCACATTAACTACTGAAATTAACTTAATAAAACCAGAATATGATAACAGATTTTGGTCGAAGTAGAAAGTTAGAACACAGTCAACCCATCAGCTTACATTGTCCTACATCCTGATTTTTTCGAAAATTAAAAGAGCGAAAATAGGTAAATAAAATTATTTAATTCGGTCAATTTTCAACGAACCGGGCAAGAGGCCGGATTAACGACCATACTTCTTGAAATTGGCAAAGTTAAGGAAAAGTAGAGAAATCATTCTTACAGCAAATATAGTATTTAATTGCAACCTGAGAATGATGCTCCCTGAACTCCTCAATTCATCAAAATCTACCTTCGACCGCAAAGACAAACCGTGCAGATTAAAAAACTTCCATGAGTAATGGCATGCAAATTCAAAACGTCATAAATGAACCAGCCGTTTAACACAGTATTCCCAATACTTCAATGAGCCTTTTAATCAATCTGCAATTGTACCAAGCCGCCATTTAACAGCGCGAATGCTAATTACACGAGCAAGTGAGTTTAAAAACACGACCACAGCCAAAAATTTTCATTCCAGCAAGGTTTTCCATTCATTTACACAATTATATTTCATTCATAGACTCAGGCGTAACGTACACTAAAGAAACAATGACAGTGACAAAATAAAAAGGCGAGAAGAGGTTATGAAGAGAGGAGGAGAAATGGAGATTATGAGCGGAGCAATTTTAGATTGCACGATTAGATGACAGCAAATGCCGTACATCATCGTCGCGTTGACTCACCTGAGAAAAAAAGGCTACCCTACTCACCTCTTAACGAGTGGAGCCATCCATGCATGGCCCACAGAGATCTGCTCCCACTGAGGGATACAGACTCTCCGATGCAACAAAATAACGAGTTGAGAGACCAGCTAAACAGGTTTCGTCGCACTGGCTGCAGAGGTCATGGGGACTTATTCCGTAGGTTAAGACGTCCGCATCCCTTATGCATGGGGGAATGCGGACCAGTAGGTTCTGCAAAACGTCCCCAAAGACTGCAATCCATTCACTCAACAACAGAAATGGTGAGACAGTCGATGAATCGAAGGAAAATAACTATCACGGCGGTTGGTTTAAACTTACTTAGCACCAATGGGGTCCTTCACTCGGACGCGAAATCGCGATTTATGAAAAGAAGTCTGTGCATAGAAAGAAGAGATAGAGACGAAAAGCATCGCTCCCCATTCAACCTTTCTCTCGTAGTTGAAGAAAACGTGAAAGTTTCCGCATACTTTTCACGACTTCGAGACGTCTCTAGAATTCTGGCTCATTTACTCGTTCATGGAGAACCGGTCATTGGGAGAGAAGAATCGCTCTCGAGAGTGTAAACAACCGCGAACCGCGAGATACATTAACCGGGAGGGAATGAGAAACGATGAGCCTTCCGGGATGATCTCGTGACGTCCTCAACTCTGCGAAAAGGTGTTGGACGTCGATTTTTCGTCCTGAATAGCTCAAGAAGGATCAAAAAACGGAAAAAATACAGGTCTCTTTATTTTTCTAACACGACTAAAATCGGTAATAATAGGAAATTGGTGAACGTTTCCTTTGAGGGGGGGACATCCCCTAGATATTCCTGACAATGTTCATCATGAACTTGGTTTGTCAATGTATGAAGGGAATTATCAACAACGGGTTTTGAAAAATGCTGTTAGCAACCCCAGACCTGCGTAAGGCCTTAACTTGAAAATAGTTGGAAGCCGATTTATACAGCATGCATAATGAGAGTATCTACTGACGAAAGTAAACCACAAACATTTCGTTGGAGGGAGGTTTGAATATGGCATATAAATATTACTCAACCCGTTTTTTTCGTAATATATAGTACAAATTAAATCAAACATGTATATTAATACATATGAAGTAAACCCATGAATTTAGCCACAAAAATGTAAGTAGCTTTCAGGGATGGACAAATTTTATCTAAGACGGAACTAAAATCAAGGATAAAGAATCATAATTTAAAAATGTGTAATGTTTCGCGTACGCATGTCACCGATTTCGGCTTCTGTGAGTGAAACTTTTCATTTTTTCCCGATAGATAGCCGGTGTTTTTTACTCAATTGGATCCAAACACTGTTCAATCCGGAAAGAAAAAATATTTTCCCTCGAGATTTCTGAAAGTGAATTTTCATTACAGCTTTTTTCGCGCAACGCTTCTCCAGTACTGTTTAGGATTTACACCTGTTCCCTGCATCATAGTAGGTCCTCAGTCATTCCATGAATCTTGCAACGAAAAACACGAATTACTATAGTTCCACATCACATATTGCTGTTTTCCAATAACTCCCCAACACTGCTTTAAGTCTTCACCATGATTTTTAATCTCTTTCATCACTTTTAATCTCTTATTTTCCATCACTCCTCTAACTCCGTTGGTACATTTTTTATTTTCGATTTGCAGCTTCGAAGTTACAATCAAAGTAAAAAATTGAATCGAATACTGAAAATAAAAAGAACCAGGTATTTTTGACGGGAGTCAAACGTGAATTAGAATTGGAATCAGTTAATTCCAGTAGCGGATACAGAAAAAACTCAAGGGGGGGCGCAAAAGATACCTTGAGTTACCTTTATTTTTATCGTACCTAATGAAATATAATCAAGTCAAAAGCAAAGTTTAAGAAGTTTTTAATTAAAGTGATTATGTAAAAATACAAGACAATGCCATCTTATGATATAAAAAAGTTACAATTGTGATTCTGCAATATTTGGCAATACGGGCGGCCCCACAAGGGGGGTGCCCCCCTTCTGCATCCGCCAATGGTTAATTAAAAGTTTGAGACATGAAAGTATATTCACAAAAAACATAAAAGATATTTCCGGAGGATATTTTTTTCCGGCGAATCCAAATGCAGAAGACAAATGTAAATATACAAGAGATTATGCACTTTTAAAGTCGATACACTACAACAATGATAACACGAGACATCTTATTCCTTCATCCTACATCGAAAACAGAAATCCGAAACCCTTTTCAAGCTATTCGAAGTATCTGCATTTTTTGACAGTAAAAAAGTAAATCTAAAATATATAATGCATGTTGTTGTAACTTTAAGGTAAGAAATGCGTAGGAAAGTGACAAATCTGCAGAAAATAGCTCTGCGCATCATGCTGCTCCCGATTTGCGAAGTTACGAGTTAAAAGAGAGAGAGGATAGAAAATTAAAAATCGTAACGTATTCCATTCATTGAGGACTTATCACAACGGGAGAAGATTGACCGAGGGAACTTCTAAATAAAAATTTTATTTTAAAAAATCTGGGAGCGTACGAATGAAAAGGAATTCTCCGATATTAATTTACGAAAAAACTTGGAACTTCCACAAAATGCTGGAAAATAAAAATCAATATTGATTTGATATTTTATTTTAGTTCGGTAAACTAGAGAGCTGAGAAGTAAACGTTCAGTAAGAGTGAATTAGTTTTGGATCAGGCCTAAGATCTTAGGTTACTTACTTGAGTTAGGAATAAACGATCTTAATCTCCCAACATCTCCAAAATCCCAGGGTGAAATCATTGATATTGTCATTGAAAATAATTTCAACTAATTCTTCATAAATCTCGTATTTTGAAAAAGCGCGAAACAAAAACTAATCTCTTAAATCAGGCCGCGCTTCACACGAATGCCATAAAATACAGATTCAGTCGTTACTGTCACACTAAAATATCGCCTGGGAAATGTAGGTTCTTACCAACTACCCTGACACGATCGATCGAATAAAAAATAACCAACCAGGAAATATTTATGCCCGATACTTAGGACGTTAATGTTATTTTAACCGAAAAACATCAATGGTCAATTCACATCAACACAGAGCAATAAATGAAAAAAGGGGGTAAAAATAGAATACGACAATACGCGAAGATATATACGCAAAAAATCAAATGAATGCAAATAAAAATAGCAATCCGGTTTCGTAGAACACAGTAACCAAGGTGACAAGGGGATATTTTCAACCCGGGGATACTTCGGTAGCCCGAGGGAAAAACCGTCTGCTAGTAAAATGCTAAAAAACAGCGAAACTATGGGAAAATAGTAAAGCCGATCCGAAAGAATTTTCTATAATTTTACAAAAAAACCGCCGGTAATAACTTAAAGATAAAAATATCAAAGAGAAAACGGCAAATACAAGACGGCTTGTGGGTGTGGGGAACGAAATCAGACCCTGAGAGCAAGAGAAAGACTATACCTTATTCACGAAGTACGAAAGTCTGCACAAAAAGAGGCTTTTTTATTTTTTAGGGGAGTATTAAACTCACACGCACTGATACACCACCACTAACAGGTATTCGCCGAATGTATTAATCCACAAACACCGCGGCTAGAAAGAAACGTACTCACCGAAATAGAAGCCTGATGAAGCATCCAAATCCACGACAGGTGGCTACTTCACCGGTGTATGTCACTGTCATGTTGACCACCCGGCGACCAGCTACAACAACACTGAGAGCGCTGCACTACCCACCAACCACGTCTTCCCGAACCCACTTCTCGACTGCTGCGAAAGGTGTTTCGCAGTTTCCATTGACCGCTCAAAAGTCCCCTTCTCCAACACCTCCTCTCCCCCACCGACGTGACGTCACGCTCGACTCGTACTACACACACAACACGCCTACTTTCATCCTGCCGCGCTACGAAAAGCACGTGTCGCCTCTCATTCGACAGCGTTCACACGAGCTGGGCAGTCGTCAGTGAGGTTCGTCGCCGAGCACAATTCCGTCTGAGTTGCTCTGCGTAACACGATCACCCAACCTAAACACCAGCTTAACGACTGTCAACACGGAGTGCCTCTATCGGCGTCCCGCGAGAGACTCGACATAACATCGTCTCCCCAGAGTGGTCCAACAAGGTGAAAAATACGATTCTTACATCACACTGTGCCCGCTTTCGTGGTTTTTTGTCGGCGCGTACTGTTCAACCTGAGTGCCACTTGATCAGTGCGTGTGCAGCCATCTAGCGGTCAAAAAGAGAACCGGATATGGCTATCATGGCGCTCCTTCCAAAATGAATAAACGAAGGTATCACTCATAGTCTCGCACGTTTTTTCGTCCGTTGCGACGAGTCTGACGATAAGAATGAAACTAAATGTCACATAAAACACATTTTACATTCATTTTAGATTCATAGAGATGGATTATACCACGTAGTGAATTTGTTTTCCTGAGTGGAAATATCTGCAATAGGATTGTTAAAAAAAAATGTTAAATAACAATGAAAAAATGTTTACGTGTTTCATAACCTAATTTGCCGGAATAATTTCATAAATTTATACATAAAAATTCATTTTTTTATTCAAGAAAATTTCACTCGAAGTACAAAGTATCCCTCAGGCTTTTGAATAAAATAAGTTTAACTATATGCTTAAAACAACAACAAAATAAAACAAAAAAGCATATAACTTTTTACTGAAGGATACCATTAAATGATTCTGTGACATTTTAGAAAATTGCCTAAAGTACAATGGCAATGTAAATCTTAGGATTGAAGTTCAACAGTACCGTACATGTAATTGTAATACAATTACATGTTTAGCTCAATGTGAGCACTCAATGGCAAGAACAACTGAATAACAAATAAAATTCAATGAACAAAATTATAGATAAATATTCTTTGAGTAATCCAATACTCAGATCATTACTAATTTCAGCATAAGATTACCAACAATTGATTGATTCATAACCTCTTATCTGACAGATAAAATTCAAAGACAATAATCTTCTGGCACTGAAGCCTTAAACCTCTTTTTTGTTGATACACTTTGCTCTTCTTCAACAGTCGGTAGTTGCTGAGTAATGAAGAGGAAAAACATTACTTTTTATTTTGGATCCATTTAAGAAGGAAATTAAAGGAAATGAATTAGAGGCTGGTGGAAGAACTAACCTTCACTGGAGAGTGCAACATCAGTCGTTTTTTTCCTTTTCTTTGGGGAGGATAATCAGTTTTGCCATCATGTTCCATGGAATGAGAAAGGGAAAGCTTTTGTGCAAGTACCTCTATATCTTGAGGCAGTTCCTGCAAAAGAAAATGAGAGGAAAATGATAATCTCTAATTCACTGCTGGGATGGTTACAAATCTCAGAATAAACATGGCTGAAATTCGGAAAAGCAGGATTCTAGAGTGCTGATTAAAAAAGTCATGAGTGAATTGGTTCCTTCCTATATAGGCACTTTAATCTTAATTATGACTACAAAAGCCAAAGGGATGGTGTTATTGACAATAGGTACGTACTGCATCCACCAAAATAAATTATAAAGCATGCATTTATAAAAAATGTATACATATATGGTTTGATGTACAGACCACAATACTATCCAGGTACCTACTATAATTGCTACAGGGTTAGCAGAAACAATTGCATATAGGGAAATGTTTAGCATTGTTTCTGTAGCTACTGTTGAGCCATTTTGTATGATAACCACAGACAAAAAATTGAAATATTAAGAAAAGTTCTAATAAGCTAAGAAGATAAAAGCTAAGGAGAGTTCCAATACATGGCGTTAATCAAATTCACTAAACCATGGCTTTAAAACTCCTGCCAAATACAGGTAAACATTCTTTTTTTATTTTAAGCAGTCCCATATTCAGTGGGCAGACTTAAAGTCAATTCTATGGATGGGACCCAACTGAGTTCAGCAACTGTAAATAGAGATGCTATTGCTCATATTCATTGACCTGTTCCACACTGAATAAGTAAATAAAATGAAATCATGAACAGCTTTGAATGATATTACAGGAAAGCAGAGAAACTTAACCCTTTCACTGCTGTGAACGTACTTTTTCTTCCTCCCTGCTATGCACTTCCCCTCTCTTCGACCCTCCAAGCAAGGGGGGGGGGTGTCCTCCCTCCCCAAAAGTGACCGCTCTGACTGCATTTTGAAATTCTATCAATCAATCCGGTCATCAAAAAATGATTGTTTGCATTGCACTCCTGCCAATCAGGCAATTAAGTACGTCTTAGAACTGTGTTTCTGCGATGAGAAATAACGATTTTGTTAACTTAGCTAAAATGGCCATTTTCCGGTGGTCCTCAGCCACGCTTTCAGCAAAGTTAATAAAATCGTTATTTTTCATCGCAGAAACACAGTTCAAATACGTACTCGATTGCTTGATTGGCAGGAGTGTGATGCAAACAATTATTTTTCAATGATCTGATTGATTGGTTGATTTTCAAATTGCAGTCAGACGGGTCACTTTCGGGAGGGAGGCCCCCCTCTCGGAGGGTCCAAGAGACGGGCCAGCGAGATGAGCTCGTCGAGGAAAGGGTCCTGGATTTGCGACCCTACGGAGGGTATACCGCGCCCACCCTGTAAGTACCTGCTCCATGGCCCAACGAAAGGCATTTTAACCTTTTCGCCGCACGTGAGGAGGTTTTCGGAGATTGAGCAGCAGTGAAAGTGTTAAACAATTAAATTTCCTCTGAGGACTTAAACTGACTGAAAACTTAAAATTTTCCGGTGAATATTATCAAACTGAAGACCAAGTTTAACGTCAGCCATTGACACTGAGTAACAAAATACGAATACTTATTCATATTCTAAGTGGCTCAACCCTGATATAGGATATATGTGTAGAACAGAATGTGCATACCTCAGTTGACATTTCACTAAGGGTTGGTGGTGTTGAGCTCTTTTTTCCTGTTTCCTCTAGAGGTTGACTCTCTTCTGGAATGGCATTCCTAAAAAAGTAGTTGGGTAGTACCTTCCTCTTTAGGTCTGGTTTGTTTACTAGACGAAACTTCCTGTAAGTGTTGGATTGAAAGTCATTTCATATGAAAATCATGAATTATTCACCAGGACTGACTAGGAGTTCCATATGCCTACAGAAATCGTCAGTCAAGTAAATATGTATGTATATGAAGTACGTCTGTACCAATGATTTTTGTAGTAAATATTTCTGGTACATTCATACTCATAATGTCACCTAGGACAACATTTTTACAACTCAAAAGTGGCATGCTATGGATATGGAATTGATTTTCTACCAAAAATAGAATGCTACTGCCAAATACCTTTGGCCGAATGCCAATATCTTGTCCAGAAATGCACTTCAGGGAAAATTTTGAGACTATATTGTCATAAATAATACATAGTATGATACATTACCCTTTTGATTTCTTATTTGTCATCTTGAAAGCCCCTTCCTTGTCCAGTTTTTTCATTATACTAGAAGCGGTTTCTGAATCCATACCAGTGCTTGAGACTAAATCAACTTCTCCAATACGATAGGACTCACTGCACAAGCCTAAGGCCCTCCGGTAAAAGCAGATTTCCTGGGAATACAGTATCATCAGTAGAGAAACCAGAGATGAAAAAAAAATTACCTGATGGAAATTTGATGCATATAAAAAAAGGAAGAGTGAAAAAAATCTAACCTTTCTTTCGTTGGGCATTATTGCTGGAAGGGAAGTATCTGTGCATGGGCTACTTGGGGTGTCACAAAGCTCACAAATGTGACGCTGTGGTAGATTATCCTCGGTCAAAATTTTGAAGCAGTTCTAAAACAAAAAAATCATTAGTATTTAAAGCATTTAGTAAATAATACATCAAAATTTTGATTCAACTCTACTGCCAAAACTTCTCCACATATTTCCTATTGGTGTTAATCTGACAACATTAACTGAGGCAATTGCCGTGTAGCAATTATTTGGTTGCTTAAATATTTCTGTACAGCTTTAATTGCCACAGGTGTCTCTGGTACATATATTCTGTTGCTCATTATTTTTTGGTATCTCTCTACTTTCAGTCTGATGTACTGTAATATTGTTTTGCCATGTGATAATGCCACAATAATAATTAAACAAAATGTCTTAACAATCATATTTTATTGCCTGATCCTGAAATATTCTCAACATTTCCTCTTCCCCTCTTTTCTTTATACTAAGCACCTTCTCGCAGGGGTGCAGCTAGGAATTATGGGTAGGGGGGGGTTTTAGGTGTAACTAGACCTGGGGAGTGCGGTATACCCACCAGGATAAGCGGGAGGTGCAGGGGCCCTCCCCCAGAAATTTTTTAGGGTAAATGGTTCAAAATGGTGAGTTTTATGGCTTTCTGAGGGATATTTTATTAATCCTTACTCTCTGCTATAAGTATGTTATCAAAGGAAGTAAAATGGATTAAACTTAAAAGTTTCTCAGAGCTATGGCAGTGGGGGGTTCATTCTCGCTGCGCCACTGCCTTCTCTTGCACAAGGCCAAGGTCAAGCATTTCACTCATAGTCTCCAACTTGTACAATGATACAGGGAAGATGATGGGATGAGTTCTAATTTTTCTTGACAGTATTTGGCCTAACCTAACGACCTAAGAATAACATAGCATCAAAAAGGGCACTGATTTTCTCAAGGAAACGTGGTGATAGTACAGACTTTGTCAGCATGCTTTTTTCACCGTAGTACACTGCACAGTAATGGAACAACTCTTTCCTCTATTCTAAGTGAGACACTGGCCTTATGTCTACTGTTCTTGGCTTCAGGTGTGTTCTACCCAGAGTGCCACTCATGCTGCCTGCAAAAAGCATCCACTGTATAAACTACATTTTTGATGGAAATATGGGAAGCAGACGATTTGTCAGATAATTTTAATGAAGAGCCAATTTTAACTTTATTTCAGCAATAAATGGGTTGAGCAGTCATAGTTTACATTACTGAGTGCATCTCCATGGTTGAAGCAGTTAATTCATCTACCCCAAATCAGATTTTAAATGATTTTCATTATCCAAAATCTTCTACTTCTTATGAGTTGCGCAAAGAAATTTTTCTCTAGCAAAATTCCAAAAATTCTTCATAAAATCATGATTATTTATCCAAAACAACAGTTTCAGCCACAAATGGGTTAACTAAGACAACAGAGAAGGCGGTATTAAAGGCAGATAGTATCATCTCACAGATTCACAAACTGCAAGTACTACATAAGTAACGGAAGTAGGCAGTGACAAGAATAGTTGTTGAAAATTCTCCAGATGCACAGGGTACTTTACACAATCATGGATTAGATGCTTCCATTTGAAGGCAAACTTGAGGGATTTAAGGACAATCCTTCTCACAGTGCCAGTAACTTTCAATAATGACAGTTAGTTCAGATGCAGTCAGGAGGACTTGCATAACCAAAAAATACTGAAATGATTAAATGGTGCCATAAATTAAGCAACAGCATGCATGCAGGATGCAAGACCAACATGACTACTATGCACTCTTAAATAAATAAAACTCTATGCATTGGTTTGATGGTTCTAACTGATTTTGGCCAATTATGAAGTTAAGTGATAAAACAAATATTTGAAATCTGAATGGAAAACTAACTTACCATACATTTTGGAGGAAAACATTAGAACTGGATACCCTAATAATACTGAAATGATTTAATTGTGACACATTAAACAACGGCAAAAACTCCTAATCATTTCCCTCATCACTATCATGGTTACTGTTAACCCTTTCGCACGAAATGCCACACATTTGTGGTGAGGATTTTCTTTGCAGAAGAAAGTCGCACATGTGCAGCATCGATTTTCCGGTACAAATGAATGAAGGCCACATAGGTATATGCAATGCAGGGTAGAGGAAAGTGACCACCATGACCACAATAGACCCAGCTTCATGGTTGCCCCTCAAGACTCAGCTTAACGCAAGCCCACGCCCTTTCTCTGCCACCTAGATCTACCCTTCCCCATGCCCACTGTGCAGACACGCAATGCTATTTGCAGTGTTATTTCTAAAAAAAAATATTTGTTTCTTACCTTAGAAATCTAATGATAGAAATAAATTCTTTTTTTTTTCATTTGTGGAAATTTCACACCGGGTTCTAGCGTTAATATCAACAGAGTTCAGTTCAGTTTCAAATTAGTCAATCCAGAATATAAATATACTAAATCCATCAATATGAACGTTAGAACTTTGTTTAAAATTCCTTCACTCTCAGAAGAGTACAGGGCATTCATTTCATGTATATTGAAAAATCAGTGGGAGCAAAAAATATTTGTTTATATAAAACACGGCTATGTTATTCAGTTGACCATGGACTCGCACAGTGAAGGAGTCTTTTAATTCCTTCTAAGGTAAAAGACAGTGGCCGAGGAAAGGAATCAGCATCCCGCTGACTTGGGTCCCAGCCTTAGGAAGGGTGCGAACATCTGCCTTCCATTGAAGCCCTAGAGCTTTATACAGGGGAGTGCAGAAAATTTTTAAGGGTCTCGTAACGTGGAAGAATTTCCCTCCATGAGGCTCTGGTGCGAAAGTATTAAAAATAGTCAAACCAAAGCAGTAAACTGACAAAACAGAGGAGAGAAACTGAATAAACTCAGCTACATCAATATTCCCCAGCCACAGCGCCTGTTAAAATGAATGCTGCCACGAGCGATGGTTTCTCAATTGAACAATAATTATGTTATCTGTAGTAACTTAAAAAAGAAAACAAATATATCTAAACTTACAGCATGTTGCCATAGCCTACATTTGAAACATATCATCAGTAACCCTGTGTCCACTGTAGATCCACAGGGGCATCTTATCCTTACTTCCTCCCCCTGAGGGTCAATTGGCTCTGCCCAACTCGATCCTGTAGTGGATACTGCAGAAGCTGAAAATTGAATACAACAATAATTGTGGGTTGATTTAAACTTTTTAGCCAGAAAGAAGAGATATACTGATAAAACAGAGCTCCTACAAAATTACTAGCACAAAAAGACTTGCAAACCCAAAATAAACTTAATTGATTAATAGGAAAATTTCATATCGATAGAGTTAAATATAATTTGTGTTAAAAAATTCAAGCAAAAAATCGACCTTTATCTATGAATTAATGCTACCTCACCAATTACACAGCAGAGAGACATCAAGCATATAACATCTCTGCAAATATTTTGATGAATGGTTGGGCTACACTGCCATAGTTGAAGCTATGACCATAGCTTCAACTATGCTGGCAGAGTTTCCTCATGGTGGTGTAATATGATAAAAATCTTGGCTGGTGGAGGGGAGTGGTTATCAAAATTACTACATATCTTAATATTGTGACGGAACACGACATCACATACGTGGTTTGAAGGGATATAATCACAATCGTCTCGAGCAAAGGAATATTGGAGTCAAACAAACAATCAATCACTCTTAAACATGCAAAATAATATATTTTACCCTTCATGAATTGTTACATTCTCCACACAAAAAAAACAAAAAAAATACCCTGATGAAAATGATATGATTGAAACGATCACACTTAGCAACAAAAAAAATAACAATGATGAAAACGTGATGCTTTCCCCCCTCCAAAATAGTACAAGTTACAAAAATAATCTAATGTGAATTATTTGGGCCACAATCAACTTGTATCCTTGGATAAAGTTTTTGAAGTTTGCTTTTCTGAGCACTTCTTAAAGTTATTTGCGAGGATGCGTTGCACTAAGGTCTGGGAGAATACAATTTCTCGCTTCTGATTAGGGGAAGTAAACGGTCGTCTGACCTTAAACAGATTATATAAGAGTCGCTTACTGCGACATTCTTACAGTTTTTGTTGCGGCTGGAACGGAGGGGTCGTTTGCAGCACAACGATTTCGACCAGATGATCCAAGGCACCGAGAGGTTACTTCTCCCGCACCGGGCGTGGGACACTGTCGTAACTCGTCCGGGCTGCTGCCGGCGTTGGCCAACAAGAGCACTCCGATTCCAAATTTGATGGCAATCATGCACATCAATACTTCCCCCCAACGTCGTTCCCTTAGTCGTCCAGTCAATCATGCCCCCGATGCCTTCCTTCCACGGGCATATATACCCTTCGGGAGGGGAAGTATCACAGGTGGAATGGTTTGCGGGGAGGGAGGGTGATTCCACTGAGGCCGGGAATAAGTGTGTCCCTAGTTGGCCCTAGTTAACTGGGACCAACACACCGGCCACCACACGCCTGACTCATTCACACTCACGCATACACACATCGCAAGACGCTATACACTACTCTGTGACCATCCCCTGCTCGAGTCATCACAATATAGATATCAAAGAATTCCACACAATGGGTTCCATGAAATGAATTCCACTCCTTGGTTAACTGTCAGGGTTCCCACTCTAAGTAAATTATAAAATTCACGTTTTTTTTCCAGATGTTCACGGTCTTATTGTCGTCAAATTCACGGCCCGTGAATAAGGCATTTTAGACAGAAATATTGATCGCGAAACAATCATCAGCTGCACATTAACAACAAATTTATCAAACCCGACAGAATTTGAACGCAAACGCAGCAATGAAAGTGCTATCTCTTATGACGTCACCTATCGTTAGCAAAATGCAGGGCCTGGTTGTGAGTGGGGAAATGGAAGGAGTTGGGTGGCAGGGAAGTGAAAGAGTGTCTGATTTTTCGACAGGGTTAATGAACACTTTACCGGTTACCAGTCTTCCAATCACAGGCTTAAGGTCAATGTGTCGCCATGGCTCACAGACCAATAACTGCTCTTCGAATAACCCCTCCACATGTGTAGGTAAATGCGTTCAAAGTGCGTGGACAGTGTATGCACGTTACTCAGCGTTGAGACATGATCCTAATATCGATTTTTCTTTTCATCTATCAATTGTAGTTCTACAATCTAGTTTGAGAGATTTTTAAGGTTTCATGACGAAATTCACGGCTATTTCCCAGTTGGAGTGGGAAAAATTGGAGAGAAAAACTCTGGCATTAAACGGTAAAACTTTTAGATGGATTCCCATTACCGTACAGCCAAGTGACAAAATTTTCTACCATATTATTACATATAATTCATGCTTTACTTTTATCATAGTATATGTCATGTATTGTGCATGTGATTGTAATGTAATTGAAATGTTGTTTTGAATCAGGCCATCTTGTTAAGGGATATTCAGCAGTGTTTTGTTTTGTGTTGCATGATGGGCGAAAACACGCGGGCGAGAGAGTCAATTTCCGGGTGTCGAACGCGAGCCCTGGCGTTACCAAAAATCTATTGTGTTGCTGGCAAAATAAATCCGTTGTGCCTCACTACTGGTTCTGAATATTATTTCCGCACACAACAGTATATACATCCCAGTATAAAATTTTAGACTTAAGATGAAAAAATACACAAAGTTGCTAGCCAATCTATAAAAAAAACATAGGCGAGGGGGGGCACGTGCCCCCCCACCTCCCAGACGCTTAAAAAATAGACAATATTTTTAACACATATTAATAAATTTTGTATTTTTATATAAAAATTATAACTATTTAATCATTGATAACTTTTATATTAGAATAAAGATTATGCTTCGTAGAGCAATTGTTGCATGAAGTTATTTTTTAATCCTACATGTGAGACGAACGTTTGCCAGTCAGACCCTGTTGCCCCCCAGAAAAAAATCCTGGATCCGCCTTGATAACAATAGTAGAAATTATAGGATATAAAATTGCTTACACAATAACACAGAGTAACTAATTATTTTAAAACACTATACTCGCATTAAATCGAAACTTATGCCAATCATTAATGTTACCAGGCTGTGCAGGACTTGTTGTCGGGACCACTGCATTCTGACTGTCAGGAATACTTTTATCAAAAGATGGAAACTGCTTAGCAAGAGGTGTTGCTAAAGAAGTGGATGTACCAGGCTGAGGCGTGCTTTTCATCTCTTGCTGGGAATCCTAATAAATGAAATTTGGAAAAGCATATATCGATAAAAATTGATCTTCATCACATTAATTACAAATTCAGCATTAAACATGGAGGACAAAAAAATTATGAGAAGAGTAGCATACTGTTCACCAGAAAATCAAACACAATGAGCCAAAATATTAATAATTTTCATAATTGTTCTCACTTTCATGTTAAAATTACTCATGTAATCCCAGGGTTGTTTGCACCTCGCTAAGCAATGGGCGAGAAAAGGGAAAGCAAAACAAGGAAAGGGAGAGATAGTTCGATTGAGAAAGACCAAGCAGCAGACAGTATCCTTTGGATATCTAAATAAGGTTGACACATATATCTAAAACATGTTGTTATTTCATGATGGATATTTTGATAACATTATATAGAGATCCTATTTGTAACATCCTCGATGAGTTTAAAAAATAACATTACATAGACATCCATGCTGTAATATTGGTGATATAAAAAAATTGCTATTACAAACAGTATCCATAGGTAGCATATGTTCAGTATAGAATTGAAGAACACTATGTTTTGTCTGCATGTCTGGGAATTACCAAAAAGCATAATATGTATCCCATTGTCTACTCATCAGATATTGTAAAGATATCGAAAAAATGTTGTAATATGGACCTCAAAGTCCACAAGTTGGACATCGCTGCAACATTATTTGTGAGTCCTCTGGATATTTGACGGATATCCATACAATATTTATTGGATTAACATGGATATTGTACAGATGTCATATGTTAACGCCAAAAATGTTGTCTGGATGTTGTTGGGATATTGATCGCTGCTTGGGAGGGAATGGGTGAATAAATGATGTTAGTTACCAGTGAAGAAGATGAAAAAGAAAAATGAGTATGAGTAAGAGCAAGGGTGCAGCTAAGAATTAAGGCTGAGGGGGAGGGGGGGGTTTAGGTGCAACTAATTCCGGGGTGTGTGGTGGTATGGAATACCCACCAGGATAAGCGGTATGTACGAGATCAATAAATTGTGGAATTTTAACCCTTTCGCGCCGAATGCCACACCTGTGCGGCGAGGAGTTTCTTCCATAAACAACAAATGCCACACCTGTGCGGCGTTAATTTTCCTAACCTAAGCAATGAATGCCTGTGCGGTACAGTTCGAAAAAAGGGACCGTGGCGGACACAATAGACCCACGGACGTGGTCGCCCCTCGTGATTCGTCTTAGCGCGAGCCCAGTCCCATCTTCGGCCGCTCAGGTCTACCCTTTCTTATCCTCTCCACGCGGTCAACTACTGTTATTTGCAGTGTGTTTTCCAAAACTATATTTGTTGCTTACTTTTCATATCTATTGCTATAAATGAATTCATCTTTTTTTGCTGACCACATGGAAATTTCAAACAAAATTCTAACGTTAATATCAATGGAGTTATAGACCAACTACTAAATATACTGAATCCGTCTATATCAACGTTAGAACTTCATTTAAAATTTCTGCACGCTCAGAAAAACAACACAAAATTCATTTTGAAAGTAAAAAGTCGATGCGAACAACAAATATTTGCATATATTTTGCATTAATATTTTAGCCAATTGACCGCGGACTCATCCTAGGAAGGGGCTTTTAATCCCTCTAGTGTCTGGGACAGAGGCCGAGGAAAGGGATCGGCACCCCACTGAGTTGGGTCCAAAAATGGTTAAGGAGGGAACCACTGCCTTCAGTAGACGGGAAAAAGCTTCGTACAGGGGAGTAAAGAAAACTTTCAAGACACTCGTATTGAGGAAGAATTTCCCTCAATGAAGGTCCGGCGCGAAAGGGTGAAAATAAATGGTTAAAAATGGTGTGTTTTATGGCTTTCTGAGGGATATTATATTAATCCTTACACTATTCTATTAGCAATATCAATCCAATTAAGTAAAATGGATTATTAAAAATTTCTCTGAGCTATGGGGGGGTTTTATTCCCCAAAACCCCCCCTCACTGCGCCACTGAGTGAGAAAATGGGAGGCAAGAAAGAGAATGGGAGACGAGAAAGAAAAACAGGAGCCAAGGGTACATGCGAGAAAAGGAGGTTGGTGGAATAATAGTGCAGATGAAAGGCATTGAATTAAGTCAAAGATATGAAAAATGCGATGGTGGTTGGCGTGACATGGTGAAACTCCTTCATGATGCACAAAGGTTAAGAAAAGACTTAGCTGTTTCACAAAATAAAATATATTTGCGACCGGTTTCGATACAGCGTATCATCATCTGGCAATTACAAGTATCAGTACATAGAATTTATACCCTTGAAGGCGTTGGAGGGGTGGTAGAGTGGATGTGGGGAAAGGGGGGAACTTCGGAGTACCCATTATTGGATGCAATTAGTTAATTGTGTTTAGCTCCTTCATCCTGTTGTAATTCGACAATGTAATCAATCATAATCTGTGAAGCATACAATGTATTGCTGATATTTTGTGAGAGAAGAGGTGTCGTGAATTGCGGTGTATTATTTGGTGGAGGGGGTAAGGGAAGGGAAGGTAGGTTTGGGAAGTACGTCGCTTGTAAGTCTTTTCTTAGCCTTTGTGCATCAAATATATGAAGATGCAATGCCGCTTGGTCCCTATGGCGGATACATATGGGGGGCACAGGGAGCACGTGCCTCCCCTTTGCAGGACCACCCGAATTACCGAACATTACATAATCACAATTTCAACTTTTCATATCATACAATAGGATCATCTTGTACATGCATATAATCAGTTAAAATAAAACTATTTTAAATTTTGCATGTAACTTGATTATTTTTACTACGATAAAAGTATAGGTAGCTCAAGATATATTTTGCGCCCTCCCCTTGAATTTTTTCTGTACCCGATACTGCTTGGTCCACGAAGGGAGAACCAGATGCTTGCAGGGCATCCACACCGTAAGGGCAAAAAGGAACTGAGAAATTTCACGCAAAATTGAAAGAATTTACTGCCAATCTTGACAGATTATCAATAAATTTTCTATCTCTTTAAAAATGCATTTACTTAATGTTGTAAATTGGGCCCAATCATTCCTTTCAATGAATTAAAATTATATTTGAGCAAGAATAAAATGATCAGCATTTGATCATTAAATTGAAATGTACTTCCAATGATTTATGTGCAGTCTCATCATCCAAAGATAAGGTATATAATATATATAAGGTATATCTAAAATCTTATCTGTACATCTTACCAAAGTAATTTAGCTACAATGGTATAAAAAAGGAATAGGGAAGTTTAAAGTAATCTCATCCATGTGAAAACAGCTATAACTGGACGTATTCTTAAACTTAAGTGAAAAACTTGTTACAATTTATCAATCCAAAAATTTATGAACACGTAGGTATTGGTGTTCATGGATACTTCTCAAATTTGTCTCAGAGTAAGGCTTTTAAAGCAAAGAAATTTGCTCAGTAAATCTCATTATCGTTACTCAGGGCTGAGTCAGTTAATTTATAGGGCATAGCATCATCCAAAATGGCAACTGTCACCCAATAAAATGAAATGGTCGAGGAGACAATTGAAATGCAAACTGCCCAGGGGGACTTTGATTTAGCAAGTCAACAATCGGTCTTTAACAAAACTTGGCCACCCATAAAAACTCAACATGGACCAAACAGTAGAATCTCAGTCCTGGTGAGAATGAGAGAGTTGACTGATCAAAATTTTTGACAATAAAAACCCAACTCAAAGATGTTCCCAAGATCAATCCAGGAACAATATTAACCAAGAAAACTGACAACCTTTTGTCATTCAAATCTATGAAAAGACATATACCATTGTACTGGTATATTATTAACTTTGAAAATCTGCGAAAGGGCAGGTCTGCAATACTTAGCAACTTGTCCACTCTGAAGAGATGCCAAGACTGGAGAATCATTCCAAATTTTTAGAGAACACACTTTTCTATACCCTCAGAAGAATTCAGCCAAATTTTAAATCATTTGCCCCATCCAACACAGCACACGGACACCTTCTTGACGTCCGATGACTGCCCGCCAAGTGGCCTACGGACGTCCGTTGACCACCCGAATTCATGCCAGAGGATGTCCGCTGCAAGTCTGCATGTCAGTAAAAAAGGTTGCCTACCGACGCCCTGAAAGTGTCCGCTCCGGGCACCTTCAGGACACGTTTAGGTCCCCCATCCACGAAAGAAAATAGTCCCACACCGGATATGAATCTTTGTATCCAGCGTATCCAGATACGAAATGACTACTGTGTCATATGTTAATTCACGAGTTTTTAGGAAATTTGGGCGTATGTGATACAATTTTATCACTGCATATAAATTTGCCAGTGTACTGTTTAAAACCTTCGTTCAAACAGGACACTAGATGGATGTCCCCTGGACGTTCAAGATCGGACAGTGGTGCGGACGGATGGCAAGGACGGAGCCGGCTGTCCTCTGGCTACCTTGAAAATCCTCGGACAGTGAGAGGACGCGCCGGACACGCAGCGGACGTCCTTTGGCAACGATATGCTGTGTGGGATCTTGCTCCACTTGCTCGAATAATAAGCGACAAGAATCTTACTTGACCTTGGACCCTCACCCCATTACCTCAAACATTTTTTACCCATGCACAGTAGAAAGCTTTCTGGATGGGGTCCTATTCCCACAACTCCTCAGTTTTCAATAGATGACGAGTACTCTTAGAAATCACCTACTTAACTACTACAAGAGCTACTGAGCACAACGGGGATCCCAGTATGTACTTGACTAATGAAAACCCAGCTGTCAACAGCTAATACCCCAATAGTTGACTGCTGAGAACTAGTTCATTCAAATAAGGGAGGGAGCACTTCCTAATAATCAACCAGCTATTTACTTTCTCTCTAGTGGGTGGTGGTTTTAGTAATATGTTCTTCATTCATGAGCTTTCCTCTTCACACCCAGTTGAGCACCTTTTGCATTGTAAAAGAGATGGTGTAGGCTTAAAAATGCTCATTCCTAGCATACATACACGAGTTGGCTTGAAAGAAACATACCTCATTCTATTTCAAGCCAAATATATTATTTCCTCTAAAATGTAGAAAAAACTGAGGATATTCAATCCATTCCTCTTTCTTGAAACTGCGCTACTACCTTAAGATTCAGCACAACAAAAAGCTGAAGAAGAGATGTATACACTCCAGCATCAATTCTTGAATAGGAAGTAGCTCTGTGAGCCCATACGTTTTTGTGCAGCAATGCAGCACATTTTGCCCAACCCTTTCATTACTATAGCGATTGACAACACTGCTTACAGTCTTACACTCACTCATGAAAAATTGGAACTGCAATTAATAGATATTAAAATTAAGAGTTGTGACAAAATATTTAGTCAGCTGTTGTTACTTAGAATTTAAACTCCCATACTTAATTTTACAATTAGACAAGAGAAACATTCCTTCAATGCATAATAAACTACATTTAACCTTCAAGTCAGCCCTGATAAAAATAAACTCCACCATGGTGGGTTAAGGAAGGGTAGTAGCCTTCATGGTGGGTAGTTACCCTTGAACAACCCACGCCCTACCCACCATTAAGGGTAAGGGAAGGATAGAAAAATCCTTCGTCTACCCTTCCTTGGAACTCCTTCCCTTACCATCCGTGCACCCTTCCTCTACCCACCATTAAGGGTAAGGGAAGGATAGAAAAATCCTTCGTGTACCCTTCCTTGGAACTCCTTCCCTTACCATCCGTCAACCCTTCCTCTACCCACCATTAAGGGTAAGGGAAGGATAGAAAAATCCTTCGTGTACCCTTCCTTGGAACTCCTTCCCTTACCATCCGTCAACCCTTCCTCTACCCACCGTTAAGGATAAGGGAAGGGTAGAAAAATCCTTCGTGTACCCTTCCTTTGGACTTAGCATTTATAACTGAGGAAAACATATCCTGAAAGTGTCTCCTCAGCTACTTTCACCTGCTAAAGATCATTGAGTTCTGTACAAGAACGTAAGCAGTCTTTGAATCGTACCCTCCGCCCCCCGAAATATAAAAAGGCAATCATTTTCCTTCATGAAAGAAAACAAAATATTGAAAAATAATGAATTTAAAAAATTATTTTTTAAACTATTGAAGTTTTTTCGATCATGAAAAATGTTGGAAATAGTTGAAAGCCCATTACTTAGTATCCTGTTTTTCAAACATTTCCCTACCCGGTTTTGGACCTCCCCCCCCGAACGAAATTCCTGGCTACGCCACTGTAAACAGTAGATTCTATAATTGTGTAAAAAAAGCTCATTTAGAAGTTCTTTCATTCACATTTTTAGGATGTAACCTATTTGTGTGGCTGACAATGAGACATGGCGAGAGTGATGGTTTGGTATTTATATGCCAATCTTATTTTCTGAAATGCAATAGGTGTGGTAGAAAAAAGTCACAGCTTTCTTCCACATAGACTCAGGTGCAAATCTCATCTTAAGATTTTATAGTATAGATTTAGTTAAGAAGCATTAGCTCACCAGTACCTGGATATCCGAGGTTGATAATGCACTAAGTCATCATCCTCTAATATGTGAGTTCTGGGATCAAGACCGAGTGTAGACAAATTTTTTTTTGTCTTATAATTTTAGAAATCACTGTTACAACTCATCCCCATTAGTTTAATTTAGTTGCTTAGCAATTTTTTAAATTTTTATGTTAATTTATGGATTTTTAGTTTTTTTAGTCCTACCCTTTCTGTACCCTTCATTGAGGCTGGCAGAACCCTTCCCTTACACTCCAGGAAGGAGAGGGCCTACCCACCAATGTTCTAAAATACCCTTCGTGTACCCTTGCTGAAGGGTATAGGAAGGGTACACCTATCCTTCGTGTACCCTTCATTGAGGCTTGCCAAACCCTTCCCGTACACTCCAGGAAGGAGAGGGCCTACCCACCAATGTTCTAAAATACCCTTCGTGTACCCTTGCTGAAGGGTTTAGGAAGGGTACACCTATCTTTCCCTTACCCTCAATGGAGGGTAGACCTCTCCTCAATGGAGGAGTTTATTTTTATCAGGGAGGGAGCCATTCAAATAAATTTAAACACAAAAATAAAAGAAAAGAAGCCTAACTGAATTGGTCTTTTCAGCTGCAGGAGAAGTCTCTGCAGCTACTTCAAAATCAGATGCATCTGTGGCTAACAGCAGCTTCATACCATGCCACGGTGTTTTTGTCTCCCCAAGATTTAAAAGAATAGGATTATTTACAAATGTATATGCTGACACAGGTGATGGTTTGAATCCAGGAGGTTCATAGTTCTCTGGAGTCACTGAAAAAGATAAATATATATTAAGGACAAATTTTCATGATCTATTATTCATTTATTAGCCTTCAGCATCTGAACCTTGAGGAAGCATATGGTTTTTCCATTGCATAATGGCCATTTATTTAGATTTCTGTGAAGAGCTTTCTGGTATCAATGGAGCTAGCAAGAATATTCTCATTGAATATCTAGACTCCCAACAGCTCTAATCTAAAGTTTAGTTGACCACCATGTCCACGATGCATAAGTCATGTGCATGGTGTTCTTTATATGCATTCCTATGCATTGGCAATAGTTATGGGTAATATGAGCTACACAATAACTTAAGTCGCTCATACCAATGCACACTATATATTATTGAGAGCAAAAAAGTAAAACACCAACCCAGTGGATTTATAGCTTCCATGAGTTTACACTCCTTCCCTTATAGGACTATAGCAATGTGTTGTTTTTTGTGGTGAAAAAAATACATGTTATTATTAGCATCACAGCCAAGCTATGCATAATCAAAACCTAGTTGATCTTGAAAACTGTTGAGTGCTATGAGCTGGTATGTATGAGAGTATGTATGAGCTGGTATTACAACTTTCATGTAAAGTTCCAGAGATGTACATATTAACGTTTTACATAGAGTCACAACAATGGCCACTCCTAGACATTTTCCAGTAGAAGCAAACAATATTCCTACCCTACCCCCTCAAAAGTAACCTGAGAGATAGTAGGATTAGTACTAACATTGGACTGAGTGCTACGGCACCCTACGTGGCCGCGTACTTAGCTTACCGCTTAAACTGGCCCCGGTCACAGCAAAAAAGCTTCCTCAACTTTAAAAAATAAACCTGAGAGGTGATACAAAATAAAAAAACAGAGGCAAAGTATTGTTACTTACCATCATCATAATAAAGAAGCCTCATGTTTATCAATGAATCTTGTGGAAGTGGTTTTAATGAATGGGTACACATTAAGCAATGTCGGAAAAGACTAATAGTTTGTCTGAATGTTTCTTCTGCCGAGACAAAATTTTCAGTTGTAATTTCCCTAAAATACACAATATTTAAAGTAAAAACTGAGCCATTAAAGTAAGATTTATGCACTTACAAAATAAGCTTGATTCCAGTTTATCAACATGCCTTACCTCTTGTTTTGACCATCATTTTGATAATAAGAACAGCTAGATAGTGTCTTGTTTGTGTATGAGAAATGAAATGAATAAGTTTCCAACACATCATTTGGATTGGTCGGGTCATTATAAATGCCAATTATGAGTTGCCGCAACTAATAGGTGGATTGGTGAACAAAAATTAAAATTAACCATATTGATAAAAGTACATCAGCAGGAATACAATATTCAAGAGATTCCTTTCACCACCAAATTTAAGACTGAATTTGATAGAATACTTTAAGTAAAATATATACACCAAAGGTCGACAATCAAATCGACCAATAATACGCCCAAATTGTTGTATTAGGCAATAAAAATAGTTTCACCATGTAATAAGATGACTCTAGAGGTTCTTTTCCCTCATTACTCACAAATCTACGGTCCAATGCTTCAAAAGACCCTTTGATCCAACGTATTAGTTGTGACACTGCAGGAAAACTGCCGTCATCTCGAAGCACTTTCAAATTTAATCCTTCCAGAGATCTATCCGCGAATGCTGCTTCCGGGAATATGTTCCGAAGGTAAGTTATGTTGGATATAGCAATGGCTACCAACTTTTTAAGGAACGTGGCTGAAGATTGCTCTGATAGTTGGGGGTTCGGAAACATTTCCTGCCACTATCGGGAAAAACACTCATCTATAATACTGAAAATAAATAAATTATTAAATAAATGTGAAATCAGCACTCACGCTTTTAGAACCTGCCGCTTTTTGGCGTTGACGCGACAATTGCTGAGTACACATGTTACTCTCGGAATTTAAGTTCTCACTTATTCAAAATCGACAAACTTATGAAGATCAAAGATATTTAAGGCTATAAGTAGTTCCTCTGCAGTAAAAATGCAAATAAAGGCAATATTATCACCGAAATGCGTATTTCACGCCACAAACTTGAGTCTTACTATGTCAATAATACGCGAAATACGTTACTTTGAATGCGCGCGATTGGACGATCGAATCACATCGATGGTGTCGCCACCTACCCAAGAGAAACAAACGATACTGTGGGAAATGGTACGAAGGGTACGAAACTTGGCGCCATGGCCTTACGAACGTGTAACTGAAAAATAAGTTGTTAAATGTTAGACGCTGAACTTATACTCGTGAAAACTGAATAGACTGACGTCGGACATATGGTAACTATATTCAGCATTTTTACAGCTTCTATTTTTCGTGTCTTGGTTTAGATGAGTATATCACGGTTCGAATCGGATGAATACTTGTTATGCTATGGAGTTATGAGTGGAATAAGTGCTGTGAGATTCATTTTTGTGCTTTCACCGTCATAACTTAAGGATAAAAAAGGTCCGGAATGAGTAGAGAAAATTACGTAAGAATAAATCAATAATACTCTTGCCAATATTATCTATCTTCAGAATTTATTTATTATATCACGACTTAATGACTTTGCTGGTTATCTTGAGGTCCATTATTTTGTGATGGTTTTCAGGTAAAATTAATGAAAACACGACAACTCTCCTTAAAAGCGACCTTACCCATTAAAAATCTTGGAGAGGCATGCGGATGAAGTTACCTCTCGAGATCACTATTTTCGTAGTTCTTGCCCCAATATAAAGTTTTGTAACAGGAAGATAGTTGTCAGAGTAAGACATGATGACTCAATTCATGCCCTGTGATTACTGTGATCTAGCATGGGACGTAATACTGATCTTACATGTTGCAATTTTGATCAAATTGGGAATTGTTCTTCACTAATCATGAAAGTCAGTAATATCATACATTGGAATGCAAATAGTGGAAAACTTGAAAATTGACAGATCTTTATTTATCGTAATCTGCCTCAATGAGTTTCTCCTTTTCCCAATGATTCAGTTAGATAATATGAACCATGCAGTGGAAAATATGAAATTCTCCAACTGTGTGCAGTGTAACTAGTGCTATATAATTAAAATATAAATATAGCTGGTAAAACTGAATAATTTCACGTTACAAGTCTGTATCAGCATCATCAACGGAAGGAAAATATGTATCATTATTATTATTATGGTTTTCAGCTTGCTCCACATTCTTGCAACAAAAGCAACAACATTTTGTGTCATGAGAATTTGTACATGACAGACTCATAGGAGAAAATCACCTTCAGTACTGCAAAAGTTAAGTAAGGTTTGAATGTTACATAGTATTGGGACTAGGAAAATTAGTTCTCATTGATGGAAGGGTAGCACTGGATAGCTCAAGTACTGTGACTGTTATCGTTCTAGCTTAACAAAGCTGGAATGTTGGAACCTTAGTCACAGAATCATTTATCACAATTGTCATGAAGAGGGTGGGGAAATGAATGAAGGATACATTTTGGGGAAGAACGATCGAAAGTAGAAAGAAAAGGTGTATAGAAGAAATGAAAATGAGATCAATGGCATTTCCTCTGGCAAAGGTCTCAGGGGAATGTGGTTGATGAAGTACCTAAATATTACAGCATGTGTGTTAAATCCTCATTAAAAGGCATTGAAATCACTTTCATCAAAATCACTTTTCATCATCAAGGCATCCTCAACAGCATTATGTGTTAAATCCTCTCTTGCAATGACAAACTAATAATATTTCACTATAAAAAAAAACAATTTTCACTTTCACAGAGTATTGTGGTAGAACTTCATTTGTTGGGAAATATTTTTCACTCACAGTCTGCTCATTGTCTGGCGTCCAATATTGAGATACAATTTTGTGTTAGTAAAATGGTAATTCATACTGTTATCATAAATTTTTATGCAAAAGTAATAAAGTTATACAAAAAAAGTAAAAACATCCTACCTACTGATAAACAAAAACTGATTTATTGCTTTTTAAGTCTTTGAAGGAGGTAATTCTGTGTAGTTCATAATTTATTTTCCTTCTTGTTTCACACACACTTAGGTGAAAACTAGCACCTCACAATCTATCGTTGTCAATCATGCATCACTAGCACTATATAAGAAGACACATGAAATCAGTGCAAAAAATGTTTATACTTCTTCACTTGAGGAAATTTTTATGGTATTAAGAGAATCATCTGTACACTCTAAAAAAAATAATCATCGTTATCTCAGATGTTCAGATAGTTCTTCCATTATGAAAAGTGATATTTTTAACAACCTTATATTAGTCTTGTTGATGTTACTTTTTACTTTCTGAAAAAGATTTTGTCATTGGCAAATATAGTTCATCATCTTCTAACATTTTTTGTTCTTCATCACTTTCTTCAATATTCTTCCGAATTGCTTTCATTGCTGTGCATTCTCCTGGATTTATGTTCACGTATGGCTGATCAGAAAGCCCAGGTCCAGGTTCAACGTACACTGAGTTCCCCCTTTGCAACATAGCTATGTAGTTGTTGGGACAGTTTCCCAGGAGAGCATTCTCATTCACATAAGGCACATTCAGCTCCATATAACGCTGTATCACAAGGATCAGAGAAAAAAATCACTTTTCATCATCATCCATAATATAACTGGAATGCTTTTAAATTAAATCATTGTAAACAAAACACAAAATTCCAGTGATTAACAGAAAAATACTTCTAGATTAGTTTCTATGTCATAGATGAAGCATACACAAAAAGTAAAATAAATTACCAAAATCATCACACTAGTCATTGTGAGAGACAGATATAAAAGTGACAAAAAGTGAGATTAATATTCATAATCACCTTCTTGGTCTCATCATCCAAAACTTCACCAATTCTATGAACCAGATCAGTGAAATTAGGTCTATTAAAAGGTTTCTCTTTCCAGCAGCCCAACATCACACGGTACCTAGCATTACCAAAGGGATATCAATTATACTAAGCAATTAAAGAAATCACAAGAATAGAATTCAAAATAAAAAAAGAAATATTTTTGAACCAATTTTTGATAATGTTCAGCAAATGATTTATTTTAATGCTACTGTCAAACTCTACCATATGATGCTATCTGGCAGTGCTTTCTTGAACTAAAATTTGATGATATTTATTGGTATTTCTTGCAGCTTTTGTGAGTTTTCCACAAAATCAAGTGATACTGAAAGTTTGGATTTTTAAAGGTTTCTTGAACATGTGCACAACCGTTAGGAGAATTACCAATTTGCAAAAACAAAAAAATTCTGATACAGAGCATATGATATTTTAAATGTAAACAGTGTTTCCCCCATAGTATGATTTATTTCACTTCATTATAAATCTAGTTGAACATTGCTTTCAGATAAAGCATGATGTGTCAATGTAAGCCTCGAGTAATCTTCGAGGTTAACTGATTCTTGCTGGAGCAATGGTACCACAGAAAACCATTTACATTTGTATTGAAATATTGTATTTTTAAGGGATAACTACTGAAGTACAGGGTTCATTTAATATTTGCACCTATAAGTAGGATTAATAGGTCATAATAATTAATATAAACAAATTGCAAACTGAAGTTGTAGTACTGCAGCTTGCAATGGAATGAATATGAAGGTGCTTGAAATAATGCTATATAGCTCTTGATACTCACATATCATGGGTGCTGTACTGGGGTTTTTCCAATCTATATCCTTGTATGAGCTTCTTCAAAAATGTTTCATTCACCTCAAAACCTGAAAAACATTTTTAGCATAATTTTATTTTCACAGCAATAGTCTTCCGGGGGTGGACCAGAAAATTTTCTAAATAACTCCCACCACCTCCGATTTTAATGAAATTCTTGTCACTGACCCACGTAAAATATTTCCTCTCTTGCTCTCATAGTTTTCAAGATACATATAAGGGGTCAAAGTTTGAGATGTTTGTTCATAAGTGGTAGTGTGGTGGTAGTGGGATTCACATTCCACAGTGCAGGGCACAAGGTAAAAATTCATAGCTAAGGAACCACGCAATATATGTACATATTACAATGAAATGTTGACCACTTGTCTATCCAAGTACAGGCGGTCCCCGACTTTCGTACACAATGCGTTCCCGAAAACTTGTACGAAAGTCGAATTGTACGAAAGTCGAACCATTGACTTCCATACTAATTAGGGGTTACGTTCCAAAAGAGCGGAATTTACGTACTAAAACCTTTTTTTTCACGGAATTCATTTCAATTGACTTAATTTTAATAATATGTTAATAAAACTCCTCAAATCATCTAATTTATTTCGAAAATACGCAGAAAATGCAAATATAAGTTTAAAAAACAAGAACTCCGTTGGCTATCGAGTGAAACTTCCTCTTGGCGTTTAAGTTGACATTCCACTTATTACGTCCACTATAAATAAAAGGACATATCAAGTAGCATAAAAAAAATGTATTCGTTGAACCCGCACTCTGGATACCGTCTAATTTTTACACCAAAATTCGACATTTGGCAGGTGACATTCGTGATCGCGTATATTCCGCATGTTATTCAAAAAAGACAAAATACAAACGGAATTCGGGTGATATTTCGTGCAATATCGTTGCTGAAGGTTTACATGAATTAAACAGCACTCAAACGAAAAAACACAATTAAAAAGAAGGTCTTACTAGTTTTATTGAAAGCTATTCGATGATGTCTAGTCAACTTCTTTTGAAAAATATCTTCAATGAAGGCTTTCCTCTTCTCTTGATAAAGGAGCCTATAGCAGGCAGTCTCTCTCCCAAATAAATCACCTAAATCAGAGTCAATTACCAACAATTTCCTTCATTATATACGTTCATATTGTTCGCATATACTGCCGATACTGCAATTTGAAACAATTGAATGTTGGGATGCGCAATAAACATGGCGGGAATTTTAAAAAAATTACGGACCAGCGTCCGAAAGTCCGAATTTAGCGTACGAAAGTCGAGTAAAAGGTGTCAATTTTGAATGTACGAAAGTGCGAATTGTACGAAAGTCGAGTGTACGAAAGTCGAGGACCGCCTGTATATGGTTTCCATAGTAGTCTTTTATTCCCCTGCATTTCTTTGTTAGCTAAAATAATGTCAACATTTGTTAATTAACCAATTTTTTTAGCTCAGAAACATTACTTCATATTTTCAGAATTATCACTGAAAGCCAGAGTAGTTAACTCATCCATTTATTTTTAATTGAAGGTAAATATGTGCTCCAATATACTGTGAAATAAAAATGGTGGTGTTTTGACTGCCACTATGAGTATTTCAGGTTTTAATTTTTTTCTATCTCCGTGAGGGGGATTTTGGACCAATACTGTAAGATAATAAGCACAAGTGTATCCATACCTTTATGAGGATAGTGAGATACCTTCTTGAGTGATAGAACTATTATCATGCAGCACTTAAGGGAAATCTTGCATCTATTATCTCTGTATGGCCAGCCTACTCTTTTCTCCAAGCTTTCGGAAATCTGAAAATGTCTTCTCTTTCAATTAATTGATCCTGCTCTGCATTATATATATGTAATCCTTTATTTATTCTTGTAATTTTCCCATGCAAACTCCAAAACTCACACCATTTCTAATTCCCTCCTTATTCCTTTACTCTCTTATGCCTAGACCCTCTCTAAAATTCCACCTTTAACCTCCTACATGATTTCCTGCTGGTATTTAGTCCTTTATTATTCCCCTAATCTCATTTTACACCATTTTATCTAAATATTTGAAGCAGGAAACTCCTTCATTTAAGCAAAAGCTCTTCTCCCTCACTGTCAGATAGGCATAGTGTTGGGCCAATTGCTGTCTACCATTGGCAAAACAGGGCTGATAACTGGTTAATAGTCGTCTACTGTAGGCAAAATATTGAGCTGATAGTAGGCCAATGTTGACCTAGTGTCAACATTGGCCTACTATCAGATCAGACATATTGTTAGCTGAATATTGGCAAATTTTACATGACAATGAAGGCCCAATCAAAGCTGATGTTGGCCCCACCAGTAGTCTACATTTGCCAATCAAGAGCCTACGTTGGGCCAATACTGGATTAGTAACTGAGTAGACTCTTCTGTCTCATTGAGAATAGTGGGTTTTCACTTCTGAGTCAATGAATGTGCCCTTAGATACTATCAATGCCCGTGACTCTGCTTACCTGGATAGGGAGTTTTTCCCAGAGTAAACAATTCCCACAGCACAACACCAAAAGACCACACATCAGATTTTGTTGAAAAAATTCTATCTTCAATTGATTCTATAGCCATCCATTTCACTGGTAAAGGATCCTTAAAAAAATAAAAAAAGACAATAAATAGGTACTTCCAACTGAGTGATAATGGTGCTATCATAAACATAAAATCGCGTCAAGTGTACTTCACACTTCTTAGAAGCAGTATATTACATTGTACCTAATTGATAAAAATTCACCTAATGCTAGCAATATAATATGTCATTGCAAAATAGATGTAAAATGTAGTATACTTGTCCTTGTTTCTTGTAGTCCATATTCTTGTATAGATTTCGAGCTAATCCAAAATCACAAATTTTCACTATATTGTCATCAGCCAATAATACATTTCTTGCAGCCAAATCTGCATGGACAATCTGAAAGAAAATATCTTTGTGATTATTTCATTGTTTAATATTTATATAACAAATTAATATGCATAACATCACATTAGAAAAAAGAGAGATCAACACAATGTTACAGTCGTTCATAATTTTATGACCAAATTGTGGCAGAAAGACTTCAGGTTTTCCTGGTGATTAAGTTTTATGAAACACTCTTGGGCTTTCAAATGGTTCTGATTTGGCTCCTTGCCGATGTTTCGACAGCTTACTCCACAATCGTCCTCAGGGAATGAGTGCCTTGACAATTTTTGATGGTCTTACATTGGTCAGGTTGGCAGAGGAGGTTCCAGCTGATTGGTGGATTATTTCTGTGTCCTTTTCAAAGTGCCACACGATTGCTCTCCACATACAGCTGAGTTGAAAACAGTATCTCGGTTCATCCCGTTCTCCTCCAACTTGATGCCAATGGCTTCTTACACTAAGGTATCCCAGCAACTCCTGGAAATCCCAGTAACTGCCACAGAAGCTTTGTTTTGTCCAAGTGGACTTAGTGGCCTTGTTGAAGACTGTGCTTGGCCACTGGCAACTTGTCTGGTTATCTTAGCCAGGTGAAAGGCTCATGTACTTTGAGTCTTGTCTTGATGGTTCTTCCTATTTCTCCAATTTATATCTCTCTCTGCGTTCGTAGCAAATGCTGTTGACCCCTTCAGTCTTCAATTCAATTGGATCTTTGGTTCTACACATGCTTTTTTGCAATTTGGAGTACAGTGAGTTAATGGTTTCTAAGCACTTTCTTCCATGGATTCTCAAGAGAGAAAAAAGTCCATCAGGTGGCACTTCCTCTTCCAATCTGACATTATTAAGACGATCAAAAATTGTCAAGGCATGTATTCCCTGAGAAATTAGCAGACTAATCCCTCAAATCATCAGCATGGAGCCTAATCTGACCCGGTTGGAAGCCCAAATGTTTTATTCAAATTGTGATATATCTTTTGTAATTTGAAGCCGTTGGTAGTGGACAGCAAATATTTTATACTTTTACTTTTTAGTAGAAAATTCAAATAACTATCACAAGTAAAGACTGGCATTACCGAAATGTGTTGAAATAAGATTGAGAGTGCATTTCTGCCCTACATTGGTATATTGAATGGCTGCCAAAGCTGTACTGGCTAACATTTGCAGATTTAGGCTAAACTTTTCAGTTAGCTAACCAACTTAAAATCTCTCAGCAGCGTGCTGAGAAACAAATATTCCTAACAAAATTCTGAAGTCATTTAAAAGATGAAAGAGAACCAAAATATACCCACCTCCCATAGTGAATGTTTCAATTTTTCATGGTCACTGTAATAATCTATTAGTGAAAGTATTCATCATTACTTGGATTGTAAAAATTATTATTATGTAAAAAAAATTATTAGAGTAACATATATGTACTATCATCTACTTTGATGAAATTTTTATGGTTAATTGTGTAAAATGATAAATTTTGTAGTCTTCCGGTACCCACCTTGAGACTTGATAAGTACTCCATCCCCATGGCTATCTGGTAGGCCCAGCAGAAAAGATCCTTAGTGCATAAAGGACTAGCTGGTTTTCCCTTGAAGTCAGACTTATAAACAATTGTTATTCGTTGATCCAAGTTTGAATTGCTTCCAGCACTATCCACCATTGACATTGAATTTTCTCCTGAGGAAATACAAAGTAAATCGTGTGACATGTACCATCATTAGAGTAGTTTCAGTAGCATATTCATCTTAGGGGAGTATGTAATGAGGGCAGTAGTTACTATCGGTCAAAAAAGTATCTCTGAGGATAGAGTGGTACCAATCCCGCTCTTCAAGAATTGGAATTTCTCTTCTGTTCTGGATGATGTCTCCATGTTCCTGGGTTTCACCGCGTGGATTTTCTTTGTGACGACAGTTTCGCCGGTATTCCAACCGGCGTCTTCAGGTCGAAACTGTCGTCACAAAGAAAATCCACGCGGTGAAACCCAGGAACATGGAGACATCATCTAGACAACGCCGCGGAAAACTACGTATCTCTTCTGTTCTGTTATATTCAAGGCCACAAACATGAAGTTCGAAATACAAGCACCATAATGTCAGATATTTGCCAAGGTTTGGTGCAGCATTTCACCTTTTTGAATAGTGAAATTTGAAAATGGGTTTAAAATTAAGCATATCCTTTGTTCCTCAATTCTCAGATTAGAGATAATTGGCAGCAATATTTTCTCACATAATAATTAATTAATCAGAATTAATTTGCAAAGGAATGGGCAAACTTTCCTGCATTTCATTAACTAGCTCACACATTATCTGACCCTGTCTCCTCTGACTATGTGTGTATCCTTGAGATTCCTTGTTTATGTCTCCATCAGATAAAAAAAACATGTTATTACTTTTACCTAAGGAATGATGATGGCTAGCTGCTGTTGGCCTATGATCTGCACTTAGCCTCTATTTTCCCCAGAATTCACTATTACTCTATCCCTATATTAAGGTGGGTTAAATAATGAAGTTGAACACAAACCAAATTGGAGGACAAGAATTGGTAATATCGCAAATCATAAAATGTTTACAAAGCACTCTTAACCCTTTCACTGCTGTGAGCGTACCTGGTACGTTCGCATGGCAGACTGCTGTGAATGTACTTTTTCTTCCTCCCTGCCATGCACTTCGAAGTGTCCCTAATCCGCGACCCTTTCCTCAACGAGCTCACCCTCGCTGGCCACTCTTTTCGACCTTCTGAGCAGGGGGCCTCCCTCCCCAAAAGTGACCACTCTGACTGCATTTTGGAAATCTATCAATCAATGCGATCATCAAAAAATGATTGTTTACAATCGCACTCCTGCCAATCAGGCAATCAAGTACGTCTTTGAACCGTGTATCTGCAATGAGAAGTAATGATTTTGTTATCTTTGCTAAAATGGCCATTTTCCGGTGGTTTGCAGCCACGTTTTCAGCAAAGTTAATAAAATTGTCATTTTTCTTCGCTTCAAACTCAGTTCAAATATGTACTTATTGGCAGGAGTGCGATGCAAACGATCATTAGTTGATGATCTAATTGATCGGTTGATTTTCAAATTGCAGTCACTTTCGGGAGGGAGGCCCCCTGCTTGGAGGGTCCAAGAGACCGGCCAGCGAGGGTGATCTCATCGAGGAAAGGGTCCCGGATTTGCAACCCCACGGAGGGTGTACCACGCCCATCCTGGAAGTACATGCTCCATGGCCCAACAAAACACATTTTAACATTTTTGCAGCATGTGAGGAGATGGTTTTCGGATATTGAACAGCAGTGAAAGGGTTAAATATAAACTTTTGGGCTATGTCGCTGCACAATTTATAATTAGGCACCTAGAAGCTAAAGAAAATATTGTATCACACCACACATTATAAAATATATATTGACGCACACTTGTGAAAAATAAAAAATGTCAAAAATCGTATTGATAGAATGAACTTTTTAACCGAAAAAGATTATTTCACTTTGAAATTATGTTTGTTTTTTTTTACTTTCATTGATGCGGTAAAGTGACATGGAGCATTGTGGCCCTTCGGATGATGTGAAATTGATTTTTGGCCCTTGCATTATTAATAAAGGCTGAACACCCCTGTATTAAAGGAATTAAACTTTCCTGATGCATATATCATTCATTTCTTAAAAGAATCGTGCTTTGTGCTTTCCATCCTAAGGTAGTTTTATTGAATGTATAACCACCTGTAAGCAAATAGTTAGTTTGTACAAATCTAAATTATTAACTACCTGCTGTGTCTGTACTCTGAACTTGGCCCATGGAATTGTCCCAGCCAGCTTCAGATTCCTTGGCATTCTCTCCTGAAGGGTTGAGGGATATTCTGGAAAAAGACAAATTATTATTACTAATAAACTTCATAATTATTGTTTATAATGAACCATTAAATAACCTATTTCGACAGAGATATTAGAATTATTTTGGCTTCTATTCCTGAAAACAAAGAGTCACTGTTTAGATATTGTTGTGTCTGTGGCCGCGTTCATGCTGGCTCATGAGTGCAGATGCGAGTGCAGACGCACGCAGCACGCCTGCACCTGCGGGTACTGTCGTACGATCAAGGGCACCCGAGCTGGAGGACGAGCACAAAGTCTCCTCCCAGCGTCCTCTAAACACTTGGGCGGATATTTCACAACCGCACCCGCGTCGCGGAGCGGACGTGCGCTGACTACAGGAAGCGCTGCGGTTAGCGGTTGACATGATTGCAAGACCGAGGATGGTGCAAAACAGGATGCGTTCCGCGTATAAAAGGGAGAGCCTTCTGCTCACAAATTGTCAGTCTTGGCCTAACGTTGGAACGCACCCTGCAGAGCACTAGCCTCCCAGTGACAGAGAGAGAGAGGGGACTTTAACCTGTGACGGCAAATAAAACCGTTATGAGTTTGAAAGTCTGGCTTATGATTCTCCCCGAGTTTCCCCGGTTGTAACCCGGACCCGCGATCCCGTTTTTGAGGGTCGTGGTCGCCCTAGGGATGCGACATTTGGTGGAGGCGCCGGGTATAGATAAGGACCGACGGTGATGCCGGAGACGATTCTGAGGACGTAGAGGAAGTAGAAGAAATGGCTTCCCCGAATAGTGGCCCAAGATCAGAAACTCCGGCAAGTGCCGACGGAGCGAGCAGGGAAGGTAGTGAGGCTATCACGACGTGTAGGCACGAGGATGTGCGAAACGTGAGAGGAACCCTACTCAATCTAACGCCGTCAAAATTTAGAGGCCTCGAGGGGAAGATCCGTGCCATTATGTAAGTCATTTCAGTAAAATAGCCATAGCAAACGGCTGGGATGACAATACAAAAGTAAAACTCTTTCCTGTTTTTTAGAAGGAACGGCAGCACGTTGGCTGCAAGCACTCGACGGGTATGACAGTGAAACGGGCGTAGTTCACGGAGAATGTGAACACCCAACGAGGGCTTTTAAGGCCGCATTCAAAGGCACTTTTTCTGACGAGTTAAAGGAAAAAAGATTAAGAGAGCGTAAGCAAGGGCCCTTCGAATCAACAGGGGTATTTTTACGACACGAAAGCATTATGTAAGGAGGTAGACCCACACGTCTGAGGCCGAAATGGTGCGGAACATAATAAAATGTTTAAGGCCCCTATTACTGATGAACATAGTACCCAGAGAACCGCGCACCATAGGAGGACTCCTAGGTTACATTAGATTAGAGGAAGAAGCGACTTGCCTAGCTGACGCAGTGAGGGAAAAGAGGTCGCCAACAATGATCCCCAAGGAGACGAGGGAGGCCTCAGACCGACGGATGGAGCAAGCGTTGGAAAGATTACGTGCTGAAGTCCGCCAGCTCAAATATAGGAGTGAGCATCCCCCAAGGGAAGCGGGACAACCCAGGAGAAGGCAAGGAGATCCGAGGCCGGAATACGGGGGTCCCTCACCGTTCTCCCAAGCATCCAGAACCAGGGAAGGTAAGCCCATCTGCTACCAATGCAGAGAGACAGGGCATGTGGCTGCCGCGTGTCCGAAGAACAAGCCGAGATGCTACACTTGCCAGGGTTACGGGCAGCGGGCTGCACAGTGTCCCTCACGGACCCCAAGGACTGGTCAAGGAAGGTTCCAGACCTGGAACACCAACCAGAGATGGGAGAGGCCACCAAATGGCAGCCCGCGCGCGCAGTAGGAGGTACGTCCGCGGGCAGGGCGATAGATGACGACCTCCTTCGTATAGCAGGGAAACTGAGTGGTAAGTACACTCCCATCGTTCTGGATACCGGCTCGTGTGTTAGCTTAATATGCAGTGAATTAGTGGAAGGATCAAAAGTGGAACCCGAAAAGCGTGTACTTAGAGCGGCTAACGGCCAATGCTTGAGAAGCTCGGGTCGAATAAAATTAGAAATCGACTTAGGTGGAAAACAATTTGATGTAACAATCAGTGTTATTGAGAACTTTGCATGGTCTGTGCTATTGGGAACAGACTTTTTCGTTCACTATAAGGCCGTAATAGATTTTAAGAGGATGTTTGCCAGGTTCGCGCAACCCGAGCAAGAGGTCGTCATTCCAATTGGTAAGGAAATGTCTGAAAATGTTAGAGCGCTTGTAGAATCCTTTATGGAAGACATGAATCCGGTATTAAAGGATATAGTGCATAGATATTTGGCAAATAGAGATGTGGAAGAAGAAGAGGTCGATGGGGACCTGAGAAAGTGACGGCAGAAGATGATGTCCGAATTCCGCCGAGATCCACGGTGAAAATTCCGGTGAAAGGACCGCGCAGCGGCGCGGCGGTACAGATAAGATAATAGTGGCAGAACGTTTAAATGGGCAAGGAGTGACTTTAGAGAAGGTGGAAGTAGTAGATGATAAAATCATAGCTGCTCTGCGTAAACACCGCTTCATACCAAAGGCCGTATTAAAAGACTCTAGGTAGATGGGGTAATACTAAGAGCATCGGGAGTGATCATACGGAAGAAATTCCTCAGAATTTCATAGATTTTAGAGAAGCTGACCGTGCGAGACTAGAAATAATCCCTCAGCTGACATGGAAACAGAGACAGGAAATGAACGAGTTAATAAAGGAATTTGATGATGTGTTTGCTTTGACACCCGATAGATTGGGAAAGACGCACTTAGTGGAGCACACAATCCCCTTAGAAAATGACACGCCTATTCACCAACCGCCGTACCGTGTTTCGCATAAATAAAAAGGAATTATTAGAGAACAGGTGGATGAAATGTTAAAATTAGGCGTAATTAGACCATCAAATTCTCCATGGGCATCCCCCGTCGTTCTTGTGAAGAAGAATGACGGCGGATGGCGTTTTTGTGTCGATTACCGTAAACTGAATGCCGTCACCAGAAAAGATAGTTACCCATTGCCAGTCATAGACGACTTTTTAAGCTATCTGGGTGAGACAAAATACTTAACCAGTTTGGACATTTTTAGTGGATATTGGCAAATAGCAATGAAGGAGGAAGACAAGCCAAAAACAGCTTTCATCACTCCAGATAGCCTTTATGAATTTAATGTACTAAGCTTTGGATTGACATAGGCTCCTATGAGTTTTCAGTGGTTGGCAGATACCGTTCTGGCGGGTCTTAAATGGAATAAGGCATTGGTATACTTAGATGATATTTTGGTATATGGAAAAACGTATGAAGAGTTATTAGAAAATACACGTTTGGTTTTTCAGAGATTACGGGAAGCGGGGCTTAGTTTAAAGCCGTCGAAATGTCATTTTGGGATGACCACAACCAACATACTTGGCCACACAGTCAGTGGGGAAGGGATAAAGCCGGACGAAGGAAAAATAAAGGCGGTTCAAGAATTCCCACATCCGAAAAAAGTGAAAGACGTACAAAGCTTTTTAGTTCTTTGTAATTTCTACAGAAAATTCGTTACAGATTTCTCTAAAATAGCTAGGCCCCTTCACCTACTCACAAAGAGGGACACAAAATTCAAGTGGTCCGAGAAAGAAGAAAAGGCTTACCAGGAGTTAAAGACAGCCCTAACGACCGCGCCCGTTCTAAGGCATTACTCACCAAACCTCCCAATTGAACTACGCGTGGATGCCTCAGGCTTTGGCCTGGGAGCGATCCTATTGCATGGAGAAGGGAAAGACATTTTCCCTGTGGCGTAGGCTTCGAGAACTCTGTCCAGAGCTGAACAGAACTATCCCATAACGGAAAAGGAATGTTTAGCCGCCGTATGGGCGCTAACTCATTCCCGACCGTATGTATGGGGACAGAAGGTAAAGATAGTGACTGACCATCACACCCTATGCTGGTTAAAATGCATAAAAGATCCCTCGGGCAGGTTGGCAAGATGGAGCTTAAGCCTACAAGAAATAGATGGCGTAGTTCAATACAAGTCAGGACGGACGCATAAGGATGCTGATTGCCTTTCTCGAAATCCAAATTCAAGCCCCGATGAGGAAGAATCGGTAGAGGCGGACGGAATACCTATGTTGTCCCTGTTGGGAAAAGGAAACGAAGTAGGACCGTAAGAGATAGCTATACTTTCATTACTTGGCGAGGAAATAGGTAAAGCACAGAGAGAAGACGAGGAGTTAGCTCCTATGATCCAGGCCTTGGAAGAACCAGATAAGGTGGACGACATGATGTTAAAAAAACGTCAGATTCTTTACCTTAAAAGATGGTGTACTAGTAAAGAGAAATGGAGGGACGAGAGAGAAAATGTGCTTTACAGTGATCCCGAAAAAGCTTCAGCAGGAAGTAATGTACGCGAGCCATGATGACCCACTGTCAGGCCACTTAGGATTTTCCCGAACATACGACAAGTTAAGAATGCGTTATTATTGGAGAGGGATGAAAAATGACGCACTGAGATACGTAAGAGGCTGCCCAGACTGCCAGGTGAGAAAAGGGCCACACGAGAAACCGGCGGGATTTTTACAGTCAATATCGCCGGGTCGGCCATTCGAAAAAATCGGAGTCGATCTGTTGGGGCCTTTTAGACGTAGCGGGAGAGGAAAAACGATGATAGTCGTTGCTACGGACTACGCGACGAGGTGGGCCGAAACCAAGGCTCTGTCAAACGGGACAGCCGAACAAGTCGCTAAATTCCTGCTAGAGCAAATCATCTGCAGACATGGGGCACCAAAGACAATCCTCACAGATAGAGGAAAAGTATTTCAGTCAGCATGTATCAAGTCCCTGCTGACGAGCATGGGAGTAGTACGGTCATTTACGACAGCCTACCATCCCCAGACAAACGGCCTTACAGAAAGGCTTAATAAAACACTAGCCGAGATGTTAAGCGCTTTCACGGGAGAACAACAAAAGGATTGGGACGAGTTTTTACCTCAAGTCACATTTGCCTACAATACGACACGGCAAGCGACGTATGGCGAGACTCCATACTTCCTAGTCCATGGTAGGGAAGCAGTATTGCCCCCCAAAGCAATGCTAGGAGATAGGGAAGAATCGGACTGGACGAAAGACCGAGAAAGGTCAGAAGAAGCAAGAAATAGAGCTCTAGAAAAGTTAGCCCAGAGACAGAAAAAGGAAGCAGCAAGATACAATGCACAGCGAAAGGAGAGAGAATTCTCCACGGGAGATCTAATCAGATTATATGCGCCGAATAGGAAGGTGGGGAAAAGTGAGAAACTTCTTCCGCAGTACCAGGGTCCATTCAAGGTTATTGAGAAGAAAGGACCAGTCAATTACAAGATAGAGAAGGCGAAAGGCAAAAGGGACGTGGTACACATCTCACGGATGACTCCATACAACCTAAGGTAAGTGGGAAAAAAGGAAATCAAGCAGTCTAATTCATTTCAGAATGGTTGATCTTGGAAGATGCGGAATTTGCAGGGAAAAAGGGCACACCCCTGGAGATTGCCCCGAATGGCCAACTGCGGAAGGATACCCCAGCCCATCGATCACCTTTCCCGACACGCTGACGGTGTCCGGGATAGTATGTGGGGTACTCAGCCATCACATTAAGGGCCTGCCATGTAGTGAATACACATGGGTGGACCCAAGGATCCTCCCAGGGAATAGGAGGGTGAAGTCGATGGAAATAATTCCCTTAGAACTGGGAAATCAAAGATTCAATCCATGGGGCCACGTTGTGTGGAATCCAGGTTTACCCCTTGAATTGGGGCTGGATTTCCTTCAGAGAGCGGGGGCAGTGATTGACCTAAGGAGCTGCCAATTAATATTTCCGGGTAACAACGCTCTCCCTCTCCATCGAGCAACACCCTTCGTGTGGGAGTGTGAGGACCCCACGGGCCGGGAATTCGACGACATCCTGAGGATGGAAGGCATACCCGGATCAACGGTACTTAATTCAATTCTTCTATTTTCTCATAATAGATCCACGAGTGCCAGGACATCTGAAACGAGACTTTGTTTGATTGGTTTACAGCTGAAAGGACCAAACAGTGAGTAAAGGTAGCCCACAATGACCCTCTTAACGGCTTTAACTACGATGGGAGGTATAATCTGTTTTGGTATGGGAAGCGAAATACATATGGTTAAGAAAATCAATGCAGGCACTTACTGGACACCATTACCCGACGTAGTGGCATATGAGGCATCCTTACCCAGGTTGTATAAAGTTAAATGGGGACGTGAAAGTTCGAGACTCACAGTAAAGGAACGTGATTGCGAAGATCGGGATGATATTTGCCGTGCTATAAATTTTTTGGATACCGCGATGACCAAACTACAAACTATCTTTACGGATCTCAATTTAACACCGAAATATTTAAAGATTGGCAACAAACGAGAGAAAAGAGGATTAGATTTTTTAGGTGACGCATTTAGATGGTGCAGTGGGGTTGCTACCGAAAAGCAATTGAAATCAGTAGAACGAAACATCGACACATATCAAAAGAAATTATCAATTCGGGAATGCATTGCAGAAGGAACATAACTATCTACTAGACGCAACTCAGAATATAAGCAATTATTCCGAAGAAATGGAAAAATCATATGATGACTTAGAAAAGCACGTCGCACGAGTCGAGCATGGGATGAATACGAAATTTCTAAATATGCAATGAGACTTTGAGGATGAAGTTAAGAACTTTCGCACCCTCGTTAGATTAGTTGGCACTAATATGGGCACCCAAGCAACGTCAATGAATACCATTAAAGAAAACGAGGCATTACATTATTGCCGAAATAATCTTTTTCCTTATCTTTTTTAAATAACAAATTCACCCCTTTAGGCTACGAATTGGCACAAAAAGAAGTTACCAAATTGATGACAATGAAAATAGCCCAATGCACGTTACGAGAAGGCGAGTTATTAATTAGATTTAACATCCCCCTGATAAGGAGGGGAGCCCAGTGGAAGTTGCACGAAATTAGCGCCACACCTTTCGGTTGGAAAAATGAAACTTGTGTAATCTTGTACAATGTAGTCTATGCAGCAGTAGATGGAGGAAGGTTGTGGACACTTTCAGGACCAGCGATGCATGACTGCCGTCCATTCGAAGACAAATTATATTTTTTACCTAGATTCTATGGGGACACCTCGCATGGTCCCCAATGTGCTATAACGATGTTCAATGGAGCAACAGCGAAACAATTAAACGAGGCATGTACTCTTCGCTGTCACCCGGGTCAGAGTACCATCATAACTGAAGTTGCATTTGAGAAATACGTAATCACCCATCCACCCCCTCAATTAAAATAAACTCTGGTCAGAAATCACAAGAGATCAAAACCGCATTAGAAGGACCAGGGGCCCTTGAGCTAGTATTGCCGTGTCAATGCCAGGCCAGGATATCGGGAATCTATGGATACCGGCCACATTTCCTTGCAACAAGGACGGAAACGCTCAAGTCCAAACGACTCATGTATTTCCAGCAATATGGTCCACGCTGGATACCATCGTGGTAGACCCAAGACGACCCGAAACCTTTCCAGAATTTGAGAACTTAACGGATTTTTTAAATGAGAAATGGGTAATTAAGACTCTGCATTTAAATTTATCACGTCCAGATTGGGAAATTGATACAAATGTTCCCATGTTGAGAACAAATTATGGAGAAGAAATTGGTAGTACTGGTCTTGTGTGGTGCCTCCTCATGTCTGTTTTGGTTACCTTAATTGCTTACCGTGTATACAAACACGAACAATAAATGCCTTACTTGGTGAAAATGGAGGACGGAAGAGAATTATTCATGGCCAAGAAGGCCCGAAATCAGGGAGAGGTAAGATAGGGTACAAAAACCCTTGCAGGATAAGCCGCATCTAGATGCATGGACTAACATCATTGCATGAAAATCCGGATACAAGGGAGACAAGCATGGATTAAGAGAACTAACCAGTATACTAGTATGATGATGTATGTGGCCTAACTGGGCTAACATAACACTAAACCACGGAACCCAACGAATGGGTGAAAAACAGATGGGAAAGAAAATTCAATGCGCTCTTGTCTGGCGACTCGCTCACTCCTAAAGAAGGAAGATGGTAGGAGCGTTGGACAAGACCAAACGACTCGTGTATTGCCAGCAATATGGTCCACGCTGGATACCATCGTGGTAGACCCAAGACGACCCGAAACCTTACCAGAATTTGAGAACTTAACGGATTTTTAAAATGAGAAATGGGTAATTTAGACTCCGCATTTAAAATTATCACGTCCAGCTAACATAACACTAAACCGCAGAACCCAACGAAAGGGTGAAAAAACAGATGGGACAGAAAATTCAATGCGCTCTTTTCCGGCGACACGCTCACACTTAAAGAAGGAAGATGGTAGGAGCGTTGGACAAGACCGCCTTGAAAAGAGTCTCGAGACATCTCTCTGATTGAAAGAGAGAATTAGGTAATGGCCAAGTCGACAACTTAGATTAGTTAGAGATAAAATAAGAGTCAAAATTTTTAGTCTTAAGTATGTTAAGCCTCTCCCAGGGCTACCACCTTATCGTGGTGGAGAGGTTTGAGTGCCCCAATGACCCGGAGAGCTATGCTGGCGGGAGCGTATGCTCCTGGTAGGGCCACCCAAGCCAGACAGGTCGAAGGGTAGGGGACTGACTAAGTGTAGCCCACTGGTCCTCCAGGTTGGGGGTTGTGCGACAGGCCGGTAACCTGCCCATGTAAAACCTTCTTTAACTCATAAGCTTCACAGAGAGCCTCGGAATAGGTTAGGATTCAACAGATGACGACTAGGCAAAAGTAAGGGCATGAATACGGGTATAACGGATATATTAAACATAGCCACATGGAATGTACAAGGCTTAGGCAATCACGAGTTAGAACTTAACAACACCCTTAAAGAATACAAAGTGAATATGGCGGTCATCACTGAAACAAAGAAGAAACTCAAAGGGACAAAAGACTTGGAAGATTACGTAATGATATACAGTGGAGTTGATCAGAATAAAAGAGCACGTTGTGGAGTGAGTGTTTTAATAGACAAAAAATGGAAAAATAATATCAGGGAATACACTTTCATAAACGAAAGAATAATAACGGTGCGACTCAAATTTGATAGGGGTTATTTAACAATACTTGGAACATATGCACCTGAAGATGGGAAAAAGGAAGAAACGGAGATTTTCTATGAGCAACTGCAAAAAGAAATAGGGAAGTTAAATAACAGGGACTACGTAATAATAGCTGGTGATCTTAACGCTAGAATTGGGAAAGAGCCAATTCCACAATTGATTGGAGTACATGGAGAAGACCATCTGAACCAAAATGGAAGTAAATTAAGAGAATTTATAACTTTCAACGAATTAAAAGTAACGAACACATTTTTCAAGAAAAAAGATATCAATAAATTCACCTGGTCAGCCAGGGGTCACCGATCCCTAATTGATTACATAATTGTTAACCGAAAATTAGCCTCGAGGATAACTGATACACATGTATATAGAGGAGCAAATATATGCACCGATCATTTCCTTGTTAAGGCAAAAATACAACTATGGGCAAGGTGGAAGAAGCATAATACGGAAAAGAAACAATGTCAAGCAAAGAAAATCTTCAAAACATACCTTTTGAAAGAGGGTAGTATTCGAAAACTGTACCAACACAGGATTACACAACTGCTCGAACAGATAAAACCAGAACATGACATCAATAAGGAATGGGAAAATCTTAAAAAAGCTATTTTACAAATAGCTAATGAAGTTTTGGGCACCATAAATAAAAAGAAACGGAAAAGAGGTTTAAAAATCTGGAGCGAAGAAATAGCACAGGCCATCGAAAATAAAAACAAAGCGTACAGAGAATACCTACAGAGAAAAACAGAGGAAACGAAAGAAAAATATCACAGGGTCAGAAACCGCACGAAAGCAATAATAAGGAATGCACATATGATATCATGGGATAGATTTATAAGTGGAGTAGAGGATGATATTCATGGTAGGCAAGAAATGGCATATAAACTGATGAAACAACTCAACAAATCAGAGAAAGATACTGCCCAACTAAATGTTATACCGAAGGAAGAATGGATAGAACACTATAGGAGATTATGGTATGATCCAACATTAGATGATACGATCAACACTCCAGAGGAAACAATAGGAGTAGACCCTATTGATTTGAAAGAACTAGAATGTGCTCTGAATAAGACAAAAAATAGGAAAGCTGCTGGCATAGATGGAATTGAATCAGAGCTGATAAAATATGGAGGTACATCCTTACAAATAAGAATCCTCCATCTATACAACATGTGTTGGAAAAAGCTTGAAATCCCAAAGGATTGGAATGTGGCGAAGGTTGTTTCATTGCTTAAAAAAGGAAAAAGAAATAATCCAGAGAATTACAGAGGTATAAGCCTACTAAATACTGCATACAAAATTTACAGTAAAATAATAAATACTAGACTACAAGCTATCTCTGATGCCATTTTATTAGAAGAACAGGCTGGATTTAGGAAAGGAAGATCTTGCATCGACGATGTTTTTACTTTAAAACAAATAATTCAAAAACGAAGAGAGTTCAATCTGGAAACGCATCTGGCATTCATAGATTTTGAAAAAGCATTCGATCGTGTAAATAGAGAAATGTTATGGTCAGTTATGCAGAAAAGAGGGTTTCCTAGACATCTGATAAAAGCTTCCCAGAGTCTATACAGAGACACCAGAATTGTAATTGACACAGGGAAACTGATCACCCAAGAAATTATCATTAACCGAGGAGTTAGACAGGGTTGCAGCCTATCCCCAACCTTGTTTAATCTATACATAGATGACGTTCTAAGAATGTGGAAAGAGAATAATGTATCACCAGGCATAGAAATAGGACCATCTCAATACTTAAATACGATGCTGTTTGCTGACGATCAGGTTATAATACAAGATAAAGAGGACAAACTCCAGATGGCAGTACACAGACTACACGAGTTGAGCAAGCTATACAACCTGAGAATTTCAAAAAACAAAACAAAGACTATGGCATTTTTAGGAAGCAACCCGATAAGAACAAAAATTGTTATTGAGGATCAAGTCCTGGAGCAAGTGTCGCACTTCCAGTACTTAGGATGCGACATAACATATGACGAGGAAAAAGATATTATAAATAAGGTTAACACTTTCCAGAGAATATGTGGCACTATCAGAAGAACTCTAAAGAACAAAACAAGAAAAGAAACACAAATAAAATTTTACAAAGTGATGGCAGTCCCTACTGTACTCTACGGATCAGAATGTTGGGTAACAAAAAAGAAGGAATTAAGGCAGATAGAATCGTCTGAAATGAAATTTTTAAGATCAGTTAAAGGTTGCACAATATTGGATAAAATAAGAAACACTCAAATAAGAGATGAACTGGGTGTCCAAGCGGTCACTGACAAATTAAAAGAATACAAACATAGATGGAAAGAACATTTACTTCGAATGCCAAATGAAAGAATTCCAAAGCAAGCAATGGAATATCAACCATTTGGCAAGAGAAGTATAGGAAGACCAAGGAAAAGATGGTGATGTGGAGCCGGAACAGGCTTAGTAGCCTAATCCTGGAAGGAAGAAGAAGAAGAAGTATGTTAAGTGAATTTTAGCATTAATACGAGGTATTAAAGGAGTGGCCTGATCAACCACTTTCTTTTTCCTTTCCTTGAAGCTCTCTGAAGTGGAAGCCGCTGTCGCACTCGCGGAGTGGAAGGAAAATATGACAGACGAAGACAATGAAGTTACATCTATATAATTTACTACTATTAGTCATTGGCAGAGTAATCCGGACGGAGGGCACAAAGGAAGTTCCGGTGGATATGACAGCTGGAGCCTTGTTCCGGCAGTTGCCGAACGTCACGCTCTACGAAACAACCATCCCTTTGATATTCAAAATTCCTTATCAGCCCGGAAAAGATTTAACTCTAATGTATCAATATTTGGAGGAAACGTGTAATGAGTCATGTGGGGAGTCAAAGGAGATCTTGCGGAGGGCGGTATCTAATTGGGATTGGAACAACTGGGCGAACACCTTCGGTGAGTCGCATCTATCCAAAGACGGTACGGCCTTCACAACCTCCTATGCTCTGCCGGAGAGGCGGCACACAGGACGGATGGTAATCACGGAGCAAGAAGCGTACAACATGGAGCGGGACCTGAAGGAACTGGGGGGACAATGGGACATGGAGATGGCTCCCCTCACAGTCAGACCCTCTCATCAGTTCAACGCGGAGAACGGGGATGTCAGACTAAAACTTCTGGAAGTATTGACACTTATTCGAACACAGGCTGACATTCTCTGTTCATGTCAACATCGGAGACTAGACCCCATGGCTATAGACGTTAATAACTTAAGAGATAAATTAATTCTCATTAGTCAAAAAATAGGGCTTGATGGGTATGAATTGGCTATAAAACACCTATCCAGGTATTTTATCCTTAGCATGATGGATTGTTTACTGTCTCCTAGTCACCTCTACTTGATTCTTTTACTTCCGTTGAAAAGACAACATTTTGTACCTGCATTACATACCTTTCTTCCAATACCTTTCGCCAGGGAAGGGCACACCTGCGGAATAAAAATGCAAGCAACGAACTTCGCAATCTTAGCGGAACCCCGGCGGATACAGATGAAGGTACTGGACTGCAACCCACACAAGGACGAATTGTGCCTACTGGGAGACCCTTAGGGGGAGATGCTGACTACAGTCCGCTGCGCAGAGACCATGGTGAAAGGGGGGTCGGCAGCCAAACTTACACCGGTCTGCCCGATTGAATGTGTACCATCCGGTGACATGGTCGTCACCAAGATCAGCACCACGACCTACGTCATAACCAACCCCCCTGCCAAAGCCACGGTTCAATGCGAGTGGGCGAGGAATCGCTCAAATTGGGCTACAGAAAATGTGGGCGCCTTCAAAGTGGATCTCCCCTGTGACTGTGTGTTGCAGTTAGGTGATGCAGAGTTTTGACCCCAGTACCCGTGTCTGTCCGCATCCGAATCCGTAATTGTCCGCAGACTAATTCCTGCCCCTTGGGCTTCTATTCCCTCCCTTTCCTTACCCCCCTATGATTCCCTGAACTTTGCCACCTGTGAAGTACTGAAAGACTGTGTGAAAAGTGCCTGGAAACCCATCAACCCAGTGACCATAATTTACCCTTCTTTTGCCGTGTGCAGTCTAGTCATCTCAATCGTGTCAGCATTAGGGACATTATACATTGCATACCGAATACTGACGAGAAGGAAACAAAAGATGGACCCTTTATTAACATCAACGCCAAGGGAAAATAACATGTGCACGTCATTCAAATGACCCGTGTGTCCCAGAACAATAGCTCTGAAACCACCACCAATTGAGACAATACCCTCTAGAAGACCTCCCGTTGTGACCCCAAGACCTATTTACAGTGAAATGAAAGAACCGGATTACCTGCCAATGCGTGACTTTGTGAAGAAATAGTGATTGTGTTTAGGACTAGATTTTACAGAATAGTGATTGTGTTTAGGACTAGATTGTACAGAATTTTTTGTTAATTGGTAGGAAATGTTATAATCAGCTTTTTATGTCAGTGTTGGACTCATTATGTGTATTACTAGAACATCATATAAGTCTCTTCTGTGTTTTATTCTTATATTACAATGAATATGCAGGCTGGGCACTAGTGTCATCGTGAGACCCTTTACGTGTATGAACTCGCTTTGTGAATTTCTGTGTGAATAATGTGGACTCAAGCAGCTATATGACACTTCCTGTTGTATAATTTTTGTGGTTCTAGTCAACTCTCTCAAACTCTATCTGGCCACTTTGCCCGGAGGTCGAAGCTTTAAGGAGGGGGTGATGTTGTGTCCGTGCCCACGTTCATGCGGGCTCATGAGTGCAGACGTGAGTGCGGACGCACGCAGTGCACCTGCACCTGCGGGTACTGTCGTACGATCAAGGGCACCCAAGCTGGAGGACGAGCACAAAGTCACCTCCCAGCGTCCTCTAAACACTTGGGCGGATGTTTCACAACCGCACCCGCGTCGCGGAGCGGACGTGCGCTGACTACAGGAAGCGCTGCGGTTAGCGGTTGACGTGATTGCAAGACCGAGGATGGTGCAAAACAGGATGTGCTCCGCGTATAAAAGGGAGAGCCTTCTGCTCACAAATTGTCAGTCTTGGCCTAACGTTGGAACGCACCCTGCAGAGCACTAGCCTCCCAGTGACAGAGAGAGAGAGAGAGGACTTTAACCTGTGACGGCAAATAAAACCGTTATGAGTTTGAAAGTCTGGCTTCTGATTCTCCCCGAGTTTCCCCGGTTGTAACCCGGACGGTCCGCGATCCCGTTTTTGAGGGTCCTGGTCGCCCTAGGGATGCGACAATATCAATACTTAAGAACATGTATGGATAAACCTTTTTTTATACAGGGTATTGAAAAAACTTCAAATTTTCAACAATAATTTAAAGGTGATGGTTTTAATACGTCCTAAGGGAGCAGAAAAACCTGAAACATCAATATATATTAGACCACTAGATAACCAATTGAAAAATAAAATTGATTATTCAATCAAGATATGTATTGACAGTTTTAACTAAGATTATTTGCTAGGTTTATTGAATTATTGTCATTACAGAAATTTTCATAAGAAATGAGTTCATCCACTTACTCCTCTTCCTGATTCCCAGATTGTCCAAGCGTAAAATCAATAGCATCTGTTTTCGGGTCAACTTGATTGATGAAGGATTCTCTGTGACGTTGAAGGTAGCTGTGAAGATTTCCGTATCGGCAGTATTCTAGTATCACAAGCAGTTCCTCTTTATGTTGTTCATATTATAAGGTAGAGAAAACAACAAGAAAATGTGATGCCCAAAGATTTCCCATTCATACATGCCTGTAAACTTTTATTTCCAAATATAACGCTGTATTTTGTGAATACACTTAACATCCATATATTAAAATAATACAATGGTGGATTTTTCCACACTATACTTATGGCACTCAACCGATCATGGTTGCAGCACATGAGCATCTATTTTTAAGGCACAGAATTAATTTTTCTCTATACGACTAGATATGCCCCAGGAGGAAGGTAAGGAGGGTCACGTCAGGCAAGGGGTGGGGAAAGGTGGAAGAGTAAAAAACAGAAAAGACCATTGGTCGTGAAGGTCACATAGCTTGGTCATGGGGAAGGGAGAAAGAGGTTAACAAGAGGCGAATCACAGTTCTCAACAATGTCATTGCACAACTACAGCAGAAGGTCAACAATCTGGAAATTTAAACTATGAGCTGATCGAAACAAGGGAAGGTTTTCCTTAGTTTATCAAAATTTCTTTTTATAAAGTTGAATCACTGAAAATATAGCTTTCGAAGTGGTGTAATGCAAACTAGCTTTATGTGTGGACAAGTTGAAGATTGTTTATGAAGTTAATGCCAAGTAGTTTTTCCAAAATACGTGCTTATAAGATTAGCTGTGATTACTAATATTAAATATATGAGTTTAAATTCCCAATCGATTATTATTTATGGTTACGTACTGTAAGTGGGATTTGATAAGTACCGATAATTTTACGTAAGTAGGTGTGCAAATGACATGGAATTTGCGACAGGTGCACGTTGAAAAATATAGAGGAGCAAAATATTGATTTTCTAGTTGGATTGTAAAAATGTGCCATTCTCCTTCCATTCAATGGTGGTCTCATCAACGTTACTTTAATGACTTATCAACCTTGGTGATTTTACTTCAAAAACTTTTTCAAATGTTTTGAATTTCTTATAGTCATGTCATTAATCATACATTTTATTAATTTGAATGGGTTTTTTCTCATAACTTGACCCTTTACTCAGCAATGCATCATTTCCTCTGATGCTAATGCACATTCTGAAAAAAAAGTTTAACAGTGTTGCCTGTATTCAGGGAACTGATCTATTTACGGAAATATTGTTAATCCGGAATGCATCTAGTCCCAAGTGTCACAGAATATAGATCTTCTACTGCATGAGCAATTTCATATTACCGAAAAAAATGGGCCCTTGGTCAACTTGGTGTAATTACACAATGTCAAAATTACTAAATTGATTAAAATCACACGAATGATGATTTTTTTTAAATCGAAAGGTTTTATTTTAATGTGGATTATTCACAAAGAAAATTAATCTTTATGCCAAGTTGAAGAGTTAACTAAAATGCAAAATAGTAAAAAAGTAAAACTCACTTTTAATCAAGTTGGTAGTACAAGCACCAAGAACATTCAAGACATTCAGATGATGTCCAATGTAGATTAATATTTTCAGCTCGGTCATCAAGGCTTTCAGGTGAGATATATGTGAGTGAGCTTTCACCATCTTGACAGCAACTGTTGTAGATTTCTCACCATCTCGAATTCCCTCTGCTTCTGCCTTCACAACTCGTCCAAACGCTCCACTACCCACTTGCTTGCCTTAAAGAAAAAGGACAATTTTACCAAGGAATAGTGAATCACCTTGAAATTTCATAGGAATTGACCATCATTTATGATAAAAATGTTTACTTTGAAGTCACATTAGTGGGTGCTTACTACTTTTTGTAATCTCTATATTTAGGGATGCGTCACGGAAGTAATCCTAACACAGCCAAAAATTAAGCAATAGAATATATCTAAATTGATGATTGACAATGATTATTTATCTAAATTCATGTGTCCTATATTTGCATTTTGTGTACAACCTACAGATCTCTGGACAAATAAAAAAATATTATTATTATTAGTATTATTAATATACTAATATGCTAAACCTATAGATCGAGAGTCACTGACATAAGACTAATATCCCAACTATTGAAACTTTGGGCCTTCATCCTTTCTAACATACTGATTTTATTAAGTATAGCAAGAGATTTGGGAACAAAAATGCAGTAAATTAAATAAAAATAGCGTTAATATTGAGTTCCCCACTTTTTGGGTCCCTTGTTTTTGTATTATCTAGGTGTACAGTACTTGCCAAGTATAATATTTATTATCAACTTTTACCTTCACCATTTGTATGCTCATCAAATTTATTCGAATCTGTGGAATATATTTACATATTAAATAGGTAACAATATTACATGGATGTAAAATATGAACAGATTTAAAAAATTGTGAAATGCGTGCAAAATAGCCTGCCTTCAGGGGATACAACCTCTGAAGTTGCAGGGTCCAATGCGTTGATCATTCCTGTTCTAAGATATTATAGGAGTATCTATAATGAATGAATTGCATTAGATCATATTAAGGGAAATTCATAATAATTCTTACCAAATTTTAACTTTTCCCTGGGGAATTCAAAATCCGGGTTGTATGGTAAAAGTTCTGCCTGTTCATCTATGCCTAGATCTGGATCAATGGTAAGGAGGGCTCCTTCATGAAATGTTGCAACCTCTAGAGCACTTAAAGCATTTACATTTTTCTGAAATAAACAAAAAACACGATGTTATAAAAAAATTATTGCCCCTATAGTTACTTAAAATCTGCAGTATGAAAGGCAATTAAAGTAACAAAAATTGCCACAAGAAAAATTTAATCTGCCTTAAGGACAGAACCAAATGCCTTTGGATTTCTTGGCCAATTCTGGTGCACTAAGCTATTCAGGATGCTTAATTCTCATGGCAACTTAATAGAGATTTGTAGAGCTGAATGCTTTACCATTGTACGTTATCAAAGATGATGTTGCTAGGGATACAACGAGTACACGAGGTTAAGAATTGACTGTGGCATCAGTCAGGCTTATCTGCCCCACTATCCATTACAGACGACAAGGTTACAACAATGAACAGTATAAACCTTAAAAAGAATTGCCACAAGAATTAAGGATACTGACTTTAATTGTGTTCTACATAATTACTAGGCATGAAAAAGATATGCCATCCCATTCATGGTAGGGATGAAATTTGTGAAGTCTCACCTTCAGAATTTCATTCTCACAATTAAATACTAATTGTAATGTGATGAAACACACATAAGTGGCATGTGTAAGGATTATTCATGAATGTGCATATAAAACAAATAAAATAATCTACCATTATGCTAACTTTGTAATTTTCCGGCGAACAACTGACTTCAATTATGCTTGCAGAGGGAAAATTACATATGTAGTTGGTGAGTGGTAATTAATGTTTCAGTTGAAATAATCACTCATTGCACTTTGTCATATTATTCAGAAATTTTACAAATAAACTTGACTCTGTCGGAAACTTACCCTCTCCCTTCTTATTCTGTAAATAAGGTAAACCACTAATCCCAGTAGAATGATAAATGCAATAGCAATGCCAGCTATCAATCCTTTATTTGGTGCAGTTGTCGGACTTTTATCTAGAAAAATAGAAAAGATCTTCTTTCACTTAGAAATACTCTGATCATTATTTTTAATGGCACAAATAAACTGCTATGTACTTTCTTTAGGAGATGAGTACTCAAGAACCACTGGATGAATTCTCACACTGAGTAACTTTGAGATCAAAGGTCCTGGAGATGGTTCCTAAATTGTTCTTCAACTTGCAGACGTAAGTTCCTGTATCATCCAAAGTAGAATTGACAATAGCCATTATTTGCTTTCCCTGCATGAATGTAATATGTGAATCATTTCCTTTCACTTCTATTCTTTTTCCATTCTGAAACGAGAAAAGGAAACATTTAAAAAGTATTGGCTACATTTTTTTATTATTTTGCATTTAAACCACCAAGCTCAGAAATAAGTGCAGGAGAGTAGCTCTCTGCTTATTCCCCAATAATCTCTGGGGTGCAGGCCTTTTGAGGCATGTGTTTTTGCCTTGCTCCTTCTGCACTCACTCTCTGCCTGATCTCAGTTCATCACGGACTTACCTTGGTCCATATTATTTCTGGTTCTGGATTGCCTTCATTTACACAGTCTAGCTGTATTTGATCCCCAGTGTACTCAATGTAAGAAGTTTTCTCTTGTTGGTAGATAAAGCGTGGTGGTTTTTGCTCTAAAAATTAATTACACAAGGATATAATTTCAGTTTATGAAAAACGTCAGTGTTTTCACTTTATGAGTGGGGGATTTTTTGAGGGACTGATGAAAGCAATGGCGCAGCGAGGGGGGGTTTTAATTTAGTGGGTAAATCATCAAATAAAATATTTTTATAATGTGAATAAATCCATAAAAGTCGTTGGGAATACCCCAGTAAACTCTATCATCGACTGATTGCATTGTTCATCGGAAATTCTCACCTTGCCCAGGAGTCTCGAGCGGTGTCAAGAAATCTCGAAGGGGCGAGACTTCTCGACTCTCGTCAAGACTCTCGACCCAGGCGAGACTCTTGCCGCACCGAGAGTCTCGTTTCGACAATGCCGAGAAATGAAATTCTCGTCTCGACTGCCGAGACAAGACTCGCACAGCACTAGATAAACCCGCCCCCCAGAGCTCAGAGAAATTTTTAAGTTTAATCCACTTTACTTAATTGGATTGATATTACTAATAGAATAGTGTAAGTATGAATAAAATAGCCCTCAGAAAGCCGTAAAACTCACCATTTTTAACCGTTTATCTTAAAATTCCGCAATTTATCAATCTTGCACCTACTCCTTATCCTGGTGGGTATTCCATACCCCCACACAATCCGGTATTAGTTGCACCTAACCCCCCCCCCAAGCCTTAATTCCTAGCTGAGCTCCTGGATGGAAGGATAGCATAATAAAGAATGTAGGAAGAGTTACTAGGTATACCAATGCATCCAAGGGTTAATCGACAATGACATTTTGAGGGTGTAGTCTGCGATTGCCTTTAGACTGAATGGAGCAGTAAAACAGCAGCATTTTACAGTTTATACAGTGAGGAGCAGAACCTAGAAGATTTAACATAGACACTAGCTTTCACTGGAAGACTACCTTGAAACCTACGATTGAAAGACAGGGGAGAGAAAACAAACCCTTTCCAAAATGACCTGATCATGATCTTCACTATAGCAAGCGGAGAATTTTCTTGCTGCTCCATTCACCCAGATGACAGTGACAGATTGCATCTTTGAAACGTCAGTGCTTATCAATCCCCAGACCAGGTGGTAATCTCCATGAAGCCATTAAGGCGAAGCTACATCCGCTGTGCAGCATTTACACGGCGGAACTTTACGCAATTAAAATGGCTTTGGAAGCCTTGAGTGACGAAAATGGCTCGTTTGTCATATGCACGGACTCCCGTAGCTCTTTACAATCCATTTCTGGCTTCTCACCCATGCCTCATCCAGTTGTTCAACGCATTCATTCCACGCTGCTGACTCTAATGGGCAAGGGAATAAGTGTTTGTTTTCTTTGGGTTCCGGGACATGCGGGGATACATGGAAACGAAAATGCAGATTTGTTGGCAAAGGAAGCTCTTACTAACAAAGAGATTACATCAACGCTAGTTCCGTACGAAGACCTAAAAGTGTCACTAAAAAATGTTGTACTTGAACAGTGGAGGGAGTCGTGGAGGACCTTGAATGACAATAAACTGCGAAGCATCAAACATACAACGTCAGCTTGGCCTTCCTCTACCAGGATCAATCGAAGGGAGGAAGTAGTTATCACTCGTTTGAGGATAGGGCGCTGCCCTCTGACTCATGCCTTTCTTTTTACCGAAGAGAAGCAAGCTCCTCAATGTGATGAGTGTAGGTGCCCTTTAAGTATCCGACATATCTTGACAGAGTGCGACAAATACCGTGACGCGCGGACACGGTTCAATCTAGATGGGATCTAGAATCTATTCTAGGAGACCACCCCACCAATTTAAGTAGTACAATTTTGTTTCTCAAGGAAATAGGTCTTTTTAATAAAATTTAAAAGTTCCCCTCTATTTTATGTAAACAAATTGCGTAGTAAAGATCCATTTATAATGTGTCTTGAATCAAACGATTGAGTAGTGGTGCAAAATGACCCTGCCGTCAACGCACCCTTTTGCCCAATTCTACTACTACTACTACCAGGTGGTAAATAAAGAACTCTTTCAACATTCAGTATGTTGGAAAAACATCAGATCTTCCATCACAACAAAGCATGGTTGACCATTTGTCAAATAACTGGTGCTCCACTGTATTATTTAGTACTTTCATTCATAGATCATGTTATTATTAATTAGTTTTCTTACGTTTACTACAATCACCACTTTGAGTCATTCTGCTGGTAATGAGTCTCACAGATGGATAAGTCCATTTCTTCCTTACCCTAAAAAATTATTATCTAGAATGCATTATACTTACTGCTTATAGTCAATGTCCCTGTCTTTGAAGTAATTGCATTTGTATTCCCCAGTGAAGGCAGCATTTTTGCTTGGCACAGATATTCCCCTTGGTGATGTTTTGACACATTCAACAAATGAAGTTCACTCCGTATAGAAAGTGATGTCTGAGATTCCTTAATGAGGACATCTAAGGGGAAAAAATAAGAATTGCATTGAGTAATTTAAAAGGAAAGTGAATTACCTACATTCATATTTCGTCATCAGGAAAAATATTTAACCTTTAGACCTTCTGATTTTAAATCTCTGTTTTTTTATCCAGCTACCTGATTTATAATAGTACGCACTTGCATTTTAAAAAAATATGGTAGACTTCAGGAAAACACTCAATATTTGCTCACTGAATATAACAAAAAATATATTTTTTCACTCAAATTGAAGAATTTCTCAAAAAGTTGAATGTTCAAAATCTATGGATTATGAACTATAGAAGACCCAAAACAAAAATAACTTTGGTTACATACTAAAGTCAAACCTTCTTATAACAAACCTCTGTGAAATGGGTGACCTATACAGAGCAATAAATAATTTAGTAAATAAAGTCTTGATTTTCCTCCCATAAGCTATACATATGCATTTCTACTCTTTATGGAGCCAAACTCTTTCCATAAATATTTCTGTACAAATAAATACATCTTTGGCCCATCGACAATTTCTACCTATCTTGAAAATATGTATGTATGTAGTAGGATTCCGTCAGTATCAGATGTTCACAGCTTTTACAGTCCCTTTGTCTGTGCTGTTCAGGGTGTGGCACCATGATTTAAAATGACAATGCTTCAGATGCATTGAACTAAGGAGAAGATAAAAATTAAAGCACTAGCTTCTTTCTCTCAGTGCGATGGGCTGATATGTTGGCTTTTCCACCTTGGACATAAAGTGCATTAGGTCAATGTAACGGCTGCTAATAAGTAGGTCTCATTTTATGAGAATACAATGATAAAATTTATTTTTCAAACAAGAGTGATTTTATTGATCAACTTGACATAGAATGGTATAAAATCGTTTCAGGTTTTTCTTGGTGGAAATAGATTTTTAGTTTTTATCATTGACAAAGAATCATAAGCATTCCTGGTGTACTTGTAGCAGGGATTCTGCTTGGGTTCTCCCTCAAGTCAGGCTTTCCAAGGTCAAGGTTTTGGTGCTAAACTCGCAAATCATCCTCAGGGAATATGCACTAATCGCATGTGACTAGTAAGTACTTGGCAATTTTATACAATGTAGCACCTTAGGAAAAAAATTATGATGGTGTTATCGAACTAGCAGCAGGAGTTCTCTGGTTCTCCACTCCGTCAGGTTTTTCATGGCACGATGGAGAACCTCGGAAAAACTCCTTCAACTAGTTCAATAACACCATCATAATTTATTTTCCTCAGTGCTACATTAATCAAATTGCCTTCAGCATTTTTCTCCAGTACTCTAGGAAGAAAGTTAGCACTAAGAGTTAAATAGCCTACTTTGCCCATGGTTTGACCGATGCCTCTCAGAATTCTGTCCCTTTAAATCCATAACAGCTTATACGATGAGTAGACTTCCTTATATCGCAGCTAACCTCTACCTCATTATCTAGAAGTTGACCCATAATCTGCAACCCAATGGTAATGGCTTTGAGCTTAGCCACAAGATTAGAAGATGTAATTTCCTTAACCATTAACATTTCAAAAATTACTTACCTTTACTTTTGAACAGTTGTATGTATTGTGAGCTATTGAATTGTTTCCACATCCACACAATTCCAACCGAATATTTATAAATGGAAACAGAGCAGTTGAAAACAGCATTATCTCCTTCTGTGACGTCTTTGGGTTCTTTAATATAAAATCCTTCTTCAGAATCTATAAATATGAAGAAAATGTTGTGTGAAAATTAATTTTGCTAATGACCACAACTGAACTTGTACAGCTGTTTCATAACTACTCAGGATGACTTTTCAATCAGTCATAAAATCACTGGCTGCTTACATATTTGAATGGTGTATTCATGGCTAATGCATGGCAGTATAGAAGCTCCATATATTCTTGCGAAAATGTATGATAACCTCTTTTGGAATCATGCAACATTAAATTTCAGTTTTAAATGATGCAGTGGATAAACATATTTAAAGATGATTTAAAAAAATATCTTCCCGCAGATTTCCATTGGACATTTCACTAATTACCCTGCCCTGTCCCACTTCTTATATGGAATATGATGGCACTTCACAAGTTCAAAGCTCCACTAATAGGGTTTAACATCTGGCTGAGGTTGCTGTGGAGGTCAACCACAAACTTAAATGCTGTATTGGTCAGCATCCATATAATGGTGGTCTGCTCTATTTGATTTTTTAAATAAGAAGTTTGGCTTTAGCACTATATATTTCTCCTAGTTTTCTAATCTTCCCTTTAATTTTATAATAAGGCCTATCCCCTATCATAAAACCTTGTTTTTTTCCTCCCACTTCTCTGGTAACCATACATCCTCTAACATGTCTTTCAGAAATATTTTAGGACATGCTTCTGTCCCTCCCTCTGTCTCCCTCTGTTCCCTCTGTCCCCTGAACATTTTTCTCTTAATTTTTTGCCCACCACTTCCTTGTTCCCAATGCTCTTGGTCTATCTGACCTTTAATTAACAACTAAAACAAATATTTCCCACCTTTTCCATTCTCTTCTATACCCACATCTCAAACACATGAATAGGGTAGTTTCCTTCATCAAAGAAAATGAAAGGCATTGATTGCGATTCGTTACCCACCATTACTGTATTCATAATATACTAATTATTTTGTTTTAGAAATACCGGTTTAGACGAATGGCAATGGTCCATTTTTACCCTCATTTGAAAAATGCCAGATTGGCACCCATGCGATGCCACTCCACGTGACGTCACAGGGACCTAGTTTCTATCGGAGAAGATAGGAGTTATACATCGTCTGAGGTTACCAATGCATGCATGAGGCACAGAGCTCAGGGAAACATGTCTTAATAATCACCTATTAAAACTGGCTAAGGTCAGAAAGTTTTCTTCATTTGATAAGGTATTAATAATCCTTATTTAAGCCAAGCGCTACCAGCCAGCAGGGTACTCAGCTACCTGTCAGCATCCGGCGTCGTATCAGCGCTAAGCCTCGCCTCAAGGTCACCTCACAGGGCGGCAGCGGGAACCAGAAATACGTCACACGGAGAGATTTCCCGGCATTCATACTTACGCGTCGCGTTTTCGTGCGCTTGAAAAATTTCACTTTTCATTTAATTGCGAAAAATAGATATCGTCATTTAAAAATCTAAAAGGGTGAAATACGTACTCCAGGAGTAATTATCTTTCGATTTAGGCAATAAAAAAATTATAGGACACCACCCTATTCAAATGACCCTTCTTCAAAGTCCACATTTCTGTACCATGAACCATCACGCTCCAGATCAGACACATCTCTAGCCCCTTACGTTTATGTAACAAAAGATGATCCTCTCATAAGCTCTTCCTCGTTCATTAACAGTTTAGCTGATACTTCCTCCATGAACTAAGGGTATATTTTGGTGGTGGAAATTTAACCTCTTTGTAGCCACCAAAACCAAGAGGGAAGAAGATGCCTTGCAAAGGCTTTTCATATGGAAATTTTTCCCCTCTCCTTTAATTTCCATTATTTATGAATCAATCCTTCCACAATAGGAGCCCCATTGATATTGCTAGCATAGCCCTTCATAAAAAATGTGTATGTACACTTTTTTGTCCCCTTTTCTGTGTCTTTTTCACCATCACCAAGATAACAATATCAATTTCCCATCCCCTCCTCAACATTTTATGATGAAACATTTTTGTTTTCTTCAGACCTTTTCTGGGCCCAGAATAGGCGATTATCAGATGCAAGATTTGCTTATGGGTGATGCTTACTTGATGGGTGCCTTTGATTTTCATCAGCACTGTAAATTATTTTATAAACTAAAGTCTATTGCATATCAACATTTTGATAACTATATAAAACTGAGGCAATGTGAATTTAGACACAAAATGCACTGGATGATAAATAAAAAAGGAAATCAATGCCAAAATCTTTACCACTAAAAATTAGCTACCAGTCAGTTACTTCCAAGAGTCATACAAACCAACATATTCACAGTCAAGAAAGTGAACATATCATACCAGCTATGAAAAAGTCTTGTGTATCCTCTTGACATCCCAGCTGATTGCATGCTCTACAAATCAGCTTACCAGATGTAGAAGCTACTGCATTGAATTCATGAGTGATGTTAGATTGCTGCATTGTTTCCTATAAGCATAAAAATATTTCATTTAATAATTAAATCAAATCATTATTAAATTGTGTTGCTTTGTAAAAATCATATAAACATGATTTACCACCATATGGAATAATTTGTGGATATATATTTGGATACATAACAGTCGATTCAGGGAAGATTTCAACCAGAAATCTATGAAACCTCTTAATAAATTCTTTGTGGCAACGCATTAAGAAATTTCCAATTTAAGAATTTGAACTTCAAGTTCCAATGTTAGTCAAAACCTTAATAGGCACCTGCATAAATTTATATGTATATGGTTTCTGGGATATTTAGTGCCCAAGATATAAGTATACTACTGGGAATGCGCTTTCTTCCCTTCATAAAATAGTCTTGCTCGATGCAAAGTTGATAAGTGAACAACTAACTGGAATGAATGCCCTTTGCTAAACAAAACATGAGTGACATTACATATTTCGAAAATATTTGCAATAAAAATGATTCCATAAATAAATAGTTTAAACATAATTATTTCTCTTTACAAGAGATTTTTCTTACCCTTACACAAACTCATTGAGACAGAAAATCTTAAGAACCGGAAGATCAAAGCAAATATCATAATAAGATGCATCAGAAAATAATGGGTCACAGCTAGAATATTTAAGGATTGTATAAAGCAATCCTGTAACTGAAAGTTGTAAAAATACTTAATGTTGATTTTCCATTTCTCAGGTTACACTCCATCCAGCTTTGTTGTTGACTACAGTTTTGTAAGTGATCTCCTATTATCCTTTAGCAACTGCCTGAAATTCATAAACATTCTTAACTTTAAAAATAGCTGACTAATTAGATGTAGAAGACTTACTGTTAATAGTGGTATTCCTTTTCTGTCACAAAGATCATAAGTTGTGCAGTTTAAAAATGTCCATTCAATTTTTGCTAAAGGATATGCAAAAACATTGCATTTGAAATCATAATTTTTTGACAGAAGAAAAAATCCATCTTTGCCTATTAATTTCACCTCAGGAATAGCTGCATGTGGAAAAATAAGGCAAAACATATTAAATATAGCAATTTTATCATGATTTTATATATTTGCAATCATTTGAAAAAAATGGCAAATGACCAGATAAAATAGCATAATGCAACAAAGAAATAAAGGCCTTCTTGATTATCTTGTCTCATTACATACACAGCAATAAATCATTTCATATCCAAAGATGCCAGTCAGTACTTCATTTCTATACGATTGTGCAAAAGAAAGAAGTGGAAATGATCTTTTAAAATGTAATACAAATTATTGCTAAGGCTTTTATCTATGTATAGAACACCCATTCCCCACCCACTGTTTACTCTCCCATCTTCGGATAACATCCCCATTCAATCTGCCATGTTTGTATATCTTTGTGCATGCTGTGTGCGAGGTGAAGGCTGATTTGGCAGCTTCCAGTATCAATACTGCCTTTTCTCACAGCGTTGTCGCTTGTACTTCACTGTTCACAGGTAAATGGCCCACGAAAAACCTTGCTGTCCTTTTAACCTCGCGTTCTGACAAATAGGGTGGTTTCCTATTATTTTTTTATTGCCTAAATCGAAAGATTATTACTCCTGGAGTACGTATTTCACGCTTTTAGATTTTTAAATGACGATATTTATTTTTGGCGATTAAATGAAAAGTGAAAATTTTCAAGCGCGCGAAAACGCGACGCAAAAGTATGAATGCCGGGAAATCTCTCCGTGTGGCGTATTTCTCGTTCCCGCTGCCGCCCTGTGAGGTGACCTTGAGGCGAGCTTAGCGCTGATACAACGCAGGCTGCTAGCGGGTAGCTGAGCACCCTGCTGGCTGGTAGCGCTTGGCTTAAATAAGGCTTATTAATACCTTATCAAATGAAGAAAACTTTCCGACCTTAGCCAGTTTTAATAAGTGATTATTAAAACATGTTTCCCTGAGCTCTGCGCCTCATGCATGCATTGGTAACCTCAGACGATGTATAACTCCTATCCTCTCGTGTAGAAACTAGGTCCCTGTGACGTCATGCGGAGTGGAATCGCATGGGCGCCATCTGGCCCTTTTCAAATGAGGATAAAAATGGACCATTGCCATTCGTCTAAACCGGTATTTCTAAAATCAAATGAATTGTATATTATGAATACAGTAATGGTGGGTAACGAATCGCAATCAATGCCTTTCGTTTTCTTTGATGAAGGAAACTACCCTATTGTGTTTCTGCTTACATTCTTTCACATTTTCCCATTTAGAGGTCAATATGACCCTGAATTCAAAGTTCTAAGTTTCCCCTTCTCTGGGTACTATCATTCCCGAGCATGGTCGGGTGGCCGGCTAGTGTTGGATAAACTGGAAGGATATATTATTTAAGGATGGATGAACGTAAGAAATCACTTTTAAACAGTCACAACAGATCCATGTTTGCAAAACAATATATAATTGTGGCAAAAGGGCTCCCGGTGACTTAGAGGATTTGCTTCTTCTAGCTATTATTTAACAAAGCATTAAATATTGCCCAACACTACTTGCCTTTCTTTTGCAATATGCCATTTATAGTACCATACATACCATTCAGCCTAAAGACCTTTTTTATGGCCATGCATCAAAAGTAGGTGAACTACCAATCAAATAAATGAAAAGTGATTTTTTTGCATTGATTACGTACACAGTAGAGTTACTGATTCGTCTATGTACGTATGCAAGAAAACCTACCTTTGATCACCAAAGTCAGATGCAGCATTCTCTCTTTTTTTCCAGCCTTTCCTAGTAGAGTGAATGTTCCTGCATCATTCCTTGATATTGACGAGATGTTTAAGATGGTTTGCAGGTGATTAGTGGATATGTGGTATTTGTGGCTGTTTTTTATTTTACTGCCATCTGGAGATAACCACTCAAATGTTGGAGATGGAACAGCTTCGTATGCCACAGCCCATACAGCATATTCACCTTCATATACTTCAATTTTATTGCCTCCGTCTATAGTTAAATTAATGAAGCTATCTTCTTTCCCTAAAATAAATGCAGTCATTACTGACATGTCGTGTGGATCAGTAAAACTAAAAAAAATCTCTGAAAAGAGTTTTCCTTCTCACAACTTCCATTCAAATGAATGTGAGCAAATTAATAAATTAAGTGATAACATTTCAATTTGTTTAAATTTTGCATTATTTTTCATTATGGCAAATACTTACTTCTGCACAATGGATGTTAGCATAGCTTTTTAATCTGCATATAAGTCTAGCAATTCAATATGTACTCCGAAGAGTACACTGTACTATGACACTCAAAAGCCAGTAGTAAGGCAGGATGAAAAAACATCAATGCATACATATATGCATGTATTAAGTTTGTAGCATGTCAGTCTGTCTGCATTTTTTGCTGTCACACTTGAGGGTCTATCTCAGTTGTACAAAGTGTCGCAGGGATTGGGTTTGGTGCGTTCAATGCATGCACAGTTTAGACTTGATCCCAGTACTGTTGCTCGACATTATATAAAATTGCGGGCAAAAACATGGAAAAACGGACCAAAAACAGCCTGCCCACAAAACGTGAGACCTATAGCGGCCAGCCACAATTAATTTCTGTCTCCTCACTGTGGAGGGTCTCCTTTGCAAAACTCTTGCAACCAGCAACAGGTGCAACTCTATGACAGGCAGCAGTGCCACAACGATAGACGACTAGGCAACTATGTACTGGTAGCGCATTGGAGTCAACCTGGCTGTGGAATAGGCAGGTTGGCACTGCTAGTCACTTTCTTTATGGAAACTACAATCGTAAGCTATATTACCTATAAAGCTGGAAGGATGTATAAAATACTGATATTTACTAGCATTCAGTGGGGCCGACTCCATGGGGCCTGAGGGGGCCCGAGCCCCCTCAAAAATTCGTTATGGGTGTGAGGAAAAAATGTGACTGGCTTGTCGATTTTCCCCTAGTGTCCAGATATCGAGATTCGAGTTATCAGGGTTATAATGTTGATCATATGACTCTTCTAAAATGCTTAAAAAACTTAAAATTCACTGGTTATAAAATTTCCCGGGGAAAGATCCCCGGTTTGGGCCCCCCCAATATTTTTTGTTAGTCCGCACCCCTGCTAGCATTTCATACTATTTATAAGAATGCATTCATCTACACAACTGCATAAATATGCTATAACTTGTGCTTGTTGGGAGATTTTTTCATTCTTCCCTAAAAATTGATTGACATTGTACAGAAGTACTATATTCTCTCTTGTACCATATACATGCAGCAAGTTGCAGTCATATTGGGGTTCAGTAAACATTCTGTGGTTGTGGTCTGGGCTGTTCTATAAAATATTCCACCCATTATTTCATTTTACTAGTTTTCTTTGAAACTCATGATTCTTTGTATATATATCCCAGATGGCACAGAATCCTCCGTATCTAATTGGTATGCAGATAGTATCCATTGATGAAAAGCGATGGGGCGATATTCAATGGATACTATGTGCATACGAATTAGATACGGAGGATTCTGTGCCGTCTGGGTATGAGCCATATTCAGGAAGTCAGTACCATTTCATACTAGTGCCACGGCAACAATGATATCGTCTCTTGTTTCATTGGCTACAATTTACTCCATTTGATTGCTTCCTCAAATTTATTTTCTTGTGTGCATCATTTTTAATGTTTATGGGAATTCTTGACCTTTAGATTTATTCTGTGACTCAGTTTTATGAATGCAAGGAACATAATGCCTGCCAAAATTCATTGCAAAATTCCAGAAGTTTGTGGTGAAAATACAAATAGTTATGGAATGAAGAACTTCAACCAAGGTCAGACAAATTTACATAATCCAATGATCTTCTAAAAAGGAGAATTAATAAAAAAAATTTGTGAGAACAGACGTTTCACGAAGACAGAATTTTCTTTCTTGACGAGCTTCTTGAAATTTCAGGAGCTCTTTTGCATGACATTATCTCAGACCATATGGGCTATTGCAAGCTTTGTTCCTGATGACTTTACAAAATGCTTTCTGATGTCTAGGGCTCCTTGATTTTTGTGAAAGTGAATTTTCATGATTTTAAGCATAATTTTGGTTTTTGTTTAGTTTTTATGGTTTATGACTTTTATAACAACTTTTTACACGATTTGGAGAGATTTCCATACTCTTCAATCATTTTGCAACTTCTTAAATTTCAAACCGCAAATAAGTATCATTTTTATCAATTCCACAGTATAAGTTCAAACCGCAGATTAAAATGCTGAATTCTTTACGATTTCGCAGTATGTAATCCTACAATTCCTATCAAATGAGCAATGGCAATAGCTATCAGTACTCTGCCAATTATGGGTTCCTTCAAAGGGCCTATCCAGGATCAAAACTTGAGAGGGGGCAAGTTGTGGTCGTTCAAGTTATCATACAGAAAAGGTTAAAAACCAAAATTTCAAGAAAATTATAGGAGTGATTTAAAATATCATATTTTATACTAATGTAATTTTCCTTGAATTTAAAGAACATTTTTTCAAAAATTTCGTTTCGAACTAAATTTACTTTTGCTAATAGGGGGGTGGGAGGGGGGGGAGGACAGCTGGCTCCCCTGCCTCCTGCTCCTTGATTTTTGCAAAAGTGAATTTTCATGATTTTTAGCATAATTTCGGTTTTTGTGTAGTTTTTATGGTTTATGACTTTTATAACAACTTTTTACACGATTTGGAGAGATTTCCATACTCGTCAATCATTTTGCTTTCTTAAATTTCAAACCACAAATAAGTTTCATTTTTATCAATCCGCAGTATAAGTTCAAACCGCAGATTAAAATGCTGAATTCTTTACGATTTCGCATTATGTAATCCTACAATTCCTATCAAATGAGGTGGCAATAGCTATCAGTACTCCGCCAATTATGGGTTCCTTTCAAGGGCCTATCCAGGATCACAACTAGAGGGGGGCAAGTTGTGGTCGTTCGAGTTATTATACAGAAAAGGTTAAAAACCAAAATTTCAAGAAAATTATAGGAGTGATTTAAAATATCATATTTTATACTATTGTCATTTTCCTTGAAGTTAAAGAACATTTTTTCAAAAATTTCGTCTTGAACTAAATTTACTTTTGCTAATGGGGGGGGAGGACACCCAGACGGCACAGAATCCTCCGTATCTAATTCGTATGCAGATAGTATCCATTCACAAAAATCGACGGAGCGGTAGTCAATGGATACTATCTGCATACGAATTAGATACGGAGGATTCTGTACGGACGATTCTGTACCCAGACAGATGCAGATAGTATCCATTGACTACCGCTCCGTCGCTTTTTGTCAATGGATACTATCTGCATACGAATTAGATACGGAGGATTCTGTGCCATCTGGGCAGCTGGCTCCCCTGCCCCCTGCTCCTTGATTTTTGCAAAAGTGAATTTTCATGATTTTTAGCATAATTTCGCTTTTTGTGCAATTTTTATGGTTGGTGACTTTTACAACAACTTTTTCCATGATTTGGAGAGATTTCGGTACTCTTCAATCATTTTGCTGCTTCTTAAATTTCAAACCACACGCCCATGGTTCCTTTTCTCTCTACAAACTACACAAAGAATACTCCAAGAAATGGCTTGGTGCTCACTCTGAATACTTCTAAGGAACAGCCTCATTCAGGGCATTACTCCACCTCTACCATGGTAGCGCACTGATAGCAACTGCCCACGTCCATTTGCATCCAAGCAAGGTGGCACGAATTAAATCAAATGTTTCCATGCTATGCCCTCTTTCAACGAATAATCAGTCTTTAAATTTTGTTATTCTGGGGAGCCTGTCATTTTTCAAACTCAATTTTTCAAGTTGGCTGCTCTGCACTACACTTCTCATGGCTTCTTTTGCCGGCTGTGCCAGTGATACATTTAAATCCAATTTCTTGATTTTTTGGTGATCTAGAGATTAGGGTATGAGCTTCAGACTATCTTTGTCAATGGCAATTTTGCCAAATGAATCTCATAGATGAAGTTGGGAAACAAAAGCTCGTACTGAGATAAATATGATGTTACATTCGGGTCCTTGCTTATACTGAAATAAATAGCCATAAAATGTAGCATTGCTTGCCATTCATTTAACTTACCCACAACAATAAGTTGCACAAAATCTGAATTGCTAGCATTTCGATGAGATGGATCTCTTACAACACATGTATAATTCCCTCCATCACTCTTCGCAAGAGAGTGAATTTTCAAAGTGATTTTATGGATGGTGTATGCATTTTGCTTTTCTAAGGCAGTGCTAAGAGATGCTCTTCCATTCTGTAATTAAAAAGAATAAGATTGGAAGAATAAAAAACAGGCATGTAACATTTGAGATGCTGGTATAGATAGTGTAGAGAAGGTGGTAAATATAGAGAAAAAAAGGAATATGTAATAAAGAATGATTTACATAAAGTGCAAGTAGAAAGAGGAATTAAGGGAATGTAAGAGATGTGGAAAATGAAAGAATTGTTAGGTTCACTAGCATTAGCAAACCTAAAATAATCAATTCCTTTATTTTACATAACGCAATGGTTTCTCACAGTTGAGGCTGGAGGCATCAGTTATATTGTAAAAGATGTGGATGGATTGCATAATCTAGGATAATTTCTATAAACATCATAGAGAGAAGAATGTAGGATACACAGGGAAGAAGTATACAGAAAAGAGAAGGGTTGATAAAGATTAAAGGACACCGTATGTCAACAATGAGAAAGAAATGCATAAAATGAGAGATAAATTATGTTAAGGGATGGGCAGAAATAGGTACAGTCATTATCAGTCAATAATTAATTGAAGCCCACTTTATTAAAAATAATTAATTCATGCAAATTGTCAATCATTCCCTGAAAAACAAAATAAGAAATCACTTACTGGATGTTACAAACACCAAATCATAACTGTACATGATATATATTAAAATTCAGCCCTGGTTTTTTCAGCTTTGATTGTTTTACTCAAAATAATCCACTAAAGTGGTGCATTCCCATTGGTAACTAGAGATCAATTACTAGTTGAGCACTTCTGCTTGATGAAAACCATTGAAAGACAATCCATTTATTACAAAATCTTATAATGTATATTGCAAAGTCTGACAAAAAGATGGAATGGGAGAGAAATTTTGCTGAACAGCTAAGGAAAGGAATTCTTTAATTCAAGGATAGCTCTCAAATTGGCAGTTTTTTTACTGTAGTTGTAAACAAAACTTAAGCTACTAGTGGCAAAAATAATTCAAATATGTATTGTATAATTTGATTAATTATGTATTTTCATAATTTGAATATTTCAGTCAATATAGCTGTACTTAAAACTATAATAAAGCAGATAGAATGTTTATAGTAACATCTGATTTACTTACTGCACTCATGGCTTTCATCTGGGGCATATACCAATTTACAATGTAGTTCTGGTATAATTCCATTCTGACCTTACAGGTAAAATAAATATCGCTTCCTTCGATTGACCGTACTATTGTTCCATTTATGTATGGCTTTGGTAAAGGTGAGGTGTCTACAATAAAAATAACCGACAGTTAGAATTTTGGCTATTTTAACACTAAATTTAATAATGCTTTAATTTTCCTAATCCATCAAGAATAGTTACGTAAAACTGTGTTGCCCAGCCAATATATATTTGAAGGTCTCTAACCCTATTAAGTCATATCTAGTAGGTACAGATTATACTCACCGTACACCAATATCTGCTCACACCCTTGCTCAGTGCTTTTAAATCTCATCCATTAAATGAGCCCCCTTTATTATGGCCTGCCTATTGCTTATGCTCCAAGCAATTGACATATGACATACCTAATTAAAGGTTTTTAAGTGAAGACACCTTTTAGAATACAATGAAACCTGCTTAAGTTGGTGTTTTCCACATCTCATTCAAGAACTCCAGTTATCAGTAGCCTTTTACTTCAAACTCAGACCACAGTTTGGGAACCACTGATGGAAAATGATGAAATTATGTGCATAACTTCTGAAGTGTGTACATAATTAAAAATTTCAACAGTTATTTAATCACATTCAGAGACTGGGTTTGATATATGTACTGCACATCCTCAATGAAAGATCACTGGCCTTGATTGATACCCAATGTATGTTACATATTTGGTAGGAAATTGAGAGAGAGTATGAGTGAAAAACATAACTTTTTTCAATGCTGACTAATAAACCTGTAAAACTTCATAAAAATGTACCGTTTGAAATATGATCACCAATTACAGGACGTAAATTAATACTTAAAATGAGCCCCCTTTATTCTGGCCTGCCCATTGCTTATGCTCCAAGCAATTGGCCACCATGGATATGTTCCTATTTTTAGAAGCATTTTTTTATTACTGTGACTGAACTATGCATAAGAGCGCTCATGAAACAGACATTTTACAAGTTGTATCCTGAAAATAGATGAATATCCCCCTAAATAATTTAATTTAATATTTATATTTGCCCCTTAATTTCAATATTTGACTTATTGAAATTAACCCTTTCGCGCCGGACCTTCGTTTAGGGAAATTCTTCCTCAATACGAGTCTCTTGAAAGTTTTCTTTACTCCCCTGCACGAAGATTATTTGCATCGACTGTGGGCAGTGGTTCCGTCCCTAACCATTTTTGGACCCAACTCAGTGGGGCGCCGATCCCTTTCCTCGGCCACTGTCCCAGACCCTAGAGGGATTAAAAGCCCCTTCCTAGGACGAGTCCGCGGTCAATTGGCTAAAATATTAGTGCAAAATATATGCAAATATTTGTTGTTCGCATTGATTTTTTACATTCAAAATGAATTTTGGGTTTTTTTTCTGAGCATGCAGAAATTTTAAACGAAGTTCTAACGTTAATTTAGACGGATTTAGTATATTTACTAGTTGGTCTATAACTCCGTTGATATTAACGTTATAATATAATTGTTTGAAATTTCCATGTGGTCAGCATAAAAAGATGAATTCCTTTATAGCAATAGATATGAAAAGTAAGCAACAAATATAGTTTTGGAAAACACACTGCAAATAACAGTAGTTGACCGCATGGAGAGGATAAGAAAGGGTCGACCTGAGCGGCCGAAGATGGGACTGGGCTCGCGCTAAGGCGGATCACGAGGGGCGACCGCGTCCGTGGGTCTATTGTGTCCGCCACGGTCACTTTTTTCGACCTGTGCCGCACAGACGTGGCATTCGTTGCTTAGGTTAGGAAAATAAACGCCGTATAGGTGTGGCATTCGTTGTTCATGGAAAAAAATCCTCGCCGCACAGGTGTGGCATTCGGCGCGAAAGGGTTAAGGAAATTTTAAATAATTCACCAAAATTATAGATGAGGTTATAAGTATGGTAGATATGGCTGAGAGTTCTATGGACATATAGAAATAAGAATTATAAGTCATTGAGGAGAGCCCATAGCTAGCTTAAGGTGACCGATGGGTGGAGGGGGGAGATAAAGAGTCTTTCCACTGTCTTAATAATAGTAAATATATATTCCAGTAAGGTTTTACAGCAGAAAGTGTCACCAATAGACTGTTATATTCTTGTGGAGCATTGGTAGTGCTTGTTTCTACAAAATAAGAAACTCAATGGACCATACAGTGGTTAGAGGTATTGTATGGTATGTATCAGTAAACATTTAGGAATGTATTTTTTTCCCTTGTACTCCTCTCAATTTCCTCCCATTATGATGTATGTATTATAATAATGTATTACAAGCTAATGAAGAGTAAAATAAAACCGTATCCTGTGATATTATGCAATTTTCAATGCTTTTCTTATGATTCCCTAATTTACAATATTTCTGGCCATGAATCAATGAAATCACAAATATAGAATCCAACATTTCACTTTACCATTCAAAAATCAATAATGGCTTTTGAAAATTATTCAGTGCAAATGAGACACACTATTAATAAAGGAGGAGTGGGGTTCAGAACTGATGTCAGTAACCGAACAACAAAACAGCGGAATCAACCCATCTATCAATATAAATATAAATATTAGACTTCTCTTTCATTCAATACATTGCCTCTAATAACAATGGTCCATCGAGTTTCCAATTTTGTTGAAACTCTCAAACTTGCACTAGCAATACTCCACATGTATATAACATCATCTATTGTGTATTGGTGACACTTTTGTCATAAAGCCTTACTGGGCAATATATTCACTAATACTAAGGCAATTTAAAATCAAATCAAATACCAGGGATTTTTTTAATGAATCTAATGTTAAATATTTTCGGCTCTTGCTGCACAACAAAACTGGAAAGTGGTGTATGAGCTAGATGACCTTGATGAAAACTTCAATAGCTTCTACATCATCTTTGCAGAAATTGCTTTGAACTTGCCCTTCCTCTGGAAGTAGTGACATACAGAGGAGATACAAAGAAAAACTCGCTAACACCTGAAATTTTAAGTACGTCTAATTATTTAAGATGTTCGCCATTTAATATCTTGTTTTATAATGTCCTCCAGATTTGTGATCAGTACTTTGATTTGAAACAATATTACAGGTCCGGTAAAAAAAAGTGTAAAAAGGCAGTAAAATGATCAGAAAATTTAAAAAAATATTGCTAACTATGCCAAACGGGAATGAAAAATTATGAAATAAAATTTTACCTCCATTTGACCTTCATTTTGGTCACCATCAATGTAGTAACTTAGCTATTGATAATTCTTTTATTTTTACCTTCCACAATGAGGTTGAAGTGTACTGTATCCATTATTTCCTTGTACATTGCCTCACATGCAAGGAGACCAAAGTAACTGATGTTAACATTTCTAAGCTGAAATCCTTTCTTTGGATCATACTGAGCTGGATAGGGAAACGGCTGGAAGTTCTGCAACATTTAGAAAAGAATTGTGATGGATGACAAATATTTTTGAAGGAAGTATGCACTACTTTTGATAAAAATGCATAACCAAAGTCAAAAGTGATTTTTGTTTAAAGAAATGGTTTTTCAACTCATGAAGGATTACTTAATACTCATATTTGCCTCATCATATTCAACATACAGTGCTTTCAACAACCCCACCCAGTGGCGGATCTATGGGGGGGCTGAGGGGGATATAGGGCCCCCCCCCTTGGATATCTAATTTACACTGGATAGAATGGAAATTTTGCTCGGACCCCCACTTCTGCTGGAAGGTTACCCTATACTTAGCCCTTTGTCCCTATCCTGGATCCGCCACTGACCCCACCCATTGGAAAATTTTATACTTGAGCACTCCTAAGGATATCATGGGCCATCAGTTGAGGAATAGCAAGTCTACAGACCACCAGGTGGAAAGAATCACTGATCTAGATTGACTTCTAGCATATGAAGAAATGTAACTTATTTACTTGTGTCAAAGCTAAGTGGTTTTAATTGTATTCTACTCATCCCAAGTTTCCACAAGAACAAGAAATTCTCTGAAAATTTCAAGAGAACACTTACATGGGTTAGAGTCACTCTGGCCTGAGGATTGTTGACTCGGCATGGTATGACAGCATCCTTGCCGACTAAAGCTCTGACTATTGCTCTCCCATCAGGAACAAAGAGAGCATTATTCTCTGAAAGGAAAAAAAAAATAACTGAAACTGCTTAAAAATATTGACATGTAATTGCAGAAAGGGTAAGATCGTAATACATTTCATTACATATTATTATACATTAACTTTGCATGAATGCCTCATGTAGTAATCAGGAGAAATTTTCCTTCTGTGTCCATTCTGCCTCTCTTCACTATTTCTCCAGCTCTTAAAATTCCTACCTATTCATTTCCCTCTTATAATGAATACTGATTCTATTATTATTTTCTACAAAATTTTTGCTTTCACCACCTCAATTATCCATTATTTGATAAACCATTAGCTGGTAAATTAGTGAATCTCTTCCTTAGTCAATCTGCCCAAACACATTACTACCCTCCAATGTCATATCTCTATCATCCCTTCCATATCCTTCCTCCTTCAAAACGACTAGTTTCTCAATGAAATATATGAGCCAAATGCAGAGAAAGCATGATGCAGAAACCTTAATAAAAATTGCATACATAATAATCATGAATGGATTAACCTAGTCTTTAGATCAGGTATCTATTTGGGCTTTCACTTACAACAGGGCAGATGATTCATATTCATTCAACATATGATCTGAAGTTGAAATGTTGCTATGGCCAATCTGCGCAACACTTGCCAATTTTTGTACATTTCCAATTCTTGTTAGCTAACTTGGCTGAATCTGGTAGATGGTCAAATCTTAGTCTGGTGACTTAGGCCCAATGACAGCAGGCATGCAGCTAGGGGGGGCTTGGGGGCTTCAGCTCTCCTTCCCCCATACCCTTTAAAATATTTTCCCTTGTTGTGAATGCCAGCCATGCATCTACTTAGAAGACAACCAGCCCAGGGGCACTTATTCTCTGACTTTCCCAAAACTATACACAGTTGTGGACTGAGATCGTATCTCAAATCCAAAATTACCTCAAAAATGGATAATATTTACTATACTTCCACCAGCAGCCTGAACTTTTTCAAAAAATTAGGCAAATTTTAAAGATAAATACCTGTGGAGAACAAGACATAAATATTACCATTGGCGGATCTATTGGGGGGCGGGGAGGGGGAAGGTGGCTATAGCCCGTATAGATCGTAGGGCATCCCCCCCCTTGGGTATCCAATTTACACTAGATAGAATGACAATTTTCTTCGGACCCCAACTACTGCTGGGAGATAACTCCCACTTAGCCCCCCCTTATCGGTATCCTGGATCAGCCACTGAACATAACTATGGACGTTTTGGTAAAAAAAACTGCAAAAAATATAAATTTCAGCACTATACAAATGAAATTTATATGTAATCTAATGTAATTTATACTTTGTTGAATTGTGGAAATTGAAGGAGGAAATAAAACAGTTCCTAGGCAACTTGAATACCACACAAGCGCCCCTCAAATCAAATCTCTGGCTAGGTGCCTCAGTGACAGGAGTGGAACGATGCAAAAATTGGGAATGTAGAAGTTTTAAGATAAATTCAGCAGCATACCTAAACTGAACAGAGGAAGTAGAAGATATGCAAGTATCAAAGACAGCCTGCACAGTAAGGCAGATCGGAAAAATTGATTTTTCAGCCTACGGTGTATGACATCACAGGTCATAGACTGTAGGCTCCTTTCCTGCATTCTCGGATCTAAAAATATTTCATCACTTCTCTAAAAGTTGGTAACATCGATTTATTTTACGCCAACGAGGCGCCAAATGAGGGACAAGTCATCTCACTACGCATCCTTTTTTACCTTCTACCATCTTCTGATTTATATTATCAAAGATGAACGCCCTCCTAGTAGCACATGCGGGATGAATTTTGCTGTATTCGAGGCGTGGGAGGGGGAAAAGCGAGTGGGCAAGGGACGGGATCGGCCTGCCGCTCTTGTATCCACGACGATGCATGGTCGTTGGAATATTTTCTTCGCGGACGCAGACTCAAATTTGGCATTTTGTGGCTAAACAGTGGCAGGAATTTTTTTTTCTAAAGGGCAGTAACTCGGCAAAATCTATAGGGAATGACTATAAAATATTATATTTTCGAATTTTGACCCTCCCATCCTAAATTGCATCTAAGCGAGGGTCAGGGGATCACCTAGAGGTCTCAAAGTTTTCAGGCTTTATTTTTGAGCGGTCCCAACACTTTTTTTCATTGGGCCATATGGATTTGAAAAAAATCGATTTTTCCAATCCGCCTTACTGCACAGTACAAGCATACTAAATGGCTTGTAGTTCGGTAACAATTGGGTTGCCATTAATGGAGTACCCTTTCGAGACAGTGGAGTTATTGCCTTAGCATGACTGCTGTACTGAGTCCCGAGAGATTCTTCTGTCCCCTCTGTATGGAGCATTTTTGCAGGAAAATCATTAAGAAGGGTGTCCGAGATAATCACACACTCTCAGCACAAACCTTTTTTGATCCTTCCTATCAGGGATTCTGCATTATCTCGGACTCTGAAGGTAGTTGGGCTCCCTCCTTTCGGGGTTTATAGCCCTACCTGGGTTATTGGTTCGTTGTCAATCATGCTTTGTTTATGTGAATTATCATTATGGATAATTGTTGTTTAAACGTAAATTGCAAACTTCGAATTGAATTCCTTGTTTTTATTTTGAGAATTGTCAATTGTTGAACAAAGCTCTACCGTCAATATCATTGCATTTAGTGCAGCATCAATTTCCATGTTGATGTTTATATTGAAATTAAGATATAAGTTAATATTTATTGTAGAATTTTGTTTGAAAATTGTAAACACCGCTCAGAAAACAAATAATTCAATTCTTAGTTTATATTTTTTGAGAAAGGAACAAATACAGTCGGATCCGGATTTAAGGTTTTCACATTTAGTGTTTTTCTGCATTTAGTGTTTATTTTTTGGGGTCCCGATTCATTCCCTATGCGAGCAATGTAAAAATTATCCTCATTTAGTGTTTCAGCATTCTGCATTTTTCCGCATTTAAGGTCGTAAAAAATTGTTCCGCTAAAGATATTTTTGCCCGATTTAATGTTTTTCATTATGGTTTATTCAAGTGATTATCAAAATCTTTGAATTTCTGCTCAACAACAAGAAAATTCTCATGAAATTTTAGCAAGAGTCGATTGAATCTACCCTGCAATACTTCTTCATCAGCATTCTCTCACAAATGTGGTACTGGGACGTTCAACTTGCAAGCCGGGTTATTTGTCTTTGCGTGATGTTTCACTCCCCTTTTTATCCAAACACTTTTACTTCCCAATTTTTTAGCTCTCTCCTAAAAATTGTTACGAAACCATCTTATTGGGATAAGAACATTTAATCAATGAATTTTTTTTGCCTCATATGGCACTAGTGATGAGGGGGTGGGTCTGGAATTCCCCCACACCCAAATATGAAAACTCAATTACTTTGCTTCTTCATTAAATAAAACAAAATGTTGAAAGTTCATATATTTACAAAAGAGTTTTTTAAAAGGAAGTTGCTTCCATTATAAAAAGGGTTAAAATTAGTTTAAAACCCTCTATTTACTAACTTTTTTTAAAACTTTCCCCCACACCCTAGTTTTGGACCCTTCAAATGACATTCCTGGTTACTCCACTGTGTGGTACCTTTTAGTGACTTAAAAATATATTTTTTATTAACATAAAGCCATTCCAATCATTACAGACCCTAAAAACCTGAAAAAAAATGGCTGGTCCTCATTTAGTGTTTTTCCGCATTTAGTGTTTTAAATTTTGTCCCCCCTGAAAAACCTTAAATCAGGATTCTACTGTATTCATTTCGCAAAATGACTACCGCTAAGAGGGGTAATATAAGACGAAGGGTCCAGGTATCTGCTCCCGGATTTTGAGGGTAAAGCCTGAGCCCCGCTGTGTTGGGTCCCGAAACTAAGACATCGCACACCTGTGACCGTCATAAAAGGGGGAGAACTAGGAAATGTATACATTCAGCATTCCTTCACCTGCGTACGAAAATCTCTGACAAAAATTTGCTGCTTTCGTCTCCCGGGTCAAGAAACGTCCAGATGCATATTTTCATCTTTAGTAGGGAAAAGGTTAAACAGCTGAATGATAAAGGTAACACTTACAGTTTTCATATCGATAGCTGAATGAAAAACTCTAAGAGGAGCACAGGTTAATTTTGACCAAAGAACACAAAATAATAATTCAAAATAGCAAAATTTTCAATGTTAGAGAGGATATACCATCATTTATCTCAATTTCATTACTCGTTCAATACTCTCTTGTTTTTGTATTTTTCAATTTTCTCATACTTCCAATTTGTACTTCCTGTGAGTTTTTAGTTAATAAATCAAGGTTGTTCGGCCATATGATTTGCGAATCTCTCATTTATTGGAATTTTGTGGAAACAACAACAGATGGAATAAAGACAAATCTGAGATTGTCATTCCATTACTCTAACTCCAGATCCCTCATGGACTCCCAGGCGGATGAACAATCCCTATCGGTATCCTGGTTGGGTATTACAAAAGCAAAGAGTTATTTTTAAAACAAGATTTTATTGAACATGTAATCACATACTGGCGGAAAACAGGGAGGTATTCTGGCCTGCTGAAGATTCTGTCTCTGGCCACCATTTGGTAGGGATTTCTGAGGAATGGATGGCAGCTGTGAAAATTAAGGCGCTGTAATTTGTGAATGAAGTTTTGTGGATTTTGCTGTAGATATAGAACTGTTATAATGACTTACCACTCACATAAACATAGATGTCCGAAGACGTTGGCTTTGCCAATTGCTGACGTTGATCTGTACCACTGCAACTGTACCATCCTGTGTCATTCACATTTGCATTGGTCACTTCAAGGAAAGCGAAGCTTTTCTCAGTTCTACTTTTGGCACGTCCCCGTATTGACTCCTAATTTTTAACAAAGAAACTTTATTAAATTAGATTATAATTTGATTACTATATACTTTAGGTTCAGAAAAATTAGAAAAGTAATATAAAGAATTAATGATAATATGGAATTTCTGATTTTTACACATTTTATGACAACATGACATAAATGTAAGGGAAGCGTTTATATATATATGTAATAAGTGGTGTGAAAATCAATTCATATGGCTTACAATGAGATGTCCATTTTTTTGCCTCTCCTTGATATACATTGAGAAAAATCTTTAATGGATTTCACTGGATGTATTTAACTCTTCAATTACCCAAATTAGGAATTTAAAGATTGTTTGCTATAAAGAATGTGACATCTGTCAATGATGTTTTTTTTTGTTTCTATGCATTTTATTGTGATATACATATTGTATTTTATATTGACTTGAGAATGTTTAGATAATTGTATTTTATAATGTGTTTATGTGTTGTTTTACTGTGTCTTAAAGGTTTTGTAAATGCAAATTCAATGGGTGTCTGTTTTGCCCCACCTATGGGGCAAAATCGTCATTTTGTCAATGGTTGAAAAAAAATCATAAATATATTTAATTACTATCATAAAATGCATTTACGTTAATATTCTACACCGTATATGTATAAATGTTACTATTAACCACATTTAAAAGAATATTAGCAACAGAAGGATCAAGTTTTAAATGAACAAAGGTTAACCGGTCGGTTTTGCCCCACTTTCCCCTACATAGTCTGTTAAGTTGCCCATTATACACCAACTACTTGAATTACTTAAAACTGATATAAAATACTAATAATCTTGCAATCAAAACCTACTCACACTTGGTAAATTCCATTGCAAGTGTTGGAATCTTCCACCACCATCACAGCTCAGTTTTAATGTAGTTCTAGCTGGTACAACTTTCTCGTGCCCTTGAAGGATATGGATGGCATGGCTCCATGATAATGATGACAAGATCACTGTTGACAAATAATTTGACCATTATCATGGAGAGCACTTCAAGTTTCAATTTGCAGCAACAAAAATGTTTAAATATATTTGTGACTACAATTTTTTCTTAAATAATGGCTATATAGGTACATGCATGTCAAAACATGTGAACTTACGACTGAGATAGGATAATAAATGCTTAGAACTGATATATGTATATATGGTGAACTTTGAGTTTATCTATGGCACAAAGTTCACTCGGAACCCAAATTGTTTGGCAAAGTACAAAAATGTTATAATCAACCTCATAAGTTCTCCTATAAGTGCAAGTATTCTTTACGTGTGAGAACATTTTACTTAAGTTACAGATTTTGACTTCCATATCAGCCATCAATCACAACAAGCATGCCTCCAGGAATAAATTTAAATTTCGATATGCTTGCACACTCCTCGGAATCACTGTTTCGTTAAAACAAATTATTTTTTCTTATACAGAAGTGCTCGAGCTCTTAGAGAGAGTAATATAGATATCACTACATCAAAATCTATATCATCATAATCCATCCACAGAACTACATCACCAGAAATTTTACCACATATTTCAGTCGCAAAAAGCAAATGCTTACTAACAGAGAGTCATGGAGGCTGAAAAGGCAGATTAGAATTATGTGTGTTTCGCGTGTTGCATACCCCAAATTTTCAAATGGAATCGTAATAAATAAAAAAGTTTTCTACCTTATATGAAATGTTACAGTGATAAAATCTAAAGTATATTGCAAGAGCAAAGGGAGCACATGACCATAAACTATGTGATGGATAATAGGAGAAATATATTTTTAACTTTAAAATTTAATTAAAAAATTCAACCTTTTTATTAAAAAAATCAAATATTTTATTTGCATTGATAAATATGTGGATTTAGATAAATTTATGTTATTTTTTCATTACTAATCTCATTGCATTTTTCCAGTTTTCTTGATTCTGAAGAAGTGGGAAAATTCGCTAGCACCGAACGGTGTTTAAAGACGGTGAATTTTTCTAACTCTGATATTCCCGCAAAAACTTGAACATTGTTTTCCCACGTCATGAATTAAATTAGGAGAATAAAATTTAAAAAAAATCGAGACAACATGAGTGGGTGAGGGTAACTCTCGAGTCAAAGGGAGCTTTCAGGGGCGGTCTGATGTGATTGGAGGCCCTTCACTGGGGCTTATGATGGGGTCCTCCTTACCGGGAGATTCGATGGTCCTCCTCCGGAAAAAATTAGGAAATTGAATGTCCGGAAATGGATTTTGACGCAATAGGGTGGTTTCCTCTTATTTTTTTATTGCCTAAATCCAAAGATTATTACTCCTAGAGTACGTATTTCACGCTTTTACATTTTTAAATCACGATATCTATTTTTCACAATTAAATGAAAAGTGAAAATTTTCAAGCGCGCGAAAACGCGACGGGTAAGTATGAATGCCGGGTAAACTCCGTGTGACGTCGTTCTGGTTCCCACTGCCGCAAGTGAGGTGACCTTTGGGCGAGGCTTTGAGCGCTGATACGACGCGGGATGCTAGCAGGTAGCAGAGTACCGTGCTAGCTGGTAGCGCTTGGCTTAAATAATGATTATTAATACCTTATCAAACGAAGAAAACTTTCCGACCTTAGACAGTTTTAATAGGTGATTATTAAGACATGTTTCCCTGAGCTCTGTGCCTCATGCATGGATTGGTAATCTCAGACGATGTAAAACTCCTATCTACTCGTATAGAAACTAGGTCCCTGTGACGTCACGTGGAGTGGCATCGCATGGGCGCCAATCTGGCCTTTTTCAAATGAGGTTAAAATTGACCGTTGCCATTCGTCTAAACTGGGATTTCTAAAACCAAATAATTTGTATATTATAAATACACTATATAATGGTTGGTAACAAATCGCAATCAATACCTTTCGTTTTCTTTGATGAAGGAAAATACCTATTGAGAACTTCCACCACAACGTGTCGAATATCATACAAGGTTTGACTACTGATGCAAAGTTGATTTCTCAAATACTGGATGAAGCCTTAGGGCACACCCAGCAAAAATTCCCACGCTGTCTTGGAGTCGAGAGACATGATCACTTCAGAATTTTAATCTTTCCATTCACATCTTAAAAGCTACTACATCTAAGTCTAGCGTAGAGCAGTAACCTAAATTTGCAACTAATTAAGAGTGTATCTCCACTCTTTGCTTTATGTCAGGCTAGAATGCGAGGAATTATCTCTTGATCATAATGAATATACAGTAATAATGAGGTTAAAATTGACCGTTGCCATTCGTCTAAACTGGGATTTCTAAAACCAAATAATTTGTATATTATGAAAACACTAATGGTGGGTAACGAATCGCAATCAATCAGTGGCGCCGACTCCACGGGGCCTGAGGGGGCCCGAGCCCCCCCAAAAATTCGTTACAGATGTGAGGAAAAAATGTGTCAGGCTTGTCGATTTTTCCCGGAGTGTCCAGATATCGACATTCGAGTTATCAGGGTTCTAAATTTGATCATATGACTCTTCTAAAATGCTTAAAAACTTAAAACTTGCTACTTATAAAATTTACCGGGGCAAGATCCCCGGTTTGGGCCCCCCCAATATTTTTTGTAAGTCGGCATCCCTGCAATCAATACCTTTCGTTTTCTTTGATGAAGGAAACCACCCTATTCTAGCTCTTAAAAAGAAACTATATAAAAGTTGTTTAAAAATAGCAATTTCGTAAGAAATATCATCCATTGGCTCTGAAATAAAAAAAAACTAAAACAGCCTTTTCGATTATTTAAAAAAAATCATCAGGTACTCTTTATTTCTCTGACACGTTTATTTTATTTATTTTTTATACGAGTGTTTTGGGGGCCAGGGGCGCAGCTACGAATCAAGGCTGGGGGGGGGGTTTAGGCCTACTAATACTTACGGGTTTGGGGGTAATGCATACCCACCGGGAGTTGCGGGGGGCCCTCCTCCAGAAAATTTTAAGATTAATGGTTCAAAATGACTAGTTTTACCGCTTTATGAGAGATATTTGATCAATCCTAACACTATTATATTAGTAATACTAATCCATTAAGTAAAATGGATAAAACTTAAAAATTTCTCTGAGCGCTGGGGGGGGGGGGGTTTATCCCACAAAACCCTCCCCTCGCTGCGCCACTGGTGGGGGCCCCCTAAGCTCGGGGTCCTCGGCGGTCGCCGACCAGCCGACCTGGGCAGACTGCCCTATGGTACTTCATACATGGAGTGATCCAAATGAGTTAATTTATTTTCAAATTCCCTTGACTTAATCTCCCGCGCTAGCAGGGCCGCCAGGAGACTTTAGAGGATCCTCCCACACTATCTCAAGTTTATGTACCCCTTTGAAAAAATTGTATAAACCTGTATAAAATTTGTATACATTCTTATACAATTGTATAATTTTATACAGGTTTATACCATTTTTTCATAGAGGTAAAATCTAGAGAAACATTTCATTAATGTTCACATTATCGTATTTACTTCATGCAGACGTAAACATCCAATCAACGAATTTCACTACGCACAGGTACACGAATCCATGGGACACTCACAAGAATGTCCTGACAAAACAAGTATATTTACGGCAATAATATCGCAGATTTTATTTTACGCACGCTTGTAAGGAAAGAAATGTATCCAAAGTGTTCTCGTCAAACCTCAAGTTGTATTTTAAAGACGTATTTAATAAAAAACGGAGAAAATAAAAGTGGATCGCCGAGGTGCAAGAGCAGCCAGCTACAAATTCCGTAATTCAACATAATACGTGCTGTAATAGAATAGCATGAAAAAAATGATCCTTAAGAATAATTTGTTTCACGTTATTTTACAATTAAATTAATTGCAAAAAAAATTATAGAGGTTTTTCACTCACACAATTAGCAACGATGACTTTCATATTATCCAATTCATTGGAATGAAAATTATCTCATGAATCACCTTAACTTTTATGTGTTAAGGTAATTGGGCTCGCCATTGGGTAAGAAAATTAAAGGCAACCGACGTTTTGGGCCTCCAACTCGGGTCAAACTAATGCTAAGAGTTGCTAATGGCAGTCCCCACAGGTGAGAAAGAAGGGAGATGCCCCCCACCCCCTAAATGAGGATCCAACACCACCACCTCCTTTGGGCCCATGACGGAACTGCCATTAGCAAACTCAAAGCAATGGTTTGGTCCTGAGGTTCAAATTTTTTAAATTAGGACACCGCGTGGTATTTTCCATTAAAATACTCATAGAATCGACCCCCTCTAAAATCGCTTGAAACCCTACGAAAACATGTCGAGACAAATTTTGTATCTATTACAGTGTTGCCAACTGCCTCCATTTTTTGGATCTTTGGATTGAACGAGACGAGTAACGACAAAAATTCATAAAAGGGATCGCCTCTAAAATCGTCTGAAACTCTAGGACACATTGTCGAAACACTAAATTTTTTTTTTATTAAAATGTTGCCAACTGCCTCCATTTTTTGGATGTTTTGGATTGAACGAGACGAGATACGACTAAAATTCATAAACGAGACCGCCTCCAAAATCGTCTGAAACTCTAGGAAACATTGTCGAAACACTAAATTTTGTATCTATTACAGTTTTGCTAGCTGCCTCTACCTTTTGGGGTAAAAAAAAATCGATTTTTCAAAAATGTCATTTTTCGAATCTAGACTACGTCGAGAAACCAATTTTCATACCCATACGAGCACTTTTAATTTTGGCCAATTCGTACAATTTAACTGTTTCGTGAATAGGGTAGTTTCCTTCGTCAAAGAAAAAGAAAGGAATTGATTGCGATACGTTATCCACCATTACCCCAGCAGCAGAGAAGGTTGTCTCAACGTTGTAGCAACGTTACAAATGTTGCACTGTAATGTTAACGTTGACGCAACGTTTGGACAACGTTTAATGGCAACGTTACTTTGCAACATTGTGGGCAATATTTTCATTTGCCTATTAGATTTCCAATTCCATAATCTAAGGTTTAATAACTTCTTAAGTCCATGAATCGCGTTTTAAACAGCTTTTTTGGGGATGCATTGACTTTCGTCATTCAATTCCATTTAGAATATTTTCAACGAAGGTGCCAAAAAACTAAGTCCGAAAATCATCTGGGCAAAGAACGCAAAAAACACAAATGAAGTTTAACTTTGGACTTCGATTCTTAAATTTTTCTGTCTAATTTGGGTGGGCCCGGGCCTACCCTGTCCCTAGGACGATCGCTGACACAGTTAGCATGCAAACTTGCGACAAACGCTTGTACTTGTCCTTGGGTTGTCATCAGCTTGTGACGACCAACCTTGTCGCGGCAAGTTTGCAGCAAACTTGCTGTGACAAACTAATTCTGGCTTCAATGCTATATGCAAGCTTGAATAAAACTTACGAGCTATGTGAACTCATACTAGCCATGATTTTCTCTATGCATAGACTTAAACATCACACCTGCAGAGGACATGCTATATCGCATTAATAGCAGATTTGTCATATCATATACCTGCTGCAAAAATTTATTTACGGGAGAACCCATTAACCATATTCCTAAATGTAACTTCACAGATGATAGACAATAGAAAATAATTAACACTCATAA